>NC_081256.1:26052309-27343143 GCF_030490865.1 Poecile atricapillus
CTGCTCACTTGTTCTCTTTCTTTCAAGCAGTGTGAGCTTACTGAGGGCTGTTTCCCCTCCTTCCCAGGGAAGGATAGCTTTCCACTAACACAGAGAGTTCTGTTTCCTCTATTAAAAACAACTGCCCTCAAGTGGAGCAGGCTTTGTGTTTTGCCCTGGAAACAGAGCAGCTCATTCAGAGATAAGGCCTCCCTGCATTTGGGTTCCTGCAGTCACCTGACGGAGCCATGGGTAACTTTTAGGCTGCTTTATTCTGCATTCCTGGGATGCCTTCCCCGTGGTACCACAATTTCCAGCTGCGGGATCCCTGCCTGTTCTGCTGGCCCTGGATGCTGCCCGGGGGAGGAGGAGGAGGAAAGGGGCAGCTTTGTCCCCAGAGCACCTGGCCCCATCCCTAAGGATGGCCTGGGGGGATCCCGAGCAGGTAAAAAAAATCTGTCTGGGGCTTTCTGAACTTTTGTTTTTAGTCTTGGGGATGGCTGAGTGTGAGTAGGGTGAGAGAATCTGAGTTCCCACCACCCCTGTGGTTCAGGTGGGCGATTTGTGCCTCGGGATTTGCGATCTCAGCTCCTTTCTGCTTCTGCCTGATGGAATTTGGAATGTTGATAGAGTCAGGGAAATTAAAACAGTGCCATTAACAAGTGCAATGCGCTGCCTATTACAATGGAGATTGTTCTAAGGGGTTCCAGAATGTTCCCAGTGCTTTGCCTTGGTTTTTCTCCTCCTGTGGATGCCCCAACCTTGGCAATGTTCAACCTGGGCTGGTGGGAGGTGGCCCTGCCTATGCCAGGGGGTTGGGACTGTTTGGGCTCTAAGGTCCCTCCCAACCCTTTAATGTTCTGTGATTCTATGATTAAATTTCACTTTTTTTTTATTTTCCCCCTGAAAAAGAGAATAAAATAGGGATTGAGGGTACTCCATATCTCAACTAATAATTATAAGTGATATATCTTCTAGCTTTGTCACCTCCAGAGAAGAATCCAGAGGAGTTGACACCCAGAGTGGAGCCACGTGGGATCTAAGCAGAGTTTTAGGACTTCCCAAAGTCCTAAAAGTCCTAAAAGTCCTGCCTGGCTCAGGCTCTGCTCCATTCCTCAGCCAAGGCTTTGTTTTACAGGAGTTTAAAATACCCTAGGGATCATTTTGGCAACAAAAGTGACAGTTTTTGTCTAAACAAAACTTGTTATCTTTTCAATCTTGCTAATAATGTTTTTCTGGAGTCAAGACACAACAACCTAGAAAACAATGGAAGAGGCTTCACCCTCCTCCTCCTCCTCCTTGAGCTCTTCTCCTGAGCAGGGAAAGGGGTTTGGAACCCTCAGCAGCTGGTCCAGGCACCAGCCTGCTCAGGTAAAGTGCACAGAAAGGAAGAAAACCTTGGGTTCACTCATTATGGATTTTTAAATCTAATTTTAAGCTACTTAATAGAAATTCACACAGTTCATGAATGTGCTCAAGGATATCCCTGGCTTGGGGGGGTCGTGTCTGATGCTTTCACACACATTTAAAAATCTTTGCTAAACTGGAATATGTCAATCAATACATTTACTGACTTTTCTTCTTTTTTCTTTTTTGTCATTGTTTTCTTTTAGGCTGGGGCCAAGGAAGCCTTGAAATCCAGCCCAGATTTATCCTCCATATTAAAGTGATCTGTCCTGGGCAGGATTGTTCCTGCTGTGTCCCCAGCTGAGCGCTGCATGCAGAGGTGGCTGAGCAGGGCCATGCATCAGCTCTTCGGGCTGGTCCTGGCACACAAGGACCTGTCCCGAGCAGGGGATCTCTTCTCCCTGGAGGATGCTGAGATTGAAGGAAGCCTCTCTGAAGCTCTTGAACAGATCAGAATCATTAGTTCAGCTGCAGTGAGTGAAACTGTCCTTAATAATTTATTTTTTTACAAGATTATACTGTATAAATAAGGATGGGGGGTGGGAATATAAACAATTTAAATTTCTGATAAGACTTGAAGAGCAAAGCATAATATTTCAAAATGTGCTGGCAAAATCCAGTTCCCACCAGCTTCAAAGATATTTCAAGTTCATCTTTACAATAGTTTTTTTATTGAATAGTTATTTAAAGCATGTTTAAGATTATATGAGATTATAGGGGTCCATACCCTCCCAGTAATGAGAATTAAGACCTGTAGTTAGTATACATAGTATATAGTATATATAGTATAGTGGTTATAGTAGTTATAGTAGTTATAGTAGTTATAGTAGTTATAGTAGTTAGCCACAGACCCTCAAAGTGCCCATTGCAGGTCACACATGCAAAATTAAATCACTTTATGGATCATCTTGAAGCAGATGTTCTCAGATGTTTGTTTTGTACTCAGATCCATGCTTGCACGCCAATATGGGAGAAAAAAAAATGCAGAGATATTTAAATGCCCTCATTTGGTGTCCTTTTTACACCATCTCTTTAAGTACACATTGACAGCTTGCTTCTTAAATTGCCATCCCAGAAAGGTGAGGCTGTGTTATATCTATGACCTCCACCTGTGGCACTTCCCTCCTGCTCCTGAGCACTTCCATGGATCTTATCCTGTTGCCTCTAAATCCCACCTACATCATCTTTTCTTGACTGAGTAGCTGGAGACAGCTACACTTCCTCAGACTTATTTTCAGTGACTGTGCTTTTTTTTCTTTGATTCTTAATCAGGCATCCAGGGCTTTTGGGGTTGGGTTTTTTTGTCTGGGATGACAAATTCCAGAGTTTTATCACGCTGAACATTTGTTGTAAAGGAGGATGTGGAAAAATGGGCACTGGACTGTTACAAAAAGTTAATTTTGTGGGATCCTGGCAATCCAAGTGACTGGCAGATGTGTTTTGCTGTGCCCCAGGATTACCAGAGCAATGACAACGACCAGGCTGTGGTGGAGATCTGCATCACCCGCATCACCACGGCCATCAGGGAGACTGCATCCATTGAAAAGCACGGCAAAGCCCTGGTGGCTCTCTGGGAATCGTGTCTGGAGCACAACCTGAAGCCCTCTGGAAAAGATGAGGATGCTCCACACGCCAAAATTGCATCTGACATCATGAGCTGTATCCTGCAGGTAGAGCTGGGCTGGGAGCAGCAGGGCTCTGCTCTCCTTGCCTGTTTGGTTTCAGTTCTTCAAAAGCTTTTGTAACTCTCTTTTTGGGTGGTTATGTTTAAAAGTAGGAGCCTGGGGAATTGCACTGTTCTGATTCCTCCTCTCTTGAGGTTTGTTGGGGTAACTCACAGAATCCTGGGATGGTTTGGGGTGGAAGGACCTTAAAGCCCCTCCAGCCCCACCCCTGCCATGGCAGGGACACCTCCCACTGTCCCAGGGGTTCCAAACCCATCCAGCCTGGCCTGGGACACTGCCAGGGATGAGGCAGCCACAGCTGAGTTATAAAATCACATTTGCTGCTCCCTAAAGCAGAGCTTTTATTGGCAAGTTCCTTTGCATTAAAAACAAAAAAAAAAAAATAAAAGAGGTATAAAATGAGGTTTTCCAGCAGATGTGGGGGACAGTTGGAACAATAATGAATATCTGCCAGCTGGGCTGGATCTCAGACAGGTCTCTGTTGATATCAGCAGCAGGGAGGTCCCCAAGGTTTGCAACCATCACTGTATCACTTTATTGAAATCTGCTCTTCATTGTCACCTCCACATTTTCTAAGTGTGCCTTCCTGCCCTGATGTTTATCGTGGAACAAATGAAACCTTTCTCCTTCCCTCTGAATTCAAACCCTTTTCTTAACTGAGGATTTTATCTTTATTGTTAGGGGTGGGGGGAAAAAAAATAGAATTGTTCTTTGGAATTTTCTTAGATCTTTTAAATCCTAGTCAGAGCCAAGCCTTATCTTCCCATTCTTTGTGTGGAGTAGCAGAGCAATAACTTGGAGCAGCACTTGGCTCCTGCTCTGTGGTGTCTCAGCCAAACATAACGAGGCATTATGTTGATTTAAACATGCTGCTGCAGAAAGCTCCATTTATTTGAAGAGCTTTTCTCATTAAAGATGCAGCTTTTGGTCATGTGGCAGCTGCCAGAATTATTTGTCTTGTCACCAAGGGGTGGCTGCAGCCCCTTCTTCCTCAGGGGTCTCTGGAAGGGAGTGTCCACTGCTTGGCAAGTCTCTGTTCCAAGGAAAAATCCTCAGAGCCCCTCAAACTCTGTGGAATAACAGATTTGGGATTTCTCAGTCTGAATTTGTTCTATTCAGGGCTGCTCCAGAGTGAAAGCCCAGAAAGTCTGCTCTGCCTTCCTTTGCACTGCTCTGTTGCTGTCTGAAACATCTGGGTTCCAGGGGTTGCCTGGGATTTCAGCTGCTAATTAGACAGAATCACACTGCAGGATTATTTTCAGAAATGGGGATGTGCTCCAGTTTCAAAGAGCTGCTCAGAACGGAGTGGAGAGGAGGGCACAGCGCTGGTTAAGGAGGCTCCAGAGGGAATGGGGGTCCTCAGTTGGACACAAACGTGTCCTGCTGCTGGGGATTGAGCAGCAATGCATGTGTGTGGTTTGGACACAAAATTTCCTGTATAGACAATAGCAGAAAACCTTTCCTGACCTTGATTCAAAACCCCCAGTGCACACTCAGGGACCCTGAGATTGCAGAAGCTTGGAGGCACTTTAGGAAGAGGAGTTTGAACTCCTGAGAAATCTCAGTGTTCAGAGGAATTGGTTGGAGTTTCCCAGGGCAGCTGTGGCTGCTCCTGGATCCCTGGAAGTGTCCCAGGCCAGGCTGGATGGGTTTGGAGCAGCCTGGGACAGTGGGAGGTGTCCCTGCCATGGCAGGGGTGGCACTGGGTGAGCTTTAAGGACCTTTCCAATTCAAACCCTCCTGGGATTCTGTGAATTTAAATTTAAAAAAATGAAATCTTAGTGATTACAGGATAATTAATGATCAATACTAAAGCTATTGCACTGGGAGGAAGTGGCCAGTGCAGTTCCTGGGAGAGGCTGCTCCGAGGTGTTTCCTGTGCTCTGGGGTGATGGATACAGCCAGGGAGCACCAAGCACAAAATGTCTTGTTAGAAATGTTAATATGTCCTTGGTGTGCTTCATATCTTATATATTTTATTTACATTGATTTCTATTTATGCATCATGTATTTTGTTAGTGCCCTTCTGCAGAAGACAAAGATGGGGCTATTCTTAACATTTCCTGCTGCAGTAGTTTTAAATTTCTGTATTTGCTCTTTCTTTGACTCCTGCCTTCAGTGCTGGTACCAAAACATGACCTTTCTTGACAAGTTTGTTGCTTTTTTCCCCCTTGTTGCTCTGACTTTGATTCCCCTGCTCTGACTTTGGTTCCCCTGCTCTGACTTTGGTTCCCCTGCTCTGCCCAGCACAATATTAATATTTTTTCTCCCACATTTTTGCAGAATTACAACCGGCCCCCAGTGATGGCTTTGGCTGTGCCAGTGGCAGTGAAGTTCCTGCAGAGGGGGAATAAGGAGCTGTGCAGGAACATGTCCAGTTACCTGTCCTTGGCTGCCATCGCCGAGGCAGAGCTGCTGGCTGAGCACACAGAAACCATCCTCAGGAGTGTCCTTCAAGGTAGGCCCAGCCCAGAGCTTGGCTTTAGTCCAGCTGTGTGACCAGGGCATGTAGAGAACCATTCTCTTATAGAATCAATCAATCATTAGGGGTGGGAAAGGCTCCAGGATCAATCCAACCATTAAACAAATCATATCAGCTGTATAAAGCAGACCTGTGGCAGTATCTATAAATGTGATCAAATGTATTAATCACACTCTGATAACAGACTTTCTCAAGGAATATATGAATTTACTGCACCTCTGGAGGTTTTGGTATGGATTGGCTGACCCACAGGGCAGGAAATACATCTGTACTCATTAATATTCCTGCTAATGGACTCCAAATTATCAGCCCTGATATGAGGCACCAGCCATGGAGCTCTTATCCTTCCTCCTTGTGTCACTGGCAAGGCTCCAAAAGAGAAATGGGGATGAAATTAATCCCATTCTGTGGTGAAATAGTCAGATGGAAGATATAAAAGCTTTGTAGTGGTTCTTTCATTTTGCCTACATTATTAGCTTTATATAGAACAATGTTGCTAATCTCTTTAAGTTTTATTTTTTGTGGTTTAAAAAGCCAAAAATATTCATTCCTCTATAAAAGGAACTCCAATTGAATTGGAGTAATAAAGTTCACAGTGTTTGTTGCAGTACAGTGCTACTGCAGTGGTAAAATCAGTGTTCCCCTTCGAGTAGGGGTAAGAGCAGCAAGTAGCAACAACTAATTATTAAAAGAACATTGTTATGAAGGTGTTAAGCCCTCCAATTAAACATGTGCATCCCATATTTAGAAATTTATAAATTATTTTATACATTTATAAATTATTTTATACATTTATAAATTATTTTATACATTTATAAATTATTTTATAAATTTATTTTCTTCATTCTTACTAATGTGCTAACATTATTCATTGCCACTTGTAACTGTGGGGTTAGTAACAGAAAGAAATAATAAATATCTCCATGGTTTTGGGAAAAGTGATGCACACCCACGAGGGAAGGTTTCAGCACTGAGCTGTGCATTTATGTTCTTCCACCAGCAGATGTTGCTGTGGGTATCAGGTTTGGGAATTCCAGCCTGGAAGGGGCCGCTCGGAACAGGCAAAATGATTTGTTTTGTGTACTGACTCGATTACAGCGCACATAATTGGTGTTTCAGGCATGAGAAGCTGGGTTTGCAGCAGGCTGAGGACTGAGAGAGTTTGCTGAAGGGAGGAGCAGGAGGTGAAGCTGCTGAGGATGAATTTCCAAGGCAGATTTTGGAGACAAAGCCGTGTTGTGGGGCTGAGCAGACAGGGCTCAGCCTCGTGGCACCAGCCTGAGCAAACTTTGGCCCCTTGCCTACAAATGATGGAGAGGAACTGGAGTTTTTCATTACTTGGGGCAAGGCTTTGGCTGCACAAGCAGGTTCTTATCTCAATAGCTAAAAAAGAGCCCTTCAGAGAGGGTTTGAGTGCTGTGCCCCAGCGAGTGTGGGCTCTGAACGGTGCTGACACCGTCCATCAGCACCGGGGTCACACAGATTTATTCCCATCCCCAGGGGACAGCAACAGCTCTGCTCTGAAATCAGAGAGTCCCTTGGCTGCTCCACCTTCCAGAGGAGCCCAGGCATCCTGTGCTGCTGGGCTGTGGCTCTGCCTCCCTCCTTCTTCTGGGGTGGCAGTGCAGGATTGCGGAGGCTTTTTCATAACTGGAGCCCAAATTCCCCCAAAATGCTGTTTCCAAAGTGTTGACAAAGGAAAGTGGAGTTGGGTGAGGAAGGGAAAAGTGTGCTGGGCTGTGGGAGAGCTGTGCTGGTCCTGGGAGGTGATGAGGGACGAGGGAAGTTTTCCAGCTGAGTCAGTGAGGATGGAAAGCCTGGCTTTGAATTTGGTCCCGTGCCAAACCTGAGCTGGGATAGGAGAAGGCTCCTTCCAAGACAAAGCATTCCAGGTATGAGCTGCAGTAAGAGGAGCAGCCAGGAAGGATTTCTGGGGATCTTTCTGAGGATTTTCCCTTTCCTGCTGCATTTCATGGACATTTGTTTTCACTTAACCGAGGGCACTGAGCAGAGGGAGGATTTGAGAGTGGTTTTGCCCTTGCACAATGATGGGACCCCGAGTGTTTTTGTAACTCTGAAGATCTGGGGTTTGGCTGCCAGAGATGATCAGAGGTAATATTTCACTGTTCTGTAGCTAAGGTTATTTGCAGATATTACTTAGTGAGGGATTTCTGTCAAGTTTACTGCCAAGCATGTATAATGTAGATACATTTTTATTGCAGGGTAAGAGAAGAAATTCCAGCAATCAGAGCAATTCTTTTTCCCTTAAATAAGCAATGCTGCCAAAACTTTGGAGCAGGTCATATAACTTTAGGTATGGAGCCTGGAATGGCACAGGAAAGTGGAATTTACCTTTTTTTGCTACTTTTGTATCCAGGCAGCAAGGATCTGTCATGGTCAGGAAGAAGTGCAGCAGAAACATGTCAAGAAATTTGTCAAAGTGTTTTCTCAGGACATGTGCAGAGAATGAGAGAGATGGGGAAACAAGGGAATAGAGAAGGATGGGCTGCTTCCAGGGGAAACAGGAATTGCTTTGAATAAGACATTCCTCATGATAACTTGTTCAGAGGTTTCAACAGGTAGCAAGTAATGGTTCTTGTTGTAAATGGTTCCATAGCCAGTGAGCAGGGTATTCATCATTCTCTGCTTGTGCTGGTTTCTGTATGAAAATCAGCAGCAGCTCCTTGGCTCTCTGCAGCTGCTGCTGTGCTCTGCATCCAGCCCTAGGCTTTTAGGGGATTTGGGATAAGTTTGTGTGAGAGAGAAGAGAATCACTGGCACTGAGCAGCAATTTTATCTTGTACAAACCCCCTGAGGGCAGCAAACAAGTTCAAATGTAGCTTAAAACCTGGCCCCAGAGGGCCAGGACTGTGCCTGGGGTCTCTCAGCTCCTGTGAGATGTTGCTCTCTCTGTTTTCTCTATCAGCAGCTAAAACTGCAGGGTTCAAAACATGGAAAATTCCCACCTGGGACTTGGCTCAGAATTTTGGTTTATGAGAAGAATAGAGAGTTTTGGTCTAGTAAAGTATCTTTATTTACAAAACAACTTTACAAAAATAATTTCAATAAAATTATCACAAAGTCAATGTACAATATAATACAGCTGCATTCCCTCCCAATGTAACATCAGATTATGATGGGGAATATTATTTTTATATCAATCCTTGGCATAAATAATGCTTTAAACAAGGAACTAGCTTTCTTAGAGTCTACACATTACTAACAAGGATTAACAGACAACACATTTCTTGACTTGGGTGGTTCCTCTGTAAAATTCACATGAACACTGTAGAACCCAAGGATTGGAGGAGCCTGGAATGGTTTGGGCTGGAATGGACCTTAAAGCTCATCCAGTGTCACCCCTGCCAGGGCAGGGACACCTTCCCCTGTCCCAGGCTGCTCCAAGCCCCATCCAGCCTGGCCTTGGGCATTTCCAGGGATCCAGGGGAGCCACAGCTGCTCTGTTTTGCAGAGCCAGGTCAGATTTTCCTCAGCAGGGATTTGGCTGCTGAATGTCCACGGTGACCCTCCCTTTATACATCAGAAAACCCTGCCCTGGGGAGACAGGGCTGCCTGAGCCCAGGAACAGCTTTTCCAATGGCACACCCTGATGTGTGGATGTGTTTCCAGGCTTTTTCCAGGACAGCAGGCAGAGCTCAATGCCATCTCCACAGTTGTGTGAACTTGCAGCGCTGATGTTCCATGGGGATTCCAGAGGCAGGGTCTCCTGCAGCTCTGGCTGGTGTAATGTTGATGTTCAGCTCTGTGAAATCCGTTCCCTGTGCAGACCCTGGGCTTTAGGACACGTACTGGGCTCCTCCGTAGGGCAGCACCTCCGTCACCCCCCAGCCCACCACGTTCCCCCGGGTGCCGCAGGCGTCCCCCGCGCCCTGAGCCGTCACCTCGGCGGGGCTGAGCACCCGGTCCCACAGGTTAAAGCCAGTCAGCTTCCCCGAGAAGGCCAGAGCTTCATCAAAGCCCCCTCCCACGCAGCAGCCGTTCTTCTCCTGCCCCAGCTGCAGGATGCCCCCGTCGGGGATGGTGTGAGCTCCAGCCACGTCCCAGGCGCTGGCTGCCAGCTGCCCCTGTGCCCACAGGGCTGCAGATCCATTCTCCGAGCTCCAGGTGCCACAAAGGTGGAGCCACTTGCCTGGAATAATCACATTTCTGGCAGTTAACTTGTGCTGGGCACCCCCCACGGCGAGCACGGCCGAGTCCCGGCTCAGGTACAGCTGGATTTCGTACGGGTTGAACTTGGTTCCGTAGGAGAAGACGATGGTTTTGTCCAAGGCCTCGGTCACCTTGAGCCAGATGCAGGCAGTGAAGGAGCTCAGGGTCATCCCAGAGGTGGGGTGGACACTCCCAAAGATCTTCCTGGAGCGCATGGGGAAGAGGATTGCGGTTTCACAGCCTGGAAAGGTTTAGAAGATTGTCAGGTAAATAAGAACTGCTTTATTTGTATGTGTGCAGTCGGGACCTTTGACTTTGCATGGAATTATTGAGGTAGGAAAGACCTCTGTGATCACCAAGATGTGGCTGCCCCACCCCTGGCAGTGCCCAAGGCCAGGCTGGACGAGGCTTGGAGCACCCTGGGATGGGGAAAGGTGTCCCTGCCATGGCAGGTGGGATTGGAACAAGATGATTTTTAAGATCCCTTTACCCCAGACCATTCTGTGATTCTGTGAAGTGCCAGCCCAGCACCACCATGTTCTAAACCAGGCCCTCAGGTGCCCCATGCACCCATTTCTGAGCACTTGCAGGGATGGGGACTCCACCTCTCCTCCAGGCAGCCTGTCCCAATGCCTGACCCAGTGCTCGCTTCCAGGCTTCCCAAAGGGAGCTGAGAGCTCAGCTCATCCAGTGGGATGCAGGAATTGACCCCAGGATGATCTGAAGGAGCTGTCAGAGCTGATGGAGGAATTGCTGGACACTGTGGCAAAGGACACAGCTGCAGGAATCTCTTGGCTCCTCCCTGCCTGCACAGGGGGCACTGTACAGCCCTGTGACATCCAAAGGGATCCGAAGGGTTAACACAGCCTGGCTGCCCTGCTGCTTCCTTTGGGGAGCTGGGCTGGATGGAGCACCACCTCCTGGGAGAGAGGGACCATCTCAGCCCTTGACACTGGCTAATTCTGCCAGCTAATGGGGTAACCCTCCCTCAGAACCACTGAATTGTCCTTTTATCCTCCAAGTGTGGAGTGGTGAAAATCCCAAGAGTGCTGAGGAGGGGGTCAGGGATGCCCTCAAACAGCAGCCTGGGACACTGTGCCATGCCCAGGATGGAGGGAAGCTGTGCCAGGGATAAAGGGGCATCAGGGCAAGCAGAAAATGTTGGCAGGAAGGTGCTGAGATGGGCTTGCTTCTTTTAATTTACTTGACTCCCTTTGCTGGCCCTGCCTTTGGGAGTTTTTGGTCAGGAGCATTCATGGACACAGCTTAAATGAGGGAAATGATGAGATAACTGATACTTTTAAACCAGCTCTTCTCTCGTGTCCAATTAATCAAAGTGTTGATAATAGAAATTAGATTAGTTAAATCCACTAAGAGAAACTTGTGCAATTTGGGAAAGCAACTGGTGATCAGGAAAGCCAGGACATTTCTGGTGGTTTCTGGGCTGTTCCCTGCGTGTACCTAAGTTAATATCCAAGGTGACAGGAGGGAACAAGCAGCCCCTTCTCCAATTAAGCTGCTTCATTTCCTGTTTAAAGAAGCTGGAGGATCTGAAATGTCTAAAACGTGTGTGGAAATTTCTGCTCCGGGGAATGAAGGACTCTTTGTGCCCTCCAGGACTGAGCTGCTGCAGGATTTCATGGGCTGCTTCCCTCCAGCTTTGAGCAGATTTTCCATCTCCCATTGACCCTTTTGAGGAAGGGCAGGGTCAGTGAGCAACTGCTGGGGATTCTCCTTAAAATGCTACTTAGGAGCACTATTGTGAAAAAGCTTTTAATTAGCAGGCTTTCAGGCTCTATTATCAAAGCCTAAACAAAATTAAAACCAGCCTCAGTGAAGAACAAAAAAAAGTGTGATTAGAAAACCCCTCAAGAGTATGGCTGGCAGTAAGTCAAGATGTGAGAAATTAAAGTCAGTTGCTAAAAATTCCCTTGGAGAAAAAAAAAAAAACAACAAAAACAGAGAGATACTCTGGAAGTACTTAAAATGTAGCCTTTAAATTTACAAGTATGGTTGTTTTGTGTAAAATCATGTGGGAACCAGCGGAAAGAAACTGAATTTCCACTGATGATCCTCAGTGCAGGTCGAGTTTGTTGCTCTCACCTAGTGCAGGGCAGCTGCTGAGGCTGCCTGGGGTACAGAAATAAGGAATGAGATCTCTGCAAGGTTTGTGCTTGAGGAAAAATAGGAATATGCTCAAAGATCTCCTCCCAGCACACAAAGATTTGAGGTGTTGTGATAAAGCAGTGAAAACAATTTACTTCTAAAGCCGAGTGTGTGCCCCACATGAAGGGATGGGTTTGGGTTAGGCTGTAAAAGTTTTGATGGAAATGATGTTGTGGCTGTGTCGTTGCCTTTGCTGTGGCAATTCCTGCTCCCTTCTGCTCCCTGGTGTGAGAATTCACTCTGGAGATGCTGCACCCCCTCCTTCCTACACACCCACCCTGCGGGGGTACATTTTGGGGAGGTTTAAGTTGCAATAATTTGTATTTTTGGAGAACAGAGCCATTAAGCAGCAGTTAGAGCGGGGCAGTGACAGCTCGCTGATGAATTCAGCACAGTTTGTATCACACACACTAATTCTGCACCCACACCTCACACAAATCAGGGGCTGCTCTGCCACACCCAAGCTGCTGCTTTTTGGGGTGTCACTGCACCAAAAAGCTGGGTTGGGATTTGAGGATTTGAGCCCACCTTTCTGTGGCCACCCCACTGAGCAGTGCAAATGTTTTGGAAGGAGGAAAATCCCCCAAACAGCAGCACGGGTTAGTGGTTTCTCTGTGCCAGTGGGAATATTCAGGGCACAATAGTTCCACAGGGAATGTGCTCTCCCTGCCCTGGGAGTGTGCTTGGCTGGCTGGCAGCAGCACATCCAGCTCCTGGAGATGACATCCCAGGAGATGCTAACGTGGGAAGAGGAAGGAGTGGGAGCATGCAGGAAAACAAGAAACTCCATGATTTGTGCAAATACATAGGAGCCACCAGCTGGGAAGGCAAAAGGTGAGAGAATATAATCTGGATGTCTAAAATACATTTGTTGCTTTCTGACAATGGCTTTGATCTGGGAGAGCCTGGAGGAGGTGGGATCCTCTGCCCTGCACAAGGACTTTGATGAAACCTTTCTTTGATCCCACATTTGAAAAATCTCACTGCCTCTTTTCCCACAGCTTCTGGGGTTCCCCTCTTCTCTCACAGCCTGTTCAAAGCTGCCCTGCTGCTCCTGGGGTTTGGAGCTGTTGGAGAAGGAGGTGCCCAGGAGGGGTTTTGGGGGTCCCTGTTGGAGGTGCCCTCCCCAGAGCTCTCCCCTGGCCTTACCTGCTGGCAGCAGGTGCTGAGCTGCCCACTGCTGCGACACCCTCAGCTCAGCCCGGGTCTGCTGCAGCTCCTTCCACACGGAGTTGAGGATGAGACTGTCCCCTGTGCTGGCCCCGGCTTTGTCCTGCTCCAGAGCAGTTTCCTGCAGCCGCTGCTGGGCTCTGCTGCGCCAGGCGCTCTCCAGCCAGCCCAGCCGCACGGACACGTTGTGGCTCAGCTGCAGGACGTGCTCCAGAACCTTCCCTTGCTCCATCTCCTGCAGCCTCCTGCCTTCCTCAGCCTGCTCCCTGCTCCTCACCAGCGCCTGCTCCACCTGGCTCACCACACGGGAGGTGACAGAGGTGAAGGTGCCCGCCAGGGTGGTGGCGAGCTGGCTCAGCTCTGCCTTCAGGGTCTGCAGCTCCAGCCTGGGGAGCTCATCCAGAGCCTGCAGCATCATGTTCTCCTTCATCTGCGAGTTCTCCAGCATGATGAACAGCTTGTCCCACTTGCTGTGCTCCCGCTGGCAGTCGCACGAAGCAGCTGGAAGGGAAGGTACAGATGTTGCTGTTCTTTGGTACCGAGTTTGAAACGGGAGTGTTGGGTAAAATGTGGCTCTGTGCTCTTTGTGTCCTCCAGACTGCCACAGAATCCGGGATTCACAGACTGGTTTGGGTTGGAAAGGAGCTTACAGACAGTCTGGTCCAACCCCTGCCCTGCTGGGGCCAGTGCCTTTCCCTCTGTATGAGCACAAACAGGGCAGGGATGTGATTACAGAGATCCTAAACCGCTGGGACAGCAACAGCTTTTTGCAGGAAAACTGAGAATTAAAGAGCCTAAAGCACAGTCCAGGACACCCCACCCGAGCCATTATTGCCCGGAATAACCTACATGAGCTTTCCCCTCGGAAAAAGGTAAATCATATTCGCAGTAATAACTCTTAACAAGAGCTAGGCAGCAGCTTCACCCAAATCCACTTTAAATTTACTCACCCTCCTCAGCGGCAGGGGCCGGACCTTCGATTTCGTTATCCAGGTTCACGTACATGAGCTCGTAGTCATCCTCTTCATCCAGGGCAGAGCCGGCAGCGCTGCAGGCGCAGAGCAGGGTGAGCAGGGACAGGAATTCTCGGGGCATTGTCCCGGCTGTTCCCGGGAGCTGGGGCTGCCCAGAGCCGGGATCCTCGGTGCGGGAGGAGCTGCGGAGCCCGAATGAATGAGCCGGGAGGCTCTGGGAGCGCTGCTGCTGCTGCTGCTCCTTTTGGCCGGGACGGGAAGGGGCGGGCGGCTCAATCCCAGCCCTGGCTCTGCCCCAGGGATGCTCTGAGTGGCCAAGAGAGAGCCGGGCTCGCCCCAGGGACGGGCAGAGCTCAGCCTGAGCTGTTTTGTGCCATTTGTGGGAAAGAAAGCGTTCCCTGCAAATTGGCTTTGTGCTCGGTGTGTGCCAGGGCTCTGGAGGGGATTGGGAGGAAAATAAACATAGCCGGAGTTGGTTCGGATCCACGTGTCCCGTTCAGCGTTTTTGGAGAGTTAGGCACTGCTGCATAATAAATTCTATTATGTATCAACAGTTTATTGCTTTAAGCAATAAAGGAGAGCTCTTAAGGAGTTCTAACAGCTTGTTAGGGTTCTGCTTTTCCAGCCCTAATTAGCACTTACACCACCATTACTCCCTGGATAATCTGTTAGTGCTGTAGCCAGGTTTGGGAACTGTAAATCTGCAGCTGCACAATCAGAGTTGTGTTTTACCTTTGAAAAAGCAAAACAAAACAAAATGCTTTTGGATGAAACATTAATTTAGTCTAAGTCTTATTGGTATTAATCTGGTTAAAATTCTGTTATCTTATAGGTTCAACAGGTCATTAATCATGCCAGAGATGCTTTGCTTAGGTGAGATTAGGGGTGATCTCACACAAATTATGTATTGGCTATGAAATATCCAAAGAATAGCAAAAAAACCCTCCTGCAATTACATCTAACTTGGAATCTGTGTTCCCTTTCCCTTTGTGTCTCTGGTTTTGCTTACACCACCCTGCAGTATCCGTGCCTTGGGAATTCCTCCCTGGGAGGGTGGTGGGGACAAGGTGGGGATCGGGCACAGGTTGGACTCTGACCCTAGAGCTCCTTTCCAAGCTAAGATGATTCCATGATTTTCAAGTAGGTATGTGCCAAACCCAAGTCCTCCTGGGGAAGAATTCGTCTTGGTGCTTGGGCTTTTTTCTTTGGAAACTCCTTTTGGAGTGGAAGCCCATCTTCCATGGGACACAGCAGTGAGCTCCAGCGCCCCTGTTCTTCCCCAGCTCTCTGTGCTGCTGGCATGGGCAGAGCTGGAGCTTGGGAAAGCTTTTTCCAGGAATGGGTGCAGGGATGGCATCACCCAGCCACGGCCCTGGTGTCCCCCCCTGGCTCATGTGCAGCCATGGAGTGTCCCCAGCTGTGGGACACTTTGTGCTGGAATTGTGTCATTCCCAGCTTGGGAAGGGTGAGAAAATCCAGTCTGGAAGGTATTGGGGGTCAGGGAAGGAAGAGGGAAGGAAGGAGTTCAGGGAGTTGAGTGGGGTGTTTTTTCCATTCTCACTCAACAAACATTTTCAGGCTCTTAGTTTAGATTGAGGCAGGTGAAGCAAGATTGGGGAAAAGTGAATTATTCAGAATTCCTGATATCACCCTTGGGAATCAGGGGGTTGGGGAGCTCCCCTCAGAGCCCATAAAGATGTGACAAACAGCTCTGAGTATTCCTTGCTACCTCAAACATGAAAAGACCAGAAAATGGCCAACTGGGTTGTGCCTGCTGACCTTTCTTGAGGTCTCTGAAGAACAGACCCAAACTGGGATATCTGGGATTATTTACACGTGTGCACACAGGTTCTTCACTTAAAAGCAATTCCATGTCAGTGAGGTCACTTCAATCTCACTGCAGAGGGAGGGGGTTGCTCTGATTGCTTTTGCTTTTCATTTATCTTGGTTAGGGAATATCAGCCCAGCAGTGTTTGCTGCAGGAAACTGCCCAAAGCTGCGCTAGCACAAAGTATTTTTTGTTCAGAGAGGTTTGGTGGCTGCAGTCCATCATCTGTGATTGCATCACTCCTCTGATACACCCCACGCTCCAAACGCTCGTTTGCCAGACTAAATAATCAGTCTTCCTTTCCAGATCCCTTCCTATCCCTGACATCCCAGCTTAGGCAATAGCATGGCTCAGGTCGGTGTCTTTCCTTGCTTGAAGCTGTTATTTTTGTTACTGCCTCTTGGATCCCTTCCCATCACACTTCTAGAGCTGACAGGAAATTTGCCTGTCCAGGAATACGGGAATTTCATCTTTTGCAATCGTTGCTGAAATTTGACTGGAGTTTAAGGGCTCTGCTCCATGTGGGCAGAAAATTTCCAGTGCAAACTAAGCAAGGGCAAGTGCAAAGAAAGGACTTAGTGCTGGAAGCATGATGTCATCCAGAGAGAAAATAATTTTTGGTGTATTCAGTACAGAATGTTTCAATTTCAAACTATGACGTGAGAAAAGTTCCAGTGAATCCATCCTCTCACCTTTTTTATCATTGAGTACCCTGAGTTTGAAAGGACCCCCAAGGATCCTCCAGTCCAGCTCCTGGCCCTGCCCAGACACCCCAACAATCCCACCCTGGGCATCCCTGGGAGCGCTGTCCAAAACCTTCTGGAGCTCTGTCAGCCTTGGGGAGCTTTTCCAGTGCTTATTCCACCCTGTGGGGAATTATCCTTTCCCTGATCTCCAGGTTCTCCCTCTGGGGGAATTGGTGCTTGGCATCAAGGCCATGGAACGTTAGTGGTGACATTTTTTATCCACATCCACTGGGAGCATCAGGAAGAGCCCAGGGAACGTGGTTAGGAAATGGCCAGAATAGAATGGAGCAGTTTGCTCATCATTTCAGGGTGGTTCATCAGCAAATCTCTGCCCCTGGCCTTTGTGATTGTGTGGAACAGAACAAGACAAATTTGCCGTGTCTGTGGGGTGGGAGTGGGCTCTGATTTGGCCTTTGGCACTGCCGGGGCTGCACGGGGGGCTCAGAGCAGCCTTCGGGAAGCAGCCAGGGATTGTCCAAGCAGGATAAGGTGCAGAAGTGTGGCTGGCTGCAGTGGAGAGCCCCTCCTGTGAAGGATCAGGACCCTCAGGGAGGATTACGAGCTGTCTGAAGCTGCTGTGAGTGCTGGGCTCGTTCCCTGCCTCGGGGGGAGGTTGTGAGACCCAGCCGTGTCCTGGGGTGCATTTCTGGACCTGGCAAGAGCCCCACGTGCTCCAGCCTGAACCCAAATATCCTTTTCCTACCATCCATGAACAGATCTGCATTTCTGTACCTGGCACGAGCCCCACGTGCTCCAGCCTGAACCCAAATATCCTTTTCCTGCCATCCATGAACAGATCTGCTTATCTTCCCAAGTCACCCGGCTCAGATGTAAACGGGAGGGAGAGCAGCAGGCCAGAGAGCTGATTCCTCTTGGAAACCAAACCCAAAGAGGCCGTGAGGACTTCCAAGGGTTTACAAAAAGGAGCCATACTAGGTTGCAATAGGCAGATGTTTTCCATATGTTGTTCAAGTGAAATTTAAATCCATTGAGGCAGGCATGTACTGGGATGTGAAGTTATATATTTTGGTATGAGCCTGGGCTTCAAATTGAATTATGCACAGACATCTTAAAAAAACGTGTGAGAGAGAGTTTAGCATATATCTCTGTCTGTCTGCAGTTGGCTCTCTCTGGCTCCTTTCTATTCCTGGAAATGGCATCCTTTACTATTTCTGTTTGAATGCATGTTTAGTTCTCTGTTAACCAACTATTCCTTCCATATGATGCTTATTTAATTTGAAAATCTGAACCTCGGCAAAGGAGAATTGTAGTTTTTGTCTTTCGTTGTTTTTGTTGTTTCTTTGTCATTTCTCTCCTTCTTTCTTCTTTTTGTTTCTTTGTTAATTGAAATAACACTTAGTTTGGCCTAGGACTCAACAGAGCACCATCCAAAACTGAAAGCTCATTAAGCAGTGTTCTCATGATATTCAGAAATAAAATGATAATTAATAGGAATTACTTGGGTTTTTTTTACACAATGTTGTTATGCCTGCAATGATTTGCTCTATTTTGATAATTTACTTGCTTTCTTGGCCCAATATATCATTTTCTACAGTTTTATGCCTGCCTGGTTTTGTACTAATGATCCTTCAAGGCCAGCTCGGAGCAACTTGGTGGAACGAGATGAGCTTTAGCATCTCTCCCAGCCAACCTGTCCCGTGACTGTTGAAGTGGTGTCTCCAGGAGCGTGCTGGTGCTGTGGGGCTGTCCCCAGTGCTGGGCACTGGCTGACAGCTGCTCCCTGTCCCTGCTGTGTCCCCAGGGAACTCGATGCTGCTGCGGGTGCTGCCCGCGCTCTACGAGAAGCGGCCGCAGCCGATCCGCGCCCGCCTGCGGGAGCTGGTGGCACCCCTGGCCCAGCTGGACCCGTCCGAGCAGCTCCACCTCCTCAGGCTCCTGCACACCGTGGCCAGGAAGAGAGAACTGGGGGTAAACCACACCAGGAACATCTCCCCGCCCCTCCTTTTGAGGGCTCGCTGAGGGAGGAATCCCACAGTGCTTCCCTATGCTAGTTCCCTGTAAATTCCTTCATTCCAGTCCATTCTCCACCTAGTCATAAGGAGAACAGAGCAAAGACTCTGCTGGACCAAAAGGTTTGGGTTAAACCATTTGTCTCCAATGTTTTTGGCTCTTCCTCTGTCAGCTGGGTGTGAATTCCCATAACTGTGCTCCTGTCAGTGTACGTGAACTGTATTAAAATCCACGTCAAGGACAATTAGCATGATTTAGGAACTGATGAGAACTGATAATTCTTAAAAAAAGAACAGAGGAAGGGGTTGTTTCATGCCCTGTGTCTGTCTGGATGTCTTTTCCACAGATGCAGCAGTTTCCCTGAATCCAAGGTGCATTAGTGTGTCTGTTTACCCTGAATTAATCCCTCAGTGGGGACTTGTACACAATTCCATCCTGTTTGCAGATGGTTCCAAGGGCTACACCCTGCAAACTGGGCTCTAACAAGAAATAACATCTTACCCACAGCACATTTATTATGCAGTGAGGGTCTTGCCTCCTGTTTTTCCCTCTATTCCAGCTCCTGACCTTGTCACATTGTTCAGTTTCTGGTGGAACCCAAAAATATCTACAAGCACTTTAATTTGCTGCATCACTGAGGAAGGCTGAGTCTTTATGTTGTTTTGATCAATAAAATATAGACTGGCCTGGAGCAAGGAAAATATTTGATAAAGGTGTTTTTGGTCTTTTTTTAAAAAAAAAAATTGGGCATTTCCTTACTTATTTATGCATAGCTGCCATATTTTAAAGCAGAGTTTACCCTTATTCCATATGTTCAGTTGAACTTGGATTGACCTCAGCGATAGCTCCATGCAAAGGTCACCAAGGGTGGAAAACTCTTCTATTTGCTCAGAATCTGGTGGCTCATTTTTATCACTCTGGTGGTTGTATCTCCTCTGGTTATATGTGTTCACAATTCAAAACAGAGCTCCAATTTGTTTCTGGTTTTTTAACAGGTGCTGAAAGAGTGTTTGCCGTTTTTATTTGGACACCTGAGGGACCCCAACCACAGCGAGGTGATTCTAAACATCCTTCTGGAGATATCCAGCTACGAACCTGCAGCCTTGGCCCCTTTCCTTCCCACGCTGAGGGAAATTGGTGAGAGTTTTCCCAGTTTGATTGGGCAGACAGCAAAAATCTTTGGAGCTGTTGGACATCTCGATGAGGTGAGGTGGGAAACAAAAGGACTTGCTTGGGTTGGTTGGGGTTGGTTTTAATCGTATAGAAAATAATGCATCCATGTATTTGTGTCTTCTTGAGTAACCAGACTGCCCTGCCATGGAACCATGGAGTGGTTTGGGTTGGGAGGGACCTTAAAGATGATTTTATTCCAGTCCTTCCCCCCTTTGGCAATTAATTTGGGTGTGTATTGGCTGGGCCTTGTGTGTCTGAGCAGCACAGGAAGACTCCATCCTTGCTCTTTCTACTGATCTGGAGCTTTATATTCATGTAAAATTAAATTTATCTCTGAAGAATCAAAACCAGATTTGGTTTGGCTTTGTAAATCTTATTTCTGCTGTGTGGAAAGAGGAGCCAAAATCCCATTGAGGCCTGGGAGCCAAATGAAGTTTGTTGTTCTCTCCTTGTTTACTTCCATCCCCCAGCAAGTTTTACTTTTATAAGATCTGCAGGTGATCACATTTAATGCTGTATTTAGTATTTGAAAGTCAGCATTTTCTAGAAACTTTACAGTTGCTAACCAGCCAATCCTCAGCTGAGCACAGCTGGGCTCAGAACTGAAGGATTTCATTTGGATTCTGCGTTTTGGGGTGTTGAACCAGCTCTCCCCATCTGGGTGTCTCTGAGGCTCCGTTTCCGCTGAGTTCTGCTACTTCAAAGGGGCTGAATTTGTTTATTTTGCCTTTTGTTGCTGTGATTGCTTTATACCAAACCAAGAATAAGTGAGGAACCAACTGGCCCTGTTGGATTTCATGTAGTGCTGGAAATTACACGCTAGAGTCAAGTTTACAAGGATGTGATTCAAAGAATATTTTCCCCTCATATTTTTGACCTGTTGGTTTATGTGGCTACACCAATCTACGGAGTGGAGCACACACAGCCTGCACTGAATAATTAATGTCTGAATAATAATTCTCCCTGGAGTAAGTGTTGAGTAGCTCTCACCATGTCCCGTGTCATGAGTCTGATTTTTTAGGAAGCTGCTGACTCAGCAGCATCCCAGCCCACGGGGAGGACACTTTTGTCCTTTGTTTGCTGTTTGTCACTGACATCCAGGGACCCTGAACTCCAAAACAGGGATGAAAACAACACACCAAGGGTGGTGGAGGTGAATGTTCCACCAGGAGATCAACGGCTCCTCTCTTGTTTTGCTCTCTAAAATGTTTGGAAGTGTGAATAATTCTGAGTAGTGGAAGATTTTAGAATGGCAGAGTGGTTTGGGTTGGAAGGGACCTTAACCCATTCCCCTGCTGTGGGAAGGGACACTTCCACTACCCCAGGTTACTCCAAACCCTGTCCAAGCTGGTCCTATTGAAAACCACCTCACCTAAAAGGAGAAGGAAATGCCTCCTGATTCCTGGGCAGAGGTGAGATCGTGGAATCCAAATCTCCCAGGCTGGAAAAGACCTCCAGGACCATCGAGTCCAACCATCAGCCCACGTGTGCCTCTGACAGTCTCATCTCACAGCCCCCCGTGTCAGGGCCTTCCCAAAACCCTCCCTCATCCCTTCTCCTGCTCTTCCCTGTCCTGTCACGGAGCAATGCCATGGATATCCTGCCACTTCTCAGACAAGAATTGGCCTCCCCTGCCCGGCCAAGCAAAACAAGGAGACATCAATGGCGGTGCTGGAATTTTATTTGTTGATGTTTTATTTCACTGGAAGGCTTGCCTGGGGAAAAGAGGTGGCAAGGATTGAGGCTTGGCCCTTGATGGTTGAGACTGTGGATCTGAGCAGCAAATCCTTGCTGGCTCCTAGAAAAAGCCTCTTGTGCTTCCAGGGACCCCGGGAGAGAGGAGAGCTCTGGATTTGAAAGGTTGCCCCTTGTTTACACACACCACTTCTGCTGGTGTCAGCGACACTCTCGGGGGGAAAGCTGAAATCAGAACTTGTCCCTTAACCGTAAATTTGTGCAAATGAAAAAGCATCTCGGGGCTCAGGGCACTGATCGGACACTTCATTTTTCTCCCCTATGTTTTGAACCACCTGGGAGTTGGAGTTATTTCTGAAAGCCTTGTGATCTTTTTGCAGTCTCCTGAACCTGTTTTTAAGAAAGAAGAACAACACTTTGCCACACCTCATTGCCTGTGCTTTAGCTCTTCACCTTCTGGCAGATGTAATGCCATAAAATGTAAGGGCTGCTTATGAGAAAATACACGAATACATCAAACAGGCATTGCTGAAATAACAAGGGGTTATGTGCATCCAAATAGGCTTTGTGAAACATTTTGGATAAGAGTTGTGGCAGGGATAACGGCTGCTTTCATCTTGAGCTATTTTGCTTTAATTTTGTTTTGTATAACTGTTACATATTATATTACTCAGGCGAGTTTATTGTTCTTTTACCTCACTCCAGGCGAGTAGCAGCATTTCAGCATGGCTGGAGACTCTCCAGCTGGATCAAAGTGACAGGAAAATTCTCAAAACTGCTCCTCCATTTAGTCTGCTGCAGTTTGTTTAGAAAACAAAAATGTGTTTTAAATGTTAATTGAGCCCCTGTTTATCTCTTGGAGGAAGGATCGGCTTTCAAATAAATGAGTGACTGCGCACCAAAAAGTCAACCCCGCTCAAGCCATTGAGGAAAAATCTCCTTCGTCACATCAGCCCAACCCAGGGTGTAGCTGGAGTTTTCCCCCATATGGCTGAAGGGATGCAATTTGTCTGATCCAATTTTCCCATTTATCTCTGTCATGGCACGATGCAGCAGAGCTGCTTTTCCTTGAATTACGTTGACTTGCTCTTCAAAAAAAGTGATGCTCAGGCCACGTCCTGCCAAAGCCTCCTGGGTATTTTTATAGCCCAGCTGGATTTGGAATCAAACTTTCAGCAGATTTTGCTCTCTGGTTACAAGGTCCCAGAAGAGAGGAGGAGATGGGGCTGGGGCCCTGCAGGGTCCAGAGCCACGTGCGTGGCACATGAGCTCCCTGCTGGCCCTTGGGAAGCAGAAAACTCTTTGGTTTTGCCTTTGTTTGTGTTTCAGCACAGGCTGAAATCCAAACTTCTTCCAGTTTCTGTATCAATCTGCTGAGGACCAACTGGGCTTCCCTGAGGAAAAGGATTCCCCCAGTGAAGGATCTGATGGGAGTTCCTGAGTTAATTTCTGGTTTTTCCACTGCTTTTCCCACTTGGGTGTTTTTAGGACTGTGGAACCCAATCTAATTAGGACAACTGTAAGAGAGAGGAGCCCTGATCTGGAGATGTTCAAATCCAGGCTGGATGCTCCCCTGGATTCCTGGAGGTGTTGGTGGGGCTTGGAGCAACTTGTGGAAGGCGTCTTGTGGAAGGAACATCCCAGGGGTGGGACTGGGTGGTCTCTAAGGTCCCTTCCAAACCATTCTCTGGTTTTATGAAGTAGCTGAGCCAGACTCATCGAAGGTGAAAGAGGAGTTTGGTGCTGCTGGGGCCCTGATCCTACATGGAACCAGAACCATGTAGGGCTCTGAAAGAGCCTTCAGAGATCTGGCTCTAAGTCTGAGGAGGAGACAAGACATCCTGGGTTAGGTAACACAGGAGGAACAAAAGTCACTTCAGTGTAGCCACAAATAAACTGTGTTTGAGGCAGCTGCCTCTGCCATCGTGGGGCAGCCACTCTTCCCCGAGGACAGCGCCTCAGTCCCAGCACACAACCCCCTCAGAGCAGCAAACAAAGAATTCTTGTGTTCAGCACTGTTCTTATCTCCCCCCGCTGCCCAGGAGCGAGCCAGAACGTCCCTGCTGTATCTGGTGAACCAGCTGGCCAGCATGGAGCACTCCTTTCACCACCTCCTGCTGCTGGAGATCAAGAGCCTCACTGACACCTTCTCCAGCATCCTGGGCACCCAGAGCAGGGACATTTATCGCATGAGCAACAGCTTCTCTGCCATCGCCAGGCTGCTCCTGCAGCAGCTCCACACCGACAGCGCGGCGGCAGCCAGGTACCGGCGCTCTCACAAACCTCAGCCCTCTCCAGGGCTCTGGCAGGCACCAAAATTCCCCTTAAACTGCTCCCATTGCCGTGAAGAAAGCTGTGCCCTGGATAAATAGAGTTGAGCAAGCTAAAACGCCTCGGTTAAAAATAAATTAGTGAAGTCAGGCCTCACAATTATCATTTATTCTAGAAAATGCCCACTGAGGGTGATGAGAACAATGGCTGGCGTAGCTCCCTGGTGAAGATTTGTCCAGAGTGAGATGTTCTGCTCACTCAGCTGCTTCTGACTGTGCATCTTAAGGTTTAAAGTGTTGTGATGTTCGTCACGGTGAGGATAGAAATGTTATTTAAATACAGGGTGGCAGTCACTTCTAATTAGTGGGAGATTCATAATTAGAGTTGTGTGTGCTGCAGTGGGTCAGGGGGGCACAGAGGAGTAGCGATTCTTTGAAAAAATGGAACACAGATGTCAGAAAACTCCTAACAGTGAAGGCCAGCCCTGGAGCCAGCCTGGGAGTGGTGGAGACAAAACACTGAGGTCAGTGGAGAAACAGAAAATTGGTGTCCTGGAGAGAGGTGCAAATGAAAAAGGACAGGAATCCAGACAGAGCCCCTCATCTCACCACGAGTGAGAAATGTCCAAGCTTCACCTGGTGGCAGAACCTGAGCAGAAACCAGCCCTCAGCATTCACAACCCATCGTGGTCCCTCCGTTTATTGTTGAAAAGTTACTTTATTTGTTAAATATTCCTCGTTATATTCTGGGCTTAACATTTCTATCTAGAGCTGCTAAAAAAAACCCATTTAAAAACAAGGTTTTCATCAAAATCTGGCTGTTTCTCACTAAAATTCTTTTTGTTAAGGACTGCCTGAAGAGTAGGAGCTTCATGGTCTGTGTGAGTGTGGTTACAGATTATTTTCTCTCTAAGTTCCTTCATTTTATTTATTTCTTTCTTTATTTTATATTTCATTTCCTCCCCAACCCTCTGTGCTCTTGTTATCTTAACATGGCTGTGAGAGATCACTAAATCAAGAAAAAAATGCTGGGTTTTCATAGTTTTTAGCTATTCTGTAGCATTTTAGCTATTTGCTTTTACATTTCAGTTAAGTCAGACAAGGCTGAATGAGAATTCTCTGCTGATTTAAGCAGAGCTGATTTTTACTCGTGCTTGGGAAGCTGGACCAGTCCAGGTGTGAATGTGGAAGTGCCCTCCCAGCTCTGGAGCTGCTGCAGTCACTGAGCTAAAGAGCAGCAATCCAGAGTGAAAGGAATCCAGGATTTTAAACTCAGTGCCTGGATTATAACCATTCCTTCCAAAACTCCTGTGTTTACATAGGCAGAAGCTGATTTCTGCAGAGCCATGGCTGGCCCAGCGTTGTTTGACACAGGGAATTTTACATGCAGGGACTGGGAGCATAATTAAAACCAGGCCATGCTCTGCTGCTCCTTACTGTCCCAAAATTGCAAGTTATTCAGTCCCAGAGGGGCTTTTAAAGAACATATACAGGGTTTTAATGGACTTATCCAACCTAGAGGGGCAGTGTAGTCAATTAAAGGGAAAGAAAGCTTCAAAGTCCTCGTTCTGGGTAAGAACCAAGCGTAAGAGGCTGCACCAGTGCTGCTCCTCCCAGCCCTTGTGGCTGCTTGGAATTGTTTTACATGGGGAGAGGAGAGATTTAGGTTAAATATGAGGAAGTTCTTGACTCAGAGGGTGGGCAGGGCCTGGCACAGGTGCCCAGAGCAGCTGGGGCTGCCCCTGGATCCCTGGCAGTGCCCAAGGCCAGGCTGGACAGGGTTTGGAGCAATCTGGGATAGGGGAAGGTGTCCCTGCCATGGCAGGGGTGGAATGGGATGAGATTTAAGGTCCTTCCAACCCAAACCAGTCTGGGATTCTGCTGACAATTCCATGATCTTTCCTCCACCACTTGCCTTCTTCAAACTTTCCTGTCCATCCTTTTTGAGGAGGTGATTTTCCCTCCCTTAACAAACCACAAGCACCTGATCCATCCATGAGACACAGAGTTGAACCCTGGCCACAATCCCAGGTGAATTTTCATTCATTTCCCTTTGGGATGCTCTTTTTCCCACCGTGAGCACCCCACTGGTAGCGTGACAATGGTGCTGCTGCTCTGGGGAAATGTTCTTTATGCTAAAGCATCACCTGGACACCGAGGTGCATTTCTCCAGAGGATTTAACAGCATGAAGCCATCAGCAGCCTGGCACTATTTTTGGAGTTGTGGTTTCTCCATGAGCTCGTGCATCCTCCTCCTCCTCCTCCTCCTGCAAAGAGCTTTGGGGTAAACTGATCCTGCTCCAGCAGCCTCAGCGATGCCCCGGTGCCTCTTGCCAAGGCTGCAAACAGTGGTGGGTTTGAGAGGAGCTGGGAGGGCTGCCAGGCATCCCAGTGGGGTGGGGTGGAGCCCTGCTGGGGGTTTTGGGGGCAGGTTTGTGCTTTTGGCTCCCCAAGGAGCTGATGTGAGCACGAGGCTGGTGCACAGGAGAGCTCCTGGGCACTCGGAGCTCCTCTGCTTCCCACTTGGAAATCCTGGCAGCAACGGGGCAAAAATGAGATGGTGTCTTGAGGAGTCCACCCTCCACACCCTGGGAGTGACTTTTTTTCTGCTCTATTTATGGAAAACAGGATTCATCTACGTTCCTTTTCCAACCATAACGACTTTACGATTCCTTCAGATAAATATTTCCTTGCATTCCCTTCACAAAGCCATGGGAGCTCAGCAGGAGGATGCTGGACAAAGAGGTGCTGTTTGAAACACCATTTTTAATTCCAAACATCACCAAGGCTCCCTGGTTGGGGTCTGTCACTCCCAAAGCCCATCAGTCCATCAATCCCCTCTCTGTGTCCTGAGGCTTTGCCCATATTTACACAGGGAACAGAAGTTTTCCTTCGAGCTCAACTCCCACAATGGGAGCAGTGTTGGGAGCTGTGCTGGAGTGACTGCTTTCCAATAAATTAAATCTTGTCCTACATCCCCAGAAAGATTTGTTAGGAAAGGTCACATCAAGGGTCTTTATTACAGAAGAATATTTTTCAAGTGCTCCTCAGTGTTAATATATTATGAGATCTTGCTTAAATTAAAAACAAAGCAAGACAAAACTTGCCAGCTCCCCTGAGAAATATCCTGAGCTGCCTTTATCAAAACAAGTGAAAAAGTGCATTTTGTGATGCCGCATTTCTGGTTGTTTTTTAAAAACCTGGCTTTTTACAATTGCTAATTTGCAGTTTGGAGAGTTTTTAATGGGCTCCCCCACTGCGAGCGTGACTTGTGAGCCTCTGCTGCTTTGGAAGGGCTGTGTTAAACCCCTCTTTTGTGGTTTTATAAATCCATGTTTTACAGATTTAGCTATTCAGATGTTTGTTCATTGGGAGAAAAAAAAAAAATTAAACAAAGAAATAGAAGCATAACAAACCTGTTTTAGAGCTGTGGCTAGAGTTTAAAAATTAAATACTGTCCGATCCCCCTTGATTCTCCAGGAGATTGCTGTTTGCTTTGTGATTTTGGGTGATTCTGGGTGCCAGTTCCTCCCTGTGTGCAGGAGTGAGATGGGAACGTGCACCTCATCCCAGCAGGAGAGGGAGAGGGAGAGGGGAAGGAGCAATGATGCTCTCGCTGTTGGTCCCTGGGGAATCCAGCCCTGCTGCAGCATCTGCAGGGCACAGTGAAGATACTCAAAGTTCAGATCTCCAGAAAATGACCAAATATTCAGAGCTGAGTCTCTCTCTGCAGGCTCTGAGTGATGAAGGAACCCAGGAAAAGCCATTTTCAAAGCTCTTTGAGGGAACCCAGCACATTTTTACCACCAGTGTCTTTTTCCTTCAGATTTCTTTTTGTCCTGTAAGATCAGCAGCTTCCCTTCAATTTATTTGAAAGTTCCCTTTGAATTTTGCATTAAAATGTTACATATTGTGGCTGCCCATCCCTGGAAGTGTCCAAGGTTGGACTTTGGGGCTGGGAGCAGCCTGGGACAGTGGAAGGTGTCCCTGCCATGGCAGGGGTGGCACTGGATGGGATTTAAGGTCCCTTCCAACCCCAACCATTGGTTTCTGATTCTGTGATTTTAAGACAAACATTACAAATCCAAAACAAAACTACTCACCCTGCAGTCCCACAAGTTCATTTTAACTCTTCATTTTCTCTTTGCTGAGCTGGAGTCACATGGCTCAGAACTTTTCCTGAGTTTTAAAAGGTTTGGTTTTTTTTCTCAGAGTGCAATAATTCAGTAAGAACTGCATGTACTTTGGTAAAAGCTTTAAAACCACAGAATCCTATAAAATCTTCAAATAGCTTGACTTTTGCCTTGTGAAAATAATGCAATAAGTCAGAGTTTAGGAATTTTGAGAGAATGGTTTGGGTTCAGATGAAAAAAATTGACTAGCAGGGACAGAGTTGTGATTTGCTGGTGCTTGGCATTTTCTAATCCAGGTTTATCAGAGATGTTCAATGTTTCTGATCCATCAGAGATGTGGATCTAGAAGATGTTCCTGAAAATAACCTCAGGGAGTATCTGTTTAAACATAATTATTTTACCAGATCCAAACCACAAGTCCCAGGCAGAGACACAGCATCAACACAAAGAGCACAACGTGCCAGGGTTAAACCTCTGCTTTCTGCTTCCTCAGGATGGAAAATGACCCTGAGGCAGAATGTCCTGTCCCACTGGATGATTTAAAATCTGTCGTGAATGGCAACGAAGAAGATGAAAAGCTGCAAGTTAAAATCCAAGCTTTTGAAGAGAAAATAAATGTGGATAACAGCACCCCTGGCTCAGTGAGGAGATACAGCCTGGGCCAGGTCTCTAAAGAAGAAAGGAAGGATATGAGGTTTAACAGGTATGGCTCTGGAAAATGTGTGTGGGGTTCAGGGAGATCAGTTTTGTCATAAAACTTTATCCAAACATGGAGGGTTTGATCTGCTCATGAAATACCCACAAGCAGCATAAACCTAATTTTAACTGATTTTTGCATCCATGAACTTAAGGGCTGGATGAAATCCTTCTAAATCCCGGAATCACAGAATGGTTTGGGCCAGAAGGGACCTTAAACCCCATCTCATTTTACCCCCAACCATGACAGGGACACCTCCCACTGTCCCAACCCCAACATCCAGCCTGGCCTTGGGCACTGCCAGGGATCCAGGGGCAGCCCCAGCTGCTCTGGGGAAGAACCCATTTAATCTGTTCTGTGCCCTAAAGCAGCAAAAAGGAAAATAACTGCATTGAGGTAGCACAGAAAGGAAGATTTCCTGGGGTGTTACCACTAACAATATTTATCAATGACAGCAACGTGACCCTCACAGTCCTCAGGCTGTCCCTGCCCCAAGCTCCACACAGAGCTCTGCTCTTCCTGCTCCAGGATTTGCCCTTTCAGCCACTTCTGCCCTCTTTTGTCCCCTCCATCCCATCAGGGATCCAGGGCAGGAGGAGCTGGAGGCTGGTTTGAGGTTCAGTGAAGTGCTGCTGGTTGGCATTTTTATGATGTGATTGGTAAAGCAGCCATGACACCCCCGGGGTTATAAGATCCTTGCAGAGGGGCTGCCTCGCTCCCCCCGTGGCAGATGTTGGGATATGTGGATATCATTTGGATATTATTTCATTTCATTTGCTTATTAAAGCTGTGGCTTGAGCTTGGCTTTTGAAATGCAGATTTGGCAGAAGGTTCTTGCCCCTGGCTCGGTGAGCCCCACACTGGGCTCTCTGAGGCAGCTGCACAGAGCAGCTTTTGGGGGGATTTTTGTGTCCTGCCTTTATTCCAAGCCCTTTTCCCCTTCCTTCCTTCATTGTTCCCCCGCAGGTCCAAGAGCCTGGCCCTGCACGCGCTCAGGATGAAGGGGCTGAGCTCGGAGGGAGGGCCGGACGAGGAGAACGGGGACATCCCTGCTGGCATCTCCTTCTCCGAGATCTTCCTCAGCCAGGAGCACGAGCAAGTGCCTTTTGGGGTCCACCCCGAAGCTGTGCCCGTGGGGAACCCCCTGGTTTCACCCCAAAGTGCTGATCACCCCCAGGCAGCCCATCTGCCAGAGCTGACCCCGCAGGAGGCCCTGGAGGGAACGGCAGCCACGGGCCCTGTGGAGTACCAGGACAAGCTGTACCTGCACCTGAAGGAAAACCTGGGCAAAGTAAAAGAATATGTGATGGAGATGGGGAGGAGGATTCCTATCCCTGAGCAGTGTGTGATCGAAGGTAAGCGGGATGAGCCTTCCCGGGAGCTTCCACACCCCCCAGGCCTCCCCTCAGGGCCCAGGCAAGGGGGAGCAAAAACCCTCCAGCACAGGCAGGGAGGAACAGCAGCTTCAGAAAACAACATCCTTCCAAATGGATCCTTTTGAAACCTCCCAGGATTCATTTCCCTCAGGGACACAAAATGGAATCTTTTGAAACCTCCCAGGATTCATTTCCCTCAGGGACACAAAATGGAATCTTTTGAAACCTCCTAGGATTCATTTCCCTCAGGGACACAAAATGGAATCTTTTGAAACCTCCCAGGATTCACTTCCCTCAGGGACACAAAATGGAATCTTTTGAAACCTCCCAGGATTCATTTCCCTCAGGGACATGAATGACATGAGTCTGCCTCTCCCAGACTCCCGTGGAGGCTCAAGTGAAGATTTCCTTTTGGATGTCATGGGCAGTGAGCCCTGAGGGCAGGAAGGGGACATTCCCAGCTCCAGGCTGGAGCTGTGGAGCTGGGTTAGACATCAGGGATGGGTGTGTGCTGGACAGCCCATGTGCCATGGGAATGCTGATACAGGAGGCTCCTGCTGGGCTGGCTTGGGGCAGACCTGGGGCTCCTTCCTCGTTATCAAGTTATTTAATCAGCTGGATTGGGACAACAAAGGTCAGGAGCCTCAGGGCAGCACATTCCAACCACAAAACTCCCTGAGGGCACAGCAGGGTGAGATCCCTGTGGGTTGGGTTGGATCCCATCTCACTGATCCCTGGGGTGCTTTAATGTTTGCTGCTTTCATCCCTGGTGGGTCTGTGATCTGCTCCTCTTTGAAGTGAATGCTTTGGGTTGGGCTGGGTTGGGTTGGGCTGGGTTGGGTTGGGTTGGGTTGGGCTGGGCTGAGCTGGGTTGGGTTGGGTTGAGCTGGGTTGGGAATCTCCTGCTTATTCCCTTTAAGGTGAATTTGGATGCATCCAACCCCTCACTGATGGCCATGAGCTGTTCACAGCCCAGCCTTTCCATGGGCCACGTTCATCCCAAAGAGCAGCTGCATCAATCAATTCAATGTAATTTAATTTAATCAATTACATTTTCAGTCACTTCAAACATCACCTTCTAACAGAGTGTCACTTCAGCTCCAACAGCCTCAACTGAATCTGATAAAAAATTTCTTTCCTTTCTCAGTGGTCAAAAAGTGGAAAAGCAGTTTCCACTAAAACAGAGATAGAACTCTCTCTATATATATTTAAAAAGCTTATGCTTCTGAATTATTTCCTAAATACCTTAAATTCCAGCTTTAGTAGCTGAAATAGTTATTTGGTAGAATTAAGGATAAAACTTGTGTTCTATAAAATTCCAGTGAAAACATGAGAGTGAACAACGTGGCTTTTGAAGTGCTGAGAGCTCTGACCCCGCATTAATGAAATCCCATATATTGAATATTTTTTAATGTATTGCTCAGCTTCCTTTCTGCAATACCTCTTATGATACATCCTAGGCATGTGACTATTTCTAAATTCATTCAAACTATTGTAATTTCCTGAAAATCTTCAACTAGCATTCCTATGGAAATTCCTTGAGCAGGGACACGTGTGCAGAGCAGAGATTTATGGGACTCATTCTAAATCTGTTGAAGAAATGCAGCCCAGCTCATTCCACAGGGGACAGCTCTGTTAATATTCCAGGTATTGCATAAACCTCTCCAAAAACCTGCAGTTATTGCCCTTGAGAGATCCCAAACTCTAACAGGGCCCACTCAAAGGCGTGTTTTACATTTCACCAACGTGTTTAGCAGAAAACACAAGATTAGAAAACATGAATAAACATAATTGGCTGATTTTATGTGGGCTGTGTGGGAGTCTTGAACTGCAAATTTAATATGTAAGACATGGAAGATATGAAAAGATAAGAACTCCAGAGCAACCCCCTCATGACACAGAGTATTTGAAGGAAATAGCAGCAAAATGTGTTCCCAACCTTTCCTTTCCTTGCTCAGGCCTTTCCTGGGATTTCAAGTGGCAGCTCTGGGGGGTCAGCAGGGTGTTAATGGTGCTTAGAAGAATTTCCCCTTAGAAGGGGTGATGGGCCAAATTCTGCTCTCTTAAGCAGAATTCCACCCCCTGCTTCTGCTGGCAGTGGGGTCTGACCTGGCACAGCCTCTCTGGAAATGGGGTGAATTCCTCATTGCTTAACCCCAGACTGGGGGCTGCTCCAAAAGGGGATGTGCTGCTGAGGACAGAACCTTGGGAATATCCCAATTTCCCTGTAGAACCCCTCAGGTCTGGGCACTAAGGCCACAGGGGAAGGTGTCCCTGCCCAGGAGCTGGAGGGGCTCCAAGGTCCCTCCCAACCCAAACCATTCTGGGATTGCCTGCATTAATTAGAGCCTTGGTTTGAAGGATAAAGGATAAGAGTGGCTGCAGGAGTGTGAGGAAAATCCAAGACCTCCATGTGGAAATAAATGGACTCTGCAGCCTGGAAAAGAGATTTGCAATATCTCGAGTGACTGGGAGGATTAGCTGAGTGTCTGCCCTGATCCAGGTGCTGGAGAAGATGCAATGAAGCTGTCAGAGGCAAGTTCAAAACACACAAAATAGGCACCTCTGCTCTGTTAAATTGTCTGTGAGTTGCAAATTGGCTTTTTTGCTCTTGAGTCAGATGTTTGCTGTGTAGGTCTTACCCCTCACGGAGTATTTTTGCTTTACAGGGTGTGATTTGCAGGCTCCTTGTTGACTTCTAAGCTCATTCAATTTATATTCCATGTCCAAATGGATGCAATATTAACTGGAGTGTCAGATTTTACAGCTGGGAAGGGCTGCAGGTTAAGAAGTGTCAGGGTGGATCCATGAACTGTCTGTGACATTTTGAAGATGCCTCATAGAAACCTTGAAAAATTGCCATGTCAGCCCTGTTGTTGAATATTTACTATTTTTGGCTGGCTGTGCCTTGGGCAGAGGAGAGCTGTGAATTGGGTGATGATCCTACAGCAGGAGCAGTGTTAGCACTGGGCTGCTGGCCAGAAGGTTTTATCCCAAAGAAAAGGGCTAAGCTGGGGGTGTTTCACAGAGCAGACAAGCTGCAACACCAGACTCATGTGCATAAGGGAATTCTTTTGGAAAAACATTGCAGTCAGAGAGGGGATTTGAGAAAGAAAGAACCCAAACCCACAAAAATCCATTTATTGGTTCAGTTCCTGCTTAGTTTGAAGCCTTGTGCCCTGACCCACATCTCTGACGTACCTGAAGCAATTTGAGGTGGTTTTTTTACCTCATGTCCATCACCTAAAGCCTCTTAATCCTGGAGATCTTTTCCTCAAAAGAAGAGGAAAACAACAAGCCACCATATTTGTCAGGCTCTTTGGTTTTCCCAGAGCTCAGCAGAGTTTTCCTCAGCCCATATTTTTTGGGATGGGTTGGGATCCTGTATTCTCCTGGTACCTCCAGGATGTTGCTGGTGGCAGCTGCCCAGGTGCTTCCACCTCAAACCAGGGCAGGTTCTGGGGTGATCCCGTGGCTATTGGTGTCCTGACCTGCTGGTTTGGGGACAGAGACATCATCCAGCTGGGACTGAGTCCACTCAGCTTCTCCTGGCACAGCCCCAGTTTCCTGCAGGATTTCTGATGTGCTCTCCTGGTATCCCACACCTGCCAGACCCGTGCCCATGGGTATCCTGCCTTTGGGAGTGGCTGGGTGCAGATAATTCCCAGACAGGAGCCTGCACAGCTGCTGGATTTGGTTATAACAAATGTTTTCTGCTGTAGTTCTGCTCGGGTTTTAGGTAATTTGGATTAAAAAAGCCACCATTGATGCCCAGAGCTCAGAGCTTTGCACATTGAGTGAGCTGCTGGAAAGAAAGCATCTGACAATATCTGTGTGTCAAGGATGCTGAAGGATTTGCCATCTCCTCCTTTGGAAAGGACAGAGCCCTGGGAGACCAGGGAATCATCTCCCCCTCGCTCACTGAGGCCACATCCAGTGACATCCAAGGAAAACCATTCGAACCATTTTCCAGCAGTGCCATGCAGGAGGAGATGCATCCAGCAAACATTCCAGGGGATTCCTGGCAGAGGAGGAGGCGGCAGGCGGAGCAGGTTGCAGCGTGCTGGCCCCCAATGTGGTTGTTATTATGTTTTATGTGGTTCTGAGGGGTAATGGGGACCAGATGACGGCCTGGATGGAAAAGCTCATTGCTCCCCTGCAGTGCTCACCCCTGCTCCGGCCTGATAAATTCCAGCATTCCATCAGCCAGACCCTGATTGGGAACAGATGGGGCTCGGGTCCTTCAGTGGGATCACGGAGCTGGGGAGGCTCGGGAGAGCATTCCCAGGGAGCAGCACCGCTCTGCTGGCTCCCAGCAAACCTGAGCTGGCATTCCAGCCAGCAGGATTGGCATTCCAGCTGTCAGGATTGGCATTCCAGCTGTCAGGATTGGCATTCCAGCTGGCAGGATTGGCATTCCAGCCAGCAGGACTGGCTTTCCAAATGCATCCCAGAGCTGAGGGAGGCACCAGGGATGGCAGTGCCACTGCTCAGGATGGCCACCGAGCTCCTGGCGATCCGCGTCGTCACACCGTGGAGAAATTCCCAGTGCTGCAGGCAGAGTGTTGGGAATCCTCCCACACCCTGGGAGCCTCTCAGCTGCCCTGGGAGCAGCCCTGGAAACAGGCTGCTCTCCTGGTGGGCTTCACCTGGCAGCTGGGACACTCCTGTGGGTGGTGGCATCAACCAGAGCACTTGGGCTTGGATGGGGCTTGGAGCAACCTGGTCTGGGGGAAGGAAGTGGGGGTAGAACAGGATGAGCTTTAAGGCCCTTCCAACCCAGTCTGTGATTCTGTGATGATTTTATGACTTCTGAGCTTCTGGAGTGGATGTGGAGTCTCCTGGGTGCTCCTTGCTGGTGCCCACCCCCACTACAGCCATGCCTTCTCCCTTGGTGCTGGTGGAACTCACTGGAGGGGAAGCCTTGCCTCTGAGTCATGCCCTGCACACAAAGTTAGTACTGCTAAAAACAATATAAAGCAGCATTTCTCGAAGCTGCTTGCTTTAAAAATTGCCCTCTCCTCCTATAAACGCATTTATTGTTTGCATACTTTTTGTAACCCGAACTGAAGAGGTCAGGCAAAGGAAACTCAGGAAGCTGAAAAAGCTTAAACCCCAAATTTAAAAAGTTGCATCCATTTCTTATTGGTTCCATGTTTATGCGTGGGTTTGATTCTATTTAGGAAATTTATGAGCATACTTTTACTCCTATTAACAGATTTCATTTAAGAGGAAAGGATTACCAATGTAAGTCAAATAACACATTAATTGCTCCCAGAGCCAGTGACTCTGTACCCTCCTGGTTCAGCCCAGCATGTGAAGCTGGAATAGGTAACAATTAACAGCCCTACTGACATTCTTCTGGTTATATTTTGTTCCTTTTCCCCAGGCACAACCACTCATTTGTGAACTTTAAAATTGCAACATACATTCCCTTGTTTCCTGTAGGAGAAAGGAGTTGTTGATATTCCCTTGGGAAGGCAGAGACTGGCCCAGAGCTGGGCTGAGAAATGTTCCTTGGCTGGAGGAACGTTTCCTTGGGGTCTTGATCAATCTTCTGGGGCATTTGGTGACTGTGTGGGGTGGGTTTGTGTCTTGTGGTGCTCTTCACATCTTCTCATGTTTTAAAATCCTTTTCTTGTGGTGCTTGGACTCTCCTGCCGAGCCAGGCCGGGCTGAGGAAGGAGGAGAACTCGGCAGACAACGAAAGGACAGGAGAAAATGTCTTAAAGTGCCAGAGGGCAGGGTCAGATAGGATATTGGGAAGGAATTCCTGGCTGGGATGGAATTCCCAGAGCAGCTGGGGCAGCTCCTGGATCCCTGGCAGTGCCCAAGGCCAGGCTGGTGCAGCCTGGGACAGTGGGAGGTGTCCCTGCCATGGCAGGGGTGGAATGGGATGGGATTAAAGATCCCTTCCAACCCAAACTATTCCATGATTCTGCTGACACTGGAATGCCATTCCCTGCTGTAGATGGAACCTGGCAGCTCATGGCAAGCTGCTGAAAGGTGCAGACAGCAAACATGGGCTGCCTGTCAGGCAGTGCCAAATGCAGCCCAAACAGAGCAGCTCAGCCCTGAGCAAGGGCTCAGCACCTTCCCGAGCTGGGAGATGGCTGGGAAGGAGCTTCCTGCAGTGGGGAGAGACAGATGAGTGACACGGCTCAGGGGAGTGACAGATGAGTGCCATGGCTCAGGGGAGAGACAGATGAGTGCCATGGCTCAGGGGAGTGACAGATGAGTGCCATGGCTCAAGGGAGTGACAGATGAGTGCTGCAGTTTCCCAGGAACTCTGTGCTCAGCCAGCAAGAGCTGCCGCTGATTTTGGTACCTGTGCTCCTCAGTGTCACCAACACAACCTCGCCCTGCACTTCCTCAGGAGCTCCTGCTCCTCCATGACCCTTTGCCATGTTTTAGCACTCAGGAATGTCCTTCCCGGCCCATCAAACACGATCCTACCTGGCTGCCTTTTCTCTGCTGCTCTCCAGGGGCTGCAGCCCTGCCCCTTCTGCTCCCAGGATTTTTTGTCAATCCATATTTTTGTGACTGGAAGACTAAAGGCTGTGTTCCAGGGAAGAGGAAGGACAAACTGCCTGCTCCTCTTCGCAGTGGTTTAGGGTCATTTTTAGCTAAGAGTCATTTCCCATCTTGAAACATCAACTTTTCACACACATGGCCCAAAGCCAAGCCTCCATTTCTGCTTGAGTGCATGAGTGAAGGTTTTTTTAGCATCTGTGAGGGGTCTGCAGTTCGGAGGAGCATCTGTCAACAGCCTCCTTGGAAATGTCATTGTGTGCTTTCATGTGCCCCAGGATTCAGGATGGCTCTCATTAACCCCTCTGGCTTCCCAAACTCCTCTCTTACAGTGTGAGCAGGTTTGGGTAAGAACCAGTAGGTTTGGGTAATTCAACTCAAGTTTTCCCCATAGCCACTAACCCAAGTGTGTGGATTTTATGCCATTAATCCAAGAGAAGTGGATTTCTGCCCCATTTTTCCCTGCTGGCATGTGTTGCTCACGGGCCAGCCATGCAGGGATGTGACTCAGACTCTTGCTGTCCTGGTGAGTCACCGTGGGGAGAAGGGGAAAGGAATAAAATGCTCAAAGAAAATCTCCTAACTGGAAAAATGAGTTGTGACTTTTGAGAAAACGTGACTAAGCGGAGACTGTTTCTGAATCTCCTGACAAGGAGAGGCTGAGGGCAGAGGCAGCCTGTGTGTCCAGCAACAAACAGCCTTGGAATGCTGGGTTTTAACATTTTCCATCTAATCAAGATGTGAATGCATAGGAGGGAAATGTAATGAATTCAGCATTTCATGTAAAAGTGTGACACGTGAGGAATGACTTTACCAGAGGTACAAAAGAATGCGTTGCCAGAACAAAGTGTCAGTGGTCAGATTGTCACTGAAAATGTGGAAAATGTAAAAGTGGGATGCTGGAATCTGCCAGAAATGCTACAGGGAGGCCAGATGGCTCTGAGGTTGGGAGCAAAACCTCCAGAAGCTGGCAAGGGGAAACCATTTAATCATCCTTTGACAAAGCTGCTTGGGTTTGCTGAGGAAATGGCTTCACATGGATGGAGGGCAGGGATGGATGGGATGTTGGGATGGAATTCCTGGCTGGGAGGGTGGGCAGAGCCTGGCACAGGTGCCCAGAGCAGCTGGGGCTGCCCCTGGATCCAAGGCCAGGCTGGACATTGAGGTTTGGAGCCCCTGGGACAGTGGGAGGTGTCCCTGCCATGGCAGGGGTGAGGCTGGGTGGGTTTTAAGATCTTCCCAAACCAATCCATTCCATGATCTATAACATTTAGCAAAAGCATCTCAAGGGCTCCATTTCCAGTTAAAAGCATCACCTCAGCAGGGATTCCACAAGTGTCAGCCCCACGTGGCTGGGGCCTCATGGGGAGGGGTTTTCCAACAAACTTTTTAAATAAGGGTAAGGGATAGACAGATTTAATGGATCTGGTGATCCCAAAGGCATGAGAAAACACAAAGACTATGAACAGCCTGGCTGGGCCGTGCTGCCCCTCCTGCATTTGGCAGTAAAGGGTTACTGGGTGAGATTTGAAGCACTGAATATTGAATTTCTCTCCTTTTTCAAGGGTGCAGACACATCAGTGCCCTGCTGGCTGCAGGAGTGTCCCGAATCCTGAGTGGAATGTTTTCCCACGTGGCTCTGGCAGCCCAGCACGGGCACTGAGTTTTCTCTCTGCTTTGTAGCTGATTTTCACATTCCATGGATTTCCTTGCAGACACTGGTGGGAGCTGTGTGGCAAAGCTGTTCTTCAGCTGTCCCCTGAAGGGTCACTACTGCCTGTACAGCAAATCCAGCTTCACCCTGGTGAGCCAGCAGCCTCCACTCTGGATCCACATCATGTTCCTGTTCCAGCAGGTGAGGGCCACACAAAGCAGGGGCACCCCTGGGCTGCTCACTGGGACAAGAATGTTCCATGGTTAAACTCATTAAATGCACCTCCAGCTCACAGACATTTGTGACCCTTGTGATCCCTCACAAACTCGGTGGACTGGGCTGAAGTTGTTTTGTGCTTTGCAAGATTTTATGTTTTTGTTAAATACCCCAATTCAAACTGGCTGGGGAGATTACAAAGTCTGGGGATAAAAAAAAATTGGGACCAAACCATATTGTTCTTATTCAGGCAAAACTTCCAGCAAGGCCCAGGTGCCAGGAGGTGGCAGTGGATTTTAGGGGAGCAGCACCAACCCCAAGGCTGCAGGAGGAGGTTGGAGGGGCAGAACCCACTGTGGGTTTTACTGCAGAGGTTTGGGCTGAGCACAATTTGTAAACCTGCTCAGTGCTGTTCTACACCCTCCCAGCAATTTTCCTGTGTTTAATATTGTTTCCAAGCACAGCCCAGTATCTGGACACGTGTGGAATTTCCTAACAGGTCACAAATAGTGTGAAACTAAGAGAGACCCCTACTTTCACACTTGAAGGTGAAACAGGTGGGGTTTGAGTTAAAAGACAATGTTCAGTTTATTAACACACACAGAGCCTTTCACTGCACTTCATCCTGTCCTAAGGCAGCCTTGGGAACACCCAGGATTTATCCAAAATGTAACACAGTGAGGAGGCTGTGCATGGAACAGCCTGAATTGCTCTGCCCTGTGTGCTTTCCTAGAAATAAATACTTTTCAAGAACACTGGTCAGTTGATTTAAAAAAATATTAATGGAGAGTTCTACTGTATTTCAAAATTCCTGGATAGAAATTGGGAAATTATTAGTGCAGGACAGCAGGATTAGGCTGGATGAGTTTGCTCAGAAAGAGGAGACAGAAAGTCCATCCAGAAATCCCACATATGAAGGACATTGCCCATATTGTGAAACCCAGTAGTTGCAGTATGGAAAATGAGATTTGTTTGTGCTCTCTTATCTTGGCTCCTGCGTGGAAATGAATTCTTTAATTAAAAGATCACGGGGGAGATACAGGAGGGGCACAAATGTTCTCTCAGCCACAGTGTACCACTGGCTTGGTGAGCAGGATGCAACAGAGAACTTGGTGCTGTTGGAATTCCAGGATCAATCACGGAGGTGGAAAGGTGGATCCTCACTGTGCTTTGGCTCAGGGAGCTCTGGAGGTGACAGCACCCACCCCAACAAGGTGTCACACTGCCCTGTGAGTGCTCAGCTGCTGGAAACTCCTGTGCTCTGTGTTGAGAATGTCCTGTGGAGTTTTCCCTCCTGTGTTTCACCCTGCTCTCTGTTCAGGGCGCTCACAAACTCTGCTCTTGCTGCTCAAGAGGTCTGAGGGAGCTCCAAACACACTCACACAGCCCTGCAGGGCTGGGAATCATCTCCTCCCTCTGGCTGGAAATGCCAGCTTTTTCCAGGGGGATGCACCTCAGCCAGGTCTCTGTGTGCTTCACAGGGGTCACTGCTGCTGGCTGGTGACAAATTCACATTTCAGTGCAGAACCACTGTGTACTGGTGACAAATTCACATTTCAGTGCAGAACCATTGTGTACTGGTGACAAATTAACATTTCAGTGCAGAACCACTGTGTACTGGTGACAAATTCACATTTCAGTGCAGAACCATTGTGTACTGGTGACAAATTAACATTTCAGTGCAGAACCACTGTGTACTGGTGACAAATTCACATTTCAGTGCAGAACCACTGTGTAGTGGTGATAAATTAACATTTCAGTGCAGAACCACTGTGTAGTGGTGACAAATTAACATTTCAGTGCAGAACCATTGTGTACTGGTGATAAATTAACATTTCAGTGCAGAACCACTGTGTAGTGGTGATAAATTCACATTTCAGTCCAGAAGCACTGTGTAGGGGTCATTGCAGGTAATCCTCAGTGGGCCACACACCTCAGAGACTTGGCATGTGCAGAGAACTTCAGAAACCCCAAAGGCACTATATTTGATATATTTGATATTTGATATTGGATATTTGATATACAGATATTTGATGCTGGATCCAACTGGGAGCCCACTGATCCACAGAACCCCCCAGGGAGAGCTGGGCTGAGCCCTGGTTACTCTCCTGGCTGTCCCCCTGTGAGGACAAGATGCTCTTTGGGAACAGCCAAGTGAGAAAACACCTGAAATCATTTTCAATGTTTTCTCCAGAGCCTGTTTGCAGAACCTTTGTCCATACAGAGCAGCTCTGTGCAAGTCCTGAAGGCCCTGTGGGAGAAGACACAGCTCAAGGGGACGCACAGCTTTGAGACTGCCATGATCCACTCCACGTTCCCACACCAGAAGGTAAGGGGCTGCTTTCCTCACAAGGGAAAAGAGCAGAAGGACTTGGCCCCACGTTTTGGAACCCCTGCACTAACCCCAGTGAGCCTTTGCTCTGCAGAGGGCCCTCAGAGCTGTTTTGTGCTGTGCTCTGGAAGGTCCCCAGGCTGGTTCTCCACCCCTCCACGTGAACTGATCCATGTCATGAGAACCAGGGCTGCTGCACGTGGGGCTGTTCCTGCTCACACTCTGGAGCTCTAGGCTCAGCTTAGCTGCTGCTGTGGGCTTGGGCAGAGCCTCTGGAAGTTCACCCAGTTAAACACAGCCCTGGATTTTATGGATTTTATGGATTTTATGGATTTAATTGCTTGTCTGCACATGTGCCTTTAGTTACCCCCATCAGTTGAAGGGATTACAGCCCAAAGCTCTTTTCTGTCTCCAGGATTCCTGTGGATGCTCTTTCCAAGCTATTAATCAGCTGCTTGGAAAAGGCCACTGTAGGACTGGAAAACAAATATCTATTTATCCCTGAGCATCTCCATCCAGCTCAGTTGGATGAAATGAGTTGTCAAACATGATTTTAAAACACTCTGTCTCAGAATACTGTGGGCATGAAGATGTCTGGTGGAATAAGATTAAATTACCAAAGTTATGGCTGATTTAAAACCAGAGTTTTGTTAGGAACACCTTCTGAACTCCCAGGATAATGTGGTGAAGAAGTGGGGAGACATCTGAGAGCAGCTTTGGGGCCAGTTTTAGTCGCATACAGAGGAGTTTGAGCTGCTGTTGAATCCAGGCCTGGCTCATCCAGAGGCTTTAGAGCAGCTTTGCTGCTCAGCACAGCTTAATTTGAGCCCCTGCCAAGCTCAACTCACCCACAGTTAGAGCTGGTGCAGTGTGAAGAGTTTGGGGGAATAAAGAGCTTGGGGCAGAGCTGGATGGGGGGCACCAGGCACACACAGCCTGCAAAAAATCTGCCTGGAACATTCCCTGCATGACCTCCCCTTGCTTCTGTCATAATGGGAATTTGTCATCTCAGAAGTTCTTCCCACTGCCAACAGGACTGCCTGAGATTGTGAATTATTGGGGAAAATTACTGTATTTGTTAATGTTATTCCCCTGCCAGTAGTCCAGGAAGCAAAATTCTGAGGTTCTGAGCAAAATTCTGAGCAAAATTCTGAGCAAAATTCTGTGATTGCTTCATCAAGCACAGCACTTTTAATTATCAAGGGCTTGAAATGCGTTGATGCGAATGCAGCATTGACACTGTCAGCTATATTTGAGACTAAGTTTTATGCATTGTGTTCTAGCAGAGCCTGAAATGCTTTATCAGGGTGGGATGGGATCTTGGGAAGGAATTCCTGGCTGGGAGGGTGGGCAGGGTCTGGCACAGGTGCCCAGAGCAGCTCTGGCTGCCCCTGGATCCCTGGCAGTGCCCAAGGCCAGGCTGGACACAGCTTGGAGCAGCCTGGGACAGTGGAAGGTGATAAATTTTTTTCCAATCTGGATTCTAAAGCATTTTTCAAACCTGGAGAGTAATGTATGACATCAGTGCTTCCCTCCAGACTGAATTCTGAGCAATCTCTTCAGATGTGCAGCACCGTGGCGATCCCTGAGCTGCAGGGAGTACCTGGCTCACACAGAGCACGCTGTGTTTCACTGGGCAGCCTCCTCATGCCACAGAAAACATTCATTTATTTATTCATCCAGCACGGCTCGAGATGTGCCAGGAGCAAAGCACTTCCAGATGTGCATCCTCCCACATTTCCTGGGGTTCTCCAGGGCTCCTTAGCAAAGGTTTGTGCCCAGCACAGGGGGAGCTGGGCTGAGCTGTCCCGGCTCCTCTGCGGTGCCTCCTGCCGTGGCAGCACCGAGATGGTGACTGCTTTACGAGCCCCATGTGATGCCCTCAGAGATTCTTTTGTTGCTCAGCCTTGCAAGAGCAGAATTCACATTTTTAAGCCGTGGGTCGCTCTGTTCTCCCCTTTCCTTTCGGTTCATGTGGCAGAAGGAAGGGCCACGTTGGCTCACTGAGGTTTTCAGGGTGATGGAGCAAGGGGATGAGATAAATCTCTCCTCTCCAATTAGGCTTTTCCCTCCTGAAATAAGTGGCTCCTTGCAGATTATTTCAAGCATGGAGTGCAGAGTGGGACAGGCAGATTTCTGCACTGATGTTCCAGTGGGATTTGCTCTCTTTCAGGCTGCACTTGCCTCGTGGCAGCCACCACCAGATTTCTTCATGGGATGGAGAAGCTCCTGGGTGCTGTGTGCAGCCTCATCCCTGTGTCCTGTAATGTCCATGGGCTGCAGTGCCACTGTGTGCCCATCTTGTGTCCCCCAAGGAGCCACAGCACAAGCCACTGACCGTGCTCTGCTCCCTCTCCTTCACTCCAGCTTGTCTGGAAAGGCTGGAATTCTGCATCCCCTCCCAGCCCTGTGTGCTGGGATGGGCTGAGAGCCCTGGCAGGGGACAGGGTTCCCTCCCCTGCATAAATCCGTGTTTTCCTTGGGCTGCAGGATGGTGCTGCAGCTCTGAGACCCCACACCAGCACCTGGGAGGGTCTGGGGGGCTGCAGTGGCCTCGGGGCTGGCAGGGAGGGAGCTGGCTGCTGTCACCTGAGCCCAGCATTTGTTCAGGTGTGAGATCACAGCTGAGTTTGAAACAGGCTGGATAATGCAGTGGCACTGATCAGCTCCCAGAGAGGATCCTCTGCCTTTTCCCATGCTCAGGGATGCTCTGGCTGCTCCCTGGAGCAAGCCAAGTGTTTGTGGATGCCCAGTGCCACTGCCCTGCCTCATCCCTCCTGCCAGGGAGTGCCCAGCAGTGTCAGCAGAGCCCCTCTGGGGACTGGAACACCCCTGAGAAGGTGAGAAACCATGGAATGATACCAGCTTGGAATATCACCAGGGGGTGATGAAGCCATGGAAAAAACCTTCATCATTTAGGTTGGAAAAGCCCTCTCAGACCACTGAGTCCAACCATTCCCCAGCACTGACCCATGTCCCCAGGTGCCACATCCACAGGGTTTTAAATCCCTCCTGTGATTCCTCCACTGCCCTGGGCAGGCCTTTCCATAAAGAAATTTTCCCAGTATCCAATCTGAACATCCCCTGGCAGAACTTGGAGCCATTTCCCCTTGTCCTGTCATTTATTACTTGGAGGAAGAGCCTGACCCGTTAGGGAGTTGTGCAGAGCCAGGAATTCCTCTTCCTTTTCTCCAGGCTGAGCCCCTTTCCCAGCTCCCTCAGCCTGTCCTCATCACACTCATGTTCTGAGGTGGTTCAGCTGCTGGAAAAGAGGCCAGGCCTGGCTGCTGGAAGAGGAAAAACAAATCCCAGCCCATGCCCAGCCTCCCACAGCCTGATCCATAATTTGTGGGTCAGCTGCTGCTGCTGCCCCACATTGCCCTGTGCAGGGACTGAGTCCCTGTGGATGTGGGGATCCCAGCAGTGCCTCCTCACCCCCTGAGCCTGGTTTCTCTCCTGCCACCCCAGGACCTGGAGAACGTTCAGATGCACCTGGAGGAAGTGAGGTTCTTTGATTTATTCGGCTACAGCGAGGAGGCAGGAGCCTGGCAGTGCTTCATGTGCAACAACCCCGAGAAGGCAACAGGTACAGAGGGGTCCTGCCCCTGTCCCTGCTGGGCTGAGGGCAGGGACTGAAGCCCACTGGTCGTGCTGGGCATGGTCATGGTGGGGAAAGGGGAAACCAAACTTTCCAGTGGCTGTTTTAATTGGAATTCTCCATTAAACTCCTCTCTGGTGGGGGAATCAGGCCCAAAGCTGATTTGGTGTGTGCTTAGAGGGACACAACCCCAAATCTGCACCATCACTGACCCCTGGGGAGTGGGAGGGCTCTGCAGCCATCCCACAGTGTCCAGATAAAGGATTGCATCTCCTGGGCCACATCCCAGGTCCTCTGGAGCCCACCCAGGTGCCACAAGTCAGGGGACGCTGGCACAGGAACAACACCTGGCTCCTGCTTCCCTCACCCTCAGAATTATCTGCTTTAATGTCATTTACTGCACATCTCCTTAGGGATGTGGTGATTAAGTCTTATAAAGGAATAATAATTCAGGTGTACTGGAAAAGAGGGTGAGTGGAAAATAGGAAGAAACAGCCTTTTTCCCAGGTATAATCTCCTGCTGCCCTGCTTTTGAAGCTTTCTGGCCCCATCAGATCAGAGCCCTGACAGGCAGAGGAATGTCTTGTTCTCAGATGCTTTCTGCCACTCCATAAAAGTCTGACCAATTCTGGCCAAGAATTTTGACTATTTTGGCCAAGAGTTTGAATTATTGGCTGTTTCAGAGATTTATTTTAACACTTATTGTCTCTTCAGAGTGCATCAACCCCAAATTTAGGAAGTCTTGCAGGAGTGGCCCAGCTGCTGCTGCAGGCCAGGCTGTCCCTGCTCATTCCATGGGTGTTTGAGCATCTTCTCCTTCCCCAGCTCCCGTGGGACTTCAGGACCAGAAAAGAAATCCTGCCCTGAGTTAAAACTTCATCTCCACAGTGCTCCCAGTGTGGTTTCCCCAGCACATCAGGGATGTTGAGCCATGAGGAAAACCTCATGGGCCTCTTACTTAAAATGTCAAAGCTTAATGAAATAACTTTGGTCTGAATTTCCAAAGACATTTAACCAGTCCAGCCTTGCCTCACTGCTGCTCTCCTGGCTGTAATTGTCCTTTTCACGAGCAATTGCTCTCTTTGTCTCAGTTTAAAAGAATTTTGCAAGAAAGGCTCATTGTGAGTATCATGATTTGCTCCTGAGCTCCAAAGGCCTTTAGAAAACAAATTCCTTGAATGGGTCATGTGAAAGCTGAGGAAAGGAGCTCAGGGAAGTGAAAATTTGCAGGGAGTGATGACTCCAGCTTGGTACTGGTGCTGCAGAGCTGTGGCAGCTGGGAAGGGTCGTGGCAGAGTGGGAGACCCTGCAGGGTCTCTCTGGGCTCATAACAGCTGACACAAATAAAGATTTGGAGGTCTCCTTGGTTTGGTAAGGAATTTAAAGGTTCTGAAACATCTCTTATTTTCATTCCAGAGTGGGAAAGACCCTTTGAAATCAGAAATGCTTTTGAGAGGCAAGAAAGCAATTTCTTCCTCTCAGCAATGCTGTTTAGCAACCCAATTCCTGTTGAAGAAGGAATTCAGAGGCAATTTTTTTCTATTATTGTCTGCTGGGTTTGGTTCAGGAGGGGTTTTGTTGCATTTTTTGGATGCCTGTTGCAAGATGCCATTTATCCTCCAGACTTGGGCAAGCTCTGCCTTAAAGCCCTGGCCTTGCCTCGGGATGGAATTCCCAGAGAAGCTGTGGCTGCCCTGGATCCCTGGAAGTGCCCAAGGCCAGGATGGATGGGGCTTGGAGCACCTTGGGATGATGGAAAATGTCCCTGCCCATGGCAGGGGTGGGATGAGATGATATTTAAGATCCTTCTCAGCCCAAACCATTCCATGTTTCTGTGATCAGTGATTCCTGTTTGGCTGGAGCTGGGAGGGATTTGGGCTCTGGAAGCTGCTCCTGTGTGGAAAGAACCAGTTAAGCTGAAGCAAAGTGGTTGATGCACCCACAGTGACAATTAGAGTAAGTTTGACCCTTTCCCATGCATTCCTCTGCTTCCAAAGCATGTCTTGTACAGCCACACTTTTCCAGAGGTGCTGTTAAATCATCCTGGATTGGCTTTTCCCACAAACCCTGCTCATGTGCCCGCAGCACGGAGGTGCCGTGGGCTCAGGGGGAGGAACAGCAGCTCACACATCCTGTGCTCCAAGCCAGCCACCAGGCTCTGGGAACGCTGGAAAACGTCAGGGTTCCTCCTGTTAGCACAGACTGGCTGTTGGGAGCCTCATTCCAGCACAACCCCCTGGACTGGGAGTTTGGCTTCGCCAGCTCTTGCACAAAACATTCCGCAAAACCGCTGGAGAGCCGGCGAGGGAATTCCAGCTCAGCCCTGCCTCTGGAAGCTCACAAAGACATGGCAGGGATCCCTGGGGGCTGCAGAGGAGCCCTGGGCAAGGATTTGGGATTTGGGGAGAGCTGAGGGTGTTTGTGAATTCCTCTGGAAAACAGCAATTCCCTGGGAATTCCCACATCGGCTTGGGAATACATTTATCCCCCTCCTGCAGTGCCAGCTATCCAGAGAAATGAAGGAGCCCAGCTCTAATTCTCACTGGAAAATCATAAAAAGGGGCATCCAGTGATGTGTTCTCTCCAGGTTTTCAGCAAAACCCAATGTGGTGATTGATGGAAGAGAGTGATTCCATATTCCCCGAGGTTAATTGCATTTATCTGCCACACATTCCATTCTTTCAAGTTCATAGGGGTTTATTATCACTGAGATCATTCATGAATTCTTGTGGAGGATTTTATGTTTCATCAAATTCAAGATTTAAAGCTTTGGGTTTTTATCTGTCTCAAGTTCATCTTGGAAGAGTTTGGAGGGGTTTTAACTTTTTATTCAGTACCCAAACTACTTAGAGCTGGATGTGTTGTAGTTCTGCAAAGAAAGCAAGATGGAAAATAGAAAATTCCAGAAGACACATCAGCGGGAACTACTCGGGGTTCAATTGGAGTCAGGATGTCTATATTAAGATGATTGAAGGAAAAATAGGTATTTCAAGACCTTTGGATATTTCATGACCTTTTCAAACTGAAAGAGGAGAGATTTAGATGAGATATTGGACAGGAATTGTTCCCTGTGAGTGAAAGCTTTCCCACCACGAGGAGATCAAGCACTGGAACAGCTTTGCCCAGAGATGTTGTGGAGGGTTTTCAAGTCCCACGTGGATAAATCCATGAGCAGCCCAGTCTGACCCCGTGGGTGACCTTGCTTGGAGCAGGAGGTTGGAGGAGAGACCCCACGAGATCTCTTCCAGCTGAGTTATTCTGAGATTCTGTGAAGCCAACCGCAAGGAAAATAAGCAGAAGGACTTAGAAAAATATTGGAAAAGAGCTTTATTCTTATCTTGCATGAATCTCTCTCTCCTAATCAGCCCCTCAGACACGCTGGCATCGGATTCATTAGGGCCGCTTTGGAAGCTGCCATCAGAACTCCCCCCGGGCTGCTTTGTGGATACACAGCACAAGTCCTCTGCAAGCATTGCCTGAAGCCACTGGCTCCTTAAAAAGAGATCAACATTTCTTAGCAAATGCTGGGTTTGAAAGATTTTGGCTATAAAAATTCACTTTAGGCCAAAATTGCACATTCGCTTCCCTTCTCACATTGTGCTGCTGACCACAAACTATCTCGGTATCATCTGGTCCCTGGGCCTTTTGTGCTTCACCCCTCTTAGTTTGGTTGAAGCATGTTCCTGCTGCTCTGGAATGGGATTGAAGGTGTTCCTGTGGAACCAGCAGCCAGGCAGGGAACAATATTTAACAAAATTGGCAAGTTTTTACTAAGGGGGACGCTAAAACGTGGTTCTGTCCCACCGAAGAGCGTGTGGGGAGAGGGTGCAGCCCCAAGCCAGCCTCCTGGGGAATTCACCCCCTTTTGCAGTGATGACATTTCCACAGGGAGAGAGAAACCCTCTGCTTTACTCTGTCCCACGCCAGGCCAGGTGCTGAGGTCGGTGCTGGCACAAAAACATCCAGGGAAGTTGTGGAGTCAGGGCTGAAGAGGCTGCGTGGAGCAGAGCACGGCCACTCCTGTGGTGGAAATCACAGCTGCAGCTCCCCCCTCCCGGCACTGAGGCTTTGCCAACCCCCTTTTCATTCATCCATCTCCTTCCAAGCGCTCCCAAGCTGCAGAGACAGAAATATTTACGGTCTTTCCTGAGGAAATTGCACGAGTCCACACTGCACCCCCCGCCAGCCCCGCTGCCAAGGAAAACAGCGCTGGGGGAAGGACACGTCGTTCATCTCCAGCTGATGCCTTGTCCTGGCGCTGGTTTGGCCTCTTCCAGACAGGGGATGGGTGCCCAAAAAGCCATAAAGCCTTTGGTACTCCCTTGGGGGGCGCTTGGGCACCCTGCTCAGCTCCATCCTCAGGAGCCGCCAGTGGCACAGAGGGAAGGAAGGAGGTGCTGGGTGGACCTGGGGGCTGAGGGATGGGAGGGAGGCCAGGCAGGGAGCACTGCCCCTCTGACAGATGTGGGATGGGCTCCAAGGCAAAGATCCCATCCAAAACCATCCCTTCTCAGACTGCCTGTGCCTCGCACCGCCCTCTGCTCTGTCTGGTCCTTCGTGTCCCAGCACCGATGTGGAGATAGAAAAGAAAGGAGAAAGAGACCTCTTGGAGATACCAGGACTTTAAACTGCCAGAGAGCAGGGTTAGCTGGGATACTGGGAAGGAATTCCACCCTGGGAGGGTGGACAGGGCCTGGCACAGGGGGCCCAGAGAAGCTGAGGCTGCCCCTGGATCCCTGGCAGTGCCCAAGGCCAGAAATGGTTAATGCAGGGCTGAGGAGCAGCTGGGAGAGGTTTGGGATGGCTGAGGGAGCAGGAAAAGAGATGGAAGAGGGGTCTGAGCTGTCAGCTCCATCTGCTCAGCCTCCCCAGCAGGACGTGGCTGAGGGCTGAGCTGTGTCAAGCGAGGGCTGAGTGCTGGAGGCTGGAAAAACGAGGAAGGCAGAGCAACCCTCCTGCAGCACAGCACGAGCCTCAGGGTGGGGAGAAGGGAGGGCAGGACTGACCCTGGCTGTGTGCTCCCCTCGCCAGGTGTGAACCAGGACGGGCAGCCCCTGATGGAGGGCAAGCTGAAGGAGAAGCAGGTCCGCTGGAAGTTCATCAAGAGGTGGAAAACGCGTTACTTCACCCTGGCAGGCAACCAGCTGCTGTTCCGCAGGGGCAAATCCGTGAGTCACGGAGCACCAGCTCCTTTCCCCACTGCCCAGCTCCACCCCAGAGCCTCTCACCCCTCAGCTGTGCCCGTGGGGGTTCTCCACCCACCCAGTGCAAGGCAAGGGACAGCAAGGGCAGCCCAGGAGCTGTCACTGCTGGGTCCCCAGTTTTCACAAGGCATAAAACCCACCTCGTTCCATCCCCCTGCCATGGCAGGGACACCTTCCTCTGTCCCAGGCCGCTCCAAGCCCCGTGGCCGTGGACACTTCCAGGCACAGCAGCCACGATACAGCAGCAGCTGGTGACATTCAGGAACATCTCCACAAAGAAGGACGAGTTCACAGAACCCCAGACTGGTTTGGGGACCTCAAAGCTCATCCAGCACCACCCCTACCACGGCAGGGACACTTTCCTCTGTCCCAGGCTGCTCCAAGCCCTGTCCAGGCTGGCCTGGGACACTGCCAGGAGCTCTCAGCTGTTTGTGAGGTGGGTGGTGGCTCCTCAGCAGGTGACCCTGCTCTGTGCCTGTGTTGCAGAAGGACGACCCCGATGAGAGCCCCATCGAGCTGAGCAAGGTGCAGAGCGTCAAAGTGGTGGCCAAGAAGCGGCGGGACCGGAGCCTGCCCCGGGCCTTTGAGATCTTCACGGACAGCAGGACCTACGTGTTGAAGGCCAAGGACGAGAAGAACGCCGAGGAGTGGCTGCAGTGCCTCAACGTGGCTGTGGCGCAGGCCCGCGAGCGCCAGAGCCACGAGGCCACCACCTACCTGTAGCCCTGGGGCCACCACCTACCTGTAGCCCTGGGGCCACCACCTACCTGTAGCCCTGGGGCCACCACCTACCTGTAGCCCTGGGGCCACCACCTACCTGTAGCCTTGGGGCCACCAAACCATGCCCATGGGGCACCAGGACATGGCCACGAGGCCACCCCAGAGCCCGGGGACAGCCCCAGGGAGAGCCAGAGGGACAAGGACACCTCCAGGGACGGGAGCATGGGGACACTGCCCGGCACAGGAGCAGCTGCCACATTCCCTGGGCAAATCCAGGGGTTTTTCCTGATGTCCTGCAAGCAGGGAATGTGCTCAGAGACCCAACCCCTTGCTTACAAACCCAACCCCTTGACCTGAGGTGCACCAGGTCTCTGACACTGCCAGGAGAATTCCAGGAATGAGCACTTTTTTGCTTTCCTTAATCAATTTGATGTAAAAAGTTATTTTTCTTTATTTAATCCCGGTGGAGTTTATCCTTTTATTGTTTTTTTGTGTTCGTGCTGCTGCTTTCAGGTTTAAATGGGGAAATTTGAAAGATTTTGTACTGCTGGAAAATAATTTTAAATATTTAACTTTTTGATTTTCCCTTTTTTCCTGCTTTTGCTCTACTTTGAATGGAATTTTTAAATGTTCCTTTTTTTTTTTTCAAATTCTTTTCTCCATTCTGTAACTTTTCAAAATTTCTGCAAATCTGGAAAATTCCCAGTTTGTTTGATTTTCTTCATTACTTTCAAATGATTCCAAAGTGGAGGAAGTGCTGCAGAAGAGACTGAAAGGAAAAGAGGAGGGCAAAAAAGGAATGAGGGATCTGCAAGTGAAGAAATGAGTTCAGAGATCATTCAAAGCTGGGTAAAAATAAAATTTTAAATTTTCCAACCTAGCAAAATGTATCTTTGGCAAAAAAATGTTTCCAGAAATGTGGGAAAATGAGGAAAAAAAGCTTTTCTTTTTTTTTTTTTTCAGTGGGATCTGAGGGATCAGCCAGGGTGGTTTGGTTCCTGCTCCACAGGTTTCTGGCTCAAAGGTGGGAATCTTGTCCCATGAAATGCAAAGTGTTTGTCCTTGGAGCCTGATCCCTCAGGGGCACTGAGTGTTCCTGCCAGAGCTCTGGAATTTGTTATCCTGACAGGTAAGATGCCAATGTTTGGGAAGGAGCATTTACCCAAATTAGAATGAGAAAAAATGAATTTCTGGCAGCACGGGAGTGCCTGAGCTCTGCTGCCAGGTCAGAGCCCAGGGCTCACAGGAGCTGCACTGAGGGGCTTCTCAACCTCATCCATCCAAACACCCTCAAACCTTCTGGAGCTGTGCCAGGGCAAGAACTGCCAGGGAAAGGGAAATCAGGCTGAGCTGGAAAGGCTCTTTGCTTTCTCTGGGTTCCTCTTTGGGGCTGCCTGCACTCCTGGGGATCTCTGCATTCCCCTGCTTGGGTCTTTTTCCTGTAATTTTTAATCAGTTCCCATTCTGGTGGCTCCAGGGGACTTGCAGGAAGGTGGTGGGGCCACAGGTGGGCTCAGCACAGGCAGAGTAAAACCAAAAAACTCAAAAACTGGCTCCAGACTTCCCAATGCTTTTGGGAAAGACATGAAATGTTCAAATTCCTGGAAATCCTTGGATCAACTAAAACGTGGAGATGAGTGTCAGACCCTGGAATGTGGCAAAGTGAAGAAGAACCTTGCTAAAGTTAATTTAGTCACAGAAGATATGGAAGCCCACCATGGAACAGCAGCAGGGCAAGGGTGAGGACAGACACACCATGGGACATTTCCACAGGAGGTCTGGGAGATGAGGAAAGGAGATTTTCAACACCTGGACCAACAAATGGTCCAAGGTGAGGACCTTGCCCTCAGGACAAACCACTGAGTCAGTGGGGAATGAAGTCAATTTATAGGTGAGAACTTGGAATTTCTCACCTTGAGTCCCAGAATAACATCCTGCAGCTCCCCTGAGTTCACCCACCCACGGGATGAGCTCAATGCTGACCCTGAGCTGGCCATCAAAAACAACTTTTACAGCCCAAATATTCCACGTTTCCCCCGGAGCCAAGCCTCAGTCTGCCACCTCTGAGTGATGTCACCGATGTCACCAGCTGCACCTCGTGTGTGGGACCAGCAGAGCTCTGTGTCACCTGCTGTCCCCAGCCTTGTCACCGGGCACCCACACCCTTCCCTCCAAGCCCAGCGGGATGGGAACAATATGGAATGCATTGCTCTGGAGTCACAGACACCCCAGCTGTGCCAGGAAATAATTCCCTAAAACAGGGAGCCCAGCCACACTTCTCCTGACTTCAATTAAAAGTTGGAGGGAAATGAAACAGAAATTCAGCTGGCAACTTCTTCCAGTCACCCTCCTAAAAGGAGAAACACGGAGATCATCAATCCAATGTAGAATGAGAGCAGGGAACTTCTCAAGCAAATGTATAAATAGCTTTTGTTGGTTCTTTCTCAAACAACATGTATCAGAACAGTTTGGATTTAAATATCCAAAATGGTTTGGATTTAAATATCTGAGCCACTTTGGATGTAAATATCCAAGACATTTGGATTTAAATATCCACAGGGAAGATGTTGTTAGCCCCGATTGTGCAGTATTTTCTCTGTTGGTTTGCTCATCCTTGCAGGAACCATCCTGGTCCTTTGCAATGACAGCACTGAGAGCTCTTTGAGGGTCCTTGGGCACATCCTGGAAAAGGTGCTGGATGCAAACAACCTCCTCAGGGCCCAGAGCTCCAGGACTCTGCCACAGAAGAGAGCTCCCAGTCCAAACCAGCCCCCCAGTCCCTTCCACATACTGGGGGCACAGACCCAGCTTTAGGGTTTAACCTAAACCAAACCTAAATCCAGCCCTGATCATTCCTGTGAGCAATTTCCAAACCCTCAGGGTTTCACAGATCACCATTGATTCTCTAGGTAAACGAAATATTGGCTCTCACTTCTAGGATCTGGTTCCTGCAAGGACAATAATCCATGTTTTCCTGGGAGAGCTGATGTCCCCCGTGACTCCAGGGCCACATCCCGTGTATCCTTCAGGGATTTGAGTCTGGATCCCTGCTGCCAGCGGGAGTCAGCTGGATGGGATTTCCTGGGAATTAGGAACCATAGGCTGTGCACCAGCAGTGCCTTCCCAGGGCTGCTTTGTGAGAGCTGAGCCCAGCTCCAGGAAGCTTTCCAAGGAAATGTTACTCCACAGTTCCTCCCTGAACACAGAGATCCCAGTGTGTGTGACAGGAGTGGGACAGAGCAGGTGAGAAATGCTGAGCTATTTCACACAGGCCCCACATGCAGCACGGAATAAATGGAATAAACTGGACGTTATTTTTCCAGCCATTCCGAGCTCAGCCACCCGTGGGACTGACCTTGCCTGCTTCTCGTTGACAAATCCTCTAATTCATCCTGATGCTGATGACTAATATTCCTTGGGTAAAACCCTTGACCTTGCTGAGGTCAAATGCAAAACTCCTATTAACTCTAATAGGGCCAGAGTTTTTCCTTGGATCCCTGCGTGTCCTGGTGGCACCTTCAGAGCTTCCTGTGCTCCCCAGGCTTGGCCAGGAACACAATCCCTTCCCTCCCCACCGACACACCTCCAGCACCTGCTTGGCAGCCAGGAGTATTTTGGTGAGAAAAGCTGCTTCCCGAACTTTCAGCAGCATCAGGAGCCAGCTGTGCCTCCAGCAGCCTTCACCGAGGTTATCCTGTGGGATCAGGGGGATGTGAGCACCCGGCATCGTCACTTCTGCTGTTTGGGGGCAGCGACAGAATTCCTGCGGCTTCTCGTGCTCCGGTGGCAGGAGGAAGCAAGAAATGGGATTTGATGGGGTTTTTTTCCACAGAAACAATAGAGAGATGCCTGCAGCAGTTAGGAAGGGTTTATATTGCACCTGTGAAGGAGTGGGACATTGATTAATTAGATGTCAAATTACAGCTACATTGAGTTGGCTCAATTATTCCATAAATCTCCCCGTTGTCTAATTAGGCGAAGAAAGCAGCAAAATCAGACTTGATTCATTTGATTGCTTCACTGAAATGACCTGGAGCTCTCAAAGCAGTTTGTGCTGGGCTTGGTTTTGCCAGCACATGGATGTCCCTGGCTGGCCCCACCTGGGACCCCCACCTGGGACCCCCACCTGGGACCCCAGTGCCCCAGCCCAGGGTCTCTGTCCCACCCCAGTGAGCCCAGTCCCAGCCCCTCCAGGGCATCCCCTTGGCCCCAGGCAGCCCTGACAGGTCCCAAAGTCTCAGGGCATCACAAGATTCAGATTTATTTGCTTCTACAGAATGTGGGCACTGTAATATAATGTAATATAAATGTAAATAAATAAATATATAAAAATATATATTTATATATATGAATATATATAAATATATATAAATATATACAATAAATACCAATATCAACATAAATATCAACATAAATATAAATATAAATATAAATATAAATATAAATATAAATATAAATATAAATATAAATATAAATATAAATATAAATATAAATATAAATATAAATATAAATATAAATATAAATATAAATATAAATATAAATACAAGTTGTGTCCATCCTCTCTGGATATCGACTCCCCAGCCCTGGAAGTGTTCAAGGCCAGCCTGGATGGGGCTTACACAAACCTGGCGTAGTGAAAGATGGCCCTGCCCATGGAACAAGATGGTCTTTGGGTCCCTTCCAAGCCAAACCCTTTTATGATTCCATGAAAATCCTGGCAACTGCAACTTTTAGGACACACTGAAATCACTTGGGTTTTTTTTTTTAGGACAGAAGTAAAAATACATTTACACAATAGCTATTGTTTGAGAGCCAAGATTTACCTCCTGATCTCTGCCCCTGCCCTGCCGTTCCAGCTCCTCCTCAGCAGGAAAATCACCCTGGAGAGGTGGTGGCTGTGTCCTAGAGGGGATGGAGGGGATGGAGGGGATGGAGGGGATGGAGGGGATTGAGGAGGATGGAGGGGATGGATGGGGATGGAGGGGATGGATGGGGATAGAGGGGATGGATGGGGATGGAGGGGATGGAGGGGATGGAAGAGGATGGACAGGGATAGAGGGGTCCTTGCCAAGCCCTACCAGCAGTGCCAGGGCAGGTGGCTCACTGGGCTCAGGGGCACTGCTCAGCCCCTGCCTTGATGTGGTTTCACCACCCAGAGCGTGGGTAAAGGTCACTGACAACCCAGGAGAACAGAAGCAACGCCAATGCCTCCAGGTTAGGAGCAAAACTCCCTGCTTTCCACTGGCAGCTCCTCATGGAAAAGGCGTGGCTGTGAGAGGGTTTTGTTTGGAGGGATTTTTGTCAAGGATAACTTTGCGTCACCGCCAACGCTCCCGTCAAAGGCTCTGGGGCTGCCCGTGGTGGAACCAGGCTGTCCTTGGGGTAAACAACAGGACAATCCATGTGTCACGGAACAGAGCTGGCCACGAGGAGCCAGCCTGGCTGTGCTGGAGGCCTCCAGCCCAAGGGAAAACATTTGTGGCCAGGGGTGTTGATTTTGCTTTGAAGGACGCGAGTGTGAGGATCCTTTGCTCCAGTGCAGGTGGTGTTTAGGCAACAGCAGAGTCTGTTTTTGCAGCTGTCCGTGACTGTGCCTCGGCTCAGAGAATCACAGAATCCCACAACACTTTGGCTTGGAGGGGACCTTAAAGATCAAAAGTTCCGCCCCATCCCACACCTTGCACTGGTACACACACTTCCACCCCGTCCAGCCTGGCCTTGGACACTTCCATGAAGTCCCTGTGTGTCCCAGGGCCAGCAGGGAGCAGGACAATGGCAGCACCAGGGAAATGATGGAAGCTCAGTGTCCTCTAACACCTCTGGGCTGTTAACCACGCTCTAAAGCCACAGCTCCCACCAGGCCTGGTCAGTGCAGGAGAAGTGCAGAGAGGTGCACCTTGTTTTGATTGTTACATTTTGGGTTAGGGAACACAGCTGGACATGAAATTCAAAAATGCCAGAAATGCCTTTTGTCCACCAGTGGTTTTCAGCAGCTTGTTAAACACTCACAGATTGTGTGGGCAGCCTAAACCCTGACAGGCCTGTGATGGAGACACTTTTCCTTTGTTTGGGCTGATGTGTGAGGTCCCACAGCTCTCACTCCCTCAGCCATCACTGCTGCCCAAAATGTGGCTGGGGAGGAACAGCCCTGCAGAGTGAGCTGGACTCTGCCAGAACTGTCTGGAATATTCCCATTAATCATTGAGCAAACAAGGTTTCCTGAACTCCTGGAGAGGTGGGCATAGAGAGGAGAGAGCCTGGCTCCCTGTGCTGACAGAGCTGCAGCTGCAGGGATTTAGGGATAATGTGCAGTGGCAGAGGGATAACGTGGGCATGGAGAGGATGAGCAGGATCTGCTGATGGAAGGAGGGGCTTGTGGCTCAGGACTGCTGGGGGTGGGGGAAGATTTTTGGCTCACAGGCCAAAAATGTGGAGCAGGAAAAGTTCACCTTAAAGAACAACATGATCTGTGAAGCTCCTGGATGTGCTGGAAGCTGGGTGGTGACCTGGAGAAAGCCGTGGTGTAGCCTGCTTGGTGTTGGACTCCTTGGGAAGAGTCCCAGGAGCAGGACACCTGCTCACATCCAGATGTTCTGGGCTTCAGGAGGTCCCAGCTGGTCCCACCCCGCTGCAGGTGCTGCTCTGGCTGCCAAGGGAAGCAGGTGAGTGTCCAGCACCTGGGCTTTGGTGTTATCCCAAAGGAGCCAAGAGCTTTAGGGACAGCCTTGCTCTGCTCCAGACAGAGAGGGAAGGGACAGTCAGTAATCTGGGGGAGCCCAGCCTGTGAAATCCATCAGTCTGAAATCCTAAATTGGTTATTTTGGTGTGGTGTGGGCATGGGAGAGCCAGAACTGCTCCGTGCAGGGCTGAGATTCTGGTGCTCTCATGAGCCATCCCTCTTTTCTGTTCAGCTCCAGTGCAGTGAAAATGGTAATTATAGTAAATTAGGACTTTTCTCTTGATAGTGATGTATGCAAATGGGCTTTAAGGGAACAATTGAATTGTGCTGATCCCTTCTGGGGCTCCACGGTGCCACCAGAGCAGACGTCTGGCACGGTTTGAGGGCAGAATCACCACAGGTCTTGTTCTGCTGCACAACAGGGTCAAAGTCTTTCTTCCAGCCCTCCTGGCAATAGCTGCAGGCCCAAAAGGGCCACAAAATCAGAATTAACACATTTTGAACCTGACATAATCCTTTATTAGTACTAATACAGGAGAAATGTGGAGTTTCCCTTCTAAAGATCCCTGAGATTCCCACCCTGTCCCTGGAGGGGCTGAGCCCCTCGGCCTCCCTTCCCTGCCAGGGGGATCAGAACTGCAGGATCCACTCCTGACTCCTGCCCTGCTCTGTCAAAGCTGCTGGACACAGGCACCACACCCTGGCGGTGATTTCGATTTTATTTTTTTCCCCCCAGTTTAATTCACCTCAAAATTGAGTTTAACCTGAGGTCACACACAAATGTGAGGAAGTTTTGGGTTGTTTGGCAGTAAAGTGCTGCCTCCTGCTGGGTGCAGGGCCCTGGAAAAGAGACTGCTCAGGGATTTATTACAGAGGATTCCCTTCACCTGAAATTTGGAAAAGGCTTTGCAGAGATTGCTGAGCATTATCATTGCATACACTTGCCAAACCCCATGCTTTTAATAGTTTAGGGAAATACTAAAAAATGATATTCTAAGTCTTTCCAGAAACTCTATAAGGCTTAAACCATCTTTAAGAATCTCCTGGTTCAGACTCTGATCTGCTCCAAAAATGAGTGACAGAATTACTCAGTGATGTTGACTAAAATGAGATTTATATTAACAACAAGCCTTACTCTAATAGATGATACTATACACTGTGGGGAAACTTTGATCATAAAGGCAGAAATCCCTTTTTCTGTCAATCCTTGAACAAAATTTCTTCCCACATCCTCATAAATGACTCATTAACGTGGTTTTTAAAAATTAATTTTATTTCTTTGTGTAATTCCCTTAACTAACAGGAACTGAAAATATTCTGAGACATGGATATCCCAGACTAAATTTATACACCAGTACACCCTGGCAATGTACACCTTCTGTATGCTTAAATGTCAATTTTGGTGCTCTGGGGTTGGAGAGCTTATTGATGACACCTATAACTAATTACTTCAAATAACCAATTTATTCTATTTACAAAGTGTTGTCAGTGGCAATATCTGGGTGTGTTCAATATTGCTGTTGCTCTATCAATAAGGAAAATCTTGCCTGGATATTCTCACTTTGATTTCCCTCCCTTTCCTGGGCAGGCTCTTGCTGTTCATGTCCCTTTTGCCTGTCCAGGGATGGAGGGGGTGACACAAAAATAACCATCCTGAGGCTTTTCTGCAAAACCCCAAGAACCCACTAGATGGCAAACAACCCCTTGGAAAAGCCCACAAATGCTGCTCTCTTCTTTAAACCGAGCCAGCGACATTCACCACTGGCAAATCGTTAATGGAATTATATTTTGGCTTTTGGTTAACTCCAGACTACAGCGAAGTCTGTCAAAGAAAAAAAAACATTGGTAAGATATGAATGTAAAAGCTGTTTCACACTCTTGGGTGATGAGGGACAATAGGAGCTTTTACATGGAATGGTTTGGGGTGGAAGGGACCTTGAAAGGGACACCTGCCACTGTGCCACGGTGTTCCAGGGGCAGGCACAGTTGAAATAACAGAGGTTCAGGTTAAATGTAAGGAAAATTAAATTTTACCATCAAAGAAGCTTGAATGAACCAGTTTGTCCAGAGAGTCTAGGTAGTCTCTGTCCATGGAGATTTTGAGGACTGGATAAAGCCGTGAGTATCTTGTGCTGAAATCACAGTTAACCATAAACAGAAGACTCCTTCCATTCTGAATTCTCCAATGTTCCTTTAATCCTGTATCTGACAGAAATGCAGAGTATGATAATGAGTTCAGAATATGATAATGAGTTCAGGATATGATAATGAGTTCAGAATATGATAATGAGTTCAGAATATGATACTGAGTTCAGAATATGATAATGAGTTCAGAATATGATAATGAGTTCAGAATATGATAATGAGTTATTTGTGTGTCCCCACTCTCCCAGGGAGGAATTCCCTCCCCAGATCTGTGTTCACTCTCCTGTCAATGTCATACACACCTCAATGAGGTTCTGCTGGGTTTCTGCACTGCCCTGCTCTGCCCATAAAGACACAATTTCAGCCTTTATTGCAGTCAGTGGGAAATTTGCCACTGACTCAGTTTGGTGGAGATTTCACTCAGATACTGCAGAAGTCCCTGACAGAGCAGTAGATAAAGAGGCAAGGACCTGATGGCCCTGATCTTTCTGCTGTGACTCATCCTCTGAGGAGGAAAAAATAGCATAAAAGACCTCTTGGGGTTAAGGAGACACCTGAAAGTGCTTTAAACGCAGAACAAACTTGCAAAGCCATGAAGAAATGTTTGAGGAGCTCACAGACCATGACAGGAATTGGTTCCTGCAGGGAGAGCAGGGGCCAGCTGACATCACCCCAGCTCTACCCTCGCTCTGCTCTGTGCCCTCCTTGCTTTGCCAACTGCTGTTTTAACCCTCGGGTGATAGAAGTAACAACCTGTTTAATATTAAAGCACACGAAAAAAGCTCTTCCTCACGAGCAGAGCAGTGAGTTGTGGCCACAAAAACCCAGCAGCAGAGCAGGAGAGGGTGCCAGCCCCTCAGAGCCCTTCCAGAGCAGATGTGAAGAGCCCAAGAGCCCTCCTGGCTCCTCTGACCGTGCACACACAGAGCTGATCTCCCTGACCTCGCCTCACCCCTGCAGATCACAGCTCAGTAAATGCAAATATGCACAAGGTGAAGTGGTGAAAGATTTGTTTGGTATTTACATGAGGTGAAGCATCTCTGGAGGGGCTGTGTCTGTGCAGGGGAAGCACCTGCTGGCACCGTGGGCTGCTTGCAGCTCTACATTTCCTTCCCTGTGATCAGATGAGATGGTTTTGGTGAGAGCCCTGTCCTCTGCTGCAGGATGTGGCCTGGGTGTGCTCACATGGGGCCTCTCGGGGCTCACAGACTCTCCAGGGCCATGTCCCAGGAGTCTGGCTGGGACAGGCACCTGTGGCTGCTGCTGCACAGCAAGGTCCCTGTGGGGCTGGGGTGTCCCTGTAGGATTGGGGTGTCCCTGTGGGATTGGTGTCCCTGTGGGGCTGGGGTGTCCCTGTGGGGCTGGGGTGTCCCTGTGGGGCTGGGGTGTCCCTGTGGGATTGGTGTCCCTGTGGGATTGGTGTCCCTGTGGGATTGGTGTCCCTGTGGGGCTGGGGTGTCCCTGTGGGACTGGGGTGTCCATGTGGGATTGGTGTCCCTGTGAGACTGGGGTGTCCCTGTGGCATTGGGGTGTCCCTGTGGGATTGGTGTCCCTGTGGGATTGGTGTCCCTGTGGGACTGGGGTGTCCATGTGGGACTGGGGTGTCCCTGTGGGGCTGGGGTGTCCATGTGGGACTGGGGTGTCCCTGTGGGACTGGGGTGTCCCTGTGGGACTGGGGTGTCCCTGTGGGATTGGGGTGTCCCTGTGGGGCTGGGGTGTCCATGTGGGACTGGGGTGTCCCTGTGGGACTGGGGTGTCCCTGTGGGACTGGTGTCCCTGTGGCATTGGGGTGTCCCTGTGGGACTGGTGTCCCTGTGGGATTGGGGTGTCCCTGTGGGATTGGGGTGTCCCTGTAGGATTGGTGTCCCTGTGGGATTGGTGTCCCTGTGGGATTGGTGTCCCTGTGGCATTGGGGTGTCCCTGTGGGATTGGGGTGTCCCTGTGGGACTGGGGTGTCCCTGTGGGACTGGTGTCCCTGTGGCATTGGGGTGTCCCTGTGGGACTGGTGTCCCTGTGGGACTGGGGTGTCCCTGTGGGACTGGGGTGTCCCTGTGGGGCTGGGGTGTCCCTGTAGGATTGGTGTCCCTGTGGGATTGGGGTGTCCCTGTGAGATTGGTGTCCATGTGGGATTGGTGTCCCTGTGAGATTGGTGTCCATGTGGGACTGGGGTGTCCCTGTGGGACTGGGGTGTCCCTGTGGCATTGGGGTGTCCCTGTGGGATTGGCGTCCCTGTGGCACTGGGGTGTCCCTGTGGCACTGGGGTGTCCCTGTGGGATTGGGGTGTCCCTGTGGCACTGGGGTGTCCCTCTGGGCCATGCCAGGGTTGCTAACACAGTCTGGGTGGGCAGAAAATGCCCCAAGGCCCCCAAAGCCCTGAGCCTGAGCAGCGAGGCAATTCCTGGTTAAAGCTATTCCATCTTAAACAGATTTAACTTGGCAATGCTCACTTGGGCTCAGCCTGCTGGCCCAGGTGAGCACAGGTGATGCTGAGCTTTGCAGGCTGAGTGTCACAGTCATGACTGAAACACACACTGCACTTGCTGGCTTCTCCATGTCCACAGGTTCCTCACTCCTGGAGGTGGTTTGTCCATTCCATGTCCACAGGTTCCTCACTCCTGGAGGTGGTTTGTCCATGTCCAGTGTTCCTCACTCCTGGAGGTGGTTTGTCCATGTCCAGTGTTCCTCACTCCTGGAGGTGGTTTGTCCATTCCATGTCCAGTGTTCCTCACTCCTGGAGGTGGCTTGTCCCTGCTGGCACACACTCCTCAGCTGCTGCCCCACAAAAGCCAGGTAAGCCTGGCCAGCCAAGCCAGCTTCATCTTTCTTTTTCTGTCCTTCAAAGCTGAAGACTCATGAGGAAAGCTCTAAAAATAGTTTCTGGCTCTCATGGTAGTGACAAATGTCCTCCTGGCGGAGCCGGAGCTATATCAGTGCCTGACGTGGGCCGTGCAGGACACAGCCTGTTCTCCTCTGTCCCTCTGTGCCAGTGGCTCTGCTGTGACCTGCTCCAGCTCAGCTCCCTGCCCTGCACCTCCCTGCTCCCTCCTGCAGCTCCAGCCCGCTGGGCTGGGACAGCCCTGGGACACACACAGAGGACAAAGGAGGGGACCGCACCCCAAGGACAATCCAGGCATGATCCCTGCTCAGGGATTCTCCAGCAGGATGATCCAGGGGGCACGAGCCTCTCGCTGAGCAGAGAGGGTTTGGGAAGCTGCTCCATACTCAGTACCATCCTCTCCCAGCTGCTGTTTTCCCAGTTTTCTAACCCCAGCTGGGAATCCCAGCAGACCCACAGGCAGATGGGATTGCAAGGGCTGGTGGGGATGTCACCCAGGCTGGCTGTGCGCTTCTCCCCGTTCCCAGAAGGGTTTGTCACCCGTCAATTCTTGGCTGTCCAAGGGATGGAGCTGTGCCACCGCGGGGACATGAAGCAGCCTGTTTGTTCCTGTCACACCTTCTCGGTTTCGGGTGTCACCAGCGCTGCTGAGTCAAAGCTGGGGCTCAGCAGAAACCACCTGGCAGCAGAGATGTCACCACAGGGCTGTCACACCTCGGGACAATCACCTGCTCTCCTTCCACCCTCTGGAGCTGCCCACACAGAATTCCAGCTGCTCGTGGCCGGGCCATGCAGAGCCGCCCTGCGCAAGAGCTGACACTGCTCACACCCAACCTCTCCAGAGAGAGCAGCCCAGAGATCCAGCCTTAAAGGTTGTTATTGTTGCTGATCTACACCTCAGTGGGACCTGATAAGATCCAATAAATCCAATTCCACGTGCTTTTCCTGGAACACCAGAGTGTCTCAAGGAGAAAAGCAGGGCTGAGTTTAAATGTGCTGGAAAACACAAATTGAATTTCAGTGCCTTCAAACCTGATGCTCAATTTGTAAATGCATCAAACTGCTATATTTGAATGTTTATTTAAATTAATACTATTATTGCAAAGAGGTGAGCTGTTGAACATCAGTCTGTAGGAAAAACTGATTTTAATACATGGTGAGTATTCCTTAATTCCTTCTTTTCTCAATGCTCTGCACTGCTTTGATGGAAGTTCAAGGGATTTGTGTGTGTTGTGATGGGAAACCTGAAGCTTCGAGTCCATAAACTCATGAATTGAGAGAAACAGGTTTCATTTAGGCACTACAATTTTGAAAAGTCTACAAAACACAAAAATTCAGATTTACTTAGAAAACAAAAGGCAACAAGTATTGTGCCTTGAGTATGAGGTTTGAAGAGCACCAATTTTCCAGTTCTGCAGTGAATTTTACATTCTAGATGACAGAAAAATTGGGGAAAAAAGACAAAACAAAACCAACTTGCTTTCATACACGAACAATGTTTAAATCGTTTCTTGATAAAGACTTTAAGCCACTCACCAAGGCTGCCTCCACTGCAGTAAACAAGAAACGAGAGGAATTTCGCTGAAACCAAGGAGGGATTGGGGAGTGGAAGGTAAAGGCTCGGTTAACCTGAAACAGAGAAACATTTCCAGCCAAGTGTATCCCAAGTGTCCTGGTTTCACAGGCGGTTATTCACGGTTCGAACTGCAGGGTGTGACTCCACTGCTCAATTCCTCTTTTCTCTTTCAAAACCAGTGAGTAAGAGCTTAAAGAACTCGCCCTCTGGGAACGATTTCAAATAATCCTCCTTGTTCCTCTGAGCTGCTCATTCAGAGCCCCAAATTGGAGTCTCTATAATTCTTTCATAAAGGTATCTAACGAATTTCTCTTCAAGTTATAATTTGGCAGAGCAAAACACTGTTTATCCAGCTGGAATAAATCCCAGTGCCAAGTTTTTTTGGCACCAAACTTCTACATCAGTGCAAACCCAGTACTCGACACATGTGGGTGTTGTACTTGCCATCAGAAGCCCTGTTCCAGCTGATAATGCTGATTTTTATATCACTGAGATGGAAGGGAATTCCAGATTCTCAGTTAATTTATCACATTCAGCATGAAAAATTAAAGTCAATCTCCTTAATTGATAGAAACTTGATAGAAATAAATTTTAACTTGAAAATTAGAAACTTAGAAATTCTAACTTGATAGAAATAAAAAGAAATCGACTTTCAGCTAATGTTTTACTTTGGAGATTTTAGAATTTAATGAATAAATTGATCAGCAAGTTGATCTAAGCATATTCTGCCCTGTTTTAGTCTCATCTATTTGATATGACAGCAGAGATTTTTAAATATCAGCTCATGTCAAAACATTTTGCTGCCTAAATTCCTGTCACATTGCTTTCTTACAGCCATCATTCTTCAAGGAAATCAGATTTTTCTGTCATCACAGATTCTTATTTTCCCAAAATAATCCTTTCCTTTCTGCTAAGATAATTGCACACTATAATTTGTAGTAATTTGCTAAGAAAGTTTTTGTATTTTGTTCTGGGAAACATTTGCTGCCAAGCCTGTAAATCCTGAGGGGATTTAGGCTCTCATTTGGGATATCCAAAACTCACTTTCCATGAGGTGTTTCCTCTTTTCCTTTTTGTTGTAACTCAGCTTTGGTGTCTCTGGCTGCAATCAGACACCTGGAAAAACAAACTCAGTTTACATTTGTGTATAAGTGATTTAAAGAGGCACTTCCATGGCCTGCAGAGTTCCAGGCCAAAGGAACTCCAGGAGAACCAGGCTGGTTAATGCCTCATCATGACTCAAGCAGCAATTATTGATTGATGCTATTTTCCAGCAGTGTCCTGGCAACAAAGCTCTGCTCCTGCTGCTGAGGGGACAAGGCACTGCTCACCTTTATCAAGTTGGAAAATATTCATATTAAAACGTCAAGGATGCGTAAGAATGGTCAGGAGGGTCGAGCTGCGTAAGAAGAGCAAGCACAAATCTGTCCAGCTTTTTGAAATATCAAAGTGTAACCTGGAAAACTGGAGTGCATTAAAAGCAATAAATGATGGGTGTGTGCATGGAAAAAAAAAAAAAGAAGTGGGTAAATTCCACTGTGCTGACACCTGCTGCTTCCATGACTCGTTTTTCCTCCTGTCCTTTGGCACACAGCTGTACCTGGGAGGGAAATGGAAAGTGCTGCTCGCCTTCTGCAAATACCACATAACCCGGGGTTTTCACTTCAGGCTAATCTCTGAGGGTCAGAGAACCGAGTCAACTCCTCCCAGCTCTGCTTTTATTACTATTTCTTTAATCTCCAGTGCATTCCGTGGGCTGGAAATTGCTGTTGCCATTGCCGAGGTGTTTAGCACCAGCATTGTGGGTTCACAGGATATTTTTTGGCTCTGCTATCACAGCTCCAAAGACTGTTCCAGGTTTCTAAAAGGCCAGTGCCGTCCCAAGTTGGTGGTGAGATTTTTTTTTTCATTCTGTGTAAAATTGTATTTAAAATCTCAGGGATTGTACAGCACATGCCTATAGGAGGGGAGGTTGTCAAAGGGCCAGGAAAATAGGGTGAACTATTCCAAATAACTGAATAATAAATAATGTCCTTTTCAAATATCCAGGATCCCTGCTGAGTCATGAACCTGCACATAAAACAGCTCCAAATTAAATGCTTTATTCCCATTTAAGAAACACTGTTTTTGTGTTACAGACTCTGAAGCCCCAAACTATACGAGGAAAAGAAGGGTAAAAACCAAACGTACTGTGGAGACCTTTCTAAAAGACGTGTTTGTAAAACTAGAGAGGTTTATTAATGACTGTAACCATGACGCAAATAAGGCGCTGCTCCACACCTCGTGAGGGTGATGAGGATGGGCAGACCACGAGCACCTTGGCCTCTTCCTCAGGGCTGATCCCATGGATCCTGAGGGAGCTGGGAAAGGGCTGGAGAATTCCTGAGGGAGCTGGGAAGGGGCTGGAGAATTCCTGAGGGAGCTGGGAAGGGGCTCAGCCTGAAGAAAAGGAGGCTCAGGAGGAATTTCTGGCTCTGCACAAGTCCCTGCCAGGGTGTTTTGGGCTCTGCTGCCAGGGAACAGGGACAGGAGGAGAGGGAACGGCCTCAGGCTGGGCCAGGGGATCCTCAGGTTGGATATCAGCAGCAATTTCTCCATGGAAAGGATGGTCAGGCCTTGGCAGGGGCTGCCCAGGGAGGTTTGGAGTCACCATTCCTGGAGGTGTCCAAGGAAGGTGTGGACGTGGCGCTCAGTGCTCCACCACCGGACATGGGCCGGTGATAAGGCGGGGCTCCGTCACAGCTTGGACTCGATGGCTTTTCCCAACCTCTGGGAATCTGGGACTGTTCATGAGGGACCCCCGCGGACTCGGGCAAGGCGGGGCCACCTCCTGCTCCCCACACAACATGGCGGGCTCGGCCCCTCAGGCGCCGCTGCCACTCAAACCCAGCGAGCCAATCAGAGCCCGAGTCTGCCGCGGGGGGCGGGCTCTCCCGATTGGCGCGCGCATGCGGTTACGGCCGCGGAGGGATCTGGGGCGCTCGGCGCGGCTCAGTACTGTGGCTCTTCCCAGAAGTGACGCATCCGCCGGGGCTGTCCCGGTCATCGCGTCCCGCGTGGTCGCAACAGCGGAGTCATATCGCGACATGGGGCCAGGCCGGGAGCGCCGAGACAGCGGAGCCATGTCGCGACATCGGGCCAGGCCGGGAGCGCTGAGACACGGCCGGCGCCGCTCGGGATCGCGGTGTCCGGAGCCGCGGCGGGTGCGGCGCGCTTGGCCGCTGTGCTCTTCCGCGCGTGTGGCCATGTGGGAATGTTTCCTCATTTATTGTGAATTTATTACTTACAACGACTAAAACTGGTTCGCTTTATTGTTTTCCCTTAATAAATGAACTTGGAGGTAACTTTGCGCTGGACGTTTCTAGTCTGGGAAGGCGCAGCCCACCTTTCGTCAATAATAACCCGCAACCAGCTTATTTTTATTCAAACCCATGTGGGGTTTTTTTTTCCCGATGTGACAGATTCCGAGCACCAAAAACTTAAAAGACAGGGCTTGGATCCAGGACCCGAGCCCTGGTTAAACACTTAGACAGAATTTCTGTATTTTTTTAATATATATTTTAATATTTATTCCGTGTCTTGTCGCCGCTTGTGGCAGGGATTTGAGTGGATTGATCCCGAAAAATCCTTTCCAACCCCAACGGCTGTGGTTAAAGCGCGGTTTATCCGGCACCATTCCCGCTGCTGCGGCGCACACTCCGTTATTCTGTACTGCTTTACAGCCGGTCCTGTTCCCATTCCCGGTTCCCATTCCCGTTTCCCGGTCCCGTTCCCATTCCCGGGGCGTGTCCCGCGGACTCTTTTTTCCCGCCGCTCCCCGCGCGCGCGGCGCTGGCGCGTGCGTCACGCGCGGGACCGCGCAGTCGGCGCGCGGCCGCCGCCGGGAGCGCACCCGGACCCAGCGCTCGCTCCGCCGCCATGGCCGCCGCGCACCCGGGCCCCGCCGCGCCCGCCGCCCCCGCCCCGCCGCCCCCCGCCGCTCCGGGCATCCTCATCGGCGACCGGCTCTACTCCGAGGTGTCGCTGACCATCGACCACTCGCTGATCCCCGAGGAGCGGCTCTCGCCCACCCCTTCCATGCAGGACGGGCTGGACCTGCAGTGCGAGACCGACCTGCGCATCCTGGGCTGCGAGCTCATCCAGGCGGCCGGCATCCTGCTGCGGCTGCCGCAGGTGGGCCCTTGCCGGGGCTGGCAGGGGGGTGAGGGAGGAAGGGAAGGGAATGTCGGGCGCCGCCATTGTGGCGGCGGGAAGGGCGTGAGGCGGCGCGGGGGGGGCGGCGGTGCCTCACACAAAATGGCGGCGGCTGGGCCAGGGCACTGACTCTGCTCCTTCTCCCTCCTCCTGCTCTGCCCTCACAGGTGGCCATGGCGACGGGGCAGGTGCTGTTCCATCGGTTCTTCTACTCCAAGTCCTTCGTCAAGCACAGCTTCGAGGTGAGCGCGGCCCCGGGGCACCGGGAGAGGGCGGCTGGGGCGGCCACGCGCCACACAGGCCGTTCGCTTCGAGCCTGCCGGATTTGCTTCTTACTTACGTAATTCTCATTCTATCTGGCCTGAAAATTGTTTGCTTAACGGAAACGGGGCTTCTTTTCAGATTGTTGCTATGGCCTGCATCAATCTCGCCTCCAAAATCGAAGAGGCGCCTCGTCGGATAAGGGACGTGATCAACGTGTTCCATCACTTGCGGCAGTTAAGAGCAAAAAGGTAAGATCAGCTTCGTTATGAGCATAAACACCTGTTACCACTAATGTACGCTGCAGTTCTCGATTCACAGTATTTTTCCAGGCTAAGTTCAACGACCTAAAATTGAGAAGGGAGTGCCCGTTGGCTGCTGTGTAGGCAGTACAGTGCAATCTCGGCTGCTTCTGCTTTTGTTCACTTGGTAGACCCGTTTTCGTTGTTGATTTAGCTACAAGTTATGATTGGCAAGTATTTGTTTTAGTTTTAGGACCACGGTTGTAGTTTCAGGTATGTTTGTTGAATTTTTGATGTCTCGTAGTTACTGTAAGGTAATCTTAGTTGTGAGTAGCCAGTTAGTGAGTTGCTGTGTATTCTCCACTTTTTTAACCATACTCAGCAGTGCTGATGCTTTTCTCTCCTTGGTCTGTGGCTGTCCAAGTGTCCTTGTGGTGCTAAGAAAGTATCCCTTAAGAAGCTGAACTTTCAGTGGTGACAGTGTTGCCTATTAGAAGAAGCCATTTTAGGAGGTACCTGAGGAAAGGTCAGGTTTGGCCTGCAGTGTAACTGAGTGTGGGAGGCTGAAGGCGTTTTTAGGTGCAGAAGGCGAGAGCTGTGTTGTTCTGGTGCCGTGTTCCTGCCCAGGTGGAGAGGGGGCTCACCTGGCCGTGTGCAGGCGGGGTAGAGCTGTCCCAGTTGTGAGCACCGAATGCTGCTCTTTGTGTGTAAAGCAGCGTCTTTCACGTGCAATGCAAACTTGTGATGCATTGAAAGGAGGAAGGTGTGGTTGAAAGGAGTTCTCTAGGTTACTGTTAAGCACAAAATTTTTTTATTTCTGTTGGGCAGCAGTGTCAAAATCTAGGATTGGAGGCTTCAGCTTTGCTTCTGGTGCCTGATTGCTTAAAGCTTCAGGTACTCTGTAGTTACAAAAGGATTTTGTTTTAGCTACCGTGTCAAATTCACACTTTATTTCCCTGCCCTGTGTCACCAGGTGACGGCAGGAATTTAAACCCGTGTTGTGCAAGCTTTTCTGAGAAACAGAGTAGAAATCCCTTAGGGAAGCCAGCTGTTTGTTGGTGTCTTTATTCTGGTTATGCCTCTGTTGAAGCCAGAGCTTTGGCTTGGACTGCCTCCTGACGGTGTTGTGCTAGTTAGTTCTAGATCCAAGAAGGAAGAGTTGGTGTTACACTTTGGAATTTAGCTTTGTTCTGTCTGGCCTTTAAAGCTGTTCTCCCTGATGGCTCTGAGAGAGCTGTGTGAAGTTATGCCAGGTGTGAATTCAGTGGGATTGTCTTCCACATTTATTAAGGGAGTCTGGTTATTGGAACTACTGGAGCAGGCTCAGTGATTAGTAACATTCTGGCCTCCATCCAGGCAGTGAAGGTTAATTAATCATATGCCTTGCTTTTCTTTGCAACGAGAATACAAATTAGTTGTTTCTTTGTGCTGTGTGAAGGATCAGAGAAACTGAACTTAACCTGTGAATTTAAATCTTTCCAGCTAGCCTGTTCCAAATCCCAACTTGTGCATGTTACGTGGTGCCTAAAGTGCATCATGTCCAGAGAAATCGTGCACTGCTACCCATTATTTTCGGGAGAAATGGGTATTGTTGCTCTGCGATTCTGAGTGAATCTGCATGAAATTAACCTTAAAAATGCTGCAGTCTGATATTCAGACTTGCACACCCCCCCCTTTTTTTTTTTTTTAGCAAGCAGGATGTAAACGTTTTTCTGTACTTTTTACAAGCTGACAGTTCCATCACGTGTACACGTTATTAACTTCAACTCTTTTTTCCCTTGCAACCGACTATACAGCGACCAGCTACATTTACCAAAGCCTGGGTGATGTGGAGTGGTACATAAAGATGAAGCTGTCGTCATGGCAACAGTGAGTGAAGTATCGAAAATCCCCAAGGAGAAGCCAGTGCTCTGAGCATAGGTCACTGGAATCGGGGGACTAACAGGTTGGCCGCTGGTGAACCATTTGGAAGAACTCCTGTATCTTGTTATAAGCTTTTTTCTTTGCTGTCCAGGTTTTTAGAATACTAGCTTGACCTTTTTTTTTTATTTTTTACTGAAGCTAACACTTAGGCTGTAGTTAGTCTCTCACACACAACCCAGAACTGAAACAAGGCTGCTGTACTTTCTTTTTTAGTCTAGCATTTCTGTTAACTGAAGCTCTTAACCTGCACACGAATTTGGGGTAGTTTGGGTAGGCTTTGCTTTCTTTCTTAACCAGTTTTGGGTTCTTAGTTCCACTTTCTGGCTCTGTATAACTGCAGTTTGAATTCACAGTAAAACAAGGGTACGGAAGTCTTGAATTTGTACATTTTTATCAATTATGATGTAAGCAGTCCCTTCTATGTACCTGTTTGCAGAACTGGGAATTGCATTGGAATTTTCTTTCTATGAGACATGTAGTCAACTAAGGTGGTATTTCTAATGCTGAGAAGTAAGAAAAAGCTAAACAAGTGTTTTGGACAAGCATATTTTCTTTGGGATCTTTGACGAGCATATGTGATGTAGAACTGCATGTAAAAATGTTTGTGTGCATGGAGAAAAGCTCGTACTATGGAAAAACTGCTTTTTAAATAACTGTGTGCCAAAACCTCTCTGTTCTGAGCAAAGTGCAACTGTTGTTTAACTTGTAGAATGTAGTTTGAAGTTGATTTTTATTTCTTTTAACTGTGCCTGAAAGCTGCAGAAGGTCCTGAGACTGGAAATGTGACACGTGTGGTGCTGTAATCTCACATGGTGCTTTGAGGTGCTCAGTCAGCTGTTCCTCGCTCAGGGGCCCTGCAGTGGGGCTGCATTAATGACACACGTTCTTAGTGCCTTCAGACTGCCTGCAAACCTGTGCTGCTTGTGGTTGTGATCCTGGAGACAAACAGAGAACTGGTGTTCTTTTACTGACCAGCATAACAGATCTCTGCTCCTTGAAATGAGGTGCTGGTGCTCTGCTGTACTTGTCACAAGTGCTTTGCTCATTAGGAACAAAACTCCGTGCAGGGCACTGTTCCTCCAAGTATTAGTCATGCCAAAGACATCAAAGTTTAATATTACACCAAATGAAGCTACAGCTGTGTGGAGAACTTAGGTCTCATTTGTCAGAGTGATTTTATGAAAACGTATTTTTAATTTATTTGCTGTTAAAAACACATTACAGTGTGTGTTAATCTTCTGGGTTGTTACACAATCTAAATCCCAATCAAGTTTTGCATCTTAGGTGTTGGGTTGACTTCCCAGAGGGGCCACTGTGTGCTCTGTTCTAAAGATAAAGTCTTGCCTGGAGCTCCAGTGATGGTCTGTAGGAGCAGATTCCAAGTAGGAACTTGCAACACTCCTTGGCTGTACAGGGTTCGAAGCTTGTATTTCATATATAAGCTTATAAATTCTTTTTCTCTGGTTTGTTTCTTGGCCCCAAGATAATTCTTGGACTGAAAATTTAAGTGCAGGAAATGCACTGGCAAAGTTCCTCTTTTTTCTTAGTAGAAAACAAAGAAGTTTTTCAAAGGGGAATCTCTGAAGTTTGTGACTTGTAAATAATTGTTTACCAACATTGCAGAGTTGATGGCAAAAGTATTAAATTGGTGAATCAATGCAGTGGAGAACGTGGCTTGTGCCGGTACTAAGGTGCAGTAAAACACTTCAGTCTCCTGCAGATTTTTATTTTCCCTTGAGTGGATAAAAGGCTGTATTTGTCTGGAAGTCCTGGCTGGATAAACTGATTGTTTTCATGCCTTCCTTAGGGCTGTAGGACTTGTGACCAAAGGAAAATGGGACAACAAGGTAGAGCAACCCTGTTATTGCAGTAAAGGCTCCCCTCTGTCCTGCTGCGCTTGGAGCCACCTTAACTTCCCTCCAGAGTTCTCAGGGAATGCAGGGACATGAGGAAGGTGGGGTGGTGCATGATCCTGAGCACTGCCACTGGAGATTGCTTTAATAGACTGCAAGTCATGGCTCTCCTGAGAGTTAAACCTGAGATGTCCCACCTGTGATGCAGCTTTCTGCTGACAAACAGCCTGGACACCTGAACTCGCTCTGGGTGCTGCTCTGCACATCCTGTTGATGCTCGTGATCTTGAGATGAAATTGTGGGGAGCAATACTGAAGGAAATGTTATCAACACCAGTAAAATTGATGGGAGTGAATTGGAAGTGAATCAGCTTCACTGATGGGAAGAACTAAACTTGCTTGTTCCACTGTCCCACTCCAGAGCACTGTGATCAGCCTGTCTCTGTAGTGCTGAAGTGTTCAGACACCATCAGCTCCTCACTGAAGTAGTTACTCTAAAGAGGTCTGAAAAGCTTTTCTTCTTCAGTTAATTTTTGGGGAGAAAAGAAAAACAACAACCATAAACAAAAGGAAAAACAAATCTACTGATTTTGGGCTTCTTTAGAGGAGCTGGAATGAAAAACTTTGTATATTTGCCCTGCTGAGAGAGAGTAACACTTAACTAGAGAAGTTACTCTGCTGGAAGGTGGAAAACCTGGCATTTCATATAATGAGACAATACTTGAATTGCAGGTCCATCCTGGCACCAGGAAGCTGCAGTTGCTCATTCCAGAGCTGGGAGCTGCATCTCAGCCCCTTGGAAGGGCAGGGACAGCTCATGCTCCAAGTGCATGGTGATACAACAAGATGCTTTTAATAGAGAAGTTTGTTGTGTCCTTTGCCCATGGCCATCAGTGTCTGTCCAGGTGACTGCAGAGGTTGTGGCATAAACTGGATTATTCCAGCCTTGTCATTAAATTGACTCTTTCTTCCTGGGGTGGGAACCTTGGTTTTTTGAGTGTTTTTTTCTGTTCTGTGACCTAGCAGGGAAGTGAGATCCACTCATGGAATTGCAAGTTGGCAGTGAAATATTTTGTCTGATACAACAAAAGCTGTATCCACTTTTGAATCCACTTTGCATTACTTTTTTTTTCTACTGAAGGTAATGTGAAATAAATTTGTCACCAGTGCTTGGGGTGTATCATGTACACAGACCGTGGTTAATTAGAGCATAACAAGCTGCATAAAACATTATTCTGCTTTGGAAAGCACATGGAATGTGTGAGGCATATTACAGGGAAAAAGCTGGTCTGTCTTCAGGAGGAAGTGGATTAAAATATCCCATGTGGAATGTGGAAAGGTCAAGTCTGAGCACGGATAAAGCACAGAATATGCAATGGAGTGTTACACTTGTGCATCAGGTGTACAGAAGGTTACTGTGATTAAACATGCTGTGGACAGTTCAGGGGTTGGATTTGGAAGGAATTAGGATTGACAGTGCTGGAGTTTGCAATCTCTCTGAAATGAGCTGTTGTTTTGCAAATGCAAACAGCAGCAGGGTCATCCCTGGTACCACCAGAGAGGGGAGCAGAGTCCCAGGCAGACCCGTGCCTGTTTCCCAGGTTAATTCTGTGCTTCACTCAGCTTTTCACACATCACAGGGCAGGGCTGGCTTCTCTGAAGGGTGAACCAGCTGCTCTTCAGTGCTTAGGAAACTGCAATTTCTAGAGCACGAGTTGCTACTTTAATGCCAGTGAGAAGCCTGTTCTGGCTTACTTCTGCTTTGAAATCCTGCCTGGCAAAGGACTCCTTCTGCCACCTCTGCCACGGAGAGGAAAAGTTCTTGGGAGTGCCCCCATCAAGCCAACTCCTTCCAGCAGCTGGAGCAGTGCAGTTTGCATACACAGGAGCAGAAGGTTATTTTTTTTTTTTATCTCAGCCATCTAATCTGTAGCTAGCCAAAAGCAGCAACTAAACTAGTTTATCTAAACTTGGACAGCACAAGATTAATGCTTAAACTTGCTTGCAGGAGTTGAAAACCGGTTTCTGTTGCCATTAGTTGGTTGGAAGGGAAAACAGAGTTGCCGTTGTTTTTGGATATGCAAAACAGTTTTGATTTTATTTCTTGCAAACTATAGGACTCCAAGCCCCCTGATACTTGATCAGAACTACATAAACACCAAAAATCAAGTAATCAAAGCAGAAAGGAGGGTACTGAAGGAGTTGGGATTTTGTGTTCATGTCAAGCATCCTCATAAGGTGAGTTCTCAATAATAATGTAATTGTAATTCTTACTCTACCTTGGTGGCATCACTGGGAGCTGTGGAACAAGAAACACAGGTGTCAGAATGACCTGAATTGTTCTCTTTATTCCCCTGTAGTTATTAATGCTTTTGCCAGAGTACTTGGGCAAACAGCTGTATTGACTGTGAGAAAAGTCACTTCCCTGGGAAAGGGTGAAGGTGGCTGGTTTGAAAAGCAGTGAACTAAAGAACTGTCTGAAGGTGATGGGGTGACCTGAGGTCTTAGAGTGTGTGCTTGGAGAGGAGCCCCCATTGTTTGGGCACATTGTTGGATTTCATTTTTACATATGTATGTATTTGTTTCCTTGCTCCTGCTTTACGTGTTTAAACTGAGTCTTTTTTCTCTTTCCCCCCTCCTTATTCCTCAGATCATTGTTATGTATTTACAAGTCCTAGAATGTGAACGTAATCAAACCCTGGTACAGACAGCCTGGTAAGTTGCTATTTTCCATTCTTTTCCTAGCCAGGAAAATAGTAGCAGAAATAACAAGCCTGCTGATCCCTATGCAAAGCAATGAGATGTAAGTTACCACCCAAACACATTTGGACAATCTCCTGGTGCTTGTTTCTGCTTACTATTTTCATGGCTTGATTCCACCTGGGCGATGGAGAACTCAATTTAACTTTGTTCTTTTTTCTACTCTTTGATTGAAGGGTAGTCCCTGCTGGTAAGTCATAGAGCTCTGCCCTCTGCACCTCAGCCCATGACCTGGGGATGGCTGCTTTGGCTGCCCTTCTCTCCAGCCAAGCCAGTGCAAGCCTCAGCGAGTTCACTGCCGTCACCCAAAGCCATCGGGCAGCACCTCCTAGTTCTGTCCTGGCGCCAGGATTTGTATATTTGGTTCTAGAAGTAACTGTTACAACTGTTTCTCAATGTCTTTGTTGCCTACCTGCTGTTTGTTAAAGGACACGTGGGGGAGCATTCTGCCAGCATTTCTTTAGTTGATTTGCCATTTAAACTTGAATTAAACAGAGGACAGTGCATGCAGCATGTTCACTTAGCAGCCAGGCTGGGCATGGGGGTGTAGAGTCCTCACTGACTGACTGCTGTTCTCTCCCATGTGGGAATTTAGAAATCCATGGAGCTCTGGGCGTGTGCCATTGGCAGTGCCAGCCCTGTGCACCAGCAGGAGCTCAGGGGCCCAGTTCTAACTCACAGGTCTGTTCCAACACTCAGTGAGCACATGGGGTGCCTCTCCCTGGATGGAGTTAGTGGCTCCAAGCACAAATTGAAATGCAGTCAGAGTTTTATGAGCTCTGCAGGCTGCAGGTAGCCTCTGCATAATGCTAGATTGAAAATACACCTTGCTCTCCTGATGGCTCTTGAGTTCTACATTGATTTTTAAATACAAACCCATTGGTGATTAAGACAATCAGCTGGACAGATGCAAAGTTCTGGTTGAATTGTAACTCAGTGGACACTTCCCAGGGTTACTGAACCTAGGAAGTGGCTGTTCCACCCTGCTTGGATTTACTGCTGCACATTATTGCCTCGGGGTTTAAAGCAGTGGCAGTGGTGCAAACTGCCACAGAGTGACACATGTAAACATCCAGCACCACCTGGAAGAAATCACATGTTCAATGTAACAACAGAAAAAATAATAAAGTCAATTGAGTCTCCAGTATTATTATCCTCTGAAAGAAAAGCAAACTGGAGTTCCAAACTGGGCTGCTTTGTTTTTTCAGGAATTACATGAACGACAGCCTCCGGACGAACGTGTTTGTTCGCTTCCAGCCGGAGACCATCGCGTGTGCGTGCATTTACCTCGCTGCTAGAGCCCTGCAGGTGAGCCCTGGCTGCACTGAGCTCTGCCTTTCAGTGCTGCTGCTCTGCTTTCAAGGAAATTGATGGAAATATTTCAACAAAACCTCACCTGAAATCTCCATGAAGCTTCTCCTTGTGTGATTTTCAGATCCCGCTGCCCACCCGTCCCCACTGGTTCCTGCTCTTCGGCACCACGGAAGAGGAGATACAGGAGATCTGCTTAACAACTCTGAAGCTTTATACCAGAAAGAAGGTGAGCTTGACATGTTGGGGTTTGCTGCTCGATGCTCTCAGTGCAGCTTGAGCTGAGTTACAGTTGCCCAGAAAAGTTTGGGAATGCCCGATACAGGTGTGCTAATGGGAAGGGCTCCTCTAAGGAGAGAACAAATAAAAGTTACAGTTACAAGATCTGGACAGATTTTTCAGAACTGAGATGAAATATGAATTATGTTAGTTCAGCTTCTTACCTGGTTGTTACTTCCACAGCCCAATTACGAGTTTCTGGATAAAGAAGTAGAAAAGAGGAAAATGGCACTGCAGGAGGCAAAACTGAAGGCGAAAGGTTTAAATCCAGATGGAACTCCAGCACTCTCAACACTGGGTGGCTTTTCTCCTGCATCCAAACCATGTAAGTCTGTTTTCTGAACAGAAAAATCTTTCTCTTTTTTAACAAAGATTTTAATATTAGTCTCAAAACCTTGAAACCAGATTATAAATAAAGGAGATGCTTTAGTCCATATTTCCCCAGATAAGAGAGGGATATATTAATAATATGCACCCTTAAGAGAATGAGATAATGAAGCTGGAGTTGCTGTGTGTTCTGTGATGTGAAGAGAGGCTTTTTGGATTGAATTTGGGGGTGCTGCAGTAGCCTCTGTGGCCCCTTTAGCAGCAGGGATCTGTGAAAATTCCTTCCCCTGGTTGTTTTTAATGTCCTTGGCAGCTGATCTGGTGCAGTGAGGGCAGGACAGCTGCTGGGCAGGAAATGGAGGGGGGAGAGGCCCAGCACTGCCTTGGCAGCAGAGGGAATTAAATGGAACATGCATTTTAAACTGCCTGAACTGTCAGAGCTTCTCCTGAAGAGCCCTGAGTTTTCAGACCTCTTTGGGCTGGGCAGTGTGAGTTTCTCACAGAACAAGGGGAGTGTTTTCTGTGAGGAGGGAGCTGAGGTTGGAAGTTTGAAAGCAGGAGCTGTGGTGGGTTTAACAGCCCTTCCATGAAAGGTGAATCCATCTCTGGGCTGTACCAACTGTCTAGAGACAGATTGACTTCTTAACTAGGTAATTTTATTTGTTACTCATTTGTATTTGTGCCATTAATGTAAAGGTGAAATCTGTAATTTTGCCAGGCTGGCTTAATCCTTTCTGTAGCATTGGAAATAGATGGCAAGGTAACAAGTTCTGTATTGTGGGGGACACAAAGACAGCTTCTATTTTGTACCTTTTGGCCCCAGGTGAGCCTGGCTGTTTGCTCTGAAGATCCCAGTGCTGTTCCTCCTTCATGGGCAGAGGGTTTCCCCATGAATATCCCATTCCAGGAGTGAACATAAATGGAGAAATGGGATGGAATAATAGATGTAGAATTCATACCTACACTTGGTGCAAATCCTGGTGAAGGGATGTACAGTGTGTTTATGACAAAGGATGAATAAAGAACTAATTTTTGAATTGAAATTTAATTCTTAGCTTCCCCAAGAGAAGTAAAAGCTGAGGAGAAATCTCCAGTGTCTGTGAATACCAAAACCATTAAGAAAGAGCCTGAAGAGAGGCAGCAAACCTCAAAGAGCCCTTACAATGGGTAGGTACAACTGCTGATGGGAGAGCACTGGAGTGCAGATGCTTTCAGGTGCAGTGCAGGGAGCTCCTGCGGGCTCCTGGCGCTGTGGCAGTGCCTGAGCAGTTTGGTTTGTGCCCCACAGGCTGCGCAAGGAGAGCAAGAGGAGCCGCAGCAGCAGAAGCGCCTCCCGCTCCCGCTCCCGGACAAAGTCCCGCTCCCGCTCGCACAGCCCCCGCAGGCAGTGAGTGGGGTGGGGGGATTGGGGGGTCTGTCACGCTCTGCCCTGTAAATCCAGGGGGCTGCAGCAGGGCAAGGCACTGCCAGGAGCCAGGGGTGCTCTGAGTGCCGGCCAGCAAAACAGGGGAGGCTCTCGGTGCTGGGAGTGGAGCTGCTTTTAGGAGATGAGGCTGTAAAATTAGCCTGTAAAAAATTAACTGCACTGTACCTGAGGAGTCTGTGCTGGGGTTGGTCTTCACAAGGATCCCATAAGCAGTGAGAGCAGTCTCTGGGAGCACAGTGCCCTGGGGAGGGGAGAGGAGTGTCCCAGGTGTGCAGCCTCCTTGTGTCAGTGCTCCCTGGTGCAGCACCCAGCTCTTGCGGGCTCTGCCCTCTCATGGTACAGGAAGGGGGGAATGCAGTGAGAGCTGCTGCCTTTAGGTTGGGGGATCCTCAGAGTCTCCAGGCTCACATCTAAGCTGGAAACTGCCAACTTGGATCTCAGTGAAAAGGCAGCACCCAATCAGTGATCTGGTGTTGATGGAGGAGCCTTGGCAAGGTGAACAAAAGATGCTGCATTCTGCTTTTAGTTCGAGCTGTTTATTTCCAAATGAGCTCAACTAAAAGACTCACAAGAGTGGTTGGGGTTGGAAGGACTTTAAATCCCACATCAGTGACCCCAGCCTTCCATGGGGCAGGTTCTGAGACATTCCCTGTCCCCCCTCACTTATCCCTGAGGGACAAAGCCTGACTTTGCAGTGACCTGGGGAGCTGTAAGCACTGATTGCTGTTTGCTTTTCCCTCTGTAACTCTTGTCTCTCACACAGCTACAACAACCGGCGGAGCCTGTCTGGCACCTACAGCTCCCGCTCGCGCAGCCGCTCGCGCAGCCACAGCGGGAGCCCCCGGCGGCACCACAACCACGGCTCGCCCCACGCCAAGGCCAAGCACGGCCGCGAGGAGCTCAAGGGCGCCAGCAGACACGGCCACAAGCGGAAAAAGTCCCGCTCCCGCTCGCAGAGCAAATCCCGGGAGCACTCGGAGGCGGCCAAGAAGCACCGGCACGAGCGCGGCCACCACCGGGAGCGGCGCGAGCGCTCGCGCTCCTTCGAGCGCTCACACAAGGCCGGGAAACACCACGGCAGCGGCCGCTCGGGGCACGGCCGGCACCGCCGCTGAGCCCAGCCCTGCTGCTGAGCCCGGCTCTTGTGCTGAGCCCGGCTCTTGTGCTGAGCCCGGCTCTTGTGCTGAGCCCGGCCCTGCTGCTGAGCCCAGCTCTTGTGCTGAGCCCAGCCCTGCTGCTGAGCCCAGCCCTTGTGCTGAGCCCAGCCCTGCCGCTGAGCCCGGCCCTGCCGCTGAGCCCGGCCCTGCCGCTGAGCCCGGCCCTGCCGCTGAGCCCGGCTCAACTGCTGAGCCTGGCTCTGCCACTGGGCCTGGCTCTGCCACTGAGCTCAGCCCCACTGCTGAGCCTGGCTCTGCCACTGAGCTCAGCCCCACTGCTGAGCCTGGCTCTGCCACTGGGCCTGGCTCTGCTGCTGAGCTCAGCCCCACTGCTGAGTCTGGCTCTGCCACTGAGCTCAGCCCCACTGCTGAGCCTGGCTCTGCTGCTGAGCTCAGCCCCACTGCTGAGCCTGGCTCTGCTGCTGAGCTCAGCCCCACGGGCTGCAGGGCTGGCTCAGCCCCAGCTCCCGGCACCGAGCCAGGGACTGCTGGGCATGGCCAGGGCTGCAGCACCTGCAACCCCCATCTGGTTTTCTAAAAGGTGTAGAAGAGTTTTTTTTCTTTTGGGAAAGAAACTGTTACCAACTTTTGCACATAATACCTTAGCAGTATCCCAGAGGTGGCAAACGATCAGGTTCACTGTATGTATTAGAGTTGTGTATTGTTTATTGAGCTGAGAACTGGAGAAAGGATTTCTGTAAAAAAGCAAAACGTACCTTATTTTTATACCAGTCAATTGCAGACGCTTATATTTAAGTATAGTTATTTGTTTAAACATGGTGGAGACTTTCTTACACTGGTTTTAGTCTGCATGTGTTCAAAGATTTTTACAAGAAATAAAATATAAAGCTTTTTTTTTTTTTTTTTTTACTGCCTGTTGAATGCCAAATGTGTGGAAACTAAACTTGGTTTTCTTACACGGCTTTGATCCTTGTGCCTGAGTGGGACATGAGGTGTGGATGGGAGGGGAAAAGTGGGCAGGCTTTGGGTGTCTGTGTCCTCCTGGGGCTGCAGCAGTGGGAATAAATGGTCCCAGAGCTCTGAAGTGCAGTGGGATGAGCTGCTGGGACATCCCTGGAGCTGAGCCTGGAAAGGAGCGAGGAGGAATCACATCTGATTCTTCAGCTGCTGCTCAGGTCCCTGCATCCTGCAGGTGAGAGGGGTTTGCTCTCCTGCTCAGGTCCCAAACCCTGCATCCTGCAGGTGAGAGGTGTTTGCTCTCCTGCTCAGGTCCCTGGATCCTGCAGGTGAGAGGGGTTTGCTCTCCTGCTCAGATCCCTGGATCCTGCAGGTGAGAGGTGTTTGCTCTCCTGCTCAGGTCCCAAACCCTGGATCCTGCAGGTGAGAGGGGTTTGCTCTCCTGCTCAGATCCCAAACCCACCCTGGATCCTGCAGGTGAGAGGTGTTTGCTCTCCTGCTCAGGTCCCAAAATGCCTCTCCCGTTGCTGCTGGGGCTGGGTCCTTCCCGTGCCGAGCCCAGGGAGGGAGCAAAGCCGAGCAGAAGCTCCGGGGTTGGTGCATCCCTGCCCCCTGTCCTGCTGGGGCCCCTTGGAAATGCAGAAATGGAATTGCATGTTCTGGAGGAGGAAAAGATGAAATTGTTGCTTTCTGTTTCTTGGTTACCGGTGGTTTTCAGTCTGTAACAACAGTTTCGTGTGTGTTGCGTTCAGGAAAATGTTTGTTGCTATGGAAATTGAAGGAGGTTTTTTCCCCCAGGCAGGAATGCCCAGAGCAGAGAGAAATCCCTGGGTTTGGAGGAGCAGCAGCACTGCCTTGGCTTTGGGCTTTGTTTGGAGTGAGCCTGGCTTTGTGTGACCCCTCTGCTTCCAGAGCTTCCCTTCCTGAGCAGCTGGGGGTGTGGGACAGCTCCTGCTCCCCCGGCAGCCGGGCAGGGAGCTCAGGGGGGGCTCCATGGGGAAAAGTGCCCGGGCAGGGGGGGCCCTGGAGCCCAGCAGGGCTGGGATGAGCAGGAGCTGATCCTGAGCAGGAGCAGCAGGTCCCAGGTGCTGTCACAGCCCCCAGGCTCTGTGGGTTCAGCAGGGGCACAAGGGACCCCTGAATGCCCCATTCCCTGCAGGGCACCACACCTGAACTGTCCCTGCACCACAGCTCCTGCCTCTCCCAACACTTGCAAGTATCCCTGAATTTTGAATTTTCCCTGTGTTGTCATGGAGCTCTGAGTGACAAATGAATCGTTTGACAGGGCTGATGGACTTCAAGCCCCCGTGCTGCCCTCCAGGAGACACCTGAGGCTGCACTCTGCTCCTCTCTCAGTAGCTGAGACAATTTTCCTGGGAAATGTGGAGGATTCCTGCCCTGGGTGATGCTGCAGCCTCTGGCACACTGCTGGAAACCAGGAGCTGCCACTGGGCTCTGAACATCTGGGAAATGTCCCAGCCTGTTCTCCTTGAGCACGGGCTTTGCCTGGGTGGCTTTCACCCCCCAGAATTGCTTTTTCTCTGGAAAAAGAGGATTTTGTTAAACTTCTTCTACTAATTTTCAACAAAAACATGCAAAGATTTCAAGGTATTTCATCCAAACTGTTCTGTCTGTCCTTTCAGGTTTATTAGAGATACTGGAAGGAAGAGCATGGACCAGGAGCTTTGAATGTTTTGGGAAGAGAAAAAAAGAACAATCAGAGAATATTTGTGATGGAAATTGTCCCTACAGGTCCCTCTCAAGGCTTCAATCAGCCCCAAACCCACAGGTGAGTGGCAGCAGGTGAGGTGATCCCCTTTTCCAGGGAATCTCTCCCTGGTTGCTGCTCCTGCCAGGAGATGCTCATGAAATCCAGGATTTCACATCAGGCCGAGTCTGTGACTGTCCTGTCCAAGCTCCTTAGGGCAGGAAGCAAAAACCCTCCTGGCCAGGCTGGCAATCACATCCCCCTTTGGAAAAAGCAAAGGAAGCAGCTTTCCATGCCCTCCTCCTGCCTGGCCACAGCCCAGCAGGGCCATTAAAACAAAAAGTTCAAATCAGTAAAGCTGGCCCCAAGAAAACGTCTTTATATTCCAGTGGAAGGAAAAAACTTGGCAAAAAGGGACCATTTTTGTCCCAGGATGGAGAATCCTCCTGGATGGGTTTGCTGGAGAGAGCAGGGGGCTCGTGGCCCCACCCTGCAGACACATCCCAGCTTCCCCATCCCCTGGGGCTCCGGGGGTGCTGTGTCCCCCTCATTCCCGGGATTCTGTGTCCCCCTCATTCCCGGGATTCTGTGTCCCCCTCATTCCCGGGATTCTGTGTCCCCCTCATTCCCGGGATTCTGTGTCCCCACCATTCCTGGGATTCTGTGTCCCCCATCATTCCCAGGGATTCTGTGTCCCCCTCATTCCCGGGATTCTGTGTCCCCCTCATTCCCAGGGATTCTGTGTCCCCCTCATTCCCGGGATTCTGTGTCCCCCTCATTCCCAGGGATTCTGTGTCCCCCTCATTCCCGGGATTCTGTGTCCCCCTCATTCCCGGGATTCTGTGTCCCCCTCATTCCCGGGATTCTGTGTCCCCCTCATTCCTGGGATTCTGTGTCCCCACCATTCCTGGGATTCTGTGTCCCCCATCATTCCCAGGGGTTCCCTGCCCCTTATTCCCGGATTCCCTGTCCCTCATTCCCATGGATTCCCTGTCCCTCATTCCCGGATTCCCTGTCCCTCATTCCCGGATTTTCTGCCCCTCATTCCCATGGATTCCTTGTCCCTCATTCCCGGGATTCCCTGTCCCTCATTCCCGGGATTCCCTGTCCCTCATTCCCGGATTCCCTGTCCCTCATTCCCATGGATTCCCTGTCCCTCATTCCCATGGATTCCCTGTCCCTCATTCCCGGATTCCCTGTCCCTCATTCCCGGGATTCCCTGCTCCTCATTCCCATGGATTCCCTGTCCCTCATTCCCGGATTCCCTGTCCCTCATTCCCATGGATTCCCTGTCCCTCATTCCCGGGATTCCCTGTCCCTCATTCCCGGATTCCCTGCTCCTCATTCCCGGGATTCCGAGCTGCTCCCGCTGCCGTTCTGGGTTCTCTCTGTAGGTGGAAGTGTTGCCGAGCCCAGCGGAGCTCCCGGCTCTGCCAAAAGCCACCAAAGACGAGGAGGGGACAAATGTCCTGTCCCGGGCCATGGGGACAGAGCAGCCCCGGGGTCACACCTGGGCCAAACGCCCGAATTCCAGCCCTGGGAGCTGGGGATGGATCAAAGCATCAACCCCAGGAGTGACCCCAAAGGGGCCGAGTGACCCCAAAGGGGAGGGAACGTGGGGGTTCCGAGCCTGAGCTGCTCCAGGGCCTGGCACAGGAGCTGTGGCTGCCCCATCCCTGGAATGCTCCAGAGCCAGGAGGGGAAATCCACAGCAAAGTGATCTTAAACCAGGAAATCCACAGCAAAGTGATCTTAAACCAGGAAATCCACAGCAAAGTGATCTTAAACCGGGAAATCCACAGCAAAGTGATCTTAAACCAGGAAATCCACAGCAAAGCCATCTTAAACTGGGTGAACCTCCCCAAAGGCCCTCACAGATTTAATTACCCCTGTTCAGGGCTTGCTGCAGCTTCCCAAAATTCCCTGGTGATTCGGGACCCCAGGTTTGTGTGGAGCAATCCAGAGCTGAGACTCAAATGCCTGAGGTCCCATTTTAAAGTGATTTACAGGGTGAGAAGTTGAGGTTTTATTCAGAGCCTGAAGGTTTTTCTGTGCCTCAACACCTCTAAAAAAGGAAACACTTTCAGCATCTTTCTGCCAGTTGGGGATGGTTCCAGGTTTTCCCCCACGCTGAGGGGACACCTGCTCTGAGGACACAGAGCTGTGTCACTGTGGGGTGACAGTGACTGGAACAGGACACAGGGGAGAGGCTGGGGCTGTCACCCTGTCCCTCCCAAGGGAATTAAACCCTCCAAGGGCAGAGAGCTCCCTCCTTCTCCCTGCTCAGCATCCCCCAGGTGCTGCTCCAGCTTGGGAGCCCTGGAGAGTCCCACAGCAGAATTCCATCCTTTTATCCTCCACGGGCAGGGTGAGAGCTCAGTAGTGCTCTGCCACCAGGGACACGGCAAGAACGAGCAGAGATGTTCTCTCTGCCATCCAGCTCTGGTCAGGGAGCTCTGGCTGCCCTCCCTGATGGACACAGGATTGCCTGGGGCTGGTTTTTGTTTCAGGACTCCTGGAGGGTTCCCCGGTCAGAGTGAAGCCAAGGCTGGAACACAAAGGGGACACAAAGGCAGCGCTGCCACCCTGCCCTGCCCTGCTCCCCTCACACGCCCCAGAGCAGCAGAGTGTCCTCACCCACCCTTCCAAACCCCATCCATGGCAGGGACACCTCCCACTGCTCCCAACATCCCAACATCCAGCCCTGCCTTGGGCACTGCCAGGGATCCAGGGGCACCCCGAGCACTGAGTGTCCTGCTCGAGCTCTCAGGCTCGTGGGGATCATCAGCTTAAAGATCCCAGAGTCATTTTCCCTGGCTGAGGCTGAGGGATCCCTGGAGATTTTTGTCTTCTGGGATCTGTGCTCCTCCTCCACACGTCCTGCTCTGTGCCAGGGTTTTTGCTCTCCTGTTATTTCAGGCACTGGCTTTGGATTAAATGCTCGTGATCTGAACCCTGAGCTGTGCTGTGATCCTGGGGAGGGGATGTTCCACAGATCCAGGGGAGGGGATGTTCCACAGATCCAGGGGAGAAGTTGTTCCACAGATCCTGGGGAGAAGCTGTTCCACAGATCCAGGGGAGGGGATGTTCCACAGATCCTGGGGAGAAGCTGTTCCACAGCCCTCCTGCTCAGCCCTGCCCTGCTGTGGGGTCAGGTACACACAGATCCTGTCCCGATGGAAGTCCTGTGGACAAGGGACTGTTTCCCTGTCAGATGGATCTCCAGCAGGTTTGGAACATCCTTGCCCAGAGCCATCCAGAGGAAAGGATTTCTGTGGATTTCTGTGGATTTCTGTGGATTTCTGTGGATTTCTGTGGATTTCTGTGGATTTCTGTGGATTTCTGTGAACACAGAAAACCCTGAAAAATCCAGACAATCCACAGAAAATCCTGGTCTCCAGAACCAACCTTTCATGCAGAGAAATCCAAGTTCTCCCTGTGTCCAGCCTGAACAGGTGAATTTGTGCCTCATCCAACTCCAGCTACTGCTTCCATCACCCTCCAAGGAGGTGCTGGGGTTCTTTTTAGCAGGAATCTACAAAAACTCCCCCCAAAGCAGAGCAGCAAACAGAATGGAGCTGGCAGCCACCGAGGCCTTGCTGCTACTTGGTTACACCCACAGTGCCCATAAATCCTCTCCACGCCTGAGCCTTCCCCGACGCCTTCCAGCTGTTCCTGAGGATCCTTTTTTGGGTCCTTTTCCCCAAAGGCACATGTGGTTCTTTGTTGGGAACTTTATGGTGATTAAAATGACCTCTCAGTCGTGGTAAATTAAAACAAAGGCTGCAGCCAGCACAGGAAACAGCTGGGGAGAGGATGCTGGAACGGATTTCCATAAAAGCCAATGATTCATGGAAATGTTCAGTGAGCGGGGTCAGCCTCGGGCTCCTGGGGAGTTTCTTCCCAATGAGATTCCCGAGCCAGCCCTGCCCCACCCGGCATTCCCGAATTCCCAGCCCCCAGCACCAGCCTGGAGAGGAGCAGAGGGAACTCCCAAAATCCATCCTGGGGGATGCTACAGCCCCAATTTCACTGCCAGTGAAATGCTGCTCAGCTGCCCTGGATGGGATCCAGGAGAGGACAATTCCCGTGTCACAGGACACAGGGAATGGCTCCCAGTGCCAGAGGGCAGGGCTGGATGGGATTTTGGGAAGGAATTTTTCCCTGGGATGGAATTCCCAGAGCAGCTGGGGCTGTCCCTGGATCCCTGGCAGTGCCCAAGGCCAGGCTGGATGGGTTTGGAGCCTCTGGGACAGTGGGAGATGTCCCTGCTGTGGGTGGGGCAGCACTGGAGGGGATTTAATGTCCTTCCAACTCAGCCCAGTCTGTGAGGATGGTGATGGTGAAGGACATTTGAGCAGGACAGAGCGTGATCCTCCAGCAGGAAGAAGAACCTGCTGCATTCTGTGGCTGTCCAGGATCCTTTCCTTGTGCTCACAGGTTCCTTCCAGGACTCTTTCCCGGAGCTCAAAGCAGGTTCTGCTCCCTGGAGCCTGCCCAGACCAAACCACTTCCCATGGCCCATAAATCAGGAGCTGGAAAATCCCCTTTGGGGCTCTGGCTTCAGCCTCTCCTGCAGCACAGGGCTGCTCCCAACAGGACATTTTCCATGGATTTTCCTGCAGCACAGGGCTGCTCCCAACAGGACATTTTCCATGGATTTTCCTGCAGCACAGGGCTGCTCCCAACAGGACATTTTCCATGGATTTTCCCCACCCACTTTGAATGACTCAAGCACGGGGGCTCCGCTGCTGCCCAGGGATCCTCCCTGGCTGCCCCTCCAGGGGAGGGAATTTTCCTCTCCCTCCCACCGAGACTTTCCCACATGTCAGCCCTTCCCTCCCCTCTGCTTATTCCCCTTTTCCCTGTGCTCATTCCGTGCTCATTCCCCAGTGCCTGAGTCCTGCTGATCTCTGTAGGGAACAGAAGGAACCCAGGGCCTGGAAAAGTGGGGAAGTGGATTCAGAGACACCCTGGGCAAACCCCTCAGTGGAAGGGTCTCCATCCCCCTGAGGGGGCACCTGGACCCATCCCTGGGTTCCCTGGGAAGGAGCAGAGTCCCAGCCTGGCACTGAGCCTGTCCCAGCTTGGGTGGGATCCCAGAGCCAAGGAGAAGAGTCCATGGGAGCTGCCATGACCTGGGAACAGCTCCCAGGGCAACGCCACATGCTCCACACAAAGTATATTTCTTTAGATTAAAATTATAATGAATTATAACTAATTATTACTATCACTTATATTAAAATCCCCTCAAGATTAATCTCAGGCAGTGCCCTTTTTCTTATCCCACCCAGATGAGTTCTGTCCTGTGCTGTGAGGATGAAACCCCTGGATTAGTGTTTCACACCTTCTCAGCTGTTTGGGGTTTGTTCTTCCTTCAGCAGGACAATCTCAACCACCTGTAACCACCGAGGACAAAATCCAACAGGGAATTTTCATGATGGAAATAAGGGCCTGTTTTAAATAACTAAAAATGCAGCTGTAGGGGGCTGTCTGAGAAAGGAAATCTCCCCAATTTCATTATCCTGCTCTTATTTTGGTATTGAAAATGCACAGCACAAAGAAAGACAGTCAGGTTTTTATTCTGATTAATACATTTTAATGATCTGTGGCATTGGTTTCTATTTCCATGCACTTTTAACACTGCTTAGGAACTAAGATGCTTTTTCCTGCAGTCCAATTTCTTCTTTTGTAGAAAAACTCCATCTGCAAGGCACAGTCGGGATCCCAGATCCTACACACACCTCAGAGCAAGGTCTAGTGATGATCCCAGCTTTGGTTTGTGGTATCCCAGCGGGAATGAAGTGATATCCATGGCAAGCTGTGCATGGCCAGTGCTGATCCCATCTCCTGCTGAAGGAGCAGCAGGACCAGAGGCTGAACAACACATTTTGGGCAACTTCAGGTGGGAAAAGGATGAGCCACACTGAGGCACAGGCTGAGATTCCATGGCCTCCTCTTGTCCCTGGTCACCTGGGAGCAGGGATGGATCCCCAGCAAGGTGAGCAAGGAGGGGTTTGGCCGTGGATCGTGTCTGGGGCTCACACAGAGCATCAGAACCATCCCAGCAGCTCCATTTCCCTCTCTGGCACAGGGATTGATCCCTCCTGGGGAGGCTCAGGCCTGGAGGAGCTCACTCCAGAGCAGGCAGCACCCCCAGCCCTGCCAGAGGCAAACTGAAGCCTTTGCAGTGCCATGGGATGTTTTATCCAAGGGAAGGGCTGGAATGCTGCCACAGCAGGGCAGGATCCACAGGGACAGGCTTGTCTGGGCTGGAGCTTTGTTTGGCTTTGCCTCGTGCCACGAGTCCTGGAGTGCAAGGTCCCTGACACCACTCCTGCAAGAACTTCCTGCAGGAAGTTGGATTTCCTAAAATTTCAGGGCTGTAATGAGGTGTCCATGTCCTCTGTGGCACTTTGTGCTGCTGCCTTTCATCCCACCATGGAAAACACTTGGGAAACTTTCCTTGACATGGTGAGATTGGTTAAATTCTTTTCAAAGCCAGTAAAAAAGGGTCCCTGACATTTCCATATTTTGTTTACTGCTTAGCAGCAGGAGCTCTGGGTTCTGGGAGGGAGGGGGAGAAGGGAAATATTTGTTCTGGACTTGGTTTGGATCCAGGACCTGGCCACTCCCTCATGCCAGAGCCATGATCCCGTTCCTGCTCCTGTGATTTTACTGCTGCTCCTCCCTGGCCACGCTCCCCCCTTACTCCAGCTGCTGCTCCAGGACACAGACAGGGGGACAAGAGCCCAGGTTTGAAATGATGGAATCGTGGAATCACAGACTGGTTTGGGTTGGAGGGGACCTCAAAGCTCATCCAGTTCCACCTTCCCTGTCCCAGGCTGCTCCAAGCCCCATCCATCCTGATCCTGTGATTCTGGGCCATTATTCCCTGCCCAGAGCCTTGGAACGGGATGAACTCTAAGGTCCCTTCCAACCCAAACCTTCTGGGATCCAGGGATTCTCTGATTTCAGTCCCACTCCTTGAAGATGTGCTGCTCTTTGTGCTCCACTTGGAGAGACTCTTTTTACTTTTCTCACCTTGAAATTGCACCCAGCATTTAATTACACCATGAATAAATTAATAGACAGATAAAAATTATTGCATCAAAAATAAATAAAAATTTAACCGGATTTTAAATGGTAGGAACGGATGAGTTGGGCCGGTGTTCTTTGGATGTCGGGATGTTTTTCCAGGCGGAGCTGTCAGAGCTGGCTCGGCCGGCGCCGCATCCCGGCGGGGACCCGGCCCCGGGGCTCGCTCAGCGGGGCCGCCCTTCCCTTGACGGGATCCAGGGATTCGTGCCGGAGGCTCCGGGCAGCCCTGGCCGCTCCCGAGGGCCCGGAGAGGCGGAGATCCCCGGCCGGGAGGGTCCCGCTGAGCCTCCGCAGCTCCAGCACCTGCTCCCGAGCCCGGCCCAGCGCCGCCGTCAGCTCGAAGCGCTCCTCGCACTCCCGGCGCACCGTGTCCTGCAGCAGGGAATTCTGCAAAGAGAGAAACACCGGGAATGCTTCATCTCTTCATCTATCACACCTGGACACCCCTGGGACACTGCTCCATCACCCCGGGACACCCCTGGGACACTGCTCCATCACACCTGGGACACCCCTGGGACACTGCTCCATCACACCTGGGACACCCCTGGGACACTGCTCCATCACACCTGGGACACCGTGTCCTGCAGCAGGGAATTCTGCAAAGAGAAAAACACCGGGAATGCTTCATCTCTTCATCTATCACACCTGGACACCCCTGGGACACTGCTCCATCACCCCCTGGGACACTGCCCCTGGACACCGTGTCCTGCAGCAGGGAATTCTGCAAAGAGAGAAACACCTGGACACCCCTGGGACACTGCTCCATCACCCCTGGGACACTGCTCAATCACACCTGGACACCCCTGGACACTGCCCCTGCAGCAGGGAATTCTGCAAAGAGAGAAACACCGGGAATGCTGCACCCATCACCCCTGGGACACTGCTCCATCACCCCTGGACACCCCTGGGACACTGCTCCATCACCCCTGGGACACTGCCCCTGGACACCGTGTCCTGCAGCAGGGAATTCTGCAAAGAGAGAAACACCGGGAATGCTGCATCCATCACCCCTGGACACCCCTGGGACACTGCCCCTGGGACACCGTGTCCTGCAGCAGGGAATTCTGCAGAGAAATACCGGGAATGCTGCATCCATCACCCCTGGACACTGCCCCTGGACACCGTGTCCTGCAGCAGGGAATTCTGCAAAGAGAGAAACACCGGGAATGCTGCACCCATCACCCCTGGGACACTGCTCCATCACACCTGGACACCCCTGGGACACTGCTCCATCACACCTGGGACACCGTGTCCTGCAGCAGGGAATTCTGCAAAGAGAAATACCGGGAATGCTGCACCCATCACCCCTGGACACCCCTGGACACTGCCCCTGCAGCAGGGAATTCTGCAAAGAGAGAAACACCGGGAATGCTGCATCCATCACCCCGGGACACTCCTGGGACACTGCCCCTGCAGCAAGGAATTCTGCGAAGAGAGAAACACCGGGAATGCTGCACCCATCACCCCGGGACACCCCTGGGACACTGCTCCATCACCCCTGGGACACCGTGTCCTGCAGCAGGGAATTCTGCAAAGAGAGAAACACCGGGAATGCTGCACCCATCACTCCTGGACACCCCCAGGACAGGAACCGCCCCTCATTGTCCTTCTGCTCCCTCAGGAGCCGGTGGGAAATGGCAGGGAGGTGCTCAGGAGGAATTGCTGCTCCTGCCCGGCTGGGAAAGGTGGGAATGCTGCTCTTGGGAAGGAAAGGCAACGCTGGACAGAGGTTGGTGCTGCTTTTCCCTGGAACCCTGTGCAGAGGGAGAGCAGAGCCTGCACGGATCATGGGAGCAGCTATGAACAGGTGGAATCCTGGAATCCCTCATGGGAAGCCCATGGAGCCCTCTCGTCCCAGCACTGCCCCTCTATCCCACATCCCCATCCTTGGGGATGGGCACACCCCCACTGGAATTCCACTCACACCTGTCCCAACCTTCCCAAGGAATAAATCACTGCCAACCCCAGCACTAAATCACTTGGAAGAGTTTTATTTTCCCTGTTGACCAATTCCTTCTCCTGCCACTGGACATTCCAGCCTAATCTTATCTGCAGTCCCTGACTCCACATTTCCCATGGAGCAGCTCTCTCCTCCCTTCCCATTATATTCCAAGCATTCAGAAAATGTTTGTGGTCAGAATATCCATCAGTTGAACTTCTCGTTGCATTTAATTCATTTTTATGCATTCCTGAGTTAGGGAACGTGGCTGCACTGGTAGGAGCTGGGACACCAGTTCAAGGAATGGGAAATATCCGTGTCTTCTACTCTAAAAACTGGGAATTCTTCATTGTTTACCCATGTTTGGGCAGTGGGACGTGAGGCTACAGACTAAGAAAGGCCCTGCAGGACCTGAAAAATAGATATATTCTCCTGTAAAATTCTAATTTAAAATCAAGCATTTGCTGAATTAAAAATTCCCATCTTTTGTGATCTAGCATGTTTAGGGAATGATGATGGATTTGTCTGAGAAATCTTTGCATTTCAAGGGATTTTCTGGTCTGAAACACAGAGCTTTGGATGATTTTAGAAATCACATGTCTCCAAGTAAAAATAACCAGGCATTTCCTGGGACCTGTTCCTACCTCCTCTTGAACTTGGCTCAAACTGTGAATCAGCTGTGTCTTCTCCTGGGTTAATTTTTCCAGTTCATCTGACTTGTGCTTGATTTCTTTCCTCAGTTTATCCAGGAATGATTCACTGTTGCTCTTTTCCATGGTCAGCTGGAATTCAAGCTCACTGATGAGCCTTTTGAGGCTCTGGATTTCTTTTTCCTTGTCTCCATCCTTCTCTGCCAGCTTCATTTGGGCATCTTGGAGCTTCTTCTCCAGAATTTCCGTCTCCATCCTCAAGCTCTTGGTGGCACTGGATATTAAACCTGGGATCTGGGTGAGATCAGACAGGAATTAATCTCCACTCTAAATATGGAGAATTAATAGCAGACAAATGTTGGCTTGAAGAAAAAAAAACCAACAAATTTAAACTTGCAGGTCCTCAGAGAGAGAGAAAAAAAAGCTCTGAATTTACATAATTCCCTCAGAGGACAGCAGAGAGCTGTAAATTAATCACCACTCACTGAGAACACAGAGATTAATTAGTGTGTTCAAGATCAAACACAGACATTGAGGTAAAAAAGGGAAAATTTAACTTCAAGTTAAATTTACTGCAAGACAGGGTTTCCTCAGGGTTTAAAAATCATGGTTAAATATTTGCCAAGTGAACAAAGCCAGACTTATTTTCAGCTCTAAATCACAATGTCCCAGACTTTAAATAACAAATAGAACCTCATCACATTCCTTTTTATTTTTCCAGATTTCTCCCATTTTCTCAGGAATTGGATCAAACCTTTTGAAAATTTAGGTTACAGGTACAATTTCTCAATTCTTGTATAAAATTTGAGGAGGATCTGGAGCTCCCAAACCCCCGTGGTGTCAGCACCAGTCCAGCCCAGTCAGCCTTTACTGGCCACTCACCCTGGAGCTGCTGGGTTCCCTTGGGTGGGATTGTGGCACCTCATCACAGCCTGAAACAGTCCCAAGCTTTTAAAAAATGATGATGTCAGATTAAATGTAATTAACAACTCTGGGGACATAGATGGAGTTTTGGTGGTGAAAATATGAGATGAGAAAGAACTTCCACACCAATTAACTTGACCTGGAATAGTCATTTTCAGCCTGATAATTAAAAAACCTAAATCTCCTAAGGCTGGGGAAAAGCACTGTGTTATCCAGAGAGAGGATGACACACAGGGTATTATTATTATTATTATGATTTTTATTATTGATTTTTATTATTATTATTATTATTATTGTTGTTGTTGTTGTTGTTGTTGTTGTTATTATTATTATTATTATTCCTTCACATTCCCATTTTTTAGTTTTCTGTGATGTTCTGGCACAGGTTTCCTCTCGAGCATTGCACACCTTCTGCTGCAGCTCCTCGTGTTCTCTCTGGTATTTTGTGATCAGTTCCTGCTGTTTTTGTCTCTCCAGGTCCAGTTCCACTCTGGCCTCTTCCCTGACTTTCAGAATTGCTTCTTTGTGCCGAGCCTCCCCTTTGGCCAGGTCCATTTCCAGCTGGGGGACAAGAGGGGGTCAGTGGGGATGGGATGGGAAATGGGATGGGATCCATGGGATGGGAAATGGGATGGGATGGGATGGGAAATGGGATAGGATGGGATCCATGGGATGGGAAATGGGATAGGATGGGATCCATGGGATGGGAAATGGGATAGGAAATGGGATGGGATGGGATGGGATCCATGGGATGGGATGGGATGGGATGGGATGGGATGGGATGGGATGGGATGGGATGGGATGGGATGGGATGGGATGGGATCCATGGGATGGGATGGGATGGGATGGGATGGGATGGGATGGGAAATGGGATGGGATCCATGGGATGGGATCCATGGGATGGGATCCATGGGATGGGATGGGATCCATGGGATGGGATGGGATGGGATCCATGGGATGGGATGGGATGGGAAATGGGATGGGATCCATGGGATGGGATCCATGGGATGGGATGGGAAATGGGATGGGATCCATGGGATGGGATGGGATGGGATCCATGGGATGGGATGGGATGGGATCCATGGGATGGGATGGGAAATGGGATGGGATCCATGGGATGGATGGGAAATGGGATGAGAAATGGGATGGGAAATGGGATGGGATCCATGGGATGGGATGGGATGGGATCCATGGGATGGGATGGGATGGGATCCATGGGATGGGATGGGAAATGGGATGGGATCCATGGGATGGATGGGAAATGGGATGAGAAATGGGATGGGAAATGGGATGGGATCCATGGGATGGGATGGGAAATGGGATGGGATATGGGATGGGATGGGATGGGATCCATGGGATGGATGGGAAATGGGATGGGATCCATGGGATGGGATGGGATGGATCTTAAATCCCACCCAGTGCCACCCCTGCCATGGCAGGGACACCTCCCACTGTCCCAGCTGCTCCCAGTGTCCAGCCTGGCCTTGGGCACTGCCAGGGATCCAGGGGCAGCCCCAGCTGCTCTGGGAATTCCAGCCCAGCCAGGAATTCCCAATTCCCAATCTCCCATCCATCCCTGCCCTCTGGCACTGGGAGCCATTCCCTGGCTCCTGTCCCTCTATCCCTTGTCCCCAGACCCTCTCCAGCTCTCCTGGAGCCCCTTCAGGCCCTGGAAGGTCACAATAAGCTCATCCCAGACCCTTCTCCAGGTTGGAATATTGGGTGACACTTCCCAGTCCTTACAGCATCTCCAATAATTCTCATTATCGATTCAAATCTGAAAATTCAGCCATAAATTCCCCAGCAGCAAACTCTGGATTCTGGAGGAAACCCTGAAGGCTGCAATACTTCTCCTAAGCCAGGGTTCCTAACCCTATTCCCTTTGTGCAGCTGATTCTGATGGATTTTATTGCAGCAGGCTGAGAGCACAACAGGAACATTAAATGCACAACACAAACCTCATTACTTCAAATGATTAAAAGCACAAAAGCCCACAATGAGCTTAATTACAATTATCTAATTCCTCACTTTATTATGAGCAGAAGGATAATAAATCTCCCTGATGTCTTTAGGGGGAAAAGAGAAACTGGAAATATTTTCACTATTTTTTAAACCAAAATATACCAAATTCTGGGTGTGGAATAAATGCAAATCCCCCACTAAATTACAGCTTTAAAATTGCTGTATTTGTAAGATGCTCAAATTAGACTCTTATTATTTATTTTTTTATAATTATTTTTATATTCTATCTATATAATATATTTCTATATTCTATCTATATTCTTAGATGGGAGTTGGGATTCTGAACATAAATCCCCAAATTTATTCTATTCCCAAATTAACTCTACCTGTTATTATAGATCCTGATCACTTGCTGGAGCCTCCTTGACTCCAAAGACTTAAAAAAAAAAAGGCAACACAAAAACCTGAGCTCATTCAAAACATTTCACATTTAATATCTGAAATTAATAAAGCTGAGAACCAGAAAAGGAAATAAAGTCCAGGTTGATGTTCCCAGAGAGCAGAATGGCCACTAATTGATTTAAAGCCACTTACACACCCCTCATTAATTAATATTTTAAAGATCCTGATGATAAATGTGTGGATCCATCTTTTCAGGAGGAATTTCTCCATGGAAAGGGGGGTTCAGGGAAGGATTGGGTCACTCCTGGAGGTGTCCAAGGAAGGACTGGACGTGGCACTCAGGGGTTTGGTTGGACTCCATGATCTTGGGGAACTTTTCCAACCTAAATAATCCTGGCATCCCATAAATATGGTGTGTTCCAATGGAGTAATTTCTTGAATTATTCCCTAAAAGTGATTTTTTTTGTTGTTGTTCCACTAAAACAATTTCAGGTTTATATAGATTTTAAACAGAAAACAGCACCAGAGACCCTCTGGTGCTCTGCAGTGGCCCAAAGCAAAGGCAACGTTGTCACTTTGTCACTTTGTTGATTTTTTTGGCTACTGAGCAGAATTCTGGGGCCTTGCTGTGGCTGCATTTTAATGGCTCTGACACCAAAGCTGAAATTCCTCCCTCTCCCTCCCACCAATCTTTATCTTCTCATGTCAGGCTGGAAACACTCTGTGATTATGGAGCCAGAGTGATCCCCCCCACCCAAATTATATCCTGTGACAGGGAAGGGAAGGGCTTCCCAAAGAAATGTAACTGATCCTAATTGCTACCAGTGCCCAAGTTTTCCTAGCACTAAATAAAGCTTTCAGACACTGAAACTAAAAATACAGTAATTTCAGTCACCAATTATGTGAGGTTTAAATCAGAGTTAAATTTAAGTCAGAGTTATTGTTCAACTCTGCTTTTAAATTTTCCTTCACAGAAACACTTGTTTTTAATTTCTTATTCTTTTTAATATATATTTTTTATTCTTTTTTTTAATACATAAATATATTTTTATTTCTTATTCTTTTTAATATATGAATGCATTTTTATTTCTTACTCAGTTCAGGGTTTTTTGGTGCTCATGGGAGAAAGCTCCAGATGAAAACACGGTTGACATGGTGACAGTCATTTATGGGAAACAGCTTCCCAAATGCCACTGGAAGAGGCTGGCAGGAGAACTCCTTGGACAAAGGATATTCTGGACAAGCTGTGGCTGTCCCTGCATCCCTGGCAGTGTCCCTGGGCAGGGCCTGGAGCAGCCTGGGATGGTGGAAGGTCCCTGCCCATGGCAGGGGGGGCTTTGGGGCTCCTTCCAACCCAAACCAGTCTGGGATCCTGTGATTCCATCAACTGCAGCAAACATTAAATGTCTTTTTGGAAACAGGAGGCTCCCCAAAACACACTTTTCCCTGTGAATTTGGGGGTCTGAGGCTCCAGCAGACCCAGAGGTCAAAGGCAGCAAGATTTGTGTGTTCCTGATGGAATTTTTGGCTGAGCTGCTTCCACAGCAGTCTGTGTATGATTCCATGACTGCACCACATGTGGCACTGGAGGAGATCATTCCCTGCTTTCCTGTGCCCTCTGTGAAGCTGAAACCCCCCAAAGCAGAGCCCCCAGAGTCACCTTGTCCCTCCAGGAGTCCTCGCTCCTCACCTTCTGCCTCAGCGCCTCCTGCAGCTGCTCCGTCCTGCTCTGCTGGGACACCAGCAGCAGCTCCCTAAAAACACAAAAATTCCACGTAAATCTGGGCTCTGCCCACACTGCTGGAATTCCCTTTCCTTGCAATGAAGTCCTGCTTGTCCTTGCCCATACGGAATCTCCACTACACCCTCAGCTGCCTCCTGAATTTTAAAGAAAATACCATACTTGATCTTCCACCTCAAATGGTGTTTTAATACTTCTTTGATATTTCTCGAAACAAATTTCAAAGAACACAGAGAAACTTAAAATATTCCAACCAGAAGTTGTATTTCATGAACTTGGAATATTAAGATCATTAATTTAAAAATTGTAATGGGTTTGGAATGAAAACCCCTGAGTGCTTTCTGTCGTTCAAGGTACTGTTTGTGATGTGGGGTTTGTAGGGCAAGACTCCTGGAGAGGTTAAATTCCTGTCACTGATGTTCTTAACAACTTGTCCACCTCAAAAATGCCTCAGTATTCCCTCAGCCAGGGTCTTGGACAGGATCTGGTATTTGGGGAGGTGTGAGAGCAGCTTCCCAGCAGTTCAGGCTGGCTCTGAAGGGTCTCAGCTGTGAACAAAGCTGCCCTTGTCCCTGGGATTGCTTTTGAGTTGTGCAAAATAAAGCACTGTGCTTCTGAGGGCTCTTTTCCCTGCAATGGGATCGAGCTTCAGTGCCTTTGCTTTGGACTCACCAACCTGAATCCATCTTTTTTTAATTCCCTGCAGGAGAATCTCCATCTCCAGTTTTATTTCTGACAGCCACTGGCTTGTTTTCAGCACTTAAAAAGTGTCAGGAGGCACCAATTGTTCTGCATTTCAGGGGTTTGAATATTCTCTGCACCTTTAGCACAAAGAGCAGCTGAACAGCTGCAGAAATCGGGGTTTGGGGCTCAGATTAAACTCAAGATGAAGCCCTGCAGTCCAAGCAAAACTTCTCCTATTTTGTAAAAGTACTTTTTCCTCTTCCATCCAAGTTTTGTCTGTCCTGTAAGAATTTAAAAACGACCTCTAAAATCTCTGGGATTTTCAGGAGCACCTGAGTCCAGCTCAGCTCCCTTTACCTTTCCTGTTTCAGCATCAGCACCTCCTGCTCTGTTTGGCTCAGCAGAGCTTTAAGGGTTTCCAGCTCACTCTCTGATCTCCCAGTTCTTCTTTTCAGATCTTCTTCTTTCCTTTCTTTCTCAGCCACTTCCTCCTGTAAATGTTTGCAGACTTGTTGGCAAATGAGAAGGGATTCCTCCTTTTCCTTCAGCTCTTTCATAAGTCTACAGATGAAACAAAGGAGTGGCAGCATTGTAGTTACTATATTCTTATTTATAGACAAAAATTATAATGCCTGGGAAATAAAATATTGGCCAGAACTCCATGTGATCTTTATGAAGTAAAATTTACTGACTTGACAGAAAAAATTTAAAATGTATTGCATAAAAATGGCATTAAACTAATAAAATCTTTGCTGTCATTGCTCAAAAACATGAAATATCATTCCAGCATTTACCTGGACTCAACAATTCCATTTTCATATTTGATCTTTTTCAGTTCATTTTGACAGACATCAAGTTCTGCTGACTTCACCCTAAAAACATTGGGGAAAAAAGGGTATTATCCAAAGAAATGAACCTTTACTCCTGCAGCAGCCTGGATTTCACTTCTGGGTGTTTTTCTTCCTTGCATTTTCCATTTCAAGTAAAAGGCCATGAACAGAAAGTTCTGTCAGCTCCAGCAAAGGTTGTTAATAATTGCAAATTACACTTCCAGTGCCATCTCAGCCTGAGCTGGATCACAAATGTTGCAAACAAGAAGTGAGATCTTGCAACACTGATGACAGTTTTGAGAAATAAATTAATAAAATGGAACAAATCCCAATTTTGTAGGTAAAAGGGCTGGAAACTTTCCAGGTTTCACGTCATTATGTCACCATTGCACCAATTAATAACCATGGTTAAGGTTCATATTTACATTTAAACAGATATAGAATATGTTGTTTTATTAAATTGTGCCCATATTACACTGAAATGTTAATTTACACTTGGAAAGCCCTCAGTGTTTATTTAACTGTGTTCATGACATCTTTGTTTCCCACTCAATCCTTACATTATCACTGAAGTACTTTGTTGCTAAGCATCCCAAATATTTGCAACTCGGTTATGGCCAGACCCCCTGAATAGGGGAACTGAAAGCAGAAAGTGCAGAGCAGAACAGCACAAATCCTTGCTCAAATTCCAGGGAAACATGGGGAAAGAGTGATGATGGATGGTCATGAGCCTGGCAGTGCCAGTTCCTGGCTCCTGAGCTCCACATTTGGAGCTTCACAAACACAATTTGTGCCTTTTCAGCATCCTGCTGGCACCTCCCTCTGAATTCTCCTGGAGATGATGTCCCCGAGCTGCTGCAGTGCCCACTGGGGTTTTCAGCACTCAGTTGTAGAATTTGTGATGTTTGGGTGGTGTTGGGGTGTCAGGCTCCTGCTGTGGGAGTGTTCTGAGGGGATGGGGAGTGCTCTGGAAATGGGAGAAAATCCTGGAATGGTTTGGGTGGGAAGGGACACCTTGTTCCACCCACACTTTCCATAAACAAGGTGGCTCCAAGCCGAATCCAGCCTGGCCTTGGACACTGCCAGGGATCCAAGGGCAGCCACAAATTCCCTGGAAAACCTGTTCCAGGCCTCCCCACCCTCCCAGGGAATAATTCCTTCCCAATATCCCACCTGAGCCTGCCCTCTGGCAGTGGGAAGACATTCCCCCTTGCTCTATCACTACATATTCCTTCCCATAAACATTTCCAGTCTTGAAGTTCCATGGATTTCCCAAAATGCACCCTACACCTGTGTGTCAGGTGAGGCACTGGATCAGGCTCATTATCCCTCCTCTGCAGTTCCAGGAATCCCTGCTGGAAGAAGGAAGCCCTACTCCCACAGCCAGGAGCTTAGAAATAATTATATGAAGATAAAATAGTTCCTCTGTAGGTCAAAACCTTCTCAGATCACTGTGGCAAGCAGGACTTGCTGGGGAAAAAAAAAAAGTTTATGTTCTTTCTGGGCAGTGGGAATCAATCAAGGAATGGGAATCTTACAGTAACAGCTTCTTGTAGTGGTCCATCTCTGCTGTCACCTTCTGCAGCTGCAGGCCAGCTGTCTCCACCTGATTTGTTAAATCTGAAAGCAAAAACACGAGGTTGTGTCCCTGTTAATGTGAAATTAACCCACTTCAGTGTTTGTTTCCAGGTCAGACCTGCAGCTCCTTGCTCCCACCTCAGGCAGAGCAGTGCACACCAGCAGTGTCTGTACACAAAAAGCTGGGGTTTGTTTGTGTGTCTGGGGTTCTTTATCCCACCAGAAAACACCAAATTCGTGAAATGCTTTAAATCAGATTGTTTGTACATAAAGCTGAGAGCAAACACATGCAAGAAGGTGGCCCCAAACTCACCTGGAATTTACTTCATCTGAAACCCAGGGTAATTTCATGGTGTTGTGTAAATGTCTTACCCTCTAAATGTATCTTTCAGAACACATCACCTCAGCTCCAATCAGCCACTGCCTTTTTCCCAGTACAATCCCTGGTTGTTTTCAGTTAAATTATCTCATCTGGTTTTGTGTGCCTTAATTTCATCCTTTTCTATGCTTTTAAATCCTAAGAACAGCCATGACTTGCAGATGTGAAGCATCAGCACGTGGTTAATCTGATTTTCATCTCCATGAGTGTATCACAGAACCATGGAATGGCTTGGGTTGGGAGGGACCTTAAACTCATCCAGCCCCAACTCCCTTCCACTGTCCCAGGTTGTCCAAGCCCCATCCAGCCTGGCCTGGAACACTTCAGGGATGGGGCAGCCACAGCAATTCAGGCATCTCTAAATATGCTCATGAACAAGAGCTGCCTTTCCAGAAAGCCTAAGAATGATTTAAAATTAAAGTTTTTACCAAAAGGACAGCACGACAAACTACATGGAAAAAAATCCAATGACAAATCATTGCAACAAATCTGGAAGTGAAAAAAAAAACAAACCCAAGATTATTCCTCAGAAAGCAACAGCAAAGTGAGTTGACCTTGTCTCTGAAGGGAACAGCTCCCAAGAAAGTCCTTTAGAGTTCCCTAATGTATCTTCCCAGAAGCCAAATCTGTCATTCCTGTTCTTCAGTTTATCATTTCACCACAATTCTCTGAATTGCTGTATTTTTTCCCACATGTCTCTTTCAGTCATTGCCAGCAATGATGATGGATGATGCCAGCATGGGATTTCCTGCCAGCCCCCCCTTATCTTGGTAAATCCTACAATTGGAAGAGTCCCCTCTTTTCAGTAAAGGGAAAAGGAAAGCTGTTCATTAAATTACAACCAAAAAAATCAGGGAGAGAATTATATAGGGTAAAACACATAGGACCCATCAGATCCATTCCCAAACTATCAGCATTTATAAAGAGCTTTCTGAAGAGAAAAGTAAAATTTCTTGGACTTGACTAAACCCTTGGAAAAATCATGGAGGTTCATTGTAGAAACACCTTCTCCACCACCTGCCGTGGGTGCCAAAACCAATCAAAACCTTTTTTGTGTAATTCACCACCAATCCTCAGGTGCTGTGGTGTCTCTGAGGTGGATTCAGGTGAGCTGTGACAATTGGTGGCCCCTTGCCTTGTCTCTGAGCCAGCAGTGGTGGCCAAGCACCTCTGGCCACATCAGGCCACCTGCAGTCCCTGCTGGTCCCTTCATCGTCCTGAGCTTCCCAAAGCTAAAGAATCCAACTCTCATTTCCTGGCAGTGCCTGTCAGAATTCCTACAGCAAAGGGAGAAGCTTTGGCTTCAGCTGCCAAGCAGATGTGAGGCACAACACTGGGAACAGGCCGACCGTGGCAGCAGGAACGTGACTCTGTGGAAACAGATCAAACCCAGATAAGTGTGGATGGACACCAGAGAGAGCAGAACCCTCTGCCCATCCTCACAGGCTGCCCAAACAGCTCTTTCTGACCTTTTTCAATTGGTATTTTCAATTATCTCTGCCAATAATTAATAACTCTGGTGGCTTTCTCTTCTCCCTCAGTGTGGGAGTATGGATACAAGTTCTGGAATAAAGGAAAAGGAGAGGGATGATGCTTGGTTTGGTTCTGTACTTTGGGTGGTCTCTTTCAACGCTGTTTCCTCTTTCACTCCATTTGTTTTCAGAAGTTTTCATGCTCACTGAGCGTGGACAGGAGTTTTTCATGAGGGAATAGATGGATTTAATTATACAAATGGTTTCTGCAAGTCTTTTCTAGAGAGAATTCCCACCAAAGTCAATGGGAGCTGGTGAGCAGAAAGTCCCACACCCATGGAGGCAGGTTTCAATGAAAACCATGGTAAAAATGAGGCAGCTAATAAGGAGAATGGAAAGACAAATGGAAACTTGTGCTGAGAACTTGCTGAATAGAGGAAAATGTATTCAAACACTTATGTAAAAATGTTCTCTGGTAATGAAGCTAAAGCCTATTGCAAAACATGCAAAGCCAACAGAAAGAACTCGCACTGTGATACTGATACTGGGCTCAGTGCTGCAAGAACCACATCTCAAAGACTCAGCAGGCCAAACCCATCTCAGTTTCATTCATCTTTAATTTTATTTATTTCTGTGACTCAGAATGGCGCTCACCACACTCATAAACCTTCCAGTAACCCTCCAGTGAGCCCGTGCTGTGACAAGGACAGAGACTGAGGGGCACAGGAGCTGATGAAGCACAGAAACAGAACAAAGCTGGGGACTGTTTCCTCTTCCCTGGGTGAATTGCATCACTGAGGCCCCTGGTATGTACAAAACACCCAGCAGAGTCTGCCCAGAGCTGGCTTTCAGGAATTTAACCACCCAGTTTGCATCCAAGGGCACCGTGCCCCAGCTCCTGCCTGGAAACAGCAACAACTGGTAAAGTTTTCAGTGAAAAATAAAAATAAGCAGCACATAGGGTAAGCAGCCACTCTGGAAGCCATCAACTCCACAGCTAATTCCTAACAGATTCCCAGTGAAGCTGGATCAGAGGCACACGTGGTAGAGCTGTGTCATTTTCTGCTTTTCCTGCAAAACCTACAAAAACCAACCCAATGCAATTTCCGATAATTTGGGGGTAATCTAAATAAAAGCTCGGTGTTTCATACATATGCACAAAAAAAGATGATTTCCCTGTAGTTAAGACTTTCTGGGGAGGTTCATAAGCACAGCTCAAACAGAATCCCAGGATGGTTTGGGTTGGAAGGGACCTCAAAGCCCACCCTGCCATGGCAGGGACAGCTCCCACTGTCCCAGGAGCTCCCAGCCCCAGTGCCCAGCCTGGCCTTGGGCACTGCCAGGGATCCAGGGGCAGCCCCAGCTTGAGGCTCAAACCCATCTGCCATGGTCCAGGAGGGTTTGGATCCTCCACCTTCCTCTCCCCTCCAGCCCTTTGGGTCCTCTCAGCCATCAGGGACCAGCCTGGGACACGCTGGCAGCTCAGAGCTGGAAGATGGTCAAGGAATTGGAATAGAGAGCACAGAGATCCCTGGCCAAGGCAGACTGGAACCCAGCCCCTCTTGCTGGATTTCCTTTGTATTCTGGGAAATAGGAGCTTGTAGCAATTATTTAAAACTTACTTAATAACTGCCCCTTGTATGGGCCCTGAATTTGGCCAATGAGCTGTGTCAAAGGGGGAAAAAATCTTTCATTTTTCTCAGAACACTAATTCCAGGCAAATTCAGATGTGCACTTAACACAGATAGTTTCCAGTACATTTCTTTAAAGAGCATAGCAGACAAACTCTGAGAAATATGAAATACATCCACAAAAAATTACTGTGTCAGAGCAGGAAAATGTTGCTTCATCACGTGTTTGTAAGAAGACCAAAGAAGTGAAGCAACACCCCAAGTCCCTGCACAGAACAGAACTATTTGTATTTATAATAGCTCATGTACTGTGTTCTCTAAGATAATTTTTTTGTGTGTGTACACAAGAAAGTCCTTCTTTTAATTTGTGACTCACAAAAGTCTGGAAGGAGCCCAGGGATGGACTCCAGATTTAGATCCTTTCTGGAGACCTCACCAGTGCCATCAGGAAGTGTCCAAATCACTCAAAGCTGCCAGGAACAGGGAGGATGTGCCAGGAGAGGAGTGGCTGGGGCTTATCTCACCCAGCATATGTTGCTGACCACTGCCAGGCTGGGCTTTCTGGCCCTCTGCTTCATTCTTTCACCTTCACACAGAAAAAAGGTGCTGTTTTCTCACAGCAGAGAAAAAGCAGGAAAAGGGACCAAATTCTAAATAGTTTTGAGTGGCACAAATCAAGGGCAGCCTCGGTGCCCTCAACAGGATAAACCAACAACTGCAACCATGTAAACAAGACAATCTCCAAGACCTAAAAAATCCTTAAAAAGGGAAAAAATGTTATTTTGGCAAAGCCTGCTCCCCTCCCACTCTCCCAGTGACACGTTACAAGTACGCCTGCACTCAGAAGGATTGGATTTGCTCATCCATGGCCAGAGTTCACACTCCAGCATCAAAGGGGATGAATTTTCTGCCCGTATTCCTGGCTGTTTGAAGCCAAGCTAATTGGGATATGTCAAAAGTCCTACAGACCTGCTTCTCCTCCACATTAAAATTGGTTTGAAATATTGTCCTTACTTATTGGTTTGGAAACTGAACAGGAAAAAAAAAAAAAAAAGGAGATTCTGACCTTAATTTTCCTTGGGGATAATTTTTTGCCCTCAGTGTTTAGGCCAAGCAGAGAAAACAAAATACGATAAAGACACATCCTTTAATACAGAATTATGGTTTGGGTTGGAAGGGACATTAAATCCCACCCAGTGCCACCCCTGCCATGGCAGGGACACCTTTCCACTGTCCCAGGCTGCTCCAAGCCCTGTCCAGCCTGGCCTTGGGCACTGCCAGGGATCCAGGAGCAGCCAGAGATGCTCTGGGCACCTGTGCCAGGCCCTGCCCACCCTGCCAGGGAACAATTCCTGCCCAAGATCCCATCCACCCCTGCCCTCTGGCACTGGGAGCCATTCCCTGTGTCCTGTCCCTCCATCCCTTGTCCCCAGTCCCTCTCCAGCTCTCCTGGAGCCCCTTCAGGCCCTGCAAGGCTCAGCTCTCCCTGGATCCTTCTCCTCTCCCAGCCTGGCTCCACAGGAGAACCTGGATTCCTGCTTTTCCTCAAGAAGCAAAGTGTGGTCCTTCTTTCAGTCACACTCTGCAGCAGCCTGATCCCAGCCCCTCGTGGCAGGGAACTGGGATTGGTTTCCATCTATTCCTGGGTCTCCTTTTGCACTCAGGCTGCTGAAAAGCTCTAATGAGCCTCATCACCCTCTGCTCCAACACATTCCCCAGCTCTCACCCTCCCAAGCCTTCCCACCACAGCTGGAATCCATAAAAAAATACATTTCAACAGCACTTGTAGCATGAATAGGGGCTGTTTGAACTGCAGCCTACCTAAAAGTGCAGGAAACTATTCCCCCTTTGCATTTCAAAGCTCTTCAAAGTGGTCTTTCAAATGCTATTAAAGTCACTTCAGGAGATGAAAACACCTCCCTTCCATGAGGAGGGTTAAATATTCCCCTCTCCCTTCCATGAGGAGGGCTAACATTCCCCTTTCCCTTCCATGAGGAGGGCTAACATTCCCCTTTCCCTTCCATGAGGAGGGCTAACATTCCCCTTTCCCTTCCATGAGGAGGGCTAACATTCCCCTTTCCCTTCCATGAGGAGGGCTAACATTCCCCTTTCCCTTCCATGAGGAGGGCTAACATTCCCCTCCCCAGCTCCTCCAGCTGCCTGCTGCAGTTTTCCATCATCTCTCATCAGCCTCATCATAGCAGCAGACCACCAAGTTTGTATTTGGAGCTGAAGTAGCCTATGGAGCAGGAGCAGCAAAAGACCGAAAATTCAGATTTTGGGAGCATCACCAGCAATTTCAACCCATCCAGAGCAAGGCCAGAGCTGTCATGAGCTAAAGAAAAACCACAAGGACTTTGGGGAAGAAAAATGATTCTTTATATGTGATGAAGTAAAGGATTTAGGTGGTAATAAAATGAAAGCAGAAATCTTTTAGGAGCCTGTGCTACTGCAGTGCTGCTGCTCCCAGCACTAAGAACAGACACGTTATCATCATTACTGATTTTTGATTTGGGGGCTCTGACTGATCAGACAATTACCCAGCAGCTCTTCCCCTGTGCTGAGCATTTGGCAAGATCTGTCACCTCCCTCCAGCTGGGTGATGCTCCATGAGGCTGAAAAGTGCCTTGAACCCAGCAACCCAACTGATCCCACAAATCCCCTACAAAGGGAATCTTCAGAAAGTCACAATGAGCACCAAGGCAAAAAAACAACAGCAGAAACAACTGCTTGGCTCCTGCTCTTGCTAGTGCCTGTTGTGATGTGAAATAATCATGGCTTTACAATGCTGTGAGAAATATGCAACAGAAGAATCCTCAAAATATTGGCTGCAGAAAGGAAAATCCTTTAAAAATACGGGAATCACAAATCCTGGTAGTTTTTACTATTTCTGGAGTGTCAAATTATTTCAAAGAGGGACTTTGGAGTAGTTTGTGGGAGGGAAAAAAAGCAAAATAAGGCAAAACCCTAAGCTCCCCCCAAAGCATGGACACTCAGGATGTGGCTGATTTCCACACCCTGACTTTGGACAGGACAAATCCACTCCCTGGAATTGATTTCCAGTAAGATGTTGTTTGTTCCCAGTCATTTATTTTAATACAATGGCAAACTCATTTCATATTTAATGTTTGTTTCATGAAAAAAAATCCTGTTTGGTATTTCAAAGAGAACCATTTTTATCAGCAGTGCATTAACTGGGTTTATTACCCTGATGCAGCAACATGTTCCCTAGAGCCAGACCCCCTCAAATCCTCCTGGATTTGTGTTTTACTGATCCATTCAGGAAGGGTAGAATCCAAATGCCTGAGCCAGCAGCTTTCCTGCCTCCAAACCTCCTTCTGGATACCCACATCAAACGTTTTACTGCTTCTTAATAACTCATTTATTAGCAAGTGACTGCTACATTTTTATTAATCAATTTTAAAATGCCTCACATAAAACATCAACCAGCTTAGATGGTATTTTTACTCATCATTAAGAGTTTGCAGGGTTCTAATATTCTGTATGAATTCCATACATGATGTTTTAGCTGTGTTTTTTCCATAAAATCTCTGTTGTTTTATATTTCACTGTGAATTTTCAACCTGGGATAGTGGAAGGTGTCCCTGTCCATGGCAGAGGGTGGGAATGGATGAGCTTTAAAGGTTCCTCCCAGCCCAGACCATTCCAGGATTCTGTGATAATTAATTGTGATGGGCTGTTGCAACATGCCAATTTAGGGAAACAATTCAGGTTTTGAGAAGATTCAAGAAGCCATGCAGGCCCCCCAAAAACACTGAACACATCAAACAACCTTTAAAAAATAGAATAAAATAGAGATTGCAAAAACCTCTCTTTTAAGACAAGAACAAGGCAATTCTGCATGGAGTTAAAGGGGGGGAAAAAGCTGAAATGAAAGTGTTTGTTTGCCACGTTCATGAAGAAACCCTCAACTCCTGTTTGCAGCAACCTCTGGAGTAAACAGAGGGGAAAAGGGAACTCAGCTATAATATTTATTCTAAATATAATATATTATATATATATATATATAATATTCTATCAGCACAAACACAACAATCCAACTGTTTGATGTTCTGATGCACGTATTTCAGAGTGTGAGAGATCATCTGATGAGATTTTATGTCCACTGCTCTTTATTATTTCTACAAAGACAGGAGATGTCTTTGCTGGAGCTTTCTCACAGTATTGTTATAAAAAGAAACCAATTCAATATTAATATATAAGATATTATTGTGCCCATGCTCAGCACCAGGGGTTGGTAACTCAGGGATGGGATCTCACATCTGGTGTTTGCACAGGTCCTGAAGGAGCAGTGAGGTTCCCCCACGGTGATCTCCTGCTCTCAGTGTGTCCCCACACTGAGCACAAGGCAGCTGGGGACTGCTGTGCCAGCCTGGGGACTCCAAACCCTGCCTGGAACAGCACAACCTCAAACCAGAAAACCTCAAAACCCTGTCCCCAGGGTCTTAAAACACCTCTGAGCCAGAGCTGTGAATGCAAGAGGACAGAGAGCCAAGAGACAGCAACATAAATAATCCTTCTGCAGTGAGTTTGTGTCTGCACAGAGCTTCCAGGGAATCATTTCAAGTGCTGTCACTGCTCTCACCCTTCTCAAGAGCATTCTCTGCTTCCTGAGACACAATCAAGGGCGGATCATTAGAGTCTCCTGTTTAATGACTCACAGAAAAGGGCCTGGACTGCCTTTCAGTCCTGTTCTGAGAGCCAGAAATCCTTCCTGGTCCTGCACTTAAAATGAGACCAATTCTTTGAATTTTACCCTCAGAGCCTGATGTTCTACTTAAGATGGACAATTAACAGCAGGATTGTATTCCACCATGTTCATTATTTTCCTCTTTTTCTCCACTTTCCCTGCCAGCAGAGTTCCAGACCCCTTGGGATGACATTCCCTCCTTCTGACTGACACCTGACTTTTATTCAGGCCTGTTGAGTCTTTTCACAGTAACAACCACAACTTTGGTGCTTTCAAAAACATTTTTCTTCCTCAGATTTTTGCTAGAAAAGGTAAAAAACTTCTCTTACCCAGAGTTTCCTTCTGCAGCTCACGGCACCGACTCTGGAGCTCACTCCCCTGCTGGAGGGAGGTTTGGAGCTGCTGAGTTTTCAGCTCAACTGTGTCAGCCACCTCAGTGAGGTGTTTCACCTTCTCCTGGAGACACTCGTTCTCCCGCTGGGACTTTGCCAGTCTTTGGTTCAATTTGGGTATTTCTGAGGAGGCAAAACAAATCCATGGTGATTGTTGTTATTTTATGTTAATCGCTACCAAGAAGATCAACGTTTTTAAATGGCATTCACAGGCCAACAAAAATAAGTGGGGATAAATTGTTTTGATGTAGAAAGCTTGATTTGAGGATGGGTGGGATGTTCCTGGTGTGAAATGGGAAATGTTGGATAAGGGGTACAGAGCCTGTGGAAGAAAGGCTCCATTCCTGCTTCCACACAGATCCTCTGTGTATCTGGAGTACTACAAGAAATAGAACAAGGAATACTCCAGACAAGAAGCCTTGAAATGCAAGGATCCCTCTGAGGCTGCAATGCCTGCAGGGACACGTGCTGCCATTCCCTTCAGCCCACAGCAGGCAGGGAATGAGCCCAGGAAGGGAGGAATTCCCTGGAGACACGAACCTTCCTGTGTCATATTGACACTCCAGTTCACTCTTCTTCCAGGAGTGAGGATTAGGGAGGGATGTTCTGGGCACACATCTCCAGCAGCCAGGAGCCCTTTGAGGCCCTCAGCTCCCTGCTGGCTCTGTCTCAGGGGCTTTGTGCCTCCAGGAACCCTTCCCAGTGGAACAAAGCAATCATTGAGGAATTCACTGCTCATGCCCCAGGAAGCACAGCTCACCAGGCAGCTGCTGTGACCAACAGCTCCAGGGTTCCTGAGCTGCTCCAGGGTTCCTGAGCTGCTCCAGGGTTCCTGAGCTGCTCCAGGGTTCCTGAGCTGCTCCAGGGTTCCTGAGCTGCTCCAGGGTTCCTGAGCTGCTCCAGGGTTCCTGAGCTGCTCCAGGGTTCCTGAGCTGCTCCAGGGTTCCTGAGCTGCTCCAGGGTTCCTGAGCTGCTCCAGGTTTCACTGGAGCTGTGCATCTGCACTGGAGCTCACAGGGACAGAGGAAGAAGCACATTTCCCAGCCTGCCCTCAAAGCCCTGATCAAACCCACCCCCAGAGGTTAACTTGGTCAGCAGTGGGATCTTTGGCTTGTCCTGTGCATGGCCAGGAGCTGGATTTGATCCTTGTGGATCCCCCCCAAATCAGGATATTCTGTGATTTTGTGATTCAATGAAACAGCAGCTCATCCACTCATTCACATTGGAAAACTACTAGGAAAGGAGTATGTGTGAATATTGTATCTGAAGGACTTTAAAGCTGTAAAAGTGGGCACAGGGCCAGCTGGGAAGCTCTGGCTGTTGTAATTCTGTAATTCTGTAATTCACCACCCTGGAGGATCCTTTTTTCTCTTGCCCAAAATGGCTGCAGGATGCTTTACCTGTCAGAGCTTCTTTGCTCACAGCTTTTATTTGCCGGAAAATTTCTTCCTTCATGGCAGCAAAGTTCTCCAGGTTGGTGGAGATGACCTCTTTAATGCTGTCTAATTCACCTCTAATGAAAGGGAACAGAGAGACAGCCTTGTTCAGAGTGGAGCAATGGTGTTCCAAAGTAGTTCTGCAAGAAAGAAAATATACCAGATGTCTAATAAATTCTTTTCTTAATAAAACTTGGGAATTAGACTAAGCTTGACAACTCTGTTCCCATTATCTGATAATTTATACTGCATTGGGTTACAATAATTTAGTGTATGTAATGAGCTGTGTATTGAATATATGTATAGTAAGTTTCCCCATCTAAATGTTTAGAGTTTTTATGCATGAACAAAGAAAACTGGACAGGAAATTGTATAATCTTTTTTTTTTTAATTGAGAAATCAGAGTAATCATGTTGAGATGGCCAGATTTATGGTGAATCTTTATAAACTATATATATGTAAGAAATAGAGCATTTCCAACATCAGCATTTCTTTTTGGGTTCTCACCTGAGCACCTGTGACTGCTTGGAGGCAGTTTCCTTCTCCTCCTGGAAATACTGCAAATCAGCTTTCATAGTTTTCATCTCCTCCTGCTTGCTTTTAAGTTCCACTGTCAGGGTTTTTATCCTGTAGATGTAAATAAAGTAATCAGAATTGTTTGCCCAATTATTAGATTATTATGTATTATTTATTAATAATATAAACAATTATAGAAATACACTATATATTTTATTATTACTAAAAATATATTAATTATTGTTATTAGAAATACCCAATAATCAACTTCCAACTTTGGTTTTAGCTTTCTCAGGGCAGGACCCAGCTCTGTGCTGGCCTCAGGTACAGCAAACACCTCCAGAGCCATCCCCCTCAAGGTGTTCTTCACCTCTAACATTTACCTTGGGAACTTTTCTTCACAGCACCAGTTTGTTTTTCAGGCACAGCTGTCCCAGTGTAAATAAACACAGTTTAAACATTGCTCTTTCAACAATTCAGCACTTGCTCCCATAATTGTCAGGAAATGAATGGAACTGCACAGGAATAAAAGGGCTGAATGCAATTCCCTTCCTGTGGTACATGTGAGGAACAATCCCACATAGCACATCAGCCCCAGCTGTTTTCTGTAGATAACCATCCTAAAACAGCCTTCCAGCCCCAAAAATACAACTCTAGTGACAAGCAACTGTTAAAAACCAGCCCCTGTTAAAGCTTTCAACACTTACTGTTCACACAGAGAAAATGATCTATTTGTCTGCTGGTGACTCACTGCCACAAGGAAATAAATAGTATTTGAATAGACAAGTATTTCACAAAACCAAAGGCTGGCAGAAGCACTACATCAGCCTTGGCTTCAATTTGAAACAGCAGAGGAGAATGATTTATACTGAAAATATATAAAAATCAAACCAAACTGGGACAGTGCATTAGTTACTGTTAACACATCAATCAGCACCAAAATGCACATTTATAAAAACATTAGTCCTGGTTAAGAAACCTGGGTCTGCAGAGCTCTGACAAAATCTGAACTGAACATCTGGGGGTTAAAAAGCAAGTTTTTGGGGTTCAATTGTGAACCCTAGAATTAAAAAAAAAATAAATAAAAAAAATAAATCTAGAAATAGAAGACATTCCTGGCATTACCTTTTTAGGAAATTTTACCCATTGCTACCTGTAAATTTCCACAAGCTGGAGAGCAGGAGGGGAAATATAAAATCTGTTGGATTGTGATTGGGAGCAGAACTGCTGTCACCCACAAGGAAATGTCCATTCCCTAAACAGCTACAGGAATTCAAACCTGTATTTGCAGATGAGGGGAAAAAAGCAGGGATTTATCACTGACCAATAACAAATCCAAACTCTGGGAGCCAGGGAGAGCCAGATGTTCATTTTCCATTGCTGTTCTAGAATGGGAAGCATTTGGAGATCTTTTGGATTAAGAAGAAAATGGTAAATAAGGAGAGACAGGTTTTCTTTCTCTTTCTACTCCAGAGCTGACATTAAAGGGATGTTTCCAGCATATCCTGGTCTGTCACTCACAAAAGAACTGGTGGAAAAGGCAAGACAGTTTCACTCCACTCCACCATCAGAAGGAAGCAAAATAAACACGTTATTTTGGGGCTTTTTAGCAGAAAGGAAGAGTCTGGTGGATCATTAAAAGCTGGCATTTGGAGAATGGTGGGAACACACTGATCTCATCTCACTCCCAGCCCATCCTCACATCCAGGATCACAGGAGGAATCCTGCCCAGAGTGGGAGGTGAGGCAGGACATGTTCACTCCCCATGCTGACAGGAGAAGAATAGCACGAGAAGAGGAGTTGCAAACACCCTCAGTGTCCCTCCTTGTCCCAAAGCAATGAGGAGCAATTCCCGTGTTCCAGGGGATTGAAGGGGTTTCACAGCACAGAAATAATCCCTGCACTCCATGGCACAGGACTCTCAGGGGATGGAGCAGCGCTGGCACTGCCAGCAAGGACAGGATGCACAGAGGAGCCTGGAACACTCTGTCCCAAAAAAGCTCCACCCCAGGATTTTCATTGCCATGAAACTTTGGGAGCTGCCCACTTTCATTTCACAGCCAGGAGCTGCTCATTTTCAGTTCAGAAAGTGGTGAAGTCACCACCCCTGGAAGTGTTCAAGATCTGTGTGGATGTGGCATTTGAGGACATCTTCAGCATTTACATCTATTTTACATCTCCTACACTGGATGTGGCAAGAATTTTGCTAATTAAATTAATCATAATTCAATTAATTATCAAGACTGAAGTGATTTAAACACAGAAGAAGGTTGAATAGCTGAGAGGGGTCAGTGCAGCTCGTTCCCCTTCTCCTGCCAGGATCCCAAAGGAAAGGTAACTAAGGACAGGTGAACTCCCAGGTGGCTTTCAAGGTTAACCACAGGTACAAACAGAAATACCTGATCCTAGAGGGAATAAAAACCTGAAACAGTCTGCAACTGATAAGAGAGATTCAATCCCTTCGTCTAGCAGAGATAAAAGTAAGAAAAAGGCATTTTTGGCTTCAGGGAGCAGTGATTTGTCAGCCTGGCCAGACCCAGGATGTTGAAGAGTTCATACCACAGCACAAGGCAGTCAGAGAGGCCCAGGATAGCAAGGAGAAGATAAGGAATATTCAGCCAAGTTACTTAACAAGGCACAATGGTTGATTTATGGCTGGAATGGAAACCCACTGCAAGTATTCCAATTGATTTCAGCAGCTTTTAAATCAAGTGGAGCCTTAGGGGGGGAAAGTGCAGAGATAAAAAGTTTATTAACTGCTCCAACTTTACTACAAAAAGTCAGCTCGATGAAAATTTAAAGTTTAGCTCTGGCAAATGATCCTCAACAAGAAGAATGTGCTGTCAGTGCATTTGCTCACACACTGGATTCTGCCACCAGAGCTGCCCCCCAGGGTTGTTAAAGGGACAAGGACCAAACAAGCTTTGAAAATAGATATTAAACCACAGAAAATATTAAATATTGGGAAGGAGGGGGTGGAAGATGTTAAATTTAAATGAAAAAGATATTGAAAGAAACTTTATGAGTAATTTACAAGATAAATGCATTTTGTTCATTTTTGCAGAAACTTGTGCTCTAAAATGAATCTTTTATTAGTAATATTAGCAAGCAAAATCCATTAATTAAGTTACATTTTTAACACTATTTGAGTGATTCTCCAAAAAAATCAGGTTTCCAAAGCATTTCAGTCCAACCTCAAGAGCACCTTCAGCTCTAGATCCCCTGGTGTGAGGCAGTCACACAAGGAACACCCCTCCTGGGGATCCCAAAAATCAAACTGAGCTGATAATTAAAATTAGAACCTCATCTTTACAAAAAAACTTCTGTCCATTTGAGTTAGATGAACAAAAAATTACCCAGGAGTTTCTGGTGGCCTCAATCCATCAGTAGCAGACTTGAGCAAACTGCATTTTTATAAAGAATCTTTTATTAATTAACTATACACATCAATTACTTATAGTCCTACTGTAATCAATTAATGGAATATAACAATAGATTCCAAACTATGTGCATGGAAAAGGATAGAACACACTTGAAGGTCCTAACTGTGCCCTGAAAATCCAAATGTGGCTTTGAGATCTATCATAAATTACTGGAGTTCTTGAAGTACAAAACTCCCCCTTTAACTGGGGCTTTCCCATATCTGTAAGGATTTGAAACTTCCTGTTTGTGAAGCAAAATGCCCCTGGCAGTTCCCAAACTGCTCCTCATTGCTTTAGGATTCTGTACCAGCCCTGCAGAGAGGGAATCCTGGGAATTTTTTACTGTGAGACAGCCCAAATTTCAGCCCTGTGGGACTCCCAGTCCTGTGGAATTTTATTTGGAATATTAGAGATTTATTACAAGATGATAAGATGAAATTTTCATCATTTCCCTTTGGGAGTGTGTGCAGGGGAAATCCTCCCTCTGAGTGCCTTGTGGCCTTCCCTTCACCTTCCACATATTGACTGCTTCTAAACTGCTCAGGAATTCTGAAGCATGCTATGAAAGATGATTTAAATCAAGTATTACAGTGTATATGGGCCATCTGAGAAAAGAAAGACAAATGTTATTTGTATTTTAAGCTGCTTTGGGCTGAAATTCCCTACCACACACAGGAGAGGATGGCCAGAGGAGATGATGTGCTCTGACCTTTCCGTTTTGGATTCGCTCTCAGCCCGACAGCGCTCAAGGTCGTGGTGAAGAGCCTGCAATTCTGCCTGAAGCCTCTGCTCCCGTTCTAGACTTCCTTTATAAACTTTCATCTCCTTCTCCATTGCTTTGACTTTGTCTTCCATCACCTTGAACTCGTGGAGTGTCAGGTAGCTGACTCCGCAGTATTTGCACACTGTCTGCTCCCGGGGCATCTACAAAGAGAAAATGCTTCAGATTGTCTGTAAGAAACAGGTTCAATTAAAAAAACCCTCAGTGACACTAAGAAATAATAATAAATCCGAGCTATTTAAATAATTTACTGCTCTGGAACATTTAAAATCAGATGATATTATTGCTCTAACAAATAAAGACAAAAATCCTCATTAGCAAAATGAACCCCAGCTAGAGCAACACTTTCCCTTCCTGGCAACTTCTCAAAATACATCAACTCTGGCAATTTGATATGTGGGAACTCCCACTGAAATGCTAAAGTACTTCTGAGTTAGGTTGGATGTATTCATTGAAGGTGAAATGCTGTGTTTTATAAAGCTATTTCATTAATGAATCTGGGATCGCTTGTGCCTGAGAAATGTTATTTCTGTGGCTTTCCAAAAACTGTACCCAAGTGAAGGAGGCAAGATGAGGGAGAGTGAACAAAGTGATGGAATCCACAATCTTCACCAAAATAATTCATGGCTGATGCTGACGTGGTGTCCATGGCACTGGGGTGGAATCTGTAACCCCTTTGGCAGGTATGAAGGACTCGGGACTGGTTACAAAACACAGAGCATGGAACACACAATGAAAGGCCATTGATTACTTTGGGAAACAGAGCTGGTTATTAACCTTGAAGCAGGGAACATGCAAGCACCTGCTCAAACAGTTTAAGTCCAATTAAGATACTTTGTTTTACAAAAGAAAAAAAAAATGTTTGGAGACATTGGGATAAACAGAAAGAAACCCTACCCAGAGGAAAGAAAAGAGCTTTCAAAAATTATAAATTAAAGACTCATAAAACAACCTTTAGCAGTTTAATTACAGCTTGATATAAATGATGTTTCAGGATGCCCTGGACAAGCTTTATTTCCCCAGTTCTCAATGCTGCCTCAGTTCAAGCCCCCCCTGGTTACAGCTGCTCTGAAGGAGCTGAAAATGCAAGTTTATTTTTCCTGGCAGCTGCAGTCTGTGCTTGGAAACCTGAAACTGTTCTTCAGGATAAGTACCCCGAAGTTCCAAAGCACTGGAATGACTGCACTGAAAAAGGACAAAATGAGCTGTGCAGGGAGCACAGGAGGGGGTTTATCACAGAGAGGACACGGTGCTCTGTGCAGCACAGCCACTGCTGCTGCTCACACAAACAGCTGAGAACTTTCACTGCTTCTCCCATCAAAACAAGATAGAAACACCAGGGGCCTGAGCTGGAAAGGGTTTGTGCAAGTACCAAAACTTCTTCGTTTTCAAAGTCAGTTTTGTTACTGAATTTCAAAATAAATGAAGTCATAGAACAATAAATACTCTCTGTCTGGCCTCAGCTGGAAGTGGGTCCTGCTGTCCTTCCCATCCATTCCTCAGGTGAAATGAAAATCTGGGAGGATTTCTGATCGGGTTGGATTTTTACAGTATTTGCTACAGAGTGAAAGAATCCCAGAACAGGAAATTCTGTGTAAATCAGGACCTTGCTCTGCACATTAATAATTACTCTGCAAGCACTGCAATAAGTGTACAGATTGAACAGCTTCCAAATATCCACCTTAATATATGGAACAGTTCCCTGACACCAGGAATGGATTTGGCACACCTTGAGGGATGCCAAGCACACTTAATTTAAACCCAGCACATCTGTCCAGTGTACCTGGAAAATTAACAGATGAAAGTGAATAAGGAAGGAAAGCACTGATCTGATTTCCCATCCTAAATCCAAGGTTCCTCTCTCATGGAATCACAGAAGGGTTTGGGAGGGACCTTAAAGCCCATCCAGCCCCATCCCTGCCATGGCAGGGACACCTTCCACTGTCCCAGGCTGCTCCAAACCCTGTCCAGCCTGGCCTTGGGCATTTCCAGGGATCCAGGGGCAGCCACAGCTGCTCTGGGCACCTGTGCCAGGCCCTGCCCACCCTCCCAGGGAACAATTCCTCCCCAATATCCCATCTGACTCAGGAATTCCAATATCCCATCTATCCCTGCCCCCTGGCAGCCTTAAAAATAAATGGTCTTGCCAGGAGAAAAGCTTCACTAGACTTTTTTGTTTGTCTCTTAGACACCAAAATTGACCAACCATTACACAAAATCTGTAGGAAACAAACTGTCATCAGTTCTTATGCTCACAAATTACCTTTTCTGGAACGCTGAGATTGCTGAGTAACCACTAAGGATGTGTACTGAATACAAGTTTATGGTTTCAGATTCCATATTCCACTGTTTCCATTTGATAAAAACGCTGTTGTCATCTTAAATTCAAAGCAGGAAAAAAAAAATCAGGGGAAAAACAGTTTGAAAGGAATAGAAAAGGAAACTATCAGAGCTCTGAGTAGAAAGGGGACTTGCATGTCCTGAGTGAAGCAGTGAACAGAAAAAAAACTATTAGGAATTAAAAAAACAGTTTTGCTGAGGACAAAGTGCTTGATCTGGGAAGATATTTATCCATAAGACTCTGAGCTACAGTTGTGATGCACAGATGCTGTAAAGCTGTACAGGGAACAGTTTCCACTCTGCAGTTGGTTTTGGAAGGAAATATCATTGCTGGTTACAAAGATTTCTTTAGCTACCAAGGCAAGGGGAGGAATGAGCCAAGAGGGATAATCACTCAAATTACATCTGTCTGACTCAGTTTCATCTGCAGAGCATAAGTTATAAGGAAAAAAAAGAAAATAAACTGGTGGTCTGGACCATTTTTAGCCTTTTGAATGATGAGGCAGGAATTTGTACCACTTGAACTTGACCAAGTAACTCCAGGGTGTGTCAGCTAGTGCACCACCACCCCTCTCCTCTGGAATTTCACATTCCACCCGCAAACATCCCATGATGGAGAGCTGAATTCCTGCTAGAAGAGTGAGCTCCTCTCTCATTTGGCAGGGCTTTCATATTACAGCATCCAGCACATGCATCTCTCATCACAGAACCCTAAAATTGCTCAGGTTGGAAAAGCCCTCCAAGCCCAACGAGTGCCACCATCCCACAGCAGCCACGGCCCCAAGAGCCACAGCCTCAGCGCTGTTAAATCCCTGCAGGGATGGGGACCCTGCCACTGCCCTAGGCAGCTCTGCCAGGCTGGATAAACCTTTCCATGAGAAACTCCTCACAACACCCTGAGCTCCTTGCTCCACAGCTCTTGCTCCCTTGGTGGATCTGGCAGCACTGAGATTGCTTCAGCAAGGACTGGTCAAAACCAAAAAACTCTATATTTGTCCAAATTAAACTTGTAGTTGAATACATACAGTAAAAAAAAAATAATCCTTATGCTGCAGCTGGGTGGTGTTAAATTACTTCTGTATGTTGATTTATTCTACCTTATTACCCAATTTTACTTTCTTTTTTGTTTCACTCCTCTCCCACATTATTTTCATGTCTCTCATCCTGCCTGTCCCTCTTCTGACACACCAGTCAATCCCTATTGCACAAAAAGAAATGATGACTCAAACCACACCATTGATTTTTGAGGAAGAAAGGGGAGTCTTTTGATACATATGCAAAATGAGGAGGTACCAGGCTGAAATTGGTATTTGCCTCAGTCAAAGAAGGATTTTTAAGTCTTAGTAGAAACTTCACTTATTTTAAAAGAAACAAAGTGTGTTATGAGCCAAGTTTTCAGTCAGCATCTACCCCAAAGCAATACAGATGGTATTGCTGAGCCACGCTGTTCACATCATTATTTGCTCCCAGCCCATAAAATCACAGTTGCAAAATAAAAATCCCCGTGCTTGCTTTGAACACACGAACAGTGGAGAAACAGGCTGGGAGTAAAACCAGAAGGTTGCTTCATTCAAAACATGCCCTGGAATAATCCCTGTGTCACGACAGGAAGTCACAGCAGGAGTTCAGGTATCTGAACCCATCGCTGCCTGGAGAAAAGCAGAATAATGAATCCTTACAGCCTCAAAGGAGCCTGCAAACACCAGCAAGGAGCAGCACCCCTTCCTGAGCTCCCCCATTTCCTGGGGATGTGTCACGGGCATGTTCCAGCTGAGAACTGAACCCGAGTGCTGCCACCAAGCATCTCATGACAGAACACAGCAGCCAAGGATGACTGAGCCCATTGTTAAGCAGCTCTTTGCTGAGTAACTCTCTGCAGCTCCAGGGGTGACTGCCAGGAAGCCCCTCCTGGCTCAACCCCACTGCGTGGGAGAAGAGGAGATCCAGTCCCTCCAGTTCAGCACACCTGGACCCCGGCTGCAGAAAGGGTGGAAAACCTTGACTGTAGTGAAGGCAACCCTGGTTTTGTGAGAAAAACTGGGATATAGAGAATTCAGCCCTGGTGTGATGAGAAAAGCTTCTAGAGAGGGTGTGGAGTGCTCCTTACTGGAGAGACTGATCCATCTGGACACAAGCCCTGGAAGTGCCCTCAGCCAGGCTGGACAGGGCTTGGAGCCACCTGGGATAGTGGAAGGTGTCCCTTCCCACCCAAACCATTCCAGGATTTTCTCCCATTTCCAGAGCACTCCCCAGCCCCTCAGAACACTCCCACAGCAGGAGCCTGACACCCCAACACCACCCAAACATCACAAATTCTACAACTGAGTGCTGAAAACCCCAGTGGGCACTGCAGCAGCTCGGGGACATCATCTCCAGGAGAATTCAGAAGGTAGGGGCCAGCAGGATGCTGAAAAGGGCTCTGCCATTCTACCACGCTTATCTGGAGGGCACAAATTGGAATTTTATCTGCTTTTAAATCCCTGCTGGTGCCAATGCTCCCCGTCCCAAACACAGAGCTGTGCTGTCCTGACAGGACAGGCTCGTGGGCTCCCAGCCACAGCTGGAACTCTGTGTTCCAGAACCTTTTCTAAAGAAACCCCAAGCCTGGGTTCCCAGAGAGCGAGAAAAGGGAAAGCTGACATGATGTGCTCATACAGAGCCCATACTGTCCCCAATCTATAGCACACGTGGGAGAGGCACCGAGTACCCATTTGCTACTTGTGGTGAACTCGAAACTCTGGGGACACCACAGGACGTTCTGTCCTGATGGGGAACAGCCTCAGAGTTCCTGCCCAGCCTCAGCTCTTCAGCTCCTGGGGTGAGAGAACTCTTCATCTCTAAGAGTATCCTGGCCCTATAAATTTGATGATTTATGGTAACAAAACTTGGTTTTTTCCCAAATAAAATATGAAGTTAATATAACTTTGTTTGCTGCTGTGAGGACTTGGGTCGTTCTGTCCCCTGTTTCAGGGAGATCCTCAGTGCAGAGCTCCATCTTCCTTTCCACTTCCCTCCACTTCCACAGAACTTTAATTAAAGTCCACAGGCACAAAGAAAGATTCATTTACCACTGGCAACAACTACCAAGGTGAAATATAAAAGCCTTGAGGGAAAATTAAACCAAAATAAAACATTAAGCAAGCAACAAAACCAGAAGTCCCAAAAATACACATCCATGACATTGGAGTCAAGGAAACACTAACTCCCTTCTGTACCCTGCTGGGCTCTGGGACACCTCTCAGGCTGAGTTTGATTGCAGAAACTCTGTATAAATACACTTCAAAATAGGCACTAAAAGCCAGTGATTTCCATCTTTACTAACAATTAGTTTCCAAGAAGTATGCAACTATAAATACAAAAGAATACTATAAACTTTAATAATGCACATGCTGATGTTTCATTCACCTATTAATTTTGTTTTTTTCATTTAGCACCCATCTTGCAATGAATGTGATGTGAAAGGGGTGTGAGAGCAGAAGGAATGAGAGAGAAAAGAAAGCAGGGATATGTAAAAGTTCTTACACAGTTCTCTGAGGCAAAATTGATCAGAACATGAAGAACCAAAGTCCCTCCACATCTGTCATTAACAAAATGCCGAGAAATCTCCTTCCCTCTAGACTAAAACTTCCTTTGAAACAAAATCTTGATAAGCAGCTTGTGAAGCTCCAAGGAGAGGAACAAGAGAGCTCTGCACCCTGCCCTGTGAGGCAGTTCCTGGATCCCTCGTGAGCTGCACAACCCAGCCTCCAGCATCCATCCATCCATCTGTCTGTCTGTCTGTCCATCCATCCATCCATCCATCCATCCATCCATCCATCCATCCATCCATCCATCCATCCATCCCAAACCAGTGCCTGGAGAGGGAATATCCCTCCCTCTGGGCTGCAATCACAATGCCTGGCATGCTCCCTCCAGTCACACGTGCTCCCTCGGCCTGCAAACCCATCTTGGGAGCACGTGCTCCATCTGGCAGAGCAAACCACAGCTGGCACAAGTTCGGCTGTGTCAGGAGCCAGCTGAAAGAGAGATTCCAGAGGAGAGGCTATAAAATCCCAGCAGCAGAGAATGGGAAGGGAATGAGGACATGTGTGCAGAAAAAAACGGGAGATACAAGGACAGGAAATTGTGAGAATGACTTGTAGTGTCTTGTAACGACGCTGCAGCTACAACAGGAGTCAGCTGAGGAGGAGATGAGCAGCAGCACAGGATGTGTAAAACCCCGACACTTTCTCATCCCAAATCCCGGGCTGTCGTTGCCTTGGAGCTCACACGTGGCACGAGGAGGATGGGACAGGAGCAGAAGTCTATCCATATCTGGAAATCCTGCGTCTTCTGCAGCAAATTTTTTTATTAAACATGTATCCAGCACTGGAGGGATCTCCAGAGACTGCCTGCCCCATCCTCTGCTTCGAGGAAAAGGCTGAACGGACAGTCCCACTGGGAGAATTCCACAACTGCCTGGGTGAGCTGCTCCTGAGCTTCAGAGCATTCAACCAAAGCACATCCAGAAATGTGAGGAAAAGGCTCCTTTGCACCTGGAAATGAACCACCACCTCCCTCTACCTGTGAGCAGTTACTGTGCCCTCAGGTATTTTCCAGAATGAGCAAACACAGCTCTATTACCCTTTCTTAGAAACCAGATTTTAAAGCTCTTTACTATTTTTGCTCTTTTCTAAATTCCCATCAGTCACATCATTATTTTTAAAGCCTGCAGCTCAGAACTGAAACCTCAACAGCCCTGGACAGAGGGACAACAAAGACCCAAGTTTCACATGTGATTCCTTCTACAATAATTGAGCTATTAAAACAATTAATATATTAACAGACTCTTTGTGTGTAATATCCCTTTGTTCTTGTTACTATGCTTATGACCTGATTACAGCCTTCACTGCTCGGTCTGACAAGTGACAAGGAGGTTATTATAGATTTTGTATCGATGCATTGGATTAATTTTAAATGACTTATTTTTCCTAAGAATATGGAGTTTAATGCTGTTCCCAGAGTGCTCACACCCCTTCCCAATTGGCACCAGCATATTCCTTATTGTAATCCAAGATCCTGGCTCAATAATAACCAGCAACCACTGACAGTGCTGCTGACAGAATTAATGTCTCTGCCTTTCTGTGCCTGCCCTGGCTGCTGCTCCTTGTGCCAGCATACGCCTAGCACATGGAGCAGGAACTGGCTCAGGAACTGATCCCAACATAAAACAGGCCCAAGTGCCACCAAACTGCAGCTTTAAGTCATTAAAGGAACTATTAAGCAGTTACCAGCTCTAGGAGGATTCCCCCATCCAATGGTTTGGTACAACTGTTTCTGTGAGAAGCTTACACTGATTTTTGCTCACCACTGTACCCCGTTGGAGCTAAAAAACCTTAACTGCTAAATAAACACACTTAGTGGGATCCTTCCTGCTACCAAAACAGCTGCTTGCGAGTCTTGAAGTGTCCCACAGCTTCTTCCCTTCCTCTTCTCTTTAGGCTAAGTATTCCTTTTCCCTTTCTTTGTCGATCTTACCCACCCTTGATTTCTCAGAAATCGGAACAGTTTCCTGGACTAACCCAGGGAGAATTTCTCCAGGCTGAGTACACAAAGCTTTTAAATGACTTGTCAATTATGAGCTGCAGACCGAGGAACGAGGACAGCTGGGTGTTGTATTGGCAGAGTGAAAACCTGATAGTGTTACAAAAAGTGACTCGTGTTCCACTTGAGTGCAGCCTCCTCCTAAACCGAGCCATGTAAACAGCAGCACTGTTACACGGGCAATAATAATCTGTCTGCCAAGCAAAAGAACACACAAAGATACGAGGGGAGATGAAGGGGAATGTTCCGTCCCTGTGTGTGTTGATACTCCTCTAGAACATGTCATGCTCTGCAGTCCTTCCGAACCCCCGGCAGCGAAACGCGCCAGAACAGGGGAAATCTGAGACTCACCTGCACTGACAACAGCGGCACAGACTCGGCTGTTCCTCTGCAGGGTTCCTATAGAATTACTGTAATTACACCGCACAAAGAGGGAGGAAACCCAACACCCAACCCAACCCAGGACCAAAATGTACAGATAATGCACCGGTGCTCACGGGCCTGTGCAACATCCCTGAACTGCTGCAGGAGCTCCGAATGTTGAGGTCTGGCATTTCCACAGCTCGTACCTTGCGGATCTCCTCGGGCAGAGCGTGGATGGGGCCGCGCCGCTCCATGGCCTCCCGCAGGCTCGGCGGAGGGGTCCGGGAGCGGCCGGGGTTCGGGGCTCAGGACCGGCCAGGGTTCGGGGCTCAGGACCGGCCGGGGCTCGGGGCTCAGGGCCCGCCGGGGTCCCGGCACGGGGCACCCGTGAGGGGCGGGGGGGGCGTTGCGGCCGCCGCCATTTTGTGGCCGCGGCGTCCGCCGTAACCGCGGCAACGGCGCGTGCGCGCCAGAGGGGCTGCGCTGAGGGAGCGGAGCTCGGCGTCCCGGCAGGGTCGGGGTTTAATGCGCCCCAAAGACCCCCCCCGACACCCCAAAAAACAGTCCTGCCATGCCAAAGCTCCCCTGAGCCGCGCCTGGCACCCCCGACATCCCAAACTGGGCCTTGAAACCCCAAAGCCAAACCCTGACACCCCAAATTCGGATCTGATACCCCGAAGCCGGCCTCGGCATCCAGAGTTCGAATTTGACACACCAAAGGCAATACCTTGACGCCCCAAATTCGGATCTGATACCCCAAAGCTTCCCAGTACCCCAAAGTCAAACCCTGACACCCCAAAGCCAAAACCTGGCATGCCAGATTCGGCCCTGCCACCCCAAATTTGGCTCTGCTCTCGCAAAGCCAGCCCCAGTGTCCCGAATGTGGCCCTGACACCCCAAAGCCGTCCCTGACTCCCCAAATTCTACACTGACACCCCAAAACCACCTCTGCCCCCATCCCAGCCAGCCCTGACAGCCCAAATTTAACCGTGACACCCCCAAACCCCTCCTGACACCTCAAACTTTCATCTGACACCGCTAATTCAGCCCTACCAGCCCGAATTCAGCTCTGACACCCCAAAGCCACCCCTGACACTCCCAATTAGTCCCTGGCACCCCAAATCCGGCCCTGCCGGCCGGGTCATCTGCGTGTCACACCCGAGGCACGAGCTCAACCTCGGCATGAACCGAGCGCGCCGCCAGCTCCCGGTGAGACCCGCTGGAGCGCACACACAGCCACGAAAATAAATAAATGAGGGAAGGATTGGCAGCAAGATTCGGGAGTTTCAGCGGGATTAGTTCCACTTTCTGCCCTTCTTTCCAGCGCTGGTGGGTTTCTGTTTCCTCCAAAACCCAGTCGCTATTGGGACTTGGCTTTATCATACAGCAGGGACCCTCTGCCCAAAACCATTCCTATGTCCTCAGAGCAATTCCTGCTTCCCCAAAACATTCCCTACAGCCTTATATAAAACAGTACACCCACAAAACCATAATTTAGGTTTAAACACAAAACTCAGGACAGTCCATGGCAAGAAAAACGAGATGACCTTAATTTAATTTATGCACGACTCATCTCTGAGGTGAAAAAGCATCAGTAAGGTTGGGAGCTGAATAGGGGAGATAAGGGGGGGTTGGATTGAAGAAAGTAGTGAATTTTAAGGGATAAAACCAAAAGCTTTATTGGGAATAAAAAAAAAGGGAAAATTGCATCAGTGAGGGGGAAAAAAGAAAAATGGGTGAGGAGGTGCTGTGTCAATAGAGGGATGCAAAGCGGGGGAGGAGACGAGGTGCACTTGGAGCTCGTTCGGGCGGCCGGTGCCCCCGGTCTCCCCCCCCCGGCTCTGCACGGCGGTGCCACGCGTGTCACCGCGGCTCCCTCGCGTGTGGCCGCCGTGCCCCGTCCCGCGTTGCGTGCCGAGCTCCGAGCCGCGCTAATCCCGCCTTGGCAGCCGCCTCACTCCCCCGCCTCCATTTTAACCTCTTCGTGCTTCCAGGCCAGGCGCGGGCGAAAGGGGGGGAGTGAGTATTGCGTGTGAAGGGCCGCTCGCCCCCCGCGGGGGTCATTAATTAAGATCTGCATTAATAGGAGCTGGCGAGAGCCCGCCTTGGCTGGGAGCGGGGTCTGGGAGCGGGGTCTGGCCGCGCCGTGCCGGCAGCTGTTCCCGCCGTGCGTGATGGCGGCGGGCGGGGGGGCGGCGGCGGGCGGCGGCTCTCACGCGATGGCGGGGCTGACGTGCCGAGCCAGGGTGTCGTGAGGCGCGGCCGTGAGCTCAGCGCGGATCACCGCGGGCGGCGAGCGGGGGGAGCGCCGGGCAGGGCGGGGGGAAGGCGGGCGGCAGCACGCAGCAGGCAGGGAGGGACGGGGGAGCGGAGGCTGCCGCATCCCGGCCCCCCCCGGCTGTGCCCGCTGAGGAGAGGGGCTGAAGGGGGCTTGGCCAGAGGAACCTGAAGGGATCCAGTTTGGGGGATCCTGTGTTTGAGGGGGAGCCTGTGCTGGGGAGGTTGAGGGGAGCTTGTCCCAGAGGGTTCTGAGGGGATCCAGTTCTTGGCAAGGGGCTGAGGGGAGCCTGTCCTGGAGGAGCAGGTGAGGGGATCCAGTCCTGGGGCAGATGGAGGTGATCCTGTGCTTGGGGACCTGGAGGGAGATTGGACAAAGGGGAGCCTGTGCATGAGAGGATCCAGGCCTTGGGATCTGAGGGGAGACTGTTAGAGGGGAAATAAAGGAGATCCTGTCCTTGGGGCCCGAGGGGAGCTTGCACAGAAGGAGCCTCTCCTTTGGGAAGGTTGAGGGGAGCCTGTCCGAGGGGATCATCTCCTGTCCTGGAGGTGTGGAGAAGCTGGCAGAGCCATGCTGAGCCAGCCGGGATGCTGCCACGCCAGGGGTTCTGTGGGAAGCAGAGCGCAGGAGAAGCACTCGGCTCCGAAGCAGCTGTGTCCTCCCAGCAGGAAGCCTTCACAAACCCCCCGTTCTTCACGGAACGCACAGCCCGCTCCACACATCCGCGGTGGCTCCGGGCTGCGGTGGCCGGAGGGGTCGGTCCCTGCCCGAGGCCTCGAGCTCCGGCCGGGCCGTGTCTGTGCCCATGGCACGGTGCCGCTGTTCGTGCCAGCCCCGGCACCGCTCGGCATCAGGTTCCAGGCAGCGTGAGCAGCTCCAAGGACAAACGAACGGGCAAGAACTGAGTGCGTGACACGCAGCAGTCATAAGGCAGCTATTTCCATTGTTTTCCGGCAGGCTTTGTACCTTCTCAAACACACGTGGAAAGCCTCCCGCTGCTTAGAAATCCCAGCCCGGAGGAGCAAAGTCCGTGCCAGTGGGCAGCTGGGGAAAAAGGCCATAAACACCAACACCCTGTTCGCACAAAGCGGGACAGGCCGAGGGGCTGGGAGGGTGAATAGGTGTGTCCACACCTGCAGCATTCTCCGGACAATGAGAAATCCAACTTTTATCCCAGCCCGCTGGCTTTAGGCAGCCCTTGTATTTGCTCAGTACAAAGAGCGGCGCAGGGAAGCGGTTTTGCAGCGTTGTCTGCAAACAGCTCCTGTGGGAAGCTCCGGTTGTTTTCCTAGGGAGGAGCAGAGCTCGGTTATCGCTCCGTAGGTACACGGGGGATTTGGGGAGGAGCGGGGGGTCCCGTGCCGGGCCCGCAGCGCGGAGCAGACGTGCAGCAGGAGGGGTCAGGGGAAGGACAGGGCTCGGGAGGCAGCGAGGTTATTCCCGGTGCTCCTGCACATCGCGCTGGTTCCCCTTTTCCAGCGGTATTTGCTGGATTTGTTTGGTTTGCTCCGCTTGCCCCCTCTTTGCAAATGTCACAAGGACGAGAGCGTGGGGGAGAGGGGCCTCAGCGGGAGGATGTTTGGAGAAGGGATCTGAGCGCCAGGGCTACCTGGGAGCCAAGGTCAGGCAGGTCGCTCTGTGCTAAGAACAGAAACTCCGCAAAGCAGCAGGGAAATGATAAAATCAGGAAAAGCGGGGTGGAGCAGGGTGCTGGTGGTGTGGTGTGTGCGGGAGGGCAGAGGGGAGGGAATGGTCCCGCTCTCCAGAGGCAGCGATGCCGGCCCGGAGCAGAGCACAGAGCAGCGGGCTGGTGGCACTGGCACATGCGGGGCAGCAATGGGATCCCGAGGGATGTGCTCCTGCCGTGACATTGCCAAATCAAAGTCGAGATCTTGGCTGCAAGAGCACATGAGGTGACTCAGAGAAAGAAACCATATGATTAAGCAGCAGCTGAGTGCCAGGAGTGAAGAGCTGTCAAGGATAATATCAGGAGGGTGTGTGTGGAGGACAGTGGGTTTATTTGCCACGATAGGAAAGGATTTGAAAGGGAATACAAGACGCTTGTACTGAGTCTGACTTGGCAGCAAGAGAGCTTGGGAAGGGTGCCAGGAAAAGCGTCACGGATCCAGGGCTGGAGCGAGGAGGGAATGCAGAGCACAGAGGCAGCTCCGGCAGTCAGGAACAGGCACGGAGGGGCAGAGGGCACAGACCAGTCAGCAGGATGGGATCTGGGGAGGGAATCAAAGGATCCTTAGAGCTGCAAAAGATCTCCAGGACCACTGGAGCTTTTGACTGACCAAACACTGCATTGTCACCAGCACAGAGCCCTGAGTGCCACATCCAGTCATTCCTCAGACACCTCCCTGGGCAGCCCCTTCCAATGCTGAAAAACCCTTTCCATGAAGAAATTCCTCCTGATGTCTAACCTGACCCTTCTCTGGCACAGCTTGGGGCTGTTTCCTCTGATAGTGCAGAGGGGTTGGAGGTTTTGTTCTCTGTTTTTGAGGCATTCATGGGCATATCTGTAAGATCTCCTAATGCTCCTGGATGGCAAAGGTGGTGGCACTCTTGATCCTCCTCAGGCAAAACAGAACAGTTACCAGGAGGGTGAGGCTGATCCGTGCAGGACTCAGCAGTTTCCCAGGAGCCTGCCAGGGAACTCCCATGGGATCGCAGAAACCCCATCAATCTTCCCTGTTCCCCCCAGCCACCAGCAATCTACTCTTTCCTAACTTAAACACAGGAGCTGCAGGGAGGGAGGGAAACGTTTCTACTGCTGGCTTTAAAAAAAAACAAAAAAAACCCTGAAAATCCTGCCAAAACAGAAACTGCACACAAAGCCCTCCCCACTGGAAGGGGGACAAGGATGGATGAAACAAGACAGATGTTACAGCCTTGGTGAGCTACTGGAAGAAACACCAGGCAGCGATGAAGGAACTGTGGAGTCACTGTAAAACAGGAAAAGATACAAAGAGAACACAACTCAAGGAAGCCGGGATGTTTAGAGGATGGAGCACCCCAAGGAGGATGGTGGGGCTCGCTTGAATCCAGGGGGAATATCAGTGTGTGTGCATCATTCTGAGATCCAGCATGCAAAACCAATCCCTGGCTCTCCCAGCCAACAACGAAGGGAATGGGATTACCCATACAAATAAGGACTAGTGAGGAGAGTCTCTGCAAGCCCTGAGACTGTGTTATGATATTTACTGGTGACACAGTTCTGGAGCTCTGCTTGGGCTCCTCTGAAACACTTTGAAACAGCAGCATACCGTGCCTGGCAGGAGGGCAGGCTGCTCCTTCCTCCACCTCACTTTAGTGCCCAACTCCTGCTTTGCGATTGCTCTGCAGTGTCCTGGCACATCCTGATAGGAAAATGTAAATGTTGCATTTCCATGGCATGGCCTGACAATTTAAATTTATCTCCCACGAAGAGATAACAGCGCACGTGTGTTGATTGCAGGCTGTTGCTACAACAGACTGGTTAAAAAGCAGCCCTACCCAAATATGTGCAGGACTGGGATGAAAATAAGGTGGAATAAGATTTTTCTTGCTTTGCTTTAGAACAAAGGCAGATGTTTCCTCATCTGCCAAACCCATTGACTTCAAAAGGAGCAAGGGCAAGACCCCAGCTACCACCCAAACAGGGAGAATGTTTCTCAAGTGCAAAAATAGTTATTTCTGCTGTCTAAAGGTAGATATTGGGGGAGGTGATGGACAAAGGAGTTGACTCTGTCCCTGTACAGCCCTGACCAAGAGCTCAGCTGTCGTGTCCTGTGGCCACCTGAGGTGACCCGTGGCCACCTGAGGTGACCCATGGCTCTGATGCCAGCTGAGCTGGCAGCTTGTGGATCCCAGGGAGGGGCAGGAGCTGTGGCAGCCACCACCTCCCCATGCTGGCTGGTTTCTGAGGGCTGTGCAACAGAACCCTACAGGCAGCTGCAGACCCCTCAGGGGGGCTGTTTTGGGGCTCCTCTAGCTCAGCATCACAAACTTTGCCCCCATTCCTGCGAATCTGTCAGCAAGTGATGGTTTCCATAAGCTGTTTGCCATTTCAAAAGTGCTGTTTCAAAGTATCCTAAATGGTTTAAGAAAGGAGATTTTAGATAAAATTGCTCTAAAATATTTATGTTTCTTTGTGATTTATCCCAAATAAAAGCTATTGAAGAACTTGGCACAGCTGGCAGCAGAAGGCCCAGAGCTGTTGAGATGTTTGGAGGAAGAGTGGGGACTCCCTGCCAGGGGTCCCTGAGCTCTGAGGTCCCTTCCAGCCCGAGCAGCTGTGACTCTGTTGTCAGAGGACACAAAGAGGTGTCCCTGGCTCCTGGGGAAAGCAAACCGTGTGTGTGAGCCGTGAGAGGCAGGGGAGGCTTGTGAAATGGGCCAGTGTTTCCCGGTCACCATGGAGTCACCGTGGGAACAGGCAGATTTTCTTCCTGTTTACACAACATGGCACCAGCAGCTTTGTCCCCATCTCTGGTGACCTGCAGCCACCGCTTGGAAGCCGTGTTGACACGCCATGGCCATAACACTTGGCCAGAGGGTTTCTGAAGAGGTTCCCAGCCTGCACAGAGCCCGGCCCTGCCACAGGTGCTGCGGTGCAGGAGGGCTGGGAGGAGATTCAGCCACCAGGGTACGAGGGAGGGCACACCAAAGGTGGCCCAGATACGTCACCCAGATATGGGTCAGTGGGAATTGCTCCCCAGGGAATGGCAACAACGACCTGCATCCAGAGTCAGTCCTGGGAGGGGGGCTGAGGGAGCTGGGAAAGGGGCTCAGCCTGGAGAAAAGGGGGATCAGGGGGACCTTCTGGCTCTGCACAACTCCCTGCCAGGAGGGGACAGCCAGGGGGTTGGGCTCTGCTCCCAGGGAACAGCGACAGGAGGAGAAGGAACAGCCTCAGGCTGGGCCAGGGTGGACACCAGGAAGAATTTAGTAATGGAAAGGGTTAAAATTTGGAAGGGGCCACCCAGGGAGGTTTGGTCCCTGGAGGTGTCCAAGGAGGGGCTGGAGGTGGCACTCAGTGCTCTGGGCTGGGGACAAGGTGGGGATTGGGCACAGCTTGGACTCCATGCTCTGGGAGGGCTTTTCCAGCTTCAGGGATTCTGTGATCTCATCTGTGTGCAACACTGAGCCTTGCTGGGACCTCAGGCTGCATTTGGGCTCCTGCAGGGGCTCAGGCTGCTGCCACACTCTCTGGGTCCATCTCAAAGTGCAGCAGTTGATGGCTTAAAGCCAAAGGTGCCGCTCAGGACCCCACATCCCCATCACACCACACAGGGACAGTGCACTACAGAATTCACCATCTTTTCCCAGCACTGTGAATAAAGCCAAAGTGAATTTATTCCCAGCGGTTATGGCGAGTGCTTTTGTGAGCCTCCATTTCATGGCAGAATATTTCATTCCCAAAGAGTTTTGCTGTCGTGTGGTGATGGTGAGAAGCGACAGAGTCCCCAGCTGCACCAGCAGAGCAGCAGGCGCCACGCACGGGCTGTCACAGGGCATCAGTCACGGCTGCGCCACGGGAAACCCACACACAGCAACCAAGCCAGCATCCCACACTGCAGCCTCCTGGCACGAGCCACGGCTGCACAACCCTGAGTTACACACACAAACACAGCTCCCTGACCTTTACCTGCTGGCCTTTCTTCCAGGGATGAGAGGAAGGGCTGTGTGGGGTGAGAGCCACGTCCCCCAGCAGCATTTGGGGTTCCCAGTGCTGGGATCAGCTCCCAACATCTCCCACTGTCCCTGCGCTCTCCCTTCTCCAGTTCCTCTGCAGGAGGGCACCGCACTAAGCTCTCCTTTCTGGGGAGAGAACCTCCCTTTCCAGATCAAGTCAGATCAGATTCCAAGCCTGCAATTTTGGGAGTTCTGCAGTGTGTCTGTCACCTGCTGACCTGGGCTCGGTGCCTGGGGAACAAAAGCCCTCCCTGCTGCTGTTTGCTCTTTGCACAATATCCCTCTGAGTACACTTCCCATATCTGGGCCGATATGGTGGGAGATACTCGCTGTAGTATCTTGCACTCACAAAGGGAGGATCAGCACTTCCTGCTGGGGGTACAGCACTCCCCACCCCGAGATTAAGGGCACATTCAATATTTATCGAGCTGTCACACCTTGAGGCCCTGTCAGGATTAAACTCCACGGTCCCTGGTGCTGTAAAACCCCGCTAAGAGCCAGTCCCACCCCCCGTGCCATGTGTGTCCCTGCTCACCAGCAATGTCACAGTGCCCGGAGCTGCCACCCCGGTTATTTTAAGGATGGCAATGACTTCCACACAGGTGTCACCTTTCAGAACTCTCAAAAATAGAACTTCAGAAAGTGCTTCACGTAACCCGTACCCTGTAAAACCTTCCCAGCCGAGGGGAAGGGACCAGCCAGAGCAGCAACAGGACACAGGAGTTTTGGGAATTAACTTGGATCCCAAAAGAAGTGTAATTACAGGTTATTTACACAGAGCCTTTTTCCTTCACAGACTGCACAGAAAGTGGATTGAATCATAGAATCACAGAACCACTGGGGTTGGAAAAGCCCTCCAAGACCAAATCCAAGCCCAGAGCACCAAGTGCCCTTCCTTGGACGCCTCCAGGGGTGGTGAAATGGTGAACTGGCAGAATAATCCTCATTTTACACTGAAACAGAGGTTTCAGAGGTTTGCTCAGACAGCTGAAAGAGCATCCAGATCTCTGCATTATAGAATCACGGAATGGTTTGGGATTAAAGTTCATCTTGTTCCACCCTGCCATGGGCAGGGACACCTTCCACTATCCCAGGGTGCTCCAAACCCTGTCCAACCCAGCCCTGAGCATTTCCAGGGATTGTTCCATTGATTTCAGCCCGCTTGATCCCAGCTTTCCTGCTTTGTAATAAATCTATAATCAATAAAAGATAATTCTGTTAAGGGCAATGGGACAGGACTGATCACTTTGCAAACGTGTGAAGCTCCCTGTGGAAGTGCCTTTTGCCAGTTCTTTATGAGGATCAGAACACAGTCCCATCCCTGATCCCCTGAAAACCAGCATTTCCCAGCTGTGCTTCCCTCAGTGAATCTGAGGCAAATCCTGTCTCTGCTTTCCAGTCCAGCTTCCCCCGTTCCATGGCACTACAGAACGTGTCAGGACAGCAGCACAGCTGATCTGGCACGTCACCGCCGCACAAGGAAATGAAAATAAATACAGATTTATGAAGGAAGGCCCATTTCTGGCACCAGGCACGGATTTCCTGGCTGACTGCTAATACCAAAGTGCAGATCTTCTATTTTATATCAGCCAGGGGAAATCCCAGCAGTTCATGCCACAGCATTAAAACACAGAGTTCTAAATATAGCATTTCAGAGCTGGACTGGAAACAGCAGTAAAAACGAGAAAGGAAACCTTGTCCTTTTGTGTGCTTGGTTTCTTGAAAGCAAGGATGTTAAATTCAACCCCGAGAGCTCATTTCAAAACAGCAGGGCTGGGAAGGTGAGCTGGGAATATCAAAATAGCTACTGCACAGGGACATTTCTCTGTTTAAATCCTACATTTATTTAAGACTTCCAAAGCTTACCTCTCTGAAAAGGAGGGCGTTTCCCATCCTCCGTGTTCTCCCTCACAGTTCTGTCATTCCCGCTCAACCACGTTCATTTATCCCGTGATCCTGATAATTAATCCACATGGATAGACTTGAAATTCAGATATTTCACTGTTTGACCTGCAAATTCACATTCCAATACAACCCAGGTCCCTCTTGCCATTACATTCCCTCAAACTCACAGGGAGAAGAATCTTTCCTGCCTGAGGGCCCCTTGGGAGACCACACAGGAAAACACATCTCGTTATCCCACCATAACGTGGGAAAAATCAAACATCCCCAGGCCAGGGAAATGATCTCAGAGGCTGTAGGTTTCTCACAGTTGAATTAAATAAACAACACCCACCAAAATCCCATCTGATTTGGATGGAGGATGGCTGGGACTCGCAGTTATCCCAGGAAATCAGCAATCCTTGCAGCACTGCTGACCCAAGGAGATCCTCTGGGCCTTCCCCTGTGTGTGACTCCCTCACAAACGCCTCTCTGGCAGGTTGGGAGAGCAAAGTTGGTGAGAATTTCTCGTGGTTTTCCCCTGGAAACAGAGTTTCCCAGGAATTGCGTTGTCCAAGAGGAAGAGGTCAGTGGGATATTTGTACAGCTGGCTGATCAGGTTGCCTTGGTATGGATTTTCCAGAGGTCTGGTTACTTCTGGACCTGCCAATCCATTCCCAAACCTGACTCATTAAATTCACTCAGTAAGCACTTCAGTATGGCAATGGCCAGCACTGCTTTCCCATATTTGTTAGCATTCTTGCTAATCCATAAAACTTAGCAGCTCGGAATGAAAACCACAGGAAGAAAGAGCTAACGAGGTCCTCCTGTAAGGCTCTGTTTCTACAACTCCCATTAATGTTAATTGGCCTTACAGAGACACAGCAAAAAGAAAACAGACCCTGGAAGATGGAAAATAATCAACTTATTTGTGCAGCCAGGTAATGAATCCCTTTCCACAGCCTGGCTCAGTCCAACAGCTACAGCTCTTCTGGCTTTACCCTCCCTCAAGAGCCTCGAGACACGCTGCAGATGACCAGACTGCCAAAGACACTCAGTCACATTATTTATGCTGTCACAGCACATGACTTAATAGGAAAAGAAGAATAAAATCCAAACCCGCAGCGGTATCAGGGGAGCACTTGAATTTCGGCATGTATTTGATTTGTAAGTAAGATTTAAATCCTGAAAAACCTGGTCTGGGGAAGGTGGCCCTGTCTGGGGAACAGGAGGGGCTTTAGGGTCCCTCCCAAGCAAAACCAGGCTGGGTTTCTGATTCTGCCCAGCCCTGGAGGAGTGATGAGATCAGAGCAAATCCCAGCTGCAGCTGCAGGGGGATGCAGGGGGCTGCAGGGGGATGCAGGGGGGCTGCAGGAGGCTGCAGGGGGGCTGCAGGAGGCTGCAGGGGGCTGCAGGGCCGGGTGCCCGTGGCTGGCGTGCGGTGCCAGAAGCCATCAGGGAGCTCCACAGGGATGTGACATCTCCCCCATGCCCCTGGCAGAGCCACAGGGATGTGGCATCTCCCCCGTGCCCCTGGCAGAGCAAACCTGAGCGATCTGCTGTGCTCCCCTGCTCACAGCCACAGCTCTGCCCTCACTGCCCCTCCTGAGGTGCCATCCTTCCACTGCTTCCAGAGCACTGCTGGGATGGGGCTGGAGCCAAAGCAAACCCTCAGCTGAAACTCCTTCCCATAACTATTCAAATAAAGCATTTCCATAACCACAACCGACAGCTGCGAGCAGTTTGGCAAGTGACAAAGAAAGGCTTTCTCAAATAAATTTCATGAGAAGGAAGGTGAAAATGAGGATGAGAGGTTTTGTTTGGGGCCACGTGAAGCCAGCTTTTGTTAGCTGATGTTTGTCCTTGTGGGAATCATAGATCAGATGGGAACCATTGGGATGTTGGGATTCTGCTGTGCAGGGCGTGATGATCCTGGTGACTCCATGATCCTGGTGAGTCCCTCCCAACTCAGGATGTTCTGTGACCCAGTAAAACCTGACACACACCAAACCTGAGGCATCAAAAGCCTTTTACATGAAGCCCACGACAAAATTTCAGTCTAGATAAGGCACATTTAAAATAAATCAGGTTTAGTGCGGGGTTTTTTTCTGTTATTATTGTAACCACACAGCGACAAGCAGCAATTCCCGTGCCCTCCCATCCCACCGGGATGTCAGCAGTGCACGTGGCACTGAGCTACCCAGCCAGCCTCCTGAAGGAGATCATTAAAATCCACTGCCAATTAAAGCTCGGGCAGTGTGGAGGTGCCTGCCCAGCCCAGGGAGCTCCGCACCTCCCAACCCATCCATTGCATCACTCCTGTCCCCAGGCAGCATCTGAGTTTTCCCACATGGGCCAATAAACTGAATAAACTGAATAATGAGCCGGTGTTTCCCGAGGAGAGGAGCTCCCCAGCAAAGTGCTGATTGTGGGAATCCTGGAGGGAGAGAGGGAGGAAGGGCTCTGACAAGAGGGGAAGAGCAAAGGCTCCTTCCCAGCCCTGCTAGGAGGGTGCCAGGCACACACATCTGTGCTCCTGGGCCTTCTCCAGCTGCGTTTTGGAGACTGCTAGACAGGAAATTGGTGCCACAGGGTAAATATTCATTCTTCCCGACTTCCCTCCCAAAGCAAGCCCAGATTTGCCCTGGCTAGACTGGCTTCCTGCGGAGCACCGCGGCCTCCCCGGAGCATCCCCGGCAGAAATGACGAAAATGTGTGTGAGGTGGAAAAACAAACAAACAAGGGCCTGCCAGATGTTTGCACCACCAGCCCAGGAACACAGAGCTCACAGGAGCAGCTGATGCTCACGTTGCACTTCCAGTCCAGGCTTGGAGAAGCTGCCAGGTCCAACCTTGGAGCGAGCACCCCCATTCCCACTGAACCGTACCTCCCAGTGCCACATCTGGACCCTTGCAGGGATGGAGGATGCTCCGGGAGCAGGAGAGGCCTCTTTGGTGCTGCATCCCTGAGCGCCAGGGAGATGAGCCCTGCCTTTTCCCTGCTCACATTGGAAAGGATGATGAGGATTTTGGGGTGTCCCACATCTCCTCGGTGCCTCACCACATTCCCTACCCCTGGCTGGGACACTCAGAGGAGCTCAGGCTGAGCTTTGTTCCCCGGGGGTGTGGAGTGATGGGGAGCTCAGCCTGGGACCCCGCTGGAACCCGATTCCCATTTTCCCGAGGTTTGGGTGCAGCTGGGGTGACCCTGTGGCCAACCCGAGAACAAACCCAAGAACCAACTCGAGCACAAGCCCTGGCAGCGTTTGCACACTCAGCAGTGCCACATGAGCCTGTGGAGCTGCTGGCCGAGGTGCAGCCCCTCGGGAGAGCCCCGGGGCTGGAGCGGGGCAGGGCACGGAATATCCCCGGGGCTGGAGCGGGGCAGAGCACGGAACATCCCCGGGGCTGGAGCGGGGCAGAGCACGGAACATCCCCGGGGCTGGAGCGGGGCAGAGCACGGAACAGCCCCGGGGCTGGAGCGGGGCAGAGCACGGAACAGCCCCGGGGCTGGAGCGGGGCAGAGCACGGAACATCCCCGGGGCTGGAGCGGGGCAGGGCACGGAACATCCCCGGGGCTGGAGCGGGGCAGAGCACGGAATATCCCCGGGGCTGGAGCGGGGCAGAGCTCGGAACAGCCCCGGGGCTGGAGCGGGGCAGAGCACGGAACAGCCCCGGGGCTGGAGCGGGGCAGAGCACGGAATATCCCCGGGGCTGGAGCGGGGCAGGGCACGGAACAGCCCCGGGGCTGGAGCGGAGCAGGGCACGGAATATCCCCGGGGCTGGAGCGGGGCAGGGCACGGAATATCCCCGGGGCTGGAGCGGGGCAGAGCACGGAATATCCCCGGGACAGGAGCGGGGCAGGGCACGGAACATCCCCGGGGCTGGAGCGGGGCAGGGCACGGAATATCCCCGGGGCTGGAGCGGGGCAGAGCACGGAACAGCCCCGGGGCTGGAGCGGGGCAGCTCCGGCCGATCCCAGCCCGGCCCATCGCGGCTCCCGGAGCAGCTGGACACGGAGAAACGCTGGGAACGAGCGGACAGGCTCACACTCCACAGCCGCCAGGAGCAGGCAGGGCCCAGGGGATGCTCCCGGAGCTCTGCGGGCTCCCTCCTCCCCGGAGCCGCGGGGTTAAAGCGGGGCCGGCTCCAGCAAGCCCTGCCCGCACAATCCCGGCTCCTGCAGCAGCTCGGGATTCATCACCAGCTCACCAGGGAGCTCCAGCCTGCCCAGCCAGGAGCTCGGGATTCATCACCAACTCACCGGGGAGCTCCAGCCTGCCCAGCCAGGAGCTCGGGATTCATCACCAACTCACCAGGGAGCTCCAGCCCGCCCGGCCAGGAGCTCGGGATTCATCACCAGCTCACCGGGGAGCTCCAGCCCGCCCAGCCAGCAGCTCTGTGTCCCCCAAAGGCCGGGCAGGGACAGCCACCACTGCTCCGGTGCCACCCGGCTCCTCCCGAGTGTTCACATCCCCCTTTTTCCTTCCCAATATCCCTGTGAAACCACCACGAGCTGTCGGGAGAAGGGAAGTGGGAGCAGGAGAGCCTTGCGGGGTGGGATGTGACCCCTCCCCAGGTGTGCAGGGCTCTGCTGGGGCTTGGAGCGACCCCCGGCACGGCTCAGAGAGCTCCCACCGCCCTCCCAGCCCCGGCTCCATCCCTGTCCGAGGCAGACACGGAGCAGGGAGAGCCCTGTCCCAGCAGGAACCTCCTGCTCCCCGTGCTGAGCGTGGGGAGGGGTCGGGGCCGTGTCCCTCCCTGCCCGGGCAGGATGACAGGGAACAACAGGTCCCAGAGCACAGGAGCCACCCCCGGCTCAGGAAAACGCCTGTCTTTGCACGTCCTTTCCTCTCCATCGGTTCTTTGGGTGCTGACAGATGAGCTGCTCATTAACACCTGCCCCTCATTAACACCTGAACCTCCGGAGATTTCATCAGGCTGCACAGAGATCCCCCGATGACAGAGCAAGAAATCCCAGCGCTCCTAAAGAAGATGTCAGAGCTCAGGCAGCAAGGGGAAGCTCAGCTCGTTCCCTGTAGAGAGCGGGGCGAGGAGAATTCCTGCTCTCCGTTCTCCTCTGGAGCAGCTGCGGGGCTGGGGAGGGAAGGGGAGCTCAGCCCATGGCTCCCTCCCTGTCCATGGCTGTCTCAGCAGCTCAGGGCTCAGCCTGCAGCTCTGCTCTGCTGGAAAAGGAGCGGCAGCGCTTGGAAGGTGCAGCTGGGCACTGTTACAGCGGCACGGTGCCAGTGGTGCTGCTTTTCCAGCTGTGGGGAGCCTTGGGTGCCTCCTCATGGAAGGGTTTGGGTAGGAAGGGACTTCAGAGACCATCCAGTGCCACCTCCCAGGACACCTTCCCCTGTCCCAGCCTGCTCCAAGCCCTGCCAGCGATCCAGGGACAGCCCCAGCTGCTCTGGGCACCCTGTGCCAGGCACTGCCCACCCTCACAGCCAAGAATTCCTTCCCAAAATCGCATCCAGCCCTGCCCTCTGGCACTGGGAGCCATTCCCTGTGTCCTGTCCCTCCATTCCTTGTCCCCAGTCCCTCTCCAGCTCTCCTGGAGCCCCTTCAGGCCCTGCAAGGGGCTCTGAGCTCTCCCTGGATCCTTCTCCTCTCCAGGTGAGCACCCCCAGCTCTCCCAGCCTGGCTCCAGAGGGGCTCCAGCCCTTGGAGCAGCTCCTTGGCCTCGTCTGGACTGACCCTGCAGCCCCACAGCACCCCCAGGTCAGGACACACAGGGTGCCCTGAGTGCAAACCAGTATTCCTCCTTTCCCTGCTTTGCTGCCTGCAATAATTACTGTTCTTCGTGCACTACAATGGCCTCCAAATGTGGTACAACTGTACTATAAACACTTGTGTGGCTTTATCAAGCAGTTCTGAAAGGTGCTTCCCATGCCTAATGCTCTGGAAAATGGGCAGGAATGAGACAGCAAGCACCTGGAACATCTCCATCAGCAGGAGACTTCTGAGCTCAGCAGATCCCAGCTGAGATTATCTGGAAAAGGCATCAGTTGGTGCCTTGGCCTCGGTGCTGCATCCGAGTGAAAGCCAAAGCCCTTTGGTCTGACTGTGCAAACACGGAGTTCATGGCAAACAAACAGGAATTTGATTCCATGGTGGTATTTACTGCAGCACTTCCCTGTCCTGTCCTTCCTGTGACCTGCTGAGGGTGTCTGGGCTGGCTCTGGGTGAACACCCTTCCTGGGGCAGCAGCACAGACAGCCCAGGCTGGGCAGGGCTTGGAGCAGCCTGCTCTGCTGGAAAACAGAGGTGGGAACGGCCAGGAGCTGCCCCACCATCAGTGATGGACAACAAGAGATGTCCAGTCTCCAGGCTGGGCCATCAGCAGATCCTCGCTCTGTCTGCATGGACACCACGGGCCACAGAACCAGGGAATGCTTGGGAGGGACCTGAAATCCCATCTCATCCCAGCCCTGCTGCTGGGGACAGCTGCCACTGTCCAGCCTGGCCATGGACACTTGCAGGGATCCAGGGGCAGCCCCAGCTCCTCTGGATCATCTCCCCCGAGCTGAGCCCATCCCAGAGCAGCTGCAATCCTGTGGATTCCTGTCCCCATCCAGCTGCAGGGAGCTGGAGCGGGCGAGGCTGGGCCCTGCAGAGGTACAGGGAGTGCACAGAGTGCACAGACAAACAAACCCCAGCGTGGATCAGCACATGGGAATGTGCTCCTCGTGCACGGGGAGAAGGCAGGAGATGATTTATCACAGCCTAATTACGCATGAGACAACTTGTACCCGGCTGGTTGGACAAGATGGAGCCCGAAGAAAATTGAGGCAACAACAACCCTTAGGTCAACCTGACATTTGTTGTTGGATCTGTGGGAAATTATTCTCATAAAAACAGACTTTGTAGCCATAAGAGAAAAATAAATATTAATGCAGAGGATGTGCTGTGATGGATGGCGATGGTGGGGATGGAGAAACCCCAGGGCAGCCAGAGACGCTCCCCGTGTCCATCCCCCAGTTCTCACTCCTGTGGGAGAACCTCAGGTTTCCACATTAAAAACTACAAATATAAAGATCCCCGCCCCCAGGCTGGGCAGGGGTTTAGTGCTGGGATCACGAGGCTCTGCTTGTGCTCTGTGCCTGCCATGACTCAGCCCCTCAAATTCCCCTGCAGCTGGAGGAAGCCCAGGGCCGGGCTGTGCCCACCCTGCTGTGACACCACCGAGGGCACCCCGGCCTCATCTCACTCTGCTTCTCCCAGCAGAGTTGAAAGCAAAGGGATTTTTTTTCCCCAGGCAAAACTCTAGGGAGCTATGGAAGAGCCACAGAAATCCTACAGAAGTCCTGGGAGAGCCACCTGGCCCTGGCATGCCCAGGAAACCTCTCACTGCATTTCTGGATCATCTCCAGCACCTCTCCCACAGCCCCTGCCCCAAGCCTGGAGGTCACAGGCACAGACTGCAGCCCACAGACACCAGGAGCTGGGGTTCCTCATCCTGGGGCAGCAGAATCCTGGATTTGAGGGGGTTTTTACCTCTCCCAGGGCCATTGCTGTGGTTGGAGGCTGTCCAGGAGCCGGGCAGTTTCCCAGTGCAGGCTCAATGCAGCCCTGAACCAGGCGCTGTGACCTCCGAGCTGAGCCTGCTTTGGGCAGGACATTGCTCTGGACACCTCCCAAAGCTCCTTCCCACTCCCAGGGAACCTTCCCACCACCACCACCCACCACCTGCACCATCCCTGATCCACTTCCCTGCAGAGCTCTGCCTCTGGAAGGAAAGGCCAGGGAACATTTCCCACTCCAGGGTTATTTATTCTGTGATGAGATCCCACTCCAGGGTTATTCTGTGATGAGATCCCACTCCAGGGTTATTCTGTGATGAGATCCCACTCCAGGGTTATTCTGTGATGAGATCCCACTCCAGGGTTATTCTGTGATGAGATCCCACTCCAGGGTTATTCTGTGATGAGATCCCACTCCAGGGTTATTCTGTGATGAGATCCCACTCCAGGGTTATTCTGTGATGAGATCCCACTCCAGGGTTATTTATTCTGTGATGAGATCCCACTCCAGGGTTATTCTGTGATGAGATCCCACTCCAGGGTTATTTATTCTGTGATGAGATCCCACTGCAGGGTTATTCTGTGATGAGATCCCACTCCAGGGTTATTTATTCTGTGATGAGATCCCACTCCAGAGTTATTCTGTGATGAGATCCCACTCCAGGTTTATTCTGTGATCAGCTGGACAGCCCCAGAATCACCGGCACAGCCCCAGGCAGGGGCAGAGCAGAGCTGGGTCCCTGTGGGTGCCCCCGAGCCCAGCCCCTGTGGGAAGGGGGAACTCTCTGGCTGTTCCCACAGCACTTGGGGCTCCTGACACTTCAGTCTCCTCCAGGAACAGCTCCTGCCCTTCTGCCCAGCTCCCAGATCAGCTCCTGCTCAAGCTGTTCCTTCCTCCCAGCCTCTGGGGCACCTTTATCCCGCTGTCCAGAACAGGCTGTTTCATGACAAATCCCAGGCACAGCAGTGACCACGGCAGAGGTGACCTCACCCTCCACTGTCACCCCCGTCACTGCCCTGGCTGCTGCCTCCCGAGCTGGCAGTCCCCAAGCACGGGGTCCCCAAGAAGTTATGGGGTCCCCCCAGGTACCCCCACAGCCCCCCAGGGAACAGGAGCAGCGCCCAGGCAGCCCTGCAGGGCCCTCTCAGCCAGGCCACCACTGGGGCCACCCCCACGGGGACACAGGAGTGTCCCCAAAGCAGTGACACAGCAAGATCCCTGTCACAAACCCTCCTTTGTCCCCACAGCAGTGACACAGGGAGATCCCTGTCACAAACCCTCCTTTGTCCCCACAGCAGTGACACAGGGAGATCCCTGTCACAAACCCTCCTTTGGCACCTGGCTCCATCCCCAGGTTCTGCACAGGGACAGCACCAAAAGTGGGGCAAGAGACACCAGGGGGGTTTAGTTGGGCCCAGGAGGGTTTAGTTGGGCCCAGGAGGGTTTAGTTGGGCCCAGGAGGGTTTAGTCGGGCCCAGGAGGGTTTATCCCAGGGCTATTTATTGGTTCCATGGCCAGAGGCTGCCCCGGGAATGGGCTCAGGACAGAGCAGGAGGAGCATAAAAAGCAGTGGTTGGGAGAATTATTTAATATCCTTGGGGTGAAATGTGGCTCTGAGGCCCTAGAAATGGCCAAGCTGAAATGATGAGATCAGGGCGTGACAGGCACAGAATGCCACTGAAATGACACCCACAGCCACGTTCTGAAACATGAACATTTACTGACATAAATAAACAGTGTTTTATAACAAAAGGCACAAATTTTCAACTATAAACAATGGGAAAATATGTACAATTTCCACATAGGGAATCAACCAGCAAGCGCACAGTTGGTCACTTCAAATTTCCTTCCTTCCAAGTCATTGCAGCAGGCAGGAAGCGTCCAGATTTAACTTCCCCCACACAAACTGCAGCCAGGCGAGAGTTTGTGGCAGGGAGCAGCAGCACAGGCTGTCAGATGGAGACAGTGCTGCTGACCTCTTCATACTGGATAATAAAATAGGGGTAGCTCTGGTCATCGTTGAAGATGACGAAGATCTGGGGCTCGAAGTAATTGTCCACGCAGGAGTCGTAGAGGTCGCTGGTGATGCTGCCGGGCTCCACGGGCGGAGGCCTCCTCATGGTGTGGTTGCCCACCGTGTACCTGCCCGTGAGCACCTTGGCCAGGAACATGAAGTGCACGCCCTTGGGGGAGCGTTTGGAGAAGTTGTGTGAGTAGCTGGCCTTCCTGGCAAAGTAGCTGCCCTGGCCGAACATGGTGGCGTGCTTGCCGCACACCCGAGGGTCGAAGTTGTGCTTGCAGATCCCGTCCACCACGTCCTGGGATGTGCCATGGAACAGGTGCCGCTCGTTCATGATCCTGTCCAGCCCACACATCTTCTTGGACATGTATTCCTTTTTCCTGGAACAGAAAATGGGAAGTGAAGGTGAGTATTTGCTGCAGGTCAGCCGGGGAAAAGCTGTTTTCATCACGGTATCACCCTCTGGAAGAGCTGAGCTGTGAGAGGAGATACAAATCTCTCTTAGAAAATTCCTCCTCTAGGAATATCCATTATTAAAGAACTGCAATTGCCTTCTCTTACCTTTTATACTTCTCCCAAAGGAACTGGTTCTGCACTCGCAGGATTTTCAAAATCTTGTATTTGGTCTCTGGCACAGTCTTGTGGAACAGGTTATAAATGGTTCTATAGCTTTTGTCTTCCTTCAGAACAGGCACTTGGATGAAGTCCTGAGCTGGATCCATTCCAATCCAGGTCTCGGGGTAGAAGCTGGGAGAGGTGACAGCAGCTGGGGACAAGTGGTGTGCGGAGACAGGCTCGGAGCATGGGGAGGGCACGGCGGAGCTGCCACCCAGGGTCCTGGGGGATGGACAAAGGTTGTGCTCAGACACCCTCAGCAGCCTCCAGGCACCTCCAGTTCATCCCCAGCACGGCTGAAAAGCCTCTGATTACCGTGGAAGTGTCCAAAGCCACACTCAGACAGGGCTTGGAGCACCCTGGGACGTGTCTGCCTGGGCAGAGGGTGGCACTGGGTGGGATTCAAGGCCCCTTCCCAAGGCAGGAATACTCCTAGTGCCATTTCCACAGCCAGAAGTGGGTTTGCATTTGCAGCTGGTTATTTTCCTGCCCCTGCTCTGGGAATGCTGCCTGGAGAACAGACAGGGCTGGGGGAGGGAGCTGTGGCCAAGAAGCCCCACGGACACCAGGAAGAAACCCTTGGAAAAGACCAGCAGGACCCCACTCTTACCCACCTGCAGCTCTTGGAATCCTCCCACTCCTGAGCTGAGCTAAGTGGCCTTTGTGCTTTATGTTCCCCTGATCCCACCTGGGTGAGCAGCCCTTACTCAGCTGAGTAAATCCTTGCTCCCTGGAGTCTCCCTCGTGCACCAAGGGGAGCACTGGGAGCATGGGGCGCCTGCAGGGCCCTGGCTCACACCAGCACAGCTCCTGCAGCTGCCAGAACACGTGGAGCGAGCTCCAAAGCCCAGCAAGGAGGATTTTCCCAAAGGATTTCTCTAGGAAAAGCTGCCAAGCCCCGCAGTGCCCCGGAGCAGGCAGCGGGACAGAGCCACTGGCTGCTGAGACACCCAGGGTGGAGCTGCTCCCCAAACCCCACAGATGGCCAGAAATCAAATCAAATCCAAGGAAAAGCGTTGGGAGGGGGAAGTTTAGTGGGAAAAGGTCTATTTTTAAATCAACACATGGCAAGCTGTGACAGCCCTCCCACTTTTCAGGGCAGAACACTCTGGGAGTGTTCACTGGCTGCTCCCTCCTGCTCGAGGCCAAGGCCAGGATTCCCTTCATTTACATGGATTTGACTCAAAGCTCTTCTCACTGGTCACTAACAGTTGGGCAGAAACTCAGAAATTTGTTCTACAAATTACTATTAAAATAGCAATCAAATACCAAAGTGTGCATTTGCTTTTAATTTGGTTTTCCTCTTTGATGGGCAAGTGGGTAAAAAAATATTCCTGTAGGGCCTCATCACTCACACAAGAGTGGAAGGCTGAGCAAGCAGAGATTGCCAGTAAATCATGGATTAATGAGGAAGACATCAAATCCAGTAAAAATCCTGCAATCCTTTGGTGTACTTTGTTCGGTCCTTCTGACTGGTGTAAAATATTTATATGATTTATTCTACAGGGGAAGCCATTAAAAAGTCAACATTTTTCATTCCTATTCAAGGATTCTTTTCCAATTTTAGAACAGATTTAAGCAGGTGGGAGGTGAGGGAAAGAACAATTCTCAAGTAGCATCATGTGGGAAGTGGAGGCAACACTGACTCCTGAAGGATAGATCCCATAAATATTTAAAACACTCTTGTTCTTGCCAAGATTTCGTGTTTTTAAGTGAACTTTACAAGGTCTTTGGATAAATAAAATCAGAATGAGGTTTGGTGCAGAACAGAATCTCAGAGTTTCGTTTGCAGGTTTGGTAGCTGGCACAGCCAGTTCTGGTCAATCCCTCACGAGTGCAGAGCCCTCAAGGTCCAGCAAAATTAGCAGGGAATTAATTGGGAATTGCATCATTTTAGGAGATCACTGTGGTGAAATGGTCCCAGGCAGCAAAACACGAGGAGGAGCAGCCCTGAAAGTCTCATTTTTCATAAGGATGAGAACCAGGACTGCTCTAAGCAGCAAGTGCACTCTGATTTTTACTGGCATCCTCCAGTTTCTCTCTGTTAACCTGGGGTTTCCTTCCTGTAAAACCCAATCTAAAAACACCTCCCAGCCCACGTGTGGAGGCTGTGACTGCACTCCAGAGGCCACTAAAGCAGCACTTCTGGGCTGCCAGGACCTCCAAGCCCATCCAGTGCCACCCCCTGCCAAGGCAGGGACGCCTCCCACAGCCCGGGATGCTGGAAAACGGGCAGGAATTTGGCAAACCTGATGTTCCACCATCCACACATTACACATTTAAACAAGGAGCTCCTCAGATAAATGTCACTTTGGAAAGGGGCAGGAGCTGCCAGCATGACCCAGATTTTGGATTCTGGTTCCCATTTCCCACCCAGCACCAAGGAACACGAGTCCCCCGTGCAGCCCGGCGCGGGGAGCGGTGGGAATTGCGCGTTTCCCCGGATTCCTGCTGCGGGAAGGGCACCGGGAATTGCCCATTCCCAGGGATACCTACTGCAGGAAGGGCATGAGCAGCACGCAGGAGCGCAGCAGGGGCCTCCTCTTGATCTCCCTGCGGAAGCAGGAGTTCTGCTGGAAGCCATCCCTGATGTTGAGGATGTACTGGTTGTGCCAGGTGACGAAGCGCACCTCGCGCAGCCCGCGGCAGCTCGCCTCCTCAATCAGCCTCACCACCGGCTGGAGGGGGGAAATGGGGGGGAAATGGGGGGAAATGGGGGGGAAATGGGGGGGAAATGGGGGGAGAAATGGGGGGGAAAATGAGGGGGGAAATGGGGGGGAAATGGGGGGAGAAATGGGGGGGAGAAATGGGGGGAGAAATGGGGGAAAACAAGGGGGAAAACAAGGGGGAAAACAAGGGGGAAAACAAGGGGGAAAACAAGGGGGAAAACAAGGGGGAAAACAAGGGGGAAAACAAGGGGGAGGAAACAGGGGGAGGAAACAGGGGGAGGAAACAGGGGGAGGAAACAGGGGGAAAATGGGGAAATGGGGAAGGGAAACGCACATGTGAGAAACCACACGCTCCAAAATTCACATTCCTGCTCTCCACTGCACAAAGCCAGGCCTTGCAGTTCTCCTCACAGCTCAAGCACCCTCACTGTGTTATTTGTGGTGTTTCTGCCCAGCTCTCTCCAGTTCTTACACCCAGCAATTATTCCTGGGGCTGCCAGCACTGAGGAGGTTTCATTCCAAACTTCAGCCATGCCCAGCCCACAGCTCTGGCAGTGAGTGTCCCAGCTCAGCAGAGCTCTGGGGACAGGGAAATCAATTTAAAACTGCCAAGGTAAATAGAGGAGGTGTTCTGAAGGCTGCAGAAGCTGTCCCAGTGTCATAAATACAAATGAGGCTCCAGAGAGGCTTCCTTGGCATTGCCAGCAGCTGCTTTGCTCCCCAGTGGGACAGTGTGGCCAGCCCTGATGTTCTCAGGGTGATTCAAGTCAGCATCACAGAAGCACAAGCCAGCAGAGCTGTCCCTTTATTGCTTTCTGAGTTCAGCCCTGACTCTCCTCATCCTCACAGGAATTCCAGATCCCTTCCCTGAGTGTCAGAGAGGAACCAGGCTGAGCATGGGTGGATTTACAGCCCTGGCTCCAGGCCAGGGGCAGGAGAGGGAAGGGCCATACCTCAGAGTACTCTCTCCAGCCAAAGTGGTCCCTGCAGAAGTATTTCCACACCGTGTAGCAGCTGGAGCTGGAGCTGGGGCAGGAGGCTGTGGACAGGCGCCGCATTTGGTCGAACTCTGCGCTTTCGTATAATTTCATAAGGTTCAGATCCACCCAGAACTCCTGGCCCCTGGGAAGAATGGGAGAAACAGACAATTCTCACCTTTTGTATCCCAATGAACCCACGATTTCCAGCACAGAGGGACAAAACCTCAAAGCCAGCAGAGGTGTAGAATCCCAGAATGGTTTGGGTGAAGCCCACCCAGTGCCACCCCTGCCATGGCAGGGACACCTTCCCTGTCCCAGGGGATCCCAGCCCTGTCCAGGGACACTGCCAGGGATCCATCCAGCTGCTCTGCCCACCCTCCCAGGGAACAATTCCTTCCCAACACCCCATCCATCGCCCTCTGGCAGTTTAAAGCCATTCCCCTTGTCCTGGCACCAAGTGCCCTTGTGAAAGGTCCCGCAGAGACTCGAGAGGTGAGAACAGAGATTTCTGAAGAATTTCTCCTCACCAACTCACCAAATAAAAGCCTCTGTTTATAAAATAAAGCAGTTCTGTGGAACTATTTGCACAGAGAGAATGAGCACATTGAACTCTCAGAAGAAGAGGGCGCACAACCCAAATTTGGTGCTGTGGAACAGCACAATTCAAGATAAAACTCCACGAGCTCTCAACAGCAGAACGTGACCCCACAAATGAGTTGCATTTTCTCTGTTCCCTAAATGTAAGAAATAACAGAAAGGTGTAAACTTTCCAGGACACTGGAGTGAGCAGGTTCCTCGACTGGCAAGTTATAACACTGATAGGTTTTTTTCAGATGAGTGCAGCCAAAATAAGAATATTTAAGGTCTCCATTCCATCCTTCTGAAGAACTTCAGCCTAATGCGTGAATCCCCCGGGCTCCTTCCCTTCAGCAAGACAAATAGATGTTATGTACAAATGGATGAGCAGAGAAATCTGTTTTGTAAGTGCTCTGAAAGGACGTGTGGTTTGCAGCTCCTCTGCGAGTTCGGGGATGTGTGGCGAGTTACCGCAAGCAGGTTCACAGAAAACAGAAACGCTGCGAGCAGCAGGGCCCGAGCAGGATGTGAAAGCTGTTCCCAGCACAACAGCTGTGACACACAGCACGGCTCACCCTGCCATGCTGAAACTGGTGAGCTTCTCTCTCTGACTAAACCAGTTCCTCTCTGCACCAGTAACAAGCTGGAGGGCCCCCGGGGGCTCAGGGGCTTCAGAGGGGCAGGAGAAGGTTTTGTTCTCGGGGCTGGGGGAGCCACACGGAGCTCAGAGACTGCAGCAGCCAAGGCAGGCACTGACGCTTCCTGGAGACACCAAAGCAGAGAGATTTCATCTTGTTTGTGCTCCTGGGTGAAGCTGCAGGGGGAGGACTCACCCAGAGATGAGCCCAGCTGTGGGTGGGGGACTGAGAGTTTAAACTCCTGGATGAAACCAAGGATCAGAGAAATCCCAGATTTGGTTCAGTTGGAAAAGCCCTCTCAGACCATGGAGTCCAACCATCCCCCAGCACTGCCCCGTGTCCCCAAGTGCCACATGCCCAGGGCTCCAACCCCCTCCAGGGACGGGGACTCCACCAGGCACAGCCTGTGCCAGAGCTGGACACCCAACCCAGAGTTTAATTCTGAAGCACAGGTACCAAAACAGCGAGAGCAGAGCTCAGACAAATGGAAAGGCACAGCAGCAGGAAAAGGCCCAGAACACTCCCAAGGGATGCTCATCACCAGCTCTTCCCAAGACAGCAGTAGGCAGCACTGGGCACAAGGTGTGACAGGCACACAGGAACCTCCACAGCAGGGCAGGAGCACAAAGAACCCATCTGAGCCTGGATCCCACCAGTCTCCCCAGCTCAAACCCCAGAGAGGGGCAGCAGTGCCAGGGCAGCACGTGAGTTTCAGATTTTACTGATCTTGCCCCCTCATCAAGTCACGCTGCTGCTCTCTGTGGTGACCCTGGGCCACGTGGGAGGTGACACCTCACACTGGGGACATGCCACAGCCACATTTCCCCTCAGCTTAAAGGCACCATCCCCAGGGGACTAAAGAACCCAAAAGCAGCGACTTTGCTGCTTTTCCTGTGTTTATTCTTTAAAGGTTGGAAAGACTGTTTTTCCCTGCCTTTACAGTTGGTGTCAGGGATTGCAGAAGCGAGGGGGGCCAGCTTGTCAACCTGAAACAGCTGCTGACACACTGGCCCAGACATGTGAGTGTGTGTATATGGCTTAGATGAACGCCTGGCAGGGAAAATAATAGTAATAATAATAATAATAATAATAATAATAATAATACAAGTAAACCCCCCCCCCAGCTCTGAATCAGGAAATCCTTGAGGCAGGGCTGCTGGAGGAGAAGAGGCTGTACCAGAAGTTGTTTGTTCTTCCCAAGAACCCACTCCACACCTGAACAAGGGTTAGGGGGAGCCTGGGCTGTGAGCCTTGGGTAAGTTCTAGAACTCCCCAGCAATGAGGCTGTTGAACACATTCCCCTCTCCCAAGGATCCCACAGGCCCTGTTTCCCTGTTTAAACCCCAGCTACACCTCGTGTTTGCAGGGCACAACAAACACAGTGTCCCTGTCCAGGCTTGCTGGGCTCCACCGGCTCTCAGCTGCTCCCCCGGATGTCTTTGGGAGAGGTTTGTTTGTTTGTTTAATTGCTAAATCGGTAGAGGATGCTCCTGGCAGGGTGTGGGACTCGATGACCTTTAGGGGTCCTTTCCAACCTAAACTATTTCTGTTTTAGAGGAGCACAAGCAGAGCTGCTGCAGGCAGGGACCCGAAAGCTCACCCAGAGCCACAGGCAGGGACATCTCCAGCCTGGCTTTGGACACTGCCAGGGATCCAGGGACAGCCACAGCTGCTCTGGGAATTCTATTCCAGGGCCTCCCCACCCGCACAGGGAGGAATTCCTTCCCAATATCCCACCTATCTCTGCCTTCTGGCACTGGAAATTCATTCCCCCTTGTCCCAGCATTCCAGGCTTTTCCTAAAAAATGAATGCTCTGCATCACACCTCCCAAAACCAACTCCCCCCAAAAAACACAAGCACTCTTGTGTACATGTGACTACAAGAACCAGATTCTCAATTATTACTCAGCTCAAATCCCTCCTGATTTCAACACATCCGAGTACCCAGCAGGAAGGAACCTCAGGATCAGCGCTCCTGCTGAGCAAATCATTGTCACAGCAGCTTTGTGCTGTCCTGGCTCAGGGATGGGCACTCCTGTCCCAGCCCTGTGCCTGCTGCCCTACCTGGGAGCAATCCCTGCTCTCTGTTTCAGGAAGCTCTGCTTTATTGCCAGGAACAGCCTGACCTCAACCTGCAGCCAGCTGTTCCCCAAACTGCAATCTGTTTATTGACAGCAAGCAGGGATGGCAGTGATTGCTGCTTCCTCACAGCTCTGCTCAGGGCCTCCCTGCTTTTCTACAGCTTGAAGCCAATTAGTTTCATTTCATATGGGAATGGTGCTGCAGAGTGCAGCTAAAAGGAACCCACACAGCACGAGGCAAACACTTCCAAAATCGCTTCACAGGAGTTTTATTTGAGGCTCTGCCTTGCATTCCTCCTGGAAAGGAATGAAAAGCAGCTCCCAACCACTCAGAGGGAATAGCCAAGAACCTCCCCCAAACCCAGGCAGAGGGACTCTCAGCTGGTTTCCCATCTCCTGTTATCACTAACACATGCCTTATCTCACACACTGTGGCACTGTGTGGATCACACAGAAAAACTCTGAAATTTAACTCTTTGATGGGCCCTGCAGAACTCCCCAAACAGCTGCTGCCCACAGAGGCTGCCCCTGCATCCCTGGCAGTGCCCTGGACAGGGCTTGGAGCAGCCTGGGACACTGGGAGGTGTCCCTGCCATGGCAGGGGTGGCACTGGCTGGGCTTTTCCAAGCCAGAGCACTCTGTGATTCCATGATTCCATGCCTGAAATGCCTCCACCACGCTCTGTATGATTTTTAACACGTCAAGCACATTCTGTCAGCACCAGAGAAGCAGCCATCCCACACACAGAGGAATGAAGGAAAACCAGTTTCCTGTACATTTCTAGGTGTCCATGCCTCTCCTTCCCAGTCCCCTCACATGCCCCCTGATAACCCCAGTGGAACACTCTGTATTTACAGTCACAGAATCATTTAGGTTGGAAAAGACCTCCAAGAACACCGAGTCCAACCTCGTCCCCAGCCCAGAGCACTGAGTGCCACATCCAGTCATTCCTTGGACACCTCCAGGGATGGGGACTCCAAACCTCCCTGGACAGACCTTCCTGTGCCTGACCACCCTTTCCAGGGAGAAATTCCTGCTGATGTCTGAGCTGAACCTCCCCAGGACAGCTTGAGATTCCTCTTGCCCTGTCACCATTTACTGACTTCACCCAAGGACCAGGAGTGTGCAGAGAGAGAAGAGCTCCCAGGCAGAACCTGTCCCCCTGCAGAGCCACCTGCCTTCCCTCACTGCAGCCTCATCCTGGCTTCTCTTCCAGCTAGCATTCCATAAAACTTACAGAAATTATGGGAAAAAGAAAGAAAAAGGAAAGAAATCAAAGCAACAGCAAGAAGCTGCCGTGTCAGGCGAGCTGGGAGCCCTTCATTGCCAAGAGAAAGAGTGGAATTTTCAGCCAAAGCAGGGGGAATGATGGGTCAGGAACTGCAGAGTTGTTTTAAACAAATCCTCCTGTAATCTCTAATGCTGTTGTTTTGAAAAGCGACGTGTGCATGATAGGACAGGTGTGTGTGTGTGGGGAAACCTGCTCAGCTCCTCAGCCAAGTATTTCCCCTTAGCAAAGAGCATCTTAAAATATCCCAACGTGGGCATCTCCTGCTGGAAAGCAGCACTTGGCACTGCTCTCCCTTTGCTGCAAGCTGGAACTTCTCCAGGGCCTCTCCTCACATCTATGAAGAAAACTGAGTGCTCCTAAGTACTTTAACCTGTTAAGTTGATGTTCCCCCATTTGTTTAGATAGCTTGGTATGTGGCTCTACATACTTGGCAGACTCCAGAATCCAAAAAAAACGAAAGTAATTTATGATAAATACTCAGTTTGAGGTCAAACTGCAAGAAGTAGCTGAAGGAGTTGCATTACACAAAGTAACTAAACAAGGTTTACCACTCCTCTGAGATCACATTCCCTTAGGTGAGAGGCAACAACTTAATGTGTATTTTACATTACTCATCTCAATAACTTATCTCCATCATTACTCATCCCAATAATTAAGAGGAAGGAAGGTTTATATAAATAGCTCCTTGAAGAACACCCTAATTTAGAGCTCATTCCCTAATTGAGCTGATAGCCAACACTTTCTGGAAGGGCCCAGCTCCCTGGGGCATCCCCAGTCGCCACACCCCCGCAGCAGGACAGACAGACAGCAGCCTTGCTGGCCAGGCAGAGTGCTGAGCAGGCTTTTCCTCTGCCTGCCACGAGCAGACAGCCCTGCAAAGCTCGTCTGACCACGGCAGATTAATGGCTTTAACAAATAATGCTGTAACCATGGGACGTGGGGCTGGCGGGGCACGGTCACAGATCCCAGGGGACACGGCTTGGGGACACTGGGCACCAGTGGCCAGCAGGGCCCCAGTGACCAGCAGGGCCCCAGTGGCCAGCAGGGCCCCAGTGGCCAGCAGGGCCCCAGTGGCCAGCAGGGCACCAGCCCCAGGGGCCAGCAGGGAGCTGGGGCTCCCCACACCTCAGCAGGTTCTCCTCAGACCAGGTGATGCTGCAGAAGAAGCTGGTGATGAAGAGCAGTGAAATGTTGAGCTCCTACCTCCAAGCCTGGCAAGTTCAAAGTTCTGAGGAGGATCAGACTCAAAGTTTGAAATCATCTCTGGTCTTAAATAGATCTTCACTCCAAAGGTCTCACTGACATACTCCAAGGGTGGGAGGGATCTTAAAGATCAGCTGGTTCCACCCCTGCCATGGGCACGACACCTTTCCCTGTCCCAGGTGCTCCCAGCCCTGTCCAGCCTGGCCTTGGGCACTGCCAGGGATCCAGGGGCAGCCACAGAGCCAGGGTCTCCCCACCCTCCCAGGGAAGAATTCCTCCCCAATATCCAGAGTAAATCTGCAGTTTGTCCTGTCCCTCTCAGCCCAGCAAGGTCAGGTCTGTATCCCCAGGCTGTGCCTCACTCCTTGGGCAGAGTCCTGAGCTCAAGCTGCTCCTCTGCCTTCCCTCACACTCAGGGAACGTCCTGTCCCCAGCACACACCTGCCAGCCCTGTCCCCAGCAGGATCAGGCAGGAGCAATCCATGTCCCTCAGCCCCTCTGTGCAGTGCAGGGGACAGGGCACTGCACAGCCCTTCCCAGGCTGGGGGTGACTAAGCCATGACCAAGCACTGTGTCCTTTGCCACAAATCACTCCCAAGTCCATCCTTGAGGACACAGAGCTCATGTGCAGTGATGGATTTGGTGACACAACTTCTAAAAGGAAACCATTTGCTCATTTGCACAGAGCTCAAAGTTAAATCATTTAATGGGCTTGGCTCTGGCTGTGCTGTTTTATTTTCAGAAATCATATCTAACATTTGGGAAATAGAAGTTCCTCTCTTGTAAAGTTCAGCAGATTTTTATCTGCTATGCCCTTACAAAATTACATATTTCTTCAAGACAATTCTATAATATATAGTTGTTCCCTACTACATATTCTACTTCATTTTCAGCATGGAGCATCCATATTTTGATATTGCCATCACTAAAAAGCCCTGGCAGAGGTCTCCCAGGAAAGCTGTGGCTGTCCCTGGATCCCTGGCAGTGTCCCAGGCCAGGCTGGACACTGGGGCTGGGACAGTGAAGTTGTCCCTGCCATGGCAGGGGGTGGCACTGGGTGATCTTTAAGGACCCTCCCAACCCAAACCAGTTTGAGTCTATGAAAAAGGTTGAATTTAGTGTCTAATCCAACATCAAATTCAGTGAAAGTACAGACTTACGCTGACTTTAAGCACTAGATTTGGTCTCTGGTGCCAAATGAGAAATCTCAGCTTAATAAATGAGAATAAAATGTTGAGAAAGCAGGGATACACTTCCTTCAGGAACTGAAAGGAAGAAGAGGCAGTGAGCAGAACCCCGAAGGATTTGGGTGGCAAAGGCAGTGTGAGGGTTTCACTCCAGAAATGTCACTTTGAACTGGAGTTGCGCCAGCCTGGCAAACTTCTCCTCTCTTATCTGCCCTGCCACAACGTGCACCACACACTTCCTCCAGAAAAAACCAAACCAGTCTGCACCCTGCACCCTGTAAACATCTCTCTTCCCCACTGCTGCTCAGACTGGAACCTGCAGGGGAGAAGCTGAAGAAGTTTTTGCTCTCGGGGTGCAGGAGCCCACACCGGTCACACAACCACATCAAGCCAACAGCTGTTGGCTAATTTTAGAAAAGGAGTCAATAAACACAGCTCTGCAGAGAGAAAACAATAACTGTCCCCAGAGCTCCCCTGTGCTTTAGCTGTGTGGGATGGAATGATGCAGGCTGTGCTCGCACTGACACCGAGCAACTGCTCTGTCATTCCTGGCCACAGCGCTGCCAAGGCTCTTTCATGCTGCCACTTTGTCTAACTCGGAGAAAAGACTAATTAGGAACGCCAAGAACAAGCACAGCATTCCACAACAGCCTCTGAATGCCTACACAGCTGAAGTTTTCTTCTTTCACACACTCCAAGTCCTCCAGCTTCAAAGAACACATTCCAGATGCTAAATAACAAGCTTACAGGTGTACAAGAACTTTTTGTTGAGTTAAACTTGTTGGATATAAATCAGGAAACATCGTCCCAGGGTTTATAACACGCTTGGATACAAGTATCAGGGAAAAAAAAGGCACATCCTGTTATATTTATATTTCTGCAGCCTTCCCAGCAGGGGAAATTCAGTTTATTCAGTAAATTCAGTTACCTACCGATACTTGACTTTGATCTTGTCGTTGTCAGGGTTGCAGTAAAGCCTTTCCAGGTGCTCCTGGGAATCGTTGGTCACACTTTGCCACCTCTGGGTTGCTGTCCTCCTCACCTGCCAGTGATAGGGTAACACTGTGTGATGCTTGGGACAATCACTGCCATAAACACAAGTGCCCTGGAGAAAATCCACACAGATTTCAATCCCATCCTCCTGGTGGGTGTGATACTGCAGCTGGTTCAAGAGCTCAAACACCAGGTCAAGGGAAGCTTCTTCACTTTTATCCTGGAATATCCCAGCACTGAATTTATTGCTTGGGGTCAAGTTGTATTGCACTGGACAGCTGTTCTCCTGGAGCAAGCCAGAGGTGTAGCCTTCCAGAACCTTGTCAGGGAACAGAGGACAAGCTGCACCATCACTAGCACTTGGGTGCAAAGGATGATCCTGGAATGATTCATTACCATTATCAGCAGCAGTTCCAGGAGTTTCTGGGGAGAATCCTTGCTCTCCTGCCTGGGAGTCCTGCTCAGGGTGCCTGGGGGAAGGATGAGCTCCTGGCAGCTGACCCTGCACATCTGGAGCTGTTGGCATCAGCACAGTCACATTATTTTCTGTCTGGGGGCAAGAGGTACTGAGGTCCAGAGTCTTTTTCACAGCAGGTTCACATAAATCACCATGGCCACCACGCTGGCCTCGGGGCACAAAGACCCTGTCCAAGGCCCCAGCTCCCAGCAGGCTGGTGAAGATCGGCCTCAGAGCCCGCAGAGTTTGTGTGTCCAGCCTCTTCTGCACTTGCTGCTTCTTCTTGAAGCAAGGCTTCACTGGTGGGATCTTTTCAGACAGCCTCACCTGGGGAGAAAAGTCCTCAGCAGGAGAGCACTTCATTCCTGGGCAGGGAGCCTGGGGCACCACGCACGCTGCCTGGGGCTCGCTGGCCATCGGACACAGACTTTGCTCTCTCCAAATCACTTTCAAATGTCCCAGAGCCTCCCAAGAATCAATCTAGGGCAGAAAGGAAAACAAGACAGTTAATCTCTCTAATTGCTCATGGTTGACACGAACAAGATCACCCCTGGAGAGGATTTCGAGCCAGCAACAGCAAACTCCTCCCCTCGCTGTGACTGCGGGTAGCCCTTAGGCACGTAAAGCATGAAAACAGCTAAACTCAGGCTAATTAATCCCAAACCCACACTCCCCATCTCCCCGCACATGCAGGCTCTGAGACACTCAGGCACGCACACGCAGTCCCCCGAGGGTGGGCAGGAAAGGGGGACGCTCCGACGCCTCCTCCCTGTCAGGATGTTCAACAAACGAGCGCACTCGGCTTCATCCTATTCCACAAAAGCGAACGTGACAGCGCCGATTTCTGCTCCCCCTACATTGCAGACATTCCCGCACCATTTCCTCTCCCAGCGGAGGAGCAAAGCTCCGCATTCCCATTCCATCCCCGTGTGTCCTCCCTCCCTCCCTCCTCCCACATCCCCCGGCAGCTCCGCCGGCTGTGCGGAGACCCACGGCGAGCTTCCCACGGACTCCAGCCTGTAATCCTGCCGGGATCTGAGCAATTCCAGAGCTGCCAGCCCTCCCCGCCCCGGGACAGCACCGCGCCGGGCAACAGGAATGAGAACTGGGCAGGGAAACAAACAGAAGGGTGATGGTTACTCAGGAACAGAGACATTGCTTGCGAGCTGCAGAATTTGAAGCACAAATGAGCGGTGTGTCTCGTACGTCACCAAAAGCAAGTGCTATGCCTTTTAATCAGGAATCCTGTAATATTTGATTACATTTAATTAAACCTTCTTCAATCTCACATGCAGGCTCAGTGCTCAGAGTGGAGCGCATTAAGGATTACTTCCTGGATAAACGCATTCCGAGCAAAGTTACTCCTCACTTCAAAAGAAAAATCCCAAAAAAACAGAGAAAATTTGGCAATAATTTCTTACTACTGGTGATTTGCCCTGGAAAATTTCTCACTGAGTCTTCCGTATTTTGGAACATTCGTTTGTAAGGCTTTTCCACTTCCTTGGGAAACAGCACGTCAGGATTGCCAGGAAAAAGACAAAAAGTTGTGCCTCTCCAGTTTTCCCATTTTTAGAATAAATTTAATGTAACTGGTGTATCTGTTTGGCAGTTAACCCCAAAGTCATCGGTGTATCTGTTACTCTTCCACAGACACCAGGGCAATTCCTCCAAAAGGCACCTTCAGGTAACTCCAAGGGTTTAAAAATCCTCGACTCCGAAGAGAATGAGATGTTCCCGTCCGTGCAGCCCAGGTCTCAGCGCCCTGGCGAGGAGCGAGGGGATCTGCCAGGGCTCAAGGACCCTTGCAGCGCCAAGGTGCTGAGCAAGCGACTTCTGATCTCCTCCAGCCATACCTTTGCTGCTATTTCAACATTTATATTCCTCACTCGACCAGCATTTAAGTTTTGCTGCTATTTTTACAGAACTGCCTTAGCGAGCAGAGCCGGATCCCCCAACGACTCTAAAAATAAAGCAGCGAGGAGGACGAGGATGAGGCTTTGGCGGCGCTCCGGTCTCAGCGTTGCGGCTGCGGGAGCGATCCCGCAGCGATGCTCCCGCACGCCGAGCTTCAGTCAGCCCGGGGGGCTCCGCTCCCCATCGCACTCCCCTCCTCTGCTCAAGAAAGCCACTCCGCCGGCCTCAAGACACCTCTCGACAAGGAACATTAAAAGCAGCAGCCCAGAGACACAACCTGAGCGCGGCGGGGCAGCCAGAGCAGCGCAGCTGGGACCTACCGGCGCGGCTTCCCTCGGCGCTGCTCCCGCCTTCTCACCCAAATCCACGGCAACTCCAGAGCGAAATCACTTTTCTGCTGGGGGGGGGGGAGACGCCGGGACGCCCTGGCACGGTCAGCACCGCCGTGTCCGCACCAAGGGCCGCGTCCGGCCGCGCATCCCGCCCCGACCCGCTGCGCTCCCCGCGCCCCGGAGCCGCCCGCTTAAGTAGCGCTGCCGCGGGAGCTCCGCGGGCCGCGCCGGCCGGGGCGGAGCAAGGGTGGGCTCGGCCTCTCCGACCCTCCCAGGAGCCGCTCCGACCCGCCCCGGAGCCGCTCCGACCCGCCCCGGAGCCGCTCCCCCCGCGGCGCCGGCCAGGCTGCAGCACGCCCCGCACCGCTGTCAGCCGCGAGAACCGAAAGCGCCGCCCGAGGCCGTTCCCAAGAGCGATAGGACGAGAGGCCCCTCGGCGTTTCGCTTATCACGCAGCGAGCGTTTCGTTTCAGGCCGGCAGGGAGGGAGGGAGGGATGTCCCCGAGCACGGCGCTGCGTGCGTGGGGCTCGCACGCGAGCCGGGGAATGAGCCGGGAATGAGCCGGGGATGAGCCGGGGAATGAGCCGGGAATGAGCCGGGGATGAGCCGGGAATGAGCCGGGGATGAACCGGGGAATGAGCCGGGAATGAGCCGGGGATGAACCGGGGATGAACCGGGGAATGAGCCGGGAATGAGCCGGGGATGAACCGGGGAATGAGCCGGGGATGAGCCGGGAATGAGCCGGGGATGAGCCGGGAACACGCCGGGAATGAGCCGGGAACACGCCGGGAATGAGCCGTGCCAGCCCGGGAGCTGCAGTCACGCAGCACGGAGAACACACCGTGCTCACCGAAGGCAAGGACGGCACCCTGAGCCTCCCCGAGCTCCCGGTGCGAGCGGCTCCAGCCGCGCTAATGAATGAGTAAGAGACAAACAGGGAGCAAAGTCACCCTGAGTCACTCGCTGCAGCCACACGCAGCCCCTGGCACGGCGCTGCCCCGCTCGGGGCCGGGCTCCTGCCGGTGACACACTCCGGAACAGCCGGCGTGGAGCGGAACAGGTTTCCCGGAGAGGCTGCGGCTGCCCCAGCCCGGAAAGTGCTCAAGGCCAGCTCGGACGGGGCTCGCAGCAGCCCGGTCTGTGGAAGGTGTCCCTGCCCAGGGCGGGCTGGTGGAATGAGATGAGTTTTAAGGTCCGTTCCCCACCCAAAGCGCGCTGTGATAAGGCGCTAGAGGCAGCTATTGTTTATTTAGGGAGTATTTTACAGGTGGGATGGTGAGGAGCAGTTCCCCTCCCTTTGTCCCCGAGCCGTGCCGTGCTGTCACCGCTGTGCCGTACGTGTGAGGGAGCACGGGCGGTTCTGCTGGCCGTGCCGGCCGGGCGTGCTTCCCTGCTGAATCACCGCCTGCTCCCCGAGAAAAACCCGGCCGGGCACGGCCAGCCGCTCACACCGCCACCGCCACCTCCCATCCACCCACAGCGCTAAGAATGGCCGGATAAGAGAGCTTAGAAAGGGGTCAATAACTTCAGAATGTAACATTCATGTTGGTGGAACACCTATTGTATTATCTGCCCAGAGCAGCCCTGGCTCCCCATCCCTGGAAGTGTCCAAGGCCAGGCTGGAGAGAGCTTGGAGCAAGCTGGGATAGTGGAAGGTGTCCCTGCCCACGGCAGGGGCTGGATCAAGATGAACTTTTAGGTCCTTCCATCCCAAACCCCTCTGGGCTTCCACAACTCGTGCTCTTGTTTTCTTTTTAAAGCCAGTCTTTCATTCCTCGCGCTCAGTGACTTCATGAAATAACACATACAGAAAACAAAGGCGGCTGGAAGGAAACTTGTTTTAAGGTGGCACAAGCAGCACAGCACAGTTGGGAAACATTGCACAGCTGCATTTATAGTGCAGGTAGGATATGCCACTTTCCCAACTAATTACAGAAACGGAGCTCCATAGAATCACAGATTTTTGGGGCTGGGAATGACCTTAAAGCCCATCCAGTCCCACCTTCCACTATCCCAGGCTGCTCCAAGCCCTGTCCAACCCGGCCTTGGACTTCCAGGGATGGGGCAGCCACAGCTTGTCTGTGCCAGGGCCTCCCCACCCTCACAGGGGGGAATTTTATCCAGTCTAAACCTACTCTTTGTCAGTTTGAAGCCGTTCCCCTTGTCCTGTCCCTCCGTGTCCTTGTAAAACTCCAACGCAGTTGGAGAGAGAACGACTCAAGAGAGGCTGAGTAAAGGTGGCATCTGTATCTGCAGGAACTGAAAACAAATTATCATCTATAAATTAATTGAGCTCTCGAGTGTCTGAAGCATCAGACAGAGCCTCCCAGTCTGTCTGGACTGGAGCATTCCCAAGCAGGGTGACTGGGATGTGTCACATCCTCGTTCAGGGAGAAGGAGCTGCTCACACACACACTTGTATTTATGTGCCACCACCAGAACAGAAATTACCACTTTGGAATAGCTCCCTTCACGCATGAGCTATAAATAAGAGGCACATATGGCTGATCTGCACACTGGGGTGGGCACAGCTCCTGCTGCACTGGGCTGGGAGGATGGAACCAGGCAAAGACAGAGGCTGGAATAACCATCCTTCCCCAAACAAATATATAATTAAAGGAAACACAGGACACCAGACCCTCGACACCCATTTCTGAGGCCACCCCACACAAATATAGAAAGAAACTCTGACCACCGTGAAAGCATGATCTCATCTTTAAATACATGTTTAAATCTTAAGCAAGAGAAAGAAAGCTTTAATTATTTCTTTCAGATGGTAAAGGCCCCAGCTGAATACAGCAATTAACAACTCTGACTTGCAAATACAGGATAATCAGTATGCACACTCGGATTCTCTGATGAAAGAAACATCTGACTTAATGTTTGTGATAAAACAACAAAGCTCTCGGGCTCCAAGACATTTTTTTCTAGGGACAGAACTCCTTTGCCACCTCAACTCTTGCACAATGAACATTCTTCACTTCTTAGAACACATCACAGGACAGGAAAGTTCCTGAAACACTTCCCAGTGTTTCACACAAGCCAACAAACAGCAGCGTGCTGACAACAAACAAAGAGATCCCAGAATGGTTCGGGTGGCAAGGACCTTAAATCTCACCTCATCCCACCCTGGCCATGGGCAGGGACCTTCCACTAACCCAGCCTGGCCTTGGACACTCGGACAGCCACAGCTTTTCTGGGAATTCCATCCCAGCCCCTCCTGCCCTCTGGCACTGGGAGCCATTCCCTGTGTCCTGTCCCTCCATCCCTTGTCCCCAGTCCCTCTCCAGCTCTCCTGGAGCCCTCCCTGGATCCTTCTCCTCTCCAGGTGAGCACCCCCAGCTCTCCCAGCCCAGCTCCAGAGGGGCTCCAGCCCTTGGAGCAGCTCCTTGGCCTCCTCTGGGCTCTCTCCAGCAGCTCCAGGTCCCTCCTGTGCCAGGCCCCAGATCTGGGGGCAGCTCTGCAGGTGGGGTCTCACCTGAGTTGGGCAGAACTTCCCCTCCCCTGCTGCCCACGCTGGGGCTCAGCCCAGGGCACGGGGCTGGGGAGGTTCTGGGGGCCAGCTCGGGTCATGTTGAGCTCCCAAATTCTTCTCCTCAGGGCAGCTCCCTGGATTTGTGCTTTTCCACCCCAATGCTTGATGGCAAAGCTAATCCCCTGCAAATCCCAGCCCAAGCTCTACCCCTGCCAGGCAGCCAGGGCAGGTGAGCAGCCAGGGAAAGGAAAGGCCAACCATGCAGACGTTTATTAGAAGGTAACAGCAGGGAAAAGGGAATCTCTGATGTGCTGGCTGTGACTGTGATGGGAAATGATGCCAGCCAGGTTTCAGGGCTGGGAAGGAAGAGGCTGGAGGGCAGCAGAGGTTTATTCACAGCTGTGCTCAGGAAGCCTTGGCTGGACTGACACCTACTGGGCTCCACAGGCTGTGGTCGGTCCTCAAGACAAGGAAGGCAGAAATGTCACAGTTTAAACTTACCAAGATGAAATTTTCTATTCATTAAATTCATTTACTAGTGAATTTCTACTCATTACTTTCGTTCTGTTCATTCATTCTATCCATCTCCAGACCTTATCTGTTTATACATGATAATCTTAGAGCAGGTCAATGGAAGAAGGTGGTGCTAGTCTTTAAAGTAAAAATTTTCTTGCTGGTTACATATTCACTGTGTGCTGGGGATTTTTCAGTAAACCTCATATTTTTCTTTTTTTTACACTGGTCCAAAGAAAAGTCCCAAAACTAGAATGGTTCCAATTAATCAATGAAACCTTTTGAATTCAGACCCAACTTTTACATTTGCAGCTGGCAGTAAGCAAAGTAATTTCCTTGGTGTCAAATTCTCCCTCTTTTAATATCTTGTAATAGTAATTAAAAGTTTTGAAAGTACCAAGTCTGGTGAAAACAGCATTTATCATGTATTATACATGAGTATCACCACACCTCTGGTTATTTCACTATCAAATAATCTTATCCCAGGCAGTGATTTAGGATTGATGAATTTAGACAGCGAACACACAATTCCAAGGGGGGCCCTTTTCCTGGAAATTTGTCAGGAGTTAATCATTTCTGCAGAGGTATTTCAGTGCCCCAGGCAGAGGAATGGACCTCGACCCTTGGCCTGTGTGGGCAGAGAACACCTCTGTGCTTTCAGGGTGGCAGCACAGCAGCTGCAGCTCGGTCACTCCTGAGAGCTCCTGACTGCCCCATGGAACAAGAAATCATTTAGCACACAACTCCTTTCTATTTCTGTTCCATCAGTCACACTCAGGTCAGCAGTTTCTCCAGAGCTCAGCCTTCTAGGGAGAGTTTCCTTCTGCAGCTGGACCAGTCTGAGGGGGAAATTAATGATGCTTCCAAAGTAAAACAATAATATTTTAACCCCCCCTACACTTTATTTTTAGAATGCATGTAGTGAGCATTTGCAGGGAATCAGGTACAGACTGAGACCAGGTAACACCGGACACCAAAAAGTACCAGACTGGAGGGACACTCTGGGACACTGAACTGATTTGGAAGTTGATGTAAATACACAAATTAATGCATTGAATGAGTTAAGATGTGCCCACAGTGGGGCCAGGCTGGTCTGGTTTAGATGGGATTTTGCTGAGCTGCTGCTCCCTCTCGTGGAAGTCTCTCAAATCCTTGTAAATCCCGGGAATTTATTCAAGGCCAAAGCAACACTTAACGATCCTTAATGAACACAAACTGATTCATAAAACACCACTGAACTTTTGACACCTTTTAAGGATAATGATGATTCTGGAACATTTCCCAGGTGGATCCTGCCACCAGCTGAGCAGTAATGTGTGGATGACAGTGCTTTGGTCCTTCTCCTTTAGGCAAACTCCTGTTTAAACTAAACAAAATGGGAATGTTCCTTGTTCCTTTACAATGCAGTGTTTACCAACTGAAAGTTAAATATTGAGTAAAATCACCAGCTAGCTCTACCTAGCACACAGACATTTTGCTGTCTGCATTCAAATAATGTAATTAACACCAGTTCTGTTTTACTAACAGGTAATTTACTATCTACATGCAAATAAAGTCCATTCTTCAACCAAAAAATTCCAACAAATTAACAAAAGGATGCATGGAAGGTAACAGCACTGGCCTGTTTTATAGCTGAAAACCAGCTAAGAGCTGCTCCTGGAGAAGCTGAAGGTATAAATGAAGATCTCTGTAGATATCCCTGGAAAAGACCGGTCCTTACAGACAGGAGTGTCAACATCTTAAACTGAGAAAAACATAACCAAATGGACAAAATCAATGCTCCCTTCAATTGCACATTTTTCTTGTAAGATGCAGGAATTGAAGAACCGAAATCTGAAGCTGAAGGAGCAGCTGGGTGGGCCCAGGCTGCAGAACACCTAAATAAAACCAGCCCTAGGATGATGCAGAAACAGCCAAATGCCTGCTCTGCTCAGCAGCTGTTCTTGGAAACAGCCTGAAGTGCTCTGAGTAGGAGATGCTCTGCTCTGCAATCGAGAATCTGCATTTGGACATTTCTTTCCACAAGAATTCTGTGTGGGAGCACACTAGAAATGCTTTATTCCTGGGACTCATCCATCTGTGTGTTGCTGGATCCAGCTTCCCTGAAGGATACAGGATACTGCCTTGTACCTCATTCTGTTCATGACTTTTTGTCTTTCACATTTCCTAAGGCTTCTTAAATTAGGAAAGGAACTTGGTAGAATTCTTTTCTAAGGTTCAGGTTGAGCCATGATTGGCCAGCTGGATAACACAAAGTTTTCTGTGGATGCATTAATCCCCAACTGTTCCAGGAGATGAAGCAGTCAGCAACACCCCCTTCTACTCCCTCAGCCAAACACTGCTCAAATGGCACTTCAGTTTTAGTTCACCCTTACTTTAGGTATTAGCATTTTAGGAACAGTCAGCACAGGGATGTCTGACAAGACACTTACAGGCTAAAACCTCCCTGTGGTCCAGGTCCAGGTGCTTGCCAAGCTGGAGGCTGCAGGAGTGGGGAACCCTGGAGGAGACACGGGTGGGAAGTGGCAGCGAGCAGCCTGAGGGATGGAGCAGCAGCAGTGGGTGGGTGCCAGGATGCCACATGCCAGGCTCAGAAATCCCATCTGCCTGCTCCCTTCCCACTGACAGGATCCTGCACCGGGATAATCCCACTGCTCATCACCTCACACAGCCCCAGGGACCACGGGAGAGCCACCTGGGGGCTGGAGGGACACCAGCTCACTGTCCCCCATGGGAATGACTGCTTGACTGCCTTTATGTTGTGGTTGTTTTCCAAACACTGCCTCTGATAGCGCTTTTCAAAAGTGGTCAGGTCCAAACTGTTCCCAGAATAAATGCTGAGCAAGGCTGAATCTATTCCTAGACATGATTTCATTCATGTGGTCTGCAGGCACAAGAACCTTATAAATGCTAAAGAAGGAAACTGGAGCAGATGAGACCATTTCAAGACTTGAAAAGTGGGTCACATATGCTACACACTGAGCTGCCTTCCCCGACAGCAAGTGCCACAGCAATCCAGCAATTCCCAGCTTTTAGGAATGATTGGCACCTCTTCTGGGGGCTGCATTCCAGTGGAAAGTGGCTTGGAAGCAGATGAACTTTAAGTTCACCCTCCAACACAAATCATTCTGGGATTCTAACCCACATGGAGGGACTGATTTGTCTGGAAAATAACACAGCCAGATTATGGCTCCAGTCTTAAACCTCAGACACCACAGAATGTTTCAGGAAAGGCAGAGCACACAGGAGAACTGGAAAGCCTCTCACTCACCCAGTTCTCACACTCAGGGAGAAGCTTCTCAGCTCATGAGTGCTCATCCAAAGGAGGTTTTCCCAAACTCAGCACATTAATCCTTTCCTGCACGATAAATTGCAGTAATCTGACACAAAGGTGGTTTGAGTCTATACACACATAAGTGGCAACAATAAAATAAAATAAACAAAGCAAGTCCTGCCAGGAAATGTCACTGCCCTCATTCCAATTTTTCAGCTTAGTCCACCTTATAAATTTAGAGAAGAAGGGACAGCAGTAAAGACAATCCATGTATTTTCAGAATACTTATCACTGCTGCTGTGCTTCAGAAGAAATCTGGTAAGAAACCCAATAGCTAAATTGGGTTTTCCTGTTACCACGAGAACTTTTGCTTTTGGGTCACAGAGCCATTGCTCCTCTGACCTTGATACCTCACATTCCCAACAGTTTCTGAATGAGGATTTAGCCAAGATGCAAATTTAGGCCCTTAAGCAAAACCTGGGATTGTTTTATTTATTGTCAAATAAATAAAGTGGTGGCACTCTTTATTTTTGAGGAAGCATCTGTGACACACTCAGGGTATGAAGCTCTCACTGTACACAGAGTTCTGCCTGAAGCCACATTTTGCCAGTGGCAGGGGCTTTAAAAAAAGCAAAGAGCTCATTTGTTTTTTCAAGAAAATCCTTCATCATTCCACTGCCTAAATCAATGTCCTTTTTCATCCTAATGGACAGACAGATGGTCAGATTTCATTCCAAAATGACAGCATCCTTCCCATGTAAGCCAAACCAAGAACAAAAAGACTTAATTACATCCCACCACCACAACACAAAACAAATTTACCCAGATGAGAGGAAGGAAGAAATCTGGGCAAGGGCAGAGATAATGACTACTCTAAATCTTGAAACCATCTTGATTTCCCCCACAGTTTTTCCAACTACTTTGTACAACCCTAAGCATGCTCTTTAATAAAAAAATTAATTCATTTATTACTCTTAATTAATGTTTCCTACTAGAATCACGGAGTGGTTTGGGTTGGGAGGGCCCTTAAAGCCCATCCAGTTCCACCCCACAGCCATGGATGGGGACACCGTGGATTTAACCTGATTTACAAAGAAAACAACCCCAATCTCCACTCTTGCTACAGAACCATTCTCAGCACACTTTTGGGAATGTCACCTAAGAGGCAAAAACTGCATTTCCCACCTGTGGGAGCCAGGGACTGCTGAAAGCACTTCAGGAGAGGTTCATCCCTGGCAGTTTGGACAGGGATAGAGGAAGGTGTCCCTGCCCATGGCAGGGCTGGAATGAGCTGAGCTTTAAAGCCCCTTCCAGCCCAACCCATTCCACGATTCCACGATGAGGAGAAGGCTGGGTCCCTGCTGTGGCAGCTGGGGAGCTGCACACCTGCACAGGTATGGCCACACTGGTGCTCACAGGTGCTGCTGCTGCTCCCAGGAGCTCCTGTGCTTCATCTGACGGGCTGCTGTGTCCACAAACCCAGCCTGGGAATCCCTGCAGGAGAGAGATTTCCAAGCCTGAAGGAAGGTCTGGCTAGCAGAGGTGTAACTCCCATGGCTGCCTGCAGATAATATGACATCAACAGATCCTGTTAGCACACTGCATCAACACACTGAATCTGAAAATCTGCTTTGTTTGGTCTTGGAAATTTATTACGAGCTCAAAAAGCAGAGTTCTTCTGCACCCAAGTGTTGTATAAAGCTCTATCATCATAAATTAATTTTGATCATATTTAACCCCACTTTCCACTTAGCATTTCCTCATGGCACGCACCTCAAGTGTTTTATTGGAAGCAGAGAACACTAATAACTGGAGGGAAATAAATGGGGGAAATTAATTAAATTTCAGAAAAATACACGCTTTGCTAAATGAAGTTTACACCAAAACATTAAAGGCATGGAGAGAATTGTCAGTCCAGGGGACAAGGAGTGCTGCAGCCAGCCCAGGCCATCGGGACAATGCCTGTACCCAATGGCAAGTGCTCCCCACTGCTGTTCATCCCCAAACCTCTGCGGGCTGTCACCACAAACTGCAGAGGGAACGCCAAGAGCAGTGGAGAGCAGGGCACTCTGCACTGCTCCCCAGGCCGGGGACACCAGGGATGGCTCCAAAAGCCTAAAACAAGACAGGAACGCTCTGCTGAGGGAGCTGGGATTTTTCACAGCGGGGGAAAACGCCACAGAAAACACGGCCAATTTCCACTCCTTCCCAGGCCAGCTGTGACACCGGGGGGATCCCGGCCCGCCGGGAACTCACCTGCCGCAGCCTCACGGGCAGCGGGGCTGCATCGGGATGGGATCGGGATGGGATCAGGATGGGATGGGGATGGGATTGGGATCGGGATGGGATCGGGATGGGGATGGGATCGGGATGGGATCGGGATGGGGATGGGATCGGGATGGGATCGGGATGAGGATCGAGATGGGATCGGGATGGGATGGGGCCGGGACCGGGATGGGATTGGGATCGGGATGGGGATGGGATGGGGATGGGATCGGGATGGGGATGGGATGGGGATGGGATTGAGATGGGATCAGGATGGGGATGGGATCGGGATGGGGATGGGATCGGGATCGGGATGGGGATGGGATGGGGATGGGATCGAGATGGGATCGGGATGGGGATGGGATAGGGATGGGATTGGGATCGCTATAGCATCGGCATGGGATGGCTATAGGATCCGGGCTGAGGGGTGGGATCGCTATAGGATCGGATGGGATTGCTGTAGGGCCGGGATGGGATCGCTATAGGATGGGACGGGATCACTGTAGCCGGGCTGAGGGATGGGATCGCTGTAGGATCGAATGGGATCGCTGTAGGATTGGATGGGATCACTATAGAATCGAATGGGATCGCTGTAGGAACGGGATGGGATCGCTGTAGGATCGGATGGGATCGCTGTAGGGCCGGGCTGAGGGATGGGATCACTATAGGACCGGGATGGGATCACTATAGGACCGGATGGGATCGCTGTAGCCAGGCTGAGGGATGGGATCACTATAGGATCGGATGGGATCGCTGTAGGGCCGGGCTGAGGGATGGGATCGCTGTAGGGCCAGGCTGAGGGATGGGATCACTATAGGATCGGATGGGATCGCTGTAGGGCCGGGCTGAGGGCTGGGATCGCTGTAGCCGGGCTGAGGGATGGGATCACTATAGGATCGGATGGGATCGCTGTAGCCGGGCTGAGGAATGGGATCGCTGTAGGGCCGGGCTGAGGGATGGGATCGCTGTAGCCAGGCTGAGGGATGGGATCGCTATAGGATCGGATGGGATCGCTGTAGCCGGGCTGAGGGATGGGATCGCTGTAGCCGGGCTGAGGGATGGCGCTGAGGGAGGGCCGCGCTCCGGAAGCGCTCCCGGCCCGCCGGGCCCGCCCCGCCTGACCCGGAGCCGCTCGGGCCGTGCTGACGCTGCCTTGTCCCGCCATGGCTCCCAAGGGCGGCCCCGGCGGCCGGCAGCAGTCCGAGGAGGATCTGCTGCTCCAGGACTTCAGCCGAAACCTCTCCGCCAAATCCTCCGCGCTCTTCTTCGGCAACGCCTTCATCGTCTCCGCCATCCCCATCTGTGAGCGGGCGGGGGCGGGCGGCGGCCGTGAGGGGAGCGGCGGGTTCTGAGGGGAGAGGAGACCCTGGAGAGGGGGATCAGCAACCTGGGGGGATCAGAGTGCTCTGGAAGGGGGGGATCAGCAGCCCTGGGGGGATCAGCAATCCTGGGGGGATCAGCAGCCCTGGGGGGATCAGGAGATTGGGAAGAGGGATCAGGGCTCCCCAGTGCCGGATCTGTCCCGCTGCCCGCGGCGGATCCCGGGGCTGCTGCTCCGCGCCTGGCTCCGAACCCTGTGGGGTTCTGGTTCCGAACGCTGTCGGGTTCTGGTTCCGGGCCCTGTCGGGTTCTGGTTCCGGGCCCTGTCGGGTTCTGGTTCTGAGCCCCGTCGGATCAGCCGGTCCGGTTCCAGCCGTGCCGGTCCGGTTCCAGCGGTGCCGGTACCGGTTCCAGCAGTGCCGGTCCGGTTCCAGCGGTACCGGTCCGGTTCCAGCGGTGCCGGTGCCGGTTCCAGCGGTGCCGGTTCCAGCGGTGCCGGTACCGGTTCCAGCCGTGCCGGTCCGGTTCCAGCAGTGCCGGTGCCGGTTCCAGCGGTGCCAGTCCGGTTCCAGCGGTGCCGGTCCGGTTCCAGCGGTGCCGGTGCCGGTTCCAGCGGTGCCGGTCCGGTTCCAGCGGTGCCGGTCCGGTTCCAGCGGTGCCGGTTCCAGCAGTGCCGGTGCCGGTTCCAGCGGTACCGGTCCGGTTCCAGCGGTGCCGGTGCCGGTTCCAGCGGTACCGGCTCCAGCCCGGCCGGCAGGGCAGTATCACTGACGTGTCACCGCAGCAGCGCTGCCTCGCAGGCTCTGCCGTGCTCTCCCAGAGCCGCTTTCAGCCACGCAAAGCTCATTTCCCCCTTCCAAAGTATTTTTAATGCAGTGGAAAGAGTCCTCCGTGATTTTGGAGGAGATGGCTTTGCTCAGGTGGAGACTGTGGAATTACAGAGCTCAGATCCTGTGTGGGTCTCTAGTAAGGGACGCTTCTCTTGGAGAAAAACTGCTTCAAATACCATTCTTCCTTCTTTTTAAGGGCTTTATTGGAGAATATGGCATATGGATCTTGTTCAGTCTGCAGTCCTGTACAGCGTCATGACCCTCATCAGCACCTATCTCGTGGCTTTTGCATATAAAAACGTCAAGTTTGTCCTCAAGCACAAGTAAGTTTGGTGCCTATTTGAATTTATAATTTAATAATTTAACAAAACAGCCGTTTACTACTGTAGTTTCTTATTAATAAGAAGGCCTGAAATGGTACTCCAAAAAATATTTTGCACAGAAGTATCTCCTAATTGGTTTCTGTTCTTTTGTATGTATAGTCAGATCTTGTCAGCTAAGAGTATGGTGAAGCAGTAAATCCACCATCATGCTTGCTGGGTATCACCACAAATGATGTTTAAATTATATTACTTATTGCATGTGAATTATATTACTTCTAGTAATTGTTGTTATTATTTCTTGTTGTCCCTTCACCTTGACAAAACTGCGGTATCTTGCCTAAGTTGTGTTCTTCACTGTACATTAAACTTCCTGTAATCCCAGGGTTGGGGAGTGGGGTTTTTTTTCATTTTTGAAGTGTGACATGAGTGGTGGCACTTACAGAGTAGCCCAGAAAAGAGAAGATGCTGTTTCCAAAGAGGTGACTCGCAAGCTGTCCGAGGCAGACAACAGGAAGATGTCCCGCAAGGAGAAGGATGAAAGGTGATGTCCCTGTCCTCTTCCTTCTCTCCCTTGTTGCAGGACTGCATTAAATGTCTTTAAGGCTCTGGGTGGGGTGGTAGGGGCTGTGCTTGGCACTGTTTTTTCTCTATTCTGGTAGGCAGAAGCTGCAGGGTAGCTCTTGGTCCAGCTTCAAGCCCTTTTGGGGCGAGTTGTCAGGGGAAGCCTCAGATGCACTCGGTGATAGAGGGGATCCCCACTGGGGCTGTGCAGGATGGGAGCTTTGGAGCCAAACTCTGTCCTCTGGAAACAGTACTGCACACTTCATCCTGTGGGTGTGCCAGCATCTCCCCTGCATCCCTGGCAGTGCCCAGGGCCAGGCTGGACAGGGCTTGGAGCAGCCTGGGATAGTTGGAGATATCCCTGCCATGGCAGGGGTGGGATGGGATCAGCTTTCAGGCCCCTCCCAACCCAAACCACTCCAGGATTCTGTGATATCCAAGAAGTATATTTGAAATTTTATCTCTGCTTGCTCCTAGGATTCTGTGGAAGAAAAATGAAGTTGCAGATTATGAAGCAACAACTTTCTCCATCTTTTACAACAACACCCTCTTTCTGGTCCTGGTCATCATCGCTTCCTTCTTTGTGCTGAAGAACTTCAACCCCACTGTGTATCCTTTATCCCCAGCCTGGAACCCCCACTCCTGTTAGCTGTCACCACGAGCTGTAGTTGTCCTGTGGGCTGTGGCATTCCCCTGTGGGTAAGTGCAGCTCATTGTAGGTCAGGATCTCTTCCCTGACAGGATGCTTTAGCTCCAGTAACTCTCAATGCTTTGTTCCTGAAGGATATCAGTATTGCTAACAGGGCAGATAATTAAAGATATGTATTTATAAAACTTGTAAGAGAACAGGTTTAACTTCATGGGTGTCTTAACTCTGAAGGTGAGTTCTGAAGCTGTGCTTCAGGTTGCAATATTCCAGTTTTAAAACTATAATTCCTTCCTTTTCATTAAACTCCTACCAAATGTTCTGTACCAGAGAAGGATCTTGACAATTCCTTAACCTGTTCCCTACAGAAACTACATCCTTTCTATCAGTGCTTCCTCAGGACTGATTGCTCTGCTGTCCACAGGATCCAAGTAGACAGAAAACCCACAAGATTCTGTCAGAGGCTTCAACTGCCATGAAAATGCCTAAGGGTGGAATAGGAATAATTTCTTTTTTAGCATGAGGAAAATATGGGGAGGGTTTGAATGCAAACTGGTTGAATTATATTTACTTTTGGTATCTTTACATGGTATTTGATATTGGAGTTACTCAGTTTTTTTTTACTTAGCAAGGAGAGGGAGTGGGGTGTGAGCTGTGAGCAGACACCACCTTTCTGCAGCTCCGCCCTGGGGACAATCCATTTATCATTGTAACTTGAAAAGTTGTAATAAAAAGGGGCTTTTTTTGTCATTTGATTCTTTGTGTTTTCATTCTTCTTTTTTTTTCAAAAAAACCAGGGAATTTCATATCTGGGTTTGTCAACTCTTTCTGTTCTACAGGTTAACATATTCCGTAGAAGCACTCCCCATTTTTGAGTAACTTGGAGTCAGGACAAAACCTAAATCTCCCAGGAAAACACTTTTGAAGTGTTATTTTTTTTTCATTGTTCTTCAGTTATTTTCATTAATCTTCAGTTACATTCTTTAGGTTGTAAATTTAAAAAAAAACAACAACCCTACCAGTCTCCCTGCACAGCTTAAGAAAAATTCTTTAGCTGGCTTTTAATAATGGGTTTATCTTTCAATCCTGTGCCTTCTTTTCTGGCTATCACTGGAGCAGCTGTTCACTTCAATGCCAAACTCTACTGATATTAATGCAATTCCAGTTATAGATCCTGCCATTATAGACTTGGGGATCCTAATGAGAGAAGAAAGAGAAAGTTTATAATCAGATTTAACGTAACAATTACTCTGCTAATCTTGGCTTCAGTGAGATTAAATGGAAAATAGAGTAAAATGGAGAATGTCATGAGCAGGAGACAGTTATGGCTCTATTTCTGACAAATTCAAGTACTTTTGGTCATTTAATACTCTTTAATTAACTGTTTCCTCTCAAAATACATGGATTTTTCTTTATCCCTTCTGCCTGACTATTCACTGGAAGGACACATTCCATAAAACTTCTGCCTGCCTTGGAGAATTTCCTTTTCCTTTGGCCTCCCTTCTTATAAGGGACATAATTGATGGGTCTTAGGCTGAGCATTCAGCTCACATAAAGCAGATTTTTAACCAACCTTTCCAACCAGCACAAAGCCAGGCTGGCTCCTCTGGGAGCAGCAGGACTTTGATGTTTTTCCTCAGCTGTTCCCAGGGCTGAATTCCAGCCCTTGAACAGACAATGTTAAACTCACTTTCCTGGCAGGTGTACTTTCCAGAAAATCTGCTGTCTGGAAAGTGCTTGGGAGCTGCACTTTCTTCTGCCATTACTGTCAGCTCACTGAGTCTTTTATTACCAGCTTTTCATCTTCTCTCGGGGCTTTTTTGGTATTGACAGTTGCAGAGGCCTGGAGCTCAGTGAGTGTCAGAATTTTCCTGGAGAGGGAAGGCTGAGCATGACAGCCTGAAACAAAAGCAGGTGGGTGGGTGGGGTGGGTTGTGTTCTGCAAAAAAAAACCTAATCTTGAGCCTTCACAGAAAATTTGGGGCTTTTTTTATTTTTTGGCTGGCATTTGGATTTTTGTTCGCTTTTTCAGTTGTCTGTTTTTTCTTTACAGGTGGTGTTTGGTTTTTTTCCCTTGCAATCCCCACTACAAGTTGGAGTGATAAATAAAAAATTCAATATAATGTACTGAAATGGTATTTCTCTAGTCTAATGCTGGGAGTTAATCTAAAGCTGGGCTGCTACTTGGCCCCACATTGCCCTCAGAGCCTGTAAGGGACAATGCCATCTCCTCAATTAAAGAAAAAGTTGGGAATTGATCTAGCTTTAATACATTCTTGGATTCTCAAGTACATGAGAAGGGGAAGAGAGAACATTAAATTGTACCTCCAGAGGGAGGAAAAGGAATTAGTCTGTACTGGGAGGATAATTATATTAAATTAATAAAGCTGTTAACTGTGTAAAGGTGGAAGTCTTTATAAAAATTAACAATAGTCAGTGGTGATGCAGCGCTGGGGATGTTCCCAGGGCAGGGGAAGGTGGCTGGGACTGGCCAGTGTCACCTTGGGGAGGCTGGGGACAGCTGCACTGGCTTCGCTTCAGGCCAAATCAGGGAGCAGTTTGGGTTGGAAGGGACCCCAAAGCCCCTCCAGTGTCCCCCTGCCATGGCAGGGACACCTCCCACTGTCCCAGGGGCTCCAAACCCATCCAGCCTGGCCTTGGGCACTTCCAGGGATCCAGGGGAGCCACAGCTGCTCTGGGCACCTGTGCCAGGCACTGCCCTCCCTCCCAGCCAGGAATTCCTGCCCAAAATCCCATCCAGCCCTGCTCCCTTCAGCCTCAGGCCAGGACAGACCTTACCTGGGACTGCTGTGCTCCTTGGGGACCGGCTGCCAGCAGCGCCTCGGGGCCAGCCCAGCTCCCTCCTGTCCCTGCTGCCCCTCCTGGGCACAGCTGGAGCGGTTCCCTGGGCACAGCTGGAATGGTTCCCTGTGGAACAACACCCTCCCATCCTCAGCAGAAAGCCCAGAGCAGCTCTGGTGTCAGAAACATCTCTGCAGCTCTCAGGGTAGATGCACAAAATGCTTTTATTGTGTCCAAGCAGAATTCCAGTCAGACTGCATTTCTCATGTACAGCAGGAGTCATTTACACACACCACAGCTTCAAATACAGGAGGAGACCACTCAGGTGTGGGAGCTGCTCACCTGGCCCAGGTGAGCTGCAGAGGGGGAGAACAAGGTCCTACAAATACTGTACAGAGCTGTATCCCAGCAGGGACGGGAGAAATACAGACTGAAATCAGAGGAGCGTGGTACAGAGCAAATCCATGGGAAGATACAACGTGGGGCTTGAGCTGGGCAAAGTAAGATGTAAATTCTTCCTGTCAACTCCTGTAAATGCTCACAAAAATCTGTTTAAAATGTGTCTATGCATTTACTTATCCCCGGTTCCAAACCAAGTGAAAGCAGGTGCAGCATTTTGGAGTACGTACCTGATTGCTCCTGCAGCTCTCAGCAGCTATATATTGTAAATATTTATAGTATCTATATCCTTAAAAGCTCCTGAATATTGAAATTTGCAGTAGCTCTGTCTACAAGCAGGCAGAAGTAGAGGCAGGTTTCTATAGATGCAAAACCCAATATTTAATCATGGCTTTCTTGGTTTAAGGTTTATGGAGCAGTAGAACTCTGCAGAGCTCTTGTGTTCAGTAACCTGGCAGGCGTGTTTGGGCTTCCTAGCACTGCTCCAGGGGTGCTGCCCAGGAGCATTCACAGCTGGAACAGCTGTAAAATTAGGAGCTGAACTATCTAACTGCTAGCTAGTTCTCTGTCTCACAGCCTTTATTCAACTACAAAGAAATCCTAGAGCTTATATTCTGCGTAAAAAAGCAAAGTTTGAGCTTGCTCCTTCCATCTGTTAACCTGAAGAAACTTTATAGTTGAGATTTCCCAAACGTGGTTTTATTAAAACCTGAAGTTGTATCTGGCTTTTCTTCATTGAAAAAATAGATCTGTACATCCTTCTTTAATTACCAAGTACCTGAAGGTTATAAATTATTTCTTTTTTTTTTTCTTTTTTTTTTTCTTTTTTTGCTTTACAAGTGTTTGTCACAGCACAAGCATGAGGTGCAAAGAGTAAAGTAAAAATTAATGAACTCGGTCAAGAAGGTAAGAAAATACAAGGTTATTCTTGGTTAGAAGAGAGATCAACTGTGCTTTTAAATTCACTGCAGAGTAGTAGCAAGAGCACACATCTCGAAGGATCCAGTGACAGTAGACACCGAGCAGCAAGTGCTGAATGATTCTCATGAGAGTAATTCAGGGCTGTACTGGAGTACAGAGCACTTCTAAACCATGCAGTCCAGGAAATTCATGCATTGCCTTAGGATCTGTAGTCCTTCTTGCTGTAGGGCTTGTTGCCCAGGATATTATCTATTTCATTTACAATATGGGATGTCATCTTTGGAAGGACCTGGGGTGGAAGAAAGCGATGTTTAATCGAGATAGTTCCAAAATGAAACCTAGATTTTATCAAAGTACATTTCCTCTGGGGTTTTTGTGTGACAGATATTAAGCATTCATCTAATAACTTTCTCCCTTAAAGGAAAAACCACTGGAGTATTTTTAGTCAGTGAGAGACTCACAGCAAAGCCTCTCAGCTTTCTGTGTGGAATATTGCTTGGCTGCAGTGGGACACGAGCTGGTGCAAGGACAGCAGAGGAAGAGGAAGCTCTGATTGGGGAAAACCAGCAGGGAATAATTAAGGTGGGTGCAGGTGACGTGTGACAGCACAGAATCTGTCACCACACCTCCTGGAGTCACCTGCATTCTCAGCTACATGGAAGCTGCTGATGGCACCCTGGTGTCCCTGGCTATGTCTGCAGTGACCCCAGTGGTGCTGAGCCTCGGTGGCACCAGGGATGGGGCTGATCAAGGTGCATGAATGGAGCTGAGAGACAAAATCCCACGGTGTTATCCTGCCATGAAGGGCAGGAGGGTGCTGAGGTCTGGTGCTGCCACCCCCTGCACTCACCTGGATGGCTCCGAGGTTCTCGATCAGCTGCTCGGGGTTGGAGGATCCCAGAAGGACAGAGCTCACCCCCTCATTCCTCAGGCACCATGCTGGGAAGGGAAGAAAGGCACAAGGTGGTCAGGAACAGAGATGGGCTGCCAGGGCCCTGCTCCTCTCCCTAATGTTTGACAGAGCCTCTGTCTCTGCTTGGAAATAATCACATTATTTGTCTCAGCTTTGCTCCTCTGGCACTGCCAGGAGGAAGAGGCACAGATCAAAAATCAAACCCCACAGATCTTCCAGGATCCCACCTGAAGCCTGGTCCCTGCCCCAGCACTTCTCCTGGTTGTGGGGTTTGGTTTTTTCCCTACCACAAGGAGTCACTGCTGGGATGTTGAGCCAGGGACCACCTTTCTGACAGACGTGGCATTTTCCAGCCTCAGCTCTCAGAAGCATAATTATTATGGAAAAAACCCCTAAAACTCGTTTTTAACAGCATTCTCTTGTCTGCCAGGCCAGAACCACAAAGGTGATGGCTTCAGGTGGGGAGGGAATGTCCCGGGAAACAGGGAGGTGGGACCCCTGCAATGCCCAAGATGCTCTGACCCTGTCAGCCACAGCCTGCTGCTGCTGCTGGAAACAATCCTGTTTAAATTAATTGTTGCCCAGAGAAGGTGTGGCTGCCCCTGGATCCCTGGCAGTGTCCCAGGCCAGGCTGGATGGATTTGGAGCAACCTGCACTAGTGGAAGGTTCCTGCCCATGGAACAAAATGAGCTTTAAGTTCCTTTCTAAACCAAACCACTCCAGGATCGGTAATTTTTTACACATTTTAAATAAACCCACATCCAGCTACAAGCCCGGACCAAACCACGTTGGAAAGACAGCCCATTTTCTGTGTCAGCCTTTCCCAAGCCACCCCTGAGGCCTGGAGAGGCTCAGGAGCAGCCCTGGAGGTGGCAGCTGTGCAGGGACCCACCAACAGCCAGCTGTGGCAGCGTGCAGCCGAGGCGCTCGGCGATGGGGGACAGGTCCTTCAGCTTCCCCTGCTGCTTCCTGCCCTCCTCGCTGATGATCTTCTCCTTCAGCCACTGGTAGCACTGCAGAGCAATCACAGCACATTGGGCTGTCAGCTCTCATCCTCCAAAATGGGCAGTTTCAGGCAATTTATAATTATAGTCTATAAATATATATAAATAGCAGCACTTGAAAAGCCACGTCCAGCCCAGAAGGTCATGGAGGCTGAGCATCACAAAGCTTGGCTACCCAAAGCAATTAGAGCAGGAGCAGAATGTCTCTTCTTGTCCTCAGCTCTCTGCTTTTATTCTCCCTCCAGAACCTGGAACCTCCCCAGTTTTCTTTTTTGGACCCTATAACCCCAGTAAGAATAAAATCAGGATAATAGTGGAGAAATCAAGGTGCAGTGACACCAGAATGCCAGAACCTGTTAGGGAGGGCAGCCCCCAGCAGCCCATGGGTCTCCCTTGGCCTGGGGGTCTCTGGAGGGATGCTGGGGGGCTGAGCACCCCCCTGGCCTGGGTGGGTACCCAGAGAAACAATGTCCAAATCTGTTGGACCTACGTGGTTCAGGGGGCTGGAAGTGGCAGCAGCTGCATCCCCTCATGGCTGCACTCCATGACCTTGGAGGTCTTTTCCAGCCTTAAGGAATCCAGGATTAACATCAGCCAGGAGCCTGGAGCAGCACAGAGCCCCTGGCTCGTGCTTCCTCGTGGGTGATGCTCTCATGAGGGTGGGGATGGCCTCCAGCAGCCCCAGCCCTGCCCCAAAGCCCCCCAGCCCTGATCTCCCTGCGTGGGGAGCCTGAGCTCCTTCTAACCCAGATTCTCCTGCTCTTTGGAGTGTGGTTGCCAGAGAAACCAGGCTGATCCATCCCTGCACAGCCCAGCCTTCTCACGAGGGAGCCCTTTTCCCCCTTTGTTATTTTCCTGCCCTCACAGAAGCAGCACAACCCAAACATGCACCAGAAATACCTTGAGTGAAGCCCTTGAGCTTTCAGGGACCCCGTTGCCGTATTTCCCTGAGATGATCCCACAGGCCAGGGGGGACCACGTCATTGCTCCCACCCCTGCAGAGGAAACAGAAAAAGGGAGTTTTAGGGGAGTGGGACAAATCAGAGTCGGAGCAAAAATACGCTTTTCACTTAAAAACTGAACCAAAAGGAAAACAATTGCTGCTTGTTTGTGTTGCCAGTGGCAGCAATGCTCAGTTGCTCTTACAGGAAGGTGCTGCTGATGCCCTCAAGGGTATTAAGGATTTATTTTACTTAATGGGCCACATGAATCTCAGAGAGTAAGGAGCAGCCAAGCCAATTAATCCTTCATATGTTTATTAATACACTTTAGTTATTAATATATAATAAGCAATACTTCTTTATCAGAGGCACAGCAAGCTGGTTTTTATTTTAGGTCACTAGACAGAGACTTGGCTTTGTCACTGGTCCCACCTGGAGCCCCAGGTGATCCTTCTGTCCATTTCTCTCTGGGAATGCCCCAGGCAAAAGGCCCAGCAGGCTCAGACTCACCGATTTTGTGATACAATTCTGGCAGCTGCACCTCCACCTTCTCCCTCTGGAACAGGTGATACTCGGCCTGCTCACACACGGGGGGGATCATGTTGAACTGCCTGGCCACGGAGTAAGCCTCCTGCAGAGGAGAAACCCACGGAGAAAACGCTTCAGAAAGTGAAAATATCCTGCAGGACACACCAGGCCACGCTCCCTGAGTGTGCAGGAGGTGGCCAAGGCAAGGATCTGCAATCCTGGCATCTCCTGGAGTCACAGCCAGGTTTGGGACATCAAAGCCCATCTCATCCCACCCCCTCCCATGGGACAGGCCGACAGCAAAAGGAAAGGCTTGATTTCAGTCAAACCAAAACAGCACAAGCCCAACTAAAGCACCCAAAGATCAGCCCATCCTGTGGAGCAGGCTGGAGGGGACCCTCACCCACCATGATCTCCATGGCGCTCCAGCGGGACGTGCCCCAGTACATGGCCATGCCCTGGTTGATCACATGTGTCATCGCCCGCACGATTTCTGCAGGGAAAAAAGGAGGGTGAGAGGTGTGCTGAGGCCACCAAAAACACCTCCAAACGCCACAATCCCGAGTGCTGGACACCGCTCCTGCTGTGCTCTCCTGTCCGGGTGGGGCTGGAAAAGCATTTGCAGTGCAAACATCAAGACATTGAGGTTAAAAACTGCTTTTCCCGCCTGTCTCTTGCCTACCACGGCCTTAGGAGAACATTTCTTTCAAAAGGGAACACAAGAGGGCAGCACAGTGGAAAAATAAACTTCAAAATAAATCCTATTTTTTTTTTTAATTTGCTTCCTGAAAGCACATATCTGGGTCTGCCTCTTTTTCCCAGGAATACCGGGGACAAAGCTGCAAGAACAGATGATTGAGCCTTACTCCACCAAGGGCTCTGTCACCCTCAGGTGTCCCCTCTGCCAAAGCCAGCACAGCAGTGCCCCTCGTTCTCTGGGACATGGGAGCTTGCAAGGCCACACACACCAGGATGGGATCTTGGATTTCACCCCTCAGACCTCCCTGCCTGCCTGGGGGTGAAAAATCCCTCATGAAGTTTAGTTTAATGGAATCCCAGACTGGTCTGGGTTGGAATGGATGGTAAAACTCATCCTCTGCCATGGCAGGGACACCTCCCACTGTCCCAGGGGTTCCCAGCCCCAATGTCCAGCCTGGCCTTGGGCACTGCCAGGGATCCAGGAACAGCCCCAGCTGCTCTGGGCACCTGTGCCAGGCACTGCCCACCCTCCCAGCCAGGAATCCCTTCCCAACATCCCATCCATCCCTGTCCTGTGTCACAGCCCCCAGGAGCAGCCACGAGCTGTAACCCCCTGCCCTGGCTGTTCCTGGCAGGGCTGCAGCATTGACACAGAAATAGGGGGAAAACGAGCTAAACTCACTCTGAGAAGGAAATAAAACAGTTCTGGGGCACTGCTGCCTGTGGGCTCCTCCTCGTGGGCAGCAGGCACAGCTCCATGGGCTCCTTCCATGGCAGAGCCACGGAGCTGACACTGCCCACCCACCCCAGCAGCTCCCACCACCAAAAATCCCTCCAGAGGGGCTGCCCTGGAGCCTGCAGTGCCCAGAAATCCCCTCTGCTCCTGCTGGCATCAGGCTCCAGCAGCTCCCACCACCCCAAACCCCTCCAGAGGAGCTGCCCTGGAGCCTGCAGTGCCCAGAAATCCCCTCTGCTCCTGCTGGCATCAGGCTCCAGCAGCTCCCACCACCCCAAACCCCTCTGGAGATGCTGCCCTGGAGCCTGCAGTGCCCAGAAATCCCCTCTGCTCCCGCTGGCATCAGGCTCCAGCACCGCTGCCTTTCCCTCCGGCAGCACTCTCGTCCTACTTATGGCAGGAAAAGCAGGAGCCTGGCAGGAAAAGCAGGAGCCTGGCAGTGAGGAGGCTCCAGAACCAACCTGGGCATCGCTCTGGATCCTTCTGCAGGCACTGCCAGGCAGCTCCGAGGGGAAAGGCTCCGTTTATAACCTGCAGCGCTGGGATCTGTTTGACACACAGACCTGCCTTAAACCCAAACACAAATCCACTTCCTCCGAGGGAATGAGGGAAAGGAAATGAAAACCCCAGGCAGCATGGAAGCCAGCACTGGGATGTAAATGAAACTTCCAGTTCTGCCTGGAAAAATATCAATTGGTTTCAGTGAAGTGTAAATATAGAATCAAAGAGTGGCTGGGGTTGTGAAGGACCTTCAAGATCATCTTCATTCCAGCCCTTGCTGTGGGCAGGAACACCTTCTACCTGGCCAGGGCTCCAGAATACAACCAGGGAGCAATTTCAAGCTGCCCCATCTGAATATTTAATTAAAAATTGGTTTTCATTTCCTACTGCCATCAGTCTAAGCCTGTAAGTGATCCTTCCCTTCCTCCCTCCCTCCTCAGCAGCTTCTCCCTGGGTTCAGTTTTCTATTTTTGCCCCGCCACCATTTCAGAGTTTTGAAAAACATTTCGTCACACGCCTCTTACACATCTCAGCCCGTGGTTGTTTTCATTTCTCCAGCCTCTACTCCTTTCAAAAAAAAAAAACCCAAGTCAACTTGGAAAATGGATATAAATATATTTATATATATCTTCTTGTTTAGAGAACCAGGGACAGCAATGGGAAGAGCACACACCTGGATCTCTTGTCCTGCCAGCTGGATGCCCAAATGGCAGCACTTAAGAACAGGAGATTTATTTTTTTTTTAGTATAAATCAATGCTTCAAATCCCAAATAACAGCTCCTGGCATCATAACAATAATAACTCTGAAGGAGATTAAAGCTCCCTGGTAGGAACATTGTCACCTTTCCTCCCTGCCGGGGCTGTGCCTGGTGCTGTGGGCACCTGGCTCTGTGACAATGGGGACACTCCAGGGACCCTCCTCTCCAGCTGCCCTGCTGGAAAAGCCCCTTGGGATGAAGAAAAAGCATTTCCTTGCTGGGGGACGAGATCTGCAGCCCGAGAAACGAGGCACGAGACACACAGAAATTCCAGAGGGACGGATCCTTCCCGTCAGGGTCCCTGCTGGAGGGGCTGGGTGGTGGCACAGGGTGACAGGGACACCCCACACACGGCTGGATGAGGGTGGGCAGCCCCTCATCCCCCCTGCCTGGAAGGTCTGGCTCTGGGCCATGGGACCAGAGCTTCCCAAGGTGCTCATCCCCAGCTGCTCCCTGACTCCAGCAGCCACCGCTTTTACAATGGAAAACCATTTCCATTTGCTCTGAGACCTTGAAGAACATTAAATACATTTTGGGGGTTTAGGTTAAGCAGCTTTGCCAGGTGCCCTGAGGCCCAGAGTCTCTGCCAGCACAGAAATCCCACGGAATGCTCGTGTGCTCGGGTCCCCAGGGAGGAGCAGAGCCTGGGGAGAGAAGGGATCTGCTCCGGCTGGGCTCACAGCAGGATCTGTACAATCTGCTCCTTGGTGCTGCTGGCAGCAGAGGGAGGAGGGCCTTGAGGGGCAGCAAGCAGGGAAAACAAACAACACCATTCCAGGTTTGTTTGTGCCCCCCTGGCTGCTCCAGCAGGACCCACAGGTGCTGCCACGAGCGGGGAACATTTTCAGGTCACCTTCTCCTTCAGGAGTGACCGCCCCTGGATCCCTGCAAGTGTCCCAGGGCAGGCTGGACAGTGGAAGGTGTCCCTGCCCAGGGTAGGGGGTGGGATGAGATAAGTTTTAAAGTGCTTTCCAAGCCAAAGCAGTCCCTGATTCCCTGTGGGAGAAGCTGAGGCGTGTGTGGGGCCGGGCAGGACGGAGTGGCTCGGGAAGGCGGCGCAGCACAAACAGATGGCCCAGCAGATGCTCTGGGATGGAAGTGGCTTAGTAGGTGATCCATAAAAAAGGCAGGAAGAAGATGGGAAGTATCTCCACCACGCCATTCACAAGAGCAATGTCCCTTTTTTCACCCTGCTGCAGTCTCAGCCGAGGCTGCCAGGCCGGCGCTGCCAGCGGGATCCGCGATGTGGGATCAGCTGTGCCGTGGGCACGGGGCCCTTCCGCGCTGCTCGGTGACAAGTGACAGAGCACAGGGGTCACTCCTCCCTCCAGAGACACCACACAGAGCCTTCCTCACCCTCAGCAGCTCCTGGAGAGCCACAGTGCCCCCAAAGCCCCTGGCTGGCCCCTGACCCGCACTGGTGGCACCCACGGGTGCCCCATGGCCAGCAAGGAGATGGGTGTGAGCACTCCTGACACGGAGCTCCAGCTCTGGTTGATTTCCATGGACCCTCCACAACGAATCTGCCATGGATACCTGCCTCAAACCCAGCCCCAAACCCGGCTTCATCTGAGGGAGTGGGGAAAGGAAATATTCCAAACGTTAAAGCCACTCCTGGGGCACAAAGGAAACTTCCATTTCCTTCCAAAACACACAAATTCATGTCGTGGCAGGTTAGACATAGAAACCCTAAATAGGTTGGGAAGGGCCTTAAAGGACATCTAATTCCAGTCCTCTGCCATGGGCAGGACACCTTCCACGGACCAGGCCACCACAAATGAGATATTTCATATTTAAACTGCTCCTCCTGAACATTTGATTACAAATGGTTTTCTGTTTCCTGCCCTCCTCGGTCTAAGCCCTTAAGGCAGGATCAGGCACATTAAAACCTTTAACTGCAGCTCCCACCAACCTTCCATGGGGGTGTTGTTGTCCGGCCGGTTGGCAAAGACCACGTCCACATATTCCAGCTGCAGCCTCTGGAGAGAAGCCTTCAGCCCTGGGAATGGGAAAGCAGAGACAAGAACAGGCAGGGTCAGAGGGAGGCATGGAACAGAGCCAAAATGGGATCAAATACAGCTTGGTGTATTTAAATATATATAGTATATATAAATATATACACACACAACCACTTAGGACACGAGAGGGATGCTGAACATTGTCCCTGCAGCCATCTGAAGAAGGAAGCACCCGTCTGGCCATCTGCAGAGGCCCTCCTTCCACAAGGATGTGCTTTGGTTTAGCATTCCCAGGATTTGTGCTGAGCAGCCCCTGGTTACAGAGCGTGTCCGAGTCAGCCTGGCAGAGGCAGCTGCCAGGGACTGCTTCAGTGCCCTGCTCCTGCCTGCAGTTAATTCACTCTGAATTTTGTCACAGAGCCCTTCTTGCTCCAGCCCCAGCTCCAGGCCCCACGGGGGCATTCCAGGGGTGCAGGATGGTAGCACAGGGGTCAATGCCAGGTAAAGCATCAGGGAGGGCTTTACCTCGTCAGGGTGAGCTGTGCCCACCCACACTGCAGAGAGAGCTTGGCAGAGCAAGCAAAGCCCTCTGCAGCTCAGTCCATAAATGCCCAGGTTCTGAGAGACTTCCTGGGAGGATCTGATGGGAGATGGCATCAAACCCCTACAGTTATATTTATATATCTGTGTATGAGTGTATGAGAGAGGGACAGCAGAGGATGGGCATTTTATCCAGCTCAAAATTCAGCAAACATTTTCAGCCTGCTCTATTTTGACTCATTCTTCATGAACATTCATAAAAACATTTTGTTCTTGGGAGGATTTGTAGAAAATAACTGTTAAAAATCCTCTTCTCTCTCTCATACACACACAGATTATATATAAATATATATACAAATATAAAATATCTCTCATTGACCTTAACGTTGTTTGCTGGGTGTTCTGTGAAATTATTCCAACTCCTGCCAGTGCTTTTCTGTCATTTCACGAAGTAGCTCCACAAGAAATGGAAAATGGGTGGGTTTGGAGTGCCTGTGACACATCTGCCACCTCCCTGAGCATCTTTAGTGCCTCACTGAGGCTTATTTAGGTGAAAATTCAACAGAACATTGCTACAAGAAGAACTTTCTCCAGCATTACCTTACTGGGAAAGTCACATCCTGATGTGTCGGGATCCTGCAAACACTCCAAGACAGAAGACTCCAGGCAATCCTGGATAAAATGTGCCAGGAGCAGGGAGGAGGAGGATGGAAGGAGCCAAACCTGCACCCCAGGGAGGGGCTGCTGTCCCCCCCACTCCTCCCACCTGCTCTGGGCACTGCTTTGGGGCTCCCCTGGCATTTCCCAGGAGTGCAGCCCCAGAGAGGAGCAGCTGCTGCCCTGGCAGGTTCCATCTCAGCAGCAGCTCCTGCCCATCCCGCAGGGACAGGAGGCACAGATGGGTCACACAGCGAAGGAGGGGGTGAGTTCTCCCCAGGGAGCTGGCACTGCCCTGCTGGGAGCTGCACACCCCCAGAAGTCCCTGCAGAGCCCTTGCCAAGGCCAGGCTGGGTGTCCCCTGCCCGGAGCTGCAGGATGCTCCAGCGCTGCCTCCTGGCACAGGGACGGGGGCTCGGCTGGCACTGCTGCTCCTGGATGTGATCCTCGATTCCCCAGGAACGGGGCTGATCCTGGGCAGGCTCTGCCAGGTCCTGGAGCCCGATGTGGCAGGCAGAGGCAGCTCTGGGTGCAGCCCTGGGGACACGCAGGACACGCTGTCCTGTCCATGTTCCTCCGCCCTCTCCTGCGTCCAGGAGGACAAAAAGCAGCGGGGAAGGGAGGAGGAGCAGGGATCTGGGTGAATAATCCCCAGGGATGCAGAGCCAGGTGAGGGGATGGGCAGCAGAACCGAGCACTTGAGGAGGAGCAGCACCAGGAGCAAACCTCAGCCGTGCCAGCTGGGGCCTGGCACCCCTCCAGAGGCTGTTTCTGCAGGCTGACTTCATGCCCACATCCTCATCCTCATCCCTCCCAGCTCCAAAGGCTTCCTGACCACGCCTGGCAGCACGGGGAAGGGCTGGGGGTGTGCAGAGAGCTTCCCCCCAGCAAACCCCACAGCACAGGGGGGCTTTCAGTGCACCTCATTCACTCACGCTCCTGAGGGGAGCCAAAACCGTCCTTTGGTGCACTTTGGGCACTCCATGGACAAGTTTGGGAATTGGCCTGCATGGACTGGGGAGCAGTGGGACCAAACAGCCCCAGCCCAGGGGACAGCAGTGCTCTGGGATCCAGCTGGGTACACCCCACCCCGCCCCAGGGGCAGCCACAGCCCCAGCCCAGGTACCTTCAATGATGTGTTTTCTGGAAAGGCCCCTCTCCGTCTCAGCCCTGCAAGGGAAAAACAGGAACACAGCTGGGAGATGCCAGAGGTGCCAACAACTCGGGAGCACTGATTTGGGTTCTGATTTAAACACCCCCAGAGTTACAGAATCACAGACTGGTGGGGTGGGAAATCCCACCCAGTGCCACTCCTGCTGTGACAGTAACACTTTCCCCTGTCCCAGGCTGCTCCAAACCCATCCAGCCTGGCCTTGGGCACTGCCAGGGATCCAGGGATCCACAGCTGCTCTGGGAATCCCATCCCAGCCCCTGCCCACCCTGCCAGGAACAATTCCTGCCAATATCCCATCCCTTGTCCCCAGTCCCTCTCCAGCTCTCCTGGAGCCCCTTCAGGCCCTGGAAGGGGCTCTGAGCTCTCCCTGGAGCTTCTCCTCTCCAGGTGAGAAACTGCAGCTCCTTAAAATACTTGGCAAAATAAACAGAAACACAATGACAGAAACACAAACCACCCCCAGGTGCCATCAACCTCCCCTGGCCGTAGGGCTGGGCCAGCAAACACCAGGACAAGCCACTGCCACACTTACTTGCCACCCCAGTAGAGCTTTGTGGTTATCACCAAACTGGACCTCCTGCAAAAACAAAGAAAAATTAATATAATTTAAAAATTAATCATAGTAATAATTATGCAAGCAGAATCCTGCCCATCAGTAACTTCTAAAAGCTGGGAGCAGGATTTCTGCTGGGAATGCTGCACCAGGAAAGAGCAGCTGTGAGATGTTGAGGAGACCCTGAGTCCAGCTTTGGCAGCCACTGAGAGCCCAGGAGCTGCCACCTGCCTTGGGAATGGCACCACTGCCCAGGGAGCTGTCCCTCTCCACATGGTGGAAGCGAGGGGATCTGAGCTTTAGTTCCTTCAGAAGATGGAAAGTGAAATATCCTCCTGCAGGTGTTTAGGTAAAATGTGCTCATAAATAGGCAGGACAGGAGGAAATCAATTGGAGTCAGGGGAAGTTTGGATTGGACATTGGGACAGAAACCAAAGGTAATCCAAGAGAAGTGACCAAAACCCCCAAATGTTTTTAATTACGGGGTCAGCCACACCCAGACCTTTAACCAAGGGCTGCAGTGCTGTTCCCTCTGCTAGCCGTGCTTCTCACTGCCATGCAGCATTCCCAGAGTTATTAAACTTGAGTGTGATACATCTGAATTAATCTGTAAACTCCTACATGATATTAAATCAAAGATTTATCATCCTCCAGCTGCCTTGCTGCAAAACCAGACACATACAATGCAATTTCCCCAGCTTTTATTGGACTTAATTTTATTCCTCCACATCATCCAGAATATTTCTTACCAAATAATCAATCACCCCCCCTAATCCCCTAGACAGGGATGCTGGGTTTGGAGAATTCCCCTTCAGCTGAACCTGCCCAGGCCTTTAAAGATTATGCAAATCTCTTAAAACTCCACAACATATGTTAATGTGCATCATTTAAATGAGGTGTCATCTCCTCCCAGGCTGCCCAGATGAAGGCCTGTCACAGCTTTGCATCCCTAATCCACAGCATTCCCAGCAGGGATGAGGTGCCAGCACTCATCCTCCCACATGGAGGGTGAAAACTGAGCCGGGGTCCTGGATAAAATCCCACACCCAAAAATCCCAGGGCAGCGCTGTCCCTGGGCACTGGGAAGCTGTGGCTGCTCCTGTGGGAAGTTCTCCAGTGCAGAGGGAATGCCAAGGGGGGCAGGGAATGCCATACTGTACCTCCAGCCCTTCTTCTTCAGGATGTTCCCCAGGATCACCTCGGCCCTGTGCAGGGAGATCCCGGTGTGAGGGAGGCTGGGGCTGCTCAGCCAGCCCAGCCTGCAGCCCCTGCCTCCCCAGCTGGGGCAGATCCCATCCCCTGAGCCCAGAGCCCCTTCCCCATCCCCTGCTGGCTGCCCCTGTGCTGTTCCCAGCAGGAATTGTGGCCACCATCCCAACCCCGGTGATCAGGGGGCTGCTCCCCATCCCACAGTGGCTCTCGGAGCAGCCGGAGCTGGAGCTGGAGCTGGGATCGTGCCTGGAGCTCCCACAGCCCCAGGCCACCAGCACCGTGGAGATCCACCCTGACTTTTCACTTGCTCAGGGTTTGCTCCTCCCTGTGCCGACAGCAAGTGGCACAAGGGAAGCACTCCATCCAGCCTTTGGGTCAATTCCTTGGGGTTTGTCTGATGAGGGCTCCAAACACAAAGGTTTTCCTGTCCCACTCTTTCCAACCACGGCCAGAGCCCAGCCCCTGAGGAGGGGGAGCCCGGGGGAGCCCAGGGGAGCCCGGGGGAGTCCGGGGGAGCCCAGGTGGCCACAGGTGGCCACAGGGAGGTGGAAGCAGCTCTGCAGCCCTGCACTCACTTGCCGGCCGCGTACACCTCGGCCGTGTCGAACAGGTTGACGCCGCTCTCGTAGGCGATGGTCATCAGCTGCTCGGCCACCTGGGGAGGCAGGGTGGACAGCTGGGGGTGACTGGTGCATACAAGTAAAAAACTTACAAAAGAAAGGCCCTATAAAACCATGAGGAAGACAGACTCAACCTCACACCCTGGTTGCAGGGGAAGGAGAGACCTGGCTGCAGCTGGGGGGGCTTTGGGGGGATTGTCCCCATCTGGGGAAGGGACACTGGGGGCATGGTCTTCTCTTGGGGGAGAACACACTCCCTCTGTGCTCGTTTGCAGCTGGGGACACCAGTGGGACAGTCACCTTTTGCAGGGTGTCCTCATTTTGGGGGAACAGTCTCTTTTTGGGGGACATTGCACGTAAGTGCAGCTGCTCTGTTGAGTTCCCATGAGACAGAGCTAAAGGAATGAGAATCAGCACAACAATCTGCTCTGGTAACAAAAGCATTTGTGCCTGTGAAAACAAGAGGTCTAACCCAGGAGAATCCACAGAGAAAAAATGTGAACACCTGGGTGAAAAGAGACTTTTAGCACCTACACACACACACTCACACACCTTCTAAGCAATGAAGGGAACAGTGAGAGAGCTGCTCAGCAGCTGGAGTTAAACACCAGCTCTGGAAACTGCACAGAAATGGGCTGTAACATTACACTGGGGCTTTTGGCTGCTGAAACTTCCAAGTGCTGGGCCCACCTTTATTCACCAGTAGTGTTAGAGGGTAACAAACCCCATCCTGAGCCAGCAGGGAGATCCCACACCAGGGAAATCCCACAGCCAGGAGGGCTGTGACACCCCCTGCCCAGGGAACACCTCCAACAGGGCACCCAGGGAGGGAGAGACAGCAGAACATGGATTTACATCAACTCCCCTTGGAGCCAGCCCGGCAGGAATTAATCTCCTCTCACAGGAGCTTGCTAGCAGGAAGGCAGCCAAGAATTTAATAGGGTTACAGGAGATACTCTGTGAATCTACAGAATTTAACACAGAAAGGGGGAGTTTAAGATTCTTTTGGCTGCCTGCCAGCTGTTCCTGCAGCTCTCCAGAGATGCCACGGGGTATGGAAATGCCTGAAGGTCATTTTGTGGGGGTTTCTGCTGCTCCCTGGGGATGCTGCACCCCCAGGGGCTGAAGGATCTGGCTCAGCATCCTGAGGACGTTTCTGTCCTGCTTTTCCATGCATGACATGGAATTCTTGTGAGCCAGCAGGGCAGGAGAACCAGAGTGCAAACTGATCATCAAAACAAGCCTTGACTGACCACCAGAAATCCCACACGAGACAGGACCAGAGCTGGGGATCCACAGGACCAGAGCTGGGGACCCACCAGGACCAGAGCTGGGGACCCACCAGGAGAAGCAGTGAAACCATGAAAGATCAGGTGAATTTAAATGAAAACCTCTTTGAATTCAGGCTCCTGGGCTCTTCTCCTCACACCAGAGTTGTTTTGGGGGTTATTCCATGTGCTGGGGCAGGCAGCTGCTGTCCCTCAGGCGCTCACATCTGTGGGCACCCAGGCTGGAGGAGCTCACGTGCAGCCCAGTGCTCCAGGGATGATTCCCTGGGATCAGCAGCCATCTGCTCCAGGGAAAACCATGGAGGAAACCTGAGCTCATTTTCATTTGTTTCAGCTTATTATGTCGAAAATAAACCACCTTTTAAGGCCAGCCCCTGCCTCATTTACGGCTGCTGCCCATTATGTCCACACACAAAACCAGCTCCAATTCTCGCTGCAGGAGCACCACGGGAAGGAGGGGATGCTGCACGGGACAGGAGATGGCTCTGAGGGGTGGATGTGGCTTCTGAGTCCATCTCTGGAAATGCCAGCTTCATCAGGGGGTTCTGGCAGAGCTCTGTCTCTCTGTGCAGGAAGGTTCCAGGAGCCACAATTTAATTTAAGAATATCCCAGAGCGGTGTTTGTTCCATGCTTTGGACTCACCTCGTCTGAGATCTGACCTCCAAAAGTGACCCAGGTCCCTGGAGAAAACAAAATAATCTGTTACTACAAGAGGCTTTTGACATCAAAAATGAGACTTCACCTAAATTCTCTTTGGGATTAAATGGGTTTAAGATGGGGTGAACTGGCTCGGGGGGTGGTGCAGCCCCAAGAGAGAGCTCCTGCAGCCAGGCAGGACAGGGCACCTTCTCCCAGGGTGGGACTGGCACAGGCAGCTGCCCAGGGCAGCACCCAGGGGATGCTGTGGTGCCAAAATGCAGAGCTGGATTCCAACCCTGGAATGGTTTGGGTTGGAACAGACCTTAAATCCCAGCCAGTGCCACCCCTGCCATGGCAGGGACACCTCCCACTGTCCCAGGCTGCTCCCAGCCCTGTCCAACCTGGCCTTGGGCTCTGCCAGGCCCTGAAATCTGAAGCTCTTTCCAAACCAGAAATCATTTTCCAAAGCCTCAATTTGACAAATAGGAAAAAATTTCATGATGCTGCCACAACTTCATTTGGGGAATTAAAGGCTCCTTAAATCTGTACTTCAGTATTTATCATCCTGAAAGTCAAATTTAGAATAAATAAAAAAATAAAGACATAAAAAAGAGAAATATTTCTTCTGACAGGAAAGATTTCCAGCCCAAAGTGACTTTTCCCTGGGAGCTTTTCCATGGAGCCAAGGTCCAGTGCCAGCACAGCCCAGGGGCAGTGCTTTCTCTAGGCTGGCTCCTAAAGCTGCTGCTGTTTAGGCTCAGTTGCTGAGCCTGGTCTATTATTAGGAAAACTTGAGGCATTATCTCGTTATGATCGTTGCTAAAAAAAAATAAATAAAAAAATTAAAAATTAAGATATCCTGTGGTGGAAGCAATGCGTGGATTTAACCAGATCATAAAATAGTTTGGGTTAGAAGGGACCTTTAAAGGTCAGCTGGTCCAACCCCAAGGAATTCCTATGGGAACGCTATTTCCTATCTATAGATTTTGTATGTATATATTTATTTTAGGAACACAGATTTCCTAAGGCAGTGGGAAGGAGGCAGCAGGGAGCCTGGGGAGCAGCAGGTCCCACGTGGGACCCTGCTCAGACCCCAGCACGGTGAGGATGCCAGGGCTGTGACACCCCTGAGCCTCCTGCCAGCCCTCAGAGCCCCTTGGAGTCCCTCCTCACTCCTCAAAACTGCACAGAAATTCAGATGTCAGTCACTGAACCCATGGGACAGAGCTCACTTGGTGCTTAAAACCCCCAGAACTGAAAATCCTGATTTCTGGAGGGGTTGAGGCTCCAGGCTGGAAAACGCAGTGAGGTTTTCCCAGGCAGGGCTGGGAGCAGCCTGGGACAGGGACAGAAGTCCCTCCCAAAGCAGCAGGAATTGAACAGGACAGAGACTGCAGTGCCAGGGCTGAGCTCTGATGCTGCAAAGGGGCAGAAATCCCAGGTTCCCTGCCTGCCTGCACTTGCAAAGATGCAGAAGATGCTCCCAGACCCTCATCAAAGGGGGATGGTGTCCCTGGGTGCCGGGACATGAACCCCGAGCAGGGGCGGAAGAGCTCGGGCAGCTTTGATCAGCCCTGCTCAGAGCACAGCCACATCATCATCTCTGGCAGCAGAACCTTGCTCTCTTTCCCTCAAAAAAAGGCCAATCTGAATCTTTTTAATACGTCAGTTTTCTCTGAGTGCAAATAAAGCTATTTAAAGATGCACAAAGTGTGAGTTCAAACTGCAACTCCTGACTTCCTGCAGAACAACCCGAGCTGGAAAAGCCGAGTTTGCCACAGATCAGAGATGAAATGGAAATTAAATAAATGAGCAAAGAGCACACATTTTCTAGCTAATTTTATATTTTCTTTAGCTCTATTAGGACAATAATAATGGGGCAGGAGTACCCCTGCTACACCTTGCTGGCTACAGACCTCAGGAGAGGTATTTTCTCTGATTATTGGAGTTTAAATGCTCTAGTCCTGCACAACAAAGATAAAACTGAAACCTGTTTTCATTTTATCTTTAAGCTTCTTCATGCAGATAAAAAAAAAAAATAACCAAATGAAGCCTGATTTCCATGTTAAAGCTTCAGAGGTGTTATTTTTACAGGAATACATTAAAACGTGTTTGTACCAAAAAATGGGTTGAGACTGTTTATCTCAAAGTGATTTTTTTTTTCTTTTGCATAAGCAGCACACAGGTGCACAGGTGAGAAGGAAGGGAATTATTCATCCTCCCCACAGAGTGCACATCCTCTCAAAATTCACCTTGTGACACAAACCACATCCCACTGAGCGACAACGTGCTCAGAGCTTGGGGCACAGGGAGAGCAGCCCCAGAGCTCACAATGCCTCAAAGGAGAATAAGAAGCACTTTAAAGCTCTTGAAATGCACAAATAAATATCTGTGGTGCTGGATAGCCCTGCCTGAGGTCCCCCTGTGTCCTCCCAGTGCTGGGGGACACCAGGGGACAGGAGCATCGGCAGGAGAACACGGGTGGGGATTTTTTTTTCTGTGACCATCACAAAAACCAGGCAGGGATGTGAATTTTGGCTCAGCAAGGTGAGATCTAAAGCACCAAGTGTGGCTGGGGAAGGAAGAGGCTCTGGTACAGGGAAGGCACCCCCAGCCAAAGCAGAGGCACGGCGTGGCACAGGCTGCTCCCCTCCCTTTGGAAAATAAAAAATAAAAAACCTAAGGCAAAAAAAAGCACAAGGCACATTTGGCATTTCAAACACCAGCCAAGGATGATTCACAACCTCAGCCAACACACTCATTTGGGAAGAAAAATATACTGAAGAAAGATATATTTTTTAAATTGCTCCTTTTCCCCTTTCCAAGTCACTGTCTCTCTCCTATCCCAGCTCATGGTTTAGAAAGGCATCCCCTGCCCCAGGGCTGGGGCACACAGACTTCCCACTGCTGCCCCTTGCCCATCACCTTCCTCCCTCCTGCCTGGAAAAACAGCTTTCCAGCTGGATATCCTCGCCCCCAACGGGAATTTCTGCACCAAGCCTGGCTGGGAGTGATGCCAAAGCAAACCCCACCCTGGCAGTGCCACCCCTGCAGGGACAGAGGGCTCCTGGCTGACCCCACCCTGGCAGTGCCACCCCTGCAGGGACAGAGGGCTCCTGGCTGACCCCACCCTGGCAGTGCCACCCCTGCAGGGACAGAGGGCTCCTGGCTGACCCCACCCTGGCAGTGCCACCCCTGCAGGGACAGAGGGCTCCTGGCTCACTCCACCCTGGCAGTGCCACCCCTGCAGGGACAGAGGGCTCCTGGCTGACCCCACCCTGGCAGTGTCACCCCTGCAGGGACAGAGGGCTTCTGGCTGACCCCACCCTGGCAGTGCCACCCCTGCAGGGACAGAGGGCTTCTGGCTGACCCCAGCCTGTCCCTGCAGGAGCTCTGGCCCTGCCAAACCTCATCCCCAGAGCAAAGGAGGGCAGGAGCAGCACCTCACCCCTCTGGGCTCACAAAAAACCCACTTTTGTAGCCAGCTGTGACCTTTTGTCCATGGGATTGGAGTGGCTGCTTTTGTTCTGCTCGTGTCCTTTCAGTCAGGGCTCATCACCTCATTGGAGGCTGCCTCAACACTCTCTAAACCAAGAAGAATCCACAGGCAGGGCCCAGCCTGAACTAGACACGTGAAAAACATTTTCCCTGGCATCACAGGCACATTTTGGATCCAGCACCAAGGAAGGAGCCTCACGGCAGCCCCAGGTAAGGGCTCCACTGGAGGTAACTCCTCAAAGCAGGGGGTGAATGCTCAGGAGCAGGGATTGGCACTGGGATGTCCCTTCCAGGAGCAGGGATTGGCACTGGGATGTCCCTGCCAGGAGCAGGGATTGGCACTGGAATGTCCCTGCCAGGAGCAGGGATTGGCACTGGGATGTCCCGGGCAGGAGCAGGGATTGGCACTGGGATGTCCCTGCCAGGAGCAGGGATTGGCACTGGGATGTCCCTGCCAGGAGCAGGGATTGGCACTGGGATGTCCCGGGCAGGAGCAGGGATTGGCACTGGGATGTCCCAGGACAGGAGCAGGGATTGGCACTGGGATGTCCTGGGCAGGAGCAGGGATTGGCACTGGGATGTCCCGGGCAGGAGCAGGGATTGGCACTGGGATGTCCCAGGCAGGAGCAGGGATTGGCACTGGGATGTCCCAGGCAGGAGCAGGGATTGGCACTGGGTTGTCCCGGGCAGGAGCAGGGATTGGCACTGGGATGTCCCTGCCAGGAGCAGGGATTGGCACTGGGATGTCCCGGACAGGAGCAGGGATTGGCACTGGGATGTCCCTGCCAGGAGCAGGGATTGGCACTGGGATGTCCCTGCCAGGAGCAGGGATTGGCACTGGGATGTCCCAGGCAGGAGCAGGGATTGGCACTGGGATGTCCCAGGCAGGAGCAGGGATTGGCACTGGGATTCCCCAGGGAAGTTCAGCCTGGCTGAGCAGTCCCAGCTCCGTGGGAGCTCCAGTATCCAGGAATGAGGGTCAGGCACTGCTCTGAGAGTTCAGGGTGCTCCCCAGCTCTCCCTGCCTGGGAAAGGCTGCAGAGCAGCGCTGCCAGGACCCAGCTCATGGCCACGTGAGCCAGGACAGCAGGATGTCACTGAAGGGTCCCCGCTGCCTCAGCCCTGCCCACCTTTGATTTCTGCCCCACTTCCCATTCTCCTCCACTTTTTCATCCCGCAGGATGAAGCACACTCCCACCTTGCTGAGATTTTGCAAGGCTTTTGAAGAAGACTGCTGAGCCTTCAGAAACTTTAGTGAGCCCTAAATTAGATTTCCATGCTGCAGAGAACACAGGGAAACACATTTATCTTTTGGGGAACTGCAAGAGAGAAGCCATTTAGGGAAGTCAGATAAGCCAGCACTGGGAGCAGACACCTGATGGATCTGCAGAGGGACAGGTAGGACAACGGGGATGGTTTTAAACTGGAAGAAAAGAGATTTAGATGGGATATTGTGGAGAAATCCTTCCCTGGCAGGGAAGGTGCCTGGCACAGGTGCCCAGAGCAGCTGGGGCTGTCCCTTGATCCCTGGCAGTGCCCAAGGCCAGGCTGGATGGGGCTGGGAGCAGCCTGGGACAGTGGGAGGTGTCCCTGCCATATCAGGGAGAGAACAGGATGAACTTTAAGGTCCTTCCAATCCAAAACAATAATCCAGAGAAAAGCTGCTGTGCTGTAGGAGAAACACCTGCACATTCCAGGGAATGTCTGGATTTCAGGCTTCCCAGCTCCCCTTTTCCTGCACACGGGCAGGGGCTGCAGGGCTCACAGTGCTGGAGCAGGAGGAGGTGCCCAGCAGCCTCCCCAGCCCCTGCACAGCTGCACTCACAAAGGCTCAGTATATTTAGATGCTGCTGCAGTTCCACTCGCTTGAAATCAAAGAAAAGCTCTGCAGAACTGGTTTCTTTTTTTTTTTTTTTCTTTTCCTGCTGCTACTTCCTTCCCGTGGCTTTTCTCCTCCACCACAACAGCAGCACTTGGGGAAGCTGTGAGGCTGATAAATAAAACCTCTGCACAGACAAGACGAGTCTTTTCCAAGGCTGGGGCTATTTTAACCAGAAGAGCTCTTGGCAGAACGGGTCTTGTGGTACAGGGTGACTTTCACAATTGCCTCCAGTTTAACACCAAATCCCAAAGCATGTTTGGGAAAAGGGGCTGGGAGCAGGCAGCCCTGGCAGGGATGGGGCTGGAAGGATCAGGCAGAGCCCAGGTCCTCACCTGGCCCAAGGCAGAGACACCTCCTCATCCACCTCCATCCTGGCAGTGCTCACCTGGGCAGGTAACCCCCTGGACCTTACCCCAACACTCCCTGCTCTCACAACCTGTGCTCTAACAAGCTCCTGATTTCCAACAAACAGCCCCAAGGCTTTAATTTTCTGTCTGAACAGCCTGAGCAGAGTAATCACAGAATCACAGGTTTGGGCTGCAAGGACCTTAAAGCTCCTCCCATTCCAGCCCTCTGTTGGGCAGGGACACTGCCCAGTAGACCAGGTTGCTCTGACCTAATAATAATGGAATTGTTAAATAATAGTATTGTTATTATTATTGGACTTTTCAAAGAAAATTCCAGCAACTCCCAACCCAAATTGCATCCAGGATGGAAATTTCCCGATGACTAAAGCCCAGTATCCCATAGGTTGTGAGGCTACAGACAGCAGTGTTTCCCTGAACTGCTTCACAGGTTTATAGTTTGCCACAGACTCCTTGGATCTGTGGGTACATCAATTGATTTAAATACTCTGAGTAAGTGTAGCATGAATGTTGCCATCTTAGATTCATTATTAGCTTAGATTCATAATTAAGCTACTGTTGTGCTTATAGCAAATCCTATTGAGTCACTTTATAAATGTTAAATTAGTCAACTGATTAAGCACCGCTATTGTTGTATTGATTGAGCATTGCTAAATCCTTCAGACCTGAAGCACTGATCCAGGCTGAGGCTGAGTTTGGCACTGGGGCTGCTCTGAGCCCCAGGACTCAATGGGAGGATCTCCAGCCCCCTCTGCATCCCACCCTTCTGTCCCAGCTGGAACCCACTGGAACCACTGCACTCTGACTTTAACCTGATTTTCCTTCATGTACCCTGGCTATGCAGCGAGAAAATAGAATGTGTCATCAAACTCTACATTTGATAAATCTATATTCAGCCTGGGTCCACTGGTGCCTTTCTCAGTGATTCTTTAAGCAACCTAAAGTGGTGCCTGCACCTCCCTGTGGCAGCACCTCTGACCCCCAGGAACAAGGAGCGGGGCTGGAAGGGCTGTGGTGGAGCAGAGATTCCATCCCTGGGAATTCCTGCACATCCCAGGGGGGTTCCTGCACATCCCAGGGGGTGGGACCACACTCCTGATGCTCAGCCTGGCACTGTGGAGAGAGCTCACAGTGAGGAAACAGCCTCCTCCTCCTCCCTCCAGGGCTTGGTTTCCATCACAAGCACAGCTCTGAGTGCAGGTGCTGCACTGAGCTCCAGCAGAGCATTTCTCACCCCAGCAAAGCCTTCAGGAGCTCTCCACGAGCCAGGGGCCAGCGCTGCCCCTGCCCATGGATGCCCTTCCTGAGAAAACATGGAGGGGATAAAATACTGATGAGGAATTCTGTGGTTCTGGAGCCAGAGTGGAGCGGGGATGACAGGGCACACAGAGGATGGGATGGGATCAAAGGGGATGGGATGGAGCCGTGCCCCAGCCCAGGCTGGCGCTCCTGGGGATGCTCCATGGGATCCTGCAGGCTGCTCCTCCCAGGGACTGGGCACACAGGAGGAATTTCACACAGCTCCCCTGGCTGTGCTGGGGGAGGGGGCCACAGGTACTCACCCAACCCCAGGCACGACACTCTCAGCCCGGACTTCCCAAGGTTTCTGGAAGGAAAAGAAAATAATTAGAAAATACAGTTCAGCCCTTGAGGGACCCACAACTTAACCCCATGGGAAAGCAGCAGCTGGAGAAGACAAGCCACTGCTTCTGTCCAAATCCTGTGTTTTCCTCCAAAAGGAGCAGATCTCCCACAGTGTGACCTGGGCACCCAGGCTGGGGAAGGGTGGATGTGCTGCCATCCTCCCCCCTGAGTGCTCAGGGGCTGGGAATAAACCCAAATCCATTCAGCTGTACCTCACACCCAACATCATTTGGGGTCCCACAAATACTCCCTGCGCTTTCACAGCATCCCAGAGTGGTTTGGGTGGGCAGGACCTTACAGCCCATCCCGTTCCACCCCCCTGCCACAGGGCAGGATCGAGGTAAAAATCACTGCTGCAGAGCACCTCAAACAGCCCCTGCACTTTTTGCTGCTCCTGCTGAGTTATTTGAAGCCAAATCAAACAAAACAGAAGAAAAAGCCCTGCTGGCCCCCAGGCAGGGTCAGGGAAGGGGTTGGACACAACACCCCAGGTTGTGACCTGCACTTTCAGCTCGTCCCATTTTTCCAAACTGGATTTCCCGACCACTTCAGGTTTTTATTCCTACGGCACAATTTCCCTGAGGAGCATCCCAGGGGGGCAGGAGGACCAGCCCAACACCAGGCAGACCTTGGGGCAGGACTGCCCATCCTCCCACTCCTCCAGGACTCCTTAATGCACAGCTGCATCCAAAATTTACTGCTGCTAATGGGAATTTAAGATGTTGGGAGGCACAGGACCTTGACCTGCAGGTCTGTTTGAAAAGCTGCAGCTGCATCTCCAGCACCACGAGCCCCCAGGCTTGCAGCACACACAGCTAGGGCAGGCACTGACCTCCTTTTTTTTGTGTGTGTGTTCTATTTTCTCTTCCTTATTCCTTTTATATTTTTCCTTCCTTTTTTTTTTTTTTTCCCCTATCTTTTAAGTGCAAGCACAGCTGGACCCTGCCCACCAAACCCATCCATGCCCAGAACTGCACAAATGATGCCCCATCCTCCCCAGCACAACTGGAACCCCTGGGAGGTTCAAAGGCAAAGCCCCAGGGCTGCAGCACTGGGGGCAGGAATTCCAGAATTCCAGATCCATGGGATGGGGATTCCTGCATTCCTTCTGGACACAGCCCACCCACCCCAGAATGCTCCTTGGAATCAAGTGCTGCTGTTCATTCCCACACAGCTTCCAATTATTTTATAGGAGAGAGGGGTTTAATCCATTTTCTCACCCACCTGTTCTTTGCTTTTCAAAGTCCGTGGGCACAGCTCAGCCATGAACTTCTTTCCCCACATAAATATAAATATACATCTACACATACACCCTTTATATATATAAATATATTATTATTTATATTATATTTATATCATACACCCTTTAGCTCTATGCATACACATATCCTTTACATGTAACCTTTTACATAAATACACACATACACCCTTTAAATCTATATATTCATGAATACACCCTTTATATATCTACACACAGAGATATTCCCAGTATTTGTGCAAATACAGATCCTCTCCACACACCCCTTTATATATCTCTAGAGAAATGTATTTGTATGGGCAGGCAGTGTGAGTGCATCCCTGTGGGGATTCCCTGCATTTATAGGATGCCCAGATCTCACTGGTTGCCCTGTCCTTCCCCACAGCTCCACAGCACCACTCCAGGCAGTTTTTGGGGTAAAACACACCCAGTTCTGCTCCAGGGAGCAATACCCAGCCCCATGAAGAGTCTGCTCAGCCAACAAATCTAGGCAGAAACGTGTTTCGATTTCCAGAGCTCTGCCATTTGCTCAGCGCACACCTGACCCGGATATTTGGGAAACTGATGCTGGAAATGCCAAATCCCTGCAGGGTGAGATCCCCCCTGCAAAGGGAGCTGGGAGGCTGCTGGGCAGGAGGATTCCTGAGCCCATGGCCCAGCCTGGAGAGCATCCCCAGGTGTGTCCCCAGCAGCTGTGTCCTGGTCCCACTGGGGTGCCTGGGCTGGCTGAGAGCTCACAGCCACCGAGCCCAGCGCTGCTTCCTCCTGCAGAGCAGGAATTTGTCTGGAATTTGTCATTCAAGACCTGCTTCTCCTCTGCCTGAGAGAGGAGAAACAAACCAACAAAAACCTCACCAAGCAAACACTCGTGCATGCCCACACTGACAGGGATTTTGCAGCACCCGGGTGGATGCACATGGAGCTGGATCAGACAGACATACAGACAGACAGACACGTGCCTGAAGCTGCACAGCTGCCAAGTGAAATCAATGGGCTGTCTCTAAGTAACGGGGCAGTGAAAGCTTTTTGTGCTTCCACTGCACTAATTCCGGGCTCTGAGACAATGAACCAGCTCCATCCCTGCAGCTGAACTGGCAGCAGATCCCTGAGGATGGCTGTGCTGGGAGCAGGGCTTGGAAGGTGCTGGGAACGGTGATGGGAACAAATCCCAGTCCATCAGGAGCATCTGCAGAGCTGAGCATCCTGCTGGGAAAACTGCTGGGGTGCCTGTGCCAGTGAGCTCAGGGTGTTTACCTGGAGGTTCTGGGATAAAGGGGCCCCAGGAGAACTGGAGAAGGATTTGGGACAAGGGGGAATGGCTTCCCACTGCCAGAGGGATTTTGGGAAGGAACTCTCTCTGTAAGAGAGTTGCCATCAGACAGGACAAAGCAGCTCCTCTGGTCTCTGAGGATCACTTTGCCTGGCCAAAGCAGCTGATTAAAAGTCAGCTCTGATCCATCCTTTCCTGGTTTTTCATTAGCACAGCGATCATGCTTCTCCTGCCAGAGTTGCCTGTGCTTTGCAGGCGTGGAGCAATGGTTCTCCTCCCACAGCACACACAGAGCACCCAGAGTTTATCTGCTGCTGTGCCCCATCCCTGCAGCCACCCTGGTCCTCTTCAGTCTATTCCAACCTCCCAATCTGGCACTGCCTCCTTTTCCTCGGCCTTTTCCCCAAACCTGCACCACAAGAAAGGCCTGAAGGAGTTCAGCAGCTCAGCTCTGAACTCTTTTAAAGCCAGAGTCCAAAGCCAAACAGCAGCACGCTGCTGTGGTGCCCAAAGCTGGGCCACAGCTGAGCCAGGCATGGCCACTGGAGAGGCCTCAGGGGAAAGGGGCAGGAGGGAGAGGGTTTGGGGCAGAGCACAGGGCAGCCCCTCTCAGTGCCCACAGTGGGGCCATACAAACCTCCCTGAGGTCACCAAAACCTCCGAGGCAGGACAGTCACAGCCAGCTCAGCACACAGAACCAGGGCCTGGCACGCTGCAAACACAAACACAGCCCAGGCCTGGTGAGCTCTGAGGCACAGCAAACACAAACACAGCCTGGGTCTGGTGAGCTCTGAGGCACAGCAAACACAGCCCAGGCCTGGTGAGCTCTGAGGCACAGCAAACACAAACACAGCCCAGGCCTGGTGAGCTCTGAGGCACAGCAAACACAAACACAAACACAGCCCAGGCCTGGTGAGCTCTAAGGCACAGCAAACACAAACACAAACACAGCCCAGGGTCTGGTGAGCTCTGAGGCACAGCAAACACAAACATGGCCCAGGCCTGGTGAGCTCTGAGGCACAGCAAACACAGCCCAGGCCTGGTGAGCTCTGAGGCACAGCAAACACAAACACAGCCCAGGCCTGGTGAGCTCTGAGGCACAGCAAACACAAACACGGCCCAGGCCTGGTGAGCTCTGAGGCACAGCAAACACAGCCCAGGCCTGGTGAGCTCTGAGGCACAGCAAACACAAACACAGCCCAGGCCTGGTGAGCTCTGAGGCACAGCAAACACAAACATGGCCCAGGCCTGGTGAGCTCTGAGGCACAGCAAACACAGCCTGGGTCTGGTGAGCTCTGAGGCACAGCAAACACAAACACAGCCCAGGCCTGGTGAGCTCTGAGGCACAGCAAACACAAACATGGCCCAGGCCTGGATCTGGTGAGCTCTGAGGCACAGCAAACACAGCCCAGGGTCTGGTGAGCTCTGAGGCACAGCAAACACAAACATGGCCCAGGCCTGGTGAGCTCTGAGGCACAGCAAACACAAACATGGCCCAGGGTCTGGTGAGCTCTGAGGCACAGCAAACACAGCCCAGGCCTGGTGAGCTCTGAGGCACAGCAAACACAAACATGGCCCAGGATCTGGTGAGCTCTGAGGCACAGCAAACACAGCCCAGGGTCTGGTGAGCTCTGAGGCACAGCAAACACAAACATGGCCCAGGATCTGGTGAGCTCTGAGGCACAGCAAACACAAACACAAACACAGCCCAGGGTCTGGTGAGCTCTGAGGCACAGCAAACACAAACATGGCCCAGGCCTGGGTCTGGTGAGCTCTGAGGCACAGCAAACACAGACATGGCCCAGGCCTGGCACACTGCAAACACGGCCCAGGCCAGCACAGCAGTGCCAGGCAGGGCTGACATTCCCTTGACTGGGCTTTTCCATGGGGACACATCACTGCTGAGGAACAGGCTCAGGGCAGGAGCTCTGCAGGGAGCTGGGGCATCACCCCCAGGAGCTGCTGCCAAACCCAGCCCGTCCCTGCCAGCAGGTCCTCCTGGCAAGGAGCTGCCAGCCCAGCAGGGCATGGATGGCACCTTCCTGCCAGACAGGACATGGCACAGCCACGGGGCTGGTCACCCCCTCTGCTCCGGGACAATCCCAGCCTTGCTTCTCCTGCCACTCTGTGCCTGCTCCTTCCTCATCCTCCCCCATCACCCACAAGCTCAGAGCCCCCATGCCCAGTGGTTGAAGGGCTTTTCCCCGGGATGAGCTCAGCATTTTTCCTGGTGGGCATCAGCTCTGCAGCTGATGGGGCTGTTCCAGCTGCACAGAGACCTGGAAAACTCAGCTCGAGTGCTGCCAGTCCTTCTCTGCCTGCAGCAGAGGGGAAAGCCCCCCCGGGTATCACATCCTTGGGGCTCAAAGGCTCCAGTTCACCTTCCCTCTGTGAGTGTTCACCCTCACTCATTCCCATTCTCCCCATTCCAGCTCCTCCCGGCTCCTCAGCAGCAGCTCAGCCCGGATGGGGACCACACCTGGCTCCCCACAACCCAAACACACCCCAGCACCGAGTCCTTCACCCAGGGCAGAAATGCTGCTCAAAGAGGCACTCCAGGGCTGCTGCAGAGCTGAATATGCCCGAGTTAATTGTTTCGTTAAATGTAATGGGCTCGGGGTCTGACACCGGTCTGTGCAGGACAGGGAGCCACCTGATCCAGCCCTGAGGACACACCCAGAGCTGCAAAAGCCTCCAGCTCCTCAAATCTGGGGGAAACCCCATCATTTTGCTTGTCAGTCACTTAACTGCAAGCAGACGATGGGCAAAACCAAGGAAAATCCTACAGAGATGCATCCAGTTGGGAGTGCTGGGTAAGGAGAGCTCGTTCTGTGGCCAAAGAAAGCACTGGGGTCCAACATCCACACAAAAGGTCAAGGTGACAGTTTTTTGGCTTCAAGAGCCCTGTGGTTCAATGTCAGAAAGTCAAGAAGTGATACAAAGGGAAAAAGGAAGGACCAACACATCCTGCAGCAGCACAGAGCTATCTGGGATAAAACCTGACAGCAAAAAGACAGGGGGAAATATCCCAGGTTTTCAAGACTCTTTTAACTGAAGTTAGCATTACACACATAATCCAATCTCCAACAGAGGCCACATTACAAGGAAAAATCCCCTGGGATTTGGTTTCACCCTCCCTTGCTCCTGGAAAGCGGATACTGCACAGAATCCTGCCTTAAACCAGCAGTGCCCACCCTAAACCTCCTTCAACACAGGGCAGCAGCAAGGATCTTGGAAGACATGGAAAATTCCCAGTCCTCCTTTTGCCTCTTCCCTCACCCCATGCTTCCTTCATGGTTTTTATGGGAATTTGGAGTTGAATTATTCCCTGGGAAGGGTAAGTGCTGACTGTGCAGCCAGAGCTGAAGGAGAACTAAAGGAATCTGTAATTTATATATGTACATAGAGATGTGGGATGAGCCTGGAGCAGAGAGCTCCCAGGGGAGCAGGCACAGCATCCTGGGGAGCCAGGAGAAAGGAGAACTGGAGAGCAGGGCCCAGGGGGAGGATGAGGCACAGCTCTGGCAGACAAATCAAGGATTTAGGGAAGAAAGCCCAGGTGGGAACATGTGTGTGACCGCCCAGACAGCAGAGCCCTGCAAGGGGACACCGGCACTGCCCAGCACAGCCATTTAAATGACACTGTTACCAAAGGAGAGAAAGCAGGGGTAAAACATCCCTGCAAAGCACCACGCAGCAGGAATGGGGCTGCCTCCTGTGGCACAGTGCAGAAACAATTGGAATTGTGTGGCTGTAATTAATCCTGGAGCAGGGGAATTGGGGAGAGCCCATCAGTGGCAGAGCGCTGGGACACTGGGCTGAGGGACCCAGGGGCAGGAGCTGTCCCTGGCCCTGCAGAGCCACCTCCATCCTCCCAAACACAGCCCAGGGCAAACCCCTCTGCCCCCACCACTGGAGGGGAAGGACAATTCCCCTCCTGAGGAAAAGCTCTGTTATCCTCCTGCACTCACCGTGCATCAGCCAAGCTCCTCAGAGCACAGCGGGCTGTGAGAGCAGCACAAACCCCACACAGGGACACGAGAAACAGCCACCCCCTTCCCTGGCACAGATTTATGGCCTGAGACTCTCGTGCTGCTTAATTACCTCATTACCCTAGACTGGTTCCTGTGTCCTTCAGGGACAGAGCAATTACAGCACAACAGTTGTGTTTATCCAGGTGGGGATTTGCTGCCCTGCTGCCCTTCACTGTTTGGAGAGTTTGGGTTTGGCCACTTCAATCAACTCCCAAATCAGCCCAAACCTCCCCTTCCCTTCCAGTATTCCCAGCTGGAAGGGATCAGGATAACCATCCTATCTGCCTGTTTATCTATTCATCTATCCAGCCATCTAGCTATTGATTTATCTATCCATCCATCTATTGATCCATCCATCCATCCACCCACCCTTCTGTCTATGAATCCATCTCTCCACCTCCCCATCCATGCATTTATTCATCCATCCATCTATCAGAAATGAGACACAGAAGGAGAGAAAGGTTTTTTTCCCCCTATGCAAAACCAGAAGTTTTAAATAAAATCTCTGCAATAACATATACAATGACTAAAACATTTTTGAGTCCACACCCACAGGAGAATCACCAGGCTTGGGAGAGCTCCACAGAATTCAGATAAAGCTGTTTTTGGTTTGTTCCAAGCCTGGTTTCACTGCCCTGAGTCTGTGGTCGTGCCCACAGCAGCCAAACTCTACCAAAATAAAACCTGAGGGGATGGTGCCTGCACAGCAACCTGGAGGCAGGTGACCCCCAGGGGACCCCTCACACACCCCCTCAGAGGTGGGGGGATACAGCCAAACTGGGGAAATCATGGCACAGTTTTCCTGATTTAAACTGCAGAGAGTTTGTCTTATTGCTACAAAAATATGAAAAAATATATATAAAAAAAAAAGTAAAAAAGTCACTGTTCCTGACGCTGGTGGTGGGAAAACAACGTTGCTTAGAAACATCCCCATCAGGGCTCCAGAACCGCTCCTTTCTGTGCTGAAAATGAATAAAATATGTAATTTATTCCCTGAAAAAAAGGGGATGTTTCAAGAGACACCAAAATCCTGATGAAAGCAGAGACCCTCCCCATTTCCCTCTCCCTCTGCAGCTCATCTGATGTCCCTCAGCTGGCACCTGTGGAATGGGGACAGTGACACACCTGACTTGGCCTTGACTCCAGCCCCATCCCTGGCTCCTGCAGGAAGACAGCAGAATCCCAGAATCCCAGAATCCCAGAATGGTTTGGCTTGGAGGGACATTAAAGCCCATCCAGTGCCATGGCAGGGGCACCTTCTGCTCCAAGTTCTGTCCAGCCTGGCCTTGGACACTTTCAGCTTCTCTGGGCAGCCTGTGCAGGGCTTCACCACACTCTGAGACAAGAATTTCTTCCCAACATCCAATCTAAATCTCTCCTCTTTTCATTTAAAACTCTTGCCCCGTGTCCCAGCGCTGTCTGCCCATGTTAAAAAGTTGCTCTCCGTTTTTTAGCAGCATCCTGGGAGATGCTCAGCCCGTGCTGACACCTCGGGTACATCCATTTCTCCCCATCCATGGGTCTCAGGCTCGCCGGGAGCCGAGGCTGAGCCCCATGGAGATGCTAATTGACGCTGTTAATTAACTTGGGCACTCTCCTGCTCTCAGGGCTGGCTTTCCCAAAGCCCTGCGGATCTCAGGCAATCAGGAGCTGCTCCTCCAGGGCAGGCAGCGGTGGCTGGAGGTTGTCTCCAAGTGCCGTGGGTGGGAGGAGAGGCAAATAATGCTTTGTGTCTCTCATTTTGGGCACAAAACACTTCACAACACGCCCAGCAGCTCGAAATGACCGCCGGTACCCGCGGTGATGGCAGCGATGTGGAGCCGCAGCTTTGGGAGGCTTCGGGGCTTTCTGAAGGGGACATTTCCCTGCTGGGCAGGACGGGGTTAAACCTCAATAATGCCAAATAAAAAGGGTGGGTTCGAGCAAACCCTGCTGAGCAGCTTTCCTTGCTCCACCCTCCTGCTTGGCCCTGGGAAACATCCCCTGTTCCCAAATGGAATCTGTTCCACCCCAGCATGACCCAAACAGCTCCGGAGCATCCACGAGAGACAGCCCAGATGAGATGGGCCCGTCCATGCCCACAGTGTCACCTCATCCCCACGGTGTCACCTCATCCCTATGGGTGTCACCTCATCCCCACAGTGTCACCTCGTCCCCACGGTGTCACCTCATCCCTATGGGTGTCACCTCGTCCCCACAGTGTCACCTCATCCCCACGGTGTCTCCTTGTCCCTATGGTGTCACCTCATCCCCACGGTGTCACCTCATCCCCATGGTGTCACCTCGTCCCCACAGTGTCTCCTTGTCCCTATGGTGTCACCTCATCCCTATGGGTGTCACCTCATCCCCACAGTGTCACCTCGTCCCCACAGTGTCACCTCATCCCCATGGTGTCACCTCATCCCCACGGTGTCACCTCACCCCCCCAGCAGCCCATGGCCCTGGGACCTTCAGGTGCTCAGACCAAGGCAGCACCTCCAGCAGCAGGTTCCTCATGTGGACACAAGCCAGGACAGCTCCAGGCCATGAAGCTGCAGCAAACTCAGAATCACAGAATGTCCAGAGCTGGAAGGGACTCCAAAGCCTTCCAGTCTGGCCCCTGGCCCTGCACAGGCACCCCAACAACCCCACCCGTCACCCCTGAGAGCCTTGTCCAAACACTCCTGGCTTGATGACGTTCGGATATTTGGGCCAAGCATCAAATCTCAGGAATTTTTTACCTCAGTTCTCAACTGATGAGAAGCACAGATAAACACGCAAAGCTGCAGCAGCTGGACCAGCGTAGGTGGCCCAACTTGTGTGAGCTGAAAACACAGATTCCTTCCCTTACTTGAGCACGTGCATCCCTCACTTTGCTCTGGCACTCACTCTGACACCTGCACTGTGTGACTGTGCTCGTGGCTGCTGCTTTGCAAACTGCTGTGTGATCTCCTACCTGTTACAGAAATAAAAGAGAATTTGATTTGGATCACGTGCTCCTGGAGCAGCGCTGCTTTCCTGCTGCCTCAGGGTAGGAGGAGATGGATCACAGAACCCCAGAATGGTTTGGGTTGGAAAGGACCCTGAAGATTATCCCATTCCACTACCCCAGGTCACCCCAAGCCCTGTCCAGCCTGGCCTGGGACACTCCCCGTCCGTGGCACAGCCTCAGGTGTCCCTCTGTGCATCTGCCTCACCTGCTCCACACAGGAGCAGGGATGTTCAGGATGAGGTCGGGGATAGAAAACAGGGAAGTGCTGCTGGTGGAATAACTGCAGAGCCAGAGCAGGGCGGTGCTGAGGGGCTGGGGAAGGGCAGGGGGAAGGCAGGAGGTGGCCCCTGGGCAGTGGGCACCGGGCTGGGACACAGGAGGAGCAGCCAGGCCGGGCATGGACGGCACAGGGGATGGCACAGGGGCCTGAAGGGCATCCAGCCCCCGTTCCCTGGCTCCCTCCTCACTTCCCAGCTCCTCTCCCGTGCTCCTGGGGCCACCGGCTGCGTAGGTGGTCGCCTCAGCTGCAGCTCCCCAGCGTTTTCCTGCACGCTCACACAAGTTGCAGATGACGCATTAAAATGGAGATAAGGCAGAGGAGATGGGTCCAAGCTCACAGGGAGCACAGGCCAGAGGGGCACAGCTGTCCAGGGCTGCAGAGCCGTGGGGTCAGCGCCTGGGGATGCTTTGGGGCCGTTCCTGGGCTCCGGGGAACCCATCCCAGCTCATCCCAGAACCCTTCCCACGCCGCTGCCCCCGCCGCGCTTCGTCACCGGCCGACCCCGGCAGCGAGAGCAAAAAAACTCTTTGTCATTCTGCAGCGAGGCTTTTAAAGTGCAGGATTTCAAATGTCTGAGGGGATTACGTTATCCGTGCAAAAAAAAAACCTTGATGGAGTCGAGTTACTGCCAGAAATGAGAGGAGTGGGGAGGGCTCCATCCCATCCGTGCCAGGCGTGATCCGCAGCCCCCACGGCTGCTGGGGATGGACACGGAGCAGAATCCCCGGCACTCCTCCTGCCCTGCCCTGCCCTCCTGAGCACACATCCCACCTTTGGGAAACCAGCACCCCTGGGTGCCACCAAACCCCACGGGGCTGGCCATCACAAATGCCATTTGCCCTCCTTTCTGTGCCACTCACACTCACAGAGGCAAAATAAAACCAGGAAAAGCCTGACAGGGGGGGTTCCCTGCCCCATCCCTCGAGCTGCCTGGGGAAGCATCAGTCACTGAGAAGAAGTGGGTGAAGAAGCTGGAAATGAAAAATAGGTGATGTTTCCATAGGCAAGAGAGGCTGATTCTGACACAATCCTGAGGGTGCGGAAGGGGGAGGAATGTGAGCAGCCCCAGGATAACTCTGAGCTCTCAGCACAGCCCAAGGCAGCTCCATCCCATCGGCATCCAGGAGCATCAACAGGGATGGCCCAGGAAGGGACAATTCATCCTTGATACAATATTTAGGTAAAGGCAACTTGCAGGAATTGTCATAAAAACAAGCAGCCTGAGGTAGGGAAACAGCTGGGAAAAATAATGGAATTTATGTTTTAATTACAGTGCGGGACTTTTGCTTTTTGACAGAGAAAATATATATATTTCTTTTGTAAGATGTGAAGCGTTGCTGAGCAAGGGCCTGGAGTGACAGGATAGGAGGGAATGGCTTCCCACTGCCAGAGAGAGGGGATGGATGGGATTTGGGAAAAAATAACCACGTTGGACGGGGCTTGGAGCAACCTGGATAGTGGGAGGTGTCCATGCACATGGCATCCCTTCCAACCCAACCCACTGAGGGCTGGTTTGATGGCTCTGAGAAGCAGCTGCAGCACTTTCCCAGCCAGCACAGCTGAAGCTGTTTCTCTGTGTCGGTTTTTATGGCCAATTCAATGCCAAAAAGAAAATATAGGTATGCCATAAAATTTTTATGACTTCATCCTCAAAATATCTCCAAAGCAGCTTGTTTACACAAAGGGCACGTTCTCCTGGTGGCTCTCAGGAGCTCTGAGAGGAGAGCCCAGCTCTCCTGCCCTGTGCACAGACCCCATCCCACCCATCCCAGCCTCTCCTCACGTTGCTTCCAGCTGGATTTAAGCTGCTGTGGGCCCTTCATAGATTCTCATACCAATCCTGAATTTTGTAACCAAAATCAGGATAAACCTGCTTCAGCTTCCCTCTGAGGAGCTGCCAGGGACAAGGCACCAGGACTTCAATGGGGGCATCCAGGAACTCAGGATCTTATTTTCCATAAGCTTCCTGCTTCTCCTGCTTCTCAAACCCCGAGTCCCACTGATTATTTCTGTTCTGGACAGAGCTTTGCCAGTAAATATCTCCCAAAAGTCGTTTGCACAAAGCCCTGAGGACACACCTGGCCAGCCCAGGGAGGCATCAGAACACCAGGCCCTGCTCCCCACTGCTCCCCACTCCCTCCTGCCCGAGCGGGGTTGAAGGTGCTACAAAAGTAGTTTGAGAAACAATTCCAATACATTTGGACGGCTCAATGAGCAAGTCCCACCCAGGGGCATTTTTGATTCCTCAAATACAATGAATTTCTTAACAAACACATTCTACAGAAGGCGTTTTGTAGCGTTAGCCTGAAATAAAAATAAGCACGCTCAAAATTCCAATTGGGTTTTGCCAAAGCAGCCAGGCTAAAATAATACATTTTAAATGTCTTAAACTGTGCACTTCCCAAGTAATTAAATTACAGCGCTCCTGCACGACGGCTTCTCTTCCATCCATTTAAGCATTAGATTAAAGTTGTCAGGCAGCCTTTAGATGGAAAATACCAGGCTGCAGGGAAGGCTCTGGGAGGAGGGTGCAGCGCGCTGAGTGTGAGCAGCCGTGGGGCAGGGACCTGCCACTGGCACTGGCACTGCCCAGGGAGGGGACAGACACCCACTGGCACTGTCACTGTCACTGTCACTGTCACCGCCCAGGGAGGGGACAGAAACCCACTGTCACTGGCACTGTCACTGTCACTGTCACTGCCACTGCCACAGGCACTGCCCAGGGAGGGAACAGAAACCCACTGTCACTGTCACTGTCACTGTCACTGTCACTGTCACTGCCCAGGGAGGGGACAGAAACCTACTGTCACTGCCCAAGGAGGGGACAGACACCCACTGCCACTGCCACTGCCACTGCCACTGCCACTGCCACTGCCACAGGCACTGCCCAGGGAGGGGACTGACACCCACTGGCACTGTCACTGCCCAGGGAGGGGACTGACACCCACTGGCACTGTCACTGCCCAGGGATGGGACACGGGCCTGGGGGACAGTGCTGGGACAGCCACTCGTGGGGCATGGGGACAGAGAGCTGCAGGTGATGGGGACAGCCACCCATAGGTGACACGGAGACTCATTCACGGGTGACAGTGACACCCACCCACAAGTGACAGAGACACCCACTCACAGGTGACAGTGACACTCTCCCATGGGTGACAGTGACACTCGCCCACGGGTGACAGTGACACCCACTCATGGGTGACAGTGACACCCACTCATGGGTGACAGTGACACCTACCCATGGGTGACAATGACACCCACCCACGGGTGACAGGGACCCCCACTCTCGGGTGACAGGGACCCCCAGCCGGGCTGCTCCGTGCCTTTGCCCCGCCCGTGCCCCTCTGCCGTGGGCGGCTCCGCGGCTCAACCCCCGCATCTCCCCTGCATTATTTAAAACATCCTTAAAAATCTCTCTGTTCTGTCCGGGCAGCGCTCCGGGAGCTCCGCCTGTCCTCGGAGCCTGTCCCGGTGTCCCCGGGGCCAGCCGGGCTGGCAGAGCTGTCCCCAGGGGCAGCCGGGGCTGGCAGAGCTCTGTCCCCAGGGCCAGCCGGGGCTGGCAGAGCTGTCCCCAGGGCTGTCCCCAAGGCCAGCCGGGCGGGCAGAGCTGTCCCCAGGGCCAGCCGGGCGGGCAGAGCTGTCCCCAGGGCTGTCCCCAGGGCCAGCCGGGGCTGGCAGAGCTGTCCCCAGGGCTGTCCCCAGGGCCAGCCGGGGCTGGCAGAGCTGTCCCCAGGGCTGTCCCCAGGGCCAGCCGGAGCTGGGCACCAGAAGCCCCCTGGCTATAGGGGTGCCCGGGGTGGGCAGCGCCGCACAGCAGAGACGCGGCTCTATCTGACACCTGGAACAGGAGCTCCATCTCCAGCCCAGGCACCCGCAGAGCCCCGTTCAGGGTGGAATCAGGGAATTGTTGAGGTTGGGAAGAGCTGCAGGACACCCGGGCCAGCCCCAAGGCAGCGGTGCCAGGGAGGACAGACCCTGCCCCGGGCTCGGAGCTGCTGAATAAATGTGTGTCCAAAGCCAAGCCTGCAGAATGATGGGAGGAGAGAAATCCAGACCCCAGCAAAGCCCGGCCTCACCTCGGAGCTGCAAACTCCCGGGGAGACACTGGGAAGGTGAAAGCAGCACAAATCAGCAGATTTTGTTTACTCAACTGGTTCCTTTTCCTTCCCCTCTGAGTTATTCCTGCCTCCTTTGTAGCCATTATAAGCTACAGTCCTGGGGGGAAAAGCATTGTGAATTCAGCGTAAATCCATTCTGTTCACTGGATTAATCTTAATTTGCAGCAGGAAAATGAAGATCAGACGATGAGCCATAAAAGTCAGCTTGATGTGGAGAGTGCTGAAACAATATGGAACTTGATACCAAAATAATTGTACCATTTGCATGCGAGAGCTTAAAACTGCTCATAATTGCAGCAAGACTTAAATAAACCACAATTTCCTAAATATGTGAGGTAGTTATTATGGTTAATGCTTGGAAAAAGAATCGCTGGGGGAAAAAGACACAACTCCTGGAATAGTGCTAAGAAATACCTGCTTCCACCGACACCCCTTGGCAAACACAAGACTTAACTCCAATTCCCAAGGGAATTCTGCAGCCCAAGGTGACCCTCTGGGGGAGTCAGGACGCCTCGTGCTTTGCAGGGCCATTCCAGCGTCAGTAATACCCCGATGGCACAGAGGGAATCTGCATTTTAATAAAAGCATTTCTGCTGCCAGCCCCCGGGTGACCCGGGCATGTTCAAAGCAGTGGAAGGATGCGAAGTCTCTGCCGGTGCTCACACGGCTCAGACACCCCCGAGGGCTCCGCAGGACTCCAGCCCCTCCCAGCCTGGGATTCCTCCTCTGGAGCTGCACCAGGAACCCCTCCAGGAACGGCTCCATGGAACCACAGCATCATCACACCTTTGGAAGGGACTTTGCAGCCCACCCAGCGCCACGTCCATCCCAACCTTCCCCTGTCCCAGGCTGCTCCCAGCCCGTGTCCAGCACTGCCCACGCTCACAGGGAACAATTCCTTCCTAAAATCTATTCTAAATCTCTCCTCTTTCCCAGGGGATGAGGAAGAAAGCAAACTTCACTTCTCAAGGTTTATCTGCCCAGAGCACCTTTACGTAATTCCGGTGTCAGCAGCTTTTCTTCCACAGATTCCTCCTCCCTGTTCCTTCACCATCGCCAGATGCTCAGCTCCCCCCAGATTCGAAAATAATTATGGGGAGGGAAACAACTCTTTTCCGCCCTTCCTTCTTCCCGCTTTGTTCCCTCGTTTTTCAGCTCTTATCTTACAAACGTTAGTAACACTTCTCTGATGAGGGTACATCCCCTCGGGGGATGGGAAACCTCGAGGTTTCCTCTCCTCACCCTGCCCAGGCTCCCTGCAACATCGACTCCACCAATTTGCCTTTGCAGATAATTTTTTTTTGTTTAGGCTCGCGCCGGAGTTAATGGCCAAAGCTGCCTCCATCAATTATGGATGAACACAAATAGATAGTTGTTCTCTGTAAATTGGGTCCCTCGTGCCCATGCGCCAGCAGGGCTCGGCAAAAGGGAGATTTCTGACTTGCTGACAGCCCCAAATCGGCCCCGCAGCGGCGGAGCCCGGCACAGCCCAGCACAGCTCATCCCGGCACAGCCCAGCACAGCTCATCCCGGCACAGCCCAGCACAGCCCAGCACATCCCAGCACAGCCCAGCACATCCCAGCACAGCCCAACACATCCCAGCACATCCCAGCACATCCCAGCACAGCCCAGCACAGCTCATCCCGGCACAGCCCAGCACAGCTCATCCCGGCACAGCCCAGCACAGCCCAGCACATCCCAGCACATCCCAGCACAGCCCAGCACAGCCCAGTTCCCATCACATCCCAGCTCCCAGCACATCCCAGTTCCCATCACATCCCAGCTCCCAGCACATCTCAGCTCCAGGCACAGCCCAGCTCCCAGCACATCCCAGTTCCCAGCACATCCCAGCACATCCCAGCATATCCCAGTTCCCATCACATCCCCGCTCCCAGCACATCCCAGTTCCCATCACATCCCAGTTCCCATCACATCCCAGCTCCCAGTACATCCCAGCTCTGGGCACATCCCAGCTCCAGGCACAGCCTGGGCAGGGAGCAGGCTCCTGGGGAGATGGGGCACTCTGGGCAAGGCTGTGCAGTGCTGCAGCTGTGATGGAAAGGGGCTGGTATCAAAGAACTTGGGAATTCTAGAATGGCTTGGGCTGCAAGGGACCTTAAAGATCCATCCCACCCCCTGGCATGGGCAGGAGCACCTTCCACTGTCCCAGGCTGCTCCAAGCCCTGTCCAGCCTGGCCTTGGACTCTTGGCAGCCACAGCTCCTGTGGGCCCCACCAGCCTCATTGTAAAAACTGCTTCCTGATCCGTAATTTTAAGTCTGAGAACAGCCAGGCTGGTGCCAGTCTCACTTTGAGAAGTTGTTCCCTGCGGTAGCAGCACCACATCTGAAATAACCCCCAGCACCAGCATCAGGGCTGGATCCACTTCACTGAAAAGAATTTTAAGGAAGATCCAGCAAATTAGGAGAGAGGAGAACCCGGGCTGGGACCTCTCCATGGTCCAAAGCAGGTGGAGAGCCGGGCTGCCGTCCCTGCTCCCTGCCGTGCATCATCTCGGGGAAGCAGAGCCACATCCTTTGTTTCCAGCAGCGGTGCGGCAGATTGCAATTTCCCAAGCCGAGCGCTGCAACTACATCGTTTTCAAAGAAAGGCTTGAAGTGATCCCAGATATTCCCCCCGAGCATCTGGGCAGGCTCGCCAGCGGGACTGAACTGGAGCATTAAAAAGGATAAAAGAGAGCAGCCCCTGTGCCCGCTCGCCTTCCTCTGCAGGAGGAGGCAGCGGGGCTGCGGCCGGCGGTGACAGCGGAGGCGATGTCGGGGAGGTCCTGTCCGGCTCCTGCCACAGCCCGGCTCCGAGGATGCCAAACGCAAAGCTCGTTTTGCAAAGGCACAGCCGAGCTCCGCTCAGGTGAGCGCCGCGGGGACGCACCTGAGTCCTCGTATTTGCAGCTGTTCCCCGGCGAGCGCATTTATTCCCGTAAACTTTTGCCTTTCATATTCCAATTCGCTCCCAGAGCTGGAGAGGGGCCAGAAACATGTCACTTGGTGAAAAGCCCCCGAGCTGGCTCCTCTCCCGCCCCCACCCTGTCACAGGCGTAGTCGCTGTCTCTCCCTTTTACATAATGGCAGCGGATGGGGAGGCTGGCAGCCGGGGGAGGCTCATCCCGGGCGCATCCCGGGAGCGGAGCGGGAGCTGCGGGGCAGCCCTGCCGCGGGGGCGGCGGCAGCGCTCGGGGGCGCACGGGGGTGGCTCTCGGTATTTTTAGCGTCGATCGAGGGCCAGCGTGGCTCTGGTGGCATTTGGAGCAGCTCACGCTGCAGAGCTCGGCATCAAGGACGTAATTCAGGCAGAAAATGAACTGGGAAGGACTTCAGCTTCAAATGTGAGGGAGCGGAGGACTTTGCAGAATTGCTGTTGCGGCCGCCGGGAAAAGGCTTCGGCTTTGGATTTCCCTCGGGCTGAGGAATCGGTCCCAAGGTGAACACGAAATTCCAGCTCCGTTGGTTGGGAGGCGCTTCCCCACCCAAAGGTTATCGCGACTCAGCAGCGTCGCGCTGAGCCCGAGGGTTACTCAGCTCTTCCTCCAAATTCCCCTGCGCTGCTTCTCTTGGGGGAGAAATCAGCTCTGCACACGGAGAGATTCGCGAGCAGAAACAGAGATTAGTCATAAAGATAAAACCTCAGCCTTGTCGCCAACGAGCTGCTATTCCTGGTGCAACTCCCAGGTCTGGGGCAGACGGAGTGCCGGGTGTGAGAACTCCGCTGGGACAATCCACCCTCACTCTCCAAACCTGCTCTAGGAATAAGGCAGGAAGGACTCGCAAAGGCCCAACTGTGGAGGCTGCAGGAGCGATGAATTGCGATTCCCCGGGGTGTTGGTACCCTGGGAGAGAGCGCTGGGAGCCCGGGAAATCAGGATAACTGCTGGCAATTAGCACACGGTGCCCGTACAGCCAGGGTACACGGCTTGGGGGCAGATCCTGCCTCTGAGGGACACCCCATGAGCATGGCTTGGGGCAGATCCTGCCTCTGAGTTTTGCAGATCCCTCGAGCATGGCTTGGGGCAGATCCTGCCTCTGAGGGACACCATCAAATACTCCTCTCCCACAGATAAACTTACGGGGAAACTGAGGCACGATGGGGCTGTCAGAGGGGTCAGGGGTCACAAGAGCTGCTGGCTGCCACTGCTCCACTGGGAAGGTGGTTAAAGGACAGGTTACACTGATTTTGTGTGTCCTGCCTTCAGACTGGACCCTCTGCCATGGCCCAAACCCTGCCCTCCCCATGGCCAGGCCAGACTGCAGCACCTGGGAGCTGGGAACCCCTGGACACTGCCCCTGCCAGGACCCCCTGGACACTGCCCCTGCCAGGATCCCCCTGAACACTGCCCCTGCCAGGATCCCCTGGACACTGCCCCTGCCAGGATCCCCCTGGACACTGTCCCTGCCAGGATCCCCCTGGACACTGCCCCTGCCAGGACCCCCTGGACACTGCCCCTGCCAGGATCCCCCTGAACACTGCCCCTGCCAGGATCCCCTGGACACTGCCCCTGCCAGGACCCCCTGGACACTGTCCCTGCCAGGATCCCCCTGGACACTGCCCCTGCCAGGACCCCCTGGACACTGTCCCTGCCATGCCACCCCCAGTCCCCATCCAGCTGGGAGCTGGCTCCAGGACACGTTTATTACCCAGCAGTTCTGCCCTGGCTCAGGCTCACAGGGAGCTTCTGCTGCCAGCCCCAGCCCAGGAGGGTGCAACGTCCCTGCTGAAAGTTGGTCACGGCTGAAGGACAGGACGAGCAGCTGGAAAGGCCGAGCTTCCACTCGGGCAAAGCCTCCCTGTCATTGACCAACCATCCAAGCACACCACAGAAAATGAGATCTGAGCACCCCAACCACGCTGCTTCCAATGTGTGCAGCTCCTGGAGAGTTCAGTGACATTTTCCTGCAGGATCCCCCTGCGCTGGCTGCACCACGCCTGGATCTGAGAGTGGCTGCTGAACCCACAGTGGCTTTGCAGCCACCCCAGGACCCCAGACCCAGCATTAACACAGAACTGCAGCTCCCCTGGCAGGTCTGGGGGCACAGGAGCCCTGGCTGGTAGCCCAAGGGCTGGAAACGAGCAGGATGAAACTGCCTGGAGCCCCATGCCCCGCAGCCTGCCCATGGAGCCCTCCTGTGCCAGCTGCCTCCGCCAGCAGCAGCTCCCCCTCGGGCACGGGGTGCCGAGATCCCAGGCTGTCCCCTTCTCCCAGTCCAAATGTCACCCACTGGTGGCTGCAAGGGACACACTGGACAGGCAAAAACCACCACCAAAGGCACACAAATCCTCACTTGCAGCCAGAGGCAGGACAGAGAAGCTGATCAGCTGCCCACACTGAGCACTTCACACCGAACTCACAGCCATTCCTTGTTTTTCCTGCCTAGGTTAGGAGGAATAAAAACCTGCGAGAGGCAGGAGGCATTCCATAAGAATGCCTGAGATTTTGCTTTCTGCATTTGCCTAAAATTGGCTTTGATCTCATCTTTGCCAAGTGAACCAGGTGAGAAGTCGGTGAGCCACCCCCACGGTGGATTGATCCCCACGGCAGACGCCTCTGCTCCACACAACACGCTGCAAACCAACTTTCCCTGGCCAGCCCCAAGCATGCTTCGCTAATTGATTTTTCTGCTCATTAGCACCAATATTAGTTACATTGAACACTTAATAGGAACCATCTTAGCACCACTGGCACAAATTCACAACGTTGCATAGAATCTGCCCGAGCGAGTGGGTTTTTGGTATAAAATCCCAGATACATATCCCTGCAAAAGCATAAACACCCCAAAGCTTCCCAGTTATGCCCAAGTTTAAAAATCTATTAATAACCCGAGCAGAGAGCTCCTCTGCAAAACCAGGTGCATCCAGGCAGGCAAAGTAAAGAGCTATTACACTGCAAGGGAACAAAGACCGAGACCGTGCCCATACCTATATTTCATGCCCGTTTGCTTTGCGGTGGATTCTTTTAATGAAATGTGATGCTGCGGGGTAAATGTCCCCAAACTGCGAGCGATAATAGCCACTGTCCGGAATTTTGCCCGGGCTGCATTCACTACGTTCGGGGTGGTGGTGTTCTGCTTGCTGATGAGCCTGTCTTCACCATTTCTCTTCAAGTTGTGGTCTGTGCAGGCGATGGACACTTGCATCGCGCCCGCGGTGCCCCGGCCGGGTGGCGGGCGGCCCCCCGGCCCCGCAGGGGCTGCAGCTGCCCAGCACGGCCGGCAAAGCCCCGACCTGCGACTCCCCGAGCTCCGGGGGCTCCGGGAGAGCCTCGCTGCGTGCCCGCGGTGCCTCCGGCACAGGAACGCGAACTTGCCACGGCAACGGCTCGGGGCTCACTCCGGGCTGTCGGCGGCGATGCTGCTGCTCAGGCAGAAGCATCCATCCAGTCAGGTGCTGCCGGAGCGCCGCTCCCTCATGGTGATCGCTCCGCAGCCGCTCTGTGTCTCTGCAGCCTCCCGGCCGCCGCTTTTAAATCACTGCGGGCATCCTGCGAGCGCTGGACCGCCAAGTGCTGAGCAGGCACAGCCGAGCCCCGTCCCTAAGGAGCGGCAGCATCCATCGGTGTGTCCTTCGCCCAGGCGCAGCAGCGCTACCTCCCACCCATGGCAGCCCGCCGAGCGCTGGCAGCGGCTCCGCAGCGGCCCCGGGATGCCCCCGCCAGAGCCTGCGGGAAGGATGGCGAGGATGGGCAGGATGCGATCCACCGGCCTCCTTTGTGCTCGGAGGGAAGGCAGGAGATTCGGGCAGATCCGCCCGAAAAAAATCGCTGCCGGCGTCGCTAAGCGAGGTCTTCTACAGCGGGCGGCAGTTCGGTGTTAAAATGGGTTAATTGTGGGGGAAAGGAAAAAGAAAAAAATTGGGGGGAGGGGGAGGCAAATCGCCGCGCTCCGGTGTGTAAAGGAGGGAGATAACACGTTAATCCCGTGTTCCTGGCACCCGGAGCCGCCGCCCGCAGCCCCCAGCTCGCAGCGGGGCCGGGGTTAATCCTGCCCCCCCAGCATCGCCAGCAGAATGAGCCGCAGCGCAAAGGCTTTGAAACAAAAGCATCCCCATCCCTGAGCAGAACAACCCATCCCCATCCCGTCCCCATCCCTGAGCAGAACAACCCATCCCCATCCCCATCCCATCCCCATCCCGTCCCCATCCCTGAGCAGAACAACCCATCCCCATCCCGTCCCCATCCCTGAGCAGAACAACCCATCCCCATCCTCATCCCGTCCCCATCCCCATCCCGTCCCCATCCCATCCCCAACCCATCCCCATCCCCATCCCCATCCCATCCCCATCCTGTCCCCATCCCATCCCCATCCCGTCCCCATCCCTGAACAGAACAACCCATCCCTGTCCCCATCCCCATCCCATCCCATCCCATCCCCATCCCCATCCCCATCCCCATCCCCATCCCATCCCCATCCCATCCCCATCCCATCCCCATCCCCATCCCCATCCCATCCCCATCCCATCCCCATCCCGTCCCCATCCCGTCCCCATCCCATCCCCATCCCATCCCCCTCCCCTCCCCTCCCCATCCCATCCCATCCCATCCCATCCCATCCCATCCCATCCCATCCCATCCCATCCCATCCCATCCCATCCCATCCCATCCCATCCCGTCCCGTCCCGTCCCGTCCCGTCCCGTCCCATCCCATCCCATCCCATCCCATCCCCACCCATCCCATCCCCATCCCATCCCATCCCATCCCATCCCATCCCATCCCATCCCCATCCCCATCCCATCCCCATCCCATCCCCATCCCATCCCATCCCATCCCATCCCATCCCCATCCCCATCCCATCCCCATCCCATCCCCATCCCATCCCCATCCCATCCCCATCCCATCCCCATCCCATCCCCATCCCCACACCCGGCTGCTCCCGGAGCCCGGCCCTGCCCTGCGCCGCCTCTCCCGGGGCTCTGGCCTGGGGCACCGCGGGGACCCCCGGGCTGAGGAGCTGCCCAGGCGGGGCTGGGAGGGTGACCAGCTTTGGAGGCCCCCCAGGACCCCCGTCTGTCACTGTCACCAGCAGAGCGGTCCTGGGGAGGGCAGTGGGTGGCCCTGGGTGCAGCCCCACAGCAGAGGGTGCCCGTGGGTGGCAGGGTCACCCGTGGTCCCTTTCCCACCCGGCACAGGCCACGGGAAATGGTCCAGAGGGGCTCCCCAGACCCCTGTCCTACACCTGCCCTGGCTGTGGGGGGCTGGGGCACCTCCGGAGCTGCCGGTGTCCATCCCCCTCTCCCTGCCCGGCCCCAGACCCGGCCCTTGCGGCGGGAGCAGCTCCCAGGCTGGACCCCCCTGCAGTGACCGGCCCCAGGCACCCCGGGGTGGGGCGGCAGCGGTGGCAGAGGGAGCTGGGGGTGCTGGGGGGGATCACAGCCCGCTCTGAGCTCAGGGGGACAGAGCTTTGAGCCCTGCCCTGCGGCACACCACGGTCTGTCCCCTCCATCCTGCCGGGGATGTGAGAGCGGCCGGGGGCAGCCAAGGCCACTCAGCACCCCGGGACAGGGGATGAGCTTCTGCCGCGGCTCCTGTCCTGGTGGCACATGAACAGGTACCCAGCACATCCCTTTGAGGATGGAAAGCATTAAATCCCAACAAAAACAGTGGTATTTTCCCAAAGAGGATTAACAGTTAATCACACAGCAGACCCACGGACTCCCAGCTGTGAGTGGTCTCCTTGGATCACCCTCAGGCAGGGATTTGTGGGGAGCAGGACCCCGGCAGAGCTTCCAGACCCCTCATCAGGGGTAGTGCAGACCATCAGCAAACCCAGCAGAGGGGGCAATCGGGGGCACACGCCGTGGGGTCACTGACCCCAAGGTGCCCCTCACACCCAGGACATCCTCAGGGTCTCCTTGGGACTGGGGGATGCAGCTGGAGCGTTGCTGGGAGCCCAGGGCAGGACCTGGAAAACACTGGAAAAACCTGGAAATATTCCCCTCTGTGACAGCCTCACATCCCCTCGCAGGGCTCGGGCACTCCAAGGTGTGTTTTACCTCTGTCCTGGACATCTCTGGAGAGCTCCCACTGCAGCCAGATCTGCCAAACGCAGAGAGCTGGTCCTGGGGATGAGCCCAGGGCACTGTCACCAGCTCCTGATCACCACCCCGAGCGCCAGGGCTGCCCTGAGGCACCAGGGGAGGCCCAGGGCAGGGGACAGAAAGGGACAGTCACCTTCTGCACTGGCACATCCCACAGAGCATCTTACCTCAAGCTGCTTAGCTTTGGAGGGGTTACAGTCTCTCCACAGAATATGTACTTAAATATGGGATTTATTTCATTTCCCCGAGCAAGATAATCACTTCTAGAGTAAAACGTTGGAGTAACATAATTCTGTATGATGAAAATCCTGAGCTTATAGAACAGGAGGGACGTGACAGCCCTGGCAGAGGACAGCCACGAGCCCGGGCTCCCTGTGACACCTCAGTGCCACCAAACCACGGTGACAAGATGCCCGGTGCCTTTCCCCCTGAGCGAGACAACAACCGCTCATTAAACAACTCCCTCATCAGGCAAATGAGCTTTAACTCAGCTGCTTGTGACCAGCCTGTGACCCCCCAGCCCTGGAGCCACTGCAGCCACCCCGGGGGACAAACCAAAAGCCACCAGACCAGCGGGAGCTGTCTCTACACAAACACATCCCTGGCCCCAGAGCTGCCCCGAGCCCTGCAGGGACAGGGGGACACACACCCACCCAAACCTCCAAAGCCAAAAACGCTTGGTGCAGCCCCGGTGGGATCCCTGTGCAGGCTGCAAGGGGCCGTGGGGCAGGCACAGAGCAGGGGGTGAGGGAGGAGCCCTGCCCGGAGCTCCTGCAGGGACTCTGCTCCAGGGACAGCCTGCAGCACGGCTCTGGCTGCAGCCAGAGGAGGAAAGATGCTTCTGCAGCCCGAAATATGAACATGAATCAAGGTCCTGCAGTCTGGGCTGTGTGAAACCTCGTGAGCTGCTGCAGCCCTGGCCCAGCACGGCCGGAGCTGAGCACACTGATTCTTCCTTCCTTTTTTAAATTCCACCTCAGAGCGGAGCTCCTTCGAAACACGATGCCAAGTCTGGCTGGAGATTCGTGGCTGCAGCCAGAGGCTATTTACCCTCCCTGCCATGGCAGGGCCTGGGGACTGGAGGGTCTTTAAGGCCCCCTCCATCCATAGCAGCCTGTGATTCCAGCAATCCAGGTAATGATGCCAACCCAGCCTTGTCTAAGCTCTTTATCTGGAATTCTTCCGTGCCAAGAGAAAACAACATCTGAATTTTGCAGCAAACTGCAGCAATGCCCATGATGGAGGTGGTGGCTGCTCCATCCCTGGACGTGCCCAAGGCCAAGCTGGACAGGGCTTGCAGCAGCCTGGGACAGTGGAAGGTGTCCCTGCCCATTGCAGGGGTGGAATGTGATGTACAATAAGATCTCTTCCAACCCAGACCAGTCTGTGATTCTGTGATCAATGCCAGAAGCATTTCCTCTGCTCCCAGTGCTGGAGGGTCCTGCCCTCCCCGTGCCAGAGCAGCCCCAGGCCCAGGGAGATGCAGCAGGATGGAACAGTCAGCGCTTCCAGGCTGGAGACACATCAAAATTCTGTTTTCAGCCTTCACAAAGAGAGGTTTAACCATGTTGGACACTCAGACAGGCACTCAGCGAGCCTTTGCCTGCAATGCCCTTGGGTGGAGCAGACCTCAGGAGGCTGCCCAGGGAACGCTGCTGGCAGTGCCATCAGGCAGGATCCTTCTCCAGAGCCTGAGCCCTCCCAGCTTTCCCCCCCCAAAAAAAAACCCTTTCCTTATCCAACAGCCCAGAGCTGTCCACAGCCCCAGAGCCACATTCCCCAAACCCCAAACTGCAGGCAGCAGCCTCTCTCCAGGACCAGCCTTCCCGAGCATGATCCCAAATCCCACATTTCTCTGGGTGACTCTGCCTCTGGGTGCTCCCTCCTCATGTCCCAGTGACATTTTATTGGGCTGTAAGAGCTGTGAGGACAAGCCCAGCCCCTGCTCCGTGCCCAGAGCTGCTGGGGAGCAGCTTTCCCACTGGGATCCTTCCCAGGGATTGTGGCAGCTCCTCACATCTCCCGAAACTGGGCTGATCCAGACACGGGTGAGATGAGCTGGGCTGGGGACGCCGCTCCCAGCAGGGTTTCCCTGGGATTAATCCAAATTAAGAGCCAGGATGAGCCACTCCAGCCCCTCAGAGGAGGGGTCCCACGGGCAGCAGCAGCTCCAGACCTGCTGGGGATTTGTATCTCTTTGGGGTGCAGCTGAAGCCAGGAATGGCTCTTTTTGATAACGCTGCTGGAAGCTGTGTGAGGAAATGAGCCGCAGAACAAAAGCTCGGCGCTTATCGAGCCCACAGCCATCACATTTCCGCTGGTTTCACATCAAAAACTCCATTTGCATTTGTAATTGCACTTGAGGAAAACTGATCAAAATTGCCATTAAATGGTTTTTAGTTAAAAGGCGTCGTTCTGGCAGGTTTTGAGCCAGGCTGGGGTTCCTCTGATGCCACATGAGTTGTGCCATCCCCCAGGACCAGCGGCAGCTCCGAGGGCTCCATCACCTGGAATGGACCAAAGCTGGGAGTGAGACAGCTCCGAGCCACTGCTCTGCCAGCACGGGGCTGGGCTGGGATGAATCCAGCACCACAGCAGCTGGGGCTGCCCCTGGATCCCTGGAAACATCCCAGGCCAGGCTGGACACTGGGGTCTGGAGCAGCCTGGGACAGTGGGAAGTGTCCCTGGAGGGGCTCAAAGGTCCCTCCCAGCCCGAGCCAGGCCAGGATCCTGTGCTGCTCCAAATTCCTGGATTAACTCCCATCCAATCCTCAACCCCTGGGTGTCCAAGCCCCACCTGGGTGTGGGAGCACCCCCAGCCCCAAGGGAGCCCCGAGGAGCTGTGCACGGGCAACATGAAATAAATCATCAGTGACACAACAGGAAAGAATCCATGCTGGGACCCAGCCCGGAGCTCATCAGGAGCCCAATCCAATTAACTGGCCACTCATCCCCGTGGAGAGAACACCCCCCCACGGTGCCTGTTGCCCATTAGCTGCTGGATCCCTGCTCCAAAGCAGGTAATTTAATTTTTCCATGCTATCTATTCCATTTCTCAGCTGACTGCAAGCCAGAGCCTCACATGAGGGGCTCCAGAAGTCACCATTAAATTAATGTACCGTGCTACACTGAGCACTTAACAGTCTTTAAGGTCCTTTCCAGCCCAAGCCACTCTGTGATTAAATATGATTAAAACACTTTGAGCTGCACGAAGCTCCACTGCCCTGTACAAGAGGGTTTTCTGTTTTATTCCCCCTGGGAGCCCCTGACATGGTGTGCAGTCACTGAGCCTCCATCCCAGAGCAGAGGAGCATCCCCAGCAGCAGCAGCAGCAGCAGCAGCAGCACCCTCAGGGCTCTTGTGCCAAGAAATGATTCTCCCTTCTGCCAAACTCGTGTTCTACACCCTGCACACACAAAATGCAGATTTTCCCCGTGTGCTCTGCATCACCTGGTGGATAAATGTATTCCAAATAAAGCTCAGCCCAAGCTGTGTTCTCCCAGCTTGGCTGTGCTTGTTGAATAGTAGATTTTAGGCAATTATGAGCATTGCTGTGTTATCCACACGCGTCAAATCTCACCCGAGCATTACTTGTAACAGCTTAGAGCTCTAAATTAACTTGTGTGGAGGAACTCTGCTGAGCTGCTGGGGAAGGATGTGGGCAGCAAACTCACAGCTCGGAGCTGCCCTGCTCTGGGACACGCTGGAGCACACAGGGAGCAGCGGCAGAGCAGAACTCCTGATTCTTTGAGATGAACTGGCAGAGGCTCACACGAGCTCCAGCACACTGTGATGCTGTTTGGGAAGCTCTTTCCCAATGAAAATCCCTTCAGAAAGCTTCCCCCTCTCCTGGGAAGCCTCAGTTGTCACCTCCTACAGCCGATGGAGGGACTTGGCCCCTCTGTGAGCAGCTCAGCGAAAGCCAAGTGTCTCCAGCAGTCATTATCTTATATAAGTCACCACTGCATAATAAGCACTATTAAAAATATCACCTTCCCAAATAGCATTTTTCAAAGAAGAATTGTAAGTCTCCTCTTGAGAGTCTCTCTTTCAGCTGCAGCAGCATTTCTGATTATTAACGTGAGTGACACAGGGTACAGATCCCATCAGCTGCACCCAGCAGAGCTGGCACACAGACCCTGCTCCCGGGGGAAAACCCTTCACCCTGACCAGCAGCACATCACCCAGGACAATGGGGCTTGCTGGGATCCAGCAGATTACCAGGGAACCATCCTCAGCCCCATTCATTTTAATGGATCCCTTTCCCACTGCCAGGCTCCTCTCCGGGGGAGGGATCTGCAAAACCCGCTGTGTCAGCACCTCCTCTGCCTCTCAGTTACCAGCCCACTCTGCTGGTGAAAAATCAGCATTTCGGGACCTCTGGAATCTGCTTTTCACCTGAGCAGGTGCAGGCACGGCGCTCTGCTGCCGGGCAGGAGCAGCTCTGCTGTCACTCTTTAGCTCCCCAATTTCCCTCCCCTCTTTTCACTTCCACAATTCCCTGCAAAGGCTTTTAACAACTTTTTTTTTTTGCCCACGAGGCAAGAACACGGTGTCATGGAATGGTTTGGGCTGGAAGGGACCTTAAAGCCCCTGCAGTGTCCCCCTGCCATGGCAGGGACACCTCCCACTGTCCCAGGTGTTCCCAGCCCTGTCCAGCCTGGCCTTGGGCACTGCCAGGGATCCAGGGACAATGGCATTTTAGAAAATCAAGTGCAAGGCACTGTCAAGTCTTCAGGTGACCTCCAGCCACTGCCAAGCACTTCCAAGCCAAGGATTTCTGCATTTCCCAGGCCAGTGCTGGCCGGGCAAGTAGTCCCTGATCTCTGGGCACATCCCAAACATGGAACAACCACTTTTGCACTGGAAAGGCGCCCATTTAATTAACAAAAAGATTTGCAAGAGGATCATTACTTACTGCCAAATGCATAACCGCTCATTAGGCCCTCGGGGGAAATGAATAATTACTCCTGCAATCTACAGATTGTGTCTTTTTCTGCGGTGAGGATTCATCTCCCCAGCTGGGGTGGGCTGGAACCCTCAGCCCAGCAGCAGCTGGACCATGGGGAGCAGCTCCCCCAACAACCTCAGCCCCCCTGGACTCTCCAAGGATCCCTGAGCTCTCCACAAAGACCTCTGGAAAAAGCAGCAACCGTGCCCTTGGAATGATGGAAACACCGTGCTGGCTTCTGGAGCTCTTCTGGCACAGGGGTGAAGCCAGAAACTATGGAAAAGCACTGAAAACAAGGAAGAAAAGGCTTATCAGGCAGTCACAGGGCTGCACAGGGGGTTTATCCATGGAAAAGCTGCCTTTCATCCAGCCTCCCCCTCCCCAGCTGCCCACAGCCCCTCCACACCACGGGGAGAGGCAGGGACAGAGAGATGCTCAACACAGAGCCCTACAAACATCTCAGCTGAGTGTTTTCACTGGCCTGGGCTGTAAAAAAACAAGTTGTGGTTCACAGATGTGCCAGAGGGCAGCCCCACCGAGCTGTACCTGAGCCTGGGGACACGGGACACGCTCTGCCCTGGCCCTGAGCCCTGCCACAGCCTGAATTTATCTCCGTGCCTAAAGGAGGCAGCCTTGAAATAAAGCTGCAAGCCACGGGAGAAGGTTTTGCTCCCAGATTCGCTCCCTGCTCAGCATCTTGTGTCGGCGCAGCATCCGGCAGCATCCCTTTCTCAGCAGATCCCAAAGTCAGCCCAAAGACTCCGGATAAAACCTCTTTTAACCAGGAGCACGTGGGCTGAGTTTCATCCCAGACTGCAGCCTCCAAACCTGTCTATAAATACAGCCTGGAATATCCCAAACTCTGCCACAGGAGCAGCAGCTCTGGGGGAAAAGCAGCAAAAGTGCAAATTCCTGCTGGGCAGGGGCCGGAGCAGCTGGGGGTGGGCTGGAATTTACTGATGGGGAGGGGAAAATCTGCTTTGTTTTCCCCACAAAACAGAGCACCCACAGCACGGGAACTTCCCACAGAAAGGTGGGAATTACCCTGGAAGCAGCAGCACACTGAGCCTGGCTGGGCTCGGTGAGGTTTTTAGGGAACCACCATGGAATGGTTTGGCTTGGGAGGGACCTTAAAGCTCATCCATGGGCAGGGAGAGGATCCTGCAAAAATCACACAAAACCCAAGGAACTGAAATCAGCGGGAAGAAGGGCAGACATGGGGAAGTGTCCTGTACCAGGGAGCGCTGTGGAGTTTGAACAGACTAAAAAAGACTAAAAAACCACTTAGGATGCCTGACACTGACTATTAACAAAAGGACACAGCTCTATGGATCAATCTGCACAGGAAACAGGGAAAACATTTAGGCTGTAAGATATATCCCAATAAATATAATGCAGCAGCACTCAGGACAGAGCAGATGAGGACAGGATTACAGAGCAGGATTACAGGACCCCATCAAGAGCCTTCCTATATTTTGCCATTTAAAGATTAGATATTTTAAAGCTTCAATGCACAAAATGGGCCTCACTAAGGAAGCCTGGAAGAGCAGCCATGGCAAAGGGATCATTCCCAAATTCCCTTTTTCTGGGGTGGCTCTGCAGGGGTGTAAGGGGGGCTCTGCTTGCTTGGGGTGAAATCCCCCCTTGGTGTTCAACACTTTGGCTGATCCCTGATAACATCTTCACCCTGCTGGAGCTTCCAGCACCCACACACCCTCCCGTGTCAGGGAGCTCCCCAGTTCCACTCCAAGAGCCTGGGAAAGGGATTCCTGAGCTCAAACCCATTGTACAAAACGTCCTTTTCTCCCCCCTGCCCCAGTTCCTGCCATGTGGGAGACGGTGAGTGACTGGCTACAGGCTGCTCCTGATTTAAACACATCTGTAATCCCTGTCCATCATCTTTTCCCTAAGCCAAAATCCTGTTTAATCGCCTGGTGCAGGGACAATCCCATCCCTCGGACCCCTCTGCTTGCCCAGGCTGCTGAATCCACTGGAAATGGCCAAAGGTTTGGGTGTCAGCTCCTCACAGTTCCCATCTCAACCAGGAAAGGGAGAAGGGAAAAGAGGGAAAATGGGGAAGGAGAAAGGGAAAAGGAGTAAGGAAAAGGAGCATCCTACAAAGGGCTGCCTGCTGGCCAATCTCTGCATGAAAGTTTCACAATTCCCAGGTTTTAGTTTGTTGCTCACCCAAGAAAAGCAGCAGGAAGAGGACAGGGCTCTCTGTGTGGGATGCAGGAGCTCAGGGGGTTCTGCAGGACACCCCAAGCCGAGTGAGATGGGTTTGCCAGGGAGTTCTGTGCTCTGGGAAGAATTCTCCCTCCTGGAACAGAACCTCAGCTAACATAAAATAGATAAAAGAGGAATGCAGAGCCCATCCCAGCATGGGTTAATCCAGCAGCGCCTGGGGACTCTGTGACCTCCATAAATACTTTCCACCCCAACATTTGCCAGCAGCATGTTTTGCAAGAGCTGCCTGGGTGCTCTTGCAGACACATCTACTCCTATAAGATTTCCCCCCCAGGCCCTCGGAGCGCAGCTGCCTGAGCTCCCAGACCCTGCTGGGATCAGGAAGGAGCAGAACATTGGGAGCTTTCACAGCCAGAGCCCAGCAAAGTGTGCAGGAAAGGAGCTGTGCCATGAACACCTCCTTGGAGAACACCAAAATTGCTTTGTAAATGGTGTTTCATCTGAGAGAAATTCTGCTGTCATCAGAAACGAGCCAGGCTCACGCTCTGCTGCTCTTTGGGGTGTTCTGCAGCAGATGAACTGTGCTGCACTGGCTGAAGCAATGAAAGGGAAAAGAACTGATCAGCCTGTAAATGAACCAGCTGACGAGTGTTTAGTAAGTGTTTCTTTTCACAATTCATTACTTCTCACGAGTAATTGAATAAATCTTAATAAAAAAGGAGGTTCTACTGTGCTGGCTGTTCTGGACCCATGGAGAGCTGAAGAAACATCCTGGAGGCAGAGGAAGAAAGAGAAAATGTCCAAGCTCACAGTCAGATAGAAGAGTCCCTGTACCTCTGGAAGAGAAAATCCCTTTGGAAGCAGCAGGTGGGGAGTGCAGGAGCATCCCTGCCCTCAGCAGAGCCCTCTGCCCAGCCCCTCTCCCACAGGATAAATCTCTGGAAACGTGGGAAGCGCAGTAAGTTACAGCTGCTTCTGTCAGCTGTGAAAAATGTACACACTTAAAATGGAGCAGAGGCTCGAATCCATCAGCTTCACCAGAAATTAAGCACATGCTTTATTTCCCCATGAGTGATGGCTCTGCTGAAGGAGGGATGCTCCACTCACTGAGCCAAGGAACAGAGGTGGCTGAAGCTGTGTGCAGGGGGCTCCTGCAGCCACAGCCCAGTCCCACAGCCTCTCATTAATTACATTTTTCTATGGCTTTGAAACTCCCTCTCCATCCATACCCTACAGAAATTTTCTCCCCAAGCTCTTGGCAGGTTTCTCCCCCGGGCTGGGCACGTTCTGGTGCAGCAGAACACAGAGATGAACATTGCTGTCACCTTTGGGTGCTGCTTTTTGGGCTCATCAGGGCCAGGATGTGTCCATGGACCTGGGCAGGACAATCTGTGGAGGACACTTCAAACAGGGCTCAGCCCTTCCTGGGAGCACTGTGAGCCCAGCCCTGTGCTCCTCAGTGAGGACACGAGCTCTAAATCGTGTCTGCATGGACCAACAGCATGGGAAGTGCAGAATTAGAGAGAAACAAGATAAATGGGGATTTTCCTGTCCTGAAAAGGACACCAACCTTTTCCAATGTAGCTGCAATGTGGGATTAGGACCTTCAGAAGGAGCAGAGGGATTTCTCATCAAAGGGTGGAGAGTTTCCAGCCCCAGTGAGTGAGAGGATCTCTCTCAGGGACAGCAGTGCTCCTGCCAGCCCAGGGATCACTCCTGCCACAGCTCCACTCCTGGGATGCCTTGGGACACTCTCCCATTTCATCCCCCCAGCACTGGGGGCTCAGTTCCCCTTCTCTAACCCCAGCTTGCTCTGAGGGTGCCCAGCTGGCCCAGCAGCACGGTGGCACAAAGCCCTTTGCCATTTCTCCTGGTCCCTGGACATTGTCCTCAAATTTCCCCACCCAGCTGGGACACAAGGTGCTGGAGCCAGAAAAATACCAGCCATGGGGCCTTATTTCAATTTTAAGCTCAGACCAGCTACGGGCAAAGATCAACCTCTTGGGAAAGCAAAATGTTTCAAAGAAAATTTGCTTTTCTTAGAAGCAGAGAGAACTTGTAGGCTTTCCATACAGGATGTCATCCTTTTAAAGGGAACCTCTTTGGAAGCAAAGCACAAGAACAATTGCTGGAATAAGGCCACCGATGTCTCTCCACCCACCATCCCAGTCCCAGGCTGTTCCAGCTCCCCTTCCCCTGGACACCCTTTCAAACCCAAAATTCACATATTTCCCATCCTGAACCCAGCCAGGTTTCTGGGCTCTCAGACCATGTGCTCCACGAGGAGGGTGAGGGTCTCAGGGTTCAGGACCTAAGCTGGAAAATTCAGTGTGATTTTCCCTGTCCTGGAAGAGCTCCAGGCCAGGCTGGCCAGGGCTTGGAGCACTGGTCCAGTGAAGGTGTCCCTGCCCATGGCAGGGGTGGGATGGGATGGACTTTCACCCTTCCAACCCAGACCATCCCACGATTCTGTGACTGGAAGAGAAAGACCCAGCTGAGAGTTTCAAGAGAACAGGTCACACACATTCAGCTTCGCTCCAAGGGGCTGGGGCTCCTCTCCCAGACATTCTCTGTGTCCCTACAACCTGTCCCTTTTGCTCCATGCCCAGGATGGATTTTGGCTGAGATCAGTGATCTGGTTTTGCCCCTGGTCTGGCACTCTGGGGGATGAGGGCTGCTGGTGGGAATAGAGCTCTGACCCCATTTCCCAGGCCTTATATTTAGATAATGAGAAATATTTGCTTGGGATTCAATCCAAGGCCAATAAACATAAACCAAATACTCTCACAGGGTCTATTTCAGGCCCTGGGCTGGCTGGATGAACTCTGCAGGCGTCTCTTGTTTTGTCACAGCTCTCATGGCTGGGGTTACCTGCTCTGGGAACTTCCCTGGCATCTGCAGCCTCCCGAGCTGTGACAATCCACGAGAGTTAAATGATGATGTTAACACTGATTTCACACTGCTGAACAGCAAACAGAGAGAGGTTCTGGTTCAAAGACTCACAGAATGGTTTGGGTTGGAAAGGACATCAAAGACCATCTTATTCCAAACTCCCCTGCCATGGGAAGGGACACCTTCCACTACTCCAGGTTGCCCAAGCCCTGTCCAAGCTGGCCTTGAACAGTCCAGGGATGGATTTTATGGTGTTGATCCCTGCAGCACCCAGAAGGGCCACAGTGACCTTTTCTGGCCACAGTAAACAATCCTGCCAAGGTCTGGTTCATGACACTGAGGCAGATGTCTGAGACTCTTCTATTTTAAAAACTCACCCCATTTCAGCCCCAAATACATTAGAAAAATAAGTTAAATAATCAAGTGATGGATGTATCATGAACTCAACTAATCCTTAAATCTTTCAAAGCAGATAAAGAAAGACTGATCCCAACCCCAGAATATATTTGAAAAGCTCATAATTCAATGTCACAGAGGGGAGTTTGGCAGGAGCAGTGGGATTACCCCGTTACTCCTCTTGTGTGACTGTCACATCAGGGCGTGGGTGGCCCTGGGTGGCCTGGGCAGGGTCCTGCCCAAGGATGGGGGTCCTGTTCTCACAGTGCTGATCCCAAGGGGGGTGCAGGGGGGTTCAACCCAGCTCTCTGCAGCCCTGGGACACTCAAGGGAGGGCAGCTGAGGTGTCCCAGGGCTGTCCCTGCCCTGTCCCGAGGCTGCTCCTCGCAGGGACCATCATTTCCTCCCTGCAGTGCAGCTCCAGGGCTGTACCTGTGATCTCTGCTGCAGCTGCCCTTGGTTTTACCTCTGCCAGCCCCAGCTCATCCCCAATGCCAGGTGAGCCAGCTCTAAGAAATACTTCTACAAGCTTCTCTGAGTTTTTTGGACACGAGGCTTTTGCTGGAGGATCAGGGTTTGTGTGGATCAGCATCTTTAGAAAGTTACTTCTCCCAAAAGTTATTCCCCAGCACTTTGTTTTTACGGTGCTGTTCGAGCCCCTGGGTGCCAGCCACAGGCACCAGAGCCAGGATCTGCCCCCTCAGACCCCTCGGGCTCCCTTCAGGTGCTTGTGAACATTCCTGCATTAATACCCACTTGATCCCTTTTACTTCCTTTTCCTTTCACTCATCCCACTCCTAATTTTTATTGCTGTGACATTCTAATTCATTTCTTATCCAAGCACATCTGCAAGAGCTCGGTTTGTGCAGGGCACTGCAGGCATCCCCACCCTGCCTGGGATTAGGGAAGATCTCGGACGATTCTCGGCCGGAATCCCGGCTGCTACCGAAGTGAGGTGGAGGAAAACCCCGGGAGAGGTGAAGGAAAACCCCAGGAGGGGTGAAGGAAAACCCCACGAGAGGTGAAGAAAAGCCCAGGAGGGGTGAAGGAAAGCCCAGGAGGGGTGAAGAAAATGTCCCAGGAGAGGTGGAGGAAATGCCCCAGGAGAGGTGAAGAAAAGCCCAGGAGGGGTGAAGGAAAGCTCCAGGAGGGATGAAGGAAAGCTCCAGGAGGGATGAAAGAAAGCCCCAGGAAGGATGAAAGAAAGCTCCAGGAGGGGTGAAGGAAAGCTCCAGGAGGGATGAAGGAAAGCCCCAGGAGGGATGAAAGAAAGCTCCAGGAGGGATGAAGGAAAGCTCCAGGAGAGGTGAAGGAAAGCCCCAGGAGGGATGAAAGAAAGCCCCAGGAGGGATGAAGGAAAGCTCCAGGAGGGGTGAAGGAAAGCTCCAGGAGGGGTGAAGGAAAGCTCCAGGAGGGGTGGAGGAGCGCTCCTGTCCCTCCCAGCCGCTCCCAGCGCTGCCCGGAGGCGCTCCCGGCTCTGGGACACATCAGCTCCTGCCGAGGTTCCGATTTCACCGAGGGTCTGACCCCGCACGGGAGATTAGAGACTCGCACGTCTAATTTCCACTAATACCAAGATCCCCTTATATTTTTTTAAAGGAGCAAGATCAGATTCTGAAGGCTGCGACATTTAAGCCCGATGGGACGAGAGATGCAGCGAGTGCCGGTTTCCCTGCCGGGGCTGCCCGGCCAGGGAGGGGACACGGGGACCCTCCTGCCACCCACACGGTCCCTGCTCCACAGCAGCCACTTTTCAGCTCTATTCGAACAAAAACACAGCGGCTCGGGCAAAGGAGAAACAAAACTCAGCAAGCACAGCTTGGCTGGGGAAGTTAGGGGAATCCAGAGACAAGTTTGCAGGATATTCAGCTCTGTAGAGCACGAGTAACCACAAAAATCAGACTTCCAAAGCCGAAGAGCTTTCTGTTCTTATTCCTAGGGCTACGATGGTTATCGCTGCCGCTGCCGCTGTGATTGGTGTCCCGGGAGGAGCAGGGCACGTACCTGTGGGGCATGCCGGTGGTGTAGGCGATGGTGAACTCGTGGGACAGCTCGCACAGCCGCAGGTACCAGTTCATCTCCAGCTCCCGCAGCAGCGCCAGGCGCCGGGCTCGCTGCTGGCCCTGCCCCGGCCGAGCCCGGCCCTCCTTGCTGCTCTCGGCCGAGCTCTTCAGGGCTCTGTCCCGGCTGCCCAGGGACAGCACCGACTGCTTCCTCAGCTTCAGGGACTCATCGGAGCTCTTCCCCCCCACGGTCCCGGTGCGTGCCGCCAGCATTTCTCCTCCTGCCTCGGTGCCCTCAAATCATGGGAGCGATTTCAGAGCTCTCCTTCTCCCTCTGTAACCCCACGGCGGCCACAGAGCTGTAATTAGAGACGTGGCTGCGGGGCTTAACCAGAAAGAAGAGCTGCGACCTTCTCATGGAAACATCTGTAGCGGCTCCGGGGCCCCTGCACGGAGCGGGGCTCTCGCTGGAGCCTTCTGGAAAAGCCGTAAACATCGGAGGTGAAGTCACACGTGTCACCTTGAGGGCGAACCCTCGCCCACGTGGGCTGGCCCGGGCAAATTGCAGCCCGGAGCATCCCCGTGCCCATCGCTTCCCTCCTCCTCCTCCTCCTCCTCCTCCTCCTCCTCCTCCTCCTCCTCCTCCTCCTCCTCCTGCAGCTCCTCGGGTGGCCCCATCCAGCAGGAACTTCCATCCTCCGAGGGATCTGCAGGAATCTGGGGATTTGGTCACCCTTAGGATGAGAAGGAAGTTCCGAGCGCTCCCGGGCGGTGTTTGGAAGATGTTTGGAAGGGCAGAGAGCGGAATGGCATTAATTCCCCTCTCCGGTCTGAAATGTAAAAGCTGATACAGAGATTACAGCTCTAATCACAGCAGCCACTTTGGGAGCACGGGCACAGCCGTGTGCCGGGAGAGCCGCCGCACAAAACCCCGCAAAGACGGTGGCATTTGAAAGGCATTGCCTCAAAAGCACCGTAATCACCCCAAAGCAGAGGCGGCACCCCCCGTGCCCCGCGGGCTGTCCCGGGGGTCGCGGCTGCATGGAAGGATCCCCGGGATGGAGGTGAAGGAGGATCGGGGGCTCTGGGGCACTGTCCCACCCCAGCAGCTCTGGCACCAGCTCGGGGCGCTTCTCCCACCCCAGCCTTGCAGATCCCGGGGCTGGAGGCTCCCCCAGCCTCTTCCCAACATCCATCCCAAGGCTCCCAGGCTCCAGGCTGGGCCCGCTGGCCCTGCCTTACCCCCCAGAGCCCCCCAGGAGGGTTTGGATCCCCCCTTTGCCCTCAGCCGGGCTCTCGGCACCCCCGGGAGCTCACCGTGCTTCCAGAGGGCTCCCAGGACAAAACGAACCCTTTTTGGCTGCTTTTCCAAAATGCAGTTCCATCACCTTTGGAATTAGTCCTACAAAATTTACCTCCAACAAGAACTGCTGCTGTCCGACCTATTGAGCGGACAGGGCACTAAAATATTCACTGGAAGCTTTGCAAAACTCTGGAAAAACGACTCAAACTTTGAGCTGTTAAAGCATTCTAGTTCTGTGCCTGATCTGATGTGTTTATCCTTAAAGTGCTCCAGAGGAAGGAAAAGGTTTCCAGCAGCTCCAGAAGCCTTTAAAGCAGCCCTGAGCAGGGAAGCAACACCCACTCACATTACAGGGACACGGGCTGGAGCCTCAGAGCGTCCTTCAGGTCCTCCCACGTGGAAGGTCCTCACCAAAATTCAAATAAAGCTCTCAGAGGGCTGCCCCAAAGGCACACGGGGCTTCCTCAGCCCGCCGTGTTCCTGATCCCCTCCAGCACGGCTCCCGGCCGCTGTCCCAGCTCTGAGAGGTGTCAGCGGGGCTGCAGGTGAGGGGAACGGTGCAGCTGCTGCTGATTGGCACTGGCCTGCTGGCCATTGTTGGCCATTGTTGGGTCACTGTTGGCCATTGTTGGGCCACTGTTGACCATTGGTGGCCATTGGTGGCCATCGTTGGCCACTGCTGGCCATTGTGTGCCCGTCACGTTCCTGCTGCGGCTCTCGGGTGTTTTTGGTGTCCGGGAGATTCTGTGGCTCAGCACGTAAGGAGAGCCCTGCTCACCTTATAAAAATTGCAGGACGATTGATTTCCTGAAAGCAAAGCTGCTGTGAAATATTGATCCTGGAATCCTCGGCTCCCAGAGCCACAGGTGGGGTCCTGGGGGGACAAACCCACCCCAAACCCACCCCAAACCCACCCCAAACACACCCCAAACCCACCCCAAACCCACCCCAAACCCCACCTGAAACCCCACCCCAAACCCCACCCCAAACCCCACCCCAAACCCACCCCAAACCCCACCCCAAACCCACCCCAAACCCCACCCCAAACCCACCCCAAACCCACCCCAAACCCCACCCCAAACCAACCCCAAACCCACCCCAAACCCACCCCAAACCCACCCCAAACCCACCCCAAACCAACCCCAAACCCACCCCAAACCCACCCCAAACCCACCCCAAACCAACCCCAAACCCACCCCAAACCAACCCCAAACCCACCCCAAACCCACCCCAAACCAACCCCAAACCCACCCCAAACCCACCCCAAACCCACCCCAAACCCACCCCAAACCCACCCCAAACCCACCCCAGACATTCCTTTTATAATCCTTTTTCTAGGCAAACATATTTTATTTTTATTTTTATTTTTATTTTTATTTTTATTTTTATTTTTATTATTTTTACTTTTTATTTTTATTTCTATATTTTATTTTTATATTTTGATTTTATTAAAGTAACATATAATAAAATTATTAATTTCTAACTTGCCTGTACACTGTATAAACATATGGAATCATGTTTAGGAGCTCTCTACCTGTAGCTCATTATGAATTGTAACTGATTATTATATTAATTATCTTGTATACTATATATATTAATATTATATATATTAATATCATATATAATATTAATATAATATATATAATATTTTAATATATTATTGATTGATTTTATTGATTGATTTTATTTATATATTTTATTTATTTTTATATAAATAGAATTAATATATATAATGTATATTAATATATATTATTTAGTATATCAAATATATAAATATATAATATATTAATATATTATATATTTAATATATATTAATATATTAAATATGAAATATATTAATATATTCATTATTTAGTATATTAAATATAAAAATATATTATGCATTAATATATATTAATTATTAATTAATAATTAAGGGTGTCCCAGGGTCTCCCCTCTCCTGTCCCCCATGGGAATCTCGGGGTGCAGGGCTCGGCATTCCCGGGAATCCAGCGCGGCTCCCGGGGCCAGGGGAGGGCCTGGAGCAGCTCCAAACCCCCAGCGCTGCTTTGAAATCAGAACAGAAATGAGAACCTGCAGCCCCCGGGAGCAGAGCTCGGGACTCATCCCCGTTCCTCTGCCTCAGCCCCTTTTAGCCAAACCTCCCGTGCTCAGATGGGAGCAAGAGGAGCTCTAAACCCCCTGCAGCAGCTGCTTTCTGCTGGGGGAGCAGGAGCAGGGGAGCAGGAGCAGGGACAGGGACAGGGACAGGAGAGCAGGGACAGGGACAGGGACAGGAGCAGGAGCAGGAACAGGAGCAGGAGCAGGAACAGGAGCAGGAGCAGGGACGGGAGCAGGAGCAGGAGCAGGAGCAGGAACAGGAGCAGGGACAGGGACAGGGACAGGAACAGGAGCAGGAGCAGGAGCAGGAGCAGGAACAGGAGCAGGAGCAGGGACGGGAGCAGGAGCAGGAGCAGGAGCAGGAGCAGGGACAGGAGCAGGGAGAGGAGCAGGGACAGGAGCAGGAGCAGGGACAGGAGCAGGAGCAGGGACAGGAGCAGGGAGAGGAGCAGGAGCAGGGACAGGGACAGGGACAGGAGCAGGAGCAGGGACAGGAGCAGGGACAGGAGCAGGAGCAGGGACAGGAGAGGAGCAGAAACAGGAGCAGGGACAGGAGCAGGAGCAGGGACAGGAGCAGGGACAGGGACAGGAGCAGGTGCAGGAGCAGGAGCAGGAGCAGGAACAGGAGCAGGAGCAGGGACAGGAGCAGGGACAGGGACAGGAGCAGGGACAGGGACAGGAGCAGGAGCAGGGACAGGAGCAGGGACAGGGACAGGAGCAGGAACAGGAGCAGGAGCAGGGACAGGAGCAGGGACAGGAGCAGGGACAGGGACAGGAGCAGGGACAGGAGCAGGGACAGGGACAGGGACAGGAGCAGGGACAGGAGCAGGGACAGGAGCAGGGACAGGAGCAGGGACAGGAGCAGGGACAGGAGAGGAGGAGCAGGAGCAGGAGCAGGGACAGGAGCAGGAACAGGAGCAGGAGCAGGAGCAGGAGCAGGGAATCTCCTGGAGGATCCTGCTCAGAGGCTGGAGCAGAACAGCAGCCCTGCCCAGGCACAGACGGGTTTGGGATGTTGCTGTCAGTGATCCCTACACAAATGAACGGGTTTGGTCCCACAGGAGCACGGTCATTCCCACCTCCTGATCCAATTAGCTCAGGCTCTGCTGCTCCCAGCTCTCCTCTGCTCCAGGTAATTGAAATCCCATCGGGAAAAGATTCATTAAGGTGTTTAATTGGGTTTAAGTGGCTCACCCAGCTCTGGCAGCTCAGATGCAGTGGTGTATGAACCTCTGCTCTGCCAGCAGCTTTGTCCCTGGCCATCCTCAGCAAACCTGCTCCCCCAGCACGGCATCCTGGAGCCAGCCAGCTTCCAAAAGAGCTCTGACACCATGGAGTCCACCTGGGCACCCAAACCCCAGGGGCAGCCCCTGGGAGAGTTCCCAGCTGCCTCCCTGAAGGGCAGCGGGTCACAGCAGCCTCCAGTGAGCCAATCTGCTGAAATTAAAATCTCAACTGCAAGTGGCTCTCTCCAGCCTTTTATCCTCTCCAATAATTTCTAGATGTGATTGGAGGGCCAAAGGCCAGTCCCAGCACACCCAAGTGAGGAGGAAAATTCCTGGGTATGTTAATTAACTCTGTTTTTCCCTCTTTGCTGAGTTCAGGGAGGTCACTCATGAGCAGCTCTTCTGGGCTTGCTCTGAGTTGCACCAAGCAGTGACCAAACAACCCGAGATGAGAAAGGGGAAAGTTTTCCAAGGCCAAGGAGAATCCAGGCACTCAGAGCTCTCTGGAGGCACGTGGCTGTGCTGGGGCTGAAGGAGCCCTTTGAGCCTGATGATCCCTGACCTGCTCAAACAGCACGAGAAGGTGCAGAACCACACACGTGGTCTTTCCTTTTCTGCAAGAATTCCAGAGCAAAGGCTGAGCAGCTGTAGCTGAGCAGGTGAGTCCCTGCTGGGCAGGTGAGGGCTCCTGGGGTGGGCTCAGAACAGCTCCTGGCCATGTTCCTGAGCAGGTGAGGGCTCAGAACAGCTCCTGGCCATGTTCCTGAGCAGGTGAGGGCTCAGAACAGCTCCTGGCCGTGCTCCTGAGCAGGTGAGGGCTCAGAACAGCTCCTGGCCATGTTCCTGAGCAGGTGAGGGCTCAGAACAGCTCCTGGCCATGTTCCTGAGCAGGTGAGGGCTCAGAACAGCTCCTGGCCATGTTCCTGAGCAGGTGAGGGCTCAGAACAGCTCCTGGCCGTGTTCCTGAGCAGGTGAGGGCTCACAGGATGGGCTCAGAACAGTTTCTGGCCGTGCTCCTGAGCAGGTGAGGGCTCCAGGGGTGGGCTCAGAATAGTTCTTGGCCATGTTCCTGAGCAGGTGAAGGTCTCAGGATGGGCTCAGAACAGCTCCTGGCCATGGTCCTGAGCAGGTGAGTCCCTGCTGAGCAGGTGAGGCTCCCGGGATGAATTCAGAATGTTTGTTCAGAGCAGATCCCGTTCCTGGCCAGGAGGATTGTGTTTGGTTTCCAGAGCTGGGGCTCTGGCTGGGAGCTGTCCCCACCCCAGGGAGCAGGCAGGGGACAGGAGCTGTCCCTCCAGGCCAGGAGCCCGGTCCCCAGCGCGGCGCAGCCCTGGAGCCCGCGCTGCCGTGGCATTGCCATGGCAATCAGCACCACACGGGCACTAAAAATAAACCCCAGCTCTGCAGAGCAGAGATCAGCCCCAATCACCTCCGAGCTGGGGGTGTGTGCTGCTGGCTCCCCTGCACAGCCTGGCTGCCTGCTGGCACCCCTGGCACAGTTTTGTCTGCAGCCCTGCCACTGACAGTGCCCAGGAGCAGCTGGGCAGAGCTCCAGTGCCCACCCAGAAACCTCCTCTTTTCCTCTAAACCTCCTCTTTTCCTCTGGAACCCCCCAAACCCGACCCACTCCTCCTGCACTCCCATTTCCCCCCTCCACACCACAAAACCCCCACGGCCAGGGCAGCTCCAGCCCTGGAAGGAGAAGCTGAGCCCTTGGCAGTGACTTCTCCCAGGTCACCTGCCCAAACTGTCCAAAATTACCACAAGAGCAGCGCTGGAAGCATTTCCAGGGGATAAAAGCTGCTCCAGAACTTCATTCCTGGGCAGAAACCCCACATGAGCCAGGGCCCTGTGAGGAGCACACACCCTTCTCCTTAATTAACCCACAATTCCAACTTGGCTCTCCCCAAAGCTCCATTTACCCCACAAAGGGTTTTTTTTCATCCTAAATAAAATTAAATGGAAGAAATCCTGCAAGCAGCTTTATACTGATCTCTGTATCCCAAACCAAGAGAAATATCCCAATTATAAAGGGGCTCTTCAACAAACATTTAAATCAATTACATCCATAAAAACAGCCTGTTCAACCCAAAATACACTCCCATTCGTAATAGAGCTTTTGCACACTAGCCCTTAAAAATAATAAAAAAACAGTCACACCAAGGTTCAAACATAATATTTTTATTTGTGGATAAAAATTAAGGCTCACAGTACTTTATCATTTCACAAGCAGAAAAATGTTAAAAATTGAGACTGATGGGGAGTGCCCCCGATACAAATTCCTCTAATTGCTGACATGTTTTACTGACAACTCCAGGTGAACAATGGGGCAGCTACAGGTATTAGTTTGTAAACTAGGTGCTAAATAGAACTGTTTTTTTAAGAAATGTGAACAGAGTAGGATGTTTCTCTCCACTCTGGCTGTCCAGTACACAGGGATTCCACAGAAACACCAGAACTGCTGGGATGAGCACAGCAACCTTCCCAAGAACAGCCCAGCAGGGCTACAGCACACAGCACGGGGGCTCAGGGGCACAGACTCCACTCCAATAAGACATTTTGATTCATAGTGCAATAGTTTATGCCTAAAATGTTCAATATTCAACCTCTCTGACCTAACCAAGAGCACGGAGGCGCTGCCCAGCTCCAGGAGGGAACAGCCCAGGGGCTCAAGGATGGTGACAGAGCTCGGCAGACACCGTGCCCAGAGCCAGGATGCAGCTCCAAGGAGGAGTTTTACAGGGAATAAAAGGTCCCTGTCCAGCTGCAGGGGGTGTCCCAGGGGCAGCAGGTCCCCTGCAGCCCCCCAGCCCTCCCTGGGAACACGTTTTACCCCAGCCAGGTCACAGCCACAGCACAAACTGCAGCTGCAGCTGCGCAGGGACAGCCTGGGCAGAACCCAGCAGGGGCTGGGCTGCAGAGCTCTCTGGATTATTTGCATTATTTTTAGTGATTCCTTCAGCTTTGCTTGTTTGCTGTCAAGGCAACACAGCCGTGGCAGCCACGGGGACGAGCCTGTTGCTGTGAGAACTGAGGGGGTTCTGCCTCTCACCAGAGATTCAGCTCCTGTCTCTGCACCCTGTTGAGGGAAACACCACCCAGAAACGACAGCAGCTGCCCTCAGCCCTTCCTGACCCAACCCAAATGCACTGGAACTTCACTGGGGAGCTCTCCTGGAGGGCAGCCTCCACCTGCCAGGACAGGTGAGAGCAAAGAGCCCTGAGCAGGGTTTCACCGAGCACAGATCCCCACCCTGCAGCAGGGAATTGATAATCACTGACATCACTGGAGCTCCAACAGGCTGTGACAGCTGTGGGTGCAAATCACCACCCCCTTTGAAAAGGTGACTGAGTTATTGATTCAGCTCCACTTGCCCAAGCTGCAGAGGCCTCCTGGAGCAGGGCTGGAGGGGAGGCAGAGCCCCCCAGCCCCAATTCCTGCCCTCCTGCACCCCCTGTGTCCCCAGCAGCCCCGGCTGGGACACGCCACCTCCTCCCCCTCGTGCAAAACAGCCCTCAGTGACACAGGGAAAAAACACATTTACACCAGTTGGCCATTTCCTAGGAGCAGAAATTTCCAAACCCAATTTCCATAACGTGTAGGCAGGGAATGCAAGAACAGGAAAATGCGTGCGACCAAAAATATAGAACAAACACTTTGAATATTATTCCAGTTCACAGATCCAGGCTAGGACAGAGAGGAGCTACAGCCATGAAATACTCCATGTTACTGAACAGTTTAAACCAAATTTTACCCCATAATACTACAGTGATCTCGCAGCTGAACAAAACACAACTGCTTGAACTGAAGAAGCAGGATAAGAGGGGTGAGACTGGATGAACATTCCAGCTGCCCCAGCTGGGTACCAGCAGGTGCCCAGCAACCTGCTCAGGTCAGAATCCAGCTGTTCCTGTCATGGGACAGGATTCTCAGGTGGATGGAAATGGCTTTGCCTCAAACCATCAGAAAGCTCCTGCCCAGTAAGCACTCAGATTATTTATTGCTTCACTACCAACAGCAGAACACGGGTGACAGGAGGGTCTGTGAGGATGGGGAGCTCACCCCGCCCCAGGACCCCACACTAACACCCACAATGATCTCACAGACCCAGCTAAGCACAACACACCCCAAAAAACCCCTGCCAGAGCAAAGGTGTGGAAAATAAACTGTCCCCAAGCCCAGGGGCAGCGCTGGGGACACGCAGGAGGCACAGAGCCAGGAGCAGCCTCACTGCCAGGTTTGTCCTTCTGCCATCCCGGAGCTCTCCGGGGCTGGAGCTGCACCCAGCAGGGACAGACACACGGACAGGGCAGCCCAGCACTGCTCAGCCCCACTGCCAGGCAGCCCAGGACAAGGGGACAGAACATACACAGCCACTCCACAGTACCCACTACTCCATTTGGCAAAATATTTATTTATAATAAATCCGTCCCAAAGCGGTTGGTCACAAAGAATTAACTCCTCTTACATGTTTGGGCCGTAACAATGCTTTTGGTAAGAAGTAAATAAACTGTCTCTTTTTACACAGTGTACAAAAACAAAGAGACACCGAAATGACAGGTAACAGAACACGGGGAACACGGGGGGACTGGAAAGACAAAGGCAAAGCAGAGGGGCCTGGCCCGGCAGCGCTGCCACCGTCATTTACCCGTACAATCCTCAGCCCCACGCCGCTCTCATCCCCAGCACAGCTCTCAGCTGCAGGATTCTGCTCCAGGAGAGGAAGCTGATGCGATGTAGCAGCTCCAGTCACTCTTTCACAGTACTGCATGTCAACACTGGGAATGGTTTCTGATATGGTTTAGACTGCACACAGTACTTGGATAGGGAAAAGTTAATTACTCCCACTCCGTAGTTCCTGGTGGCTTTGATGTCAAGTCGTACATCACCCGAGAGATGCCAGGGATCTTCTTGATCTCTGCCACCATTTTCAACACAACCTGTGGTGGAGGGGAAGCACAATATCAGAAAAAAAGGTGTGTGAAACAGACCTGATGAAAATCACCCTGGAAAAGCTTGAGGGCAAACTGCTCACACCAGTTGTGCTGGACACCAGAGAGGAGCCTGCTGCTGCCAGGCACAAAGTAAAATCTGCTGGAACAAAACTCTGGTTTCCAGTCAGACTCATCTTCCAGAGCTCACAATTAATCCATGTTAGCAGGAATATTCCAGGGGAGAAGCAGTTCAGCTTCCTTAAAAACCCCCGAGTTCCCAACACCACTTACATGACACGCTGTTAATAGTGAAAGCACAAATTAACAGTGCATTGCTCTGTATAGAAAAACATTGTTATTTCCCCTAAAAATATGATTAGTCTCTATAACCTCTACTATTTAGCTGCCACACTACTACTGAGCCATAAAATGACCATTTTCATTCTGCAGAATTCAGGGTTTTTGTTTGGGGGTGGGTTTTGTGGTGTTTGGTTGTTTTTAAACACAAACACTGAAGTCAAATGAATCCTCTTTTTATACAGTGGGATAGTTCACATGGCAACCTGAATTGTTTTTCTCATGCACAGGCTGCCTTAAAGTAGAGGACTTCAATATATAATTATACACAGTTACTAAACAATGCTCATATGCTCCTGAAATGTGTTTAAAATAAAAGGTCAGTCCTATTCCTACAGTGCATTCCCAGAGGGACAAAGTACTTGACTGGACATGGATAAAGTTTCCCATTAAAAAAAAAAAATTAAAAAGCTTGACCCTGACTCCTGAGTCCTTTCAGTGACCTAAAGAGCAAACAGGGCACTGAGATGTTAAACTGCAAGCTCCAGCAAAAGCACAAGTGCCAGACAAAGGCAATTCCTTACGCCAAGAAATTTCCAATTACCGATGCAAAAATTAATTCCAAATCCCAGGAAGGGCTGGGGTATTCTTTCCTCTTTAATTGGTGCTGTTTTGGCTCAGCTCTGCTGGAAATCCTTCAAGTTTGTCGCACCCATCTGCCAGCCCCTCCTTTTGTTACGTTTTTTTTTTTTCCCCCAAAACATTCTTTCTAATGATTATTTATAACAGAGGAAAAAAATAGCAAGAAAATCAAAAGGAAGGCCAGGAGGGTGAGAGGGAAGCTGGAGTGAGCAGAGGCTGGGTGGAACAGGCTGGGTGCAGCCCCTCACCTCCTCGGGCACCTCGCTGCCCGGCGTGGCGGCGATGCCCGTCATGAAGTCGCTGGTGATGAAGGGCCTGATGACCACGGACCTCTGGCACGAGGGCTGCTTCTGGAGGGGGTCCCGGTCAAAATGCAGCGGGGTCAGGATTATTGGCATCTGGCTGATCTTCCCAGCGTAGCCTGCAGCACACAGGGGCACACAGGGCGTCAGCTGGGCTCACAGACAAGGCTGAGGATCCCACCTGTGCTTCCAGCTCTGGAGCTGCTCCTACATCCCATGGGATCTGCTCCCTCTGCTCCCAGCAGCACTGCAGCTCTGCAGGGAGGGCACTGGGCAGGCCCTGGCACAGGTTCCCAGAGCAGCTGTGGCTGCCCCATCCCTGGAAGGGTCCAAGGCCAGGCTGGATGGGGCTTGGAGCAGCTTGGGATAAGTGGAAGGCATCCCCAGGGTGTGGAATAGATGATCCCTAATGTCCCTTCCGACCCAAACCATTCTGAGATTCTGTAAATTGCCACTTGAGATGATCCTCAGAGTTTGCAGGCACGCAGGAAAATCCCAGCTAATCTGTGTTATCCCTGTAATTCACTGTGAGTCGAGTGGAGAGCCACTTTCCTCCCCACACAACGTAAAACCATGGGGTTTTATCAGTCCCAAATTGAGCCAAATAAAGAGATGCTCCCACATAAATCTTTGAAATGTTCTTTGAACAGCCTTTGAAACACCCAGGAGAAAGCTCTCCAGTACCCCTGGCTGGTGGTGGGCAGGTAACTCCAGACAATCACATTTCACTGGTTTTTCAACATCTCCTTCTGAAAGGCAATGCACAACTCCCCAATTTCCCTGCTGCAACGAGCTCAAGCTCCAAAACCCAGGTGTGTGGAGCTCACCCTGCTCAGGCTCTCTCCCTCTGCCAGCCCTGGCCTGAGCTGCTGCACAGGGAGGGTTTTTCACTAAACCACAACTCCAGGCTTATTTTTAGGAGCAATTCATTCACACAAAGCCAAGTGTCACCAAAAGTTAGCGAGACACAGCTACAGCTTTACCAACACAGCTGACAGTGTTATCTCAGCCTTTTGAGGTTAATTCTGTACAAATTCTGTTCACACAGCTCTGCAAACTGAATATGGATCCTCAGAGAGAGGGATCTGTTGTAATTTGATTTATATGAAATGCAGGCAGGGCTGATGCAGTGCTTCCCACACAGATCACATCTCCAAAGGTAATTCAGTAAAAAACCAAAGAGGCTGAACCCCAGAATTATTTAGACCAGGCTCTGCCCGTGTGGCCCACCCAGGGGACTCCACATCCCGGGCTCTGCAGGGCTGGGGCTGCAGCTTTGACTTGGAGTTAGGAAATCTGAAACCACCACAGGCTGTGAGCATCACCCCCAGGAGAAACTCGGCACCTGGGCTTTCCCCAAAACCAACAGTGTTTAAAAACTCTGTCAAGTTTCTTCACCTCAGATAAACACTGAGATCAGCAAAGAGAAGGGATTTGGGTGTCTGAGGGGCCTGACAGGACTTTTTGCACAAGTCTGCAGTGCAGCACCACAGCTTTGAGCTTCATGATGTGTTGGAAGCAAGTCAGTCCCCAAAATCCCCTCAAATTAATTCCTGGCCTTTAGCTATCAGCTTCCACAACTTTTCACTGGCATTCCATTAGCTGAGCCCTTTTTTGGAGCTGTTTGCTTGCAGATTTTGACAGCACCGCTCTGATGACACCCATTGGGCTTGCAGGGATCTGCAAACACGAGTGTGACCCCTGGGATGAGGTGGGGCACCTACCAGACTCCCTGAGAATGGTGTGAGCCTCAAAGTCCGCCTGACGTAAAGTGCTGAGGACTCCCGTGGTCAGGAAGGTGGGGGTGACATCCGTGGGGGGCTCCTTGACAGGGGGGCCAAACACGTACACCACTCTGCAACACACACACAACAAACCAGAGTGCCTCAAACCCCCTGCTCAGGGCCACAGGGAGAAAACTGAGCTGGAAAACTGCACCATGTTTTATTCTGCTTACAATTTTTAACAGGACACCACCAACACCCCCCATTAAATGCTACACCTTATCGTTAACAAAGGGTTTTCAGCACAGGGCACTAATTGCAATTTATAAACCTGCAGAAGTACATCTGCAACAAAACATCTTCTGAACTCAAAGCAGCCACATCAGCTTTATGTTTCTGCTCTCACTCCTTCCTTTCATAGGCTGCAGAACAAGAAGCAGAGTCGGAGTGGCCTCGTGCATGGATTTACCAGGAGGTGCTCACAGCAGCTGTGTGAGTCTGACATGAACCAGGAGTCTAAAACCCAAACCACACACATCTGCCACTTTATTCTGCAGGTTTTTGTTTGGAGTACAAAGCCTGGGAGCACAGCTGGGCAGGAGACCAACTATGGCAGCACCCTCCTAAGGTCCCTGGAACAGCAGAGCTCCCAGAGCTGAGGGATGTTCAGGAGGGCAGCCTCAAACCCAGCAGAGCTTAAAGAAACCAGCAGTGCTCTCAAGCCAGAAACTGGCTTTTATTTTCATTTTGTGACACACTCTGGAACTGCACAGGCAATCCTGATTTATGCCTCCTTTTGTCCCCTCTGCACTTAATTTAAACAGGTATCTCGCAATTCCAGGTCTCACCTTTCAGAGTAAAAGCTCTGTCAGTGTCACTTATGTGAGAAAATTAAGTTTTGCTATAAGCAGTTTTGGCAGAAATTCCACATCCAGGCAAGGAGGGTATAATTCTCCAGAGCTGATTTCATGTCTAAGCACCTTCAGCTGCTGGAAAAGTTATGGACTCGAGTAGGTAGAAAATGTATCCTCAGAGAGCTCAATTAAGATCAAACTGCCCAGCTTTGGAGCTCTCCCTGTGCCATCAGAACTGACAGCCCCACACAAATCCCTTCCTGACACAAAGGCAAACCAAACTGCAGCACATCACAGCTCAGCACCAGGCTGGAGCCTTGCAGAAGAGATTTGCATAAATTATAGTGGATGCTGCCTAATCCACGGATATAGGCCAGCAATTTCTTTTCAAGCTGGAAATCAATCCATATTTGGATTTATTGTGTATTTGTGACCTCTGCATGATACACCTGTCCAATGTATAGAAATACAACACCCCAGATTAAACAGGGAAACGTTCACAGATGCTGAACTTCCATATGGGAATTAGATAATTAAAAATACAGGTAATTCAGCACTCACCTGTTGATGTTGTGGCACATGCGTGGTATGAGCCTGGCAAGGAACATCAGGGACTCCCAGTGTGGAGCATCTTTACTGGAGATGCCACAGACGTAGCTGTAGGAGCGACAGTCACCCTGGGGAACAGCAAAACACAAACACCACCACAGAATGTGAGCTGTGCTGCCACAGCCACCCACAGCTCCTCCCTGGCCATCCTGCAGGTGACAGAACCACAGTCTGGGCCAGCATCCAGCAGACACCGAGCTGGTGACACCAGGGAGAGACTGGAGAGGTGAGAAAATACAGAGCAGGAAATATTCAGACTGGGAAGACCCATCTACAGTGGCCAGTGTTGGCATTTTGGTGACAAAGCACAGAAATCTGATGACTCTGCAGCCTGAAACAGTAACCAAAGCTGACTGCAAAGAGCCACATGCAGCATCAGGCAACTGGAAATAAAATACCAGGAGGAATTCAACACTGAGAGTGCAGAGAAAGGTGCTTTACAGCCAGGACTGCTCAGCAAGGAAACCTCCTGAGTTACTGCTCACAGCTCTCTCAGAGCCAGCTCTGCCCCTGGTGTGTGTCTGTGCCCACAGGAGGGAGGGAAGCTCAGCTGCTGCACACATCCAGCTCTCCCTCCCACGGACAGGGAGCAGCACAGCTCACCAAAGGGCTGCAAAGGGCAACAACCACGGCCAAAAGTGGGATTTCCACCCCGTGCAGCCTGGTGGGGCCAGCAGGGTGAGAGCAGAGCTCAGGGGGCTGCTGAGTGACCAGCACCCCTGGGCTGGCCAATGTCCCCTGGCACTGAGCTCAGGGACCCCAGCACCCAGCCAGGGCACCCCCAGCTCCCCCCCTGAGCCAAGCTCCGTGCCCACCCCCTGGAGCAGCAGAGATCTTCCTGCCCCTCACACACAGCCCTGCAGGGAGCCTGTACCTGCACTCCCACAGTTTTGATTGGGAGCAAGAAGGCATTCAGTGAATGTAGGCTTGTGATCTGCATCAGCTTCTCCTGGTCCTCCTCACTCGTGCACGCCTTCACCCTCTGCAGCAACGTGTGAGGCTGGGCAAGGAAGCAGAACAATAAATTGGAATTAAATAAAGCTCCCAGGCCCTCAAACAGAACTTGCACAGTGCAAATAAAATTGTTATTTAAGTAGCTGTTTGCTTAGTCTAGGTTTACCCCTTGGAACTATTTAAAAGATACCTCTCATCTGACAATTAAACACTAGCAACAGCACTTTCCTGTGATTACACTGCATTTTAAGCTGGAGCCCTCCAAGGCCATAGGGGAAGTTCTTTTCCTGTGCTCATTTTCTCCTTCACAAAGCTGCACTTCTCAGTTTTATGGCAGCACAATTCTGGATCTTTTAAAGCAAAGGCAGACAGAAATCTCTGCCCTTCAGGATTTACCAAAAAGGTTCTGGAAGTTGTTTTGAACCCACACCTCAGAGCAGACCCCTGTAATGACTGACAGCCACCACAAAGGCCAGCAGAGTCAGGAGATGTGGAAATCAACCATCCCCATTCAAAACTGCAGGCTTTGGATCAGGGCAGCTGCCCAGCTCCTGGCTCCTGCATTTACACACCCAGAGATTTCTGGGGTGTGCAAACCTAGAATTTTACAGCTCTTCCAGGGAGGGAAGATCTTTTCCTGACACTAAGTGATCTCATCTGCACAAAGTTTAACTACAACAGAATCTGTTTTATTTGAAAGGCAAATGAAGTTCCATTTTCCAGAAATGGTTCAACACTTGCACCAGTCGCAGCACTAAAAAATTCCACTGGACAGCTTCAATTGAGCAGCATTCCTTAAGCAGCACAAACCAGTCCTTTTAACCTTCCAGCAGACTAAACCTCACCGTGGGTCACTACAGAACCACCACTCAGAATTAAAATTTAGAATTTCCTTACCTTCTTCACACTCGCAGAAAAATCTGCCACGATTTTCAGGATGTTGTTTGTTTCTGGGAAGTCTTTGCACACATAAGGCTCCTCAGCACAGATCACTCTGATTGCTAGGCCAGGACCTGCAAAGCAAGGTTGAAAATAATATTACACCAAATAACAGGGAGCTGGTTTTCACCTTCAAGTGGGGCACAGGGAATCGGTCACCGAGTACTGTGCATTCTGCCACTGAATCTAAGACATGAAGAAACCAACCCACAGCCATCAATTTTGCTGTTTTCTAGTGGAAAACTCATGTTAGAAATGTTGAGCATTCACTTTCAAGACAGCAAATGCCCCCTGGAAAGGCAGAGCCAGGCCTTTACTCCAGGTCAGAGCCACGGGGCAGCTCAGGCAGAGCTCACTGAGAGCTCCTCCTTTGCCTTCTCCCACCAAAGCCAAACAGAGGCTCAATTATAAAACATTATGTATATTTATCAAGCTGCTCTCAAGTCACCTTTTCCTGAAAGACTGTGCTTAAGTGAAAACCCAAATGGATTTTTTCTGTGTTTAAAGATCAGTTTTATACTGCAGTTATTCTGGATCTGCTGAAGAACAGTGCTGTGACCCACCAGCTCCATACCTGGGAAGGGATGCCTGGAAACCAGCTCTTCAGGAAGACCAAGCTCCCTTCCCAGCACTCGCACTTCATCTTTGTGAAAATCTTTCAGTGGTTCTATTACTTTACCCTAAAAGAGAAAAAGAAGGCAATTTACACTCCAGTTCACATATCCAAACAAAAAGCCTCAAATGTTCAGGTTCTGGCACCCAAAGTGGCCTGACCTCACAGCACCAGTGCCAACGATTCCATAAACACTGGAAAGAAATTCCATGTGAATGTGGGCTTTGTAGAACAGCTGCAGGATGAGCTGGGTGAGAGCAGGAAGCCCCAGCTTGTGCCAGAAGAATCCGTGGCTCTGGCAGAGCAGGAAGGCCAAGCTGCCTGTGCCTGCATGAGTTCAGACCTCTCTTGTCTCTGCTGGAAGTTCAAACCAACCCCAAAGCCTTTGTGCAGGGATCAATGGTGGAAATGGGGATCCTCAGATCCATACTGTGGGTGGGAGCTGGTACCTGAGCACCTCACCACATTGCTGGGTGAGCTCTCTGCCCTGTGCTGGCTCTTTCTTAGAGCACAATACAGTCAGAGATCTCACCATTCCAGTGCCAGAAAACCAAACCAGGCACTCCTCACCTTCGCTTCACATGCTAATTAAAAAAGAGCTGTGCACAGAAAGGTGCTTAAAAAGCTTTTCTGGACTTCAGATAAACAGACCCTTGGTAACCAAAGAAATGCAATAAATCACAAGTTACAACAGACTCCCAGGGGCCTTGTCACAGCAGGGCCCTATCAATAGTCACACCAGCAAAAGAGAGTTTTAGATTCTGGATCCAGTTAGTGGCAGGGGCAGCCAGCAGCCTTCACCTCTTCACGCAGCTTGCGGATCAGCTCGGTGTCGTTGTGGTGGGTTTTGATCACCTCAGCCTTGCCACTGGCCACCAGCGAGGCACTCTCGATGAGGTCAGGCCTGAGGGTGCCCTGGGCAAGGAAAACCTCCTCGGGTTTCAGGTTCATCTCCCCAATCACCTCGTTGGCAATCTGCAGGGGGCAGAGAAAGGAAGAGCTGTGGCACTCCTGGCGCTGCCAAAGGTCTCGCCCAGAATGAATTGTCTGACCCGTGGCAGGGAGCTGTAAAAGCACAAACAACCAGCAAATTCTACCCTAAACACCAATGATGCCACTGTCCCACTGCTGAAACACTCCTGTAACCCCATCTTTTTTAAAGAGAAAACGGAAAAAGTATCTCCAGAGTCCTGGAGCATCAGCACCTTTTAAATATTCTCCCTGTCACCAAAGGCTTCTGGGGCACCCACAGCTCACACAAGCACCAATGCCACTGATTAAACAGTAAAAGATAAAAGGAACCACAAGATTTAAAAACTTCAACCAAACAACAAATAAACATTACCTTAACAAAGGTGTCACCGATAATTTTCCTCTTTTCTTCAGGACTCGTGGTCATATTTAAGGTCTTGCTAATTCTTTTACGTGGGGTTCTGTCCTCATCTGAGATGGGCAGAGTTGTTGTGCCATTATAGAATGAATGGGCTGCATTCACCACTGCAGGAAATCACAGGGATTTTTATTTCTATTTCTTTTTACAAAATCAATAAAGACTGTCATGCTGGTTACAAAATAAAAGTTTCACTTTATTGCTTAAAAGAAAAACAAACCAAAACTAATTTCCTTTGACTATTAACTGCATTGAATAGGGCTGCTCAACACCTCAAAAATTAATTTTAACAAGAGCCTTTTACTTCTCTTATTAACCTATTACTTTTCCATATTGTGAGATTAGGCAGCCACATGCCTAATGTGGAAGTTCTTGCTTCCCTCTTAGATTATAATTTACTTGCTTTAAATAGTTTACAGGACAGTGTTTCCCCAAGGCCTTTCTGCAACCAAAATTAAATGATGCATTATTTACTGGTGCTGTATTATGCCTCTTAATTTAGAGAGGCTCCCAACCCAGAGATCAGCTGGGAGGCTCTGGCATCTTCCACCAGCACTCAACTCCATGACCTACAGAAGGAGCACTTGCAGCAAAGGGATTCCCTCAATTTGCTCCTCTGGCTGCCTGCCAGAGCCCAGATTTATTGCTCCACAGAGTGCAAGAATAAGATGTGGATTTTCCACTTTAAAAATAAATAAATATATTTAGAAGAATGTGTTTTGTCTGAAGCTGGGGATGCTGCAGCCCAGCCTGTGCTGTGGTAGTGGGAAGCACTGCTCAGCCAGAGCCACAGTGCCTGAGCAGAGCACAGGAGCAGCCCTGGGCAGGGCACAGAGCCCCAGAATTCACTAATTCACTGCCCACTAATTCACCCCCCAGGCCACACAGCAGCTCCTGCTGCTGCCACTAACTTGGTCTTCTCTGACCTCCTCAGACTCCAGGTACAAAAAACCTCTGAGCCTTCTCATCTGGGCACTCTCTGCTCTCTCAGTTAACTCCTTCACAGAATCAAAAAGGTTGCAAAAAACCTCCCAAATCACTGAGTCCAACCTTTGACAAATCAACACCTTCTTGTCAAAAAGTCATTCCAAAACCATTAAAATGCACCTCTTTCAAAGCAAGCAAAAATGCCTTGAAAATAATTTTGGTTGTGGTAGCATTCAATCACCCAAATGAGCTCACAGTTGACAAAGAAAGAGACTCAGGATAAGAAATGAAGCCCAAAGTGCCAATTAAGATAGTGGAGAAAATGGAAATTCAGTGAGTTCTGCAGCAGCTGAACAGGATCCCTTGGCAGAGAAGTGACCAGGGCACAAATCCACCGCTCTGCTGTGCCCCACCTGCAGAACACTAACATCTAAAGAGGTGGGGCAGCTCACTGTATGCTCCAAGCAAGTAAACAAGGCCTAACATTTCAGGTTTAAATGTTGTGAACAGGTCCAGGTGGTTCCACATCGCTGACCCGGCCTCAGTCCGAGCGTCTGGGAACAGCAGCTCGATGAAACCCAACCCTAAGGGCAGATTTGGGGAAGAGCACCACAACCCTGCAGTGCTGCAAGGAATATGAGCAGAAACGTGGCAGAAACGTGGTACCTTTGACTTGGATGCCCAGCTTTTTGAGGGCCTCCTCCACGGCCTGGCTCTCCCTCTTGCGCATGAAGCCGTTGTCGATGTGCACGGCGATGACCTGCTCACGGTTCAGGGCGCGGTTCAGCAGCGCCGTGCACACCGTGGAGTCCACGCCCCCGCTGAGCAGCACCTGCCAGGAGGGGGAAAAGCCCCACACGGGGTCAGCTGTGCCTGGGGAAGGTGTTAACACCCAGCAGCTGCAGGGGGAGAGCGGGATGCTGACCTGCAGCCAGCCAGCAGCGCGCTGCCCCGGCCGTGCCGCTTCCCTGGACCCTGGGACGATTCCCCACGCCCCAAATCAACCCCAGCAGCTGCCAGTGCTCCTGCTAGTCCAGCTCTGGCTCAACTCACCAGCACCTTGGAGGAGCCCACTTTCTCTTTGATGTCCTGGATGCACTGGAGCTCTCTGTTCTCCACGGTGAAGGTGCCGCTGCATCCCGCGATGTCGTACAGGAAATTCTTCAGGATCATTTTCCCGTTCACTGTCAGGCTCACCTCAGGGTGGAACTGTGCTCCATAGAGCTTTTTGGACTCATTTGCTATGCCTGGTACACACAACAGAACAAAAATAAATAAGTGAGCTGGATGTGAATGCAGACCCAAGTTCAGCAAGAGACTCAAGGTGGCTCTTTGGGATTTGGTAACTCCAGTGGCTTTCAAACCCCAAATTCTAAGGTCCCACCATTTCCTGTGCCAATCTCTGTGTGATGTTAAAGCCCTGCTGTTCAGTACCTACATTATTCTTGCTCAGTTGAACATTCATGCAATATTAAATACAATAACAAGTTAATAAAGCTTTAATAATTAAACAGTGCTTGACTTGTACTGTTACAGTACCCAAACCCCACAGTGTCTCCCCTGCCCTAAGGGCACAGGGTATTTTATTTCTAAGACAAGCAACACATGCATGCTTTAAAATAATATAAACTGTATAAATAATGGTAACTTCAACCACATTTACATCAGGACCATTCCTTTTCAAGTCTGTTTCTTTATTACCCTAATAGCTTGACATACAAATTCACACTAGAAATTGTTAAAACCAATTCATTTATTTGGCAATTAAACAACAAGAGCTATTTCTCTGTTCCCATTTGGTTCTAGCTCCTGTCTGCCATAAGTCTTTACTTTACCCAACATTATCAGAAGACAAATTCAGGATAAAATAAATACCTGCTATGATGTTCCCAGACTGTGCCACCACTTTGAATCCATCAGCAACTTTATCCACACTATCTCCATGAGTGAGGAGCACAAGCTCTTCCTTCTGAAGGCCCCTAAATGAAGATCAAAAAACTAGAATCAATTCAAGAAAGGACAAAGACCTTTTACCTTTAACCTTTTAATTCCCTGCCTTTCCAAGAGATGCCCTGAGGGATTCCAGCAAAAGCACATCTTGATAGACCAGGATATTTGAAATGTCTGCAGGATTTCCAGCAAATACACCTGCTTTTTTAAAGCCAATTGGAAAGCTAGCCCTAAGTATTTATTTCAATGAGCAACCTGCTTATTTGTGACCACACTTGTAAAAGTTTTATTATAAATTGTCAGCTGATTTCACTCTTTTTTAAAAAAATAACCTTCCCCTCATGTGACAGCCTTTCCCAGCCTGATACTGCTTTGGTAAGTGGGAATGTGTGTGCACCTGAAGAGTGAGCAGGTGTTGTCCAGGGTAATGCTGAACACTCCATCCTCCCGAACGCTCTTCTTGTGCACCGTCCCTCCAAACACCTTGTTCATCATCTGCAGGGCAAAAGAGAGACAGCACCTCACAGCCTGCACCCCTCCACCCCTCACCACATTCCTGCTGTTTGCCAGAGCTGTAAGAATTCCCTGCAGAATTAATCCTTGCTCCCCTCTGCCAGCCACTGCCACGCTCAGGGAGCAGAACCCCCCCAGGCAGAGATTTGCAAAATAAAGTCTGTTCCACAGCTCCTTCCCTCAGAAATGGCTGCTCTGCAAACTGAGTATCCAAGGCCACGTCAAAAACCTGAGTTTATTCCCTTAGTTTGGTTTTGTGACTAAGCCTGGAAAAAAACAAGATGCATGAGCAGAAGCCAAGCAGCCCTTGTCTCCCTGGAAGTTCGGTCTGCTCAGCTGGGATCTACCAGATCCCCGCAGGATCACCAGTGAGTCCAAAGGGAAGGAAAGGTTATTTCTTTTTTTGTGAGGGAGTGTTAAGCACTGCTAAGAGCTACACTAGAAACAGCCCAAGCCTGGGACACTGCTCCACTTGTTTCCAGGAGAGGTGCCCTTTTCAGTACCAGCTGGGCAGAATTAATGAGTGACTGACAGGTTGTATTTACTCTGACAAACACAGGGAGCGTGGAGCTCCATTCACAGCACTGCAGCAAAGAAAAACCATTTATGCAACAGATCCCAGACTGGTTTGGGTTGGAAGGACCTTAAAGCTCTTCCCATTCCACCCCTCCCAGGAGCAGGGACACCTCCCACAGTCCCAGGTAGATCCAAGTCCCAGTGTCCAGCCTGGCCTTGGGCACTGCCAGGGATCCAGGGGCAGCCACAGCTGCTCTGGGCACCTGTGCCAGGCACTGCCCACCCTGCCAGGGAAGAACATCTCCCTAATCTCCAACCCAAACCTGCCCTCCTTCATTGTAAGGCCACTGCAGGAGAAGGCAGAGCCGAGAGAGGAGCACACAGCAAGCTCAGTCCATCAGCTGCGTGCTCCTGTGGCACTGCCCGTGTTTGGAAAGCAGCTCCAGCACGGCCCCTTCAGCTCAGGCAGAAACAAGGCCTGGAAGGTGGCTGTGGATGAGCAGATGGAATGGCTGGACTGGCTCCTGGAGATGTTTCCCAAGGCCAGGGACTCTGTGCTAGCTCCCAACAGCACCTGCATCCCATAGCAGATCCCAAGCACGGGTTTTCCTATTGTGAATATGGCTGGGTCGAACCACGGAGCATCTTCTGCATACACAGAGTTTGGTCCTCCGGAGATGATGATGGCTCTGCAGACAGAACATGAAGAAATCATTAACACAAACACACTGGTTACTTCCAAATCTATTTACTTTAAGCATTGGTGCTGTCTCATACCACTCTTAAAACTGATATTTTCTAACAGGTGTTTTAACACAGGTACCACCACATGGAGCTTGATTTTTGCTGTCAAACCCAGCAGGTTTTCGGAGAGGGATTTCCCCAGTTTAAATAAAGTCAAATATAAACCATCATAAAAATGAAATTAAATCATTAAATTCCTCATAGCCAACCATCAGCTACGAGAGAAGCAGGGTGGCTGGGATTAATGTAGAGTATCAGCACCAAGAGATATATTTTTATATATATACACACAAACAACTTATGAAGTCTGTGACATCTGGAGGAGAACTGCAGTCAAAAAATCCACTCCCTAACTCCTGAATCTGCTGAAAAAAATGCCCCTTAATCCATTCTGGTTATGCAGAGATGGCATTAGCAACAAGTTGAGAATTACAAGTACAATACATGTGATCATGTAGGGTTTGGAGTTAATAAAATTAAACCATCTCAAAGGGGAAGAGAGAGCTCTTGCAAACCATGCTTTACAAGACCATGAACTGCAGAAGCATCAGTTGGGCAACACTTTTGGCCTGGGATGGAACAGGGCTGTACCAGACCTTGGACTCAGAACTGTTTGTTTCACAGAGAACATCAAACTTCTCCCGAGCCAGAAATGCAAAACCAAACGAGACAGAAGTTGCATAAGCAGGATTAAATGTATCCAATAATTCTCCCAGCATTAGTTCCATGCAAGTACTGACAAAAGAGAGTTTTTCTGGTTCTGAGCAGCAGGGACAGGCACTGTGCTGCCCACTCCTGTCTGTGCCACCAACAGAAACAAGGCTGCAGGACCAAGCCCAGGCAGCAAGGTCACTGCAGCCCCTCCAGGCCAGGAGGGAGGAGCTGGAGGGATGGAGCTGCAAGAGGCACATTTGTTTCCCTGCCTGTTGGGATCTCCAGGCCAGCTCTGGAAGCAGCACAGCTGACGTGGGTGTAGTTTTACACTGAACCATCCTGAGAGCTCCTCCCTGCTGCTCTTGCACAGGCACTGCTGGTCAGCCTGGAGGCACGGTGCATTTCCTCAACTCAAACTCACATGAAGAGCCTGCACTCTCTCTGCATGGCTGCTGGTGCTGCAGCTCCAAATAACTCCATGCACAGAAGCATTTGCTCCAGTGCCAGATGTACAGAACACTGTTTAATATTAATCAGAACCACAGACCATGCTCCTGGAGCTCTGGCAGCCCTGGGGCCGTGCCCATTCCCTGGAGAGGTTATCCAGAGCCCAACACCCTCTGGGGAAGAGCCTTTCCCTGATATCCAACCCAAAATTCCCCTGGCTCCAGCTGCTCCTCTGGGTTCTAGGAAGGAACTGAAGGAATACAGCCACACCTGTAGATGGAACATTCTTAGGAGAAGTCAAAATAGTTATAAACTGTTCCAAAAAGTGGAGTCTTGAACACCTGGGTTTTTTCCATGACAATTGAAATTTGATATAATGCAGAGAGGTTTGCAATGTGCCCAAGTATTAAAGTGAAAAAATGAGTTGAGGGGCTGAGAGAAGGACTCACATCTCAGCTGTGCAGGAGTCAGAGCCAGCACAGGATGCAGGCTTCGCAAGCTCTCCTGCAGCACTGGGTCATTTCCTGCACGCTTGTCTGTGTTGCTAGGAATATTCCTTTCTCTGGTTTACCCAAAACCCCTCCCCAAACAACCTGACCCAGCTCTGGAAAGCTCCTCTGCACCTCAGGAAGCACATAAAAACACCCAGGGGAAAATGTGTGCATGAATACCCCGAGGTCAGGACTCCTGCCAGAGGAAATCCAGAGCTGGGATACTGTGGGAAATAAGTTCATGCCACACTTAGGTGACACTCATCACTAGAGAGGGCTCTGAACATTGAGGAGCCAGCTTTTTAAACACAGAAATACGATTTAGCAAAACCACAAACTCATTTTCACAGTGACCACAGGGGTGGATCTGCTGGGTTTGTTGACTGACAGACACTGCACACAAACAGATTTTGTGGATACACAGAATTATTGACCAGCCTGGGTGACCTGAAACCACCACCCCAGCCTTGAGAAGTGACCTGGATGAAGAGGCTCTGGCACATTCTAAAGAGCAGCTATTTGCACTGACAAGTCCTACAGGTCTAATCCCAGTGCTCTGAAGAACTCTCAACTGTTCTGAAGCTCTTCCTGCTGCAAACCTGCATCAGCACATAAACCCTTTACTGCTTCTATAATTGTCATTAAATGGAAAAATGCACTTCTGCAGCACTTATCTATTGTCTTATCTATTGCAGAGCACAACCAAAATCCCACATGCCCCATGTTTCTGGATTTGTACCAAACTGACAAGTGAGTACAAATCTTCGGTGATTTGCAGACTTCAGGGCATTTATTCTCCACACACAGAAGAGATGTATATCCTAAAAAGCCTAACAAAACATGAAAAATTAATGTACAAAGTACTAAGTAATTGTGAGACCTTTCTTTGCTGCAGACAATGAGTGGCAGTGTCAATTAGGGGTTTTTTAGCTGCTTCCCAGAAACATCTGGCACAATACCTTCAGCATCCAAGTTACTTTAATTTAAAAAAAAGAAAATTAAGTAAAAAAAAAAATTTAGAAGCCCACAAAAAATTCAACGGATAAAACAACAAAATCATCTACATTTTGGCAGATATTTAAAATGCAGCCTTTTGAATTATACTTTGGAATTGAAATCATTAAAATGACATTAAGAAACAAATGCACAAAAAGGCATCAAGAGACAAATGGACACCACAGGTCCCTGCCCAAGTGTCCCCAGCAGAGCTCAGGTGGAAACAGGGACAGCACTGGCAGTGAAGCCACTGCCCAGGAGAAGCCACGAGGCTGATGCCTGAAGAGGCTCCTGGCACAGAGTTAAAGGAATAAAGTAGGGATTTATTAAAAGGCCTTCAAAAAATCCACCTTGGGCAGTGCAGGAGCCTGGCCGTGGCTCTAGGTGGGATGGCCTCAGGAGGGACACCCAGTCACGAGGTTTCACACTTTTATAGGTTTTGGTCCATTTACACATTGGGGTTAAATGTCCAATTACAGCTTCAGGTGATGAAGTCCCATCCTCTCAGTTTGCTGATGTTTACACCTTTTGGCCCAAAGCTGCATCTGGGGCTGGAAAAGGATTGTTGTGTCTGACTGAGCTGTGAGGAGAACTTGCTGACACCTTGTGAGAAGTTCAGAGTTACACAGCAAGGCAGTGCAGAATCTGGGAAATAAAGCAGCTCAAACTGCAGGCATTGCAGTGAGCACAGGGGAGGAAGGAGGCAGGAGGACGTACCGGAATCCCTGCTCGCGGATGGCGAAGGCCGGCGTCTCCAGCGGGAAGATCTCGGACTGCACGAAGAGCTCGCGCACGCGCCGGTCGATCACCTTGCCGTACTGCGCGCCCGCGTCCAGGATCACCACCGCGCCCTCGTAGTGGTGCTGCCCATCCTTGAGCTCTGCCCCGGCGTTCTCGGGCTGCCAACAGCATCCAGGTCAGCAATCCCATGGAATCATCATCACCCATGACAGAAATCCCACAGAATCACCCAGGTCAGCAATCCCATGGAATCATCATCACCCATGACAGAAATCCCATGGAACCATCATCACCCATGACAGAAATCCCACAGAATCACCCAGGTCAGCAATCCCATGGAATCATCATCACCCATGACAGAAATCCCACGGAATCACCCAGGTCAGCAATCCCATGGAATCATCATCACCCAGGTCAGCAATCCCACGGAATCACCCATGACAGAAATCCCACGGAATCACCCAGGTCGGCAATCCCATGGAATCATCATCACCCATGACAGAAATCCCACAGAATCACCCAGGTCAGCAATCCCATGGAATCATCATCAGCCATGACAGAAATCCCACAGAATCACCCATGACAGAAATCCCACGGAATCACCCAGGTCGGCAATCCCATGGAATCATCATCACCCATGACAGAAATCCCACGGAATCACCCAGGTCAGCAATCCCATGGAATCATCATCACCCATGACAGAAATCCCACGGAATCACCCAGGTCGGCAATCCCATGGAATCACCCAAGTCGGCAATCTCATGGAATCATCATCACCCAGGTCAGCAATCCCATGGAATCACCCATGACAGAAATCCCACAGAATCACCCAGGTCAGCAATCCCACAGAATCACCCAGGTCAGCAATCCCACAGAATCACCCAGGTCAGCAATCCTGTGGAATCATCATCACCCAGGTCAGCAATCCCATGGAATCATCATCACCCAGGTCAGCAATCCCACAGAATCACCCACCACAGAGATCCCATGGAGTCACCCAGAGCCACCACAGAGATCCCACAGAACTCCTGAGACACGAGGCTGGAAAAGGCCTCTGCCAGCGTCCCAAGTCCAGCTGTCCACCCAGCCCCACCCCTGTGGTCACCACCAGACCGTGCCCTCCAGTGCTGCTTCTGCACATTTTGGGAGCCCTCTCAGGGATGGTGAGCCCACCACTACCCCGGGCAGCTTTACAAACCTTTCTGTCAGGAAATGTCTCTTGATAGCCAGCCTGAACCTCCTCTGGCTTTACTCTGACAGCCCACTGACTGAGCCAGATCTCTTTAACAGCTAACATGTGCGAGGCTTTGCTAATTAGCTATGCTAATTTATGATAAAAATTATAAAGACCAGCCAAGAAGCTTCAAAATGAAAAAAAAAATCTTGAATATTATAAGGATCAGTTGAGGCACTGGCAAGATAAAGGTGCTGGACACCAGCACAGAACATCCACCCCAAGAAGAGACAAGATTCCCATCCCCCAAACCAAACAGGGCAGAAATTAGGGAAGAAAAATGCTAATGAGCTAATGATGGCACAGCTTTGCACAAGCAGGAGCTCGTATGCCCTGATCACCATCTGCAGCCTCTCCATCTTTTTCCAGTTCCACGTGAACCCCAGCACAGCCCATGAGAACGGAGAGCCTCGGCCTTTTTCTCAGGCAAAACAGCACAAAAATCAAACAAAAAAATGTTTTTTTCCCTGTCACGCTGCCTCATATGCTGAACTTCACTTGACATTACCTCCTGGAGAGAATAAAAAGGGGAAATTGAGAACAAATGTCGCTGCTAAGTGATTAGGAAAAAAAAAACCAACACATTTTGAGTGCAGCATTTGAGCAGACTGCATGTCAGAACAAAGCAGTGGCTCCCTCTGAGCCCCTCATGTCTGAACTGCTTGGCCAACTTTGGCTAAATCTGAAAGAGTGCTAAAAAACACCAGGCCAAGTTTCTTCATTTAAAAAAAATTGTGAGAAGAGGCAGCTATTCCATGGAAGTGTCCTTATCAGAGCATCTCCAAGGAAGAATCAACAGCCATGCTCTAACACCAAAAATTTGCTGCCTACAGAATTTACTTCTCTTAGGGTGTTCTTCCCCTGATTCCTTGCCAATGCAGCTTGGTGAAGGGCAAACTGGGAAGGGTTTCACTTTGGCAAATGATGCCTCCAAGCATCTTGGAGCTCCATTTCAGGTTTTAGTGATGGCAGGTTGGAGTTGTTCTGCTTGTTTGGACCAGGCAGCAGAACCTCCAACCCAGAGCTCGCCTCTGCTCCCATCACTGCTGCTCCAGCATTTCCACCTGGGGCAGGAATTCAGCCCAGAGCAGGTGATTCTGGAGAGCATCATCCTGCTGGGACACAACCTCCCCACAAACACACTGGAAACTTCCAAACTTCACACCAGCTGGAAGAGGTTTTATCTTAATTAAAGGACCTAAGTGGCGGGGTGGGAAATCGTGCTAAATCCCTCAAAAGCCTAAATCCAGGTTAAAATCAGATATTTAATTTTTGTCCTTCAGCTGGCAGCCAAGTTGCCTGATGGGGAGCTCTTGATGACTTAGTGCTGGGTTACACAACAAGAAGTGCACATGGTGGAAGAGAGCAGAGTTTAGCAGCACAGACCCCTTCACACCCCAGCTGAGGCAGAGTCACCAGACCTGTCCTCCCCTCCAGTGCATGGGAGGGAATCACTTTTAGAGTGATTCTGGGCACTTTCACCTGGAAATTTCTAAATTAGCAGCTCTTGTGAGACAGACCAACTTCTTTATTCCTTCCTGACCCCATCCTTGCAGTGCTATTTTTTTATTTCAAGTCTTCAATTGTTTCAGAGCAGTAGGTTGTGTCATTTAGGGACAGAGCTCTGCACCTCTCTCTCAAAGAAGACTGAACAGGAGTTACTGTTGGTGTCAGCTGGACTGACAGACAGGCAGCTATCCCTGGATTTATTAATAAATAAATCTGGTTTCCAGTGCCCTACCCCGAGATGTTTTGGGCAGGCAGGGGTGGCTAATGGGGGCTGTAGGGGAGACAGGAGAGTGAAAACAGAGCCTGAAGTTACATCAGGAGTAGCTTGAGCAGCACTTTAAAGCAGTGTGAGTAGGTCTGTGTCCCGAATCTGCAGCCCTCAAACCCCAGCAGAAGCAGGACAGCAACCCAGACTCCTCTGAACTAACCAGACAAGTGGAATTGCAAGGGGGTTCAGGACTAAGAGAGCCCAACATAAATCACAGGCAAAAAGAGAAAAGGAAAAAAGGCAGAAAAGTCATCACAGCATCTAGCTCTACTTATTGAAAGGCACAGTTCCAAGGCTAGGGGTTTTAAACCCAAATTACCAAGGGAAACTTCATTCGATGAAATCCAAAGAGGAACAGATGCTGTTCATGTGCAGCCAACATGGCAGCTGAGCTCTGCACACCACGGCCGTGCCAGCAGAGATTAAAAGAGGACACCAGACAGCCCAGCTCCTGCAGGGATGGATAGGGCTTATGGAGCCAGCACCTCATTCTGCTGGGGACTGCACAGCCTCCAGTGAAAGCTCTTTGTCCCCTCAGTACAGCCAGAACTAGAGCTCCTTGTCTTCTGGTGTGCTCACACAAAAATCTGGAGAACTCGCTGGTTTTGAGACCTCCTGTGGAAGCTGCTCTGACACCTGTCCCAGGCTGTCCAGGCACGGGGGCAGAAGCACTGTGCTGCTGTTCCCCAGAGCTAAAAACAGGAATGAAACCCTGAGCACACCGAGAGAAGACAGTCTCTGTTCAGCCAATTCCAATACCAAGTCACCCTGAGGACCACAGACCTGAGACATGGCACCAAGGTCCCATGTGCCACCTGAGCCGTGTGGTCACCCCAACTGTGCTGCCACACCGAGGGTCAGCCTCGTTCCACCACCCAACATTGGAGAACAAAAACCTTCCATCACTGCTGTTCTTCTGGTGTCAAAACCAAGTAATTCCGAGTTCTCTAGAGAGCTGAGGTAGGAGAACTGGAAGCAGGCTTGGGCTACCAGCCAAGGACACCACAAATCCTGCTCCTCACATCCCTGCCTAGTGCCTTAAACTGAGTGTGCAAGTTCCTAACAGCCCACTTGTGCAGAACCAGGGGAATTGTCAGCATTTCACACACCCACATGGTCGCAGGTTGGTCATTAGTGTAATTCATAAACCACATTTCCACACAGACCAGTCCCCTTCTGGAGTACTGGGAAGTAGCAGCAGCTCCTCTGTCCGAGCCCTCAGCCCTGAGCTTTCACCCACACCAGTAACTCAGGACAGGCCTAAACCAGGAGCCTTGATCTTGCACTTTCAAGCCAGCACAGGTTTTACAAGAGTTTAACTGTTTCCCTGTGGTATTAAAATTAAGCAGGTCTAAGAACGCTCACTCAGATTTCCAAGTATAACAGGAAAGCAGCTCCTTTAAACTCAGGCCATCCTTAACAACACAACAAGAGCCCCCCAAATCATTATTCCAGGGAAGCTTTAGCAGACATGGGTGTCATGCAGGTGTCCATGGGCTGCTGGGACCCTGCAGAAATTGCTGTCATTAGTGCAGGATGAGCCAGGAGCTCCACAGTCCACCGGGAGCCCCACAGTCCACCGGGAGCCCCACATCCAGCACTGGCTGGGAGAACTGGAGCCCCCCAGAGCAGCCCCAGGGGGAAAAGAGGCTGTGACCACAGCCAGGGAAAAACGTGACAGAAAACCTACACAGGGACCAGCCGAGCACTCAAAAAGCCCTTCAGAGACACAGCTAGATAAAGAGCCGAGAACAAGGGAGGAGAGGAACAGCCGGGATTAGCCCCGGCCAGGAGAGGAGGTTGTGAACACGGCCAAGGAAAAGCGTGTCAGAAAACACACAGGGACCAAGTGAGCACTCAAAAACCGAGCACTCAAAAACCGAGCACTCAAACCCCCCCAGAGTCAGGGATTTTTTGCGAACTAGCTGAAGAAAGCACAACAAGTCTTTCACCCCGCTCCAGCAGCGGCTGCAGGCAGCCTGCAGGGCTCGCTGAGAAGTTGCATTATCGGAGCTGTAAGTTCCTGAGGCTCGTTCCGTGCCGATGTGCCCGAGCCACACGGACACCCCGGGCCGGGGCCGGGGCCGGAGCTCTGGGCGAACCGAACCCCGGCCCGGCTGCGAGCGGGGATCCAGCCGGGCACAGCGCCGCGGAACATCCCCGCTCGGGCAATCAATCAGTTAATTAATGAATTAGCGCTCTGCGAGCAGCCGGCGCTGCGGCCCCCGTTGCTCCCGTTCCCCGCCGTCCCCGCTCCCCTCCCGGGCCGCGGGGCCCCGCCTCACGGCCGGGCGGGCCGGGCCGGGCCGGGCTGCAGCCCCAGCACTGACCTTGGTGTCCCCGTTGCACAGGGCCATGGGGGCGGCGGGCAGCGCGAAGAAAGGGCCGCGAGGAGCCGCGGCCGATGAGCTAATGCCGCCCGCGGGAGGAGGAGCCGCCCGGCACGGCCGCTCCGGCGGAAGGGGAGGAGCGGCGGCGGGGTCAGGGGCGGGCCGGGCTGAGGGGACACGGCGGGGACACGGCGGGGACACGGCGGGGACAGCTCCGGACAGCCGGGGGCAGGCCCCGCAGAGCCGGGGGGCTCCGCCGGCTCACTCGGCTCTGTTATCAGGGTAAAAACAAGCAGAGCTTTGCAGTGAGTGCGTTTTTGTGCGTCAGCATCCTATGGGATCATGGGATCACTGGCTTCTTTGGGTTGGGAGGGTCCTTAAAGCCCATCCCGTCGCACCCCCCGCCTTGGGCAGGGACACTTTCCATCCGCCTGGAACCGTGCTGTGCCTGCTCGCTGAATTCCCCGTCAGAGAACGGGACTGCACCCGTGGAACCCTCCTGGAACGGTGCCGGGACGGTTCTGATCCCTTTCCCTGAACATCGGGTTAAATATGGGAATGAAGGGGTGAATGAAGGAATTCTGGTTAAGATGAAATCACACACCAGCGTCTGGTTCTGCTGTCAGATTCCAAACAGTTCTGTCCCGAGGCTGATAGAAATGTATTTTTTTTTCACAATCGGGGTTTCTGGTCTGTTTGTTTGGTTTTTTTTATGGATGTGTCATTCTTTTACAGTTCTGTTTACACTGGCATTCAGGCAGAGTCATCTCAGAGCACGAGGCACAGGATTGTGTCCAGATAGGTCTGCAATACCCCCAGGGAGGAGACTCCACATCCTCTCTGGTGTCTCTTCCAGTGCTCACAGGAAAGATCTTCCTCCTGTAGAGGTGGAACTTCCTGGGATCGACTCTTGCCCGTGGCTCTGGTGCCACTGGAGCAGAGCCTGGGCCGTGCTCTGACCCTCCCTGCAGCCAGGGACAGCCAGGGCTGAGGGCTCCTCTCGGGGCCGAACCGCCTCAGCTCCCTCAACCTTTCCTGGGCACCGAGATGCTCCAGTGATCCCGATCCCGATCCCTGATCCTGATCCTGATCCCGACCCCTGATCCCGATTCCGGTTCCCGGTTCGGGTTCCCGGTGCCCCTGTCCCGTCAATCAGGGTCAGGGGGCGGTGCTATGCATGACGTCACTGGCAGTGCACCAATGAGGCGCGGCCACGCCTGGCGCGCGGGCCGGGGCGGGGCGGTTCCCTCAGCGCGGCGGCGCCGGGGCCGCTCCCGGGCCGCTCCCGGACATGGCGCCCGCCATCGCCGCCGAGGAGGGCGGGCGGCAGCGCCGAGCCGGCACCCGCCGGCACAGCCTGGACCTGACGGGCGAGCCGCCCCCCGACGGGCTGTCCGGGGACACCGAGGCGCTGCTGCCGGCGCCGGCGCGGGCGCGGGGGTACCGCGCGGAGCTGGGCAGCATCCTGCTGCTGCTGGTGCTGTACGTGCTGCAGGGCATCCCGCTGGGGCTGGCGGGCAGCGTGCCGCTCATCCTGCAGAGCAAGAGCGCCAGCTACACCGACCAGGCCTTCTTCAGCTTCGTGTTCTGGCCCTTCAGCCTGAAGCTGCTGTGGGCGCCCTTGGTGGACGCCGTGTACCTGCGGGGCTTCGGCCGCCGCAAGTCGTGGCTGGTGCCCACACAGTACGTGCTGGGGCTCTTCATGATCTACATGTCCACGCAGGTGGACGCGCTGCTGGGCGACGGCCACGGCCGCGGCCCCGACGTGGCGGCCCTGACCGTCACCTTCTTCCTCTTCGAGTTCCTGGCGGCCACGCAGGACATCGCTGTGGACGGCTGGGCGCTCACCATGCTGTCCCGGGAGAACGTGGGCTACGCCTCCACCTGCAACTCCGTGGGGCAGACGGCCGGCTATTTCCTGGGAAATGTCCTTTTCCTGGCCCTGGAGTCCGCCTCCTTCTGCAACAAATACCTGCGGTTCGAGCCGCAGCCCCGGGGCATCGTCACCCTGTCAGGTAGGGGCACTGCAGCCGGGGTGTGCTGGGATGGAGATGTGCAATGCATCGCTTTGGAAGGGACCGCAAAGATTCCCTGTGCAGGGACACCTTCCACTGTCCCAGGCTGCTCCAAGCACCAATGTCCAGCCTGGCCTTGGACACTTCCCGGGATCCAGGGGAGCCACAGCTTCTCTGGGCAACCCGTGCCAGGGCCTGCCCACCCTCCCAGGGAAGGATTTTTTTCCTAATAATAATGGTTATATCTTCCTCAGGATACTTCTTCCCTGTGCCTGGACCCCTCTGTGGTTTGACGCTGGGAACCAAACAGGTTTGGTTTGTCCCTTGCCCCGTGGGAAAGCACAGCCTGCTTGGAGGCTGGCAGAACCCATGGCTACATGCACTGGATTTCAGATTTTTCTAGGCTAAAACGTGTGGGAAACCTGCCTCGTCATTATCTTGGCTGACCTAAGCACTTTGGAGGAACTCTTTTTTTTCCTCCTAGTTTAATGGCTGTGGACTAGATTACTCTTTAAAAAATGCAAGCCAAAGTCTCCATCTGGGAAGAAGGAAGAGGGGGGGGAATTAAAAAAAAATAAAATTCTTCCAATATGTTTTTCACAGAATAGAAATGAAGGTATTCAGATTGAGCATGTAGCCAGTTTCTGAAGGAAGGCCTTATTTCAGTAAATTAAGGCGGATTTGCCTTTTCTCTTTAGCAAATCGAATGGAGTGTGGTAATCCAAGCATAACTAGCTGTTAGTGGAGGGCTGTTCCTGTTTGCTGGGGTTTGGAATCTTTCTCAGAAAGGTTCTGTGTGGTGGTTGATGTTAGGGGTGTTACCCAGGAGATGCTTCACTGTGCACCTGGTTTGGTTGCAAGTTTGAGGGAGGACAGGAAATCCTGGCACCACTTGTGGCTGCAGTCTCAGGGTGACCCTGGCAGTGAAGAGCAGATCCTCATGGTCTCAGTCTCTTCTCCCCCTCACACCTTGCCTGTGCCGTCTCAGAGATCAGGTATGCCAAAGCAGTCTGGAATTGTGTGGAGGGAAGTTTTGCATTCTGTCCTGTCCCTTCCTCAGGCATGAGTCAGGACAGCAGGATCAAGGCTGCTGTGCTTGCCTGGTTTCTGCAGCTCTCACCATTCCTAACTAGTCCTCCTCTTTGCTCCCTGCTGCCAGCCTCGTGTCTGGCCTATGTCAAGGAGCACAGAGTGGCCCTCCACGAATCCCAGGTGGTTCCTGGCTTTCCCTGGTGCTGTGCAGCTCCTGGGCTGGCCTGTCCCTTCCCTCTCACTGCAGTGTACACTGACGTCTCTGCTGCTGATGCAACTTGCAGGCACTGGTGTTCAGACAGCTTTGCTGGGCTGTACTACCCTCACTGCCCAGGGTTTTGGTTGGTTGAGGATTTTTCCTCTCAGGGCAGTTTGTATAAATGGATTTGTTACTATTACAAAAGTGCTGCTTCTAAAAGATACTATCCCAAGCCCAAACAGCTCCTGTCCTGTCCCGGAGCATTGATGTGGGTGGAATAAGAACAGCAAATAACTGCCACTGTAGTTGCAGGATGTGTTTTTTCAGGTAGTAAAACTGTAACAAGTTTTTTGTTTCCCGATGGTGTGACTGGCACAGTTTGGTGTTCCCAGCTGAGAGCAGCAGGAGTAACCAGCTCACCCAGGAGCTCACTGGTCCTTGCCCTGGCTGTAAAGGGCTCATGATGAGCAGGTTTGGGCAGGTAAAGCAGCAGAAAACTTTGCTGCTGGAAAAGGTGACAGTTTTCTGCCAGCTCATATCTCTGAGTGCTTTTGTCCTAGGCTGAGTGCAATGCCAGGGAAAGAACAAGTCAATACTTCATGATCCAGAGGGGCAGCACCCTGAAAGAATGGCTGGAGCTGTGTTGGGGAGGTTAGGTTGGATATCAGGGAAAGGTTCTTCCCCAGAGGTGCTGGCACTGCCCAGGCTCCCCAGGGAATGGGCACGGCCCCAGGGCTGCCACAGCTCCAGGAGAGTTTGGACAGTGCTGCCAGGGTTGTCTTGTGTCAAGCCAGGAGTTGGGATGATCCTTGTGGGTCCATCCCAGCTCAAGATACTCTGTGATCCTAAATCAGCTTTGAGTTGTTGAGAAGCAGCAGCACTCACTGTTCTCATTAACTTCAGGAAATATGGACAAATGTGAAACCATCATCAAATTCACCAAACCAAAGGCTGTGCTGGGCTGTGTCAGGCTGAAGTGCCAGAGAAGGAAATGGGAAAAACCCTTCTGTGAGCTGATTGTCCTGGCACATCCAGGGGTTTATTTAGCACTTGCTGTTCAGGTGACTTTTGGTGTTTTTAAAAGCAGGGGAAGCTCCCTGGCTGGGTTTGTGATTCCTGCCTGGTTTGCCCATCACAGTGTGAAGGACAGGGAAAGAGTGAACACAGGACAAAGGTGCCCCTTAAAGGCCACCCCCACTTACCTGTGCCAGGAACTGGAGCACCCCTCCTCCTGGGAGGAGATCCTGGTACCTGTACAGTTACAGCTGTGGGGACCTGGGTGCCTTCTTCATGGCTGTTTTCCAGCCTGATCCATCCCTGATCTAGTTCAAAAACTTGTTTTGCCCATCCCAGTGGTTTATTGTAAACTCTTAATTTCAAAGTTTTTTTGCTTATAGCCTGTTAGTGAGGTTCCTTGTATTTGAAATGAAACGTACTTTATTTTTGTGTAAACTGCCTACAGCCTCAAAAAAACCAATTTTTCTTGTCTGAACTACTATATATATATATGGTGGGTTTTTTTCTTTTTTTCTTGCTTTGCTTTGTTGCTGATGCAGCCCCTGCAGTGCTGTGCTGCAGCTGACAGGGCTGGCCTGATCAGGAGCACTCATGTGATGATGCTCAGAGCTATTTCTATCCCCATCCTTGCACTGTGTGTCTCTCACTGCAGTGGTAATGCTCAGGGTTATTATTAGAGAACTGCTCCTCTGCGTCCTTTGTAGCCAGCAGCTGTGATTAGTGAGACTCTCAGAAAATGCATCTTTCCTTGAGAATGTCTGTTAAGAGCACTTTTTTTTTTTAGAGGGAGCAATTTGACAGTGTTGCTTGTGAGGTCACGTTTATTTTAGGAAAAGGAAAAGTCGCAGAAATGGCGTGAAAAGCCTTTTTTCTGTTACCCTGAGAATGGTGGGAGCAGTCCTTGCATGTTTTCTTCCATGCTGGCTGAGCCTGCTCCCTTCCTGTGCATGAGAAGCAGGGGATAATTGACTGAACCTCTGCCCTGTCTCTGCCCTTTCACCAGCCCTCACTGCTCCTTCCCAGTCTCCTGGAGCTGCTCCTGACCAGGAAGATTAAAGGCTGCTTCTGTCCTACCCTCTGCACATGGCTGAGCTGTTCCCTGCCTCTGTCATAGAGTCAGAGGACGGGAGTATCTTGAATTGACCATTCAGAATGTACTCTGGGTTTTTCACTGCCCCACATCCATGATTTAGCAGATACTGATCTGCTTTAAACAGAGCACTTGAATGCTGGCAAGTGTCCAGCCAGACAAATCTGAGGATTCCTTACAACTCTGTGAAAACTTTCCTCAGGCCATCCTCACACTCCTAAATCGCTGTTTCCTCCAGGTGGGAGATGGATATTAGATAGGGATGGGGAGCAGAGGCACAGAGTGGTTCCCTGACTGCACTGTAAGGCAGCTGGGGAGGAGTTCTGCCTCTGGAGGTTCTTCTAACTGTTACATGTGGTTTTCCTCCTGTGTCAGCCTGTAGTGGTTGTGTGTAATCCTTCAACACGTTCATTTTTCCTTCTGTTCCTCCTCCAACATACTTGCTGTGGTAATAACCCACCAAACAGCCAGGAGTGACCTGGTTTTCTGCTGCTCCTCTGCCTCAGCTCCTGCAAACACCTCATTTCAATGACCCTGTGTCACTCATTGTATGTAGCTCTGTGCTTGCAGTTTGCTTTTGCTGCTTGTTTTTATTCCACTTAGATTATTAGGTTTATGTTCTACAACTGTCAATCATGGCTGCTACAAAGGAATTTTTATTTTATTTTATTTTTTCCTCCAGATTTCCTGTTTTTCTGGGGCGCTGTCTTCTTAGTTACCACTACATTGGTTGCCTTTTTGAAAAAGGAAAACCAGGAGCTAATACCAGCAAAGGAAGAAACAAAAGGCATCACTGATACATACAAGCTGCTATTCTCAATAATCAAGATGCCAGCAGTTCTTACTTTCTGTCTCTTGATCCTCACTTCAAAAGTAAGTAAATACATTGAAGAATTGTTAAGTGCTGGCATCAGAGTCTGGAAGGCTGCTGAGTCCCTGGGATGTAACTCAGTTTTGCTATTGGCTGTCATCAGAGTTATGAATTTTCACATGAAATTTAAGCAAAATGGCTTATCTCATTGTGCTGAGCAGGGCTGTGCAGCAGAAAAGCTTTGTGTGAGCTTTTGTGTTTAACACAAGCACTGAAGAGAAGTTTGGTGGCAATATGGTATTAAAGTAAAGTACATTTTTAAACAGGCTGTGTAGCCTGCAGTTAAAAGGACAGAAAATGTTTCTATTTAGGTCAGAATCCCCAGCTCTGTCCAAGCTGGGTTTCCATGGCTCCTGTTGGACATTGAGGATGCCAAGAGCAGAGAAGGCACAGGAATGAATGGCAGTGCTACTTAATGTTCTTGGAATCATTTTGGCTCTGATGACAATAAGAGTGTGCAAGTGTGGAACGTGTAGAACTAATTTGGAAATCAAATCAGGGGCAGAAGTAACTTGTCCTGTATCCCATTTCTCTACTTACTTGTTAGGGAGTAAATTGAATTTCTAGCCAAACTCCCTGTTCTCCTCAGTTTATTTTGTCTCCTTGACATTGCAGGTTGGGTTTTCAGCAGCAGATGCTGTAACAGGACTCAAACTGGTGGAGGAGGGAGTCCCCAAAGAGCACCTGGCCCTGCTGGCAGTTCCAATGGTTCCTTTGCAGATTATCTTGCCTCTGGTTATCAGCAAATACACAGCGGGCCCGCAGCCCCTGAACACCTTCTACAAAGCAATGCCTTACAGGTAAAGCCTCACCTTAGTGGAGCACAGCGATATGTGTGCTCAACCTGTGTGTTCAGATCACGTGCAGGGTTTTGTGTGTAACTCTCTGACTTGCAGGTCCAGAGAAGTGTCAGGATTGTCACAGTGAGTCGAACTGTGTGGTTCATGCAGTGTCACTGTGTGGAAGCAGAGCATGAGGTGTTTGGGATGTGCATGTACAACAGCATTAGAGCAGTGCTCTCCTGCTCCTGCTTAACAATGGCACTGCTTGTCAAATATTTGGTACCTAATTCTGAGATAGAAATAGGTGTAACTATTCAGATCTAAACTATTTTAATGTACTCTCTATGATTGGTCAGTGGTTGCTTTGTGTTGAGGAAACACATGGGAAGAATTACTTGGAATAACAAATCATCTTTCTCATCCCTCCAGGTTGCTGCTTGGCCTGGAATTCGCTTTCCTGGTGTGGTGGGCTCCTAAAGTAAAGCATGAAGGAGGATTTCCTGTCTACTACTACGCTGTGGTGGTGCTGAGTTATGCTCTACACCAGGTAACACTCACTGTGTGGGGAGGGGAAATGCTGTTCCCTGTCTTGTCTTGGGTCACACTGAAATCCCTCGAAGCCTGACCTGTGCTGTGTGGCAGAACTGACTTCCAGTACTCTTACCAGTGTTATTGCTCCCTGTTCCCTGTGCTCTGTTGGACATCTTCTGTGGAGCTGCTTTTAGTTGTCCATGTCTGGTGTAATTCCCCAGATTCCTTTTTCCCCAGACCCAGAAGCTCAAAAGCACAGAGGAGCTGGAGAAGTCCCAGAACTGTGTGTGAGCTTGATAGGCATGCTGATGAATGCACTGGTTGTGCAGATAAATAAAGTTATGTGATCCTGGTCCTAGAAAAAAAAAACTCGATTGTTGGAGGAACATCGTAATGGATCTTATCCAAAGACTTGGGAAACAAACACCTGGTACAGCGTGGTCTTGGGAGCAGAACTGAAATGTATGCAGTGCCTTGAGAGGTGATCTTCAATGCAGCAGGGTTGTGTTTAGGTGCTATTTTAGCTGGCTGATTGTATTTCAGTTTGATAACACGAGTGATGCCAGAGCATGTGAGGCTGGGTCTGTTGCAGCGTGACTCCAGACAAGCGGCAAGGCCACTCCCGGTGTCAGCACCACACCGGGCCAGGCTGCAGGAGGAGCTGCTGCTGCTGCTGCTGCTGGGGTGATTTCCCAGTCGGTGCTGCTGAGCTCAGGGGATCTCTCAGCAGGGTTTTCGTGCTGGGGGTTTCAGTGGTCTCTGCAGGAGGGGACAGACGCTCTGGCCTGTGTTTGTCCCCTCAGATCACACTGTACAGCATGTACGTGGCCATCATGGCCTTCAACGCCAAGGTCAGCGACCCGCTCATCGGGGGCACCTACATGACCCTGCTCAACACCGTCTCCAACCTGGGGGGCAACTGGCCCTCCACGGTGGCCCTGTGGCTGGTGGACCCCCTCACGGTGAAGGAGTGTGCCGGGGCCCAGGGCCACACCTGTGCCACCGCGGCGGCCGCAGAGGTGAGGCTGGGGCTGGGGGGTCTCTGCTCAATGTCTCCATTAAATGGCTTCTTGCGGTATTTTTTTGCCTGTGAAAACCTTCACAGTGTATAGCTTGTGCTTAAGAATTCCCACTGATCAAGCTCATTTTCCTGCCTGATAAAATCCAGTCTGTTAGCACCTGCACACTCTGAATAACCAGCCCCTTCCCCAGGGTTTGCAGCTGCAGGGTAGTGAGCCCTTTCTTCCTGTGCTGAGCTGGGGTAGAAGCACCAGACTGGTGCCACATTCTGTGCAGTGGGAGGAGGCTGGAGGTATGGATTTGAGTTGTGCAATCAGGGACTCTGTCCTTGGCAGGTCCCCCAGGGCCCTCCATTTCTGTGGCAGGTTTTTCTTCCTCCTGTCTCCCTGGAGGCTTCTTATCTGCCTGCCTTGATAACTTCTCCAAGATGCTGCTCTGCTCTCTGATTTTGGTGTCCACTTTCCCCATGAAATCAAGTGGGACTGGCTGCCTGCCCAGTTCTAAGAGCCTGTGGAAGAGAACAAAGAACTTGCTGTACAGAGATCAAACAACAGGACACAAAACTGCTGGGAAAGCAACATTTCAAATTCAAACTCCTCACAGCAAATGAGACATTTGACATGGCTGAAGAGTGGAAATGTTTGGGGTTTTTTTTTCTGTGCTCATGACTGAGATTTATTTCACTCCTGAATGCCAGGACGCTTTAGGACGTGGAGGTTCTCTAAAGGATCAAAGTGTTCTGGAGTCCAGCAGGACTTGTCTGGAGTTGCAGTTTTTGCTGGTGCAGAGGGCAAACTGCTTCTGCAGTGGATGCTTTCCCAGCCTTTTGCTTATTAGCTTGTCACTAATTAGGTTCCTTGTGTCTCAGCCTCTACTGAACTTGAGTCCTTCCTCCTTCACCTCACTCCTCCTCCTGGCTGGTGACATTCCACCACCACTCCCTTCTTATTCCTAATCTGATCTTGACATGTCTCAGAATAATGAAAATGCTGGCAGAGCCTCAGCTCAGAGAAGTGATTAATCCTGGGATTAGAGCAGTGTTGAAAGCCAGAGAATAGCAGAAACAATCCTGTGCTGTACAATCACCTTGTGAATGCTGGGGGTTTGTCTTCCAGTTCAAAACCATCTTGGGCACGTTTCTCCCAGATACAGAATTGCAGAATCATGGAGTGGTTTGGTTTGGATTAAAGCACATCCAGTCCCACCCCCTGGCATGGGCAGGGGCTCATTCCACTCTCCCAGGTTGCTCCAAGCCCTGTCCAGCCTTGCCTTGGACATTTCCAGATCTGGGGAGCCCCCAGCATGGATGGCTAGGAGAGAAATCATCTTCATGAGGCAGGAACAGTGGTTGCACCTGCAGGCCAGCACGGACAGTGGGGCTGTTTCTGTTTCCTGGAGTTTGCCCTTTGGGCTGATGTGCTCCATTTCCCACATGTTTAGAGCAGGTTTGATACTTGGTTACTTTTCATGCTGCTGATAAGCTCAAAAGCCTCTCTCCCAACTGCACAGGAAACAGGAAAGAGTAAACAACTCTATTTAGTCATGGCCAGGAGCAAGGAGACCCTGTCAGCTGTGCAATGCTGTGTGCTCAGTGCATTTCCCTGTGCTCTGTTGTAGCTGTGCTCAGCAGCTGGGGGCTCCTGCCTGACCACCCTGGACGGGTACTACGTGGAGTCCGTCGTCTGCGTCATCCTGGGCTTTGCCTGGTGGTTCTTCCTCGGACCAAAATTCAAAAAGCTGCAGGAAGAAGGACCGTCTTCGTGGAAGTGCAAGAGGAGCAATTGATGCACTTAGGTGTTGGATGGAGCAGCGAGGTGGTTTTAGTTTTATTACAAGGACTTATCCCATAATCAGCACCCCGGGATCTCGGTGTTTCTGGGCCAGGGAGATCTGTGTGGCCGAGGCAGGGCTGTGTGTGGCACTGCTGCCCTCCCCACAGCACAGGCTCAGCTCAGAAAGGAACGGCTGAAGCAGCACCTCAGTGCTCCATGCTTACCCCTGACCCCAGAGCTGCTGATTCCATAGGGCACCTCTGGGAAAGCTCCTCGTGCCGTGGCTCTAGAGGCAGCAGCATTGCCAGCCGAGTGCCAGCTTTTATTTTCACACAGAAATGATCTGACAGGGCAGCTGACCCGGGGAAGGATGCCCAAGGCATTCTGACTTGGAGGTTAAGCATGGTACTTTGGAATTCCATGTGGGAAGATCCGTGTGAGATGTCTGTGGGCTTTGCTTCTTCTCACTTTCTGAACTGTAACCACGCCTCAAAGGATGAAATGTTCCAGAGATTCTTTTAAATGTATTTTCTGGCTTTTATAAGCTTTAAAGATTTATAAGAAAATATTTTTATAAGCAAATTACATTTGTTTAATTTATTTCCGCTGTTTCAAGGCAGTTTGATTTACGTTCAAGGTACTTTCTTGACCGCAAAATGCTGTAAGGTAGGACTGGAGTAACGCACAATCCTCTGAGCCTTGAGTCCTGCAGCTGGAACTGGAGGTGCTTCCCAAGGGAGGGCACGTGGGCCTTTGGAAGGGGTGAGTTGATAGAGGAAAACCAATCCCATGGTTTTCCAAACCGTATTGCTAAAATTTGAACGTTCGCTCTCAAAGCTATGGGAGCACCGAGACTTCCCCCAGCCAGGGGTGAGAAGAGTTGGTGATGACAAAGTTGCCAAATTCCCAGGGTGCAGGACTCGCCCTCACAAACCAAATGGGCACAGTCCTGTGGCAGAGCTGCTGCAGAATTGACTGCTGGTGCCATGTGGTGGAAACATTCCTGCTGGATTTCTCCCACTGAGCTCCCTCCTGAGTGCCTTAGGGACCCACAGGTGCTGGAGAGGCACTCGGACCCCGCTGGGTGTATGTGGAACATTGGTATTAAAAAGGAAAACTATTAAACATCCCTTGGAAAGGTGCACAAGGTTCTCTGCCATGTTTCTTGTCAATGTTTGAAGGATTGGGCTGGGAGGAGGTTTGAAATCTTCTGCTACTGTGTGTTTTGGGGGAAAAGTGACCCAGTACCACCTTTGGAGTGCCTGGGGAGGGTGGGTGGGTGAACAGAGGGTCTCCTTGGCATCAGGAGTGAGGAGGGGCCTGGAACAGGACACTGTGACCTCGTGCTTCACTGGACACTGTCCTCTGTCCCCTCCCTCTCACCTTGCTTCTCGCTCGTGCTAAGTGAGATCACATGGGTTCTACTGCCCAAGCTGAACATCTTCCAATTTCCCTCTGCAAAAGAATAAAATCAACATCAAAATATCTCAGATTTATGGCTGCACCTTTCAGTCCCACCATCTCCACTGCATTAACTCTGTGGGGCACTTCAATTCTGTATCCTCACGGGAACCATGGGCAGCTTATTTCATTGCATCTTGTGCTTACCTAGAGAGGTTGTTTTAACTTTTCTGATTGTGAGGAAAAACTTCAAGTGCAGAAGCTGAGAAATTACACTTGCTGTGTATTAGATTTGGCTTTTACTTTGCAATTTTTTTTCACTATTTCTAAAGGTGCTGGTGAAACCTGTCACTAATAAAGATGGGTTAAGGATTGTTTATCAATAATTAGATTGTCTCAACAACATCAAAATTGCACATGAACTCCAAATCAGTAGGAATCGGTTATGTTACCTGAAATAAGTAACTGTGTCCTTTTTCAAACTGGTGAAACAAGTTATGGATTAGTGCTTTTAATTTAAGTAGCTTTTTGTAAGTTGGAAATATTGCTGCTGTGCCAGCCCCTTAGCAGGCTGCTGAAGAGCACCCATAACATTTTGATCATGCTACTTTTTTTCTACCTACTCTGTTTGAAAAGGATTTTTCTTTTTAACATTGGAATGATTGCAGACTTAAACATCTTTAACATTAAAAAAATAAATGGAAAAAAAACCAACAAAAAAAAAACCCAAACCAACAAGAATAACAACCCAAATTTAAAATGTCGAGAAGAAAGGAGCATCTGAAGGGTCAGGGGAGGTGTGGTACAGGTTTGAGGAGCTCAATGCAGAGTTCAACCTGGAGAAGAGAAGGCTCCAGGGAGAGCTCAGAGCCCCTTCCAGGGCCTGAAGGGGCTCCAGGAGAGCTGGAGAGGGACTGGGGACAAGGGATGGAGGGACAGGACACAGGGAATGGCTCCCAGTGCCAGAGGGCAGGGATGGATGGGATCTTGGGCAGGAATTCCTGGCCGTGATGGTGGGGAGGGCCTGGAACAGAGTGCCCAGAGAAGCTGTGGCTGTCCCTGGACCCTGGCAGTGCCCAGGCGGGGCTGCTCGGGGCTGGTGTCGCTCCCCGGCACGGCGGCTCGGGCGGTGTTTCCCGGTTCCGTGTCCCGGTTCCCGGGCGGTGTTTCCCGGTTCCGTGTCCCGGTTCCCGGGCGGTGTTTCCCGGTTCCGTGTCCCGGTTCCCGGGCGGTGTTTCCCGGTTCCGTGTCCCGGTTCCCGGGCTCTGTTTCCCGGTTCCGTGTCCCGGTTCCCGGGCGGTGTTTCCCGGTTCCGTGTCCCGGTTCCCGGGCTCTGTTTCCCGGTTCCGTGTCCCGGTTCCCGGGCTCTGTTTCCCGGTTCCGTGTCCCGGTTCCCGGGCGCTGTTCGGTGGCTCCCGCGGGGGCGCTCGGGACGCGGCGATGCCGGAGCGGGGCGGCGGCGGCTCCGAGCGCGCCGCGCTGGCCCTGGCCCGGCTCTCCGAGTGGGCGGACGCGCACCTGGGGCTGCTGCGGGTACCGGGGCTGGGCGGGCAGCGGGGCTGGGCGGGCACCGGGCCGGGAGGGCCCGCTGGGCCCGGCTGAGCCCCGTTCTCCTCTGCAGGGCCTGATCGCCGGCGCGGCCGTGGCCGGGGTGCTGCTGCTGGCGCGGAGCCTCCGCGTGGTGAGTGCGGGGCTGGGCCCGGGGGATGCGGGGAGACCGGCACGGAACAGGCGGATGCGGGGAGACCGACACGGGCCCGGGGGATGCGGGGAGACCGACACGGGCCCGGGGGATGCGGGGAGACCGACACGGGCCCTCGGATGCGGGCAGAACCCGGCACGGCCGCTCGGAAGCGGGCAGAGCCCGGCACGGCCCCCCTGAAGCGGGCAGAGCCCGGCACGGCCGGTCGGAAGCGGGCAGAGCCCGGCACGGCCCCTCAGAAGCGGGCAGAGCCCGGCACGGCCCCTCAGAAGCGGGGAGAGCCCGGTACGGCCCCTCAGAAGCGGGCAGAGCCCGGCACGGCCGGTCAGAAGCGGGCAGAGCCCGGCACGGCCCCTCGGAAGCGGGCAGAGCCCGGCACGGCCGGTCGGGCCCCCGGGCGGAGGGGCAGGGCCCGCTGTGCCTCAGGGCCGAGGCTGTCCCGCCCGCGGGCTGCTCCCGGCGGCAGCGCCACAGTATTGCTGTGTTTTGTTCTGCTTTGCGCAAAACAGAAGCTGCTGGTTCCCGCGAAAGGCTCCCTGCTCCTCAATACTTAACGTTATTTATATATTTTAACAAATCATCAGCATTCACTGCTTACAAATTCCATAACTTCTATGAATTCGCACACAACCCCCTGTGTGTTAGCGCTGTCTGTGGTTTCTCACGCTGACCAGCCCGCAGGCCCAGCCCTTCCCTCCGGGTGAGCCCGGGCTCCCTGTGGCGGGAGTGGCCAGTGGGCAGGGATGGTCAGTGGTCAGTGCTGGTCAGTGCTGGGCAGTGCTGGTCAGTGCTGGTCAGGGCTGGTCAGGGCTGGTCAGTGCTGGTCACTGCTGGTCACTGCTGGTCACTGCTGGTCAGTGGTCACTGCTGGTCACTGCTGGTCTGGGCTGGTCAGTGGTCAGTGCTGGGCAGTGCTGGTCAGGGCTGGTCACTGCTGGTCAGGGCTGGTCAGTGGTCAGTGCTGGTCCGGGCTGGTCAGTGCTGGTCAGGGCTGGTCAGTGGTCAGTGCTGGTCCGGGCTGGTCAGGGCTGGTCAGTGCTGGTCAGTGGTCAGGACTGGTCAGTGCTGGTCAGGGCTGGTCAGTGGTCAGTGCTGGGCAGTGCTGGGCAGTGCTGGTCCGGGCTGGTCAGTGCTGGGCAGTGCTGGTCACTGCTAGTCAGTGGCCAGTGCTGGTCAGTGGTCACTGCTGGTCACTGCTGGTCACTGCTGGTCACTGCTGGTCACTGCTGGTCACTGCTGGTCACTGCTGGTCACTGCTGGTCAGTGGTCGCGCTGTCCCACTGCTGGAATTGCCTTTCCCCAGGGACGGCTCAGCCCCACTCCTGCTGGCTCCCGCCCAGACAGCCCATTCATCTGGGCATTGTCTTCCCTTTTCCTGAAAACTAAAGATTAGCCAAGCGTGCAAGGTTCACAATGCGATTGCTTAATCATAACGGTCCTGCTACAGCTACTGATTAACAAGTGAAAAAAAACCAGCAAAGTTTGATTCGTGTCCTGAAGGGCTCGGTATCGCTGTCCTGAGGCATCTCCACGGGTCTCTTGTTCTCGCCTGTTCCTGGAGGCCCTGGGAGGGGCAATGGCCCCTTCGCCTGTCCCACCGTGCAGCTCCAGCACCCTCCCTTGTCCAAACACAGCTGAAACAGCTGCTTGCCTCGCGTATTCCCTGTCCTTCCACACACAGAACTGCTTCTGAATGGTTTTAAACATCTCCCAAATCTTCCCTCACTCCCAGGATGGTCAGGTCACGCTGGACCAACACCACTCTGCTCACTCCTGGAGCAGCTGAACCTCCAGCCACTCCAGCTCCCACAAGGTCCCAGCTGCTTAAAAAATCACAGTTACCTTCATCTTCACCCTGCCCATTTCCAAATGATACAAGAGAACATTTGTGTGGAGTTTTTAAAAATCCTACCAGAAAACCTGAACTCCAAATGCTGCCAGAATTATTTTTCTCTGGTTTTCGGTTAGTTTTGACCCAAGGAGCTGTGAATGCATTAACCTGGCTGGTGGAGCTTCCAGAGCACATGAGATCAGCTTTGAGCAATTCTTTTTCCTGAAAACCTTCAGGTTTCCTGCCTGCAAGGTCCCAGGTTCCCGTGTTCCCAGTGGGAGGCTCTGTGGCCGCAGAGGGAGAGGTTTCCTGAGTAAATAACACACAGGAGACACATCTTTAGTTGTGGTGTTTTGAGGGGTTTATTTCCCAGCAGTTGTACATCAGTGCTCAGTGGGTTTCACAGCTCTGTAGAAGTAGGTCAGTGCTCTGATAAGGGCTCCTGCAGGGAGTCCTCAGTGTCTTAAATTTTGGGGGTCTTAATTTTTTTGAGGTCTCACGTGTCCTTGTCCCTCACTCCAAACCTGTGGCTGCTCCATTCCTGTGCCACTGCCCAAGTCTTTGCTGTTGCTCAGCTTGGTTTTCCTGTGTGATCACATAACCATCCCCTTTGGATCCCCCCAGGCTGTAGTATCAAATTTAATCTTCTTGTGATCTTCTCCAAGCTGTTCACCTGCCTTTGTCCCTCTCCTGGTTTCCTCTGGCATCAAAGGCGGGGTTGTTTCTGCCCTCCCTGCTCCGCCTTTGTTTCCAGCGTGTCTGTCCTTTGGCTTCCTTTCACCCCTATCCCAGCCCCATTCAGGCTGCTCCTGAAACGCTCTTTTCTCGGGGAATCAGGAGAACTTCAATAGGCATTGCTTGAAAAATGGCAGTTTCTGTTTTTGTTCTAAACCTGGTTTTTATGTCCGTGCTGACGTTGCAAGTCCTGTAAAACAGGGAAAATGGTAAGAGTGGAGAGGCTGGCACAGCTTCTGCAGCTGATCACTGCTAATTATATATCTATATTTACTTGCCCATGGTGTCTAATAATAGAGCTGTAATTTCCCAAACTGTTTTAAGAAGTTGCATTTAGTGTGGCTGTAACTGCTCTATATTTTTTCTTAAAATTTTTTCTCTTCCTACCATCAATAGACAACAAAGTTCACAAGTCCTTTGGATATACCTGTGGAGTTCATAGAAAAGAATGTGAAATTGAGAGGGAAATTACATCACATCACAGAGAAGGGCCTGGAAGTTGAGCATGTTCCCATCAGCATTCCTTTCATCTCAACCATCCAGAGAAAATGTGAGTAATGAGGAAAACAGCGTGAAGAGCAAGGGCAGAAATGAAATGTGCTGCTCTTGGAGTTCCTGCAAGCTTAAGGGGAAGGGCTGGGGCACATTTCCAGCTCTGCCTTTTGGTCTTTCTGTGCTTTGCAGGTGGCAAACTGGGGAATAAAAGGCATGAGGAGACCCACACAGAGGGTTTGTCACTACAGTGTTTGTGTTAATCCTTATGGTTACTGTGATGCTTTCCAGCAGCAGAAGCGAGCACTCAGACAGTGCTTCTGCCTGCACAGCTCATCTCATTCCTGGCAAAAAGCCTCTGTTGGGATTGTGCTTTTATTTGCAGACACACATTTTTGGGGACAGTTTTGCTGTCAGAAACAAAGTGTCCATCAAGTCTGTGACTCTCACACTGGCTGTGCAAACACCAGCAGGTGATGCTTCTGCCCCTTTGGACTGGGAGTGGGAGCAGATCTTTTTCTTTACATGCAAAATAAACCAAAGCTCATTTTGAATTAGGCAATCTTGAATTTATATGTTTGGTTTTTTTTCCTGAAGAAGAGATGAGACCAAATTCCTGTTTGCTTTGAGGACCTAAAAGGGATTATTTTAGTCTACTGGAATCAAATGATTACCAGCAGCTGAGGGTCTGTGCAAAGCCTGAGCTTTCCCCCAGCTCCAGATTTGTCCCTTTCCGTTGCAGGGCAGTCGGAGAGGCTCCTGCTGATCCGCCTGGCCGGGGTGGAGCTGGCTCCAGGTGGCACAGCCTGGCTGCAGCAGGAGCTGCTCCCCAAACAGCCTCTGTGGTTCCAGCTGCTGGGGAGGGACAGCTCGGCCCTGGAGTGCCTCGTTCTAGTCCATAAGGTAAAGAGAGACACAAAAACTGGCTCTTATCTGCAGTTTTACATGTGACTGTAGTCACATAGTTATCCCAGTACATTTAACAAATGGTATTATTTATGATTTATCTTCCTTGGTGTGAATTTAAATGTTGCATTTGCAAATCTGATTGCAGGAGCAGGAGTTTTTCAGACTGATTCATGGCAGGAATATGTTTCTCTGCCAGGGCCAAAAAGGCATCCTGTAGTTCTGATTAGCCTAATGTTTGTTATCCAGTGTTCCCTCACAAATTCCTTGCATTATAGAATCACAGCATGGTTTGGGTTGGAAGGCACCCACAGACCATCCAGTCCCAGCCTACAGCAGGGACACCTTCCACCATCCCAGGTGCTCCTGGACACTTCCCAGGTGGTGGCCTTGGGCACTTCCAGGGGTCCAGGGGCAGCCACAGCCCTGTGCCAGGGCCTGCCCACCATCACACTGGAGTTGGGTTTTTAGTCACCTGCATTCCTCTTCACTTTTAACTTTTTCTGCCAAAGCATCAATACAGCCATGAGTAAAGCTTGTACCTCTGCGGGAGTTCACACCAAACCCCAAATAACCCTGTTTCAATGGTGAATGTCTGTTTATTGTGGTTTTTATAGGGTGGATTTCGCAGCATGTGCTTGAATGAAGAGCTCTTGAGGCAAGGGCTGGCCAGAGCAGCCCGGATTGAGGGGCTGCCTCACCACTCCCGCCTCTACTGGAAACTGCACAAACGGCTCCTCCGGGCTGAGTTAAAGGCTGTGAAGAAAAATAAAGGCATATGGAAAGACCAAAACTACTCTGAAAGAGTCCAGGAGCGCATCAGCAGCAATAAATTCCTGCAGAGGCTGAAACAGTTTGTGAGCTGGGTTAGAAGCTCTACTGAGAGGTGAAAAGGTGGGGAATGCAGTTCCCCAGCTTGTGGGATTTGTGTATGTTATGTATGTATGATATGTTGGTGTTCACAAACAGTGCTGTGATGTTGAGGGTCCCTGTCTCAAACACAAACCCCACAGTTAATGGGTTACACAGAATATAAACCCCCAGTTCCTGGTTATTTAGAACGTATCCCATATCACAACCCACATGGGATGGAAGTTCAGTAGCAGCATGCAGGCCACAATGAAAATGTTCTGATGCCAAACCTCCACAGTGATGTCCTGAATTAGTTGTCCACTTTCCCACCTGCTCAACTCCTCCAAGCTGTGCTGCCCAGTGGAGGTTTGAGGGGCAGAGACCCCTCACACCTCTATAATGTGCCATTGCTGCCAAGCCCACACTGGACAGAAACCCCATGTCAGGCCTTTACAAAGCTCATGGGATGGGTTTAAACACAACCTTTTTGTTTGAATTCTGTTCTTACACTACTTTTTGGTGTAATTTGTGGTTTAAAACTCGTTCATCTTGAATAACGGGTTGCATTGTTAGTGATATAAAAGGTGATTTGTTTTGGCTGATCTTAAAAAGCTGATAAGGCTGTAATAACTAAAGTTCCTCAGGGGAAAAAAAATCACTTGGTGTATCAAAGAATATAATGTCAGGAATCCAAATTTGTCAAGGATAGCTTTCATTTGAAGAGGAAAAACCCGTGTTGTTTCTTTCTGATGCTTCTGTAAGTATCTAAGATTAGATTAATATAAAACTTTAACATGAAATTTGACAAGGAGAATCAGACTGTTCTAAGAACTTGGATTTTTGCTTTATTTTTGATACACATGTGAAGTATGTGAGTATTATTTTTATGTTGTAAATATTCACAAAATAAAGATTGAATTTCTTAAGTTCATTGTTATATGTTTTATATACCTAGCCCTTCACCCTTGTTTAACCTCCCGCAGTCCCAATATTTATTTAAAGTGAAGTGTTTCACAGATTTTCTTTCTTTCTGTGTGATTGCTTTCCAGTGAAACACTGAGGAGAAGAGTGTAGTACAAAAAACCCTTAATAATTGAGCACTGCTTTTCTGGCAATTAGTTGCTACATCATCATTTTCTCTGCTGACTCCAGGACAAAGTTGTGACTCTTGAGATCCTTAAAAATCCCAGTTTCCTTGGGTAAGAATAGATGTTAGTGGTTCTTTACTCCTTTTGTTCCTGGTCCTCCCAGGGTGAGGCTGCTGCTAGGGAGCAGTGAGCCATGAAATACCTGCAGTGTGTTGGAACCCAGCCTGGGGGACAGGGGAGGCAGCTCTGGGGCAGCAAACCAGGTGTCTGTGCCTGTTTGGAAATGGAAAATAAGAAAAGTCAGGTTCTGGGTTTATGCACAAGGCAGCGAAGGGCTGAGCCAGCCACCACCGTGGTTCTTGGACATGAAACTCATCAGCCAGTCAGGAATTTGGGATTGGCTGTGGCACCCTCCAGAGCAAAATTCAAAGCTGAGTTTTAACCCCAAAGTCATCCAGGCTCAGCAATAATCCACTTCTCGTGGGGGTTTATAGGTGTTCCTGTTTGTACATCTGGGAAGTGGGAGGAGCTTTTCCAAGCTGGGCATAATTGTACCCTTATGATTTATTTTCTGTAATAATTAAATATAATTCTGGACTTCACACTTCTGTTCTGTAGATGAGTCACAGGAGGATTTATCACAAAAATCCACTGTAAAGCTGAGAGAAAAGTCTCAGGAAGCCACATGCTACATTTCTAGCAAGCAGAGGTGAGGTGTGGGCGAATGTGAAGCAAGTGTGTTGTTCCCTCACATGGATTTGGGGTTGCAGTGACAAATGATTTCTTGAGGGTCAGGTCCTGTAATTGTTTGTTAATGCTGTTTTCCTTATCACGCAGGGCTTATCTTTAAAAAAAAAACCAACCCACCAGCACACCCTCCCCCCTGGGAAAGAGCCCAATTCAGTTCAAAGCTGTGCTTTCCATCTGTGCAGGGCTTGAGAGGTTGCAGATCCTGTCGCCGTGGGAGGCCTGGCTATTGGAAAAGCAATAGGAGCAGAGACAAATATCTCTGCAGCACCCGGCTGGGCTGGCTGGGGGAGAAACAGCATTTTCTCCATTTCATAAAACCCCCCTGGCTGCCTCTCAGGAGCTCCATCCCTCCCTTCACCCGCAGCAGTGCCCAGCAGAGGATTTCCAACAGAGGCAGTTCTGTGACTGGCAATAAGCACAAGAATTAAACTGTTCAGCACTTGTGCCTTTGCCCCTGCAGCTCTGACTGTGCCGTGAGCGATCCAACATCTTCAAAAGACCACAGGGAGTGAAAGGAGAGCCCCGGCCTCCAAATGGCCCAGGAAAAATACCTCCGACACTGCACAGACGTTTTATTGCTGGTGTGGCATGTCAGGCAAATGGCAATAAACATCCCCGGCCCCTCGGAGCCCAGCGGCAGCGTGGGCACTGGGCTGCTCTTTGCATCCTTTGCGAACGAACTTCTGAGCAGGGCTATTGTGATAGGGGAACGAGGAATGGCTTTAACCCAAGGGACGTCGGTATAAATTGGATTTAAGAAAGAATTGTTTTACTCAGAGGGTGGTGAAGCCCTGGCGCGGGTTGCCCAGAGAAGCTGCGGCTGCCCCATCCCTGGGATTGTCCGAAACCAGGTTGGACGGGGCTTGGAGCAGCCTGGGACAGGGGAAGGTGTCCCTGCCATGGCAGGGGTGGGATGGGAGGGCCGGGGGTCTCCATGGCACCCGCCGGGCGAGGGGCCGCCCGAGGGGCCGCTTCTCGATCTGTTCCCACCGGCACCGCTCCCCTCGGCTCGGCCCGGGGAGCTCGGTGAGTCCCGCCGGGAGGAGCCTCCGGCCGGGCGGGCGGGAGTCGGACCGGGGAGCGCTGAGGGGAGCGGGGCCGGGGGCTCAGTCCGGGCAGCGGTGAGGGGAGCGGGGCCGGGGGCTCAGTCCGGGGGATGCTGAGGGGAGCGGGGCAGGGGGCTCAGTCCCGGGCAGTGCTGAGGGGAGCGGGGCCGGGGGCTCAGTCCGGGCAGTGCTGAGGGGAGCGGGGCCGGGGGCTCAGTCCGGGCAGCGCTGAGGGGAGCGGGGCAGGGGGCTCAGTCCGGGCAGCGCTGAGGGGAGCGGGGCCGGGGGGCTCAGTCCGGGCAGCGCTGAGGGGAGCGGGGCCGGGGGGCTCAGTCCGGGGGATGCTGAGGGGAGCGGGGCCGGGGGGCTCAGTCCGGGCAGCGCTGAGGGGAGCGGGGCCGGGGGCTCAGTCCGGGCAGCGCTGAGGGGAGCGGGGCCGGGGGCTCAGTCCGGGGGATGCTGAGGGGAGCGGGGCCGGGGGCTCAGTCCGGGCAGCGCTGAGGGGAGCGGGGCCGGGGGCTCAGTCCGGGCAGCGCTGAGGGGAGCGGGGCCGGGGGGCTCAGTCCGGGGGATGCTGAGGGGAGCGGGGCCGGGGGCTCAGTCCGGGGGATGCTGAGGGGAGCGGGGCCGGGGGCTCAGTCCGGGGGATGCTGAGGGGAGCGGGGCCGGGGGGCTCAGTCCGGGGGATGCTGAGGGGAGCGGGGCCGGGGGCTCAGTCCGGAGGATGCTGAGGGGAGCGGAGCCGGGGGCTCAGTCCGGGCAGTGCTGAGGGGAGCGGGGCCGGGGGCTCAGTCCGGGGGATGCTGAGGGGAGCGGGGCCGGGGGCTCAGTCCGGGGGATGCTGAGGGGAGCGGGGCCGGGGGGCTCAGTCCGGGCAGTGCTGAGGGGAGGAGCGGGGCAGGGGGCTCAGTCCCGGGCAGTGCTGAGGGGAGCGGGGCAGGGGGCTCAGTCCCGGGCAGTGCTGAGGGGAGCGGGGCCGGGGGGCTCAGTCCGGGGGATGCTGAGGGGAGCGGGGCCGGGGGGCTCAGTCCGGGCAGCGCTGAGGGGAGCGGGGCCGGGGGGCTCAGTCCGGGGGATGCTGAGGGGAGCGGGGCCGGGGGGCTCAGTCCGGGGGATGCTGAGGGGAGCGGGGCCGGGGGCTCAGTCCGGGGGATGCTGAGGGGAGCGGGGCCGGGGGCTCAGTCCGGGCAGCGCTGAGGGGAGCGGGGCCGGGGGCTCAGTCCGGGGGATGCTGAGGGGAGCGGGGCCGGGGGCTCAGTCCCGGGCAGTGCTGAGGGGAGCGGGGCCGGGGGGCTCAGTCCGGGGGATGCTGAGGGGAGCGGGGCCGGGGGCTCAGTCCGGGCAGTGCTGAGGGGAGCGGGGCCGGGGGGCTCAGTTCGGGCAGTGCTGAGGGGAGCTGGCGGCGCTGCCCCGCCGCTCGCAGTGCGCACACAATGGAGCAATGGAGCAGGTTGAACGGGCGCGGGGCCGCGGTAATACCGGGGCTGGATCTTGGCTCGGGCGGCCGCCTGTCGGGACAGGCCGGGCCGCTCCGCTCCGCCGCGGCCGCTCCGGGTTTCGGCAGGGCCCGCGGCGGGGGCGGGCCGCGCCGGGCCGGGCCGGGCGGGGCGGGCGGCAGCGCTGGGGTTTGAACGGAGCAGGTTGAGTGCCCGCACCGGGCACCGGGCCGTGCGTGCGGCCGCGAGGGACAGCACCGGACCGAACCGAGCCCAGCCGGCGGCCGCGGTGAGTGAGGGCGGACGGGCCCCCCGAGCCCCGTCCCTGCGTGCGGCCCCGCGGGCGCTCCCGAAGCGGGACGGGACCGTGTCCCTGCGAGCCTCCGCTGGGCTTTCCCATGCGCTTGATGCTGGTTTCTCCCGGTGTTCGCGGCCCGAAGCTGATGTTTGCGAGGTGTACCTTCTTTCCAGGCTGTTTCACACGGCTCCGCGTGCCCCGAGCGCTCGCCGTGCGGAGGAGCCGCTCCGGGGCTGTCCCGGGCGCCGCTCGCAGCCGCTGCTGCACGCAGGGAGCAGCTCCGGGATGAGCTCCGGCCGCTCTCCCCCGTGTGCCGGGGCGGCCCCTGGGCCGCGGGCACTGAAACCGGAGCGAGCCCAGCCCGTGTTCGGTGAGGCTGAGCGGAAAATCCCGACCCCCCTGAGGAGCGCAGCGCAGCCGCCGGCAGTGCCCGGGGTGGGAGCGCGCCTGTCCCCACGGGGACGGTGCTGAGAAAAGTCAAACCTCTTGCTGGACTGAGTCTTCCCTAAAAATACTTTATTTCTAATTGCCTACTCCATAAACCATTTTATTTTTTTTTTTTTTTTTAAAAGCAAGTACAATGAGGTAGGAATTAAACTCCATGCATATTTTATTGTAATTAAGCTGTGCAGTTCTGGGATCTTCAACTCCAGCTGGCCGAAAAGTGTTTTAGAAGAAGTGTTATTAAATTCCAGGGAGAAAGATATAAGCCTTATCTGATGGTCCAGTCATAGGCTCTTTGTTTAAAGTGTGCTTTAACTCCCGAGTTATAAAACACAATGTTTGCCTGTTTTCAGGGGGCCCTCCTGCTTTACTTGTCCTTGGGACTCCTGGCCCACATGTTGCAAAACTTAGGAAATGAAAGAGAAGTTAAGGTGTTTGTTCTGAAATGTGAAAGAATAACTGCAGGTAACAGTACTGAAAAGAGAGGCAGGCTTCAAGCCTGCAGTGAGGCACCTGAGTTAAAGATAATGTGGGATATGGAAAGAAAATCCAGGCTTTTTGGGAGGTGAGAGGCAGCAGAGTGCATGCACGCTATTAAAAACTCTTCCTGGGTCTTTAAGCATCAGCTCCCTGGAATAAGTTTGAGAGTGATACTTTTATAAAATCTGTTTTTAACTTCTGAAGGATGCTTTTTTCGTACATTTAAAAATGTCTGTAGGCTGTTACAGAAAGAAATGTTAAGTTTTATCAACCGAAGATGCGCAATTCATGAGAAATGATCCGTTCATGGATGCTTTGTGGTTCTGTGCTACCTATTGTCTATAAAAATGGGGATCAGCTGGTGGGTTGGGATCAAGTGGTGCACAACTCATTATTTTAACAATAGTGGCTCGGCTTGGGAGGTTGCCTAGGGAATTGATTTAATGCTGCTGTCCTTTCAGCCGTTGAGGCGGGTGTCCCGCCATGACTTTGATCAAAATCACCGGTATTTGAGAAGGAGAATAAAATTTTCGCTCCATAAAAAGCAAAGGAGAGGCCACTTGCTATTAACAGCTCCCAGTTTTGCATGAGCTGATCTGTAATTTAAAACACTGTCAAGAAATACCCGTGGCAGTAAAACAGTTTCATGAGCATCAAAATACAGAATGAAAATTAGTCCTCTGTTCAAGACTTGGCTTCCCCTTATTTCTGGGAAAAGCTTTAAGCTGTGTGTTTCTGTTGGCTCTACAAAGTAATCTTTCTATAAATGGAACAGTTTTCCTTTAATGAAATCTGAATAAGCTGAGTTTTTTCTAAGGTGTCACCCAAGATCCAATTTAAATTGATAACGTTGATGGCACAGCCAGGGCACAGCCACGTGGGGTAGTGTACTGGTGTGGAGATTTGGTTTGTTTGTTTGCTCTGGGCTTTTTAATAAGTTTATACAAGCCTGAATGTTAATAAAACAAAACCAAACTCTCCAAATTAGGAAAGCAAATGTCTGTTTCCAGGTTTGCTGGAGACCTGCTGTACTGTCTGCAGTAGGACAGCATTTTCTGCCTGTACCTTCAGAGGAGGCGAGACTGTCATTCCTCATTGCCTGGGAGCTCCTTACAGAAACCCCTTCCATGAGTGCTTCAGGGGTACTCGGGGTGTTGAAGTGAAGGTGCTGTACAAGCAGTTCTATGGCATTTTCCTCGTGGCATGGTGGGATGGACGCTCTGAGCAGTGCTGGCTGTTGTCCTGGGAGGGTGTTAGAGGCACTGGCCAGCAAAGCCTGGCTCCTGGGCCGTGGGCTCCTTGGTTTGAGCCTGTGGGGCTGGGCTGTGCCCGGGACAAATCTGCCTTTGATGCCCAGCCCATGAGCAGAAGGTGCTTCTGGTGGAGCCCCATGGGGGCCAGCTGGTGCCAGACTGATCTAACGGCCAGGAGGGAGCTGTGTGTTCTTGTGTACTCCTTTGGGTTTGTTTTCCTCCTTTCTTGTTTGTTTTAGGACACTGGAACTGTTTTCTGTAACAAAGGTGGCTTTCTTGTTCCAGTCTCCACGGTCACGGAGGGCACTGTTGTTACTCCAGTGATCTGAGCTTGCCCTCTGCTCTCCTGACTTTGGAGCCTTTTGCTCCTCACCTGACACTACAGAAGGACTGTCTAGGTGTACCTGGGTGGCCGAGAGGGATGTGGAGCACAGATCTGAGGGATGGGAAGGCAGGCTGGGGGATCCACAGTGTGAGGAAGTATCCGACACTGCAGATGGGCGCTCACAAAGGCTCCCCAGGGGCAGTGGAAGTGCAGAGGAGGGGCAGGGAGAGGTGAGCAGAGTTGGGAGCAGATTCCTGTTGCAGGGCTAGAAAAGCCAGGCCCGGAGTGCTGAGGATGCCACATGCCCTGCTGGAGGCTCAGTCAACCACTGAAGGATGTAAAACCACTCCAAGGATGTTTGGCCATGTGTGTTACAGGTCTTGGCATGAGCTGCCCATGTGAGTCTCTTCAGGCTGAAGTAACTCAAAAAACTTCAAGTGGAGACAGGCTGTGGTGCAGAGTGGTGTGTGCTCTGTTACAGATGTGATTTATTGGAACTGACACGGAGTTCCTGTTCCTTCGCACGCTGAGTGTGACCCAGCGTGTGGCTGAGATGTGCCAGCTGGGATGGGGTGGGTCACACCAGGCAGTGCTGAGCCTCAGCCAGCTTCTCCTTCTTTGCTTGGCTGTTCTTCCACCCACAGGTGAAAAAAAAAGGAAGAATGTTAGCAATTACCAGCGGTGTTAATTGGTGTCCAGCACAGAGGATCTTATGGTGTGAAATGCCCACTCCTTGGTGGGACCACACTCACATTGATAAGTGGCCAAGTGCACAGGGTGCAGCTCATCCATGCCCATGCCTAGGACATGGCTGCATTGGCACACGTCCTTTCCAGGTGTCCTATTTTTATCTCCATGTTGTGAGTTGTCTCTGTACAATTTAGATTTTCATTTACAGAAAGACTCCTGCATTCATTTGCAGTTTGAACCCCTCTGTGCAGCAAGCCCAAACCTGACTTGGACTGGTGAATGGGTGTACAGAGAGCTGGCAGAGGCAGCAGAAAGGTGTGCAGAGCGCTGGAGATCTGTGTAAGGAAAGCATGGATGGACTCACAGTCATATTTACCCATCCCATGTCTGGTGGGATGAGTGTTACCCTGAACAGGGTGTGCAAGGCAGGTGCCAGCTGAAGCTGTGCCTGCTGAACCTCAGAGGCAGCAGCACGCTGCCCTCCTGCAAATAATTCCTTAAAGAGGAGAAAAACAAATTCCATGTAGGCTTCTCAAGGAATGGGGAGCAAATGCTAATTCCCTTTCAGGGTCCGTTGCCATGGGGAGTCAGTTCAAATCCTTTCTAATGCCTTCCTCAGCAGCAAGTTGTGCTGACACATGCTTTTCATGGCTTCCAGAAGGAGAGGAGGAATGACTGGGAACAAAAGCTGCATGGGAATGGGCAGCCCCGGGAGGAGCAGGGGTGCTGTGGGCTGGCTGGGCTGGCACAGGTAGAGGTGTCCTTTGCCCAGGGAGCTCAGCCCCGTGTCCTGCCTGCCTGGGAGGGGTGGGTGCCAGGGAGCTCGTGTGCCATGCCCCGGTGTGCTGTGCAGTGTGTGTGCCTGTTCCTCTTGCTCCTGAAGAGCAAACCCTGGGAATTTGTCCTCCAGCAAAACTGGATGCAGTCAGGGTTGGGCTGAGCCCCTGCCTTCACCTGGTGAGCGATGCAAGATGTGTTTAGTGCTCTACTGGGGGAATAGCCAAATGACCAGATTTAACCAAATAAACTTTTTTAAAAATCGGCATTTTCAAAAATTCTCATCTATCTAAGAGCATGCAAGTGCAGTATCTGCATCCCAAACTCTGTTGTGACCTTTGAGATCTCTGAATTCTGAGTTTCCAGTAGCTCCCAGGGAAATCCACAGGATGTGTTTCTTTGCTCCCGTTCTGGCTTGCCCCTTCTGGCACCTTTGCTGCCAGCGTGGTGCCAGCACAGCTGTTCTGGCCTCATATCATGTTTGATTAGGGAACTCCTCTGTCAGAAAAATAAACCAAGCAAAAATCTCCACTTTTGTTCCTCCAGACAAGTTCCTAGAGAAACAAGAAAAAGATCCCATACTGGATTGTTTTGTTTTCTATTGCCAAGCTTTGTTGATGTTTTTCCATGCTGGTAATATTTATGGTTAAATATTTGCTGTCAAAAGGGAGTATAACTTTGAGGGTATTTTTTATGCTTTTTGTTTTATACAAGATGCTTTAACTCTGGAAAGTAGCCATACATTAATGACATAGTAATACCATAGGTAGGTAAAACTTTGTTTTGTAAGTATGAAAATTATATAAATTTGTTGGAAAAAATATCTTTTTGTGTCAGCAATATGGAACTTCCATCTTATGTGCCTTGCCTATTCTGCCTGGCTCCCTTTGGCAATGTTTATGCAAGTTATTTTGAGTGAATGTTGATATTTGATGCTGATTAAAGTGGAGATTCGCACAGATGATGTGTGGAACCCTTAGAGCCTGGCTTGTGTGACAATTAAATCTAAATCTGCATGAATTTAGGCCAGCTTAAATGCTTAGCAATATTTGGGTGACTGTTAGTGGCTTAGCGGAATAAGAAGCCCAAGACTGCAGATGGGTTAATGCCCCATGGAATATTGTCATATTAGGGTTTTATAATCTCTTCAGATTCGTTTTTTTTAGGTCTAACTATGGCTAAGCTTTTCATCCAAGAACTTCTTTGGTTTGTGGATACTGTTTTCAAAAAATCCAGCCCATGTTGTGCGGAACTGGTGCTTGAGGGTTGTTCCACCGGAGTTGTCACTTTGGTTAGAAAGTAAAAACATAGACGGGGAAGTTCCTGTTGATGGTTACAGATTAACTAGGAGAGAACCTGCAGCATATTTTAATATGGTCCAGGGAAGGGAAGGTGGTGAGGGCATAAAGTTTGCTGGTTGCATGTTGTGGTGTGAACAGAAATGCAAATGACTTCTCTCCCTCTGGTCATTCATTACCTGTTATTTCGAATATCAGTGTACCAAAGGGCTGGGCTCTGGGGAGCATGTCCTGGAGAAGTGTCTCAGTGCTCTGCAGTGTGTTTGCCAAGCTGCTGAGTGCTGATGGCAGCTTGGGAAATGATGTAGAGCTTGATGTGGAACATTTCTTTATCGAGCTAAGAAACTGTGGAAAAACCCAGCGATCCCCTCTGGGCAGCCCCTGCTCAGCTCCTGAGAAGTGAATCTCTTGCTTACTCTCAAACTGAAGATAAAGCACCTCACTTCCTCCCTTCTAATAACACTGAAGGTTTGTTGTGAAGCTGAATTGCTTAGGTTTTCAATACCACTTCAGGATTCTCCAGGGAAAGTTCAAAGTAGTATTTGTCCTTTGGTGTTTATTTTCTGTTTGCAGAGACTGGGAGGGAGCTGCCCACACGAGATGGTGTCATCAGAGATGCTGCATGCCCCCACCACAATCCCAGCTGCCACACTAAAGCCCAGCCTTTCTCTCTGGGCTCTATTCCTGCTGCTTAGTGCCAGCCAGATGGTCTGTCCTCCCTCCCATACTGAGATCTCTAAAGCTCATCAGAGGGCTCTGGCCATAGCTGGGGCCAATACAGCATCATTTCCATCACAGCATTATTTCCACCCCACACTTGGGGTGGCCTCTGTGTGACTGGATTGCTCTTCTCATTTCTTACCCTTTTAAAAATTAATATTATTATTTTGTTATACTTTTCCTTTATGTCAATTGTAGAGCCCAGTATCTCGGAACTATTTTTCATGCTAAAATGTGTCATTAATGGACACAAGCTTCTAAAATCAGTAGCCTGCTCAATATTCAGTGTTTTCTGGCCTTTCCTTCAGTTACCAGGAGCATGAACTTCATACACCGTTTGGGGCTAAGAGAAGGAATCAGTTTTTAGTAAGTCACACTTCCCACGTGTGTTCACTGGGTAGATATGGGCTCTGAAACTGCTGAAAGCGGAGCTGTGGTTTTGTCTGAGGGAAGTGCTGGTGTCCTGCAGACCTGCCCTGCCATCAGGAACGATCCCTGGTCCTGGAGCTGTGGTTTTGTCCAAGGGAAGTGCTGGTGTCTGCTTTTGGGAAGGATCCCTGGTGCCTGATGGAGTCACTGCTGTTACCTGTGCAGGTGCTCCAGGCACCAGCAGGTGAGAGGGGGCATGCTCAGCACTCTCAGCCCCTGAACTGCCTCAGTGTGCTGCTCTGTGCCCGGGCTCAGACCCTTTCCTGGCTGTGTGCTTATTCCCTCTCCACACTGGGTACCTGCTCAGAGTCCAGGTTAACTGCTGCAGATAAACATTTGGATTGTGCTGCTGCAGAACAGTTCTGTGCTGAACCTTTCCAGCAGCCCGAGCTGAGAACGTTTCACTGAGCGTGGCTCAGTCTGCAGCTGCTGGTAACAGCGCTGTGGTTCCCTGGAATGAGGGAATTCCTGGCTTCCCAGGACACCACACGGGGGTTTTCTGTGTGAGAGGGGAAACTGCAGAATATGGTGAGACACGTGGGGTCAGATGTTGTTCTTGGTGCTGAGCCTCTTGCCGTGAGAAGCATCTCTCCCAGCCCAGGCAGGGCATGTGTGTCCTCTGCTGCATTCACACACCTTACACATCCATTCCCACAGCTCCCAGAATCACATACTTCATTCAGCATGTATAGAATGAAACCTTCCTTGTGAGGAGTTTACCCACTTTCTGATAACAAAGAGAATCATATTTGTCCATCTAATCTGTCTGTATCTGCACTGTTTATTCATGCATGCACACATGAATATGTCAGTTAACTTATTCCTTGCATCAAACTTTGAGCAATATCAACTTACTTCTATTAATAATAAGCAATATCAGTTTACTTCCATTAATAACTTGAGCAGTATCATTTTCCTTCCATTAATAACTCTCTTGTAAAGTACAGCTCTGTACAACTAATCAAAGCTCTTTGGAAAAGTGTCTCTCATGGAACACAGTGCTCAAAGCACTGAAATAAGGCAGCTGACAGGTTTAATGGAAATTAATTAACTAAAATAGTTCTCTCAAGGTGCTGTGTTTCTGCACGGCACATATTGGACTCCTTGCTCAACTTCCAGATTAAAAGACTTTCTCCAGATCCAAAGTAGGTGGATTCCTGACACGCTGCAGTAGCATCTCTGCTCTCAGGTAGTGAAGCACCGATTGTTTTACCCTTTGCAATGAATGTGGCAGGCTCAGGGCTAAGCCTGCAGGAATTTTGCTTATTGTGAAAAATGATACCCCAAGCTGAGAAACGTGCAGAGTGGAAAAGTGAGGAGTGTTTTTAACTCTTTCTGAATTGGCTGCTTTATCAAGCTGGTTTTGAACTCGGATTTATATCTTGTCAGGATTTTGGTAACTTTTTTGCCAAAATAGTTTTGTTGTTACAGTCCTAATTAAAGTTAATTATATGCACATGGGCACCTTTTACTCTAATAGTTTATGTGCATAAAATAAGTGATACAGGTACAGCCTGCATTTTAGTCGGTGGCATTGACAGAATGTTCTTTTTCTCCTGTATTGAAATGATGCAAATTTGTGTACAGTTAAGTTCCTAAGTGTGTGTTCCCTTGAGACGATGGTATTTGGCCCAAGCGTGGTGTTGGTTGGGATTCTGTTTGCTTTTTTTTTTGCACTCAGATAACTTTGAGGACTATCCAAACAACTGCTGGTGTTTCTTGGGAAGGTTTTCTTGTAGGATGTTTGTGTCAGCTGATGCAACCCCTTCGGGAGTCTGCCTTCATCCCTGATGTGCCCGGGAGAACCTTTGTTCCAAGGGGCCACCGTGGTGTGGGAGAAGCCTTTGTGCAAGAACAAAGGAGGATTGTATCAGCCGTGGCCGTGAGAGGGAGGGGAGGGGGCTCAGGAGTTCTTTCAGAGGCACTGCAGGGATGTATTGACAGCCGCATTTCCCTGTAAATCTCCCCTGTGATACGGGTTCTGTGTGGGAGCTGGGCTGGAGATAAGATCTGCTTTTATTGTGTGCAGATTCTTAGTGCTGAATATTTGATACAGTTTCCTTAATTAAAACACGATACCTCTCGTACTTCTGTAGCCTAAAGCAAAGAGCCTGGCAGTGGGCTGGACTGTGGTGTTGTTCCTGTGCTTTAAAAGTAACTAACAGCTTGTGTCTTACTAATTTAGGCTGGAAGAGTGGCCTTAGTGCGGGCTATAAGGAAAGCTGGTGGCTGGCCAAAAGGGCAGGAAATATAGAAGATGAGGCCTGGCAAAGGTAGTGGGTATTGCTGCTCGGGTTCCAAAGCTTGGTAAAACATGCCTTTAGTGTAAACAGTACACAGGCCATACCCTAAATACACCCCCCAGGGCAGCCTGGGCACGTTTTAAGAGGGAGCAAACCACAAACGGGTGTTTGTGGCTCCCACCTGCAGCAGAGCATCCAGACATCCCTGCTCTCCCCAGTGAGAGGCAAATCCCACTGTGCAGCCACAGCCTCGGGGCAGGAGCAGAGCACGGGTGTCAGAGCCTGGGGGTCTCTAACGCTTCCAAATCAACAGAAACATTGACACCGAGGCACGAGTTTATGGCTGCATGGGGAAAGGGGAGAAGTTCTCCAGGTTCTTCTGTTCCCTTCTTAGCTGAGCGCGGTGGCTGCACCCCAGGAAATGATTGTAGCTAAATCGGTCATTAAGGATCAGAAGAGTCCCATTGGCTGGGGTTTCAGATGATTTGTTGTCCTTTTTGTTTTGAATGAAATGGATCTGTGTCCCTCAGCAGAGCTGCAGGCCAAGCACTTCATGTGCTGTGGTGCTTGGTTCGGGGGTGGGTTTGTTACTAAGGCCCCCTGGCAGCAGCTCTAGGAGGAGATTTGGGTGGCACTGTCCTTACATCCTGCTAGAATTGCTTGGATAAAGACAGTTGGAGCTGTTCGTGCCAAGTGTGGGCGAGCGAGCAGCTGGGGTGACCAGAGTGAAGGTGGGAGGGAGATAAAATGGGAGACCAAAGTGGGCTTGTAACAGGAAGGGGTGTCTGGATTGCTGAAACCAGACCCTGAACTTCATAAAATAGCAAAGGGAGAAGGAGGATCCAGTGAAAGGATTTGGTGTCAGCACAGGAGATTAAGAATTCCATAGCTTCAAAGAAGTACAAAATGCTGTGTGTCTGCCTGTAACCATCAGTGTTCATTTTGGGGGGCTGATGTAACTCAAAGTGCCTGTCCATGGACAAATTCATCCCAAGGGCCACAGAGCAGTGTCTGCCAAGGGCACAGGGGCCCCGTGTACTCATAACTCTGCTCTGGTCTCAAAATCAGGGGGTGATTACCTTTGAGTCACCTTTTAAATTACTATAACCTTCACTTGGGGAGGATTTATAGTTTTGTGGTGTTGTCAGATCTGTCTGTAGCCTGTTAAATGTGGGACAGCATCAGTGAATGGATTAAATTGATTGTCTCTGCAGGCCCACAGTGGCCTGTGGTGGCGGGGGGGGTGAGGGTGGCAGAGGTGACAGAGGTGCCATTGCTCTCTGCAGCACCATGGGAGCTGCTGGCTGGTGGCACCGGTGTGGCACAGCCCTGGCTCCGTCCAGGCCAAGTGTCCGTGCCCTCTGCCCGGGTGTCCGTGGAGATGGGCACGTTTGGAGAGCGAAGAACTACATTGGCTGTCATCTTTGTGTGAAACCAGTGGAGCGTTTTGCATAAAGGGCTCAAATATCTACGGTGCTTGCAGTAGCTGGGGGCATTTTTTGTACAGGAAAGTCGCAGTTACCCATTGCCGTTTCCCTTGCAGAGGCTTTGATGGTGAGCGGGAAGCTGCCTGACGATGAGTTACTGGAGTCTGGACAAGAAGAGCTGCCTGCAGTACTGCCGGCACTTCCTAGCGGATAACGGCGTGTTCCACGGTGAGTCCCGGAGCTGTTGTGCGGCTCTGGCTCGGTGCTGCTGCTGCCGGCGGCCGCTCCGGAGCTGTTGTGCGGCTCTGGCTCGGTGCTGCTGCTGCCGGCGGCCCCTCCGGAGCCGCGCGGGGCTCGGGGGGAGCGCGGGGAGGGCACGGCGGGGCCGCCAGGGGGCGCTCCGGGACCGCCGCCCCCGGTACCGGCTCCGACCGATCCTCATCCCGGTACCGGCTCTGACCGATCCTCATCCCGGTACCGGCTCTGACCGATCCTCATCCCGGTACCGGCTCTGACCGATCCCCCCGGTACCGGCTCCGACCGCTCCCTGCTCCGGTACCGGCTCTGACCGATCCTCATCCCGGTACCGGCTCCGACCGCTCCCTGCTCCGGTACCGGCTCCGACCGATCCCCCTGGTACCGGCTCCGACCGATCCCTGCTCCGGTACCGGCTCTGACCGATCCCCCCGGTACCGGCTCCGACCGATCCCCCCCCCGGTACTGGCTCCGACCGATCCTCATCCCGGTACCGGCTCCGACCGCTCCTCATCCCGGTACCGGCTCTGACCGATCCCTGCTCCGGTACCGGCTCCAACCGCTCCCTGCTCCGGTACCGGCTCCGACCACTCCCCCCTCCGGTACCGGCTCCGACCGCTCCCTGCTCCGGTACCGGCTCCGACCGATCCTCATCCCGGTACCGGCTCTGACCGATCCCCCCGGTACCGGCTCCGACCGATCCCCCCGGTACCGGCTCCGACCGCTCCCTGCTCCGGTACCGGCTCCGACCGATCCCCCCGGTACCGGCTCCGACCGATCCCCCCTCCGGTACCGGCTCTGACCGATCCTCATCCCGGTACCGGCTCTGACCGATCCCCCCGGTACCGGCTCTGACCGATCCCTGCTCCAGTACCGGCTCTGACCGATCCCCCTCCCGGTACCGGCTCCGACCGCTCCCTGCTCCGGTACCGGCTCTGACCGCTCCCTGCTCCGGTACCGGCTCTGACCGCTCCCTGCTCCGGTACCGGCTCTGACCGATCCCCCCGGTACCGGCTCCGACCGCTCCCCCCGGTACCGGCTCCGACCGATCCCCCCGGTACCGGCTCTGACCGATCCCCCCGGTACCGGCTCCGACCGATCCCCCCGGTACCGGCTCTGACCGATCCCCCCGGTACCGGCTCCGACCGCTCCCTGCTCCGGTACCGGCTCCGACCGATCCCCCCGGTACCAGCTCTGACCGATCCCCCCGGTACCGGCTCTGACCGATCCCCCTCAGTACCGGCTCCGACCGCTCCCTGCCACCCCGGTACCGGCTCCAACTGATCCCCCCTCCGGTACCGGCTCTGACCGATCCCTCCCGGTACCGGCTCCGACCGATCCCCCCGGTACCGGCTCCGACCGATCCCCCTCAGTACCAGCTCCAACCAATCCTCCTCGGTAACACCAATTCCCCCCCTCAGTCCCACGGATCTCCCCTGGTCCTGGGTCCCACCGATCCCCCCGGTGCTGCCGGTGCTGGACACAGCCAGGTCCGACTGATCCCCCGGTACTGGACCTGCGGCAGCCCTGGGCAGGCAGTGGGGGCTGACCCCGGGGCAGGCAGAGCTGAGTTCTGAGATCTTGTATTCTTTATTCCCTTTGAGGTCAGTAATTAGAAACCATCACTTTAGGGCAGAATTATGGCACTACTAATAATAGCAGCACGGAATGGCTATGAATTAAAGATAGAAATACTTGTCTCATTCAAAGCAAAGGTATTTTTTTCCCCTAGAGAACATACAGCTCCATTTTCAGTGTGTTTGTCAGGGATGGAGAGGTTTGCAGCCCAACCAAACTCTATCTGCATTTTTGTCATCGTGGTTATGTCACCATCAATGAAGTTAATGGCTTAGTGGGAGAATTAATCATTTGTCAGTCTGTGAATCTTCCTAATAAAAGCCAGTTCAGAGAGAGCCCCATTTTTCCCTGTACTGTTTTTTTTCCTTGCCCACGAGCACTTCTGGTTCTATTTGGGACACCAGAAGAATGTTAATAACTTTCTGTAAGTAAGTCTGACAGTGGTGTTGTCACATTAATTCATGTGTGCTGCACTCGGGACTTGTGTTAGAGGGAAAGTGCTGTCATCTCCAGGCAGAACCATTCTGCTTCTCCACTGGAATGGATTCATTCCTGGGATTTATCAGGCCCCTCGTGTGGTCCCACTGGTTTGGTGGGATCATGTTCCTGCAGAGCTCCTCTGCCCTTGTGGAAGGGATGTGTTCACCCAGGTGTCCCTGAGCACTGTGGCAGATTTTTGGGAGATGCCTGTTAATCCCTGCTCTCCCCAGGCAGCTCCCTGCTCTCCTGCACCAGTGTGTGACTGCAACAGTTACAGGGATGTGTATTTGCAGCTCTGCTATTCCAGACAGTGAAAGAAGAGTCTGGCCCATGCTCTGTGACCTGAGGTGGTGTTTCAGCACAGAGCAGCACCATGTCTTTATCCTGCTAATGGTGCAGAGGCTGGATAATGATCCATCAGCACAGAGTCCAGTAATCCACGAGCAGCTATTGAGGGATGAGTCTGCAAAGTGATAATCATCTACAGCCCAAGGCATAATTAGCAGGAATCCTAGACCAGAAAGATTTCCTGGCCTAATTTATTTATCTTTGATTGATGACCAGATAAGATGAACTATTTTTCCCTGACAGAATCCATCAGGGCTTCCCATTTGTCTCCTTTAACCTAAGCAACTGCAGAGCCAGTTCCTTTCCCTCTGGGTGTACGGAGGGGCTGAACCCTGCCCTGGACAGTGGCAGAGGTGACAGTGCCACACATGGTGTAAGGATGTGTGCATGTCCCAGGAATTAGCGTGGTGTTCTGGTGCTCCACAGGAGCTGCTTCCTCCAGGGCTGTGCTGGTAATTCAGGCTGCTCACATCATCCAAGTGCACAGTTCAGTGGCATCAGGGCTGTCTGGAGTGATTGTCTGGAGCTCAACTGCTGCAGCTGGGGTAAAAATATCCCCTAGGGCCAGCTGGTGCTCTTAGAAAGAGTAGGAGTATCCTTTAGAAGGGCTGGAAGTGTCTGCAGAGGGGCACAAGAGGAATTTTGCTGCCCAGCTCTGCTCATCTCTGGTGTTTCCTTCACACCCTGTGGGACCTGCATTGCTCTAAGCACCTGGGCAGATGGGGTTCCATTTGTTGGCCTGCTGAGGAGTTCAAATGCAAGAACTCATGGACTGCACTAATAAAAATGCTGAAGCTCTGTGTCTATTGGGAGTGGTTTGACTGTTTTGTGTAAAAAACCAAAAAAACCAAAGGCTGACTGAAAACCACCAACGAAACCCCAAACAAACCCAAACCTCCCCAAAGAAACCAAAAGGAAAAAAGGCTCAGCTTGCAGCAGAAACAGCGAGCTGAGGCTGCAGCCCTGTTGCAGTGCAGTGCCCTGCAGCAGGGGGACAGAATTTGGAGTGTTCAGGAGTAGGATGAAGGTGTTGGTGCCACAAGGCCCAGCCTCATGCAGTTCTGGGCATCGGTGTTTGAGCAGGGGGAGCTCAGGAACAGGGTACAGAAGTGGAGATGAGATGAGTCAGGGTTGTTTAGCTTGGGAAATCAAAGATTGACAGGGGATGTGACTGCTGGCCCTGAGTCCATTGTAAAGGGAAAGCTCAGGGAGGAAAAGGCTTAATTGAACTGATAGGGGGAAATTGGCACAAGAGAAAGTTGAAAATTGTCCACGAGTGTATGAAACAGGCTTGGGAAAAACTAAAGTACTTAGAGTGGGAGACTAACAAGTTTTGGAAAAATTGTTACAGCATTGTATTTGTGCTCTTGCTCTGAAGTTGTAAATGTGATTATATTCCCCCAATGTATTGACTAGTGGGAAATAAGGCTGGAAAACTATCTGTGGTCCCAAATCAATTCCTGTGTCCAGTGAACTTCAGCTACAAACAGCAGTGCTCCCACTGCATTCAGGAGAATGCTGCTGTGCGTGGATCAGGCTGCTCTCTGCTGGGTTTTAATGGTGCTTTGAGACACTTGCATGTTGTTAGACAAGATGAAGTATTGATACACATGTGTGGGGCTTTCCACGTGGCTCTGACGGGTTTTCTCTAAATAATGACTGAGATTTGTGTGTGTAATGAAGTACTGTGTGCATCCACATTGCCTAAGGCTCTCTCATCATTTTATAATTTTATTAGGAAAAGCTGCTAATGGCTGCATTTGCAGGATATTAAAATTCTTATCTGTTTATGTCTGAAATTTTTGGTTACAGAAGTGGAGGTTGCTGCTGTGCCTTGTACTCTGGGGAGTCTTATCTGCCCAGAAGCAAAACCGTCAGTTTTCTTCAGCAGCAGCAGCAGTGAGATAGAGCAGTGTGTGCACACAGAGAATAACAGACCAGACACAGGGGCTGGGGGTGAGCTGTTTTAACAGTTTCTGCAGAACAGAGAAGACAAGCAATTAGAATGTTTGGAATAGCCTTGAGGATTTGATGAACCCACTTTCCTTTCTGTCCTCTTGCAAGCAGTTCCAAAATACAAAGTACAGTATCCCTCTAGGCTTGGAAGGAGGGGTTTCTTTGTTTGTTTTTTTTTCCAGGGGTTTTAAGCTGTAAATATGCATCATGTTTTGTTTGTTTGCTGGCAGCAACAACGTAGGAATGGCTGTGCTGTCAGAGCAAACATCCATTTAATTTTGCTACTAGATGGTCTATACTTCCTAGAAGGATAAAGGGAAAAAAACCCCAAATTGTACAGAGCAGCCCTTCCTGTGGCTCCCAGTGCCTCCCAGTCAGCAAGGCAAGTACCTCCCCAGCCAAAACTGCATCTAGATAACTGCAGTTTTTATCATTGCATCTGATAGTTTTATATTTTCCTGTAAGATTTTTGGAATTCATTTATGCTTGTGACAGTCTGTGGGAATTAACCCCCAAACTGGTGGTGGCTGGTGTGAACCCTGTGGTTGGAGGGAGGCAGGAATTCCGGCTGTCAGGGATGGAGCAGGTTGTGTTGTGCTGTTGTTTCACCTTGGAAAGGGAATTGCTTGGAAGGAGTGAGTGGGTCTGAGCCCGACAGGTGACACAGGTCCTTATGTTGGGCACATCCTGATGAGGAAACCACAGAGAACCTCTCCTTGCTTCAGTGAACTTGGACTTCTGTGCCCAATGAGAACATAAAATACCTTCTGTTCTCCTTTTCTATGCAGTCAAATGGACTATTTTGGTTATTGGAGCACAAGAGTTTTGGGGGAGCAGTCCTAGAGCTTTGCCAGATTGCACAAATCCTTCAGGCCTGATGTTTGCTGATGGGCAGTGCTGTATAATTAGTTCTGCTGAAGCCTCGTGCAAGGCTGGGGGCACAGCTACAGATGCCAGATGTGGGCTGCAGGATTCAGCCTTTTATCTCCAGAGTCGCTTCAGCTGGAGTTTCATAATGATGCTGGGAAAGCACAACTTAGGAGTGCAGGAATTTGTGTTTGGGTTCATATTCCAATTTATGTGAAATATCCACAGTTCATTCCTCAGAACAAACAGATGTAAATGAAAACGTGTTTGCAAGAAGAGCCTTAAGGAATTAATGTATTAAGGTCCACTTAGATTTAAAAAGGGCCTAAAATGCCTGAAGAAACTCTCTCTACTTTGTCTGCCTCTGGATCCATCCTTCATTGAAAGGAGAAGCCTCATGGGGGATCTGTCTCCAGACAGTATTTCAGGTAGTTGTGTTCTAATGCCAGGTACTTTTCCCCTTCCATTTTTGTGTCTTCCTCAGCTTTCCATAGAACGATGCCTTCATTAACGATAAATGAGTCGATAAATCTTTAATCTGATAAAAATGACAAGTTTTCCATGTAGCTGATACAAAGTTTTATTCACAGCTGGCTGGCTGACTTTTCACAAGGAGATTGTCTCACAGTTCAGATCTAAGATTACACTTGGAAGATGATTATGAAGATGTTGTTATCTCCTTATTTCATTATCTATTCCCTGTAAGAGGTGTTAGTTCTCTAATCAGCTTTTCTTGCTCTTTAGTAGAATTAGGCTTTGTACTGGTTTCCAGCTATTTTGACAGTGATAAAGGAAAACCCAATGAGCTAGAAAATGAACCTTCCTCTGATGCTGTAATTTCCAAACTGTTAGTTAAATCATATTCTCATTTATTGGAAAATGGATATTTTGCAGTAGAACTTGCAGGGCTGTGTCTCTCTCTGGTAATCTGAGCCTCGTGAGGTGTGGGCAGAAAACCTAAGTGGGAAAAACAGGTGTGGAGGTGAGGCTGTTACTTTTCCTGCCAGACCTTAGCTCCGGACTGTGCAATACCCATGGGACAGCAGTGATGGCTGAAAGGATCTTGTCTTATGGTGGTCATTGATGTCAATCAATTACTGATAAAGGAAAATGAGTTTTTTGTTCAGAAAGCTTGTTTGTCACCATCACCTCTGGGAGTGTTAGAACTGTGTGTCCTGTGGCTCTGCAGAGCATTCCCAGCAGGAGCCTGTGACCCCTGGGAGCGAGGGAAAAGCCAGGCAAACTGACAGGGATTAAATGCAAAACCTGGCTTGACACTGAGCAGTTGTCATGGGGATTGATTTCTCTTTTTTCTTTTTTTTTTTTTTAATTTTGGAAGTTGAATAAACCTACAGATCTTCTTTTACCATTTGGCATATGTCAACTGAATTATATAACATCTTCATTTGTTTGCTGAAATGTTTTTCTAACCTATATAACATGCTTGAATTTCTAAAGTCATGTAGCATTTAAACATGCCTGGTTTTAAAAGGAAGTCTATTTTGGAGACAAAACAATGAAGAATGTATTGGTGATTGTGTAAGGTTTCTTACAGAGCAGCTGTGGTGTTGAAGGTGCTTGTGTATAGCTCATCTTATAACTAACAGAACAGTAGGAGTGTAATTTGCATTTAACACATTATCAAGTGCAATCTGATATATCAATAATTAAACTGTACAGCAGTGACAGTTTCTTTTTTGTTGCTGAATTGCAGCTATAGCACATCATTTCACTGTCCATGCACTGTTAACTGTCCAGAGGCTTCAGAGTGGTGATTTCAGCCATGAACGTGGTGAGCTGAGCTGGGAACCAGAGCTGGGGTAACGCTTCCCTCGCTCTGCCTGGCAATGGGTGACACTCAGAGTGGGACTTGTGCCACTTCTGCCATCCCAGCCTGGCAGTGCCATTGGAGCCACAGCTCAGAGCAGCCAAGAGATCCTGCAGTGGCTCTGGGCTCTTGTTTCACGTTCCAGGGTGCTGGACACAGTCCATGGATACCCTGCAGAGTGCTGGGCTCTGTCCTGGGGGCTGTGGGAAGGCTCTCTGTGCTAGCAGCAGCTAAGAAATGACTTCTCAGCAAGTAAAACATGTCAGCTCCACTTGGATCTTGTCTCCCATCAACTGAAGTTCTGCAGGCATGTGGGACTATAACGGGTGGGTTTTATTGAGTGGCTTTTTTATTTGTTTTCCTCCTCTGTCAGGTTGTTGCTCTTGTAACTTTTTCCTGGCCTGTGCTAGACAAATTCTGTCTCTCTGTTGCTGTCACAATGTTTGGGAATACAGCTGAGAATTCCTTTGGTGTGCTGATGTAAATGTCACAGTGGAAGAGTCAGCTGAAGACAGAATTAGAAAATGCAATAAATGAAAGATGCGAGGCATTTATGTGGAGCTTACTTAATTCTTGCTGTGCTTTCCAGCCCAGTGAGCCCCTGGGCTCCGTTGTAAGGAAGTGCAGTTTATGCAAGTGTGAATGCTTCTGTCCATTGTTTTTCCTGTAAAGCCCCTGACTTCAGGGACGCCTGTAAGCAGCCCAGGGTTTTGCCAGGGGCACGGGGGTTTCTGTAGCTGCTGGGAGAGTTGGTGCTCAGCATCTCCCGGGGGACTCCTGCTCCTCGGGCACTGAACCGCTCAGGGATGCAGAGCCCGAGCGAGCGCAGCTGGCCTGAGCCTGCAGGGTGGCTGTTCCCTGGCTTAGGGACAGTGGGACACGGCCGGAGGAGGGGCCCAGAGCCAGGGCAAAGGCTGCTGCCGCTCGCAGAACCCCTGGCTGTAGGTGCCGGGGGTTACTCTGGAGCGGGGCTGCATTTCCCCTCCCGCATTCAGCCTGCGTCACTCCTCAGCCGGACTCTGGTAATCCCTGCCCGCCCCGCGGGGCATCCCTGAGCTCCCCGGGACCGAGCAGCGCTCCCCGGGAGATCCCTGAGCTCCCCGGGACCGAGCAGCGCTCCCCGGGACCGAGCAGCGATCCCCGGGACTTCCCTGAGCTCCCCGGGACCGTGCAGCGCTCTCCGGGACCGGGCACGCTCGGAGCCCGGGGCGCCTGCGGTGCCCGGAGCGCCTGCGGAGCTCGCAGCGCTGTGTGCGGTACCCGGAGCTCTTGAGGAGCCCGGAGCTCTTGCGGAGCCCGGAGCTCTTGCGGAGCCCGCAGCGCTGTGTGCGGTACCCGGAGCTCTTGCGGAGCTCGCAGCGCTGTGTGCGGTACCCGGAGCTCTTGAGGAGCCCGGAGCTCTTGCGGAGCCCGCAGGGCTGTGTGCGGTACCCGGAGCTCTTGCGGTGCCCGGAGCTCTTGCGGAGCCCGGAGCTCTTGCGGAGCCCGCAGCGCTGTGTGCGGTACCCGGAGCTCTTGCGGTGCCCGGAGCTCTTGCGGAGCCCGCAGCGCTGTGTGCGGTGCCCGGAGCTCTTGTGGAGCCCGGAGCTCTTGCGGAGCCCGGAGCTCTTGCGGAGCCCGCAGCGCTGTGTGCGGTGCTCGGAGCTCTTGCGGAGCCCGGAGCTCTTGCGGAGCCCGCAGCGCTGTGTGCGGAGCCCGGAGCTCTTGCGGAGCCCGCAGCGCTGTGTGCGGAGCCCGGAGCTCTTGCGGAGCCCGCAGCGCTGTGTGCGGTACCCGGAGCTCTTGCGGTGCCCGCAGCGCTGTGTGCGGTACCCGGAGCTGTGTGCGGGGACACGGGAGCAGCGCTGTGTGCAGGAACAGCTCGCAGCTGCAGCACGGGCAGATGCTGCCGGCTCCCTCGCAGCCTGCGCTCCTCGGCTCTGAGCCAAGTTACCTGCTCTCCTCTCTGTGCTATGGATCCCCGAGGTTTCCTCGCTCATCCTGAGCAGCGGTGCTCGGCCGTACTTCCAAGGATTGCTTTCCAAATGTGTTGGCTCTGAAGGCGTGAAGATCAAACCGAGCCTTTCCTGAAGGGAATTTCCGTTCTGCTTGCCAATAATGCGTGACTTACAAATTTAATGGCAGACCTTGAAGTATATAAAAATTTAAGTCCAGAAAAAGGTAAGGATGTTTGAGTGTGGAATTGCCATAGGACGAGCTAGTGATGTGTCTGGAAATGCTTATAGAAAAATCAAGTAACTTAACCCTTGGGACTGGTAAATTGCGGTGTTTATGTGGACACTGTTGATACAGTAACTGTGTATTTATTCCTGAATGTTTAACAAGAAAACCTGGTGGGTTTGTATTGACTTGAAAGTCAAGTCGATTTCTCCATGAGAACATGTAGCTTGTGTTTAAGATACTGCTCTTTTGATGAGGACAAACTGCACTTCTCTGTTAGCCTAGATTACTACAAATGTGTTTGCCTTGAATAAAAACATTCTTGACCTTCTCATCTGTTGGGAATTTTGCTGTGGCGTTCAGTGGAGAAGAGTTTGTTGTTTTTTTCTAGTAGCACTTATAAATAGTATAACACATTTGCAAGTGGTATGTAAAATTTGAATGAAAGCACTGGATAAAAGATGTCTTTCCAAGAATTGCAGGAGATGCTACAAAAAAAGGAAGACATCTTGAATAACTTTCTTCATCATCTTGTTGTTTGTAATGTCTAATTTTGTTCCATTTAAGTCAGTGCTGAATGGAAAGTGGCAATTAGCTTAAGCCTCTAAGTGGATAGAGAGAAAATGCTGTAGAGAGAAGGAGAAATTATGGTAGATTAAAGTTAATTTTTGTATTCTGCTCATCCTTAAGGATGTTGGATTATGTTCTTTTAAAGAAAACACTTAGAAAATACATTTAGCATTAGAGCTTTCTTGCCAGAATTGTGTAGCTCAGAAGAAATTTTTGTGATGAGATTATCTGAAATTTGAAATCAAACAGACTAAAATAAAGCCACCAAAAGTAATGGATCATACTTTGAAATATCATCTTGCCCATTATAAGATGTTAGAAAATTTCAGGGCAGTGTTGGGGGTTGATACGCTTTTTTTTCTTTGTATCTGTTGTGGTTGATTTTAGTGGATATCTTTTATCTAGTGGTGGAAGTCTCTGGGAATAGACACAGCTATTGTATAAAAACCAGATCCTATTTTAGGCAAAAGTGAGTTGTTTGTGGATGCTCTGTGGGGAGGGCTGCCTGTGCTGGGGCTGCAAATGCTGCTGTTCCTCTCACAGATGTTGGGTACCCAGAGCTCTCCGTGGAGCTTTGGTGGCCGTGGCTAAAGGAGGGCAGGTGTTACTCCATCTGCCTTCCCAGGTGCAGCAGGTAATGGATATGAACTGAATAATTCACAGCAGCCAGCTCTCCTGGAGGGGCTGGGAACAGGCCTGCAAGGAAAGCAGCAGCTTCAAGTTCTGAATCTCATGGCAGTGTATGTGTGGATAAACACATTCCACACCGGAGAGCTTGGCTGAGGGTGCAGTTCTGCTCCAGGTCATTCTGCAGTCCTTTCCTTACCCAGATGTGATAGCAAGGCCAAATTCCAGATGCTCATCCTTGGTTGTGCCAATGCCATCCCTGTATAGGGAGGCCAGCGAGGGCTGTAGGGCAGTGAGTGGCTGTCCCTGCTGTCCTGGGGTGTCCTGTGGTGTCCCAGAGTGTCCTGCAGTGTTGTCCCTGCTGTCCCAGAGTATCCTGCAGTGTTCCTGGGTGTCCCTGCTGTCCTGGAGTGTCCTGTGGTGTCCCAGAGTGTCCTGCAGTATCCCAGGGTGCCCCTAATGTCCCAGGGTGTCCTGCAGTGTCCCTGGGTGTCCCTGGTGCTGAGGTTTGGCTGCTCAGAGGTGGGGTCATGGCTGGGCTCCCCTCTGTAGCAGGGACTATGGCAGTGCCCTGTTTAATGTTGTTATTAGTGTTCCTTTGGGACTGCTGTGCCTGCAGCTGTCCAAAGACCTGTCCAGGCACTGAGTGTAGGCTCTGAAATACTGATGGAATTAGCCTGGAACAGCAAACTGGTCTGAGTGGCTATGGAAGGCATCAATCTCCTGGGAAGAACTGTCTTCCACAGGTTTCACTGCAATAACCCCTTCAATCGGTGTCAGCATTAAATGCACTCACAAGAAGTTGGCACACACATGGCAGCTCTGGCAGGTGGGAAGCCTCGGGGTGGTTTGGTGTGTCCTGAGGAGGTTGCCCAGTGTTGTCCTGAGTGCTGCCTGACCTGAGTGTCATGGTGGGGCATCACAAAGTGTCCCTGCCATGGCCCTACTGAGGGTTCAGAGGGTGCTGGAGCTGGATGCTGGTGGCTCCAGGGGCAGTATCTGATCAGTTCTGCAGAGAATGTGGCTGGCCAGGTAGTAACCAGGTTATGTGCTTGCTAACTACTTAGTGGTCGTGGTTTTGGTGCTTATGAATGAAGTCTACTCTTTTTTTCAGTAAATCTACAGAACACTGTCACGGTGTTAGGGGAAATGTTGCTGTTTGCTGAAGAACTGTTGTCTTTCCAAAACTCTGGGGCATAGATTAGAATTACTGAGGTAACTCCTTCAGTGCTTTTCAGGAGGCTGAGCTGCCCCAGTGGCACACTGGGTCAGTGCTGGCACTGTGGTGACACACAGCAGCTTGGGGACAGCAGGGGCTGGTGAGCAGGACGTGCTGACAGGAACCGTCCCAGCTCTGTCCAGCACTGAGCTTGCTGCAAGGGATGTGTGTGCTGGTTTTTCCTCTTCCCTTCAGCAGCTGATGCCCCAGGGAGCACGTGCTGCTCTGTCCCTCCCTGCATGACTGAAGTGGGAGCTGTGGGGAGCCCAGGCTGGCTTTTCCCTGGCAGTGCCAGCAAAGCTGGCTGGAGGGCAGGGAGCTGAGCCTGGGCTGTGGCAGGTTATCGATAGCAGCGACAGCAGAGAGCGGGCTCAGAGGTGTTCCCACGTTACCAACAGAAACATTGATCAGCCTGAAACTCAGATGCACCAGACAGCATCATTTTCAGTAATAAAATCACTTTGGTGTTTGAGACTGTCAATTCATTGTTTGCCCACAGATGACTCACTGTCGCTGACTTGCACCGAGGTAATTTAAAATAGAATAGATAAACATGTTTCTTTAGCAAAATGACTATTTCTGAGGAGGGTGAATAAATTAGTTCATACCATCTGTTGCACTGCACTCTCCATTCATTACTTTTAAAGGTTAATTAACTTCACCTTCCATTCTATTCTGCTTTTTTCCCCTCTTCCTAGTCTCTAGCCAAGCTCCAGATGTGGCTTTGTGTGGCAGCCTGGGGGGAAGCAGTGCTCCCTCCAGCCTGGCTCCAGGCCCTGGGGACTGGATCCCTGTTCCAGCTGTTCCTGTGCCCTGTCACTGCTCCCCTCCCCAGGCCCTGCTGCTGGGCAGGGGCTGTCACACGTTCACTGATAAATGTGCAGACATCAGAAGGGATTGTTTGCACTGAGCCTGGGACAGTTCATCCTCTGCACGTCTCTGTGTGGGCACAGCAGCAAGCTTGAGGAAGGGCCTTTGGGCAGAAGGGTTTTTTTCCTATATTTTGTTAAATTGGTGAAGTTAAGTGGGAGGTGTGACGTATAAAGGGCAGTGTGGTGAATGAGGGGGTCTGCCCTGGCTCAGTATGTTATGGGAATTGTATTTGTTGTATCATGCAACACAGGCAGGCTGAGAACAAGGTCTGGTTCACCAGTGTATGATCCTTATTTACGTACTTATTGATTTTTTTGGAGGGCAGATGTGGGATTCTGGCAGAGAAGGAGTTTGTGGTTTAGTGTTCTCCACCTCTGCATGCAGAGGCACGGCTCCTGGGATGCTCAGGCTGCTGTGTGCCAGCTGGGAGGCTGGGAAGGGTCAGCCCCTGCCCTGGCACTGCAGAGCTGCAGCGAGGGGGGATTGCCCTCCTGAGCAGAGCTCCCCTGGCCTGGGGAGCCCCTGGGTTTCCTTTGGGGACATGGGCACAGACCCTGGGGCTGGTGCCTGTGCTCCTGTCATGGTCACACAGGGGAGGGTGCTGCTTGTCCTGACAGCCACCCCCGATCTGGCACGGTGGCACCACACACCTGGGAGCCCTGGCAGGGACAGCGGAAACTCTCCTCCTCCGATTCTTCCCTCCTCCTGCTTTTTCCACATGCTCTGTGGTGTCATAATCAACTGCTGTGCCCTCCCTGCTGAGGGATCCTCGAGGAAGAAAGAGGATTAGGATGTGCAAACTTAACTGTGTTTGCTTAATAAATCTGTGCTCCTTGTTCACCCCATTGATGTGACAATGTGCTTTGGCACTTGGCCATGGCTGTGCTTAACCGATTGTGCTTTTCAGTGTTGACAAAGGACTAATTCCATAGTCCTAATGGAAAACTTACACTCCTCTGGCCGCTGTGCTGCAGTGGCACCAGGGCTCTCACAATGCACAGCTCTGGTGGAGTTGTTTCTGAAGAAAGGATGAAACCTGGGCTAATTGCTTGAAGATAATAAGTGGAACTTTGCTGAGCTGGCAGAAGGAGGGGTCCTTGGGCAGGGGTGGAAAACATGAATTATTCATGGTGTCCAACAGGGCAGCACAGCCCTGTAAAAGAGGCACTGGCCTGGCAGGACATTTCTGCACTGCACAGTGCTCTGTGAAGCCTCGGTGACAGAACAAAGCTTGTCATTAAGGATCATTCAGACTCTTTTTGGATTATGCTGTAGTGCCAAGCTTTTGTTTGGATGCTTCTGGTTCCTTTCTGATCTCTAAGAGCAAAAGAGGAGGGGGCCTCAGTCTGGGAAGGAACTCTGGGTTCTCCCATGGCAAGAATAACTAAGGATTGTCAAGGATTTGCTTGAGAAGGTGAAGAGCAGAAACCTTTGACTTGTAATGTGAAAATAAGATGAGTTATTGGTCATCCTGGAAGCACTGAGCCCACGGTGTCAATAGGGGAGGCTGAAAGAGCAGATACTGTGAAATTCATGTTACTCAGATGTGACTTCTGGGAGCTGCTGCTGCCAAGTTTTTGCATTTGGTTTGGGTTTTTTTGAAAGAAAAAGAAGACACAGCCAGACAGGGCCAGACTTACAACGAGCTGAAACATGCTGATAGGTTTTGGTTGTGCTTGGGGTTGATTCTCCATTCTGGGTAGTGAATGATTTTGTTCTTAAGCTTCACCCCTTTTTTGTTTGTATATTATTTAGTGACTTTACAAGCATGAGCTGCTTCCCAGAGTTAGGGATTTCCTTTGATGAGACACCATTCACAGTTGTTCTGAGTAGTCTCAGCTTGTGTTTGGTTACTTGTTTTGATGCTCTGCATCTCCAGGGCTGAGATGAATTGCCCGTGCCCTTTTCAGCCTCTGGTGTCTCTGCTGGTGCTGTGTGGCTTCCTCGAGGGTTTCTTGAGAAATGCAGAAGTGTGAGAGATTGATTGTCCATCTCATGTCCATGGACTTCCCAGAGATTACCATTAAATCCGCTGTAAGAAGCTTAATGTGAAATTCCGTGAGGCTAGAAGAGCTGCTGCGAAGCAAATTAAACTGGCATAAAATATGAGCTGTGCCTATTTAAACCAAAACCCAATCCTGCCTGGGGCTGTGGAGTGCCCCAGACCTGCCTGTGCCCTCTGTGCCCCCCGGCTCTTTGGCTGTTATGTAACCCCCCAGCAATCAGCACCCTGATGGCATTAGTGCTGTTCTGTGGGATTTAGATAAAATGTGCTCTCTGGGCACAAAGGTGTCTAATGGCATCCCTGGAAGGGCAAACAGTGCTCAGGGTGAGGGGCTGATGCAGGACAGGGCATGAGGAGAGGGCTGACAGCTGAGAACATTGTGGGGGCTGGGGTTTGGTTGGACCCAGGGTGTTTTCACTGCTGGGATGGGACAGTTCAGTCGTGTGCTGGTCTCTGGTGCAGGGGTGGGCGCTTTTTGGAAAGGACCTTGCAGATCATGGAGTCCAACCATCAGCCCAGCACCAGCACAGTGTTCATCACTAAACTGCCTCCTCAAGGGTCACAGGCACTCGTTTTACAAATGCTTCCAGGGATGGTGACCCCAGCACTGCCCTGGGCAGCTGGGCCAGGGCCTCAGCACCCCTAACAAAATACTGAATGCAGGGGAGAAGAGCTGCTGCTGCAGTTATCAAAGTAACTCCTGCATTTTATGGGTTCCTTTTATCTCTTCAAGCTTAATGTTGGCTTAATGCAGTTGATGCCTATCATTTAGAAACCCAGTTTATATCCTCTTTCATAATTATACTTCTCAGTGTTTGGTAATGCTCTTTATACCTTATTTAATCTTTTTGTTTTGTCAGATGGCTGTAACAGTAAGTCCATAAAAGCAAGATGAGACCAGACCTTTTGTCATTTGGTTGCACTTTGACATATTAATTTCTTAACGTACAGGAAAATAGAAGAACTGTTTGTGGACAGCAGTAAGAAATTTGTTTTGATCTTTGATTTTAAAATAAAATGATCTGGCTCACAACAGTGGTGTAACCTTTTGCTGTAGATTTGGCAGTAGAGTTTTGCTGCTAATGCAAAGGTAATAGTGTTTTCTTGAATAACTAGACCCCAAAATACAGTAGTAAAAAATGGCCAGGATATTTCTCTAACCGTAGAGACCATGTTTTATGGGAGGGGGTGTTTGTTTCACTGCAGGGATGAGCCCTGTATAGCAAAAGGTTCTTCTGTTTGCCAGAAAATGCTGCTCAGTGTAATGTCTTAATTCCCTAAATAATTTCCTTCTGGTACCGACTGCAGGGTCCTGCATGCCCTGAAGTCTTTGTGGTGAGGCACAAGAGCAGGGAGATGTGCACTCACCACTGCTACTGCTGGGAATGAAATGAAAGCAGAGGCATTCCCAGGGAATGGTCGTGGCTCCCAGTGAGGCAGGGGGCTTTGGGGGATCCTGGTGGGGCTGGCACCGAGCCATTCCCTGGTTACTGATGCCTGAGTTCATGGGGATGGGTTAGAGGTGGGGGATGGAGGGTGGCACCGGCTCATTTGGGGGGATTAGTGCTGCTGGAGCGGCCAGAGCTGCCTGGCAGCACTGGGCTCCGTGGGCAGGTGGGACCCACAGTGTCTGCCTGGCATCCTGGGGCTCAGGGACATCCTGGGGCTTGGGGACATCCTGGGGCTTGGGGACATCCCGGGGCTTGGGGACATCCCAGGGCTTGGGCACATCCTGGGGCTCAGGGACATCCCGGGGCTTGGGGACATCCCGGGGCTTGGGGACATCCCAGGGCTTGGGCACATCCTGGGGCTCGGGGACATCCCGGGGCTTGGGGACATCCTGGGGCTTGGGGACATCCAGGGGTTTGGGGACATCCCGGGGCTCGCGGACATCCTGGGGCTCGCGGACATCCTGGGGCTCGCGGACATCCTGGGGCTCGCGGACATCCTGGGGCTCGCGGACATCCTGGGGCTTGGGGATATCCCGGGGCTTGGGGACATCCTGGGGCTCGCGGACATCCTGGGGCTTGGGGACATCCCGGGGCTTGGGGACATCCTGGGGCTTGGGGACATCCTGGGGCTTGGGGACATCCTGGGGCTCAGGGACATCCCAGGGCTCAGGGACATCCCGGGGCTCAGGGACATCCCGGGGCTTGAGGACATCCTGGGGCTCGGGGACGTCCTGGGGCTTGGGGACATCCCAGGGCTCAGGGACATCCCAGGGCTCAGGGACATCCCAGGGCTTGAGGACATCCTGGGGCTTGGGGACATCCCAGGGCTCAGGGACATCCCAGGGCTCAGGGACATCCCGGGGCTTGGAGACATCCTGGGGCTTGGGGACATCCCGGGGCTCAGGGACATCCCGGGGCTCGGGGACATCCCAGGGCTTGGGCACATCCTGGGGCTCCATGGCTCTCCTCCTGGCCTCAGAGGCCCACCACGTGCTGGGCAGTGTGGCCACCCGAGAAGGTCCAGCTGGCACAGACGGGTTTGTATCTGGTTTATCCTTGGGTGCAGAAGCAGCTCCTCCCCTAAGGAGAGGTTTGTGTTAGGAGTGATTCTCATGGCTGAACTAAATTAAAAATGCTATTTGAATTCAGGTCTGTGTTGCTTAAAGGGTTCTTTTGGGAGGAAAAAAAGTAGACTGGTCTTTCATTATTAAATCCCATTAAACTCCAGGATGTCTGTTGGGATGATTTTAGACTGTCAAGTTTGCATAACTTGAAACAGAAGTGAGTGTAGTTTTTGAGGGTTTTTAATTTTAAATTAAAGCTTCAAATATCATAGAATCATGGAATGGTTTGGGTTGGAAAGGACCTTAAAGAGCACCCTGTTCCAAACCCCTGCCATGAGCAGGGACACCTTCATTATACATTGCATAAGCATAATTTTTAATTTAAACTTCCAGATTAATTTTCTTTGATCTTGTAACATAAGTTACATCGTGTTCTAGTTTAACTTAATAATTTTCAGACTTTGAGCAAAAAATGCACAGCTCGTCCTTGTGTTAGAAGAATATCTTTTAATGGGAATCATGTCTTGCTTCCTCAAATTTTAATCTATGTCTGCATTGAGGAGCTGCTTCATCGACTCTGTATTCCTGGTTTATCTACAGGATTCGATGTTTTTCTGGAACCAGCTTCCCTATTCCTTAGTGAGATCCTTCCTGAGCTGCTCTTCTGGAGCTTTTTTCTGCCCTGCACTGCTCAATACCTTCCCTGATTCAGATGCTAATGTGTGGCGTCTGGCAAGGGACCGGCATTAGCATACTGAGAATAGATTAGAAAAAGACCTTTTGGATTTGCGTGCCGATATTTTATAAATAGCCTGAAGGGGAGGATGGGGTGTTTTGTAAATGGTTTGCAGAGCTGAAATCCAGTGGGCCTGTGATTGCTGTGGCATTTCCATTACCCCAGTCCCTTCTTGAACGTGGAGCCTTTGTTATTAACACCTACACAGCAGGAATGATGCCATGAACTCTCTTACACGTTTACTATTCTTTAAATGTTTGAATTCTCATGGTATTTCCTTGGAATTGGGAAAGTGTGAGCAGCAAAGATGGTGCTCCCTGGAGCACTGGACCTACTGCAGGTGGGGTTTGGGAGGTGGAGGCTGTTGAGTTATTGGGCAGGAACTGAGTTTCTTCCACTTTGTGAAGGAAAGTATTTTAAAATCTATTCCCTATAACTGAAATCTGCCTGAAGCATGATTGTGATAGCACCTATAACAATTCCAAATGTGATGTAGAAATGTTTAGGCAATTGAAATGGTGAAGAAAGAACTGGATTGCTTTTTATGTCTTTTACTTTCCTGCACACTTTTGTGGGCTGCAGTTACCTGACTGTGGCCCGTTCTCTGCTTTTCTTATATTGAATAACTGGTTTCCTCCCTTGGTTATATTGAATAAATGGTTTTCTGCCTTCTGCTGGCTGTCCTCAATGGCATCTTCATGAAACTGGGCTGGGAATTTTTGTCTGACAACTGAGCTGGTGCTAACAGAGAGACTTATTTGAGAATTAGTTGTTTTTGTAAGACTTTCACCAGTCACTGCTAGCCTTAGGTGCAAAGAAGCAGATTTTCTGTGTTGAGTAGCTTGTTGCTAAACCTCTTATTGAGCTAAAGCCCTGCTGGAAGTGATCTCTCTATTAGTGAAATCAGAAGGTGTGTGTGGTGTGTGCCAGGCTGATGGAGCAGGGCACGTTTGTGCATCCACACTCACAGGGAGGACCTCATTTCTGTGCTTGCCATGGTAGGAATCCAAGGCAAACCCGATTTAAACTCAGTTCCACAGGGAAAGGCTGGGTCTGCCAAGGAAAGGCATTCCTGTGTGGATGTACATAGGGAGTTTTAGAGATTATTTTTGCTTCAGTTCATCTTTCTTCTCTCAGGTTCTGAGTTTTCCATCTCTCATGGTACAAATGTTTGTCTTCCTGGTACTTTGTGCGTCTTCAGATAGATCCAAGTTAATGCTGCCCCAGCCATGTGGATATGGTCTAACATCTCCTTCTGGCTTGATTTATGGCACATTTGTGATTTATCTTAAAGCCCTTCCAAACTCACCTTCATTCAGTGTGTGCTGATCCAGAGGCTGCCATTATTTATGGATATAATAAAGGACACATTTATTGCACTCATGTGATGCTTTCAGAAGAGTTTGGTTCTGTTCAGCTCAACCTCAGTCCCCTCCTTCCTTGTGATGGGGTTTATTCAGCTCCCGGTGAGTGAGGGAGCCAGAGGAGTTATTCCAGCGTCCAGGGCTGTTCATCCCTGCTTTACCCAATGTTTAGATGCTGCTCTGACTGCCTGTGAGTGTGTCAGAGCTGTTGGGAGCTGGGAGAATAAATAAATCCCAGCTCTGGCAGAGAGGAGTGGGAGTGTGGGTTAGTCTTAGCTGTGACACTGAGGAGCACTGGAGAGAGAAGTGCTGGAGAGAGGAAGGGTGATAAGAAATAAAGACAAACCCAGAGAGTTTATTTGGGAGCCAGCCAGAGTGTAAACAAATCACCCAGGGAGATGAATTTGGAGTGATACCAAGTGAGGAGCGGCTGTGAATGGATAAAACCAGAAGGTAATTTAAGAGCATGGATATATACTGAGATCAAGAGGAAATGTTATCTTGATCCTTGTGTTTGGAAGGCTGCAGGAGGGAGGGTGTGAGATGAAATGGAAGAAATGGGTTTATTTTAGTCAAAACACAGAGGAGGAAAGAAGCCTTATCATCCAGATGGGATGAGTGGATAAAAGGAAATCATCCCAGTGCGTGTTCAAAGGTTGGTGGCAGCGTGGAGAGGGTGTGAATGTGTCTGTGTGGTTCTGTGAGCAGCTCTGCCAGTGTCACAGCATGAGGGACAAACTCCAGGGCTACTGAGCCCAAAAGACTGCGGGATTTGAATGAGGATCTCACCAGTCCAAATACATGGAGTGCTGGGGTTTAAAATTACACCACTGTGTGTAGTAAGAGAAAAAAATGTAAATAAGATGAGCATGAAACAGCTATAAAACATTTTCCTTCAACATAGATTAAAGTTTTCTTTGCCTCCTTTGTCGTGAGGGTGTTCTGACCACTGAACTGTTCCATTTTGCTCTGTGGAGAAGGTGGCAGTGAGGAAGGAACAGTCTCCCAGCACTGCCCACTCTCTGTGATGCGAGGGTCAAGTCAGAACTGGTGTGTGCCTGGCAGAACAGGGCACCTGTTGGTCATGTCATCAGTGGATGAGATGGTTGTTCAGTTGAATTTATTCTGCTCTGCCTCACAGTTGAAAGATGCATGAGTGTGATGCAGTCTGGGACGCAGATGGTGAAGCTGAAGAGTGGAACCAAGGGGCTGGTCCGGCTCTTCTACCTGGATGAGCACAGGAGCTGCATCCGATGGAGGCCCTCCCGGAAGAGCGAAAAGGCAAAAAGTAAACTCCTTGTAATTTCTAATCTCTGGGGCAGTTCAGTGTTAGAATGTGAATTGCAGGGGCTCATGGGCTGATGGGAGACACTTGGTGTCTGTCTCCCCTGCTCCCTTTCTGTAGCCTCAGCCCTGTGATGTTCCAGGGAGCGCTCAGAGCCTCTGGGGCAGCCGGCACGTGGCACAGCCATGGCAAGGAAACCTTCAGTCCAACAGGGCTTTGGGATGTGAAGGTGTAAGATGAATAAAGTTTAGCACCTCTGAGCCTGAATAACTCAGCATTGTGAGAAGCAGGAAGAGGCTGGCTGGCTGTCCCAGCGTGTCCTTTGGTTTCCCTTTCCCCCCAGTTGTCATCGACTCCATTTACAAAGTCAGCGAGGGCCGGCAGTCGGAGATCTTCCACCGCCACGCCGAGGGCAGCTTCGACCCCAGCTGCTGCTTCACAATTTACCATGGGAATCACCTGGAGACCCTGGACCTGATCACGTCCAACCCCGAGGAGGCTCGCACCTGGATCACGGGGCTCAAGTACCTCCTGGCCGGGATCAGCGACGAGGACTCGCTCGCCAGGCGCCAGAGAACGCACGACCAGTATCCTTTGAGGGGCCAGGCCTTCCTCCTGCTTCATATTCCTGCCTTGCTTTTCAGTCACCCCGGCACAGGGTGTCCTTTCTCCTCCTATTGAGTGACCAAAACCCTTCCTCTGATTGCAACGGAAACCTGAGCAATGGGTTTGACATGGACACTTAGGTGTGTGATAAAGCATGGGCTGTGCCCTGGGGACTGGATCAAACTGCATGGGAGTCAGGGGATAGGCTTGCATTTTGTTAATGAATTCCTTTCTGAAGGGACAGACCAGTTATTTCTAGTTAGCTCAATATCTCAGGAACTCCTGGCCATCTCTCTTGCTGTTCTGTAAGTCAGGTGTCCTTCCCAGCCTCCACTGTTTGTCAGGAGCACAAATCCCTAAAACTCCTTAAATGTTTGTTGTAACTCAGTAGCCAAAGTGAACCTCATGTCCTCTGAATATTTTCTTCATGTGCCTTTTTTTTCACAACAGTTTTTTTTTCACAACAGTGGTGACTAAAATGTTATACACAAAGAACACTCTTCCCCCAAAAAACAAACCTTGAGGCCATCTCAATTAAAATTGTAACCTGACTGTTCTTCTGCCTCATGGAAATCTCCAGTGGTACTCCTGGAGAATATACATATTTCAGGTATTTTTAATTTATATCTCCCGTGTTTGATTCTGATCCACAGCAGGCACAGGCCCATTGGGGTTGTATTGCATGCTCTGTTGCACCTGTCCCCAGCTTGCTGTATTTAACCATGACTTTTCTGAGCTGCTCCTGTCTGCTGTATCCTCTTCTGGTGAAACATCTCTGCAAGTCCTGTTTGTTTTATCCAGTGTGGCAGCTGGGACAAGGCACACAGAGTGGCCCTGTCCCACTCCCAGCTACTGCAAGAACTTAGCAGGAGGTGCTGAGGGATATTTGTGCAAGGAGTGGGTGAAAGGTGCTGGTTGGGAAGTGAAGTTCAGGTAAATGAAAGGACAAGTGGAAGAAGATCCCAGAGTAAGGCCAGCAGTATTTGAAAGCTTTAGAGCATGTTCTCAGAGGAGGAACCAGCATCAGAAATGGGAGTGCAGAGGGGCTGGTGTTGTGAGCTGAGCTGTGAATAATTGCCATAAACCAGTTCTGGTTTTAAGCATTTGACAGAGCTGTAGTAAGGGCAGGGGCAAAAAGGACTCTTTCCTGAGCTGCCCCAGCCTCCCTTCTCCATGAGGAGATCCTCTGTGTGCCTGTCCTTGACACGCTGGCAGCTGGGTGAAGCAGACCTTCGAGGAGGCTGACAAGAACGGGGACGGGCTGCTGAACATCGAGGAGATCCACCAGCTGATGCACAAGCTGAACGTGAGCCTGCCCCGCAGGAAGGTCCGGCAGATGTTCCAGGTCCGTGCCTGGGGGAGGAGGGGGCAGTTAAAGTCCTTTTCTGGGCAGATCCAGAGCAGGATCTGCAGCTTGGGACTAAAAACCCAGCACCTCACAGGCTTTTTCAAAGTCTTACCTTTTTGTAGACAAAGAGGCACCAGAGCATTGTTTAAATGGCATGAAGCACACAGAAAAGTTACCGGTGTTTCTGCTGCATTGTTGGTTTCAGCTCTGTGAACTGAATTGTTCAATGCTGCTATTGATGAATAATGAAGTTACTCTGAATTGCTACTGAAATATTTTTTCATTTCCTTTATGGAAAATTGTTTAATAGATACTGGCTTTATGCAAGTAATTAAGTTTTTTTTAACAGCTTCCTCATATTTAGCCATTCAGATCTGATTGATTTGGAATCAATTTTTTTACTTCGGTTGTCTGAAAACAGCTCCCATTTTCCACCAGTTCTTATGTTTATTGTAGGAAAGGACAGAGAAGCCAAGGACATAATGGAGAGCAAAAAAAGTAATCTTCACTCTTCTAAACCAGTACCAGCTCAAAGCTGGTTCGGTGTAAAACATAGGAAAGTTGAAGAATTTTCTATGGTCAAAAGTGCTTTGTTTGTTTGGCACAAAATCCCCATTAGAGATACACCTTTGGAGTCTGGAGTTACTCCCAAAGACCTGGAAACTGGTGGGGTGGTGTTGCAGAGATTAATCTGGGTTGTACTTGTTCCCACAGATTATAAATGTCATTTAAGGCATGTAATAGATATAAAATGATTAAAAATCCCGTTCAACACCAGCTAGCTAAGAATTCTATTCCTCTCAGCTGACTTGCTGTGATAGGAGTTTGCAGTCCTGTTTTGCATGGAGACCCACACAGTGCCTGCCAGCCGTTCTCCAGAATATATTCTTTGTTTGGAAAATCCAAAGCAATCCTCTTAGGCAGATGTTCACAGGAAAAAGCTTGTATTAGTGTGTGCTAAGTACTGTTTTCTTCTCTTCCTACCTCTGAGGAGAAACAGCAAATCAAGACTGGAGATGCTGGGTGTATGTTCTGGTGTGGAGTCTCAGTGCTGCTGCAGAGTTGTCCCCTCTGCAGAGTGCTGCAGATTAAATAATGTGCATTTACCACTCTGATGTTGTCCTGAATGATTTAAGATACCAGACTGTTGTTGGGGAAGCCCTGGGTGATATTGTTATGCTGTGTTTTGCTGCAGGATAACTGCAGGGCATACAGGAGGGCAAGAGATCAGAAAAAAGACCAGGGTGTGAGCCTCTTCATTTCTGGGGGAAATAAATTTGAAATTAGAGAATGAAATTAGAGTTTCATAGGGAATCTGTGGCTTTAGTTTAATAACTTTTCACCAAAACCCCCAGAGATGATGATGTAATTTTGCTGTCATTTTAGCCTGTCAGAATTTGTGTCTGAGCAATCTTGCAGACTAGAATTTACTACATTTCTGCTGGAGTACACAAGTCCTGCTCTGTTTTATTCCCTGATTTCTCCTGTGCTGAGCATGTTTACCTGAGTGTTGTTACCTCTTAGGAGGCAGACACAGATGAGAACCAAGGAACCCTGAACTTCGAAGAGTTCTCAGTGTTTTACAAGATGATGTCCTTGCGTCGAGATCTCTACCTGCTGCTCCTAAGCTACAGTGACAAGAAGGATCATCTCACAGCTGAAGAGCTGGCTCAGTTTCTGAGGGTGGAACAGAAGGTATGGCAATATCTGCACCCATGTCTGTGGCCATGTACTTACATTTAAGTGCAGGGAAAGGATTTTACAGAAAATATTAACTTGGGGCGGAGGACAAAGCACAGATGTGACAGGAGAGAGTTCTGAAGGTTTTATTGGTTTTTGAAGTGCTTCTAGAAGGAGTTTGAGCTGCTTTGCATGATGTTTGAAGTGCCCAGGATGGAGGTGTGAGAGGGTGCTCAGGGACCTGGAGCCAGACGAGGAACACGTGGCAGAAGTGGGGGAGCTGCCCTTGGGGGTGCACAAGGACACTGTGGACCTGCTGATGCAGCAGGAACCTCGAGCTGACTGTCAGGTCTGGCATTCTGCATCCTCTTTGTGCTGTGTGCCCTCCTGAGAGCACTGCGTGGGCAGAGCTGTCCGGGGAACTGCTCTGCTCAGCATTGCTCCAGCAGCAAACCATCAAGAGTGAAAGCAGGAGCTCCTGGAGGTTCACCTGGAGGTTCACCTCTTGCCTGGGCAGGCTGGAGGCACCTTGCACTCCTGTGCCCCTTTGCAGAGCCCAGCAGCTCAGGGAGATTCCCCTGAATGTTTCCAGTGCCAGCAGCACCCTGGGGCAGGGCAGCATTGCCCCAAAAGCTGCTCGTGCTCCCAGCCAGGAGGCAGCTCCCCAGTGCCCTCACCCAAACAGCATTTTGGTTTTGCCATTTGGAAAATCTGTGGACGGTCTGTTCTGCTCCATCTGCTACTCATTTGGCAAGATGTTAAATATTCTGCAGCCTGAGGACAGAACAAAAGCGGGTTGGGGTTTTTGTTAGCTTGCTAAACTGGCTTCTTTTTTTGGAAAGCTCCCTGTTTAGGAGAACACCCCATATTATTTTTAGTGGAGTACTTTAAAATGTAACAAAAAAATGAATGGCCACAGTCATCACCTCTCAAGCTGCAATTAAAAAAGCACAAATGAGTGGACTTTTCCCCAGCAGATGTAGCTTTGGACTAGATTAGACATTTCCATTCCTAGAGCACATGAGAACCCTACACTGGGCCAGCAAGGAGCCACGGGGGATAATGAAAAAGTTAATTTGAGCCAGCTTGTACCAGAACAGGGCCTGCTCTGAGCAGTGTTTGCAGTCAAACACCACCCTGAGCAAGGATAATCAGTTACATTTTCTACTGCATTGTTCTTTTTCTATTCTCCTGTGTCATTCCTGCAGCATCTTAGGATGGTTGGCTTAGTACAAACAGTGAACAGGATGATGGCACAAGTGAAGTGCCAGAGGTTTGACTGCCAGAATTGTCTTCCTGTGATGTTGGTAGTGGAGAAATGAAATCCACCCAGTCCTTGTTCTCCCTTTGGTTCTCTACAACTCAAGGCAGTGAGGAAAGATGAGATGAGCAGTGGGAGCTACTTCTTTCCTTTAGTTCTGAAGGAAATAGAGGTGTCTATTTGTAAGTGCCCTACAAATCAGTTAGAACCTCAGCTGTGGGCTAGCTGAAGCTGTTGACAAAATTCCTATTTGTTTCAGAAAAGCTGCTGTTTTTCATTTCAGAATTTAATTATTTCTCTCCTAGCCTGTGTATTACAGTGAACTCCCTTGGAAGTAATGAAATCATAGGAGTGGAAAAGGCATGAAAATGAAATCCAAGCCTGCCAAGTCTTTTTGCATGTCTAAGAAGATTATATTAAAGAATATAATGTCATAGCTCTCATTTCAGCAGTATTGGCCAGTACAGCTATTAAGGCTGCTAAACAGCTAATTTTAATCTTGAGACTAAAATGACTAAAACGAGACTAGGTTTTAATTGATGGCAACCTCTCACTCCTATTTGTCTCCTCCAAGTGGATTTTCACATGTTGGACATTAAAAATAAGTGTACCTCCACTGTTGTTTTTGTGCAGATGAATAATGTGACACCAGAATATTGTCTGGACATCATACAGAAGTTTGAGGTGTCAGAAGAAAACAAGAAGCAAAATGTTCTTGGGATTGAAGGTAAAAGTTTTGATTTCAGCATGAGTTTTGTCTTGCTGTACTGCAGTGGAGTAGAAGTGCTTTGATGGTGTTTTGGAGAGGTTTTTGCTATTTGCCTGTGACACCAAGTCCCCTGGATCAGCAGTCGGGAGCGTGGGTGCATTTTGTGAGCCAGGGGGGAGATGAGAGTAGGTGTGGTGAGGCAGCAGCTCTCCAGCCATCCATCACAGCCATCCTCAGGAGTGGGGATGGATGCCTGAGGCTGTGGGGATTTATTGCTCACTCTGTGTTTGCAAGACAAACACAAACTGTACCATGCAGTTTATCTATAGCCTGTTCCCAGAGAGGTACTGAAAGTCAAGTGTTCATTCTGCCTTGGCTCTGGGATCTGGGATCCTGCACAATCCATTCATTTATCCTTCTGTGAAATAAAGTACAGATAGTTGCATTTTCATCGGGTTTTCATACCTGACTCCCATTGTTTTTGAAAGCAATTGTAAATTGTATGTTTATTCAGAATCCAACTTACCCAAATCAGCCTCAGAGCTGGGATGAAATAGATTAAATGCCATGGTGTGTTCCTTTGCCCAGAAGGAAACTTCTGTGGAGCAGCATAATGTACATGGTGATTTGGGGAGGGGGGAAGTAGGAATCCTCCTCCACGTGGTATTTAAATCCTGGCTATGGCCTCCCTTCAACAAGCTTCTGATGTGACCCAGGGCACTGCACTCAAACTGAAATAAGGAAAGGAAAACAAACAAGCTGTGACACTTAATATTCCTGCAAGCATTTCTGCTCCTCTTAACCTGCTGCTGCAGCTCCTTTTATCTCTGAGCTGCTTTCAGGGCTGGTATTGTTTGCACTGTCCTTTGCAAATATTTTACATTGTTTCATTCTTAAAGGAGGTATTTTTTAAAACTTTCTCTGTTCAGTGCTACTCTCATTTAGAGGGTTATAAATCAAGTACCATCTTCTCGAATAAACCTGCAGAAAAAAAGAAAATAGTGAAGGTGGCTGGGTCAGTGAGTTGGCTGCAGATCCACGGTTCTGCTTTGGGTGCGCTCCATCCGTGCTCAGGGCGCTGCCGTTCCCAGCACGGGAGCGCCAGCAAGGAACTCTGCTCAAAAAAGGGCATTTGCTCCTGAGCCAGCCCGGCCTCTGCCATGCCCTGGGGTCTGTGCCCACTGTCCAGCGCTCCTGAGCCAGCTCCGCCATGCCCTGGGGTCTGTGCCCTCTGTCCAGCGCTCCTGAGCCAGCACAGCCTCTGCCCTGCCCCGGGTCTGTGCCCACTGGCCAGTGTTCCTGAGCCAGCCTGGCCTCTGCCGTGCCCTGGGGTCTGTGCCCACTGTCCAGTGTTCCTGAGCCAGTTCTGCTGTGCCCCGGGGTCTGTGCCCACTGTCCAGCGCTCCTGAGCCAGCGTGGGCTCTGCCGTGCCCTGGGCTCCATGCCCTCTGTCCAGCGCTCCTGAGCCAGCTCTGCCGTGCCCTGGGGTCTGTGCCCTCTGTCCAGCACTCCTGAGCCAGCTCCGCCATGCCCTGGGGTCTGTGCCCACTGTCCAGCGCTCCTGAGCCAGCTCTGCTGTGCCCTGGGGTCTGTGCCCACTGTCCAGCGCTCCTGAGCCAGCGTGGGCTCTGCCGTGCCCCGGGCTCCATGCCCTCTGTCCAGTGTTCCTGAGCCAGCTCTGCCCTGCCCTGGGGTCTGTGCCCACTGTCCAGCGCTCCTGAGCCAGCTCTGCCGTGCCCCGGGTCTGTGCCCACTGTCCAGCGCTCCTGAGCCAGCTCTGCCGTGCCCCAGGCTCCGTGCCCTCTGTCCAGCGCTCCTGAGCCAGCGTGGGCTCTGCTGTGCCCCGGGGTCTGTGCCCACTGTCCAGTGTTCCTGAGCCAGCCTGGGCTCCGCCATGCCCTGGGGTCTGTGCCCACTGTCCAGTGCTCCTGAGCCAGCTCTGCCGTGCCCCGGGCTCCGTGCCCTCTGTCCAGCGCTCCTGAGCCAGCACAGCCTCTGCCGTGCCCCGGCTCTGTGCCCACTGTCCAGTGTTCCTGAGCCAGCCTGGCCTCTGCCGTGCCCTGGGGTCTGTGCCCACTGTCCAGCGCTCCTGAGCCAGCTCTGCCGTGCCCCGGGCTCCGTGCCCTCTGTCCAGCGCTCAGCTTCAGGGGGAGCTCGCAGCGTTGTGCCCGTGGCTGACCGTCCCTCTGTCCCCAGGCTTCACCAGCTTCATGCGCAGTGCGGCGTGCGAGGTGTCCAACCCCCTGCACCGCCAGGTGCACCAGGACATGGAGCAGCCCCTGTGCCACTACTTCATCGCCTCGTCCCACAACACCTACCTGAGCGGGGACCAGCTGCTCTCGCAGTCACGGGCCGAGATGTACGCGCGGGTGCTGCAGGCCGGCTGCCGCTGCGTCGAAGGTGGGCTGCACTGGGCTGCATGGGGCTGTATGGGGCTGTATGGGGCTGCATGGGGCTGTATGGGGCTGTATGGGGCTGTATGGGGCTGTATGGGGCTGTATGGGGCTGCGTGGGGCTGCATGGGGCTGCATGGGGCTGTATGGGGCTGTATGGGGCTGTATGGGGCTGCACGGGGCTGCATTGGGCTGTATGGGGCTGTATGGGGCTGCATGGGGCTGTATGGGGCTGCGTGGGGCTGCACGGGGCTGTATGGGGCTGCATGGGGCTGCATTGGGGCTGTATGGGGCTGCATGGGGCTGCATGGGGCTGCATAGGGCTGTATGGGGCTGTATGGGGCTGTATGGGGCTGCACAGGGCTGCATGGGGCTGCATGAGGCTGCATTGGGGCTGCATGGGGCTGCATTGGGGCTGCATGGGGCTGGATGGGGCTGCATGGGGCTGTATGGGGCTGTATGGGGCTGCACTGGGCTGTATGGGGCTGCACTGGGCTGTATGGGGCTGCATGGGGCTGTATGGGGCTGCATGGGGCTGCACTGGGCTGCACGGGGCTGCATGGGGCTGCACGGGGCTGTATGGGGCTGCATGGGGCTGTATGGGGCTGCATGGGGCTGCATGGGGCTGCATGGGGCTGCATGGGGCTGCATTGGGGCTGCACGGGGCTGCATGGGGCTGCACGGGGCTGCATGGGGCTGCATGGGGCTGCATGGGGCTGTATGGGGCTGCATTGGGGCTGTATGGGGCTGCATGGGGCTGTATGGGGCTGCATGGGGCTGCATGGGGCTGCATGGGGCTGTATGGGGCTGCATGGGGCTGCATTGGGGCCACACAGGGCTGCATGGGGCTGTATGGGGCTGTATGGGGCTGCACTGGGCTGCACAGGGCTGCATGGGGCTGCACTGGGCTGTATGGGGCTGCACGGGGCTGTATGGGGCTGTATGGGGCTGTATGGGGCTGCACGGGGCTGTATGGGGCTGCATGGGGCTGCATGGGGCTGTATGGGGCTGTATGGGGCTGCATGGGGCTGTATGGGGCTGTATGGGGCTGTATGGGGCTGCATGGGGCTGTATGGGGCTGCATGGGGCTGCACTGGGCTGCATTGGGGCTGTATGGGGCTGCATTGGGGCTGTATGGGGCTGCATGGGGCTGTATGGGGCTGCATTGGGGCTGCATGGGGCTGCATGGGGCTGTATGGGGCTGCATGGGGCTGTATGGGGCTGCATGGGGCTGCATGGGGCTGTATGGGGCTGCATGGGGCTGTATGGGGCTGCATGGGGCTGCATTGGGGCTGCATTGGGGCCACACAGGGCTGCACTGGGCACAGCATCACCACTCCCAGCAGCGATGCTCTGCTGGCTCAGGCGCTGCAGCACCTTCTGACCATTCCAAACTGGATTTTTCTGTTGGGAATGATCACCTCGGGCCAGCGCCACAGGCACCACAGAATCACAGAATGGCTGGCGTTGGAAGGGGTTCCAAAGATCATCCAGTTCCAGCCCCCTGCCATGGGGGATCGTGGAGATCACACTGGGTTCTTGTTTAAGCTCTGCATGATTTAAATAATACAAAATATTAGTGGTTTTATATTAGTATTAGTATTTTTCTTTTCCAGAAATAAATAAAGTCCTTTACCAAAGCTAGACTCAATATTAATTTTTTATGACTAGCATTACAAAAGGTCATCTGGAAAAAAAAAATATTGTTAATCTCTATTTAAAAATTAATTAGAGAAAATGAACCTGAGAAAACTGGGTGATTGCCTTCTGCAGAACAGCTCCCAAGAACACTCAGCAGTGTTATTTTGCTTGACCTCAAAGCTATTGCAGCTACTTCAGAGCCCAGGGAACAGCTCTGGAGCTTTCTTCTTGGGAAGTTTTATTGCCTGTAGAGGCAGCAGTACAAGTACAAGTTTGGTACAAATTCAGGGTACAGGCATTCATTAGGAAAAGCATTCTTATGTCAGTCCATTCTCCATGTGCTGGATTGGCTGCTACTCTTCATACAGTCCATATAAAGCTGCAAGTTACACTGGGAGTGGGAAAAGAAATTCTTTTAAAATAGTTTCTCTTCAGAAGCAAAACCTGCTTTTCCAAGGTAGCTGTAAACATAATTTGACCTATTACACCATTTTAGTTTTATTTATGAGGATAACACCCTCAAATTCCCTTTTACAAGGGAAAAAGCAGTTCTAGGACACTCTAGATTCTCATCTGACCTAGGAAAAGACTGTCCTGTCCTGTTAGTCTGAGTTCAGCTGGCAGGTTGGAGGAGATGGAATGAGAGGTGGAGTGAACCTTGTTGGCCCCTGCAGGGTTGAGCAGGTGAGCTCTGCTGGCAGCAGGAGCACAGGGATGGATGAGATTGGGGGCACCTCTTAAAGTGTGGCTTTTCTGCTCTTAACAGTGGATTGCTGGGATGGCCCAGATGGGGAGCCAGTGGTGCACCATGGCTACACCCTGACTTCCAAAATCCTCTTCCGAGAAGTGGCAGAAACCATCAATAAATACGCCTTCATCAAAAACGAGTAAGTGTGGAGCCAGGTTTGAAGCTACACCTGTTTTCTGTAGTTAATCCTACATTCAAAACCACATCAAGCCAAGGAAGTGCAAATATTCCTTTAAGCACATCAGGGTTGATTCTGTTCCCCTGTTTATTGCCCATGTTGTGTTACTGTTCAGCTGCATAAGCTCTTCCCATCAACTGAGGGAGAGAGTTCTGCCTAAACTGAACCTTTTGTGCTCTTAAACTCAGTAAGGCTCTGGACAGTCTGACACTGCTGATTATCTTTCAATAGAACTTCCCACTCGCATCCACAGGGAGATTCTCCTGAAAAATCAATACTGTGATGTTCTGTACCTACTGGAAACACTTCATATCAGCAGGAAAATTGAAAAGCTGTCATGTGTAGTGTGAGGAAATACTGAGGTGTGGGATAGTGTTCTGAATCTGTTTGATTTGCCATGGTGCTTTATAACAGTTTATTATGAAAGCTGTGGACTTTAACCATATATATATATACACACACACACACTCAGAGTAGTCTCAAATCATGAGTGGGTGTAGAGAATTTTGAGTAGTTTAAAGAGAATAAAAGGAAAATACTTCCTTTTCTTTATTTTAAAAAAACCAAACCACACAATAATGGATGTGTGGGGAAAAAAACAACCAAGCCCAAAAGTTTGTTGTTATTGATGAGAAATAAAAAGTGATAGTTTCAATACAAAAAGAGGTGGTTTTCATTATTTGGTGTGGAGTTCCTTGTCGTGGAACTCTGGGGCTGCCAGGAGTTTAGAAAACAGTGGGGTGGTTTTGTGGAAGAGCTTGGCTGTTCCATTCACAGGTGGAGTGGTAAGAGTGCAGGTGTTGTCTCTCCACACACAGCTGTGACAGTGTCTGGGGCTTTGCTTCCAGGTTTCCAGTGATACTGTCCATTGAAAACCACTGCAGTATTCAACAGCAAAAGAAGATCGCCCAGTACCTGAAGGAGATATTTGGTGACAAACTGGACTTGTCATCTGTGAGCACTGGAGATCCCAGACAGCTTCCCAGCCCTCAGGATTTAAAAGGGAAAATCCTAGTGAAGGTAACTTGCTGCTGGGCATGTTCAGAATGCAATGACAGTCAGCTTGTGATATTGTAGATTTTCTTTGGAGGACCAGTTCATATCCCTTCAGCATCTAAACATTATCTGACAGTCCTTCCTTGGACAAAGTACTTTGTAGTGATAGAAAAGTGAAGACTTCCTGCCCTTCCCCTCCCTCAGCTCGGAGCTGTAGTTGATGGGATGGAACTCTGTTCATGCTTCATCTGCCATGTTCGTGGGAGAAGAGCAGCTCAGGAGGAGCTGGAGGAGGCCCCAGAGCCCTGGAGTTGGTGCTCTGTGCAGGATTAATTGTGTGAGCCTCTCACTCCAAATGGATTTGCTCTGAAAGGAATTCCAAAGGCCAGGATGGATAGAACAAGGAAGGAGCATAAGGCAGACCTTTGGGAGGATGATAAATAGAGTTCTGCCCTATTAGATTGTCTAATTACCTGAACACAGGGGGGCAATTACTCGTGTGTGAACTCTCAGGATACTCTGGCTTTCCCTCTGTCCTTGGTGTCAGTCTGGCTGCAGGAATTCCCAGTTTCAGTCTGATGTTAGTTTGAAGATGCTGCAGTGCACCGTACAGAGCTGACCCTAAAGCAGGAGCCCTTTGAGTGCTCAGCCATGATTTTGCATTTCACTGCAGCAGTTTCCTGGGGTGGCTGCTGGTTAATGAACTGTGCAAACACGTGGGGCTGGTGTTTGGGGGATCCACAGGAAATGGAGTGCAACATCACTCCTGGGAGAAATCCCACGGCACTGCACTAAAGGCAGGAGAGGCTGGCTGCTCTGGGTTCTTACCTCAACTTCTGAGCTGGCTTTTCAGCACGTCTGAGGTTGCAATTTCAGTGATCCTCCAGCTCTCACTGCTGAAGCCCTGTGGGTACAGACTGCTGTGGAGCTGAGCTGTTTTCAGAATGAGAAATTCTATCTTGATCATCACAGGATCTCTGTACAAAGCCCTGTCTCCCATCCCCGCTCAATTTAAGCAGCTCTATTGGAAAAGATAAAATCATGTTTAGGAATCAGTACCTTGTTGAGAAGTAAGCCAGCTTCTCATCTTTTTGCTGTTGTTTTTGCTCTTTTTATACATTTTCCTTTGAAAGGCAGTATTGATTCACGAGCCACAATTTCAAATAACGGCATAATTTCCATCCTGTAAGGGTATATAAAGAGTCATTCTAATAACACACAGACTTGAGCCAGTGTAAAGGTACCAGCAATGACCCACTCATTAGCAGCAGCCTTATTAATTTCAAAATGCAGCCAAGAAATCAATCCTCTGCATTTCTACAGAAGTCTGAGTGTCATTCCTGTCTCCCACTGATGAAGCAGGTAGGCTGAGAACACTTCTGTGCACAGAGGCAATATCACAAAGGGTTAGTAGGTGATTTATTTAGAAGCAGATGGTAAAGCAAGAGGAGCAGACTGAGTGCGCTAATTAAACACTGACCACATTTATTGGGGTTTTTTTCTCCTCATTTTAGGGTAAGAAGTTGCCCTGCAGCCTTGGAGCAGATGCTGAGGAAGGAGAAGTTTCAGAAGAGGACAGTGCTGATGAAATCGAGGATGACTGCAAGTTAAAGCCCTGCTTTGTATGTGCACACAGTCAGTTCCCAGAGTGTGACAGCTCTGCATTTCTTACATGCACACTCCATGCCCTACTTACAGCTGTTAGCAGAGTTTTTCATTCCTAAGTTTTTCACTCCTGTGTCAGGTTCATGCTGTTCTATAGGATTTGTTTTTATTTTAAGTGCCTTATGTAAGAGACTGGTTTGAGTCTGTATAGTCTGGATGACTGCTAACAGGAATTGCTTCCTTTTTAACTGTTTGGAGCAGGAATGTAATGCTTAGGGTGTCTGTAAGTGCATTAGCTGGGAATTCTTGCTCTTCTGAAAGAGAAGGTGGGGCTTGTGACAGCTGTGAGGCAGAGAGCCCATGGCCAGGTCCTGGGGGATGTGTAGGGGGACTGTGAGCTGAGCTGGGAAGGGAAAACGAGAAGGGAAATGGCAGTGAAAGCCACAAGCAGAAAGGGCAGAATCAGGCAGGATTATGCAAGGAGTGTTTTCTTGCAGAGGGAAGGAAATGGGAGCACTGTGTGACCCTCAGTGTGTACTGGGATGGACATGAGCACCTACTTGAACTGGCTTTCCTGGTGTCTTTCAGAGCAATGGTGCAACTCAGCACCAGGTGGAATCCTTCATACGAACCAAACTGGAATCTCTGCTAAAAGAATCCCAAATCAGGGACAAAGAGGATCCTGACAGCTTCACTGTGAGAGCCCTGCTGAAGGCAACTCACCAGAGTTTCAATGTGAACCTCAAGCAGGTAGGTGGGCTCTCCCTTCACAGCCCCTGTGAGGCCTGGACAGTGCAGACTGTTTCAGGTGAGAGAGCCAGCAGCAAACTCCAGGGACATTAAATACAGAGTGAATTTTCTGTGGAGATGTGCCTGCTCTGGAACCAGTGCCACAGAGCTCTTTTCTGGGAATTATTGGTAACTGATGGACCAGAAAAGGAGCAGTTGGGATATATTCCAGCTTTTTTTAGTGGCCATTTATTTTCCTTCATTACTGATCGACATTTGATTTTTCCCAAATAATTGCCATGAAAAGAAGTAAAAATCTGCTAAAGATTCTTTCTACATGTTGCAGAGACTTCCAGCCTGGGCTCTGAGCAAATCCCTGAACTCAGGTTATTGATTTTGCTGGGCCCCCAGTGCCTTCATCGTCATGAAAGCCCAAAGTGGCTCCAGCTCAGCACTGAACAGGGAATAACTGGAGTTCACAGCTCTGAAATACTCACCCAGCAGAAATGCTGGGGGAATATTCTTCAGTTTTGTTTTGCTCTTCAGAAGATGAAGGGCTGTGTGTTCCTGACAGAAGAAGCGAGATGCTGCCAGGAGTTATCCAGCTGATGTCTGGGGGCATGGCTGGGAATGTGGAACTCAGCCCGCAGGCTGCCTATGAGAAGTCCACATTTATCTGCTAGAAGATTCTTTTTCCTCTCCCCTTTCCCTTTGTGGCTGCTTTCAAAAACACTCAGATGTCTTGGTTTATTGTTTCTTGCCTGGTTTTGCTAGACTGCTTTTTCTACATGGTTTGTTGTTGTCTTGAGTGCTAATGTTAATATTTTTCTTTACAGTCAGAGGGTTCTAAACTATCAAATATACAAAGAAATTAGGAAAGCCCTGTAATGAGATTTTGGATTTCAATTTTTTCACAGATCAGACTTTAACTCACTTTGTCTCTTTTGTAATAATTTTACTTTCCTAATAGTGAGCCAGAGTGACATACAAGAACTTGTATGAGGTTGAAATGCTGCCTTTTGGAGACTGTAGAAGACTCTTTAAAGACATTTCTGGAGATATTTAGTTACACTTTTTATTGCACTTTTTCTGCACAGAACCTGGACACAAAAGAAGGTGGAAAAAAGTCTCATGGTCGATCATTAATGGGCAACTTTGGTAAACACAAGGTGAGTGAAATAAGTGAGAGCTGAGGTTGCTGTTCTAGGTCTGGCAGCATTCCAGAGACTCTGGCAATGTTTTACTGCTCCAGACAAGCGTGGTGGGCATGGGGGCAGTGAGGAGGGAGCCTGTGCAATTACACCTGTCTTAATTCTGTTCAGAAGATTGAGAACCTTTAAGATGAACAAAAACTTCATATGTGGCTAAAAGATCATCTTCACTCATGCTGTGGAATTGCTGATGCTCTGATCAAACTTGCAGCAGCAGAAGAGCAGCACAGACAAATGTCTTGGCATATCTTGTTTGCCACAGAGCTGAAGGTGCCTGGGTCAGTCAGGGCCCAGTTTTGCTGTGCCACACCATGGGCAGGGCCGTGCTGGGACTGTCCCTGCTCCCAGGGGCTGCTGTGGCCGAGTGCTGCCTCTGGGCTCCTGCTCTGTGCAGATGTGTTGTTGCTGATCTCCTCCTGGTTTTCATGTCCTGGTTATGTTTGTGCAGCTGCTGGGTGGGAGTGCCTGCTCCGCTGCTCCTCAGTGGTGTCAGTGCTGGCCCAGGCAGGAGCTGAGAGCTCTCATTTCACAGCTGGGCACAGAGCAGCCCCCACAAGGGACAGTGCCCACATTTCCTCCCATTCCCATATCCCAGCAGATATTCTTCTGTCATCTGCTTCCCCTCTTCCCACACTCCCACACTGCCCTGAGCCCTGGATTTACAGCCTCAAGCTGAGCTGCTCCAGCTGCCAGCTTCCTTCCTGCTGGGGTCAGGGGGAGCTGCAGTGGGTGCTGAGGCAGGTCTGCACTTCAGCCCAGTCCCTGAGCCCCAGCCTGCCAGACTCTGCTGTTCCTGCTCTGTGCTCAGAGCCATGGTGAGGGCTGCACCGAGCTTTGACTGATAATCTGAGCAGTTTTTTATGATTGAGACATTTCAAACAACTTAATCAGCCAGCAGTCCATCTGCCCTGAAGCCAACTAGGAGCCATCAAAAATCCCTTAAGCAGACAGCACCAGGATTCATATTTACACTTCAGTTCCAAGCTTGCATCAGTTTGAAGTGCTCGTGCTTCCTTTAGCTCAGTGCATGTCACCCCTCAGGCTGTGTTAAGAGCTCCAGGTAGCCTGTGGTCCCTGAGAGTGGGCACCCTGTGCTTGCTGCTGGCCACACAGATGCTGGGAAAGAGATGTCACAAACGTCAGCCACTGGAATCTGCTGGTTATGCTGAGGGCTGGAAAGTCTGTCAATAATTTAATTATTTCAGCTAGTTATCCTAATGGCTGTAGCAGGTTGGAAAGCCCGTTCATTCTATCTCTGATGAAAAAAATAAGGGTATATATAGATTTATTTTTTTTAATAGTAGTTGTATTGTAGACTGAGGCAACAGAGACATCCTGTAACTGCCCCTTGATGCCTTTCCAGCTGAAGGGATGCCTGGGAAGACTGGTTACTATTGATATTTTCACAGATACAGAATTATCCACCCAACAATATTGACACATGATGTTTTCAGCCAACTCTTGTGCCACATGAATAAACTCTTCAAAAACTACCAGGGGAGGTACAAAGACACTAAAGCTGGAAATTCCTGAAAGTTAACTGCATGAAACATGATCAGTGCAGACCTTCAGACTCCAAAGTGAACCATGCAAATGATTTCCAATATAGTCAACTTCATGTCAGCACCAAACACAGCAAACTGAATTATCTACAATACAATGTATGACAAGAGGAGGAAAGAAATCTATGCTCAGTGAGCCATATGCAAAAGGATAAGGAGCTCTCGGTTATACTAATTACCTCTTGATGAGAAGGGAATTAAATAACTCTCCCTTGAAGCTGTGTTTAGCATTATATAAGATGTAATGTTGAAATTGGAAACTGTTAAATCATAGGTGCTTATGAAAAAAGGAGATTTTGAGGGTTTAATCCTTTTTGTCATAGCTATTTTCTTTATAGTATAATAATTTAGGATCACTTGAATATTTGTATGTGGCTCAAAATGGAGCAGGAAGATGGTGTTTGAACATTTTGCCTGGACTCTGTTCACACCTTCACTAATGAATACGTTTAATTTTCTAAACTGGGGGGAAGCACAGGTAGGCAGAAGCAGTGCTCTGTATGTTTAGACCCTGCTGTGTGCTGCTGTTTGTTAAATATGACACAACTCACTGAGATTTCAGCAGGAGCAGTGCCCTGGAGCCAGGGGAGCAGTGCTGTCCTCCAGTGTTGGGAGGGAGCAGGGCAGGTGCAGAGCACAGAGTGGCCTGTGCTGGACAAACCCTTGGCAGAAATAACGCCCTGGGGCCTGGGCAGGCTGGCAGCACACAGAAATAACGCCCTGGGGCCTGGGCAGGCTGGCAGCACACAGAAATAACGCCCTGGGGCCTGGCAGCACACAGAAATAACGCCCTGGGGCCTGACAGCACACAGAAATAATGCCCTGGGGCCTCGGCAGGCTGGCAGCACACAGAAATAATGCCCTGGGACCTGGCAGCACACAGAAATAACGCCCTGGGGCCTGGGCAGGCTGGCAGCACACAGAAATAACGCCCTGGGGCCTGACAGCACACAGAAATAATGCCCTGGGGCCTGGGCAGGCTGGCAGCACACAGAAATAATGCCCTGGGACCTGGCAGCACACAGAAATAACGCCCTGGGGCCTGACAGCACACAGAGCTCTCATGGCCACAGCCCAGGACCCGTGCCATGGGGTGCAGCGTGCTCTGTGCTTTCCTTCTCACACAGGGAAACTCTGGCCCAGCCCCAGGGTCCCTTTTGTCCCTGGAGCTGCAAACCCCAGCTCAGCCTCCTGCCCCACACCAAGCACAGTACTGGGGGTGTCCGGAGCCCCGAGTGACTGACCCTGCTTGGCTCTTTCCCCACAGAAAGCTGCAAAGGCAGCAGCCAAGGCCCACAGTGCCTCGGACGATGAGGATGGCCAGCAGCACCCTCCTGGCAAGGAGCAGCCCCACAGGTGAGCTGGGAACCCCACAGGTAAAGGCAGGGCTGTTCACTGCCAGCAGCTGGCAGGCTGTGCCAGGAGCAGGGGATGTGTGCTGGCTGTGCCTGGAGCAGGGGATGTGTGCTGGTTGTGTCTGGAGCAGGGGATGTGTGCTGGTTATCCCCAGAGCAGGGGATGTGTGCTGGTTGTGCCCAGAGCAGGGGATGTGTGCTGGTTATCCCCAGAGCAGGGGATGTGTGCTGGTTGTGTCTGGAGCAGGGGATGTGTGCTGGTTGTCCCAGAGCAGGGGATGTGTGCTGGCTGTCCCCAGAGCAGGGGATGTGTGCTGGCTGTGCCCAGAGCAGGGGATGTGTGCTGGTTATCCCCAGAGCAGGGGATGTGTGCTGGTTATCCCCAGAGCAGGGGATGTGTGCTGGTTATCCCCAGAGCAGGGGATGTGTGCTGGTTATCCCCAGAGCAGGGGATGTGTGCTGGCTGTGCCCGGAGCAGGGGATGTGTGCTGGTTGTATCTGGAGCAGGGGATGTGTGCTGGTTATCCCCAGAGCAGGGGATGTGTGCTGGTTATCCCCAGAGCAGGGGATGTGTGCTGGTTATCCCCAGAGCAGGGGATGTGTGCTGGCTGTCCCCAGAGCAGGGGACGTGTGCAGGCTGTGTCACACGTCATGTGTCAGCCACACAACACAGCTGTCAGGGTGGGATTGCTGTGAGCCTGCAGTTTTGGCTGTGTCATCTGTCACAGGCTCAAGCAGCAATTACCCTGGAACTGCAGAGAAGTGTGACAGTCCCACTCATAGTCCCTTTGCTCATAGAAAGATGCCAGGCCCTATTTCACCCGCTGCAAACAGTGCTCAGAGCAAACTGCAGGTTAAAGAAGGTGCATCACAGCCCAGACAACTTTATTGCATCTGAAAATGGAAAGAAAAAGCAATCAAAAAAGTGCCACTGAGAATGTGTCTGCTGTCAGTGAAACACTCCTTGGTTTGTCTAGAACAGCCATGGTGAAGCTATTCCATCATGTTTCAAATGAAAAATTTTGTGTGTATGGGCTGTGGAGGTAGAGGGGAGCAGTCATCCCAGAACCCTCTCCAAGGAGGTTTCCCACACAGAGTTCCCTGCTCACAGTTCCTCATTTCCTTGTTGTTGAAAAGAACAGGAGGGGGATTTAAAACAGCAGAAAGAGGGATTGAAATGTACCTTGAACACTGCAAGTGCCTGTTTTTGTTTGCTTTAACCCAGCAGGCTTGCCCGCCGCAGGAAGACAGTGAAGCTGTGCCGGGCCCTGTCTGACCTGGTGGTGTACACCAACTCCGTGGCAGCCCAGGACATCGTGGATGATGGTACAGGGCTGGCACAGGGCTGGCACAGCCCCTGTCACTTGTGAGAGGAGGGGGCTGAGTGCTGCTTTAGGGTGACACAAGGGCAAAGCCAGAGCCCAGCAGGGCACTCCTTCCTCCCTGGCAGAGACTCCTCTGCCCCTGCTGCCAGCAGAGGATTTCGCTGTAGGTTCCCCAGAGCTGCCACGTCTGGGGTCTGCAGGAGGAAAGGCTCCAGCAGGGGCTCTTAAGCTTGGGCTCTTTAGCTGGAGCTCTTGTTGGCTTTCCTCTCAAGCCTGCAGACTTGAGGGGAGAACCACAGACCCTCCTGGAAGGGGGAGCTGGTGCCTTTCAGTTACCCAGGGTGCATGATTTGTGTAAGACAAGACAATCTATCCTGTAACACTGGACTAAATCTCATGTTGCCCTTGATTAACAGCCAGGTGATGAGGTCTGGGCTCAGGCCCCGTGGCCTGGGATTGTTTGTCACCTGTCTGTTGTTGTACCATGGCACACAGGCTCCACAGGGAACGTGCTGTCGTTCAGTGAGACCAGAGCCCACCAGGCAGTGCAGCAGAAGGCTGAGCAGTTCATGCTTTACAACCAGAGGCAGCTGACCAGGGTCTATCCCTCAGCCTACAGGATCGACTCCAGCAACTTCAACCCCGTTCCTTACTGGAATGTGGGCTGCCAGTTGGGTAGGAGCTGCATGAAAGACTTCCTTCCCTTTCGGTGTGTTTGTGTATAATATTATCTGTATTAATGACACCCCACTTCTCTCTTTCAGTGGCCCTAAACTACCAGTCTGAGGGACGTGTGATGCAGTTGAATGAAGCAAAATTCAGGGTAAATGGCAACTGTGGTTATGTCCTCAAACCTCAGCAGATGTGCAAAGGTAAGCTTCCAGTGTAATTATCACTGTAGCTGCCAGGCCTGTCACAAAGTGTCCTTCACAGCGAAGGCACAAGAAAGGAAATGCAAACAAATATACAGTCTTTTTTATTTTCATGCACTCATAGCTCTTAGACTTGTACCAGTGTGCAATCTCTTACTGTGATCATATATATGTATATTTTGGAGTATTTGCCTTATTAACATGTGTTTAAAAGGAGAAAAAGGGCTCCTAGGATGACCAGCTGCAGGAAAGTAGAATGAGCTCTGCAGTGGCCCAGGAGCAAGTACTCAGGGCTTGGTCCAGCTCTGCCTTGGAATCACATAAGCAAGGGCTGCTCCACTCAGCAAAGGTTGTAAGAAAGAGGAGAATTTTTAAATTACTGAGCAGCTGCTCCATACTCATAATTTCTCATTTCTGACTGAATTTGTCTATCTGTGTGTGTCTTGTGGGGTGATACTTTTTATGTGTATCTTTTTCCTTACCCTCTCATTCTTGCCATCTTTCAGGCACATTCAACCCCTACTCTGCTGATCCACTTCCTGCCAGTCCTAAGAAGCAGCTTATCCTGAAGATCATCAGTGGGCAGCAGCTCCCCAAGCCTCCTGACTCAATGCTGGGGGACAGAGGAGAGGTGAGATGCTCCAACCCCAGCAGATGCTTCCAGGGGAGCTCCTGCAGTGACATGACAGCATATCAAACCTTCTCTTTATTCAAATGCACCAGTACATTTCAGATATTGTCACGCTTTTGGTCACTAACTACACTTCCCTCAGCCTGTATCCTATTCATCTTGTTTCAGAGCTGATTTATTTTGTGTGTTAAAGGGTGACTTTTATGAAAATTAGTCACAGCTGTCCCTAGATCTCAATGCAAACCATACATCAGTATGGACTTCACAGAACTAATTCCCATGATAGTGTTGCTTGAAAATTCATGTCAGTCAAAGGGGTTTGAATTCTCATATGAATTTACATCAACTCTCTCCATTAATTTTTTTAAAATTCACCTTCATTTGCATGGCTGGCTTGCTTTTAAAATGTTGTGTTTTTAAATAACAGATAATAGATCCCTTTGTTGAGGTGGAGATTATTGGGTTACCTGTTGACTGCTGTAAAGATCAGACCAGGGTGGTGGATGATAATGGTAAGATAATCTAAGTGATTTCTTCTTCTCAGAGTAAAATATAATAGTAATAATAATAATAATAATAATAGTAATAATAATAATAATAATAATAGTAATAATAATAAAGTATTTTATTGTAGTAATAATTAATAATTAATTGCTTTTGTTTTTAAAGCAATCCTAGAGGCAGATATGTCACATTTAATGAATGACATGATGGAATTGTCATTGCTGCTGCTTGTGTCCTGTGTCTCTTGGGAACTGAGGCAAGCACTCGCTGTGGACTTGTTTCCCAAAGTGTGTCCTGTTTGTCCTGCAGGGTTCAATCCCGTGTGGGAGGAGACCCTCACCTTCACCATCCACATGCCCGAAATTGCCCTGGTGCGGTTCCTTGTGTGGGACCACGATCCCATCGGGAGAGACTTTGTGGGGCAGAGAACTGTGGCCTTCAGCAGCCTCGTGCCCGGTGAGTCCCCCTGTTCTCCTGGGCATGGGAACCCACCCTCAAACCCAAGGAGAACGTTACCAGCATGAGAAGACAGATTTTATAAATGTTTATCTCTGTGACTTCATGGGAAGCCTGGACAGCTCTTCTGTTCCCTTAGGGTGCTTTATGCACTGTTCCTCCAAGGAGTTTGGTTGTCTGTGCTTTTGGAAATAACTGCTGGTGTGTTTTTTATAACTTGGATGCAATTTGTACTGGGGCTGGGAAAACCTGTGAGGACACCAGAGAAGTTGACTAAAGGCACCAGGTGGCTTCCTGTGTATACATCACTCTTATAGACAGTCATTGCTAGCTGGGCATAAAATACAAACTGCTGGTTCTTGGTGGTGCTTTGTGTGGAAATGTTTCTATTTCTGTTTCCCCAGGCTATCGCCATGTGTATTTAGAAGGACTGACAGAAGCTTCCATATTTGTTCATATAATCATTAATGAGACCTATGGAAAGGTAGGTACAGCTGGAAATTTACATCTTCCTTCTGGTAAGAATGGATTTAAATGCACTCCCAGGATTTGTGTTGGAGTGCCCAGGAGGCTCAGAGCGTGTGGGGGTTTCCTTGCAGCAAGGAAACTCCACCATAGCATGACTCCACTCTTGCTGTGCACATACTTGCAGATGTTCTTACTGCTAGCACCCAACAATTATCTTGTCTAGATACAGGAGGTACATTTCTTCAGTGTGCTACACTGATCTTATTTTGGAAGTAGATCTTGAGAACTGTAGCTGCACCAGAACATGATATTTGACAAGCTATTTTTAGCAGCTAATTTAATTAATTTAAATTAACCTAATTTAATTTAAGGTTTTAGTGCATAGGTTTTGCTTTTCTGCAAGTTTGCTAATTTTAGAATGTTTTTAAAGTGAAAGTGAAAGCACAGTGCTTTTTTTGTGTTTTCAGCTGCCTTCCTTAGCTGTTTCCATCTGGAGATAAGCAGCACAAGGAATTAAGGCCATGTTCAGCAGGATGCTAAAGTAAAATAGCATCTTTGCAGTGATTTAAGAAATGAAGATAAACACAAAACCTGACCTTTGTGAGGTTTGAGGTTGCAGAGGACACTCAGCCCTCAGTCTTGGTGCTTTCTTAGAGGACGCAGAGAATGTCATGACAAACATGAACCCAAAGTTGTGCAGCACCCACAGAGAGAACAGGGAACAGAGAGAGAAGAGCAGAAAGAAGGGCCCAGGGCTGAGGTTTGCTTTTGTCCAGATCCTCTCCCAGTTCCACTTCCTTTCTCCTCCCTGATCCCATCAGACCATGGGATGGGATCACATGTACTGGTATGTGCACATCTGGGCATATCTGTCAGATCACATCCCTTGGGGATGCTTTCCAGGGACCTGTTTGGCTGCTGCCCTTGTAAGAACAAGTAACTCCAGAAGGGAGGCAAGAGGAGCAGGAGGGGCACCCACAGGGATTGGATCTCTGTCCCTGGGTCTGTTCACCTGATGCTGCTCTGAATGACTGATGGGCTGCACTGCTGTTTCTCATAGGCTGACTTTGTGTCCGTGAGTGAGGACATCTGCTCAGTTCCTAAACTAAGAAATAGTTTTAAATGGCTTGCTGTAGAGTGGTTCTATTTACAGCTGATGTACTGTTACCTTATTTGCTTGTGTGAAGGTCTTGAAAACATTAGCCAAATGGATTTGCATTTCTTTTTGCCTTTCAGTGGAGCCCTTTAATCCTCAATCCCAGTTACACAATAATGCACTTTCTAGGAGCCACAAAGGTAGAGCTCATGAGCATGCACTTTGCATTTGCTGGGCACAGACTTTCCAGTGATTCCCAATCGCATGATCTGCAACTGCCAAACTGGAACCATTTTCCATGCAGGCTCTGAAACATGTGAATATTGCTTTGATGAAGCCCATGCATAGAAAACTCCACGTTAATGTGCAGCCTGTCACTGCTGAGCACTTCCTAGAGCCTTGTCAGCTCCCATTAGGAGACTGAGCAAAGCTCTCTGGTAACTGTGGCAGGCTGCCATGCTAATGAGGAGAAGGGCAGGCATGCATGAATCCATGGAGACCTGTGCTGGGAGCTCCTTGCTCAGAGTAGCTGTGAGTGGCTTGGTGTGAATTTTTGTTTTGCTGCGTTTTGAACTTTGTCGTCATCACTCATAAGCACTGTGAGAGCAGCTCTTTGCCTTGTGAGTGAGTGTGAGCTCAGGCCAGGCTGTGGTGTTGCTGTCCCTGCAGAGCAAGCAGCTGATCGGGCTCCGAGGGCTGTTCTCCAAGGCGCCCAAGGCGGGCACTGCCGAGGCCAGCGGGCAGCACGTGCGGAAACGCTCCATCGGCGAGCGCATCCTGCGGCGCACGGCCAGCGCCCCGGCCAAGGGCAGGAAGAAGAGCAAGATGGGCTTCCTGGAGGCTGCTGAGATCAAGGACAGCTCCTCTGAGCCAACAGACCTGAAGGACAAGGAAGGGGTGGTCCGGCGGCCGAAGCGGAGCTTGCAGGCGCGCCCCGCGTCCATGCCCGTGGACAGATTCCTCATGGTAGAGCTGCCCTGCCCAGCAGAGGACACTGCCCAGGAGGCCAAGGGAGAGGAAAACACATCTGGTAAGATGCTTCCAAAATTACTTTTGGTGAACAGTCAGGGCTGCCCTTGCTTCTTTCAAGAGTACCTGATTTCTAGCAAGCATTAAAACCAGTACCTATTATGCCACGTTTACTTCTATAGTCCCTGCTTCGTTAAATCTCCAAAGGAGTGAGTCACAGAGCTCAGATCTGGCATAGAAAGACAAGAGGATTTGGTGGAGAAAACATCCAATATGTGTTTTTCCAGGAATTCAAACCCTTGCCCTTGTGAATGCTGCTTGCTGGTAGAAGGTCCAAATGAAATCCTTGTACTGTAACACTTTGCAGTAACCACATGTATTAACCACACTGGAGTCCATCTACTCGATGCTTTTGACTCAGCTTGAAGCATGCATCTTGTTTTCAAGTGTTGTGTGTTTTAACAGAGCTGTTTTGTTCTGTCTTTATTGCCACGCTTCTTTATAGTACAAATGTGACTAGGAACACAGCTGAAGGTAATGCCACGTGCAAGCTATGATGTGGTACCTCATTAACATTACTTACCACAAATATTACATCACCTGCTTGATGTAATTGACATTCCAAGGAAATTTCAATGAAGTGCCTGCAGTTGTATTTTTCCATTTATTCATGTCACTCAGATAATTTGTACTAAACCTGCACAACCCCATGATTAAGTTCTGTCACAACTGTACCTAGTTTTGCGTTCTCCATTTGTCTGTCTAAGGACAAAATAGCTGTTGACAGACAGAGCAGAGTCTTGTATGCCACTAATATGTTTCTCATTTAATTTAGCCAACAGTGATGACAAAACAAATGAGAAGGAAACAAGCTCGAAAGAATTGGCTTTTCCACGTTCGGAGCAAGAGGCAAGTGCTTCAAATTTAGCATCTCAGTTCAAGGAGAATGACCAGAGGGATTCTAGAGCTGACTCTTTAGTACCACCTTCACAGGAGCAACCTGAACATTTGGTTTTTGCAAATGGTGTAGCTCAAACAAATCACCTCGTGGACTACCAGGAGAATAATCCTTCTGATGGAACTGTCCCCCTAATGCAAGACTCTGACTCTGAACTTCCCACAGAAAAATCACACCACAAAAACTGTGCAGACAGTAAAACAGATGATGACACAAAAGTATCTAAGGAAGGGAAAGTCAGTCTCATGGAGACTTCTCTTTCTCAGAAAGCAGAGGTGGAGAATCACAAATATGACACGAAGAAAAGCACTGCAGCACCTCTTTCCCTTTCTTCTGCCGTGTGCTCTGAGGGCCCTGACTGTCACTCCACGGTGGCCCTGCAGGACAGTGACATTTCTCACCTCATTGATGAAGTCTCTCTCTCGACTGAGAGCGAGCTGGACAGCGCTGTGTCCGCTCTCATCGGGCAGTTCGATGGCACAGATGACCAAACTCCCCTTCCCGCTGTCTCCAGCCCCCAGGGCAGCAGCAGCCAGAGCCCCAGGGCAGGAGCTGCACTCCCACACGTGTTTGCTGCAGACCTGAGCGGCCCCTGTAGGCACAACTTCACTCCCACAAAATCCAACAAATCCCCTTTGTTCTCCACTCCGGACACAGCCGTGTTCTCCAGCTTGGAGGATGCAGAGTATTCCACATACACAGTTATCCACGAGGCATCTCCAGCTTCTGAATGTAAGAGCCACAGGGCATTGGTTTGCAAGGAAAGATTAACTAATCTAGAAAGTAACTTGCCTGGCTCTTCTTGTTCTTCAGCCCTCTCTTTGCTAAATGCAAATCCCAAAAGGAATTGTGCTACAAAATGTGGACCAAGCTGGGAAGCCCCCGAGTCTGCCAGTTCTTTTGGTTCCAACAGCCTCATCTTTGAGGAGGCGCCGGGGGCTCCTGTCCCTGGGGAGCACTCGGCCAGCAGCAGCCTGCTGGAGCTGGATGGGGACAGCCAGGAGCTGCTGGTGACCGCCTGTGAGTACAGACGGGAGGACATGAGCCAGCTGGCTTCTCCTGTGAGCCTGAGGCACAAACAGGAGCCCGGGCACGGTGCTGACAGCACCTCTGCGAGCAGCTCCACTGCTGCGCTCTGTGCCGCTGCCCAGCGCTGCTCCGAGAGCTCCAGGGCTGCAGGGAGCCCTTTCCCCGCGTGTGAGGGTGTCGGGTTTTTGTGGCAGCAGCGCTCGGAGAAGCACAAGGCTGCAGCGGGCGCTCCCCAGCCCGGCTCAGCCCATCACCTGCTCCCGGGGGCTCTGCCGTTCCCCCCTCACCCCGCCATCCAGCACAGCAGCCCCTGCAAGTCCAAGAGTCTGGGAGACCTGACCTCGGAGGACATTTCCTGCAACTTTGAGAGTAAGTATCAGTACATCAGCAGGAGCTTCATCTCCTCGGGCCTGAGGGACAGGAAGGTGGCAGCCATGCAGGGCGTGAGGCCACACTCGACGGACGCGCTGACGGAGCAGCTGCGGAGGCTGCTGTCCCTGGAGCAGGAGGACAGCCGGGAGCCGCTGTGCCCCAGGCAGACGGACGAGGAGTGTCCCCGGGCCCTGGTGAGGAAGCTGTCCTCCCGCAGCCAGAGCCGGGTGCGGAACATCGCCAGCCGCGCCCGGGAGCGGCAGGAGGCGGCGGGCAAGCAGCGGCCCTGCGGCAGCGGCCTGCCGGGCGTGGTGCTGCGGAACAAGGCCCCGGGGCCGCCCGCCGCAAACCGGCACTCCACCGGCTCCTACATCGGCCGATACCTGCACGGCTGCCCCGGGGAGCGCCGCGGGGTGCCCGAGGGAGCCTGCTCCGCCCTGCAGCACGGCTGTGGGGAGCTGCAGCTGCCGCCCGGCGCCCAGGACCAGCCCGAGGTGTATTTCCTGCTCCGGCTCTAGGCAGGAGCTCTCGGCCTGCTGCGCTGCACTGAGGGGCTAGCGAGGAGCTGCCAGGAGCTGCCAGGAGCTGCTTGGAGCTGCTTGGAGCCGCTCAGTTAGTTCAAAATGCAGTTTCATGCCAGTGTTCAGGGCTGGTTTTCCTGCCAGAGCTGAGGGAAGTGGGAGCCTCCCTTAGGGGTGTGTGACTGGGCCGGAGCTGAGGAGCCGGGAGCGTGTTTGTAGCGCTCTGTGTCTAATGCCGTGCTCCAAAGCCTGACATTGCACTGAAGGCAATACTCCTTCCCTTGTGTCTTGTCCTCCTGCTTGGAAAAACACTTCTGGTGATCACTTTTGGCCTTTTGTGAGGATTCTCCAAAGCACTGTGGTGTCTGGAATGCTGGACTGGGGCTTGTTCTGCTCACCAGGCAGCGACCCTTCTGTTAGGGTTAGCATCACTTGTTCTGCATTGTTATTATAAATTGTACATGTTTTCATGTATGAACTGTGATTCTACAGCAAACAGTTTGTAGAATTAGGGTTAGTCCAGATTCGTGAGTCCTGTGTAATTCGTCTTCTGCCCTCTCTACAAAGTATGACAAGAGTTGTCTTCCTTTTTGGTTACTGTGTTGATTTGGGACAGAGTGGAACGTGGGAGTAATTCTGCTTTCATGAATGAAAACAATTTCTGCTTATTTTGTTATGTGTTTTTGCTGTTGGTTGTGTGAGTAGCTTTGGTACAGCAGATCCATTTTCTGTATATTTGTAATTTTATTGCTGAATTGTCAACAGTCAGTGGAATATTTAAACTGACATGGTAGAGTGACTATTTTGACTGTTCACCTTTTTCTATGAAGGCTGAAAGTGAATTGGGTGAAGGAATCTCAGACACCTGAAGCTTCCCTGTAGGGAACAACATAGCTTTATTTTGGTTGGAAGATACTCTTTGCCTTTGTTGTAAGATTTTCTGATATGTCAAAGATGTACCTTTTACCTCTTTCTTTTGTAATGCAGAGTATTATTATTCTTGAAAACGTCATTAAAATAGATTTTTAAGCACTTGGTTACATGTTTTCTGGGAAAAAAAAATTATCCATATAGATTGGTGCTGAATCCAGCAGCAGTTAGTGACTGCACACATCTGTCTTGGCAGGAGGTGCAAGCAGGGAAGGTCCTTCATTTCACAGGGTGGTTCTTGGCTGGAGGTGGCAGCTGAGCTCTGGTCTCCCTTCTGGACCAGGAGCCACATTTGAGTTTGTCTGACTGTTCCACTCAGGCTCTAACGCAGGAGAGTGGCTGTGTTACCACTTGGGAGACAACAGTGGATTTCCTAAACATTCTTTTGATGGAGTAACAGAACCAGACTGGATGAATGCCTTAAGCTTTGGACTTGGATTTCTATTTCATACCCAGGATGCAGTTTGAGAGGCGTGACTGAGGCCCAGTAAAAGTGCCTTGTAAGGAAGCAGATGTGAAGATCTCCATTGTGGGAGAAGAAAAAACTTGCTTTAATTGGAATTAATTTAGAAAAATTGTATAGTGCTGGCAGGAGGTCAGGATAGATTATTGCAGCAGTGTTTTATCACATAATCTCTTACACTCTTAATTTTAGAAGTTTATCCAGATGAGGACAGTTCTTTGTGTGACAGTGACATTTGGCTAATGGAGCAGGGCAAGGTTTCTGTAGTGCAGCTCAAGCCAAAAACACATCAGCATTTACATACATATATATAAATATATATATATATATATGTAATCTTTCTCCAGTTTTTAGTTTAAATGATCAAGCTTCATTTTCTTTCCTGGAGTGGAAGCAATGCAAGCAAATGTACCTGCTACCAATCCAGCTGCTCCAGGGGGATGTTCCTGCCATGAAGTGTCCTGGGATCCCTGAACCACCCTGCTGGTCCTCCTGTGCCAGGTGCTGTGCTGTTACTGGTGAGTACTGGTGCTGCCAGCCCCGAGCTGGTGTGGGACACTGGGTCAGAAATGTTTGTGTAACTGTGAATTGGTGCTGCAGCAGCGATTTGGGGTCCCAGAAAATCCAACCTGGGGGTGATGTTGCTCTGTGCAGCAGCTCCAAAACTCCATGGGAATGGGGCCCTTGGGGAAAAATGTAAATGCTTCCTCCAGCTTTGTGCTCTGGATCATGAACTGAGGGGACACTGAGTTCAGATATTCAGCACTTCCAGAACTCAGCCTTTAAACTCTGGAAACATCTGCTGTGTGGATCCCAAGCAGCATTGTACAGAGCCAGGGGTTTTAGACACTTGTGTGGGACAGACCAGCAAGCTGCAGTTCAGACATCTAGAAGGCCATTCAATTTTAGTCCTCTCCCAAAATTAATTAAACTGTCTGAACAAGGCTGCAGCTTGTTGAAAATCCATCTAGTGAAGACTTTTTTTGGTGCAGAATGTGCACCATCAGAGAATAAACAATCACTTCAGCCTAGTATAGAGGCAATGGCTCACATCCTGGGTTAGCAGGCTTAAATTGCTTTCCTAATTCATGAAAGAAGGCGTAAATTAAGCTGTTCAAGAATCTGCAGAGAACAGATGGGTTTGGAATATTACTTTTGAGGAATTATATATTTTCTAATTCAAGGCCAGGAAGAGTCTGTAGTTACATTTATATGATTGTTTACTGGAATATCAGCTGCCCCTGCTTTAAGCAGTTGTACAGAATGTTCCAGGTGTTAGGGAGCCATTCCACATCCCTCACTCCTGGCACAGGAGCCCCTGTTCTGACGCTTTGGTAGGAGAGCTTGCATCCTGAATTTCCCATTCGCATCTTAAATAAGATGAATGTGTGTAAGAGTAAAACATTTCATTTTAAAACAGCCAGATTTTCATCCATGTTGGGTCAATTTTGTTCAGAGGGCTGATGCTCGTTTGGATTTGTTTTGATAAGATTTTAATGCCGCTCCTTTTCGCAACGGGGAAAATCATGTGCAGGAGCCTCAGTCACACACGAGACAGTGGCACAGTGATTACACTGATTACAGATCTGCTTAGACATGCAGGAGGAGAAATAAATTGAATTTCTACCAGAGATTATCTTTTAAAGTCCTGTGTTGGTTGAGACAGAAAGAAATTAAAATGAGCAGTGCCTGGCTGGCCTAGTTGAGGTGGAATTTTGTGTGTGTAGAAAGCCATGGAAGTGGAAATACCTTCTTTTATATACTTTAGTGTAGCTTTAGTGTAGCTATGGACCAAAACAGGAGAGTTTGCAGTCTGGGTGAGCTGAGTTAGGCCTTGCCTTGTCTCTGCTCCCAGTGCTGGCCGGGCAGGTGGGCACGGCTGTGCTTGTGTGTGAGGGAGGGATGGAGGCAGGGAGAGCAGCTGGGGCTGCTGCACTGCTTTGTTAGTCCTTGCTTTAGGAACAGTTGGGGTTTTAACATCAAGACTGGTCCTTGCCCTGTCACTGCTGCAGTCCAGCAGCCTTTGGAGGGTCTGGCTCCAGCCCGAGGAGCTCGGCAGCCTCTCTGCAGGTGGAGCCACGGGGATTTGCTGCTCTGGTTCCATGTGTGTGGAAAGGGATGCTGAAAAGGGAATTTGAGGTTCTCAACAGCCTGAATTTCACCAGTTGCTTGGCTGGACACAAATAAAAATAAATCCCGATCTTCCTTGTGGGCACATTTAAAAGAAATGTGAACTTCCATGTCAGACTTCATAATGACACAGAAATAGTTCCTTTATATTCAAACCAGTGAGGTCTTTTCCCTCTAATCTCAAACCCTTGTATTCTCTGATCTATTCCCAGCACACAGGGAATGCAGCCATGTACAAAGTGACACCAGGGCTGGGAACTCTGGTGTCTGACAGCCCCAGACTTTGGGTGTGGGGCAGCCCTGCAGCTGTGAGGGAGGGCTGAGACCTTCCTGGAGGAGCCTCCTGGCTGGGCCCCCTGCTCCCCCCGAGTTCCTGGAGAAGCTGGGGTGAGGCACTGCTGCAGCAGCGTGGGGGATCTGCAGAGTCCCTGAGCTCTCCAAGGCCTGGGCGTGCAGGGAGCTCCACTCCAGCCCTGGTCTCAGGCTTGGCTGGGGGGAGACTGCCATTCACCAGTGCAGTCAGACTGTATTTATCCCATTTCAAGGAGTAATAGACTTAGGGAAGCACATCTTTAAGGGGAACAGATGTCTGGAAGTAGATGATTAATTTGTGCTGAGTTTTCAAGCACTCATTTAACTTACAAGCTCTTTAAAGTGGATTCTTTAATGTAGTGTTTCACATCTTAAAACATTTATAGTCAAAATCTTATTTCAGTTAAGGATGTGTTTGTCTAAAGTGATAGTTTTAAATTCAGTGGTGTTCTGCAAATGAACACTGCTCAGAGAACAGAATATGGAGAGTTGCAGAGTGCTGCAGGTCGTGTTAATTTGACTCTCTTATTTCTAGGGCTGGTAACATATTTTCAGTAATGTGAAATTTCAGCTGCATCCAAGAGGATGCTCTTGCAGTGCAGAGTTCAGCAGGATGAGGGAACACGACTGAGTGCTACATTTGTGTGCTTTGCACAGTGTGAATCCAGTGTGACTGGAGCAGTTGGTGGAGTTTCCCCAGCTGTGTGCTGGGGTGGGGTCTGTTTCTTGTCTGCTTGTCCAGACTTGGTCCATCTAAAGCTGTTCCAAAGGCACCAGAGGTGGAAATTTGGTTAAAACATGTGTCAGGTTTCTTGTACTATTTCATACCTGATTTCCAGACAGAGGTGATGCTGAGTAATCAAGATGGTAATTAATATTCTTGTATTTATTTTGTCTTGGGATTATGATGTCAAATATTTAGAATGTGCCTGGCCTTGTAAAGGGTGAGGGTGCATGTGCTGTTTGAATTAATTTAAATAAGCAATAGTGATATTGGCTTGAATCTCACTTTTCTGCTATGGATGCTATCCATGCCCTGGGTGGATTTGGCCTCTGGAGGAGCTGCTCCAGGCTCTGGCTGCGTGCACAGGGTGTGGAAGGGTTCTGTTCTTAACTGGGTGCTCGTTAGCTCTCTAAAGCTAATTGAGAGTCAGAGCTGCAGTGTGGAGCTGTGGGAGCTCTGGGGCCATGTGGGATCCTTCCCCACCCAAACCGAGAGAAAACTGCAGAGGATTTCATCTTTTAGCATTTCCTGAAGCCAACATGTGCTTTCATGAGAGAAACCAAGATTTACCAATCAGTACAGTTTGTAATTGGAGAGATAAATCCTCAGCAGCTCCTCTGGTCTCTGTTCCAGGCACAGAGCTGAGCCAGCCTTGCAGCAGGAGTGCTGCTGGACTGACAGCAGGAGGGAGGGAAAAGAGCTGATGCACACATGTCCAGGATTTGTCCCTTTGATTTCCTAGCAGAAAAGCCCTTGTTTTGACTCAAAGGAAGTGTTTCTTTAGCCAGTAACTCGGGCTCCTCCATCACCAGGCCAGCAGCTCTGCTCTGCTGTAGGTCTGTGCTGGGAATGGTGCACAGGGATTCAGTCCAGAGCCAGAGGAAATGGTTCCTCTCTCTGGGATGGTTTTGGCAGCACCTCCCGCTGCACATAGTGGAGATGCTGAAAGCTCAGCAGGAGGAATTTACACAGCAAGGCCCTGTGCTGCTCTGATGGGAAGCTTTAAACAAGGGGTAACTCCATGTGTTCTGTGTGAGGGATATAATAATCTAAATCAGACCAAAATTCTGCATTGTTGGTCATACACATCCCATATATTTTCATTTGTTACCAAGTGGAAGAATTGTGGGGAGTGATGGCAGTCCTACAGTGCTGATCCACCAGTCTTCCCAGGCTCAACAGTCCAGAGGCTGCAGTTGCTGAATGTATTTCTGTTCATTTGTTATGGAAATGATTTTTAGATTTATTCAAACCATTATTGATTGATTGGTTAAAAACTGGAATGTGATACCTGATTTGGATTTCCCAGTTACTTTTCCCGAGGCATCTCCTCTGCAGAAGGCACAGGAACACGACCCCTCAGAGCTCACAGTTTTTCACCCCCCAGCAGAATCCAACGGCAGCCCCCTGCTTTGGCTCAGGAAATCATTCCACCAACTGTTCTTTTGCCCAGCAACTTTCCTTCAACCTCTTAGATGGAACAGGATAAACAATAATGGAATGTTGTTAGGGATAGATACTTGTCCCTTGAAGTTTCTCTAGCATTTGTTAGTTTTTCCATTCTATTTCCATTTCTTCCAAGGAAGTTACTCCTACTACACCAGCAGTGATTTTTGGAACAAGTGATCAGGTTAGTTTGTTGATTTAAAAAAAAAAAAAAAAAAAAGAAAAAGTTTAAATTAATACCTTTGTAGAAGCTTTACTTCCATGGCTTTTCCCAGCCACGCTTTTGTGCCTCCTGTCCATATGCCTTTGTGGTGATCCAAGCTGTGGATTTCATTTGATCTGTGCAGGCTGCAGCAGATCCTGTTGGTGTGGGGCCAGAGAGACAGAATTTGCAGCCCCTCCATAGCAGAACAAACCCTGGCTGCTCTCAGATGGTCAATTATCTTAATTGAGTTCTTTCTATTTATTAACAGATCTTTAGTTCATCTTTCACTCTTACCTTCAGATTTCTCCCCAGTCTTTCCCCATGTGTGAGACGAGGTGATTTCTATGCACGGGCTGTGCACAGAACAGATGGATCTGACAGCAATGCCATATTCTCCCACCAAAATTGACAGGATAATAAATGGAGATCTTGTTAAACTTGGCTGTGTTACCATCAGTGCTTGTTTGCTAATATTTCACAGCAAGGCAGACTGGCTGACAGGGCTTTGCTGAATGCATTGGCAGCAGCCTTTTCTTAAGCTTAAAGAAATAAAGAAGAGGAACAGAGATCTCTGGAGACCATGCCAAGACCAATCCTGAATATGCTGGGGAAGCTCAGGGGCTGAGGGAGCCCAGGGCTGCCCATCTGACATGGATCTGACCCTCCTGCCAAAGGCTTTTCCATCCTAGCTCCTGAGCTACCCAGAGTTACACACAGGGCTGTTTGGCTAAAGCTGGGAACCTCTCCAGGTCACATCTCCATTCAGCAACTGCAGCCTCTCTGCTGAGTTCTGGGCCTGGCACAGCTGGGCACAGCTGGGCACAGCTGGACCTGGAGGATTCAGAGGCAGCAGGAATGGACTGGGGGTGGCAGCAGCAGCAGGGAAGGATCTGACAGAAACCCTTTGGGTTTTACTTGGCCTCCTGAGCCACACAAACACCTGCGTGGAGCTGGGCACAAGAGCTAAATAGCTGCCAGACAGACACTCATTAATGTTTAATTAATCACTCAGACACTGAGGGTGGATCCAGCTCTGGGGCTTGCACACCCCGGTTCTGTCACTGTCCTGTCTCTGCTGCCAGTGCTGGCAGGGACCCTGAGTGTCTGCAGAACAGATTTGTCACAGCTGTGGTGTCACCCTGCTGCCTTGTGCTCTTTGTGTGTACTTGCAAGTCTGAATAACATGCAGCTCCTCCAGACTGAAGTGGATCCTTTGGTTTCCAGGGGACAGGTTAAACCTCAGTGTATTTAATAAACTGATTTGGAGATACTTAGGGATGTCAGGTTTGTAAGACTTCATGAAGTCATATATTCTCTGGGGTCAGACTTTGTCTGGAATTTTTCTCTATTTCTCATGTGTGAAACTTCTCTATTTCTTTTTTATTTTTGCTATTCCATGTTATAGTCAAAAAATGGTTTTGATTGTTTTGTCACTGGGCTGCCCTGGTGGCCTCTCTCTGTGTCCAGCAGGGGCAGGGGAATGTCCAGAAGGAACAGGGAAATGTCCAGAAGGAGCAAGGGAATGTCCAGCAGTGTCCAGCAGCACCTCTGGGCCAGGGCTGGAGCAGCCCCAGGGACAGGATGTGCAGGATGGGCAGGGTGGGCAGGGTGGGCATGATGGGCAGGATGGGCAGGTTGGGCAGGATGGGCAGGGTGGAGCAGGATGTGCAGGATGTGCAGGGTGGGCAGGATGTGCAGGATGGGCAGGATGGGCAGGATGGGCAGGATGGGCAGGATGGGCAGGATGTGCAGGATGGAGCAGGATGGGCAGGATGGGCAGGATGGGCAGGGTGGAGAAGGATGGGCAGGATGGGCAGGGTGAGCAGGATGGAGCAGGATGGGCAGGATGGGCAGGATGGGCAGGATGGGCAGGATGGGCAGGGTGGGCAGGATGGGCAGGATGGGCAGGATGGGCAGGATGGGCAGGATGTGCAGGGTGGAGAAGGATGGGCAGGATGGAGCAGGATGGGCAGGATGGGCAGGATGGGCAGGGTGGGCAGGGTGGGCAGGATGGAGAAGGATGGGCAGGATGGGCAGGGTGGGCAGGATGGGCAGGATGGAGAAGGATGGGCAGGGTGGGCAGGGTGGGCAGGATGGAGAAGGATGGGCAGGATGGGCAGGGTGGGCAGGATGGGCAGGATGGGCAGGGTGTGCAGGATGGGCAGGATGTGCAGGATGGAGAAGGATGGGCAGGATGGGCAGGATGGGCAGGGTGGGCAGGATGGGCAGGGTGGGCAGGATGGAGCAGGATGGAGCAGGATGGAGCAGGATGTGCAGGATCAGGATGTGCAGGATGGAGCAGGATGGAGCAGGATGGGCAGGATGTGCAGGATGGGCAGGATGGGCAGGATGGGCAGGGTGGGCAGGATGGGCAGGATGGGCAGGATGGGCAGGATGGGCAGGATGGGCAGGATGGAGAAGGATGGGCAGGATGTGCAGGATGTGCAGGATGTGCAGGGTGGGCAGGATGGGCAGGATGGGCAGGATGGAGCAGGATGGGCTGGATGTGCAGGGTGGGCAGGATGGAGCAGGATGTGCAGGATGGGCAGGATGGGCAGGGTGGGCAGGATGGGCAGGGTGTGCAGGATGGGCAGGGTGTGCAGGATGGGCAGGATGGGCAGGTTGGAGCAGGATGGGCAGGATGGGCAGGATGGAGCAGGATGGGCAGGATGTGCAGGGTGGGCAGGATGGAGCAGGATGTGCAGGGTGGGCAGGGTGGGCAGGATGGAGCAGGATGTGCAGGATGGGCAGGATGGGCAGGGTGGGCAGGATGTGCAGGATGGGCAGGATGGGCAGGATGGGCAGGGTGGGCAGGATGGGCAGGATGTTCAGGGTGGGCAGGGTGGGCAGGATGGGCAGGATGGGCAGGGTGGGCAGGATGGGCAGGATGGAGAAGGATGGGCAGGATGGGCAGGATGTTCAGGGTGGGCAGGGTGGGCAGGATGGAGAAGGATGGGCAGGATGTTCAGGGTGGGCAGGATGGAGCAGGATGTGCAGGATGGAGAAGGATGTGCAGGATGGGCAGGGTGGGCAGGATGTGCAGGATGGGCAGGGTGGGCAGAATGGGCAGGATGTGCAGGATGGGCAGGATGGGCAGGATGGGCAGGATGGGCAGGATGTTCAGGGTGGGCAGGATGGGCAGGATGGAGCAGGATGGGCAGGATGGAGCTGGATGTGCAGGATGGGCAGGATGGGCAGGATGGGCAGGATGGGCAGGATGGAGCAGGATGGGCAGGATGGGCAGGATGGGCAGGATGTTCAGGGTGGGCAGGATGGGCAGGATGTTCAGGGTGGGCAGGATGGGCAGGATGGGCAGGATGTGCAGGATGGGCAGGATGGAGCAGGATGGGCAGGATGGGCAGGGTGGGCAGGATGGGCAGGGTGGGCAGGGTGGGCAGGATGGAGAAGGATGGGCAGGATGGGCAGGATGGGCAGGATGGGCCGGTTGGAGCAGGATGGGCAGGATGGGCAGGATGGGCAGGATGGGCAGGATGTGCAGGATGGAGCAGGATGGGCAGGATGGAGCAGGATGGGCAGGATGGGCAGGATGGAGCAGGATGGGCAGGATGTGCAGGATGTGCAGGATGGAGCAGGATGGGCAGGATGGGCAGGATGGGCAGGATGGGCAGGATGGAGCAGGATGGGCAGGATGGAGCAGGATGGGCAGGATGTGCAGGATGGGCAGGATGGAGCAGGATGGGCAGGATGGAGCAGGATGGGCAGGATGTGCAGGATGGGCAGGATGGAGCAGGATGGGCAGGATGTGCAGGGTGGGCAGGATGGGCAGGATGGGCAGGGTGTGCAGGATGTGCAGGGTGGGCAGGATGGGCAGGATGGGCAGGGAGTGCAGGATGGGCAGGATGGGCAGGATGGGCAGGATGGGCAGGGTGGGCAGGATGGGCAGGATGTTCAGGGTGGGCAGGGTGGGCAGGATGGGCAGGATGGGCAGGATGGGCAGGATGGGCAGGATGGGCAGGATGGAGAAGGATGGAGCAGGATGGGCAGGGTGGGCAGGATGGGCAGGATGGGCAGGATGGGCAGGATGGGCAGGATGGGCAGGATGGGGCAGGATGGGCAGGATGGGCAGGATGGGCAGGATGGGCAGGATGCGGATCACGCTCCACTGGGCTGTCAGCACAGGGCATCCTGAGCTGGGTTATTTTCTCATGCTGGATGGGAGCATTTAAGGTTACATTTGATCATTATTTTTCAACTCCTCTGTATCCATGGAGACCAGGGGCTTCCTAAAGCAAAGCAGGAGCTTTCAAGGTGCAGCTGGAACTCACTTAGACATTTCTGCCTCTTTTGGCCCCTTGTCAAATCCTTTTGCTTTCGGGAAGCTGGAACAAAGAATCAGAGCGGCATATGTGGAATATTACACTTCAAATTAAAGTTCAGTGGGATAAATGTGAGTGGATCTGCATTTGAAAACAAAGGGTAACTCAAACGCTCTTCTCCTACAGCCCTTGCTCTGAACATGGAGGGTATATGCCAGAAAAATGAGCAGGTACAGCAGATCTCTTTCTTCTCTGTAAAACAAAAGCAAGAGGACCTGCACCTGGAAATGTCAGAAACCGAGGAGGTGGAAAAATATGATGGAAAATATCTCATTACTCATGTACATTTGAATCTATAAACTGTTGGATAGGGCTAGAAAAGTCTCTGTCATCTGACTTCCCATGATCAGTTGTTCCCACTGTGGCAGGATTGCATTGTGCCAGCTCCAGCTTGAGGGCAAGAGCTGTGATGGATCAATGCAGTGAAGCCTGACTTTGTTTAGCACTCCTGCATCTTCAGCTAATGATTTTGCTAAATGTGCACATGGACCTGCCTTACTTTTGTCAGATGATCAACAACTCCGTTGTCATCCTTAGTTCCTTACACTCGTGTTCAGAGAGCAGAATTTATTTCCTCAGCATTTGCTTTATTGAATTGCAGTGTGTTTAATCTTGGGGTATGGCAGCAGAGCAAAATGTTTGGGGTTTTATTTCTGTAATTGAGAGTAGGAGCTCACTGCTGTGTGTGGTGAGTCCCCTGCAGAGCTGGGATCTGTGGAGTCAGTGCTTTCAGTGTCCAGGGCACATCCCTGAGGGAGCTGAGCTGCCCTGGCCCAGCTGCCAGCAGGAGCTCTCACCTCCAGCAGTCCTGGCTTCCCTCCATGGAGGGAAGTGAAATGAAGTTTTACTTCATTTTTACATTTTGACATTTACATTTCATCAGAATGTTTCCTGGATGTGGAGCAGAGAGTTCTGTGAAACAGCAATAAAGCCATCCTGTAAGGAGAGCCCATGGATTCCTGCTCCCTGTCCTTAGCTTAACTTGTCCAGCAAGTGCCCCACTCCTCAGCCTGGGAATGGGCAGCAGCTTTCCCTGTGGCAGCAGGAAATGGGGGATTCTGCAGCCAAGTGTGTCTTACTGAATCACAAAAAAATCACAAAAAATGTGTGAGTTTGGCTCGGGTGTACCAGGGCTGTTTACAGCTCTCGTGTGTGGCAGCAATCCCTACCCAGCAGGGAGGGAGAGGGGATGGAGCCCTGTGTGCAAAGATGTGCTGGGGAAATGCATTTGTGGCAATGAAAATTCATTGATTTGTGGTGCAATGAGTTGTCACATGTCAGGAGACACGAATAATGGATATGGATGAATTTTAATAGGCTTTTTAAAGTTATCTGGAAACGATCCTGAGTCCCACGGCAGTTCTGTGAGATTTCAGCCTACACAATCATCATCTTGTTCAGAGAATTGTTATACATAAAGTTTGAGTAGCTATGGGGGAATTGTTTTCTTTTTTCTGTATTATACAGAAGAATGAATTTAATGACAGGAGAGGAAATGTCAGAACTAAATAAATGACTAATTCCTTGCAGCAGTAGAGCTGGTGCCATAAAACATAAGTTAATAAATGACAACTGTTTAGACAGGCTTGAGCCACCCTTAGTCTTCCAAGCATTTTAATGGCAGGGGTGGGTTGTGAGTGCTTTTCTCTGAAGCCAAGGAGCCGTGGCAGAACCTGGAATTACCCTGGGATGCTGCCTGGGGTGAGGGTTGTGCAGCCACAGACAGAGGTGCTGCCACCTTCCTCTTCTCCCTGGGGAGCTCTGCCTCACTTCAGGCTAAGAAAACCTCCCCTAAGAACCAGTGGTGGGATCTGTGTATCATTGTGTCCTCAGAGCAGGGCATTCCTCTGTTAGCCAGAGCAAAGTGTGGCCAACCCTGGAGCTCAGCACTGCATCCTGCCCTCCTCCACTGCATCCATCCTGTCCCTGCCTCTGTCCCCTCCCAGCCCTGGCTCCCTGTGTGCCACCCCTGGGGTCCATCCCTAATGCACTCTGAGCCACGAGTGACAGCATGCCAGGCTTCATAGGCTTTCATTTATCTTTAAGATTAGACAATCAGCTTTGCAATGTATTGAGGTAAAAAAAGTCTTGTTTTTCTTCTTAAAAAATCAATGTGCAGGTGTGGCAGGGGAACAGTCTGAGGCTCAGGATGTATTGATATCAAAATGTGTAGAGGGATCATTCAGCAACAGGCTGACTAAAAATCCAGAAGACAAGCTGGGAAGGAGATTTAATAAGGAAGGAAATGATCTCTGTTTTGTTCTTCTGGAGCAGCTGCTGATCACAAAATTGTGGCACAACAGTGCGACATCACAGAGGTAAAAGGGTGGAGCAGGCAGAGTTCAGAGACAGTAGGAGCTTATATTGGGATGTTGTGTTTGATGGAAGACAGTCCCTTAATCTAAGATCTATGATTAGTTCAAGATCTATATTGTTACAAATATATTTTTCCCAAAAGAGCCAATATGCAGCTTAATTTCAGTACTAACATGACTTGTTAGAGACTCCTTAATATTTATTAGAATTGGCAATGGAGAGTCAAAGAGGCTCTTTGTAGTTCTGGTATCTCCTTCAATGAACTTGAAATCAGCTGTTAGCAGCAAATTAGTGAACAGCTGTAATTATGCTAAAAATATAATGTTGAGAGGATTAAGGCAGGCCAGGAGGTGGCTGAGCAGTGGGGTGGCACAAGGCAAAGTGAATCTGCCCAAAGCAGCAGCCACGAGCACGGCTCACAGGCAGCAGTGACCCCGTGTGCCAGGCAAGGACAGGGCTGGGGATTGATGGATTTCCTGGGTGTTGAGGGCTGCCCTGAGCTGCAGGGGAACGAGCAGCCTGACATTCCACACGCTTCACTTCAGAGGATGTGGCACTGGAGAGGCAGCGACATCCCTGGGGCTGCTCCAGGGAGATCCTGGCTCCAGAGCTGAGCTCGATGTTAATGAACTTGGGGAGACAAATGTGTGCCTGGGTCACAGCCCAGTGTCCCTTCTGTGTGCCTGGGTCACAGCCCAGTGTCCCTTCAGTGCCCTGGGTCACAGCCCAGTGTCCCTCCTGTGCCTGGGTCACAGCCCAGTGTCCCTTCAATGTGCCTGGGTCACAGCCCAGTGTCCCTTCAGTGTGCCTGGGTCACAGCCCAGTGTCCCTTCCATGGCCTGGGTCACAGCCCAGTGACAGCCCAGTGTCCCTCCAGTGTGCCTGGGTCACAGCCCAGTGTCCCTCCTGTGTGCCTGGGTCACAGCCCAGTGTCCCTTCCATGGCCTGGGTCACAGCCCAGTGTCCCTCCTGTGCCTGGGTCACAGCCCAGTGTCCCTTCAGTGTGCCTGGGTCACAGCCCAGTGTCCCTCCTGTGTGCCTGGGTCACAGCCCAGTGTCCCTCCAGTGTGCCTGGGTCACAGCCCAGTGTCCCTTCAGTGTGCCTGGGTCACAGCCCAGTGTCCCTTCTGTGCCTGGGTCACAGCCCAGTGTCCCTTCTGTGCCTGGGTCACAGCCCAGTGTCCCTTCTGTGCCTGGGTCACAGCCCAGTGTCCCTCCAGTGTGCCTGGGTCACAGCCCAGTGTCCCTTCAGTGCCCTGGGTCACAGCCCACTGTCCCTCCTGTGTGCCTGGGTCACAGCCCAGTGTCCCTTCAGTGCCCTGGGTCACAGCCCACTGTCCCTCCTGTGTGCCTGGGTCACAGCCCAGTGTCCCTTCCATGGCCTGGGTCACAGCCCAGTGTCCCTCCTGTGCCCTGGGTCACAGCCCAGTGTCCCTTCTGTGCCTGGGTCACAGCCCAGTGTCCCTTCCATGGCCTGGGTCACAGCCCAGTGTCCCTCCTGTGCCCTGGGTCACAGCCCAGTGTCCCTCCAGTGTCCCTGGGTCACAGCCCCGTGTCCCTTCTGTGCCTGGGTCACAGCCCAGTGTCTCTCCTGTGCCTGGGTCACAGCCCAGTGTCCCTCCTGTGCCTGGGTCACAGCCCAGTGTCCCTCCTGTGCCTGGGTCACAGCCCAGTGTCCCTCCTGTGCCTGGGTCACAGCCCAGTGTCCCTCCTGTGCCTGGGTCACCAGACCTTCATCACCTGTGAGATCTTCCCCACATCCCTCTTTGCCTTCCTGCTCCTACCTGGAGCTGCCTTTTCCCTGCAGGTGTGAGCTGGAGCCCTTCCTGGGTGTCCCCTCCTGTACCCAGGCACTGCCACCCTCACTTTGGCCCTGGATTTGTCACAGCAAACCCCACGTACAGATGTGGAAAAGCAGCAAAAAAACCAATAAAAGTGTCCCAAGTATAAATTTATGAGCAAGGTAATGGAATAGGATCAGTCTGACACGAGGGTTATTTTCTATTTGCCTTTTTAATTTGAAACATTCAGAACAGTTTGAGAGTTTTGATGTGTAATAAAACTCTGACCTGTTTTCTGCCAAATTGCAATTGTACAGCCTTGGCTTAGCAATATATTGCCTGCTGGAACTGGGGCAAAGTAAATCCACATACATTATGTAACTTGAATTGGTTTATACAAGGAGAAAGGGATATATCTTAAGCTTTTTAAATAAGGGATAAGTACAATACTGGGAATTTGTTAATATTATCTCATGCTAAATTTTAAAATGCATTTCCAGGTGCAGCATTTAAAGATGAAACTGTTTAAGTGATGGGATCATTGGCTTCCCTGTGTCTGGGAGCTGTTATTGTAGGGATGGGACTGAGTGTTGTGCTGTGGTGAGATAATGTTGGGAGGAGCCTGCTGGATATACCTGGATGGGCAGAAAAGCAAGGAAATCAATCATTTGTCAGAGGAAATAGAAATAGTTGTGGTTTAAGGCCCAGGCTCTCCTGTAATGTTCATTGAAGTCAGTGAAGAGCTCCAAAACCAGCTCCTTCTGTCAGTATTGACCAACCTGGAGAGAACCATTCAAAACTTTCAATTTTAGTAGGAGAAAATTAATTCATTGACATTATAAAGCATATTGACTGCTTTGGGGAGGATAATACTTTAGAGGGTAATACTTTGAAATATCTCAGTTGTGCAGGTTTTTAATGTCATCATTCCAGTGTCAGAGCCTAGGGCAGAGCACAAAGAGACAAAGTTGTGATCTTAGTGACTTCTATGTACACCAGTATATAATTTATTATTTATTATAATTATTTATATTAATTATATATTTATTTATATATTTATTTATTACCTATGCCTAATTTCATGCTTCTGGAGTGACTCTGGGGCAAGGTGCAGTGGGACAGGGTGAGCACTGCCCTGGGAAATGCAGCCCAGGGATCTTGCAGCAATAAGTGTAGTAACAAATTAAAAATAAATCGACTAAAAATAGAGTGTTCATCACCAAACCTGGAACTCGACACGCTGTCAGACATCAGTCCCCAAAAGGGCCCCAGGTGCCCTGGCCATGGGGAAGGGACCAGCCCTGCTCAGCTGCTGCTGCCCAAACACAGAGCCTGGGAATTGTTTCCACATGAGGGCACGGGGCTGCTCTGGCAGGAGCCCCTGTCACAAACCTCCCTCTCTGGCTGGCAGAGGACACTTGTCAGGCACAGGACAAAGGGCAGAGAATGACCTTTTAGGACTGTTTTACTCCACTTTGAGTAGGTTTTTTAATGCTGTCATTGCCCTGAGCGTTGGCACGTTGGAGGTTGTGACATATATCACTAAATCTGAATGCTGAGGTTTGTGCTGCCCTTGTTCTTCCCCCAAGGAACAATTCCTTCCCAATATCCCATCTAACCCTGCCTCTGGCAGTGGAAGCCATTCCCCCTTGGCCTGTCCCTCCAGCTCCTGCTGTCCTTGCCCAGGTTCCTGGTGTCCTTTCCCAAGTCCTGCTGTGTGGAGCTGTTGGAAGGACAAGGGTGGCATCCTTGTGACAGCTCCTCACTCCTGGAGCAGTCACCAAAGGGATGCCCTAAGGCTCCTTTCAGCTCTGAGAAGGACACTGTGTTTAACTGAAATTCTCTGGGATCAATTTTAACTCACATGAGCTTATTTTAGGAGAGAGCCATGGCACCAAATCCTGCACTGACCTGCAAGCTTGGCCCATGAATATTAATTGTTTCCATTTGAATGTCCCTTAATACCTCCAGAATTTCAGGTCAATGTAACTACCTTTGCTGCTAATTTAATTAGCATTCATTTAGAAGAAAACATCCTTTGGCATTTGACAGCATTTAAACTTTATGTTGCTCGTTCAGAAATAACTCCCAAGGGGAAGAAGTCACTTAGGGAATGTTTGAAAAATCCCAAACTATTTGGAGATTAAACTGTTGCTTTACTTTCCTTCCTATGTATTTCCTCATACTGAAATAAGCCTTGGGCTTTTAAATCCTCAATTTACATGAAGGAATGTATCAGATAATAATAATAATAATAATAATCACTGAATATATTTGTATCAGGTAGCAGCAGCATCAGTTTCTCTGGGGAGGACAAGTGATTTTTGTGCTTCTTTGGGGGTTTTTGTGTATTCTAAACTGCTGCTGCTGGTTGATGATGATGGTAACTGTTCATGTAACACATGGAATATTTTGACTTCAGTATTTCTGGGGATTTTTGTAGCCTAGAAAACTCCATGGCAGCACCTGCTGAAGCAGCAAAGGCTGGTGCTCAGGTAAAAATCCATGAAAAATTCTGTCAGGCATTTAGAAAACATGGAGATCTTGCTGTCTGCTGCTAAGATGATCCAGCAGAGGTTATCACACCCCCAGGAGGGTGGTTTTCCTCCATTTTGCTATAAATCCAAACTTGAAGATAACTTATCAAAAGACTATTTTTAGAGATTATACCCCTATAAAAATCTTCAAAACGATCTTTTTTCTCCCAGCCTTCAGGCTTTTCTGCCTGTCCTTTCACTGGCAGCATGATTGTAAAGCTTTTAAGCCCTTACAAAAGATAACATGCTCTTGATGAGGTTTAAAGATATCTTATTTCAGATTAATTTAAATGAACCCAGAATAAAGTGACTCTGAGTAAAGCCTTTACTGAGCTAAGACTTTCTGCATTTTTGCAGCAATTAACTTGAAAGTGGCATAATTCAAATGGTAAATTTCTGTGTGCAGGGAAGGGCCTGGACAAGGGACCGTTGGCCTTTTATCTTTTGAAAGAGGATTTCATAAATCCATTATTGTTCAAAATATAATACCAATTTGGGGAAATTTCAGCTGTGACCTCTTTTGATTTTTGAGGAGAGACAGGTGAGTTCAGGCATTGTTCTTTGTCCCTAAAAGCAAGGGAAGGGGTTGGAGAGGTGGGGTGACAGAAATGTGGATCATGGAAATGTTTCCCAGGGCAGTGCTGTTGCAGGAGGAGCTCCCTTCCCAGTGCTGATGGGGTTATTTGAAATTGTGGTTATTTGGAATAATTTCCTGGTGGCTGTGAGGTATCTTTGAGGTAGCTGAGGGAACAGGGAGAGCTGCCTCACTGAGAGCTGTAGGTTCTGCATCCCAGCAGGAGGGGTTTGCATCCAGAAATCCAAGACAAAACAATATTTCTTCTAGGTAAACATTATGTAGTGTAATTAATTCTAGAAATAGTTCATTGTTTTTCATTTTGTTAAGCATTCAGAGGATTTTTCCCCAAAGGCTGGGCCAGTGCTGGCCTGGCTGCTGGCACTGCGGGCAGGGATTGCCATCTGCTGGCAGCCAGCCCTGCCCGGAGCAGCAGCAATAATTCCAGGAGAGATTCCCAGTGCTCAGCTCCTGGAGGAGCTGTGGGAGCTGCTGGGAGCCCAGTGAGTCCCCCTGAGCTGGGCAGTGCCCGGGGTGTGCAGGGACAGGCTGGTGTCACTGTCACACACAAAATGATTCACACAGACACAGCTCCGTGTGGGGTAGAGGAAGAAAAAAGCTTTATCCTGTCCTTTCAGTATTCACAGATTCTCGACAACGACCAGGGATTGGATAGATAGGTTACTGTCACCCTCAGAATCAGGCCTTTCCATGTTGTTTTCAGAATTTCTAGTCATTTTTTCAGGAAAGTAACTGTAAACATAGGTGTTTATACATTCCATTAAAGATATGCCTTTTGATGGACGTCTCTCATGGCCAGTGTGGTTGGGAAGGTGTTAACCTGACTATCCAATCCCTGGTCATTGCTGAAATCCTGTAAATACTGAAAGAACAAATAAACACTTCTGCTTTCACCACACCTCGAGCTGTGTCTGTGTGAATCATTTTGTGTCCGACAGTGACAGGTTACCACCTTCCCAACCACACTGGTCATAAAAACATCCATCAAAAGACCTATCTCTAATGGAATGTATAAACATCTATGTTTATAGTTACCTTCCTGGGAAAGTGTCTAGAAACTCTGAAAAACAATATCAGAAGGCTTGATTCTCAGGGTGACAGGTCAGGGCTGCCCAGAGTGTGCCAGGAGCCAGAGTGCCCTGCTGGGACTGTGAGCTGGGATAGAACTGGGAATGTGAGCTGGGGTAGAACTGGGACTGTGAGCTGGGGTAGAACTGGGAATGTGAGCTGGGATAGAGCTGGGATAGAACTGGGATAGAGCTGGAATAGAGCTGGGACTGTGAGCTGGGATAGAACTGGGAATGTGAGCTGGGGTGGAACTGGGACTGTGAGCTGGGATAGAGCTGGGATAGAACTGGGATAGAACTGGGACTGTGAGCTGGGATAGAACTGGGATAGAGCTGGGATAGAGCTGGGATAGAACTGGGATAGAACTGGGATAGAGCTGGGACTGTGAGCTGGGATAGAACTGGGATAGAGCTGGGACTGTGAGCTGGGATAGAACTGGGATAGAGCTGGGATAGAGCTGGGATAGAGCTGGGATAGAACTGGGATAGAGCTGGGACTGTGAGCTGGAACAGAGCTGGATCTGTGAGCAGGGACTCAGTGACACTCCTGCAGGTACTGAAGGACTCAGTGACACTCCTGCAGGTGTTGAAGGACTCAGTGACACTCCTGCAGGTGTTGAAGGACTCAGTGACACTCCTGCAGGTGTTAAAGGACTCAGTGACACTCCTGCAGGTGTTAAAGGACTCAGTGACACTCCTGCAGGTGTTAAAGGACTCAGTGACACTCCTGCAGGTACTGAAGGACTCAGTGACACTCCTGCAGGTGTTAAAGGACTCAGTGACACTCCTGCAGGTGTTAAAGGACTCAGTGACACTCCTGCAGGTACTGAAGGACTCAGTGACACTCCTGCAGGTGTTGAAGGACTCAGTGACACTCGTGCAGGTACTGAAGGACTCAGTGACACTCCTGCAGGTACTGAAGGACTCAGTGACACTCCTGCAGGTGTTGAAGGACTCAGTGACACTCCTGAAGGTGTTAAAGGACTCAGTGACACTCCTGCAGGTACTGAAGGACTCAGTGACACTCCTGCAGGTACTGAAGGACTCAGTGACACTCCTGCAGGTGTTAAAGGACTCAGTGACACTCCTGCAGGTGTTGAAGGACTCAGTGACGCTCCTGCAGGTGTTGAAGGACTCAGTGACACTCCTGAAGGTGTTAAAGGACTCAGTGACACTCCTGAAGGTGTTGAAGGACTCAGTGACGCTCCTGCAGGTGTTGAAGGACTCAGTGACACTCCTGCAGGTACTGAAGGACTCAGTGACACTCCTGCAGGTACTGAAGGACTCAGTGACACTCCTGCAGGTACTGAAGGACTCAGTGACACTCCTGCAGGTGTTGAAGGACTCAGTGACACTCCTGCAGGTGTTGAAGGACTCAGTGACACTCCTGCAGGTACTGAAGGACTCAGTGACACTCCTGAAGGTGTTAAAGGACTCAGTGACACTCCTGCAGGTGTTGAAGGACTCAGTGACACTCCTGCAGGTGTTAAAAGGGTTGGACAGGGCTTGGAGCATCCTGGTCTGTGGAACAGGACCCTGCCCACGGCAGGGGTGGAACAAGATAGGCTTTGAGGTTCCTCCCAAGCCAAACCAAGAACTGGTTTCCAAAAGCTAAAACCACTCAATTCTGGGAGCTTAGTTTGGGGCAAAATGCAGAAAGAGCCTAGAGACGTGAGAAGGGTGGGGAGAGTTCACGTGAGAGAAGCAGCAAAGTCTGTGTTTGTGCCTGTAAATAAATAGTGCTCCTGGTTCCTGAGGAGCTGAGCAGCAGCCAGCCTGCCCATCCCTGTCACCTTGGAGCATCCTTGGCCAGCACCACAGAGCCTTCAGGTGCTTCATTTCTGTAACTGCTGTGGGATTAAAGTGAGCAGGGGCAAAGGCACCACAGGGTGGGGAAACTCCTTCTCCAAAGGCCCAGAACAGTGAATACATCTTTCCTGAGGGATGTTTCAAAACCAGCAGGTTTAGTTTGTTTAGAAGCCCCAGCCCACACCTGCACAGAGCTGCAGTGGCTCCCTGCAAACAGGAGTTTGCTCTGGCTGTCACAAGAGGGAACTGCAGCACCACTTTGGAGTTGTTAAAACTGCTCTTTGCTTACAAATAAGATCGGCTTTTAATTCGTGCATGAAATTGTCCATTTTTATTGCTTTTGAGAACTTTATTTCTGGTCAGGTAAAACTTGGTAATATCTTCACGGCTTTTCAAGCCTTGCAGAGCCTTTTTGAATTAACTGATTTGCCATGGCAAATTTAAAAGTGCATTTTTTTTCCCAGCACAGAGGTTCATTTAAAAAGGAATATATAAGCTGTGGGAAAAGCAAGGACAAGGATCCCTCTCATGTTCTCCTTCAGACAGATGCACTGCTAAAGGAGGGAACATCTCCATGGGGGTATGGAATGAGAGAAGCTGATGTCAGAATCCCCTGGAAAATGAAAGAGAAGATGACCTGGCTGGTTGTCTGCAAGATGAGTGGGAGTGAGGCAGCCCCTGCAGCGGTGCCAGTCTGGCACTGAGATCCCAGGGATCCAGCTGGCATTCCCAGGGTGGGTCTGGAGTGTGTGGAGCTCCCTGGCACTCACAGGAGCTGCTGGGACATGCTGGGGGCTCCCTGCACCTGGGTATGGCTTGGATTTATCAGAGCTTTTCTTCTACTCTTGAATTTTGTCCCAACCTTGCTTTTCCCAGTTTTTAAGAGCAGGGAGTCCTCATATGAGCAGGTGAGAGCAGGATATCTGCAGGTGTCTCTGCTGGGGAAGGTGACTTTAGGGCTTCCTTGTACCCACCTGAGCTGTAGTTTTTTAATATGTGGTGGTGCTGGGCTGATGGTTGGACTCGGTGATCTTAAAGGTCTTTTCCACCATTAACCATTCCCTGATTCTATGAAAATGTAGAATAAAAGATTCTGAAGAAATCCTTCATTTTGCTCTAAAGAGGACATTGAAATTAACTTGCTCCATTTTTTTTTCCAGTGTTTATGGTCCACTGGAATGGTCAAATCAAGAAATAAACCTTAGACAAACATGACATTTTAGAAAGTCTTTCACAATTCATGATAACGAGCACACGCCTTTTTCTTCAGCCAGTTTGTGTTTTGCCATTGTGTTCCTTGCTGGCACAAGCCAATGTTCTTTCAGAGGACACAGGAAGATCAAATAAAGATGTTTTCAGCCCATGTCTGACTTTGCCCAGCACATGAGCTGAAATTGCACAGGCCAGTGGTTGTTTGTGAATGCAGCATCTTCACTCTGGTCAGTTGTTTTCAACCAGGAAATGTGGGGCTGAACCAAGAGCTGGGACACACATCCCAGCTGAGCACTTCAGTCCTTTGTTTTGTAGGAGTTGGAACAAAGGAGCAGCCAAAAATGTGATCCATTCTCCAGCTGTTCCCACCCCTGTGTGCAGGATCAGCCAGAGCACCCTGCTAAAACCCTGGTTGGAGTGTCCCAGGTGGCTCCTGCTCTGCTGCCTCCCCTCCTGCCCCTGAGCCTGGCACGGGAGGTGAGGGGTGGTGCTCAGGGGGCTGCAGCTGCTGCAGGGCACTTTGGGGCTGGGGGTGCCCTGGGGGTGCCCTGGGGGTGCCCTGGGGGTGCCCTGGGGCTCCTCCCAGCTTCATGCCAGCCCCATGGAGCTGTGCTGGACGTGACTCTGGCTCGTGGCCTGAGTCAAAGTCAAAAGCTGGCACCAGGGAGTCTTCCTCAAACTCTTTGTTGCACACAGAATGCATTGCAAGTTATTTTTTCTCATCCAAGGAAACAGAATGGAGTAATTACTAACTTCATTTTTCTGTCACAGCAGAAAAATCAGATAGAAAATGCAGTGTGGTAAGCCTGGAGTTCTAACTTGCTCCAGGAGTTAGGATTCAGTGCAAATCCAAATGCACAAAACCACCAAAATCCAAGGTACATTAAACATCTTTCAGTTCTGAAGAAAATGCCAAGTAGACAGTAAAAGCCACAGCAACAGGTTGCAGTAGTGTGTAAATCAGAGCTCACATCCTCCAGAAAGCTGCCATTTCTCAGATCATAAACCCTGGGTATTTCTGCCTGGGTTCCCTTGCAGAATTACAATCACAGGATGGGAAGCAGTGGGTGAAGTCTTTATATGAAGAAGCTGGAACCTGTCCTGTGGCTGGCCCTGAGCTGTCCTGGGGGGCTCAGGGGAAGAACCCAGAGCTGCTCTGGCTCTGATAATCTGTATTTGGGGACACTGGGCTCTGTGTTCAGCTGCTGCCACCCCTGAGCTGTGCCCGGGGCTCCTGGTGCTGCTCTCACCTCCAGCTCTGCAGGGCCCCAGCGCTCCCAGGAGCTGCTGCTGCTGAACGAGGTGCCAGGGAGATGGGGCCATGATGTGCCAGCTCCAGAGGAATCTGCCATCCCTCAGGTGCCAGGGAGATGGGACCATGATGTGCCAGCTCCAGGGGAATCTGCCATCCCTCAGGTGCCAGGGAGATGGGGCCATGCCCTGTGCCAGCCCCAGGGGAATCTGCCATCCCTCAGGTGCCAGGGAGATGGGACCATGATGTGCCAGCTCCAGGGGAATTTGCCATCCCTCAGGTGCCAGGGAGATGGGGCCATGCCCTGGGAGATGGGGTCATGTCCTGTGCCAGCCCCAGGGGAATTTGCCATCCCTCAGGTGCCAGGAGCTGGAGCTGCACAAGGGCAAAGCCCAGCTCGTTACCGTGGCTGTTCTGAGACACCCGTGGGACTGACCCAGGAGCGGCTCACGGAGATCTCAGCCCCGTGGTCTCTGAGAACAGATCTTTGCTGTTCCACAGCTGCAGCTGGGTTTTGCAGGTATCTCAGCATTTGGCTGAGTGATGCTTCTCTCTGCCAGCAGAAATGATGTGCAGACCCAGAGCCCTAGGAAGCAGCATGTGGAATTAATTATTTAGTAGCTTAATACATGGATTTTTTCAGGTCTTTGGTTGCACAGTTATCAAATAACTCAGCCTTTATTTTCATGATGTAAATGTGAGTAGAAGTAATGTCTAGCAATTTGTAAGGGAGCTTTCAAATGCTAAGATTGGTGTGACTAATAAAATGCATTTCATTAGACAAATTTTCCACACATAAACCTATTTTGTGAATGCAATAATCTGATATTCTCATATGTTAGTCTGCAGGTCACAAGAGAGTATGGGAAAATCATAAAATAATTCAAGGCATATAAACTTGGCTTTTGATTCGCTAGTAAATCAGGGTTCTTTCTTAAAGGAAAAAGGCCGATTGAAAGAAATGTGATTTTAAAATTAATACCAGTATCACAAAGCTATAAAGATTTTATTACTTGGAGCATTCCCTTTGTGAAGATGAGCTGGTCTGTCCTTGTAATCTCCTCTAAAGCAGTGTAGGCTGCAGTTATTTATAGGGATCATATAGAATTTGTAAAATGAAGCGTTTCTTTGGCAGCCTCCTGCATGTGGGTGCAGATTCCCAGAGGTTCCAAGTACAGTAACAAAGACAGAAATGTGACATTCCAGTATGTGATCTCTGGCTACTGATGCAGTGATGAAGATTGGGATGTGCTTTAAACATATTGGCTATTTTCACACTAAAAATGGCCCATTTGCTTTGCAAAGTGGGGGGAGGTCAGTGAGGTTCTGACTGTTCCTGCTCAAACACCAGGCACTAAAAGGATTTCTCCCCTTAAAAGCGCTTCTGTCACAGGAAGCCTTGCAGCCCTGCTGCCTTACCCTGTTCCTCCTCCTCATTTGGGCCCTAATTCCCTTAAAGCACTGTAGACATTTAAAACATTTGAAGTGATTCCCAGCTTTGAGCAGTTAATGGGAACAAAGACCCAAAGGTTGCCCTGAGACCAGTCTGTCTGAGCACCTCGGTGAGCTGGAGGCTGAAAAGGAATCTCATTTCTGAGCCCAACTGCCCATCCAAGTGTAACTCTGGAAATTGAGTATCTCAGTGTCCCAGCACAAACAGAGAGGGAAAAACATAAAACAAGATCACGTAATTGGGAACAGATAGAAATGAGGGAATTGTTGTTCTTGTGCATTGTCCTTCAGCAGAAAAGCAGTAGATTCATTTTGCCACAGACCATTCTGAGTATTTTCTTAAGCCTTCTGTGCTCTCCTTGTTTTTATATTTTGAAACTGTCCCTCTGCTTCTTCTTTTGGCTGTTGGACTGAGGTCTATTGTAGAATTGATGGCTGCAGTTCATTCCTCAGTTCCCAACAGAAGATGTGTTGTTTAAAATAATAATGTCTATATTGTTACTGTGTTCTTTGCTGCAGTTCCAGCTTTGATCTCCTTCAGGTGCAGGGCAGCACTCCCAGGGGAGCAGTTACCCAGAGTGGTGTGAGCAGCAGGGACTCGCTGCCCTCGCTTGTGGCAGCTCGGCCTGGAAGGATCCCAATCCCTCAAGGTCAGATGGTCTTGTCAGGAATATGTGATTCCTGCTGGAAATTATTTCCATGAGATCAGATGGATAGATATAATTAGCAGAACCAAACCAGATAGGATTCTTACAGGAGCAGCTGTGCAGCCAACAAAGTTATTGTATCAGAGATTTTTTTTTTCGATAAGTATTTTACACAGAGTCATATTTCTTTTCACAACAAATTGGATCTTATCCCAAAAGGATTTGCTTTATAGCAAAGCCAGACAAAGAAAGTAAAGCTCATGGTTTGTTCTCGTGTCTCAAAATGTTGTGATAGGCTGAACTGTGCATGGCATAATAAAGTGTTCCATAGCCCTGAGTTTTATTGTAAGATTGCTCCCATTCTGGAGAAGCAGTAATGAAATCCCCTTCCTGAGGGGATGCCTGGGGAGGCTGTTCCTCCCAGCTGTGGTGTGGGTGTGATGTTGGACACGTTCCTGCCCCCTGCAAGCAGCTCTTCCTTGGGACTGAACTTCTGCGAGTGGGGGAGCAGGTGATGCTTAGCAGAGAGCTGATAACTACAGGGATACCTGCACAGGAATCCTGAACAGGGCTGGCCTTCCCACAGGAGAGGGATGAGAGAAGAGTGGGGGGCTCAGAACACACTGATCCCTGTCACACTGGAAATACAGGGGGGTCATGAGTGTTATCTGCATTTACCGTGGGGGGTTTCATGGGTATAAAGAGACTTAAAGCAATTTCCACCCTTGTTTCCCTCCCTCTTCAATAAACTGACCCCTCCTTAGAGATTTCAGATGTTTCAGTGTTTCAGATTGCTCTGAAACAGAGCTGCAGTTGGAGGAACAGGCAGAGGTAACCTTGAACCCCTGAATTCCTGCCTTTTTAGACAATTGAATGCTTATAGCCAACCCCTGGCACCAGTGAGCCAGGCAGCTGCAGCACATTCCAAATATTGCTCTATTTAAAGCATCCCAGGGCTCTCAGAGCAACTGCAGAGGCAAACCTTAACCTGCCATTAAACTAGCAGAGGGGGAATGGCAGAACCAGGTAAGAGGAACAATTAAATGTGAATGTAATAATATACTGAAATTAATAGATCTGAGCAATGCAGTGTGAATATACTCAGCTACCTGTATTCTTGTCTGATACACTGTATATATTTTACTTTTCAGCAAGAAAGTGTAATCACTTTAAAAGCTAATTCTATTAACAGCTTGGGTTTCTCCTGTATTTTTGAATCCTACCCTTTTTTGTTTTCTTTATTTTTTGTAGTTGTCATTCCAAGTTAGCTGACACAATAGGACAGTGTGTAAAATGAGTTATGTTTGACAGCATTTTTGTTATACTGTGTGTAGCTGAACTCCAAGTGTAGTACCAAGTGAACACAGAATAATTTAGATTTTAACCCCACAAAGCTCAAGTGGCAGAGCAAAACGAAATTTTAATAATGACCTTTCCATTGTAAGTACACTTCACTCTTTCCAAGGAGAAAATGCAGTTTATAAAAATGCATTTTATATCTATTGTAAATTTTTATTCACTTAAATTTACAACTGTAGCTGTGGTGTGTGCTGTGTGCACAGTTACTCAGGTAACACTTCTAAAGGGAACTCTTTAATACATCTTCATAGCTACATTCAAAGTTTCTAAAGCCTTATCTCCTGGTTTTTAATGCACCACTGGTATCTAGGGAGGGTGAGTTTCTGCTAAGGCACACAAGGACACTGAACACTGTTTATCTGAGTTTTCACTGGACTGGTAGTCCCAGAAATTACCTTGGTACTGCTTTAACCTGGAGCTGCCATTAGAAAGGCCGGCAGTCAGCAGCTCCAGCAGAGCTGGGACAAACCCCTGTGTGCCCCCAGCAGGATCCAGCCCTGCCTTTGTGCCCCAGAGCAGTGGAACAGCTCAGGGACTGCCTGGCCTAAAGGACACCCAGCTTCAGGGCAGGATTTTTGTGCTGTGGGGTTGCTCATGTGTTTGATATTTTCATGGCAGACACACCGTGCAGTGTCATGGTGAGACAGCTTTGCTGTGCAGAGCTTTAGAAGAACAATGTGGCAATCCTTAAATTATTAAGCATCCCTCCGAGTCTGCCTACTTGATCTAAACTGTGCAAGGTGGTGTGAATAGTTTTACATAATTTATTAATCCCTTCAAAAACCTGTAATTCTGTTAACTGTGTAAAGAGGGGCTGTAAGGGGTTGTAATATATTGGTAATAACAGGATCTCGAAGGCTGTTACTCTGCTTTCTGGCAAGAGTGTGCTGTTTGCAGGAAACTGATAGAAGGGTCTTTAAAACTCTGATGTTTGTGGAGATGTATTGATGTATTGATATATTGATATATTGATGTATTGATAGGATCCCTGCTCCACAAAGAGCCTGGATCTGCCCTGGGCTCCCCTGAGCCTGCTGAGCAGCCTGAGCCGTGGCTCAGCCACCCTGGGACACCCCAGTGTGGCTCTGGTGCCACTCTGGAGCCAGCAGCTCCCTGTCCATGTCACTGACACAGCTTTCTGTGCCAGCCCAGGCCCCGCTGTCCCACCTGGGACACCCCGGTGTGGCTCTGGTGCCATTCTGGAGCCAGCAGCTCCCTGTCCATGTCACTGACACAGCTTTCTGTGCCAGCCCAGGCCCCACTGTCCCACCTAGGACACCCTGGTGTGGCTCTGGTGCCACTCTGGAGCCAGCAGCTCCCTGTCCATGTCACTGACACAGCTTTCTGTGCCAGCCCAGGCCCCGCTGTCCCACCTGGGACACCCCGGTGTGGCTCTGGTGCCATTCTGGAGCCAGCAGCTCCCTGTCCATGTCACTGACACAGCTTTCTGTGCCAGCCCAGGCCCCGCTGCCCCGCCTGGGACACCCTGGTGTGGCTCTGGTGCCACTCTGGAGCCAGCAGCTCCCTGTCCATGTCACTGACACAGCTTTCTGTGCCAGCCCAGGCCCCGCTGCCCCGCCTGCTCGTCCCGGTGCTGCTGGCGCTCGGCTGGGTCGTGGGCTGTGCCCTCATGGTCTACATTGTCTTCTCCTGAGGCACGAAGGGATGGCAGTGTCACCCACAGCCCTGGGGTAAGTGACGGCAGTGTCACCCCCTGTCCTGGGGTAAGTGACAGCAGTGTCACCCACAGCCCTGGGGTAAGTGACAGCAGTGTCACCCACTGTCCTGGGGTAAGTGACAGCAGTGTCACCCACTGCCCTGGGGTAAGTGAAGGCAGTGTCACCCACAGCCCTGGGGTAAGTGACAGCAGTGTCACCCACAGCCCTGCAGTGACAGCAGTGTCACCCACAGCCCTGGGGTAAGTGATGGCAGTGTCACCCACAGCCCTGGGGTAAGTGACAGCAGTGTCACCCACAGCCCTGGGGTAAGTGACAGCAGTGTCACCCACTGTCCTGGGGTAAGTGAAGGCAGTGTCACCCACTGTCCTGGGGTAAGTGACGGCAGTGTCACCCACTGTCCTGGGGTAAGTGACGGCAGTGTCACCCACAGCCCTGGGGTAAGTGACGGCAGTGTCACCCACTGTCCTGGGGTAAGTGACAGCAGTGTCACCCACTGTCCTGGGGTAAGTGATGGCAGTGTCACCCACTGTCCTGGGGTAAGTGATGGCAGTGTCACCCACTGTCCTGGGGTAAGTGACAGCAGTGTCACCCACAGCCCTGGGGTAAGTGATAGCAGTGTCACCCACTGTCCTGGGGTAAGTGACAGCAGTGTCACCCACTGTCCTGGGGTAAGTGATGGCAGTGTCACCCACAGCCCTGGGGTAAGTGACAGCAGTGTCACCCACAGCCCTGCAGTGACAGCAGTGTCACCCACTGTCCTGGGGTAAGTGATGGCAGTGTCACCCACAGCCCTGGGGTAAGTGACGGCAGTGTCACCCACTGTCCTGGGGTAAGTGACAGCAGTGTCACCCACTGTCCTGGGGTAAGTGACAGCAGTGTCACCCACTGTCCTGGGGTAAGTGAAGGCAGTGTCACCCACTGTCCTGGGGTAAGTGAAGGCAGTGTCACCCACAGCCCTGGGGTAAGTGACAGCAGTGTCACCCACTGTCCTGGGGTAAGTGATGGCAGTGTCACCCACAGCCCTGGGGTAAGTGACAGCAGTGTCACCCACTGTCCTGGGGTAAGTGACGGCAGTGTCACCCACAGCCCTGGGGTAAGTGACGGCAGTGTCACCCACAGCCCTGCAGTGACAGCAGTGTCACCCACAGCCCTGGGGTAAGTGACAGCAGTGTCACCCACTGTCCTGGGGTAAGTGACGGCAGTGTCACCCACTGTCCTGGGGTAAGTGACAGCAGTGTCACCCACTGTCCTGGGGTAAGTGATGGCAGTGTCACCCACTGTCCTGGGGTAAGTGACAGCAGTGTCACCCACTGTCCTGGGGTAAGTGACAGCAGTGTCACCCACAGCCCTGGGGTAAGTGACGGCAGTGTCACCCACAGCCCTGCAGTGACAGCAGTGTCACCCACAGCCCTGCGGTGATGGTGTCACCCACAGCACCCTGCAGTGACAGCAGTGTCACCCACAGCACCCTGCAGAGGTGGCAGTGTCACACACCAGCCCCCCCCTGCCCTACTTGGCACTGCCACCCTTTTAAATGGATTTTTCTGTGTCTTACAGGTCAGAAGAACCTACAGTGATGTTGAGGAGAAGAACACGGAAATTCAGTTTACATTTCTCATGAAAATAATACATATAAAATGAGTTAATTTTAATATCAACAATGTAAATGTCGTGCACACTTTTTATCCTTTGGGAGGACTCACCAAACCAATTTCCCTGTTCTCAGATTATTTGCAATTGAGGGAGTGATTTTGGATTCCTGTGGTAGGTCAGACACCTGCCTGCTTGCTGAACAGCAAACTTTTAAAATAGCTACTACCAGCTAAGGAACTTCAAGCTTGCTAGAAACAGGCAAGGGTTAATTTCTCATAGGGTCTGGCAAATATTTTTAGCCTTATTATGGGGAAAATCTCCTGGAGTCTATTGTTATGAAACAGAAACTTTGTATGTCCTTCAAAAAGAAAACCTCAGGATAATTCAGAGCTGGGAGGGTTGTACAGCTGAATGTGTCTGGATCTCAGACTCACCAGGGGCCCTCAGTGTCTTCTACTGGGGGGTTTGCCTTCTTAATTATAATTGGAGACAATTATATCCCCCCACTCAATAATAAGCCATGTGAATTTTCAGTGACTTTGCCATTTAAATCACAGCTGAACATCAGATCACTGCATTTTCACTGACAGCTTTGGGCTTTTGAGCGTGAAGATTTTTCTACTGCAGAACTGCATTTCTGAGAAGATGAAGTCATTAATAATGCAATCCCCAGTTAAAGCAGAGAATTGATTGTGAGAGGCATGACTGGAAGATCCCAGCAAGATGTAAGTTTAAGGGAATGTGAAAAAATTCTTAATGACCTTGATGGGGTTAAATAGAGAATGAAACTATTTTTTTGATTCCTGCTCACACAATTGGTATCATTTTGAGAACGTGAGGAAGGCACATCAGTCAGACATTCCATCTCCATCTGTGGGCACTGTCTGTTGAGCTTTAGGAATGGAAACACAAATAGATGTGACCATAGTGCAGCCATGGCCATTCCTGGGCATTCCAGCAGTCAGCAGGAGCACTGAAGTGTGACATTCCGTTTGGGAATTGTCTTAACCCCGGGTTTCTTCACCTGTGAATGAACTCAGGGCACAGGGGGGATCCAGTCTCATCAGATGTCCTGAAACAGAGGGGTTAAACCCTGGGGATTCCCGATTTCTGCGTGGCTGCTGTGTCCTGTGAGCACCTGAGCAGCACCTCAGGGAGTCCCTGCAGTGGGAACATCTCCCTCCCTCCCTGCCAGGGGCTGGCTGTGCCCAGAGCCCACCCTGAGCACACACCTCAGGGTCTCACCTTCAATTCCTCACTGAGCCCACCCAGACCGATCCAGCTGTGACTCCACAGTGACCACGGCTGTGTTTTTACAACTCACTTCATTTACCAGGCACAGAGGGAAATGGTTCTGAAAGGTCCCACTGGCCCAAACAGCTCTTTGGGTGTCTCACAACGCTGGAAATCAAATGTTTCCAATTAAAATGTTAGAGATAAAATGTAAACACTACAATCTGGTTTAGCTTTACCTGATTTTTGAGATCTGATTTGGCAGAGCAAACCAAAATAACTTTCTAGGCTGGCGTCAATATTGTCGAGCTGACTTGCTGTATACAAAGCAGAAGTTTCTGCCAGTTTTATGGGGTAATAAAGAGAGGATTATTCCAAGAAAATATGCATCCCCCACGCTGCTGGAAGATCGCTGAGCACTGCAGAGTGACCTTTTGTAACCACCTTCAGACAACCCACTTGGGTGTCTGCTCGTGGTGCAGCATGAAGCTCTCCTTACGTGTGGGGGTGAAAGGTTTGGGATTTTTCATTCCTGAAAAATAAAACGAGTGTTTGAGAGACAGGTTCTTTTCTCTCAGAGAGATGCTGGTGATTGAGGGGGAAAAAACCATGTACATTCAGATTTCTTGCAAAATGCTGGTGCTGCACTATTAAAGCCAGGTGATAACTTCAGTGTCAGGCCACTACAATATTGTTACAGTGTGATGCCAGGCTTGCCCCTCGGCCTCTGCCTGGATTTCCCCATTTCCCCTGAACAGCTCTTGGAGTAAATCGAGCAGAGAGTCCCCCTGTCCTGGGATGCAGCATGTGGCATCCTGGAAACTTCCAGGCTCATGTTTATATTCTTTCAATGCTTGTAATCCCATTTAAGGATGTTGGTGTACACAGAGCATGACTGGTGCAGAGCATGTCCGTGGTGCAGAGCAGAGCTGTGGGGATAACTCCTGTATGGGAGTCAGAGTTTGGGTGGGACAGGGATAACACCTGTATGGGAGTCAGTTTGGGTGGGACAGGGATAACTCCTGTATGGGAACCCCAGAGTTTGGGTGGGACAGGGATAACTCCTGTATGGGAACCCCAGAGTTTGGGTGGACAGGGATAACTCCTGTATGGGAACCCCAGAGTTTGGGTGGACAGGGATAACTCCTGTATGGGAACCCCAGAGTTTGGGTGGACAGGGATAACTCCTGTATGGGAACCCCAGAGTTTGGGTGGACAGGGATAACTCCTGTATGGGAACCCCAGAGTTTGGGTGGACAGGGATAACACCTGTATGGGAACCCCAGAGTTTGGGTGGGACAGGGATAACACCTGTATGGGACTCAGAGTTTGGGTGGACAGGGATAACTCCTGTCCGGGAGTCAGAGTTTGGGTGGGACAGGGATAACTCCTGTCCGGGAGTCAGAGTTTGGGTGGACAGGGGTAACACCTGTCCGGGAGTCACTCTGGCTGGGACAGGGATAACTCCTGTATGGGAACCCCAGAGTTTGGCTGGGACAGGGTTTGGGGTGACACCTGCCAGGTGCGCTCCGCAGGGGGGCGCTGTTCACCCGCCCCCGCCCTCAGGAGCCCCGGGGCCCTCGGAGCGACCCCGAACCGGAGCCGGGGGTCTCGGTGTGACCCTGAACCGGAGCCGGGGGTCTCGGTGTGACCCCGAACCGGAGCCGGGGGGTCCCAGAGCGCCCGGTGTGACCCCAAACCGGATCCGGGGGTGCCGGAGCGCCCGGTGTGACCCCAAACCGGATCCGGGGGTCCCGGAGCCCCCGGTGTAAGCCCGAACCGCCAGCGAACCCGGATCAGGAGGGACGCGGAGCCCAGCAGCGCCCGGCACGCCTCAGGTAGGAGCCCCGGGCGGGTCCGTGGTGGGCGGGCCGGGCCCTCAGAGGTGTCCGGGTCATCAGAACCATCCGGGCCGGACCCTCAGAGCTGTCCGGGCCCCAGAACCGTCCGGGCCCTCAGAGCCATCCGGGCCGGGCCCTCAGAGCCGTCTGGGCCATCAGAGCTGTCCGGGCCGGGCCCTCAGAGCTGTCCGGGCCATCAGAACCATCCTGGCCGGACCCTCAGAGCTGTCCGGGCCCCAGAACCGTCCGGGCCCTCAGAGCCATCCGGGCCGCGGGGCCCGGCTCAGGTGAGGCGCTCCCTCGCCTGTGGAGGGCCCGTTTGTTCCCCTCAGTCTCCAGCCCCGTTCCAGCTCCCTCCGAGCGCTGGGGGCTTTTTGTTTGTCCTTGTTCTGGGCAAAGCTGTTCGGAATGTGGGTTCCTGTGTGAAATGTTGGTTTCCGTGTGAAAATCGAGGAGCTCTGGCTTCCCCGTCTCCGTGAGAGGCTCGCTCCTGTGCAGAGCCGATCCTGGGAGGTGCAGAGGGATTTGTTGGTTGTGCTCTGTGTTTTCTGAGCTGTGGGGCTCAGGGGCAAGCACAGGTATTTATTTGCAGAGAATTTTTGTTTTGTATTTTTGTAATTCCTATGAAGAACACGCACTGCATTTGGCTCATAATTTCAGTTTATTATCAAAATGTTTTGATCAGATGACAAACCCAGAAAGCTAAAAGGAAATAGGTTTTTAAATAGACCTATTGTAGCAGTCATCTGAGGTATCTGGTACTTGGTTTGGAAATGTCTTTGCTTTGATAAACAAAGCAGTAAGTTCCTTTGCAATCTGCATGAGGATGTTTAATACATATCATTGCAGATTTAAAGCCTTTTACCCTCTTACTTAAAGCTCCTTCAGACTCTTGTAATCAGCTGTGCAGCTTTCCTGACGTGAGGACTGACATTGATCAGAACACGTACAAGTAATGTGCAGGATCAGAGCCTAAGCACTGACAGAGTCAGCCTGAAAACTCCAATGTTTGTGCCCTCCATTGGAGAACTCAGTTTTGTAGGCTTTATCTTATTGCCCAATACCATGCTTTAGTCCCATTTCCCAGTTCTATGCAGCCACTGATAAAATATGTTACAATACTTCAAGTCAAAAGTGTAGCTCAAGATTTAAATATAAAAACTATGATTTATACATTACTAGAAACTTTAAAAAAGAGCAACTTTAGAGAAGGCAAGAAAAAGCTTAGAAAATGGTGAAAGGGTCTTTGATCACAATCTTACAGATTATTGGTACAGAAATTAATAAATTACCTACGATTTCAGTTGGGCTGGAAAGCTGTAAATTAACTGTTGTAAATAGGGGCTTCAGGTAATACACGCTGAAGTAATTAGTGAGAAGTTACTTAAGTACAGCAGGTCTTTGGACTCCTCTTGTGTAAATGGTTTCAAGTAAAACTGAAAACATTTGGTAGAACAGATTTCCTATAACAGCAGAGGGTACAAAGTCTGACAGTGGGATAGAAACTGTCATCTCTCTGTCGTGTTGTGATGGCTAAAATGTGTGTTACTGAGTACTTCCCTCCTCCCCCGATCAGAAATCTGCATTCACCGGCCGGGGGGAGATCATGTGTTATACTTTGCCATTTTAAAATGAATCCAAAAAGCCACTGGCTGTGGGGGCAGGGTTAAAACTACAGGTGAGGTGTGGCTGTGCATGGCCAGGTGAGTTAGGTCCTGTGGGGCTCTGGGGGGAGAAGCAGCCAGGCAGGCAGCGCTGCCTTAGTCCTTCGGTGCTGTGCTGGGTGGTGACTCGGGGTTTGCATGTTTACCAAGGATTACAGACATGTCTCTAGCATATTCCCCTCAGCTTTCGTCCCTCCTCCCCTTCTCAAAATCAACGGGAAAGGTCTCTTTTCCTGGAAAGCTCCTTGAGATGTGAGGTTTGCAGTCCGTCACCAAACGCGGCACTTCTTGGCAGGATCCATGTTGTCTCTTGTGGTGCATGAAAAGGCTTCTGAAAACTCTGGGGAGTTCTGCAGTGATCCCAGGACCCTTTAAAACAAAGCAACACGCTGTCATTGCTGCTCGCCTTGGTTTGAAACAAACAACACGACCCATATTTTGTAACTTGTTTTGTTGTGTCACCTCACTCTAATGTGGGGAACGCCCTGTTGCCGAGCTCTGGCTGTTGCTTCATTTCACCTCAAGGGCTGGCTGCGTTTTCTTCTTCAGCTCATCTTGCCCCTAGTGCAACCCCAAAAATACAGGACCTGTCCCTTCCTCATGGCTGGCTCTCACAAGCCAGTTCTTTCACCTAGAACAGATTTCTTGCTTGTCAATATTTTTCACTGAGGATTTTTTCAGCTATGTTTTGCTGACAAGTTTCTTGGTGAAGGGAAAACAAGACCCTGAGGTCAAGGGCTGTGGTGGTAACTCGTCAGTGAATGTTCATTTACATTTTTACACCAACCAAGGTTTAACTGAGATCATGCTGCTCCTCTGGGCGTTCTGCACAGATTTTCCAGTGAATGAGTTTCCTGGCAAAAAGACTCATACAAACAATGGCTTTCAACTCAACATGGAAAGTAAGTATGAGGCCATTCCAGCTCAGGCTGATTTTATACGTGTGATTGTGAACATGTGTGAATAGATCTGCTAAGAGGGATTCTGGATTGGGAGTACAGCAGCACACACCTGTGCAGGGAAGCAGGTCAAATACAGATACTGATGGACAGTGGTCATGGCCCAGAAGTTCTTTAAAGAACTCTTTCTTTGAGTAATTCATGATTATTCTGAGAATTATGTTCATCATTAGAACCAGGGTGCGCCCACAGAAGCTGAGGTGAAGTTCAGCAGTGACACCTGCAGCACCTCAACTGTTCTACAAGACCAAAAGTGACTCCCTGGTGTTGGAAGCCAGCAGTGGAACAGGAGATGGCACAGAAAAAGGGTTATCAAAAAAATCATGCATTTTGGTGACCTAGCTGTGCTTCACTGCTCCAATAAATTAGAACAGCTAAAATGGATGCTCTGCAATTAACAATTTTTATGAGGAGCTGCCTGTCCTACTTGAAAGGAGAAACAGCCCACAGTTAGTGTAGCAAATGTTGAAAAGGCTCATCACGCTCCCCAAATAATAATCAAAAAAGGCACATTGGGAGCCTTTGTGACTCTCCTGTAGTATGTTATTAGGTGTTAATTTTGTGGGTATGTCTCATGGAATGTTTTCTATTTTAGAGCTCTTAGGGGCCTCATCCTAAAAATGCCCGCCCATTCTAAAAATGTTGTCTGGTTTCTCATGAACACTTGTATCATTGCATGTAAAGTTTATAGCCTGTCCTACCGAGGTACAGACAGCACAGAATGATGTAATGTATCCAGGGTACACACAAACACAGCTTGTTACACTGAGATGCCGAACTAGTCAACTTCAAAGGCCTTGTGCCTCATCCAAATCAGATGTGCTGAGGTTCTGAACAGCCTCTGGAGCCTCATTAGCACTGAGACCAGACAGGAATGACTGCAGGAGCTGGTGCACAAACTGCCTGTGGGAGAGATCCCAGATAGCACAACCCACCCGCAATGAGGGCAGTGAGGGAACAGTCGCCGCTTTCACTAAATGTTTGAGTGTGGGATAAACAAGATTTGGCCGTTGAAAGAAAGATACTGGAATTAATGTAGTGGATTGTATCAGCAGAGAGCCTGGCTATTGTGGACATGGAGCCTGGAGATGACTCAGCCTTCCAGAGCAGATGCTGTGATGGCTGCACTACCACTGATATGGTGGCATTGGACCAAACAGGTTTATTAGAGCACGTTCTTACGCTGCTGATGAATAGGCTGCTCTTGACTTCAGATAAAAAGAAAAGATCCTAGTCTAGCTCAAAGGCTTGTACCAGGAGCAGCCACGTTTCCTGCATGGCTCTGCTGAATGGAGCCCAGCTGATCTGGAGAAGGCTGGCTGAGCACACCAGACACAAAATGCACATCTGCTGTTGTACCACAGCACATGGGTTTGTTAGGAGTGAGGGGCAGTGATCTCCCACTGGTTCTGCCTGTGACTTCAGTGGAGGACAGAAGTTCATCCGTGCTGTTGGTGTATAAGAACCCTGTCAGGAGCTGTTACAGGAGCCAGGGACTTGTGGATGAGCCCTGGATTTCAGACACAGCCACTGGGGCTCTGCAGTGACACAGTGACAGCCAGGTGATGGGGTGTGTGTCCTGTGGTGGAGACTGCCAAAGCTGCTCCATAGTGTGGACAGAATTAAGTTGGATCTTCTCAAGGATGAGACAATGATCCCACATCTTTCCTCTGCCTGTGGAGCTGCCTGGGAGGGGCTTTGCCTGTTTGGGCAGTGCTGGGCTGGAAGGGACAGGGACAGCCCAGCTCGTGTCGCCTCCTAAGCAGCCCCAGCATGCTCTGCCTGTGGATGTGTGTGTGTTAAAGCTCCCCTGGGAAGGCAGCCCAGCCTTGGGCAGGGTCACTGCAGCTCCCCCACAAACAGCCCTGTGTGTTGCAGGGGTGTTACACCTCGGGATTGCACTGGGAGTTGTTGGCTCTGCTGACCTGAATTTGCCTGGGCTGTGCACGTCTGTCTTGATGGAGTTCACTGCATATTCTGGTCTGTACGTTCCACACCACACCTGCACAGGTAACAAAGAAAAGCATCATTAGCCTAAGATTTTGCAGGAGACCTGCTGTCATTTAACTATGAAATATCTAATGTTTGTGAGAATAAATTTCACATTAGAACACAGAGAAAAAAGAATGTATTTTGTTAAAAAAGTACATCATTGTCCTCAGACAAAGGCACTTGGGCACAAGGTACTTCAAACCAGGCTTATGAGTAGCTGAATTAATTTCTTTAGGGAAGATAAAAATCACCTAACAAGACTTTATTTTCACTGCTTTGCAGTGAACACTGCTCAGCTCTGCAGCTCTGCCAGCTCTTAGCTAGCCCACGGGACTCAGCCTGTTGTGACTTGCCATTAAACTGTAATGTCAAGTGGTTTTCAAAGCCCTCAGGCAAGAAGTAAAGGATACCTGTGCGAAGTTCAGAAAAAACAGCTGTTTGTGGTTCATGTCGAGACCAGGAAGAAGCTTTTCTTTTCCGTGTTTTCTCACAAAGTTTTCGTAAGCCTGCAGAATGAAGTGAGTAGAAATGTTACCACTTCCAGCAATTTTCCAGTCAAAATGAAAAGATGATGAGGAACATGGATTCTTTGACATAATTAATCATTGCCTCCCTTGGCCATCCATCCCACATGAGCCACTTTGAAGCAGAAGACAACAGGGTCATTTCTTAGTACTGTGCTATCAATTATCTAACGCTGCATTATGAAAAAGAGATTTTTTTCCACTGTGGGTTTTCTGGGATTTGGTTTTTTTAAAGTGAATTGCAGAAGACTTTAAAACCTCGCCATAGTAAGAACAGCTGCTTTCATGTTTCTTATGGAGACATGTGTCAAATGATGTGTTGTTAGTGTATCATCCCTAACGAAAGATGCTGCAGAAATGTTCTGCCTGAAGTCAGTGCCAAGGCACCGCAGGAGTAAAGTCAATCAGCTGCCCCAGTGCAAGTGAGGAATGAGCAGATAGCAGGTCCATGGAAAAGGCTCTGGAAGTTTCCATGGATAGCAGCTGAACGAGAGCCAACAGTGCCACTGCACTTCAAAAAAGGCGAGTGTCATATTGGGATGTGTAAACAGGAGTGGCTTATATGAAATACATGAAGTAATCCTTCTACTCCACTTGGCGCTGGCCAGGGCTCAGCTGGAGCACTCTGTCCACTTTTGGGCACTGCCCTTCAAGAAAGATGTGGACCAACTGGAGAGAGTCCAGAAGAAAGCAGCAAGAATGAGCAGAGGTCTAGCAAACATGACCTATGAGGAAAGATCGAAAGAATTGGGTTTGTTTAGTCTAAAGGAGAGAAGTCTGGGCCTTGAAGCATGTAAGTCTTCAAATATGTGAAAGGTCACAGGAGAGAAAGGAGCAGATTGTTGTGTTTGCGCTGTTGGAGGCAGAGGCACGGCACTGGGAGTGCCACGAGGAGCCAGCGGGAATGCTCCTGTGGGAGCTTGGAAGGATGCAGAAGGGGTTGATTCTACCTGCATGGAGAGGGTGGAATATTGACCTCTCAAGATTCCTTTTGGACCTTTCTTATTGTTTATATGATGTCATAATAATTTTTAATACTTCTGACCTAATTTTTCTGGCTACTCCCATTCCTTTCAGAAAGCGTATCCCCTTTCATGGCTTTGTACTTCGCACAAATATTCCAGTAACTGAAGATCAGACTAATCTAATAAGCCTTATGCCTCTTTTAGGCTTCCAAATCATTCCTTAAACTCTCATTAATAATTGTGTTTGCCCTCAAACTTGTCCATTTCCAGTGAGAACTTGGAGGAGCGTGAGTTGGCCTATGCATCCCAGAGGCTCTTTTGTTGAGCAGTGACAGCACTCAGTTGTCAAGTGTTGAGTATTTTGCCACAGAGGAAGGTTTTCGGGGAAGGAGAAGGAGGATCACGTTGTTGAGGCTTGCAGCCATCGGATTTGTGAGTAACAAGAAAAGCTGATAGAGAAGCTGACTCTCTACTCTCTTCCAGACCATGCTCACAAAAGGAACCTTTGTCTCTCTGGCTGTCAGTCTCAAAGGTGGCCAATCTAGGGAGTCCAGCAGCTGTTTGAGGAAGAGAAGGAAAGCAAAGCCAAAAAGCATCCAGCTCCCTTGGAAGGCTTAGTGCAGGGAGTCCAGTGTCTCTGACATCTTGGGATACCAGTACAGAGGGCCCAAGTCACCTGTACAAGATGAAAAGCAAAGTGTTTTTGTTCATGGGTCAGAAGAAAGTCATTCTGCCCCGCCTTTCTGGCATGAAAAAGCTGGTGAAAAAACCAGCCAGAGGCAGACAGCTGCTGCTATCAGCACTTTCTTTAGGTCATGGTCCAAGTGTGAGCCAGTGAATGTTTCCATTCCACACATTCCTTATGCACAAAGGAAAAAAAAAATGGAAAAGAGTTCCCTAGGAACAGGTAATCTGTAGCCTGACATGATTAACAGGATGAGATAAATACCACAGCTGGCCAGTAGCTTTAATCCAGGCCTTGATGGCAGTCAGTCTGCTCCTGTCTCTAACACAGAAATTGTGTTTCTTCTTCCAAGGCTTGGCAACTGATTTTCTTAATCTCTGACAGTTTCAACTAAAACAGAAAAATGGACACTTCTTACCTTGTATGCTTGTCTCACACCCCCATTATCAGCAATGTTTTCTCCTAGTGTGTTGATTCCACTCAGCTGTAGAATAGAAAGAAAAAGTATTGGTTTCTGAAAAGAAAAGCTCATCCAGGACCTGAAACACCAAACTTTGTGCATTTTCCAGTTTCTAAAGGCAGGAATTACTGTAAACTGTAATCTGAAGTTTTAGCAGAATATTATGTCAAAATATCTGAAACGTCTTTATGTTCCTTGTCTCAAAATCCATGTTTTGAGATACTTTTGTTTTTCTGATCCTCTTCCTCCCCCTCCAGGCAATTTTCTGGGTTCTGTATCTCTTACCCAGTTCTGCTACTTAGTCATTGCTCATTTATTCTTCCTCTTTTCTAATTGTCTTTAGTCCTCAGTTTCTTACCACGGTTCCAGTTAGAGGAAGTGGACGGAATCTGCAGTCGGTAGAACAAGATAAAATTCAAACTCCAAATTGCTGAAATTGTCTGTTAACAGACATCAGCAAATCTGCCAGAAAATATTATTCTGTATAGTAGGCAAGTTCAATAGCTTCTTGTTAGCCAGATACACAGAAGATCACTATTTTGCAGGTATTCCTAAATCAGTCAAATATCACCAGAAATTATGAAGCTTTGATAACGGGAAATCTCTAATTTTATTTTTTAAAAAACGTATTTTAACCTTTAGTCCAACATACTGATTTATGATAGTCAAAGCTGCAAAATCTAGAATCAGCCTTTGATTGAATTTAATGTGTGAATAAAAAGGCAGAAAAATATGTTGAAATTTTCTTCTCTATTGTCACTGGCCTCTCTCTAAGTTCCCACACTTCAACACATGTTTTGGGAAAGCCTCAGGGCTGGCAGTTTTATCTTTTCCCTGTCCTGTGTGTTGGAATATATTGTCAGGCTGTAAAAAGCCAGCCAGAGGAACTGAGAGAAATAACTTCTTGTGCTTTCTGTGTAGCACTGCAAGCAGTGCTGTGTCATGGAACCAGCTCCACAAACAGGACCTACGTTCTGTCCACCTGCCAGGTCCCACGAGAAGTTCCCATACTGGTACACCATGCACTGGGACAGCTCCTTGAAATTCTGTGCTGATTCTTCAGTCCACCAGTCCACAAGGTCTCCGTTCTCATTAAAATTCCTGCCTGTAACAGTACGTTAAACAGAATTATTTACGCAAGAAAAGAGGGTTTGGTGCAGTGAGGAGGGGAGCAAGTAAGACTTTGGATTGTGCTTCTGGAAGAGCAATACTGTAATGCCTCAGAAAGCCAGACTTGATCTTACAAATGGAAATTGATCTCCCTCTGACGTGTCCCCAGAAGGATTAAGCACTAAAGCATGTAAGACACGCTGTGCACTGAGTGTTTGGTCAGCAGCAGCTCGGTGCCTCACCGTTGTCGTCAAAGCCGTGCGTGATCTCGTGCCCGATGACCATTCCAATGCCACCGTAATTCAGGGATTTGGGCTGGGAGGCACTGAAGAAAGGGGGCTGCAAAATGCCCGCAGGGAAGACTGAAAAAAAAAGCCACAGCACAGTTAAGATCCTGCCTCCTTATCCTGCAGGTAGTGAGGCCAGACCACTTTTATGGGCTTCAACCAAAACCACCCTGTTCCCTTGGATCTACCAGCAGCAACAAGTGATTGACACATGGGAATGCTGTAGGACAGGGGGAACACAGCAGCAGGACCACTCCCCTCTTCAGACACTTCCAAAATCATGACCAGCTTTTGCTTTGTTACTATTCTGCTCTGCAGAAAAAGCAGTTTGTTCCAATTTACATCACTTAGCATTCACAGACTTCTGTCTCATCGTTAAACAAACCTCACAACATTGTGAGAAGTGGGAGGGTGTCCCCTAAGAAGAATAAATTACTTGATCATTCCATCACAAATCAATCTCAGAGACAGGAATTTATTCTTCCCTTGAAAATACAAGTAACTCCCACTAGAATCAATAAAAATAGGCCAAGCTGTCAATAAAAGAACTGGAACAAAGCAGTTCCTTTTACCCACTTCTCTGCTCATTTTTCTAGGTTTCTACAAAACAATTAATTTAAAAATAAACCGTATTGCAATTCTGATCTTTTTATAAATTAAGTGTAATAAAATACTATAAAATATTCAGTTCCACTTGGTATCTCGTGAAGGCCTTTTCCTGTCTCCCTGCTGCCGCCACCATATAAAGAATTAATTCTCCCTGGGAAGGAGGTGGATTTAACTCTACACAACTTAAACAGACAGAAGGAATTGGGTGACAGTTCTCACACAGCAAAAGAAAGAAGATTGATACTTCTTGCATTTCAATATAAATCCAGTTCAGTTCTAGGGCTTTCTTTCAGGACGAGAAAGAACCATGGCAAAAACAGCAATAATGAACAGGTTAGGAAGCAGTCAGTCGTGCTGTCTGTGCATGCTGCTGTCCCAGCAAGCCCAGTGCGGTGCTTGTTTGCTGTGGAATGAAATATCCCAGCGTTTGGCCCCGGTGCCAGGAAGCAGGGATGTCACAGCAGTGTGAGTGCCACAGGCTGTGCAGGGCCGGCAGAGGAGCGACCTCGGGAGCTGCTGCCTGTGGATGATCTGTCCCCAGCACGGGACTCGGGGCTGGGCAGGGGGATGGGTGGGTGGGGGATGGATGGATGAGGGATGGATGATGGATGGATGGATGAGGGATGGATCCATGGATGGATGATTGATGGATGATGGATGATGGATGGATGGATGGATGGATGATGGATGGATGGATGATGGATGGATGGATGGATGGATGAGGGATGGATGATGGATGGATGATGGATGATGGATGGATGATGGATGATGGATGGATGGATGATGGATGGATGGATGATGGATGGATGGATGGATGATGGATGGATGATGGATGGATGGATGGATGATGGATGATGGATGGATGGATGGTGGATGGATGGATGGATGATGGATGGATGGATGATGGATGGATGGATGGATGGATGATGGATGATGGATGGATGATGGATGGATGGATGGATGGATGGATGATGGATGATGGATGGATGATGGATGGATGGATGATGGATGGATGATGGATGATGGATGGATGGATGATGGATGGATGGATGGATGGATGGATGGATGGATGGATGGATGATGGATGATGGATGATGGATGATGGATGGATGGATGGATGATGGATGATGGATGGATGGATGGATGGATGATGGATGATGGATGGATGATGGATGGATGATGGATGGATGATGGATGGATGATGGATGGATGCATGGATGACAGATGGATGGATGGATGATGGATCATGGATGGATGGATGGATGATGGATGGATGGATGGATGGGTGGGTGGATGGATGATGGATGGATGATGGATGGATAGATGGATGGATAGATGGATGGATGGATGGATGGATGGATGGATGGATGATGGATGGATGGATGGATGATGGATGGATGGATGGATGGATGATGGATGATGGATGATGGATGGATGATGGATGATGGATGGATGGATGGATGATGGATGGATGGATGGATGATGGATCATGGATGGATGATGGATGATGGATGGATGGATGGATGATGGATGGATGGATGGATGGTGGATGGATGGATGATGGATGGATGGATGATGGATGGATGGATGGATGGATGGATGATGGATGGATGGATGGATGACGGATGGATGATGGATGGATGGATGGATGGATGGATGGATGGATGGATGGATGGATGGATGATGGATGATGGATGGATGGATGGATGACGGATGGATGATGGATGGATGGATGGATGGATGGATGGATGATGGATGATGGATGGATGGATGGATGATGGATGATGGATGATGGATGGATGGATGATGGATGATGGATGGATGGATGGATGGATGGATGGATGGATGGATGGATGGATGGATGATGGATGGATGGATGATGGATGGATGATGGATGGATGATGGATGGATGGATGGATGGATGGATGGATGATGGATGATGGATGGATGATGGATGGATGGATGGATGGATGGATGGATGGATGGATGATGGATGGATGGATGCCTGGCCAGCAGCAGCTCAGCTGCCCTGTGGAAGCGGAGTGGCTTCCTCATGTCTGAAGTGCTGATGGAGCAGTGCAGCTCACACCATACCCACATGGAGCAACAGAGCTCAAGGGCATCCTGCACACAACTGCTCTTTAGAGGGTTTCTTTAAAGTCTGGCTCTAAGCTAATTCAGACATCACTCTAAAGATCAGACGGCTTTAATTATCCTGTGCATGCCATAGTTAACGGATGAGGTAAGAATTTATGACTCACATTAACTGCCAGTCACCAGTTTCAGTCTTCCACATCATGATTCCTTTCCTACAAATTACTGAACAAAGCTATTTCAAACAAAGCCTTCTGGAAGTTTTTGTGTTAACTGTTCAGGAAAGAGCTAAATGCTCACATCAAGAAATAATCTTGCTTCATTTCTGTGCAGAGCCTTGCAGGACAAGTTTTTTTTCATTTTTTAGACTTGTTTTCAGGAGTTGGTGGATCACAGTGCCTCACTTATGGTCTAGAAAGGACACTGCAGTCTGACATTTGGATGACTAAAATTTAAACACTGTTTGCAGAATGTACGTGACAGAAATATGGAGAAGTATAATTAATGTTGTGAAATGTTTTGTGACTCTTGTGAGCCTTGCAACACTGTGAAGGGAGCTGGGATGGTTCACAAGATGAGAAACCTTGGGGCCTCCATGTGGTTCTAATCTTTAGCCAGAATGGACGGGGTTTTTTATTTCCATTGTTGGTTTTGGGTAGGCTGACATTAGGAATCTTTACACTCAAATTTGTAATATCAAGATAATTTCATTTCCTGATTTTAAAAGTACATACTTACATATATAAAAAATAGATAATTTGGGCATCAACAAATTGGTAAACCTTACCTATCTGATTCCTACTTGCTGAGTAAAAAGCATTGACAACAGCAGCTCCGCTTATCCACCTGGTAACACCAGAAGAATAAACATTAGTATTTCAATTGTTAATGGCAAAGTTAATGATTGCTAGAATAAGCCTAGAAACCGTGTAACAGAATCACAGCATATTTGAAGTTGGAAGGTACCTTCTCCCATGCAAACTGGATAAAAGACTAGACATAGTAATATTAAATACTTACTCCTCTTTGTCCACCTTTTCTCGAAGCTTTTTCAACCTTTTCTTCTGGGTAAATACTAAATTTTGAATAATGTTTTCAAAGTATTCTTCTTCTTTGTAGTTCAACTAAAAAGAAAAGGGGGAAGAGGAGTTAGTGGTGGTGTTACTGATATGGGATAAGACACATGGATCAGGAAGATCTAGTCTTAAGCATGATGAGCTAAGCAACACATTTCTAAGAATATTTTTTGATCTACAGTTAGACCTTGGTTTGCAGAGCTCTGCTACATCACAGAGTTGATATTGTAGCTGGATCTATGTTAGCAGCTGGGTATTTTTTCCAGAGCTCTTCATTCTCTCTTTCTATACATATTTTGATTGGGATTCAGCAATTGTTGGCCCAACCTCTGGAGCTTCCTGCTGCAAGCCAGTGGCTGCCAGTTTGCTGAGGAGCAGTTCCAGCTCAGACAAACACCCCAGTCAGTTCTGTGCCTGTGCATGCACTGCCCAGAGCTGGGCCAGTCTGTGCCAGGTGGAACACTGCACTGAGCACCATGGCTCTGTGCTTGTCCTCACGTAATCCCTCCAGAATGTGGACATGTCCATCAGAGCCTGTCACACCTGTGTGCCACATCCTGTGCTGGGTCAGCCTGTCACACCTGTGTGCCATGTCCTGTGCTGGGTCAGCCTGTCACACCCGTGTGCCACATCCCATCCTGGGTCAGCCTGTCACACCTGTGTGCCACATCCCATCCTGGGTCAGCCTGTCACACCTGTGTGCCACATCCCATCCTGGGTCAGCCTGTCACACCTGTGTGCCACGTCCTGTGCTGGGTCAGCCTGTCACATCTGTGTGCCATGTCCTGTGCTGGGTCAGCCTGTCACACCTGTGTGCCACATCCCATCCTGGGTCAGCCTGTCACACCTGTGTGCCACATCCCATCCTGGGTCAGCCTGTCACACCTGTGTGCCACATCCTGTGCTGGGTCAGCCTGTCACACCTGTGTGCCACATCCTGTGCTGGGTCAGCCTGTCATACCTGTGTGCCATGTCCTGTGCTGGGTCAGCCTGTCACACCTGTGTGCCACATCCTGTGCTGGGTCAGCCTGTCACACCTGTGTGCCACATCCCATCCTGGGTCAGCCTGTCACACCTGTGTGCCACATCCCATCCTGGGTCAGCCTGTCACACCTGTGTGCCACATCCCATCCTGGGTCAGCCTGTCACACCTGTGTGCCACATCCTGTGCTGGGTCAGCCTGTCACACCTGTGTGCCACATCCCGTGCTGGGTCAGCCTGTCACACCTGTGTGCCATGTCCTGTGCTGGGTCAGCCTGTCACACCTGTGTGCCACATCCCGTCCTGGGTCAGCCTGTCACACCTGTGTGCCATGTCCTGTGCTGGGTCAGCCTGTCACACCTGTGTGCCACATCCTGTGCTGGGTCAGCCTGTCACATCTGTGTGCCACATCCCATCCTGGGTCAGCCTGTCACACCTGTGTGCCACATCCTGTGCTGGGTCAGCCTGTCACACCTGTGTGCCACATCCCGTCCTGGGTCAGCCTGTCACATCTGTGTGCCATGTCCTGTGCTGGGTCAGCCTGTCACACCTGTGTGCCATGTCCTGTGCTGGGTCAGATGTGCCACATCCCGTGCTGGGTCAGCCCTGCCGGGCTGGCTGCTCACACCTCCTCCCTTCCCCTGCAGCTGGGCACACCTGGGGCTGTTCTGGGCACATGGGGCAAGGAAAGTAAATGCACATTTTCTTCTCTGAATTCTCTAATTCTCCTGCCTCTTGTGCAAACTTACCTCCTGGTACTCGCTGTTGAGCTTGTTGTCATCTGTCACAATCTCATCGGGATAACCAATCCTCTCTCTAATTGCTGTTGCCTAGGGACAAGGGAATTTGATATCCATAGCAAATCCAGCCATGTATTTAAATAATAAGTTATATAAGAAAGGCAATATGGAAGCCACTGCAGAAACCACAGGATGTTAATTATATATAGGTTTTGTTCACATTTTTTATTCATTGAAAGCACAAGTTTATGGGTTTTATCCCATTCCTCCTAATAGCCAGAAATAATTTTCATTTTCAGTATTGTTTTCCTGTAGATATTAATTATCTAGCTCCTTAATCACTTATTTGCCTTAAAAGTCTTAATCTTGTATACAGATTCTACCCATTTTGTGTGCCTATCTCTGGAGGCCCCTTCCCATGGAATCCTAAGCTGCTGTGCCTGTATAAGCACAGCTATAAATGTGTTTGTATTATAATATAATGATAGAAACTACTGCTTATTTTTTGTCAGGATAAACAATTGAAATACCAATTCATATTGAACTACACATTACCAATATTTCAGACAAAACTTACTTTTTGTTCTGCTCTCTTTTTGGTCTCTGCATCCATCCAGGGAAGTTCATCTAAGGTTTTTATAAAAACGTCACGTATATCTGCAATCATTTCTTCAACCTGGAAAAAGCATCAGAATGTTACAAACCCACAGAGTAAGATGGTGGGCAATGCAGTTCAGTCATTCAGGTTACCAAACCCTGATAGACATTGCCCTGCTGGATGTTGTGCATCTGATGGAATTGTTGTGTTTGTTCCAGCCCCAAAAGTGGCTCGTTTCACTCCAGTGGTGATCACTGGAAGGCTTCGTTCGCTTCAGGTCCATTTTCAGGAACTTTCTGTGTGGCTGAAGGCAAACAGAAACAGCCACTTGCCCCTGTTCCCAGTGGTGGCAGGATGTGAATTAGTCTCAAAGCACAGCAGTGGCTGCAGGTGCCAGCGAGTGCTGCTCCTGGGGTGTGAGGATTGGCTCGTGCACAGCCTGCCCATGCACCTGGCTCAGAGAGCAGGCAGGAGCCTCTCTCCCTCAGCTGTGCACCTGCAATCCCCACATTTCACACTGTACTCTAATAAAAACTTGCATTTTTAAACCTTTGCAATAACCGTTATTAACACTTTAATACAAACTTAAAAATCAAACCCACTTTGATTACACTACAATAAAAGGTGCAGTGACAGCTGTGTCAGGAAGAGCATGGTGGTGACAAAGTGCCACTTTGGTGGCACTTGGGCTGAGGGGCTGAGGGCTTTACCACGTGTTTGCTGTCCCCAGCAAAGGCCTCCTCCACGTAGAGCCGGCCCACGGCGCTCTCCATGTTGGCGTTGACGTAGTTGGCACAGCGGCGCCACGCAGCGCTCTCGGAGCTGGTGCCATAAAGGGCCTGGGGGACACAAGAGCAGGGCAAACGGAGCTGGCAGGGCAGCCTCTGAAACCCCAGCACACCCAGCTCACACTCCTGGCTGGGGCACTGAGCTGCACTCGCTCTGGAAGGGCAGCATCTTTACAAAAATTCTTACAGAGGGAGAAGTTCTGCTGTGGAAACACTAAAAACTTCCATGTCCAGTTGCTGAAATTGCTCAGCATTTCCTTAAAAGCACTAAGCTATCATCAGTCTCAAATGACTGAAAACCAAGATTGAGGCCATAATGTTTGCCTTGGAATATATTCCTTTGGATGATGAAGAGTTTCTAACAAGTCAGTCAGAACTGTAATCCCTTGCAAATTAATTGGACTGTTCTGATACCAAAATGGGGATTAATTTAGATTTGGAAAAACAAGAGACCAAGTACCAGAGCAGTGCTTTCAAATCCACCCAGTTATCTGGCATAAATCCCATAAATTATAGATACACTCCAGCAGAGGCTCAGCAAACGCGTCTGGCTTTTGTGTGCAAAATCCAAAATCCATTAAATATTTATATACTACACCTCCATAGAAAAGCTGTCTTTTGTGGCTCACAAAAGCCATCATTAAGACTTGGGGAGAGATGAATTTCTGCACCTTACGGAAAGCATTCCTCGTGTCCTTGTAGTCCCGGCTGAGGCTGTTGACAAGATCCATCACGAATCGCCAGGTCATGTAATTCTGAAGGTCTCTGTTCAACAAAACAACAATAATAAGCTGCTGATGTTTTGAGGCATTTTAAGTGCTCTGGAAAGAAAAATGCAAATACCAAATAGCAAATGCTTATCACACCTACCTGGAAGAGTATTTTTCAAGAATAGACCCGAGCTTGAGAAGGTAGTCAGGGTCATAAACAATGACATGTTCCGTGTTGTCAACATTGATTTGGACAGTTGACATGATAGCATTTATGAATTCTGACCAGTTGAACACCTGGAAAGTCAACATGCATTATGATATGGTTCAATCACAAACAGTTTAAATATGTTTGCATGACACAAATTCTCTGCCTTTGGTTTCCCTAATATTTGCACTACTTAGAAATGGGATCATTGTAATAAGAACTGGCCTGAGATCATTTATAGCTCTAAAAATGTTGTTAACACAGGGGGTATTTGGCAGAAAGGGTAGAGAAATTGCTTTGATTTCAAACTAACACCATTTTTTGTTAATTTTTAGTTTCTGTTCTGCCTATTACTTTAAAAAGTGTTGGTGACTTTTTCCTGCCTGTACCTTTGGAAAGGTTTGTTGGAAGAGGTAATGTCTTCCATCAGACAAATGGAAGTAGCTGAGGAGAGCAGATGAGCTTTCAGGAGCAGTCACTGCAGGTCTGAGAGAGAAGCAGCAAACTTCAGGCTAATCTTGGGAATAATTGCTGTTCTATCCTTAGACATTACAACGCTACCAACTCCCATCAAGTGTCTTTTGAGCATTTTGGAATAAATTTAAATTAGTGCTGATCTGCAGCACCCCTCAGGAACTAATAATAACCAGGGCAATGCCATTCTATGACAGGAGTTGTTGTTTTCTGACAGGATGACTGTAATGGTAACCAACTACACCTGTGGGAGACAGTGAGTTATGAAACCAATTAAACCAGGCAGGAGGGAACTGTCAGAGAATTAAAGTCAATAAAATTGCAGTGAATATGAAAAAGTGCCAGGAATAACAGTGTTTCATTGCACCTTACTGGCCTCAGAAACCTCAATAAAAGTCATGAGAATAAAAACTACCCATGTTCAGTACAGCATTGTGTTCCTGAGGAGACAGTGCTGTGTTAGCAAAGCTTGGGCTGGATTTCAGCTGCACTCTGGTGCCATGAGTCAAAGGCTGCCCTGCACAAACAGCACATGGCTCAGGGTGAGAGCAGAGCTGACACATCCCGGGGGAGCTGCAGTGGGAGGGATGTGGAGAATTGTCCTATTTCATGGGCCTGGCAGCCTGGGCTCCTTTCTGCTTGCCTTGGGAGCAGTATTTACAGAGGCAATGTTGGACAAACTGGATTTTTATTCTGAGTCTGCAGCCCTGGATAAACAGAGTGGAGCTGAGTAGTCCACTAAACCCTGAAGCAGCTGGTGGCTGCAGGCTGGACTTTTGTTCCTGAACCCATGAGGATAAGGAACAGGATCACAAAATCACAGAATGGCTTGGGTTGGAAGGGATCTTAAAGATCAACTATTTCCAACCCCCTGCCATGGGCAGAAACACATTCCACTGGATATTTTTTTTTCCTTTGTGCTTTTCCATCTCTTTATGTTGAGGCAGATGGGAAGATGTGCCTTCAGGTTAGGAGAAGCAGTGGGTACAGAATGTGAGTAGAGTTCAGTGTCATCAGCAGAGTAGGTAAGACTGTGCACATCAGTGTTCAATTGCAAATATGTCATGTCTTTAACAGAAAAAAAAAATCAGGCTTCATTGTTTAATCCCATGAGTGATAAATTAGAGGTTAAAATAACAGGTTATTGATCACTCACCTTATGATTGATTTTCAGCGTGAAGTTGTTTTGGAGTTGTGCCAAGGTCATTTTATTGTACAGCAGAAGTGGATCATTTCTGTCCTCTGATTTTGTTGTTGCCTGTCAGAGTTAATCAGGAGAAAATTACTGAGTATATTGAGTCAGTTCCCAGGAGTTTCAGTTCTGACCAGGGTGCACGGCTGTCCTGTGTGTTGTTTGTGAGCCAGGTACTGCTGGGGAGACACAATCCCCAGCTCACACAGCTCTGGGCACTGCCAGTGTGCACTGCTGACTGCAACATCTGCATCCACAACAACAGATTCCACCCTTTTAAAGTGCTTTGAGAAATCAGTTATGCCAAACCTCCTTTTATCTCTATCCTTCTCTTCCGCTTCCGCTTTCCTATTCTATTGTGCATTCAGTGGGGTTTTTCTGTGTTTTTTTAACAAATTCCCAAGAGCACAATGCCAGCTCTCTTCAGTCACATCCAGGCTGATACTGAGTTTTGGATGAAAGGTTGAAATCCCAGGCAGTGGCAGCTTCCCCAACACCAGCTGGACTCCACCAGCAGCAACTGCTGCAGGGACATTGCAGCTGTGGGTTCCTTTCATACTCCTCTTTAAAAACTTTCTTCAATGAATTCCCTTGTTTGATAATAAGTGCCTATCTCTGATCCAAGCCCAGAGATGTGTTTCTCACAAAAATGAAGAAAATCAAAATCAGACAGTTTTAGTTTATATAACTGGTTTTCCCAAGTACTTGACCTTACTATCAATGTAACTTCAAAAATAGCTGATGCTATAAAATATGTGTTCAGCCTGTTTCATGGTCATCCTCAGCTTCAGGTCCTGCTGCAGTGGTTAATGATAATAAGCCATGGTTTGCTCATGAATGCCTTTGGTTTTCTCCATGCACATTCAAATTCTCACTATTTCTCCAAAGTCAAATTCATATTCTTTTTCCTTTGTCCTTTTCTTTTAAGGGAGAACAATGTTTGGTTAAAAATGCCCTTGGAACAATCAGCATTGTGGAGCAGCTTGTGCAGCACAAACATGACTTTGTGTTCACAGCAGGCCAGGGGCTGGGAATCTGCTGCTCTGGGATCCAAACAGCCCACGGGGAAACAGGACAAAGGGAGGAGAGGCCCCAAAGCATCTCCCAGAACTCCAAACCACATTAACCAAAGCCCAGATCTGTCTCTCTCTGCTCTTGCAAGGCTTCTGTGAACAGATCAGGATAAAACATTTCATTGCTTGGAAAACAGCTGCCTGAAATACTTTCCCTTGCTCCTCCCAGAACACAGCTGTATTTCTGTCTGTTCCTTCAGGTGCAACAGGTTCCACATATTTCTACTCCCACAAAGCAGCATCAGCAAACCAAGCTAACCACTCACTTTACAGTCAGCTCTCAGGTATCATGAAAAAAAAGTCAGTTATTTAAAGGTTAGTTTAAAGATGTTTTTCTTACATTGGCAATCTCTTTCTCCAAGTCCATAACTCTTCTCATTTGTTCAGAAATCTCATTCTCATTGACAGAAATATTTCTTTCTTGTAGGATTAGTTTAGCTACAGATATCATGAAATCAACATAGGCAGAACATGCCTGCAGGAAAAAACAAGAGCAGTTTTAAGACAAAGTTCTTCAAAGTAGAACATACCTTGACTATCTTCAAGATTTCATCTTCATTTTTATGAACTACAGTTCTTCATCCCTTATTTAAACAGGTCAATTTAATGGGAAATACGGTTAGATCACAACTGGAAATGAAGTGTGAACATCCCCTCACGGAGCACTGCTGGGTAACTGGAGCACTGTTCAAAGCTGAACACTCCCAACGACCACACTGTTTGCATTATTTACACTGAGACATTTGTGTGTCCATATTTAAACCATCACCCATGTTTTTTCTAGCTCACTTTAATTACAGCTTCCAAAAATACTGTTTCCAAAGAGCTGCATTCCCAGGAACATAAAACAAGGGAATTGGCTTTGTGGGAAAAGCACTCCCAGAAGCACTCCTCCAGTGCTTCTTGAAACAGTTAGAACTCTTGTTGCTGTATGCAAAGTTAGGTATACTATAGACAATATATATGAAATTTATCATTAAAGAGTTCACTGATGATAAGAATGTAAATACAGCAGCAAATTCTCTGAAATGTCACACTGCCAAATATCTAAAGGTATCATGATATTTTATGGAACCTCAGTTTTATGGTAATTCCATTATTATTTGCATTTCTAATTCCTCACTGGTAAGTCACACTCATTTTTCTATCAACAGAAATGCTGTTTTCAATATTCCTTTTCAATGCAAATAAAAAACCTACATAGTGCTGGATCAGCTATCAAATAATAAATCTGGTTTATGCAATGTAATCTACCAAACCAGTGATTAAACCCAGGATTAATAAGGTGGGCATGTCATCAGCTTTATTAATAGATGTATTTTGGTATGTTCAGCTCCTACACCCCTCTTGAACAAATGCTCCACGAGTGCAGCCATTCCCTGTCCCCTCCTGAGCATCCCTCCCTGCCAGCGGGGCTGGGCTGTGCCTGCCTGGGGCTGTGGCACCCTGGGGCTGGGCAGCACAGAGCTGCCAGCAGGGACAGGGATGGGACAGGGATGGGTCAAGGACAGGGACAGGGATGGGACAGGGATGGGACAGGGACAGGGATGGGACAGGGATGGGTCAAGGACAGGGACAGGGATGGGACAGGGACAGGGATGGGACAGGGATGGGACAGGGATGGGTCAAGGACAGGGACAGGGATGGGACAGGGATGGGACAGGGATGGGTCAAGGACAGGGACAGGGATGGGACAGGGACAGGGATGGGACAGGGATGGGACAGGGACAGGGACAGGGATGGGACAGGGATGGGACAGGGACGGGACAGGGACAGGGATGGGACAGGGATGGGACAGGGATGGGACAGGGACAGGGATGGGACAGGGATGGGACAGGGATGGGACAGGGACAGGGACAGGGACAGGGATGGGACAGGGATGGGACAGGGACAGGGATGGGACAGGGATGGGACAGGGATGGGACAGGGACAGGGATGGGACAGGGATGGGACAGGGATGGGACAGGGACAGGGATGGGACAGGGATGGGACAGGGATGGGACAGGGACAGGGATGGGACAGGGACAAGGCTCACAGCAGCTCAAAGGGCTGAACTCCCAGTGCCAGCTGCAAGCAAGACAGATCATTTCAGAAAGAGAAAAGCCCATGAAATCACTGCCAGCTACAAGTCACAAAAGACAGTGCATAACAACACTGTAAAAAAATCATAAAATTCAATATAGCTATTACCTCAAACCAGTAAGTTAACAGAGACTTTTAGGTGCCAGTCAGTGACTTTTTTTTTTCTCCTAAGTGCAGCTCTTAAGTAAGGTAGCAAAAAACTAAGTCAGCTTATTTCAGCTGGACTGTATAAATAATCTCAGCTATTCCAGTGGAAACTTAAGGCATCAGAATCACTTCTGTCTGAGCAGAGCCATCCTGTATCTTAAAAAGAGAAAAAGATTTTAAAATTATCTTATTGGCAGGTTCCACCTGTAGCTCTGGGGTGGGAAGTCCTGCTGGAGGCAGAGGCCAGAGGCCAGTGGGAAGGAGCAGGAGGCAGAGATGATGTTTGCAGCTCCTGGAGTGGAATTACACAGCAGGAAGCAGAGCCAGGAGCAGGCTGTGCCGGAGAGCAGGGCTGGGAGGAGCAGCTCTCCCTTGGAGCAGTCCTGCTCGGAAGGATACTGGGACACTGGAACCTGCCTGTCACTGATAAAGCTGTTTTTCAACAATACTTCCTCCTTTGCTTTGCAGCAGTGCAGAGCTGATACTCAGGTAGGTCAGAGGACGGGAATTGTCTCTCAGTGCTGCAGTTAACACAACACATGGAAGGAGCAGATTGTGCAATGTGAGCCAGCTCCTAAAGGCCATCTCACATGGAACTGAGCAGTTCAGATGGCAATGATTGTCTTAATGAGCATGTGATCTGTAATCAAATATAATCACTATTAACTGTTGGCACATCAGCAAAATACCCAAATGGCCTGTACACTTTCTCATTGCTTCTGCATTTAATTACACAGAAGGAATGTGGTTAATTAAAGGTCACTGTGGTAGCAGTTTCAGCTCCATGACTTCAGCACAGACACCCATCAGCTCTCAAGGACTTAAAGCACATCCAAGATTAGCAACAGGGATTCAGTGTCAGTGCTAACAGGTTAATGAGACCGGTAGAAGTAATGAGTAAACAAGAATTAAAGGAGACCATGTGAGGTTTCAGGTATCTGAGCCATCTCTGTGGTATCACATCCTTTTGCTGCTGTGTTTGTGCTCAGCAGTTGATGTGGGAGACTGTGATCTTTTCAGATCTTTCATGCAGCAAAGTGTGTCCTTGGTTCTGAATGTTCTGTTTTTCTTTCCAAGCCTATTCCTGGTGGAAGTAGTTCACCTGCAGCATTTGCCAGTTGCTGCCAGTTGGTCACAGCTCAGAAGTGGCCTCCTTTTTGCAGTGACAGAACAGGGCTGATCATGACCGCTTGTATTCTGTCTAAATACAACTCTGACAGCCAGGGGATAGCTCTTAATCCAGCTGTGAAGCCTGGAAGAGGCTCTGTAACAAAGCTAAATTGTTTCCTATTTATCTCCTTCCAAGAGGTCTTAAAAAGTCAAGCAGCTGCCTTGAAAACACAGGCTAAAACACGAGACCTGCCAGCAGCGGTGCGTCAGCTCCAGCTCACCTCTTGGTATGCACCCGTGCACTCGTAGTAGTCCCGAGAAGGCAGGCCCAGCCCAGGCTGATCAATCTGTAAATGCAAATAAAAACTGAGAAGTGCTTAAGGAGAAGTGGCAGAGCATTATGCTGTTCTTTTGGTAACTACAGGTGCTGATGCTTCACTGGCCAAATTATTTTCTGGCCACAGGGGCATTCCTCTCTCATCCTGTTGCCCACCTTTGACTATTTTCATTCTCCTTAAATGTTTTGGGTTTTTTTCAATCTTTTTCTTCTCCTGTTGCTGAACACTGCAAGGCACTGGTAGCCAGTGTGAAAATAGGTGAACTACAGATGACAGAACAGCCCAGAGACAAGCTAGGCAGCTCCTGCATCCCTGAAATCCCTGCACGTGAAGCGCTCACGGCTCCATCCATCCACTGACAGGAGAGATTGGCCCTTTGCTCCTCTCACTGCTGCATCCCAGCAGGCACCAGACTTCTCCTGCCTTGTCTGGATGTTCGAGTTTCAGAGATGACCTTTCTGTCTCAGTCATTCCCATCTCACTGACAGTAACAGTGTATGAGTGCACACAACAACCATGTCAGCTTGGAGAACAGTCAGGGAACTGCAGACCCAGAGTCTCAGCTGAAAACTACATAAATTCACAAATTCATCTACAAAGTACTAAGGTCAAATTCAGATCACTGATCTTTCTCCTTGTTAACATTTATGTCTGTGCTTCCAGTTATCTGCTGCACTTTTATGATCAACATAAGGAAGGCAGACTTACGTGAATGATATGTGCTGTGGAATTTTTATCATCTGTTCCAACAAAAAAATTAATAAGGACCTTTTTTCCATATCTGGAGTTGAGCTGTGCAATAGCTGTCTCAGCTGTCCAAGCAGTACCTAAGCAAATGAAAGGTATAGTCAGTCTCTATTTTTGGTAAGCAATAAATTAAATAACTTAGATATTTTTACTAAAAGGAAATAAGCACAGGTTATCTTACCATAGGAAGCATTCCAGTTAGTTGTTGCTACAGGCCACTCAGACACATTTGGCAATAAACTAATTAGAGGCCTTCCACCTCTGCTATCAATGGCAGCTTTTGGAAAAAACAAAACAAGTTACCATGACATTTTAAACCCCACAAATGTTGTATATTAAAATATGTATTATAATGAGTTCAGAACAATGAAGCTGAGAACTGTTTCCCCCATCACCACAGCAGCAGTTTGCTCTGATGTATGACTGTGCTTTAACATTTAATGTAAAAATGTTCCAGACACAAACAGCATATGCAGATCCTTGGGACCATGACATTGAAGTACTGTCTTTTTTTTTTCTCTGCTGATAGTTTGAAATAATAGTTTTGAAAAGTATTCCTACTGCTACAAAAACTATAAAAATGTGATTTAAGAAGCACTGCAAACAGTTTTACTGCTCTGTTCTCATGGCAGAGCCTGGTGTGCCAGGTAGCTTTCATCTCATGCCCGGTAACTTCTTCAAAAGAAGTTAATTCCCATTTAACTGAAAGGATTTGAGTTTATATATCTGCAGCAAATTAGTAACCAAAGAGTTACCTAAAGTAAATGAAGTTACCTAAAATACCTAAGGTAGTAAAGCAGGAGGTGCAATACCAGTTTTACTGCTGACATTCTGATTGGACTCTATAGAACAGATACATATTCATTTTCTCTGAGGATATCTGAGAAAGGATGCCCAGAACAGGATCCAAGTGCAGCTGCCTGAGGCAGGGCCCCGTGGGTGCTGTGCAGGCATCCTGTGTGCAGTGGCCTCAGGGGACACTCACTTTCATTTATGCAGGACCTGTACAGAGTTTTTGCCTTCTGCACCGCTGGGATATCGTTGGTGCTGGGGGTGTCCAGGACATCTGAAACACACACAGCGAGTAATGGTCATTCCTGCTCCGTCCTGGGGGGTCCTGAGCAGCAGGGCTGCACCAGGAGTGCTCTGTGCCCGTGGCCAGCTCCAGGGAGGCTGAGGGGAAAAGCTCTGGAGCTGAAAAGCCCTGCAGTGGCTGCAGTCTGTGTTAGTACGGGGGATGTAACTGATAGCAGATACTCTGTAGGTCACCCTGTGGGAAAGACAAACGCTCTGACTTCTCAGGGACAGGTTTTAAGCAACCAGGCTATTGTGTGAAGACACAGCTGGCAAAACCAGGAGATAGGCCAAGGGGAAAAAAAAAAAAAGGTATTTAACCTGGAGAGAGCAGGCTGGAGAGCGTTACATGAGAACAGAGTGACTTCTTGGACTCTGTTATTTTCACCTGAAAAAAGGCATGGTGAACAATTTGATACTGTTGCTATGACAGATAGGAAAAAGGCTTGCCTGGCTCTTTGGGATTTCTGATGGAACACAGATATGCAGGACATGGGCTGCCAGAGAGCAGCTTCCAGCATTTCAGCTGATGTGGATACAGCCAGACTTCCCTCTCCTCCTCCTCCTCCTCCTCCTTCAGCTGCCTGGTGCTGTCGCTGGGGCAGGCTCAGGGTGGGGACTGCAGTTGTTCTGATCTGCAGATACCAGCAAGGGCAGGTCTGCTCAGCTCTGCTTCAGTGTCAGACACAGCAACACGCTCCCAGAACTCTCCAAGCAAACAGTTTGGGGCAGATTTGTCTTGAACCAAACACAAAAACCTGAAATATCTGGTAGTATTTTAAGCTTTGCTAGAAAACCACAACTTCTTAGGATAACACGTAAAGAAGAAACTTTATTTAGTCCCCAAACTCCACTGACCTTTTAAAACAACTTCTAGTTCGTCTCTCAAAATGTCAAAGTTGCTATAACGGGAGCTGGTCTCGGGGATGACGTTCCTCTTGAGCCACCCTCCACAGGCGTACTGGTAGAAGTCGTGGCAGGGCCTGGCACTGGGGTCCATGTTCTCCAGGATGCGCGCGGCTGCGGGCACACAGAGAGCCTTTACAGAAACACACCAATGCACTTGGCTTCTCTCAAGAGGGAAGTCATAAATGTATTTAGTTTAGAATAGGCTCAAGCTTATTTGAATGTTCTAGACCAAACAAAGTTCTCATTGGTGAACAAGGAATTACTATTCCTGTGCTGACCACAACTTCCATACTTTCCAGTTGGCTGTGTTTACTGGCAGTAAACTGACAGATGTTCCTGCTCCCTGTGAGTGGTCACTCAGCTCTAAATAAAATGTAGGATGTTTCATTTACCCTTCACTCACCCTTCTTTGTACTGAAATGTGGTGAAAAGGGACATTAAAAGCACAAGACATAGCAGAGGTTAAGTATCCACTGTAATGGAATTTTGGTAATTACGTGTGATTTAGGCTCAACTGAATCCTGTCTATTTCAATAAAATACTGACTTTGTTGCACTATTTCAGTTCTTGTCAGGAAAGGTTTTTTCCATTAATGCCTTCCGGAAGCTACACTCATTTTTAGACCTGCTCCATATTTTACTCTAGAACTGATACTGCCTCTTGCTATCCCTTTGACCCTCTGGAGTGGCTTGTCCAAGACTGGCCAGCCACTGACCAGTCGTGACAGGGATTCTCAGTGAAATCCAAATCCTTGATGACAGCTTCCCAGCTGCTGTCCATAAACCCTCTGGGCTTTTCCCTGTACCTATTCCTATTCCACCCAGACTGCTTCTACCACCAGGGTGCCAGAACAGAGTGTCACAGAAAGGAGAGATCTTAGGAGTCAGGCAAGAGCTAGGGATACCTCTGAATTTCCCAGGATACTGAATATTCTTCCCATTTTTCTGACACTATTTTTAGTAAATTATGAGGCTTGTGATTTCAAGTGTTCATTCCTCCACATGGGCAAGTCAAATATTTATAGTTATTTTTCCAGTACTTTCAATATTTTCCATGTCTCCTGTGCTGGTGGAAATGGAGAGAGTCTGTGGTGTTGATTTGCCTGCCCCCATTTTTCTGCTGGCTTAGGAGTACTCCATTCTAGGCCAACATCTGATGTTTTTACAATGTTCCAGTTCCTGCAGGATGGAAATAGCCACGGACAGGTGAATTTTCAACCTCAGACTGCTTCAGTAGCATAAAACCCACTGTGGAAATAGATGCAAAGTCTCCTAGCTAGTGGTTTTCCTTCTGAAGTCAATGGCTTCAGGGTGACTTCTATTTGAAGGGACACAGGATCATGCCAACAGCCAAGAGATTGGGAAATTCAGTCATGTTTTTACTAAATGTGACACTTGCTGCAGCCCCAAGTGCTCTGGGATTGTGGAAGCTTTGGTACTGGTTTCTGTCTTTTTTGCTCTGTTTCACTTAGCGAAAGGGGAGTGTTTTGAATGCTGCAGTTTATTCCTGTCCTAACTCCACCTATTTGCTGTGAAAGAGGAAAGTTGTAACTATTCCTAACATCTCCTGTTTGAAGGGTATCCCTCTGAATCTCTCTGCCAGAGCAGGGCAGCACCTGAAGGGCATCACTGTCCCTTGGATGACCTTGGCATGTGTCAGTCCAGCAGCACAGCCTTTCCTAGGCAGGAGTGGACAGCCCAGCTGGCTCAGTCACAGCCCTGCCAAACACTTACAGAAGGACAGAAACATCTGACACCAAGAAAAGATGGCTCATATCCACTGACTTGTCACTTTGGGGGGAACCTCACAACAAAACCCAGGAGAAATCCACATCTTGCTTAAATCAGAGAGATCATTAGCAGTGTGATACCAAACCTGGCTTGAAGTGTGCAGCTGGGTTGCTCTGGGGTGATCCCTCGTGTCACTCAGAAATAATAATCTCTTGTAACTCTCCTGCTCCAAGGTCCAGGCCAGCCAACATTAACTATCCAACTTTTATCAGAACTTAAAGCTTAAATACTGCAAAAGTACCAGAAAGAGCTCAGCTCTGGGAACTGTGGTTTTTCATTTAGGGCTGTGTGTGAAGTACATACACTAAATATGACCATGCAGAATACTCTGTTCAATAGTGTTATTTGCACACCTGAGCCCCAAGATAACCATTCATTATTTGGCTGATACCACAGATATATTATAATCAAGGGAATGTGATTATGTTATGAATATTTTGTTATTCTATCTCTAATCCAGGTGAATTCATACCTGTACAAATACAGGTAATACACAGTGTACTCTTCATTAGTGCTCAGTGTTGCTGTGACAAACCAGTGTTTGGCTTTGTTCCTACTGTCACTTGTTTACTCAGTTCTTACCTGCCACCAAGAATGTAGAGCTTCATATACTTGTATATGATTAATGTAATGATTAATCTTATTGTATACTCCTGACTGTCAGTTGTTGCTTTAATGGCTTACAAATAAAGTAATATAAGCTGGCAAAGCAACCAGTGACCTGGGGAGGATTCAGGAGCAAAACAATGTGCTTACCTAGGTAAGAAACAGAGATCAAAATCCCCTGTTCCATCAGGCTGTGCTGCCTGAGCTCAGGGAAGTTAACAGAGTGTGTCAGCTCATCCAAAAAATGCTCAAATGTACAAACTGCATCATATCTTCCTGTGCTACACGGCAGTGGTCTCACAAATCCATGGATAACAGTGCCATGCACTTACTGGTATTTTACCCTGGCTATAACCAGTGAATTCTCACTACATTTTTTCTTCTTTATTTGTTCATTATTTATTTTACTATATTTTTATTTTTTCTTCTGATCATTTATTTGCAGCTCTTCTCTCAAATGAACAATCAATTCTATCAGTATCTTCACTTTATCCCTTTCCAGAGGTTAAATGCTGTTAAAGCGTTTAACAGAAGCATAAAAGGGCAAAATCATTCTGATTAATTAATTTAGACACTTCTTGCTACATTGTGCCTCACTGCTCCAAACTTCCTGCTTTTCCTTTTGGAGTTGGTTCATCATCAGATAGTCTGTCTGAACTCCCTTGTAGCAATGTGTATTTAGCTGAAAATGAGCATCAGCAGAGATTAAAAACAATCTGCTAAAGAACTAATTGGCTCATTTTCCAAACCACAGCATGAGCTTTCATGCTGGGAGAAGAACACCTTGGAAGTGGAATGAAAAGACAGTGATGGCCACCTGAAATAAACCTTATGTCTGTCCCATGCTGATGACAATCTGCAGTTCCTGGGATGAGGGGCTGCCCTGGGGCTTTCCTTGACTCCAGCAGGACTGGGCTGTGAGCAGCCTGAAGCCAGTAGTCCCATGGAAAGGGGACCAATATACTGATTTTCCTGTGCTGGTTCTGGTGTATCTGCAAGTCCAAGTGGTGTCTACAAATCAGGACCTTATGGGAGCCTCCCTTGGGATGCTGTGTTCCTGGGACTCTTTAACAACTGCACTTGTTACTGAAGGATGAAGCAGATTGTCAGAATATAACAAACTGAATCTTTTGGACATGGAGCATGACTTTGTAAGATTGACAAGTTCATAGCACAAGAGTTTACTTTTGGAGAAGAACTATGCTAAGAAAATCGTGTGGGGCAGCAGACCCACACTTCCACGTGCCACTCTTGCCTGCAGTTACATGGGAGAATTCCATGTTTAAAATCACATACATTAATTTAAAACATATGTATTTTCATTCTTACCTGATTTGATACAGTCTGGCGTCTTACAAACCCCATCTAAAAGAGAATACAATCATAATCTTAATTCTTTACTCAATGTCAATAGAATAAAATTTACCGTAAATATTTCCACTGACATATTATCTTACTGTACACTGCAATTTAATTGCCTGTACAGTAAGATAATATGAATGGACACATTACACTCAGTAAGGGAATATTTATAGGATCAGGCTCTAAAAATATCATCATCTTGAACCCTTTAGGGTAATTCAGTGCTAGTCACTCATCATGTGGAATTTTTGGAGTCATCAGAGGAAAATGTCCTATCAATTGGAGGTGGGCAAAATATTATTTTTATAACAAAGAAGCAATTTAGAGAAAAATAGCTCAAGGACTGAAGAGAATTACAAAGCCAGTTTGAATTTAGCAATACTTTACAATGACAAAAGGATTTTCAAGGAATTATATGAAAATTCTCAGACATTCACTCTGAAGTCTTCTGAACAAAATACAAGATTCAGAAACATGAAAATATTTCCCTTTGAGACTTCGAAAATAAAAGTTTTCTGTCCCATAATGGCATTTTTCCATCCCATCATTGAACTACACTTCAATAAAAAGCTTAAACAAAACTATTAAGTACTTCAACATTAAAACACTTAATTCCGAATATAAGGAAAAATTCTAGTTTGACACTAGATGGAAATTTTAGCTTCTCTGTATTATCTTTCCCAAAAATTATCAGGGTATTTCCACCTGAATGAAATTATTTTGCTCTGGCTGCTGAAGCACAAAACCTCTCAGGATGACTGCACTCACTGAGAGTCCTTGCTGCAACAGCCAAAAAGGAAAAGAATAGGATTTTCATGCATCTCCAGGAACACAAAGGAAGGCCTGGAGTTTGGTTTTCTTCAGCAGTGTTGTAATTTGTTGGGATTTTTGCTTACTGAAGCATTAATTACAAACAGAAGTATTCCTAAGTCAGAACAAGCAGATGGTTTGTGTTTACCACAACTTTGCATGAACAAACGAATTTACCGAGTCCCAGTTGGAAAGACGCAGATTCTGAGTTTTTCCAGCCACAAGGAGTGTGGATGCAGCTTTACATTTCAGGCAGCATCCCAAACCCTCCCCATTCCCACGGACTCACCGTCGTACGTGGCGTACAGGACGATCATGGTGATGGCCACGATGGCCAGCAACACCACCACCACGGCCAGCCCTATCTCCAGGCCACTCCATCCCAGTTTCTTCTTTGGTTTTGGAGTATTCATTTCAGTTATATCCATCTGGCTTTCCGACTTGCCCATAACCCAGCGTCTGGAATGGAAAAGGGAATATTCACTGAGCGCTTACTCTGAGTCATGGGCTTGAAACTGGCTCCTCAACTGCACTGGAACAAAGATGTTTTCTAGGTGAGTTTCCCAATTATTTGTAATACTGCTGGGCTGTCAGTCAGGAATGAAGAATCCTGCCCTCTGCCAGGCCTGTGCACACACACACACACACACACACACACACACACACACACACACACACGTACCATGCACTTCGTGTCATGGATTGAGAGCAGAAGACTGGAGTTTCTTCAGATGGAGGAGCTTCCTTCACACCACACAGAAAAGGAAGGCCAGCAAACCAAAACCTATTTTTAAAACGTATCTGTGAGGTTTAATCTTGTGTGAAGGTACAGGAGTTCACATGCAGTAAAAAGCAAGTCTCTTTGCTTGAATAAAAATTAACTTAACCTGCCAATTACTTATCTAATGCCAAAGGTCAAAATATGCCATTGTGCTTCGCTGTCACTTCTAAAATATTATGTAAGCAGTTCCTGACTACAGCTTTACAGCTGGCTCTAAAAATAGAAAAAGAAATCAGGCTCTGCTGGGAGCCTGTCAAACTCACACTGAAGACAGTGAGCCTTCACAGCAATTTTTAAAGAACTGTGAGCAGGGCTGTCTTTGGGGGTTAGAGCACTGGAAACAGGAGTCACGCAACGCCGCCGGCAGCGAGCTCACGCTCACTCGGGCAGCTCCTGCAGCAGGGTTGGAGACCCACTTTCTGTTGCTCTTCACAGGTAACTGGGCCACCTTTGCCGTGCTGCTGTGCTCTCCCTTCACCTGCTCCTATTTATCCAGGGCCAGACTTTCCTCCACCAGCTGAGATTCCAATCCCTACACACACACAGCAATGTATTTCTCAGTATTTCACAATGAAAATCCCTGCCAGCGTTTCCTGGGGTTCTTTACATGCACAGGCAGTACACACCCTTTCCAATTTCACTGGGATAAATAATGGAAACACTACAGTCACCAGACCCCCACACAAAGGTCAGCCTTCCTTACACCCTCTCCCTGTCCCCATAAGTCAGTGAGGGACCCTTCTCAGGCTCCGCATCCAGCCAAGTCTAAGACTCGGAACTTCATTATTTTAAACTGGCTTAGCTGTATTGCTGACCTGTGTCCATCCCAACTCAAACTCTCCTCAAATTTCTGCAATCTCTCAGATCGCCAGTCTTTGCTTTTCCACTGGACCTCCCTTTTCTGCCTGATTCACATTCCTTAGTTTCCAATAATCTCTTCCTTCCTCTGATGTCCACCTCCCCTAGAATGCAGCTCCTCTGCTGCAAGAACAGGTCCCTGAAGTGTATGTTTATTAATAAACTAAAGATGTCAAATAACGCGGTACTAGAGATATAAGTACACTGTTCCTCTACAGAAACGAGAGGACATCTTATTTCTGCGTGTCTCATCTGCCCTTCTGTCACTACTCCTGGGACATCAGCTGCAGGAGGTGACTGGCAGTGCCAGAGCTGCAGCTCTTCCCAGGAGGCTGGAATCCTGAGGTCTGCCCAGCCTCTGTCTTTCTGCACCTGCAGGGACCATCACTACTTTCATGTGCCTTGTGAGCTGCTGTTTTTCTCTGAAGAACAGGATTTTTGGTCAAATGAACCAGTGGTCTCTGAGGCACAGGACTGAAATCCCACTGAAACGTGCAAAGGAGTGAGAAATCTGCCCTGCATTAGTAATGAGCTAGAAGTTCATAGGTAATAAAAAAGCAAATTAACCATTATCCCCTTCTCACTTCCAGATAAGCAGCAAGAAAATGTTATCTATATGGACTAAATACTGCCGAGTCCCCAGATCCTCTGAGTACTTGCAGCCTCAATGAACCAATGATGCTTATCTCCTGACTCCGGTGGTGGCTTTAAGCACTGAAAACAGTTCCGTAGAGCAGCAGGAAACACTGCACCTTTCATGTGCAAATATGTTCTTTGCAGTCATCTAAGTTTTTCCAAGGGAGCTAATCTTTCTGTTCCTGCACGAGCACTCCTCGTGTCTAAAGGCATCTGACTAATTTTTACTTCTAGAGAGTTGAGACCATCTGCATTAAAAACCAGCAGGTAGAAGCTGCTTTATGTGCTACTGCTAGCACAGCGAAACTGTAGGAATAATTTAAGCAGATACAAGCCTCGGTACTGTGGTTTTCTTATACTTCTCCTGGTGCTTATGTGATCCCCTCTGCTCTGCCTCCTGACGCTTAGATGTTTCCACTGATCCTGATCTAGATGGCACAGGGAGTTAATTAATGCAGTAGCTTTTGGTTTTGGGATGGGTTTGTTAAAATCGGTTTGTGGCTTACTTGGTTCCCAGCGTCGCCTCCACAGAAAATGTAGCATATCACGGGAATGCTTTTTTATTTCCATTAACTTGTGCAATCTTAACTTGTCCCATGCCGGCCGGGCAGTGCCATGGGGCATCGCCTGCACCTCTTCTGCCGCCCGGAGCCCGGCACAGCCCCGGAGCCCGGCACAGCCCCGGAGCCCGGAGCCCGGCACAGTCCCCGAGCCCGGCACAGCCCCGGAGCCCGGCACAGCCCCGGAGCCCGGCACAGCCCCGGAGCCCGGCACAGCCCCGGAGCCCGGCACAGTCCCCGGAGCCCGGCACAGCCCCCGAGCCCGGCACAGCCCCCGAGCCCGGCACAGCCCCGGAGCCCGGCACAGCCCCGGAGCCCGGCACAGTCCCCGAGCCCGGCACAGCTCCTCCGCTCTCCGAGCGCGGCTCCGGCCCCCGGGGAGGCGCTTTGGGCCGGCCCGGGCCGCCCTGAGCGGGGAGGGCGCTCGGCTCTGCCGCTGTCCGGGACGGCCCCGGCCCCCCGAGGGTGGCTCGGGGCGCTGCTCCCGGGGTGCGAGCCCCGGCCGAGCCCGGCCCGCTCGGCCCCTCGACCCGAGGGGGAGCTGGCCTCAGAGCCAGCGTCCCGGCTCAGGGAGCACCGCTCCCGGCTGGCAGCTCCCGGCTTGGGGAGCCGCGCGGGGCCCCGTCCGTCCGTCCATCTGTCCGTCCCGCCCGCTCCCGCAGCCCCGTCCCGCACTCACCCGCTGGCGCTCGCAGGGGTCCGGCCCCGGGGCCGCCTCGCACATCCCCGGGCGGCGCCGGGCGGAGGCGGCGGGGACGCCCCGAGCCGGCGGGTCCGCGCCCGCGGGGCCCGGGGGGAGGCGGCGCAGGCTGGGACCGGGGCTCAGGCTCAGGCTCGGGCTGGGGCTCGGCTCAGGCTGGCGGGGCTGTGCCGGGCAGCCGCCGGCGGGGCTCAGCGCCCGCGGGCAGCGGCCGTGCCGCGGAGCGCCCGCATCGCCGGGACATCAGAGCCCGGGGCGCTCCTCGCCGCTCGCCGCTCGCCGCCGCCGATCAAAGGAGCCCTTGTCCGCCGGACGAGCAGTTCTCCGGCTGACCTGAAGGCTTCTTCCTCTTCGCGATCATAAAAATGGGATGGGGCAGGAAACAAACAAACAAGCCCCCCCGCACCTCGCCGAGCCTCCCCCGGCGCCGGGGCAGCGGCGGGGGCAGAGCGGCGGAGCGGGGCCGGGCGGGGCCGGTGCAGCGGCCCCAGCACCTGCCCGCCCGCGCCGCCTGCTCATCGCTCCCCAGGCGCTTCGGGAGAAGCAGGGACAGGATGCACGGGGAAGGCTAGCGGCTGCATGTCTGCGGATCGCTTTCATGCACGCTCATCGCCTTTGTCAAATGAATGCAGTCACATTCGGTCTGCAAGATCTTGCATCCTCGTTCACCGAGTGGTTTCTCCTCGGGAGGGAGATAGCTGTGACTTCTTGCACAGAGAGGTAGCTCTTGAGCTCTGTCTAAAGATTTCTCAGCAAACTGAGTATCAAAAGATGTTTGTTTCATTCTTACAAAGTTTCATTTTTACTAAGAGACTGACAAACATCAACAGCAGCAATATGAGTTGCCGTCATTCCTCTCACTCAAACCAGACACCACGCTGCTTTCTGGTGCATTCCTTTAGAGGTTTATTACCTCTGAGGCAGACATGGCAGGAATTTCTGAAATCTTTTATTACCAGCTACACACACTAAAATGTCTGCGGCTGGAGAGGGGTAACTTCCTCCTACCAAGAAAGGTGGAAACTGAATACCTGCTTCTTTATAGAAAGGTCCAGTGAGTGATCTGCGGGGCAGATGCAATGAAGAGGGGAAGATGAGCATTAGCTGTATAAATACAGCACTTTTGCAAAATGGACCGCTGAAGAAGGAGGTTTTATTCACCAGAAAAACAATAGAAATGTCAGAAATGGGCAAGTAAAAAATTTCAAAATGTCTAGAGAACAAAAATACTGCATTTCCTTACAGAGAGGGGTGGGGGAAATGCTGATTATATCCTTTCCAGGATCAGTGTTCAAATTATTATAAAAATCTCACTTTCACCCTTTCCTGCAGTAATTCTTAGAGTTCCAGTCCAATTCCTGGGACATGCCATGAGCTCCTGCAGGTCTCTCCTGTCATTACCTGATGCCTTAAACAACAGCAAATTTCACCAAGCATTGTAAGAATAGAGGAAGCATTAAAAATACATGTGATTTTGTAACCAGGTGCCTGTTGCACAGCCTTCACTGCAACAAAGCTTGGGAAGTGCGGGGTGATGTGAAACAGACTGAACTAAAACGGCAAAAAAAAGACTTGTTTCAAAAATTGTAGGTGAACAAAAAAAAAAGTAGAACTGCCTAATTCACTGCAAAGAGAGAGAAGAGGAAGAAGCTTTTCTGGCAATCTGTAAATAGCCCAAAGAGGACCAACGTACCTGACAGGCAGTGAGAGAGTTTCCACTCTTGCAGAACCTCGTGCTTGGAAAGAGAGAGCAGACGTTGGTGACACAGGCTGTGAGAGGTGTGATCTGTGAGTCAGGCACTGAGATTCCTGCTTGGGCCTTTCCTAGGGAAAACTCCCAGCAAGTCAACAGTGTGATCTTCTTAAGAATAATGTTATCAATGCTGCTTTGGGCAATCGGAGAAGAGAGGTTTGCAGTGGGAGACAATGGTGAGGAGGGGTCTCTTCTTCTCCCAGATAACAAGTGATAGGACAAGAGGAAATGGCCTCAAGTTCTGCCAAGAGAGGTTTAGTTTGGATATTAGAGAGAATTTCTTCCCAGAAATGGTTGTCCAGCCCTGGCACAGCTGCTCAGGGCAGTGGTGGAGTCCCCATCCCTGGAGGGATTTAAAAGTTGTGTGGATGTGGCACTGGGGGACATGTTCATTGGTGGCCTTGGCAGTGCTGGGGGAATGGATGGTCTTAGAGGGCTTTTCCAACCTTCTCATTTTAGGGATGACAGAGCTATAGCTTCATTCTGCTAATGGACATGCCCTGCAAATTCCTGAGGGCAAATCCCCAATGCCAGGATGACCCAAGGAGCAGGTGACCCTCGGATTGATTCCGGTTAAACACTTCATGTTTGCTTCCCTCTTACTCACCTTCCCCTGCTAGGACTGGGATTTCACCAAGATAAGAAGCAAAAAGGCAAACCAACAACAGAAAGTTCACCCCACAACTGAAAGAAACAATGGAACCCTCTAATTTAGAGATAAGAGTAATTAGTTTTTCCTCAGCACCTTGCTGAGGTGTGCTGCTCTGATCTTACTGCTTGCAGTGAGAAGGGGCAGGGGAAGAGTCTGCAGCTTCATCCTTTGGGCACGAGTTTGGAGGGGTCTGGCACTGCTGCTCACAGGCTTCTCTGGACTTCTGAGGGACAACCACCAGGTTGAAACAAATACATGGTAAATTTATAGAACCAAATAACACTCAACATATCATTTACAGTCAGAAAATGAAAAAAAGGGACTTAATATGAAATAGCACACTGTTGTTAAATCCGTGTCCTTGGGAAAAAAATAAATTCTGCTCACTGCTAATTTGAGAAGAGATAGCAATACTTACCAGTAGTATCCCTTAAAAATCTGTCTAGGGAAGGAAGCTACTCCAAAATCTGGGCCTACAATAGTTCAGAACAACATACAAAAATGGATTCACTTCAGAAAAACAAACTGCATCCCAATAGCTGTACTGGAATTCCTCATGGAAACAAAAAAAGCCAGTGGCCCACTCAATATTGTGTTCTCCTGTTGTTCTAAATGGGCACAGCAAGACCTCATTCCCAATATGACCTCTGAGTGACATTAGGACTCATTTACACTACTGTAAACCAACATTATTATACTTGTATTTATTTCCTTCTGGAAAAGCTCACTTTTCAAAGCAGCAAGGCCAGGATTCAAGGAACAAACAGTGTGGATGCTGCCTGTGTGAGTTTGACCACCCCCCTCAACCTGCTGATGGCTTCCCTGCCATGTCCTCTGCTAGAGGAGAGGAAAATGGGGAACCTCCTGCCTTCCCTCCTTAGTCCTGTGCAGGTTCAGTGCAGTTGGACTGTGAGAATTTTTAGGTGGCAAAGTCTTACCACACTGAGTATTTCCTCATTTGGATCTGGTTTTGTTTTTCAGTAGGTCTATCATTAATCCAAGCCTGGGTAATTTCTCATTCAGGAAAGCAAACAGCAAGGTCTCAAAATATTTGTTTCAGTGCCTAAATTATTCAGGTTTAATTGTATTGTGTAACAAAGCTTTGTCTTTGTTAGGTGACAGGCTTTGCAGTGCAACTGATTTGCAGGTGTTTGCAAGCCTGATGAAACACTTGGCTGAAGGCTGAGGAGCTGTATTTCTTCTTTTTTCCCCTCTATTTTGTAATGTTTTCTTTTATTTTGGCTGTTTTTGAGCTTGCCTAAGAGCCACACACGCTGCTGCACTGAGCTCTGGCTAACAGGCTCTTTGGGGTCCTGAATCTCTGCAGCTGTACCAGGAACCATATGTTAAATGTTACTGGGACAATAGTGGGTAATTTTGTGGAAGAAGCAGGTAAAAACAGGGGATGTCAAACTGCATGTGCCATATGCAGATGGCATGAAAACTGGTAATGGTGTAAACACAGAAGAAAAAGAGAGAATTGAGATCCATTAACCACAGGTTTCCTGTGCACTGCTAATACAGTTGTGAAGGCTTAGTCACACTTCTCTGGTTAGCTTTAAAAGCTTTTTAACTTCCCCCAGCTTTGAGGGAAAAAGGGCACAAGCACAGAGAGGCCTTTACTGCAGCAAAAACTGGAGCAGGAACTGCTAGGGACACGCAAAGTCCAAGGAGTCCACACGTGGCTGTGTTTGCAGGCACTCTGTGCACTGGAGCTGCACAGTCCTGTGGCACCGGGGCTCCACGGCTCTGGAGAGCCTCAGCAGAGCACCCAAAGCACCGGGAACCCAGCACAGCTGCATTCCAAAACCCTGGGGCTGTGCACTGGGTGCCTGAGGTGGGGGCTGAGGGGCTGCCAGGGCTGCACCCCCAGCCCACACAGGGACTGTTGGACCTCGCAGTGACCATGTGCTGCTGTGCCCTGGCGGTGCTGAGGACCTGCAGCTCGTCCCACACAGCAGCAGAGAGGAACTCTTTGAAGGACAGGTCCTGAAGTGTGTGTTTCCTCAGCAGGCTGTGACAATGTCCAGCCTGGTACAGCCACTACTCAGGTTATCTCTGCCAAGGGTTGGGATTGCTTTCAGTGGCATAGCCTGGTACAACAGCCAGCCCCTGATGGACACGCTCAGCACCACAGGCTGTGTCTGCTGGAGTCTGCAGTTCAGTCACACTCAAGAAGATTGTTAAGGCTGGGAGTTATTCAAAAGAGAGGAAAGAAATGTTTACATTTAGGATGACAGATTAAAAATATTCATTAGTAATGTCTAGGTCACTGGAAAACGATCGGCCATAACTTGACAAAGCAGAGGGTAGTCACACCCTGCCTGGCCTGGTGGCAAATAAGTCCCATTTTTCTGTTCTTTCTTGCTGCTGGCACCCTGGATGAGCGTTTCTTTTCACCACCCAAATGACATAAGCAAATAGTCAGCAAGAAAAATAGGTTGTGTTTCAATGTCACAGATTAGCTGGCTCCATGGCCCTGTCCATGAGATCATTTGAATCAAGTCCATGACTTAAATGTCTCTTTCTGGTCTTTTTTAATCTCAAATGACAAAGTACAAGGCTTGTATGGCACAAGTACAGTATGGAAAATGGGGATGAAGAAGTGCTGACTCTGGACTGTCAGAATACAGGGAGAGTTGTCTGATCCAAGGCATCCTTCTTATGCCACAGTGAGACACTAGACCTGGGGGAGAAAACCAAGAGGTTTTCCTAATGGTTTACATTAGATTTTCTATCTTAAAATATGAAAGGGCAAATGTGCTGTATGTGTGAATGGGAAAATGAGAAAACAAATCTCAATTGCTCGTCTCAGTGAGAACTTCTCCTGCCTCCCCTTGGGCCTGTGTCAAAGCTCCTGGAAACTCCATGGGTGACATCAAGAGCCAGGACGTGGCTGTGCCCTGGGAAATGGGCCCCTGGGGTAGGTGCTCGTGCTTTGTGTGCTCAGCTGCACACGTCTGAGCATTCTCCAGCTCAGCTCATGTATTAAAGCAAATGCCTGCTCTGCATTCTGCTGCCAAGGCATGAGCACACCTGTGCCAGTGCAGCTCCACAGGGATCCCTGCTCCCATTCCTTCAGCACCAGAGAGGTGCCCTGGCATTGCCAGCTCAGCCCCTCCCTGCCCCTCGCCCTGGCTGGGCAGCACTCACACGATGCCAGCAGGGGTCTCTTCTCCCTGGAGCTGAAAGTCTTCCCCTTTCCAGAGGGTTCCTTCCCTCCCTGTTTAGTCTTTTTCCACTGCCGTTCACTTGCCTCATGATTTCAGTTTGCCTACTCTCTGATCCTGCTTCTGCCTCTGCTGTTGGCTTGGTCTCATTTTGCCAGTCTCTGTTTCACTGAGGAGGATCAAATAATTGCAGGGATAAAGCAGACCCTTGAACTCACAGTGTCTAATGGGTTTGTAATTAGGCCATGTATCCCTGTGAGAATGGGCAGTCTGGGAATTTGCCAGGATTTACAGGGGGATTTAGCAGCCTACTAAGAGTTTCCAGACCTATTACATTCCTTAAGAAGTTTTAAAGACACCACTGATTTTGGCAGGGAACTAGGAACTAGGATGTCTTGAAAAACACACAGAACTGAGGGATGAGAAGTAGAAAACTATGTATTTTGTAAAGAACAAGGAGAAGTCTCAAAGATTTTATAATTTGAAATGCAGAAATAGATGTTCAACATTATCTTGGTAACACATGCCTGGCTTAGAGCGTATGATGTGTGTTTTCTCAGAGAATTTATATTTACAGATTTGATAAGACATGAATATTAAACACACATAAGCCAGGCTCTGTGTATGCATTGTACTGTAGGTATATGTGACTACTGATGCTTTCTGACCTTGGAATATGTAATTGTATTTTAAAAAAATTATGAAGTCTTTGCTTTCCTCCATCCTACCTGTTTGCCATTTATAAGGTTCTGTGGTAACTCATTTTCTGTGTGTCTTGGGGAGATCAATGTCTGTTAAATGCCAGGTAATTTTATTATGAAGTCCTGGTTTATTTTTTACTCATAACTCAGACAAGCACAAACTTCTGTTGTTGTTCACTTTCCAGAGAGGAAGGGAAAATTACATCTAACCTAAAAATACCTTCCTCCCCCTACCCCATGTCTCAGTGCTTTGAGCTTGGGCACGGTGGAGGATAAGAAAAGGCAGAAAACAACTGGGCAGTTTTCTCATAGTAGCAGAAAATTGCTGGTTTTTCTTCCAGGTTAAAGAAAGCCAAACCATAATTGACTTTCTTCTCTCTGATCAATAATTACAGTGAAAAAAACCACATGGTGATAAAAACTATTCTGCTTACCTGTGCAGCAAAGGGAGTGTAGAACTTTCTGGAAATTTTACCTATCCAAGTCTGGTTTTGGATCAGCAATCGTTTTGACTTGTGAAATTGGGGTCTAAACTCAAATTCAGATCTTTTTTGTATGTGTAATGTATATCAGGATCTCTCAGAGTGGTTTGGGTCCATACCCATCTCTCCTGACTGCAGCAATCCAAGGGCACTTATTCACGTCAAATTGATTTGCTCCTGTGAAATCTTTTGAAGTTACAGTGAGTTTAAGTTTTGTTTAAATACAAGACTATAAATTCAGCTGTTTCTCTACCTATTACAGCATAACTTCACTGGTGGTGTCCTGAGCACTAAAAATATGCTGATCTTGGGAGGAGTGGGATAAAAGACAATTACTGGAGTCTTCCTTGGGCTTAGTAGTTTAGGTTTTATGTATATCAGGAGTTACAGTGAACGTTTATTGCTGTTCTTACACAAGCTCAGAGTAGCTCTGTCACCTGTGGGCAGAGTAATTCCCAATGTCCTTGGCATTACACTGGATTTATACCCCTGCTCTCCGACTCGAAGCAGAGTTTGGGCTTCTGGGAGTGACAGCAGCAGCAGGAAGCCACAGTTCAATGTGTCACACTGGGAGCTCTTCAAATATAATCAAAACTGTCAATCTGAAGAGCTTCTGGAAAACAAATTTACAGTTTAAACGTCAAGCACAAAGTGTCCCTTCGGCTTTCTTCAGTGAATTAGCTTTTGAAAAGGCCGTGAGCTGCTGCAGAGATAACAAGGGCTGGAGAATTCAGAGCAGGTGGTACCAACTGTGCAAGGCCAGCTGAGACAGAGGCAGCAGGAGCCGGGAGCAGCCGGGGATCCGCAGCAGCTCCAGCGGGGACAGCGTGCTCTGGCCGGACTGAGCTTTCCTCTTCCTCTCTGAGACAGCCCCGGGAATGCCACAGGAAAATTCAACAAGGTGCCCATGAAAAAACAGCCGAACTGCTGTAGGTCTGCTTCCTCACTGGTGGGAAATGCACCGGGCCTGCATTTGGCAAGCAGAGGTCCTGTGGAAGAGCAAATCCTGATGTTTATCTTTTAGGGGATAATAGCACTTACCTACCGTGTGTGAGGGTCTAGAAAATACACTTGGTTAAATTTCTTTATGTGAAAATTGTGACATGCATTCTTCATTTCTGAGGACTGGAAATAGTAGTTATTCTGTGAGGATTCTTATGAAATACAGTCATGCATTGATGTAATTTCCACATGTTTTCATAGACTTTTAAGTTTTTCTTGTCTTAGACTACTGTTATAGTTACAGTTTGGCCTTCAGTCCAGCAAGACTCCCTCTGGAAAATATTCAGAAATGCTCAGAACTAGTAGAATCATTTTCCTTATTTTCACACTTTAAAGAATTATTTCTGTCACTGCTGTTGTTGATTTAGGTGAGGGAATGGCACAAAACAATGGCTATAAAATACTACACCCCCCCCACACAGTGCACTGAGCGTGTCTCACGTCTGTTCTCTTTATCCTGTGTATGTGATTTTACAGCACCGTGAATGCTCTGAAGTCTCTGTTTGTAGAAATCCCCCTTTGGCCTTTGGGAGTGTCCTGTGCATCCTTTGGGATGCAGCTCCTTTGGGAGCGTGTTCTGCTGGAAGGTGGAGCCCTGCTGATGGCACTCACTGCTGGGAGAGTGTTCATCCTCCAGCTGCCCTCCCTGGCTCTGGCTGCCCTGTGCTCCCCAGGAGGGTAAAATCCACCTTTCCTGTAGTGCAGGGCAGTGCCTCCATCGGCCCAGGCTGTGCCTCGTGCTGAGGTGTGAGAGCGAGGAGGAATTGCCACATCTGTGCCTTCAGCTCCTCCCTCTCACCTGAGCTCCTGGTGTAGGAGTGAGGAGCAATCTCCACATCTGTGCCTTCAGCTCCTCCCTCTCACCTGAGCTCCTGGTGTAGGAGTGAGGAGCAATCTCCACATCTGTGTCAGCTCCTCCCTTTCACCTGAGCTCCTGGTGTGAGAGTGAGGAGCAATCTCCACATCTGTGCCTTCAGCTCTTCCCTCTCACCTGAGCTCCTGGTGTAGGAGTGAGGAGCAATCTCCACATCTGTCCCTGCTCCTCCCTCTCACCTGAGCTCCTGGTGTGAGAGTGAGGAGCAATCTCCACATCTGTCCCTGCTCCTCCTGCTCACCTGAGCTCCTGGTGTAGGAGTGAGGAGCAATCTCCACATCTGTGCCTTCAGCTCCTCCTGCTCACCTGAGCTCCTGGTGTGAGAGTGAGGAGCAATCTCCACATCTGTGTCAGCTCCTCCCTCTCACCTGAGCTCCTGGTGTAGGAGTGAGGAGCAATCTCCACATCTGTCCCTGCTCCTCCTGCTCACCTGAGCTCCTGGTGTGAGAGTGAGGAGCAATCTCCACATCTGTCCCTGCTCCTCCCTCTCACCTGAGCTCCTGGTGTGAGAGTGAGGAGCAATCTCCACATCTGTGCCTTCAGCTCCTCCTGCTCACCTGAGCTCCTGGTGTAGGAGTGAGGAGCAATCTCCACATCTGTCCCTGCTCCTCCTGCTCACCTGAGCTCCTGGTGTAGGAGTGAGGAGCAATCTCCACATCTGTGCCTTCAGCTCCTCCTGCTCACCTGAGCTCCCAGAGCAGTGTTTGCCTGGTGTACCTGCACTGTCCTGTGCCCTTTTACATTCCAAATGTAGCATCACCTGACTGTTTACATTGTGAGATTTCAGCTCTTCCCATTTACAGTTTACAATTTCTTCACCAAGAGGATTTTTGACTTTATATTTTATTCAAACTTTTCTTGACAGTTTTAGGTAAACACTGTCTCTGCTTATGCATCATTTACAACTGTTCTTTAGCTTTGGGCACAGTTCACACTGTGTGATGTGTGACACTATTCCTTGTTTTTCACTGGTTGGGTGCTCTCATGTTTATGAGTTTTATTTGTTTTACCTGAGACAAAAATCTTCTGCCCTCAGCATATATTATCACCCTGATTATTAGTTTTTGTTTACAGACAGGAGCTTACTTTTACTATGTAAATAATGTTCTGCTCTGATGGCTGAGCCAAAACAAAATTCAGAAGAGTGTTTATAAATATTCATTCCTACGTCTTCCCAGGTCTTGTGTACCCTATGCTCTGAAACACTCCTGGAATGCCCTGCTACATCTTGGATAGCTTAATGTCAGATATCCTGGATAATCTTCATAGTTGAGACGGTAGCAAAAAGGAAAAGGTATTTTACCTTTATCTCACAGCTTGCTTTTTTAGACTGTGTCTGATGCAGATACTGGTTTCTTGAGAAGCCTTTAACACTGCTGGGCTGATAAATTAAAATGTACTGTACCTTTCATAAGATGACTGAGCAGAATGAGATTAAAATTGGAAGTGTGTGTGAGACAAGACTGAAACATTTCATACTCATGGTGACCTGGCTGCAGCTTCCCCTGGCCAGTAACTAAACCTCTGCTGATGAAGTCTTGTTGGCACTCATGAGGAGATTAAAGGGTGAGATTTCTCAGATGACTTTGCTAAGAGTGATTAAAACAAAATATTTTTTCATTATCTTTGATATGATTTAGTGAAGATTAGAGGGAATAATCCAAAATTTTGGAGGATTTAAAAATGAGCCATTGTGCTTGCAGCATTTTAGGAGATTAGGAATTTGAATCTATGAAGATGTTCACAGCTTTGTTAAGATTCAATCAGAGTTCCCAGCTTTAGTTATTATAAAGATACTTACAAGTGATACCTGGCTGGGCCACTTGCTAAATTTAAAGGGTTTGGGTGCCAGGGGATAAAGAAGCACCTGAGGAGGTGACACCATTGCCTTTCCATGCCCTGGTTTTGCTAGAAGAAAGTTAATGAATGTTTTTACTACAGCTCAACCTCCCCTGAAAATGTCAGTCACAGCTGCTTTGGTTACAGCTGTAGCTGCCTCTGCCTTTGGTTAAGCTCTGACCTGCTCTGGACCTGTGTCTCTGCTTCCATGGCAAACTGATGAACATCCTGCTGTGAAATCACAGCTTCCCTGGGATAATCAGACAATCTCTGGGAATAATTTAAAAATCCTGTGTCAAAAGGAGCTCCTGGCACATGCCTCTTTTAAACATTATCAGCCTTCCCAGGTGACAGCCCAAGGAAGATAAAGGATGGGAGCAGAGGGAGCTTTTGGAAATGGAATCACAGTTAGCCTTTGTTTTGAAAGGTTGATGTCTCCCTCTTGCCAGAAAAGCCTTTCCCCACTGTAACCCTTGTGGAATTGGGAAGGGCACTGACAGCAAACAGGGGATGAGCTGAGCCCCGGACACTGAGGATGGGGGAGGTGGGCAGAGATACCCTTGGGGTCCCTGGAGGCTGAGTGCCCAGAAATACTGAAAACAGCATTTCTAAGTGGGAAAACATTGCTCATGGTAGGTTTTGCTATACTGGCCTCCTATTCAATGTGTCTGAAACTTGTGTGAGTCTCTCTGCCTGTGTTTCTGCCATGCTGTGTGCTGGTCCCAGATGTTCTCACTGGCTCTTTGCTGGTTTACAGTGAAAAGCAGCAGGACAAGAATGTTTGAAATGTTACAGCAGTTTCTAACACAGCACATGCTCCCACCATTTGTTTCCAGGTGGTATTTAAGATGATGCAATTCTACATGCTAGAATTATCCTCTGCCAAAACAAAGATTAACAATTCTGGATTTTGTATTTCCTAAAGCAGAGTGCTCTGTGGTTACCTACCAAGGTATGTTCAGTGAGCATTTCAGTTTTGTAGAGCTGCAGCCATTTATAGTACATGTCCCACCTGCTTTCCATTAGAACTTCAATTCATAAATTATTTACATGCTTTTGGAAAAAATCTAGTCTGTCTTATAAATTCTTTCCTCCCCTTAACTGTACCAGAACAATGGGTTTTATGAGGGCCTGGTTCTGTATCAGCCAGCTGATGTTCTTACCAGAGGTTTTTATTTCATTTATTCCACTTCCCGTGTGAGCTGCAGAAATGAAATCTCATAACTCAATGTGAGCTGACCATATGTGAGGGAACAGTGACATGTCATTGTCTGAATGTAAATGGAAGATATTTGAAATTGTCTGAGAACAATGCCTGGGATTAAAGGGATGCTCTGGAACATGGAGCACTGCCACAGTAATACAACTGTCATTTACAGGACATCCTTGGGTGGTTACATTCCAAGTCACTTCACAGAAGAAGGGACATGAAGTGCCCCAGGCCCCTCAATGGCTTCAAAGCATGTCTGGGGTAAGGCCCCTCAAAGGCTTCAAACACATCCCAGCTGAGAGAATTTGATCTCTGAACAAAATTCTAACAAATGTTTAAGCAGGAGGGTGGCTTGGGACAGGAGGTGTGCCATGCAGCTCCCCAGCTGAAAGAAGAACCAGGAGTCAAGGAATACAAACTGAGGACTTCACTCCTGGGTATTTGAATCCCCGTCATAGAGGGAAGGGTGAGAAACTGCAGAAGTTGTTATTCCCTTGGAGTCTCAAGCACAGGTCCTGGTGTCCTCTGCAGTGATCTTTGGAAGATTTAGGGTGGAAATAGGCCCAGTGGAATGTGTGATAAATTGTACCTGTATCTAATAGCTGAGAAGATGTTTAGGATTTTCTGTATATAAACACAGAGAAAACAAGGTGCAGTCTTGTATTGCTTGTTTGAGGAATATAAGGAAATACTAAACTTCATACTCTATCCACATTTCTGTCATCCCTAACGAGCCCACTCTCCTAAATTAAAGGTGCTGTGTATGTAATTTGAATATATCTTATTATAATAGAATCTTCTCCTTACTCTTCTTAGATTTAGCAACTGTAATTTAGATTTCATATTTCCATCTGAAGTTAATTGTTATTCCTCCTAGTTCAGGAGAAGCTGCCAGTGATGCCTAATGAAGAGAACTCAAGGTAAATTATGCCTCTTGTCAGTTAATTTAAATTTTGTGCCAGCATTCAGAAGAGATCAGTCTCATCCTATAAACATTATTAGCATTATGGCATTATTTATTTGGGGAAATTATTGTGTATATGAAATAAGCTTTATTGGAGTGAAGGTTTCATCTGGCCAGACCCCACAGTGCTCTGCTTTACTCATACTATTTTAAAATTGTGTACTTTTGGCAGCTGTTTAAATACATGTTCCCAACATAATAATTTTCCATACACACTCTTCCCCAGAATGACAGGGATTGGGCATAAAAAGTGTTATTTTAGGGCACGGTGGGGGAAGGAAAGAAACACTGACTATGTTATACAAAGGTTAAGCAAAATCCTGGTGCAGTACAACACACACACAGAGCAATTCCAATCGGGATAAGCAGTGCTGGCACATCCATGGAGCCCAGAGCCCTCTGGAAAGGAGCAGGGCTGGGTTTGATAACACAAAGAGAATAAAAGCTGTCGGGCACCCACAGCACCCTGATCTTTCAGGCAGGAGACAGGATTCTTAAGGGAGTTACCTGCTCTGGGATTTCCTGGGTAGTGGACTGTGCCAGCTAAATAAAATGCTGGTGTAAACTGAAGGTGGCATCAGCCTGCAGGTTCTGAAGGATGTGGAGATTCAGCTCCTGAGGAGAACCAAGAAAACTCTGCAGAGATGAAAAAAATCAGAAGAGAAATAGCTGAGTCATCCAGGTTTCCAAAATGCAGCTGGAGCTGTACCATGTGCTGTGTGTGTCCTGAGTCAAGCTCCAGTTAGTTCTCTGGAGCCAGATACAGGATCAGTGCAAGGTGGACGTGCTTTCATTGAAGTTGACACACTCACATTCTTTTCCACACAGCTGACTTTAGTCCAGCCACTCAAGTGGTTGTAGATGGTTTATGGAGTTGGTAGCAGAGTCATAAATCCAGATTAAGAGCTCTGGGCTTGCTCATACAAATTTGGTTCATGGCAGCGATGGAATGGCTCTGCCAGTGCCTTTGTAAGAGAATCCTTTCAGGGCTAATCTAACACAGCTGCATTCCTTGTTGGAGTTCCTTTCTGACTTCACACGCTGTAGGAACAGGGCCATTGAGTGGAGTAGCTCTTGCCAGCTCTCAGTTGTATCTGTTTGTGTGCTGTGGCTTGTTGCTGTGAGTCCCCCTGTGGCTGTGGCACACCTGGCAGGTACCACACACCCGTGTGCCACCGTGCCACAGCCCCTGCCAGGGGCACCAGGGCTGTCCAAAGAGCTGTTCTTGCCTCAGCTGCATCCCCCTGGCTCTGTGTGTCCCACGTGTGGTGTCAGGGTGAGCTGCAGCACAACTGCAGTCCCAGCAGCTCTGCAGGAAAAACAAGCTCAGGGTCCTCAGACAAGCTCAGGCAATCCTCAGAACTGCCTGAGGAGCTCCATTGCCACAACTAAGACAATGTGTTGGTGTAAGACCTTGAGAAGGCACTGCTGAGTTCCTGTGTGCAGTTCTTGCATCATAAGTGAGCTGGTGGTTACACCTGGCTGCTCTGCACTCTGAAATGTCTCGTGCTAGCTCCTCAGCCGATAAGATAACTTCAGCCTAAACAAACAGAGCAAGTCAGATGAAGCTGTCCTTCTTAAAATACAGATATTGATTATGTTATCTGTAATAATAATAAAATAAATAAATAAAATACACCACTTCAAACAGAAACAAGGGGGAAATGTCACTATACACATAAAAGGAAGCAAGTCAGAACTGACATTAAAAATAAAAAAGAAAAAGCAGAACTGAATAAAGGGTCTGATTATCCCCCAAACATCCTGCAGTACGTTTGCTAATGCAGAATTGCCCAGCACTGAGCTCAAGGGGCTGCTGGTGTTGCTCACTTACTCACCCTTGGTGTACAGGGTGTGAAGAAACCAAACTCAGTGTCGGAGCAGAGTTTCCAGGCAGTTTTCACTGGATGCCTTGTTGGGGTTGGTGTCTGACAAGAGAAACACGAATCACAAACTATGATTCTTTTGCACTTGTGTCTGAATAAATGCAGGTGTTTGGCAGCAGGAGCACCACAAACCCCAGCCACAGCGTCCCAACAGAGCAGCTTTTGTTGAGCAATAAGGAAACCTTATTCCCTCCCTGTGCAGCAGAGAGCAGCTGCAGCTGGTGCCGCAGCACTGCTGACCAGGGGTGGCAGGGACACAGGGACCAGAGGCTCTGCCCTGCTCTGGTGCCCAGGCTGTGCCCAGGCAGCTCTGCTCTGTGCCCAGGCACCTCTGCTCTGTGCCCAGGCAGCTCTGCTCTGTGCCCAGGCACCTCTGCTCTGTGCCCAGGCACCTCTGCTCTGTGCCCAGGCACCTCTGCTCTGTGCCCAGGCAGCTCTGCTCTGTGCCCAGGCAGCTCTGCTGTGTGCCCAGGCACCTCTGCTCTGTGCCCAGGCAGCTCTGCTGTGTGCCCAGGCACCTCTGCTCTGTGCCCAGGCAGCTCTCAGTGCTCCCTGCTCAGGGGGAGGCGCTGGGTTCACCCAGCACTGCTGCTGCCCTTTGGCTGCTCTCCTCAGGAGCTGGGATGGTGCTGCAGCACCCGGGCTGTCCCTCTGGAAGGTCTCCTGGAGCACTTCCCACAGCCAGCATTTCCCTCAAACTGGCACTGAAATATCAGCTCTCCATGGTGGTTTTGTGCTTTTCATCTTTGAGACCTAAGTCTTGGTCAGTCTTCCCTGAGGGGGGTGAGCTCCATGGGAGCTCTCACGGGGCTGGGTTGGTTTTGTCACCTGGCTGTGAACACACGGGGGTGTCACTGGTGACCATCTGCAGACCACACAGCTCTTCTGTCCCAGACTGAGCTGGGGGAGACTGGGAAGTGTTCCCAGCTGGAATGAAATCTGTGGCTGCATGTCCTGTTCTGAGCTGCAGTGGCCAGCGAACCCCCAGAGGGGCAGAACCTCTCAACACCTGTCCTGGTGGGCCTGGGATAGGTGCTGCTAACAGTTTCATCCTGGATGGAGGTGAATCCATTTCCTTGAACTACCACCAAACACACACTTTATCCCTTTCAAACAAAACATTGACAACTTTTTACTGTGTCCCCCGACAGAAATATATTTCAATTAAATATTAGATCACAACTTATGACTTTCACTGAGTGTATTAAATAACCTCAGGAAGCTTGCTGTTAATTCACTATTGCTGTTTCTCTCTGCTCTAGTTTATGTTTAACAGTGTTTTATTTGAATCTCATTGTTGTTTGTCAGGAGTTAATTCTGATGATCTTGGAATTTATCTGTTTTTTGTGGTTTGGTGTCAGTAAACACCATCATAGCAGGAAAAGGGTTTGATCCCTGCAGGCTCCTTACACCAGGGGCTGCAGCAGTGCTACGAGCCTCTCAGCAAATCCATGATGGGGGTCACATTCTGTCATGCCACTGCCTGGATTGCTAAAACAGGTGTTTTCTTACACCTGGTTATATATGGAAATTGAAAAGAAACCAGTCAGGTGGATGAGGTATAAGATAGAGCCAGCACCAGTTATCCAGATGCAACGTTTCTATAGAAGTGTGTGTTTTAATAAATCCTTCCTACTAAAGTGAGCAGTGGACTGAGAGGTTCTCTGAGTGAACCTTCCAGGGTTTATAGTCCTGGGTGTTCAGTGTTGGCATCACCTGCCAAGGTCAGAGATAAAACTCCTGTGGAGTCAGAAGGAGTGGGAGAATGAACCATGATCCAATGCTTCAAAAGTCCTGTGGGTTGCAGGATTTTCTCTTTCTTAGTCCCCCCACTCCTTCAGTTTTGAAAGTTTTATTACTCTTTTTTGAAACAGCAGTTGTTGATCTGGTAGAACCAATATGCCCACAAAATACAGCCCTGAGGCACAACTGTGTGAAGTTACAGGGACTGGTCCCTGAGGAAAGAGACTTTCCCAGATTCTCATTTTGAAATACCTCGTTCCATCAGAAAGTGTATTTTGTTCATTTTAAAAACCAACCTCCTAATAAGCATTGTGGATTTAATTCAGCCCAGGAGTGAGATTTCCTCACGCAATATGGGTCACTATTTCGTGCTTGGTTTGGGCTGGACAGCAGAAGCCTGTCTGGATCATGAACTTTGCTTGGTTAATGTGTGTGTTTGCTGATTAGTGTGTATGTCAACATAAGAGACTCTGCCATTGTCTTTTTCCTTTTTTTTCTGCCGAAAAGACAGTTATATTCATAAAATGGATATGAACTGTTAGTTTGGGTTTTTTTAAATAGGCAATCCAGCTAGCATGGTACAATCATATTTATTCGGTTTGGGCATTTTAGTTAATAATGGAGGTTTGTTTTTCAAAGGAGAAATAGGGTTTAATATATTGGAGTGAATTTCCATAAAGTTGGAAGCCCAAGGCAGCACAGAAATATGCTGCATTTTCATGAGCTCACCACATTTCCATGCACAAATCAATTTAATTGTGTGCATGTTTTTGCTTGGGGCCTTGTGCTTCTGTTTTAAAAGGAGGGAATCTTTTATTTTGTTTTATCTTGAAGCAGCCTTTCTTAGGAATTGGCTCTGCAGCTCGTGGTTGCTGTGAGGCAGTAGCAGAGACAGTAGGAAAAGTCAGGAATGAGACTGTATTTATGCTCTGGGACAGTAGCAAAGCCCTAGGGTGCAATAGAGACTTGGTTCCACAAATCCACAAATCCAGGTTGAGCTCAGGCTGCCAAAAATCTCACCAGGTCAGCTTGCACCCCTTCTAAGAACAATCAGGAGAGAAAAGTGCAGCGAGGGCAGATGAGAGGTGTCGGAGCAGGGATGGTGGTGTCGGTCTCAGAACCAACAGAGGTGTTTGTGGTTTCTTGGCTTGTCTTAAAATCCTGGCAGAGTGTGTCCCAGCCCCAGAGTGTGTCTGGAGCACAGGCTGGGAAACTGCTCCAGTTCCTTGTGCACACATAGAAATGGGAGTGTAAGGCTGATACCCTGCTTTGGGCTGAGTTCAGCACTGGAGACAGCAGGGACTGGAAGGACAGACCCTGGGGGTTCTGGAACTGCAGTTCCAGTGGTCACACCTCAGCCAGGTGAGAGGGGTCCAGAAGAGCTCTGTGAGAAAGAGGGAAGCTGACCTGCAGAGACATGAGTGCCTTACCTGGAGAAAAGGCACAGAACATCCTGCCTGGGGGTCACATTAGCCCTGGCTGTCCTGCACAGTAATTCTGGGATCAAAGTTAGGCCATTTCTGTGCTCTCAGCTCTGTTATTGGCCTTGCTATTGCAGTTCCAGTCCCCCAGTGCCTGGTGCCACACCACACTGCAGCATTCAGCAGGCTCACACTTCTATCTGCTCATCCTGCAGCTGGATCAAAGCTCAGACTCAAGGTTCCACTCCTTGGCCCTTCCTGCTGCCCTTGGCCAGCTTGGAAATGACTCGGTGGGACTTTGCTGCGACATAGCAGGAGTCTGGAGAAGGAAGGGGTTGCTGCAAACCTGATATCCCATTATTCCTGATGGCAATGCACAGAGAGGCGATGCTGTGGCCATACCACGGGCTCTGGCAGGCTTTAATCCCCCCAGATGTTCCCAGTGTTTGTTGGTGCTGGCAGGCAAGGGTGGCTCCTGTGTGGGCTGTGGATTCCCAATTTACTGCCAGCACTCAGTGCTGTGCCTGCAGGGGGTGAGTGTGGCTGAGCTGTGCCTCAGGGAAAGCAGGGCCAGCCCCATCCCCAAAGCAGAACTTGGCAGCAACTTTTATGAACTGACAGAGGAAGGTACAGGCCCATAAAGTGGTGCTGATATGTGGAGTGTGTTCCAGCAGGAGGGAGACGTTCTGTTCCCAAGCCTTTGAGACATTGTGGAGAAGGAAAACACACAATTGACTTCTCAGCTTCCAGCCATGTGCACCAGTTATGGCAGTGCTGGGATAGAAATGCCAGATCTGAAACTGAGAGCAGGAACAATCCTGGAACTGTACCTGCACAGGCTGATACAATCATTGTATTTGATCTGACAGGGAAGAACTTCATGCAGATGCTACAATAAAACTGACTCTCAAAGCTCCAAGAAGCTGTCCTTGGAAGAGTCAGTGCAGCTGGAGAGCCCTGCATCCCAAGGCTGTGGTGGCTGTGGAACAGCTCCATCTCACTGCTGGGTCACAAGGAGGTGTTGCTGTTAGGAACAGGGTCCAGCTGAGAGCAGAGCTGCTCCCTCCCAGCCCTGGGGCTGTGCTCTGTGAGACAAGCAGATTGAGCACCTTGGCAGGGCAAACCTAATGGCCATGTCAGCTGGAGAAAGGAAAACTCTTCCTAGTTTTCTTCCAAAGTTCATCATTTAGCTGCCACCTGGTTGCTGGCATCAGGAGAAAACGTTCGCCATCGGGAATAACATTTTTTTCCCTGTAATGAAAGTATCTTTATCTCACAGTATCTTTGTTGTATGGTTCTGATTAATTGACTGAGAAGTAAGACCTTCTTGATTCTTGATTCTTTTTCTTTCTTCTGGTATTCAGTATTTGTATAAGAATGGCCAGTTGCCAGCTTAGCTGGTTGTACAAGAGTGAGGAACAGTTTGCATGCCGGGTGTGTACATGTGACATTTGGGGTTGGTATTAATCCTGAATTTGCTGTTCATGGAAAGCTCACTGGCACGGCTGTTAAAATCTGCAATACACTGAGCAGTCACTTACACCCAGTACCCACCGTGGGCTGGCAGCATGCCTGCATGGATCCAGTCAGAAATGGAGGAATTCCATCAGGATTCAGGGAGAGACTTGTTTAAATCATGGAGGGATTGGTTTGGGAAGACTGCAAGGTGATTTCTAAATTTGTTCCCAGATGGCAAAATCTAAATTCTTCCTGGAGTCCCACAGGTGATGCCAGGTTATGCTGCTGTGTTCCTACTACCAGTGGGATCTCCTGGGGCTCCAGGAGGGTTTTCATAATCAGGAACTGGTGATCTCACCACGTATGGCTGAGGTGAATGTTCCTCTTCCCTCCCTCTCTCCTTTCCCCCTGTGCTCTCTGACCCCAAAGACTTTGATAATTCACCTTGGCTCCCCCATGTTCTCCTTCAGCCTCCTCCAGTGCTGCTTTTCCTCGTGCTTTGCTCTCCCTGTCTCTCCATTTCTCTGTCCTGAGCAAGCTCCCATCCCTGCTGCTGTTTCTGTTTATACAATCTGCTTCACGTGAAGGAAATTAAGATGTTGTTTAGCCAAACTGTCTCACTGCACGTTTTAATTCTCTAGATTTATGATAGAGCAGCTGGGGCTGAATCCCATTTGAAAAGCTTTTGGGACTTTTTCCTGTAAGTGTGAAATGATATAAAACCTTGGAAGGGGTGAAAGATTTTATCGAAAGCAATAACAGTAAAATCTGTTTATGTTCGGGCTGTTTGTAATCCAAGACTGATGCATTCTCTCACCAGGGAACTTGCACCTATACATAATTTTAAGCCCAGTTGCCATATGCATTGGGGTCTCCCTAAAAAGTCCCCACAGTGCTGTTGTTCACCAGAAATGACACCTGATTATTTTAGAATTGAGGGGAAAACAGGGCACCGTGTGCAGCTTAGCCAACATGCCAGGCAGGTCTGAGTGGGAGTGAGCACAGATTGCTCACATGTACAAAGCAATCACAGTCAGAGCAAATCACTCAGCGCTGAATTCTGCCCTCAAAGGAAAAGGAAAGGAAGGAAATTCCCTGTGGAAGGATTCCAGGAATGGCAGGGCAGGCTGTAGAGGAGAGTTTGGGTTTGTGTAGTTTTCCCTTTCCAAGGGAAGCATCCTGGTGGCAGCCAAAGTAACTCAGGTTATAGAGCATTACTTTATTATCTTCCTGTACCAGTTACAAAATCCATGTGATGTTGTCCTCTTAGGTGACAACAGACAATTTATCACTGAGGAGGATCTCAGTTTGAGTTTTTCTTCTAGGCTGTTCTCCTCTGCTTGTCACTGTGGGGACTGAAACCACAGGGATTGAAATGGTGTCACTGATCCTTATCCTCACCGTGCAGGGATACTCTGTTCAAGCTGAGTACAAACACGTGCTTTTCCTTTCCTCTTTCTTTGCACCCTACAGTGGAATTAGGGAAAGAAAAGGAAGAGGTCTGTTTACAAATTAAGTGTAAAGATAGTGTGAAAATAAAACAAATTTCCATGGCTTCTTCAGTGTGATTTTACAGAAAATGCAGCAGTATTTTCCCAGTGGACTTACATCTGATGTATTTCTTCTTTCTACATAATGAAATGTTAAAAAAACCCAGAAGCTTTAAATAATGAAAGAGAAAGACATTCCTACTGGGGCTGAGCAGAGCAGTCCCAATTTAACTAATGTAACTGTACATTCACTCTGGACCTTTGTCAACACACATTAAAAATACCTCATCAGTTTAACCCATTTCCTTCTCTAGGAGAATCCTGGGAGATCAGTGCTGCTGGGTGAATGAGGAGCCACAGCCAGGCTGGGAAAGGAAGCTCTGAATGTTTCATTTCCCTGTTGCACAATGCCCTGAGTGACTCGGGCTGTCTCAGCACACCTCTGACCACGCAGTGCCACCCTGGCCATGGAGTAGGGGTCCTCTGCTATTGCCAAGAGAATTAATCCTGATTTGTATAATACTTCCAACTTCCACCTATAGAATTGTGGCTGATGAAGTTCATGCATTGGATGTACCCATGAACAAAGAAAAAATTAAAATTAAGTATAGTTTTTTATCCTGCAGTAAGAGACTATTTACACTAGTTTCTATCACTGCAATGGGATATTTTAAGAGAATAACTTGTTTAGTGGGCCTTAGTTATGTCATATATTTGTTACTACAAAGAATGGATTTTGATGAAATAGTATTTTCCTTTTTATAAAGCAGTTGTTATAGCAGTGGTCATGTAATGCCTCACTGTCCCATCTGCTTTTCAATAATCAAAATTCCTAATTTAGGCTTGTTTGCATTGGGTTAAAATTGATTCCTTTAGTGCTTTTATTTTACACTTGGCAAGGTCCAGTAACACGAATGGATTTGCTTGATTTGTGATTAATTTTGGAACGTCAGATGTAAACAAGGGAAGGCAGAAATGCTGGGAGGGGTGAGGCTGGAGCAGCAGGAAAAGGGGAGGGTTGTGGAAGCCCCCAAAGCAGCAGCTGATGGAAAGGCTGTGATTAAATCGAGGCACTGCTATTGTGCCATGACTGACAGCCCCAGCCTGCACAAGGCACGTAGGAAGGATTTATTCCCAAACTGTGCCTGAGATGAAGGAGAAGCTGATCCAGGAGCTCTCCCCAGTGTCAGGGTGCTCTTCAGGGCTCAGCACGGCCGGGCTGCCGGAGGTGCTGGGATGGGGGCTCTGCCAGGACACCCTCGGGGAACCCTGAGCTCTCTCCTGGCAGAAGGAAAGAGCTGGGCACGGTAAACAGAGGAAATGACTCGGAATGGCTGGATGCCTGGATAAAGGATGCCTGGAATAGTTCTGTGTGGGGAGGTTCAGGGGCTTCCCATGAGGAGCCAGCCAGGCCTGTAGCTCTGCCCAGGAGCCAGCTCAGGTCCTCTCCCAGGATGTGTGAGCTGCCCCACACTAAAGCCATGGAGCCTTGGGATGGAGGCTCTTGGTGGGGAGTGTGGAGAGGGATGTTTTCTTGGTTTTCCTGTGAATCTGTATTTGATCCAGGTATTGTGCTGGACTTTGGGACACATGGGTGTCCCTGAGCTGGCAGAGGTGCTGGTGACAGCAGGATTGGGCTGGAAGTCATGTGGCCACTCTGCACTCCTCACCCATTTTTGGAGGCAGACTGGGATGGAACCACGAAACCAATCCTGTAAACAGCAGTGCACTTCCAAGTCAGAGATGTGTTCCCAAGACTGGGAAGGTGAAGCGTGTTCCTTGTGAGCGCTCCCCAGCAAGAGTTTCACAGTCGGACGTGGCTGTTCCTCCCTGGCATTCCAGCCCTGCCAGGCCAGGTGGGCTCAGCAGCCAGCACAGGGGCTCAGGGTGCCAGAACTGGGATGAACCACTGCCTGTACCCTCCTGCAGCACAGACTTTGCTCCAGTCCTGCACTGGGGGTTCCCTGAGCCACTGGTGGGTCCTGTGCACGCCTTGCTTTTGCACTCTCATGGTTGTCAGCTGCACATTTGCTTAGGGAGGTGTTGCACTCTCACTGAAAATAATTATCGAAGGTTGGGGAGAGTTTTAATTTCAGGCCATTTCTCTTAAAAGAATTAGTGTGAAAAAGAAAAGAAGCAGTGTGATTTCTGTGAATTGTAGGGAAAGTTATGGTATTGTAGGGAAAGTTGTGGGATTGACTCCTGATTTTGATGGACTGTCACACAGGATCAAATCAAGCTGAAAGAAATTGAAGTTGTAGCTGTCATGTGGAGTATGACAGCTGTAACTGCAGAGAGAGATGATCCAAATGGCTTGCCTTCAAACCCCTTCATTTTCCTGCTCACTTGAATCTGTTTGGACAATCCCAGGTCATCTGCTCTGTTACCTGCCACAATTACCTGTCATGGAGAATCTAGAGTCAATTCTACAGAGGGAGCAGCATTCCCAAAATATCTTAGTGTTGTTCCAGCATATGTGGAAGAATCTCTGAAAAAAAAATCTTTTGTTCTCTAGACAGTTCTTTATGAAAAGTTTGAGCTTGCTCAGTTGCAGGGTTTAAATGTCTGTTTATGCAGCATTTGTATCAGAAAGGATTTACACAGAGAATGTCCCCAGGTGGGATGGACACACCATTTGTGCTGGAGTCTATTGTTTAGTCCCTTTCCTTTGAATGCTTTATCCCTGATCCCTACATTCCATGTCTATGGGCCAGCTGGCTGTGGAGGGGAACATGCAGAGTGTATCTGACATCCCTGGGGACCAGGATTGCACACATGCAGCCTCTGACACCAGCACATTCTTGGAACAGTTCTGTGACCATCGCTATTGAGATGGTTTGGAACAATCATGGGACACTTTGCTTTCTTCCATATCATTCCATTCTTGTGAACGGGGTGGCTGAAGGGGGCAGGAGCATGAAAGAGCAAGAACTTTTGCAGGAACAATTTTCATGCATTTAGTGGCAAATGAGATTGTCACAAAGAGTTCAAAGGCACATTTCTGCCTGATTTTCCTGTTATTAGTGAAGCTAAAATAATTTCTAGTTTCATTTCTAATAATGGTTATAAGGAGTGGACAGGATTCTTGTTATAAGGGTATTTTTACCTCCCCAAACGGAGCTCTAAGTGGGTGCAAATTACCTCTCATTCACAGGTGTAAGTATCTGCATCCCATTATCAGAAATATTTAGAAGAAGAGTTGGTGGAGAAGAACTTGCCTAAGCAGGACTCACTGCAAAAATAATTGTTCCCAAACTTCTATTTTATTTTTTTTTTTCCCTTTTCCCTCCTTCTAGAAAACAGTGGAGAGAAGCTGATGCTAAAGAAAGGTTGATTTCCCAGCCCTGGAGACTTGAGCTGTGCATACACCTGAACAGCTTTGGTGAGTGTTTCCCTGCCAGTTCAGTCGATGTGCCTCAGCTGAACTGGGAGTCTGGGGGGAATCTCTGCTTAGAGCTCTTCAATCCTTATTAGCTTGTACTGAACACTTCCTCAAACAGGTTAAGATCCAAATGAGCTGAAATTGCCTTGTTTAACGTGTGAGTGAAAGCTTGAGCAGCCTGTGGGGTTTGTGAGCAGCCACAGCGCTGTGCCCATGCCAGGGAGCACACTGGCAGTGTCAGAGCGGGTCAGAGTGGCAGCTCTGCCTGCTCTGCCCAGGGACAGCCACTCCTGGCACGCTGGCACCAGCCAGAACTCAAAATAAAGTCAGGTCATCCTGTTTTCAAACCATGCACATTCTCCTGCTCCAGCTCCCACGTGTGTACACATTCCTGAAGGAATCTCTGTCTGAAGGAGAATTGCTTTGCAGCAGCATGGTGTGTTTAATCCAAGGCAGTGCCACACAGAAATGGGTCAGGCTGCAGCTTGAGTGGCTTCTCCTAAAGCTGAGCCTTGTGCAGAGCTGGTCCTGCTGTGGGTGGATGCTGAGGGAGCCCCTGCACTGCTCCTGGCTCTGTTCCCATGGAGCTGCCAGGTGCACAGGGACAATGTGTGTTCCAGCCTCAGGAACAAGAGGGTTTCCTCTGCAAGCACTGTGTGCACAGGAGGGGAGCCAGAGGGGCACTGCAGGTTTCTGTGTGTTTCTAGGTGGGCTGGGCGTGGTGTACTGAGCTGGATTCCCAGCAGAAAGCAGCTCAGAGACATGATCTGTCTGCAGTGTTGGGCAGGGCTGGCCGAGGCCATCGAGCCTCGTGTCTGCCCCATCCAAAGCTGGTCAGAGTCTGAGAGAACAGAAAATAACTCACAATTGTCAGCAGCAATTTTCCAGTCTTTGTCAATGGACTGCTCAAAATGAGGAAGGCTGACTAGCACTGCTCTCATTCCCAGGGGAGAATAAACTCAGGTAGCCAAGGTGGTCATGGGGAGGGAAGAAAAGAAAGAGATCCCTCACAATTCTTGTTTTCCCTGTCACCTGCACAGATATGCACTTCCAGCTGTTCCAAATGGCAATATTCTCACTTAGAAGTGTTAGCTGGCAACAGCAGTGGGGCAGTGCTAAAGAAATGATGGATTATCAAATTATAATAAAAGGATTACAGAGCTTTCTCTTCCTTACAGCCAGGAATGAATTAATGCCTGTAAGTTCTGCTAGCCAGGGATGATAAAGATACAGAACCACACATCTTCATTAATGTTTCTGTACACAGAGGTTGTCTGTTTGAACTCATAATATCCCAACTGGTGTGTCCATACAGTTATAGAGAAGGGGAAAACAGAGTAAATTCTGTTCAATCAAAGATGACCAGAACCTGGGGAGAGTTTTCCAGATGAGCTGTGTTAGACAGACTTGAAAGACAGAGTTCTAGAAACTTCAGGAAGATGAGAAAACCTACTCCAGTGAGTCAGTCCCGTGAACTGCCACTGAAAACTGATTTCTTTTCACTCTGGAAATTAACTCTGGGATGCTACTTCTGCATCTTAAGTGTCCAGTGAACCAGGTCCTGAGGTTTTGGTTCACCCCTTGTTCATGTCTGATTCAGTCAGACTCCTGTGGAATTCTATGAGAAAAAATGAGTGATAATCTGTCATAAAAATTCCTGCAGTGTGCATGCACCACAGATAGAGATCTGTTCTGTCTGAGCCAAGCTGCACAAGTCCCTGGAACACTCTGGAACACAGTGAAGGGATTTCAGGGAATATTGAGCATGTGGTTTACATTACTTTTATTCTTCACACACCAGGGCTTGAAACTCAGATGAAAGACAGGTAGAATCTGGCTTTGGAGGGGTCAGAAAGAGAACTAGGTCTTGCTTTCTGGCTGGTGCAGCAAATGTCTGTGGAAGAGAGGGATTTACAATTATGTCACCTGGCCTTTAGGGCCTCCTGCAGGTACCCATAAGAGCTGTGGAATGAATGCAGACATTCATCTGACATTGTCCAGCCAGAGCATTTATGTCTGAATTGATTTCCACATGGAAATTTGCCTGAGTTCCTTTTTTCCAAGACTGCCCTTCTGGGAAAACTCACTCCAGTGTCTGATCATGCTGACCTAACCCTCTGCAGCCTTCATCCTGCAGCCCCTCCTGTTGTGACAGCAGTGGGAAAGGGCTTTGAGACATCATTTTCTCCTTAAGTCTCTCACTTTCCTGCTTTTTCTCATTTCCCCGTTTCTGGGGGCAGTGTAATTCTGAGTTGCTCTGGACCATGCCCTAGTGAGGAGGAGTTAAGTAAGCTGGCTCCTGCCTGGAAGGAGGGGTGTGCAGCTCCTCTCCCCCACGTTCTGCCTGTGCTCTTTATTTCTGCTTGCAGGATTTATGCTCAGCAGCATTACTGAGTCTCCTGTGCTGGTTTCAGCTCCAGCTGCTCCCACCTGCACAGGGGGATAAAATTCTGTCCTCTGCTACTTCTCCTGAATCAGCAAAGTTGAGTGTAAATAAATTCCCACGTGAGAAACAAACAAGAGAGAAGGATTTGGAGCAGACAAGTAGGGAGGTCTTAAGTGCTCCCAAAAATTCCTGAAAGCTCTCAGGGATTGCCTTTTTATAGCAAACACTGCTGAAAACTGGGAAGTTCTTGGCAAGAACAACTCCTCAGACCCCCTGGAAGTGCCCTTGAACCACTGATGCTCTACAAAGAATTCAGAGAACTTCACTGGGTGGTGATTGCTGCAAATGAGGAGGGATTATCTATTGCCTCAGAGTTTGGATGAACTTTAATTACTTAGCACAGAATGCACAGTTTAAAAGAGGAGCTCTAGGAGATGCTTTCAATCAATACATTAACCTTGATCCAATTAGACCATTTCATATTTTTGACATTTAAGTTAGACTTAGTTTAATAAAACAGCTTAGAATATCATTTGAGATCAAAGCTGCAGAGTCTCTGAATCTTTTATCATCCTTTTCCAGCTCTTGTTTGGCAGTAGATAAGTGGCTGATTTCTTTACGTTTTGCCAGTGTGGTGTCCCTGGACCCTGGGGATAACCCGGGCTACCCTGGCTGGGAAGGGCACGAGGGAGCCAAAAACTCCGGATTTACCTGCCCGGAGCTCCTTCGGCTCAGAGACACAGCTCGGGGCCCTGGCACCTGCAGTGTGCTCTCAGGGTGGGAACACGGTGGAAACGTGGTGGAAATGTGATGGAAAGGCGGTGGGAACGCGATGGAAATGTGATGGAAAGGCGGTGGAAATGTGATGGAAAGGCGGTGGAAAGGCGTTGGGAACGTGGTGGAAACGCGGTGGAAATGTGATGGAAACGCGATGGAAACACGATGGAAACACGATGGAAATGTGATGGAAACGCGGGGCTGCAGCTCCCTCTGCTGCAGGAAACCTCTGCTGCTGCAGCCCTGCGAGCATCCCCAGCTCCACACAGGGCAGCCAGCCTGCAGGGCTGCTGGGCTTGCAGAAATCACCCCAGACGGAATTTTGGCTCTGTTAACATTAGGACGAACATCTGTAATGCATCTTGCACTATTTTCCCCTGGTTCCCTGGTGGTTTTAGCACCTCATACTGCAGAAGTGACTGGTACAGTTCTGCTCCTTTCTCACTCAAGGTGTTGCTCGGGCTAAAATTGCCTGTAATTATCATTCCTCATTTTCCACGGAGCACAGGCCTAGTCTGGGCTCTTAGGAAAGCCACAAAACCTTTGAGGACTTTGTGCTGAAGTCACTGGGCATTCCGTGTGCTTCCAGCAAAGCAGCCAGAGGCCGCTGGCTTTGTCCTGTGCTTGCCTTTCCCTCCTCCTTAAAGCTCCAAGAGGGGAAATTTGGGTTAAATATCGGGCAGGAATTGTTCCTGGCAGGATGGGCAGTGCCTGGCACAGGTGCCCAGAGCAGCTGGGGCTCCCCTGGATCCCTGGCAGTGCCCAAGGCCAGGCTGGACACTGGGGCTGGGAACTCCTGGGACAGTGGGAGGTGTCCCTGCCATGGCAGGGGGACACTGGAGGGGCTTTAAGGTCCTTCCAACCCAAACCCTCCTGTGATTCTATGACTTTAAAGTCTATAAAGCATCAAGATGTGATTAATAATAATAATAATTTAAATAATAACAATGCACAGAGCAGAGTTCTTACCTCCAAAATAATTTTCCCCCTATGCAAAGGGAAACAATCTGTTTCTTCTTAAAATTCCCTTTAATGCTGACATTTAGGGGCATTAATTTAACCTTTCTGAGGCTTCAAAAACAATTTGCACAGTAAATTTCCCCCTTCATAGCTCACATCAATGCACTTATAAGGAATATGTTTCTGCTTTGCTGTTATCATATCTTTTTTTCCTGTTTGCTTGTGTTTTTTTGCTCTCTGTCATGCTATGAACTTAATTGTTATAGAAAGCATATTCACTACATGAAATTTTAAATGTACATATACAGATGAAAATGATTTTATGAGAAACACTTGTATGCTTCCAGGCCCTTCCTCTGGGTCCTGTTGTGGACACTGGTGGTATAGCTGGAAAAAATGGGTGCCTAAAACATACGGGAGCTGCTCTGTCCTTAGTGCAGTTTCTTTAGTTCAGAGCAGGTTTTTCCCACTGTGTGTATTTATTTGCAGTCCTTTAAAGCACCATTAGTCTTTGCTGTGATTGCTGCTCCCCTTCTGTGGCATTCCAGCTGCTGATTCACTGCTAAAGAGCAGGAAAATGTGCAGGGAAATCATGATCAAACACCCGCTCCGGAAAATACACAGAGGAAATACTTGAAGGGATCAGACACTGAGAGAGAAGGTATTCCACTTCACACTGTGTCAAAATGCCATTTTTATTTCATTATATAAAGTTGAACATGAGAAGTGTGTGGTAAAATGACTGAAACCACTTGCCATTAGCCATGCTGATAACTGATAGCTGCACTAATTCCAGAGGAAGCACTTAAGTAATTCCATGGAGTTTAATGGGCTGGTAATCAACAGTGATTGCAGCTCAGTCTGGAAAGGAGTGGACCTGATTTGTAATGAGCTCTGTTCAGCCTGGCCAATGTGTGGTGGTGAATTAGTTACTGACTGAGCTGGGGAGTGCAGCCTGGGGCTCTGCTGCCACCACTGCCACCACTGCCACCCCTGCTCCATCTCCATCCATCCCCTGTGCTGCTTCTCGCTGCTCAGAGATGAGGTTCTGTGCCTTCCCACCAACAGCTTCCACAATTCCAGGTGCCAATGGCTGCTATCCATGTCCCTGGGTCTGTGTGTGTGGGAATAGCGTGGTGTTTGGCCAGCCTGATGGGAGCAGCTTTTTCAGCTCCATTCCTTCTTGTCATTTCTGTCATTCCTGCCCTCCTTTGGAGTGAAGCTTCCCCATGGAACATCCATATTTTACCATTTCATCATGAAAATGGATGTGAACTCCATTGTATCCAGTGGTGGTGTGTCCCAACCTTCACTGTCATTTCCTCACCCTTTCAAAGGGGTGACTGAAGGCAGAACTTGGCTCTTTTAGTGCAGGCATGTGAGCTGTGATTTTTGTGACTCATTTATTTATTTTTTCTTTGTACATGCAGTTATCTTGTATATTTCTGGTGCCAGGCTTTCTGCTCAAGGCAGCTGAGCAAGAACAGAGACATTTAGAGTGGATAAGTTGTATCACCAGTGTACAGGTAATTAGAAAAAAACAGGAGATTAGAAAAAAACAAACCAGAAATGCAAGTTGGAAATTGGGTCCCTATTCTGTGCCAGGAGCACAAAGACAAGGATAGATGTTGCAATAACCTGATGCTCATCAGCCAAAACTGGGACAGGAACCCAAACAAATGGGAAAATGGTTTGTGGTGGTTCCTGTCACAGCTGATGCACTTTCCTGAATGTCCATTCACCCGTGGCCCTTCCCTCTCTGCTGGGAGAGAGAGCTCCCAGTGCCCGAGCCTGGGGCAGGTCATGCACCGAGAGCAGCTGCACAGGAGTTCAAGGCTGCAATTCCATAGGGGAAAATCCTTCCCTACTCCCAATTACAACTTGCTTTGTCCTTAATTTTTGGGGGTTTGTTTATTATTTCCTAAATAAATTCAGTTAAGTAGTAAGGATTTCCCTATTTTGGAAAATCACATGGCCTCTTCCAAATTCTGTTATAATTAGTTCAAGACTATCTCCAACTGTTTTCCCGAGAGGAAACATTTCCTTGGCTGCAGGAATGTTGGCTCCACTTCCCTGGAATCTTTTAGCAGTGTGATATCTCCTGACAGGATGCAGGTTTTGGAGTGATTGCTCCAGGCTTCAGCAGAGCAAGATACAGGTCTGGGAGCGATTTCTGGCATCACTGCATGTTCTGGGAGCTTTGTCAGAGATTGGGTTCCTTGATTCCAGGGACTGAACTTTGGCTCCAGAAGTTGTTTTGATGTTCTCACTCTGTTTTTAGGGACATTATCCTATGTTTGAGGAGGTAAAAATAGAACAAAAGCTGCTCAGGATTGTCAAGAAGGACTAAACTCGATACATCAGGACTGAACAAGGCAGAAGTCAGCGCAGTCCTGTCTCCCCAGCCCTCACTGATCCCAGCTTTTGGCAGAGGTGACTGTATGTGATGCAGATTAATGTTTCATTAACTGTTCTGTTTTAACCTTTACTCAGAAGTGCCAGGCTGTCCTGAGTGTGTGATGTCAGCTTCACTTTCTGAACTCAGGGAAGTTTTACGTGGCTGAAAACGAGGAGCCACAAACTGGGCACTCCTGAACAGTCATAAAAACAATTAATGAGGTGCACATGAGCAGAATGAAAGTTCAGATTCTTCAGTGTTGTCATGTGAGACCCTGTAAAGCTTTGATTTTCTTCCTTTGATCATACCAGAACCTCCTCTCACACACTGCAAATTCTTCTGTAATTTTGTCTGAACAATCCCACTTGAAATCCCAACAAGCACAGATGTTCAGGCAGATTTCAGAGCGAGAATGAATAATGAAAGTTCATTATGTTCTACAATGTCCCATTTAGAGCAGTCAGCTTGTTCTGAGCACTAGTTTGAGCTGCAGTGGGCTCTGGGGCTTTCTGAATGGGTTATGGTACAGAAGACAACCATGGGCTCTTCTTTCTTCTGCTGTTTGTGGTTGGCAGGGAAAGGTTCCCTACTTGGGAAGGTGCTCTGAGGTCTCTCTGCATTCAGCAGAGGCTGTGACTGCCAGAGGTGACAGAAGATCTTTAAAGCTTCTCATTTGGTGTCCTGAGGTGGAAATGCTGATTTCTAATGGCAGTTTCCTGTTCTGGGGCATTCCATAGAGAAGCTGTGGCTTCAGGCAGCCCCTGTCAGTGTGGTCAGAGTCTGTCCCCTCGTGGCACTGCCCTCACGTGCCCATGGCAGCTCTGCTGTCTTCACCCTGAGCGGATCTTCTCTGGAAACAGGTCAGGAAAAACAATCCATTATGGGAAAATGACCATGGAGGAAGTTAAGAAAAAGTAAAAATCTCCCTCTATATTGTTCTTACCCTAATCCAAGCCCTCATTGTGGTGATGCAGGGAGAGACTCCCTTGCCTGCTCCCATCCAGCATGTGAGCAGTGAGAAAAGAGAGAAATATCCATGGAAATGAGTTCATTGTTTGCTATCCATGATGTAAGGCCAGACATTTTATTCTTGAGCTTGGAGAATGCAGTTTATAAAGGCAGGGTGGGTTTTCTCCTGGGAACACAGTAAATGAATGAAGGATCTTTCTTTCAGTTTTTCTTAGCACATTGTGGAAAACTGAATTATCCTGACGTAGGTTTTGCTGGGCAGGGAGGTGGAGGGGAGCAGACTGAGGCTGGTGGGGAGCAGGGCTGTGCAGCAGCTCCCTCAGCGTGTGCAGATCCTTGGAGTGAAGCTCTCGGGGGAAGGTGAATTTCCCACTGACATCAGCCCGTGGACGTCACACTGACGCATCTGCTGCCCATTAACCACACGGGAGGATCACTGCTGTTCCAGCAGAACACTCTTCTCTGTTAGCCCTGAGCTGGAGAACAAGGGTTGGTTCATTTCTGCTGCAGATGTACCTTCTGTTGTTACACCTGCAATTTGTTTTGCAGCTTGCAGTTGTGTTGGGACAACATGTGCCATTTTCTGTGCCTTTGGGAAGCCACTGGCTCCAGGTTTTTTGGGTTGTGATATAATTTCTATTGGAATTTGGCTTAGTCATTTTGTTTCCTTGTCCTACTTCTATGTTTTTTCTCTTAAATATCTTCCTAACATTTATACAGACCAATATTTACTGTCTGCTCATGGCTGCAGTGCTGCACTTGCATTAAGTGCCCAGGGTACCCCACAGGGAGTTGCTGCTCTGATGATGATTTGATGTTTGATTTTTTCAATGGAAGACAAGCAGGCATTTAGGATTCCTGCTACATCTGTAAGTGGTCTTGGCAATGCTCAGTGCTAAATCCATCCTGTGCTTGAGTAGTTCACAGTTACCATTGTCATGGTGACCTTTGCTGTGGTGCTCATTCAAATCTAGCAGGAGATAAAGGGTGGAACAGTTCTGAGAAGCAGAGGAGAATAAAAAGAGCCCATTAATATTTCACTGAAGAGTGGTGAAAGAAATCACACAGTTACTCCCATGAATTCTCTTATCAGCAGGCAAAATGGAGCGGAGGGATCTTGGCACTGGCAGACGTTTTCTTGCAGGGAGAATTCAGTAACACCTTCTGTTTGAACAGATTTGGGCTGGTTTGAGAGACATGTTCTCATTGAACAAGGAGCTGTGCCAACCTTGACCAGCTCCCAGTTTTCCCAGTGCCTGTTGCTGAAGGTTAGAGATACCCAGTGAGTGATGCCAGAACATTACCTTAAGATCTTTGTTCTGTTTTAATTGAAATTGAGGACTGAAGGGAGGCTGGGTGTTATCAAAGAAATAGGAACTTTACTGTCTCAAAACAGGATAGCAGATAGGACACTGTTATGGGTTCAAAGACCAGTGATATCTTCACTGTGCAAAGGCTTCTGGCAGGTCTTTCAGAGGCAGTGATATATGAAACATTAAAATAATAAGAGAATCTGATTCAGGAGCCAGATCTAGTGCTACTGGATGTTGTCAGGCCCTGGTGGAGTGCTGGCACAGGAGTGAATAATACAAAATCTGTAATAAAAGCACTGGTAAAATGGCCAGGAAAACAAAATTACTGCACCTTTACCCATGAAATAAATCTCTTTTCTGTCCCCTAAGGCTTGTTTTCTGCCATTTGTGAGAAAGAAAGGCCCATTTTGCCATCTAATGCAGTTTACTCCAAATGAGTTTCAATTTTCTCTAGACTATGAAATTTTTTGCAGATCCTAACAACTTCAGGAATTCCAGTAGTAAAGGCTTTTGATGGGATACTGAAAATGGGGTTATCTAACTTAGACTCAGGGTCTAACAGTAACCTGCTTTTCTAAGCCCAATGCATCTGGCAGCATCTGGGCATGTAATCCTGGGCAAAAAGTGTTCCAGGTGGTTAAAAATAATACCAGCACCCCACCCCAAAAATAAAGCCATCATCTTGGGCTTGGATTTAACAGTTTATCTCTCAGGTTAATAACTGTAAGCTAAAGAAAGTTGCATATTTGCATTCATTTTTGCACACATAGCAGTGAAGTTAAATTTAGTTTTTAAAAAGACCCCACAAAAAATACTACGTAAGCATACAAATCAGGCTGTTTTGTGAAGCTCAGTAAACATAAAGGAAGCAGGATTTTAATCAAAATGAGGAATTGCATCCTAATCACCTCTCAGCACATGCATATTTCATAAGTACATGTTCTGCAAAGCAAACGCTGTGTCAGGGGCTGCTGCTGCTCCTCAGCTCTCCCAGCACAAACCCGGCTGTCTCTGCATAAACCCCTCATCACGGGGCCACACTTGTTAATGTCATGTAATACTGTTAATGTAGGTGGGAAATATTGATGAAATGAAACACAGCCATGCTGTGGGGAGGAACACAGCCCACTGTGCTCCCTGAGCATCCACTGCTCCCCGCCTCTGGAAGCTGCAGGAGCACCAGGGTCTCTGTTTGTCCAGATAATGCTGACATCAGGGGCTGGGGCTCCCTGGGGGGAACTGCGTGTCCCCAGGCACTGGGTGTCCCCAGTGATGGCTGTTTTACCTGCAGTGACACTGATGGAGACTCCCCTGTGAACACAGAACCCAGTTTGTCATCAGCCCCAGGGAATAAGTTGTACACATGAATTGAAAAGATTCAGTGTTTGAAAGTACTCTGGCTTCTTCTCAAGCGTTATTTCTTTTGTCTTTCTCTGAAACCTTCATCTCTGAGGCAGTGAGCCATGGTTTCCATGCAGGCTGATGAAGAAAGATGTTTATGGCAAGGCTTTCCATAGTGCCTGCTATCCTGCTGACACACTCTGTCCAGCTTGTGCTGGCTCTAAGCCTGGCTTCTGCAGTCTGTGTCACAATCTGAGTCTCAGACACCGCAGATCAGAGAGGCTGGAGCTGTCACTGCAGCTGAAAGGCTGTTTGATAAGTGTGATTTTATCATGTTTGGGAGGTTTCCCCTCACAATCTCATTAAATTATTCATGAGTTCTTTCTCTTGACTGGAATCATTAATAAATGCTTGATGTCACTGGCTCCACACTTCCTTTCTGAATGGATCTTTCAATATTTCACATGTTCCCAAACCTCCTAATCAGGGTGCTGCCCCAGGGCAGAGCTTTGTCTTGTCAGGTGTTCATCCCCTGAGCATCCCTTCCTCAGACACATGTGGGACTCTGCAGAGTGGAGACACTGCCCCTGCCAGGGCTCTTCCCAAGGTGCAGATTCCCAGGAATTACAGCTGGTGGCAGTCCTGGAGGCTTGGGCTAAAGGTTTCCCATCAAAACTGTAGGCAGGGTGTAGGTAAGAGCAGTGCTAACCAGCACTGTTCTTACACAAGTCCCTGGTCCTCTAGAGGCAGAATTTGGTTCCAGAGCTTTCAATCTAGCAGTAAAACTTGATTTGATAACAACTCCTGGGGCTCAATTTCCTGATCTGCTCCCTCTGCCTTCCTTGGAGCTGAGTGGGAGAGATGGAGATGAGGGAGTAAAGATGGAGCAACGAAGGGCTGAGACAAGTCACAGCAGAGCTCTTGGGAACACACAGCAGGCAGGGAAATGTGCAGTTTTACACATGGCTCCTGCAGCCATTAATTTTATCCTTATTGAAGAAAGTTCCATATACACAGCTGATTTTCTGCTGCTTCCAGATGGGGTCACAGCTGGGTCACTCCAAGCATATGCCATCTTTTTTAAATCCCTCCCTTCAGAAAGGGAAAAACATTTCTTCAGCAGTTTGGATTCTACGTTTAACCTCCCTGTGCACTGTGGTGTGGTGTTACAGACTGCACAACATTGGCTTTCTCTCCAACATGCCACAGACATTTTGGAGCCTCCAAAGCAGGAGCGGTTCCTGAGCAGTGTGGTGTGGCTGGGTGTGCTCAGTGATGGCTGGCACCTCACTGACACACTGGGTTTGTGACACAGCAAACCCAAAATCACTCACCTCGTGCTGTTCCATGAGTTCCACTCCCAGCCTGCTGGGCTCTGTGTGAAGTGAGGCTGGATGGAAGGTCCCATCTCAATGGATCTTTCTTTGGGACCATTCCTGAGCGAGGAGAATTCACAGCAGGATAAGGAATAAATGCTTGTACACTGAGGGACAGTTCTGGCGCTGTCACTCCCATCATGGCAGAGAAGGAAAGATCAGGACTAAGGAATCTTCCTGCCCCTCTGGCCAAGGACACACACAGAGGTGCCTGCTCCAAGCCTCTGCACCATCATTACCTGTGCCTTTTTGGCAGAGCTGTGTTATCCCATTCTAGCCCTGTTTCTTTAGAGAATTTGGGGCACAGGGGGCAGTGATAACTGGAGGAAACCTCACCATATTGTAAGTTATGATAAAAGCTGTGTGGCAGGGTGCAGCTCAGATCATAGGTACAGTGTCAGAAGACAAACTGAATAAGTCACCTGCCTTGAACGGGCAAGGCAATGAAAAGTGCCTTTCTTCCCAAGAACACGGACCGACATTTCCTTCCAAACACAAACAGGAGACACGGGATGGGCTGCTCTGCCCGCAGGGTCAGAAAGCTGCAGAGAGGCGGAGGAAGAAAGCAAGGGGGGCTGCGGGGTCAGGGAAATGTGTGAGGAGGAAGATCCTGAGGGAACTTGCAGGAAATTCGTGTTGCTCTCTGCGTCAGGTGCCTGTGATGGCTCAGGGTACCGCAGAGCGGATTTTCAGCACCTGGTGAGGCTCGGGTTGGGGTCGTGAGAGGAATGAAAGTTTTCAGACCCCAGGCGGAGCTGAGCGACCACGGGGCAGAGGGCAGAGGGCAGAGGGCAGCCTCACACAGCGCCCTGCTGCTCCCGAGAGCTGGCCCCGAGCGAGCATCCGTGTGTCCGTGTGGGAGTGCCGGAGGGCAGAGCATCCCCGTCCCGCATCCCCGCATCCTGCCGGAGCACGGATCAGCGATCCGAGCATCCAGCCCGCCTGCGAGCCCTGGAGCAGCTCGGGATTTACGGGAATGACATCCTCGGTGACATCAGCTCGCGGCGCTGGCATTGGGCTCCGGTGCGGCTCGGAGGTGGGGCTTGGCGGGGACCCCGCTCCGGCTGCCGCTCCGGCCGGGGGAGCGCCCCGGCTGCCCCCGGCTGCTCCCGCTGCAACCGGGAGAGAGCGCTGGCCGAGCCCCGCGGCTCTCCGCGATGTCTGTCCGAGCTTCCAGAGCCCGAACAGCCACAGCCCGAGCAGCCACAGCCCGAACAGCCACAGCCCGAGCAGCCACAGCCCGAGCAGCCACAGCCCGAACAGCCACAGCCCGAACAGCCACAGCCCGAACAGCCACAGCCCGAGCTTCCACAGCCCGAACAGCCACAGCCCGAGCAGCCACAGCCCGAGCAGCCACAGCCCGAACAGCCACAGCCCGAACAGCCACAGCCCGAGCTTCCACAGCCCGAGCAGCCACAGCCCGAGCAGCCACAGCCCGAGCTTCCACAGCCCGAGCATCCACAGCCCGAGCATCCACAGCCCGAGCAGCCACAGCCCGAACAGCCACAGCCCGAACAGCCACAGCCCGAGCTTCCACAGCCCGAGCTTCCAGAGCCCGAGCAGCCACAGCCCGAGCTTCCACAGCCCGAGCATCCACAGCCCGAGCAGCCACAGCCCGAACAGCCACAGCCCGAGCTTCCAGAGCCCGAGCAGCCACAGCCCGAACAGACAGAGCCCGAACAGCCACAGCCCGAACAGCCACAGCCCGAACAGCCACAGCCCGAGCTTCCAGAGCCCGAACAGCCACAGCCCGAACAGCCACAGCCCGAACAGACAGAGCCCAGCCCCTGAGTGCGGCAGTGCTCGCCATCCGCCGGGGGCACTGCCACCGGGACACCCGAGCGCCCCAGCTCACCATCCGCCAGCACCGGAACCATCCCGAAGAATTAATTCCATTTATTTCAGCACCTTCGCTACTTCATTGTTTGGCTTTTTGAGAGCGGGAGTTCTGGTCATTAGGGGTGCTGCCACCTGAATATTTTTTCATCAGATGCCACAAAAGAGAGTCAAGGAAAACAAAGAAACTTGGGATGTGGAGCTGACAGTTCTGGTTTCAGCTGGTGAGAACTTGCAGAATCAGTGAGAAGGCAAAGAAAAAAATGCCCAGGACAATGTCGGTAACTCCTGGTAATTTGTCACTCAATGGGACGAGCTTCTTCACTGAGAATCACAGCATTGTGGACAAACCCAGTGAGCAGAGAACCTGGAATGTCTTTCTGTTCTGCTTGACTTTTGCCACAGCACTTCCAGCCCTTCTGGGCAGTATTTATTCATTAGTTTCCCTGCTGAAACTGCAGAACAAAACCACGCTTTCGATGATTGTGACCTCTTTGGCAGCAGATGATCTGATCAGCATCGTCCCAGTGATTATTTTCATGCTCATGCAGTGGTCAAGGGAAGTCCTCCCCCAGCCTCTGTGCACCACCTCAGCATTTATGTATTTATTCCAGGGCATTTCTAGCAACCTGAAAGGGTCTCTTATAGTTTCTCACAACTTCTACACCCTCAACACAACCGGGACCCTGAGCTGCAGCTCCTCCAAGCGCCGTGTGAGCGTGGCATGGGCCATCCTCAGCACATGGACTGTCGGTTTGCTGATGAGCATTTTGCCTCTCTGTGGCTGGGGCAGGTACATCCCCACATCCTGGGGCTGCTTCGCCGACTGTGCCAGTTCCTACGTCCTGTTTGTGTTCACTGTGTACTCGCTGTGTTTCTCCCTCCTGGCAGTGCTGGCTGTTCCCCTGACACTGCGGCTGCTGTGCTCAGGTGAGCCCCGGCCGCCCCACCCCGAGCACCTGCGGGGCTCCGGAGGCTTCATCTCCCCCGGGACACCGTGGGGCTGCGGGGCTGCTGCCCCTCTGCCACCACTGCTGGAGCCCGGGGATAAAGCCCTGCAGCCTTTCCAAAACTCGGAGGCAGTTTTTGGGAAGGGAGTGGCTGAGAGCAGCGCACAGAGCAGGAGCTTCACGGTGGGCTTTGCCCAGAAACGATTCTCGCTGATCCTGGCACTGACCAAAGTCCTTCTCTGGCTCCCAATGATGGTAAATTCTCAGATGGCTTCACTTTCCAATGCTCACTTACATTTCAGTGGGATGTCACCCGTGGGCCATGGATTGAAGCAGAGGAACAGTGGCCATGGCAGTGGCTCCTCATAGTGCAGTTGTGCCAGCAGAAGTCCTCTCCTGCAGGTCTGTGTCACTGCATGAGTTTAACTGGTGCCAGTGGGTTTGGCAGAGCCTGGTTCATTGCTCTGACACTCTCATCACATCATTCATGTCACATGAACACCGTGGGCTGTAAGGTCCCCCTTTGCTGCTGCCTGCTGTGGGACAGGGCTGGCTCAGCATTCTGGGGCTGGGAATTGAGTAAGGGCCTCTCTGTCCTGTCCTTTGAGATACATCCTTTGGGTTAAAAAATGGGAGTTTGGTAGAAAAATGGAGTTTGGTTGCACCTTTGTAAACGCTGCAGTGCTGGGGCAGGAGGGAGTGCTGTGGTGTGCATGTGAGTGTGTTTGGGAGCAGGAACCTGAGAAAGGGATGTGTTGGGAACAGGGAACACGGCTCTGGGGCAGGTACCCCTGCCCTTGGGCATGGAAGGCTGGGGCTCCTCCGTACCACATGGCACTGGCTGGCACTGGGAGCTGTTCAATGGTGCTCAGCAGCCCTGTTTAGCTTCAGTGAGGGGTTTTCTGAGAAATGCAGCATGAGGGGAGAGCAGTCAACGTGTTTCCCCTGCTGTCTGTTAGAGCCAGAATTGTCCTCAGCAAACACTAACGACAATCTGTGTTATTATTGTTCCAGCGGTGTCATATTCATGGTGAGATGTTCTCTTTGTTCCTGGAAGCATCTCATGCGTCCAAAGTGATTTAAATTTTGAAATGCTCTGCCTTTCAGATACAGATGACTGTCCAGTACATCACTGGGCTACAGAGCCTTTCGTTGGAGACACTGAGCTTCCTGCTGACCGTGGTGGCTGCCACAGTCACCCCGGTGTTTGTCCTGTCCCAGCACTGGCTCCACCTGCCCTGCGGCTGCATCATCAATTGCAGGAGGAGCTCCTATGCAGTGTCTTCACAAGATGCCACAAGTAAGTGTGGAAGGGTTGCCTTGGTGTAACAGAGGCTGCCAGACCTTCCCTGGTAACCTTCTTAGCATCTTGTAGAGCCCTGTTTTACCTTGGGCTTTATGTAGGCTGGAGGAACAGAGAGACTCAGGTGGAAGGGACTCACAGGGATCATCTGGTCTCAACCGCACATGTTAAGGGCTAAATATTTCTGAGGATGTGGGAATTGCTTCCCATTCTCTGGAGTGAAAATCCTCTGCCACCAGTGGACAAATTCCTGACATTCCCTGCTTGTTCTGGGAGAAGGAACTCCAGAATCTTAGAGAAAAGCCATCCTCAGTGCATGGCTTTCACTCGCTTTATACACATTATCCAAGTGCAGAATGGCTTGTGCTGCCCCTGCTGCCCTTTTAGCCACTTTTCCAGAGAGAATGACTGCAGTTCATCTAGAAGGCAGCTCCTTCTCAGAAATCTTTCTTCTCAACAATTCATTTTTTTATGGAGGGAAAGTTGCCTGTTTCTAGCAGGAGTTGGATAATTTGTTCCGTGTTTTAGCATGTAATTTGCATGGTGTTTGTAATCTCACTTTTCTTTTTGGTCTCAATTCCTAACACAGTTTCTTTCCCTCCTGCTTAGCCAAGCGCAGCGGTTTTGAGTTCAAGCTGTCATTCCAGCAGGGCTATGGAATCTACAGGATATCCCAGGAGAGCCCTCCCCACCACAGCAGCGATGGCAAATCCTCATCCCACCACAGCCTGGTGAGCCCTGACTGCGAGGAGAGGGGGCCTGGCAGAGGCACCGGGATCCAGCCCTTGGCACTGGGCTCCCAGGACAGCCTGGGGGGCACTGGGACAGCTCCTGCAGGGCCAGGGGACTGCCAGGGCCAGGAGGGCACAAAGTGTGACCCCTCAGCATTCCCAGAAGGACCAGAGTGGAGGTTGTTCCACGAGGAGAGCCACACACCGGAGCTCTCGGACTGGGAGTGGTGCCGGAGTAAATCCGAGAGGAACCCTCGGCAGGTAAAGTAGGAATTTATTCTTTTCTGATAATAACAGTTTTCTTATGAAGTAAGATTGATTTTTACTGACATTGAGACTTCTATTAGCCCTAATTTTTAGTAAAACTCACAACATTGTATAATGTTTAGTAATCACAGACCTATTTGCAGGTCCTGATCCTGCAATAATTTCTTATTGTCGTCTTAATCATGGGCTTTTCTTATTTTGTGTGCATCTGCATCATTCGTGTATGGTGAGAAGTAGGTATGAATTATGTTACTTTATCTTAATGAATAGGAAGTTTCTCTCCCAAAGATGACATTTTCCAGAGAATTCCACTGGGGAATTCAGTGGCCCTTGGGCATTACAGTAGGGGGCAGTGGGGTAAGAGCCCACATGAAGTCCGTGAGACAGGAGCTCCAGAAGGCATCAGGCTGGAGGGATCTCTGGAAGTCACCTAATCCAACCTCCTGCTGCAAGCAGGGTGAATTCAGAGCCAGATCAGCTCGTGCTCAGCCTTTGCACACACACATAGGGGATGGATAAGATGCATTTTGTATTCAGATACAAGAATCTGATAAACACAAGTTTATCATCTGAGTCACAGGAGGAATCTGGCTGATATTTCAAATGTGACTGATCACCCCCTTCATAAAAACCCAATGCTCACTCTGTTGCAGTGTGCAGAGATGAATTCCTGCACTTGGGGGCAAAAGGAAATGATGACTCAGCCTGGTTTTAATCTACCAGTTCTTGCCAAGGCCTCATGGGCTATGCACAGCTTGGTTAATAAAATCACAGTATCAGGTTCATAACTGTGACTCTCCTTGCAGGAGTTTCCAGACCATGTTTAAAAAACCAAAGTAATTCCTTCCCCGTGTCCTGTGGTGCCAGTTCAGGTATGAGCAGCTCTTTGGGAGCAGCTGGCAGTGACTACCTGGGGGTGTTTTATGTGCCCTGGGACCTTGTATGGCACTTTTGGACATACTCTTCCCTTCTTGCATTACAAAGAATCACAACTCATGCACTTCTGACACCTTCCCAGCTATAAGCCAGTGCCAGGCACTAAAGCTCCTATGGGGTAAAAGTTCCAGGCTCTGGAGTCACAGCTCTGCCTGGTTCTGGCATTCAGCACGAGCTGCCAGAGCTTCACAGCTGACATTTGCTTTGCAGCTGGGAAAGGGCAGAGTGTGAAACCCCTGCAAACTTTGAAAAAATTACTTTAATGCATTGCTCAGGTTTATGTTGGATGAAAGATCAATTTGGGCCACACATTAATAAGTTGAAAACCACCTCCTTTATTCATCCTGTCTGTAAGTTCCAAAGTCTAAGAAAAGTCACTCTGTTCTCATCACTCTGCATTTCCCACATGTGTTAGAGAAGGAGACTCCCCCTGGCATTGACTGGCCACATCCTTCTGCAGGAAATCCAGGGGTTCTTGTGAGAGTCCATAAACACAGGGGTTCCTACTGGAGTGCTGCTGATTTTCTCCTCAGGAGGAGAAGCTGTGGGAACTGACAGCAGGAGGGAGAGCAGCCATCCCCATGGATGTGGCAGCAGGACAGGGCCTGGGATGCCTTGGTGTCCTCTGGAGCCATGGGCTTGGGGATGGCACTTCCTTGGGGTGACAGTAATGACTGTGGAGCTGGTTTTCTCTTCATTGGCTGTTCTGTGAGTAAAGAGTCACTCCATCAAAGTGTTTTCTCTGGAATAAAAGTGGCATGAGAGAATGGGGCAGCAGGTTTTATTGAATACATGATAGGATGGCTGTAATGGAGGGGGAGAGAGAAAATTGTGCTTGCCATTTCTAACTCCTGCTCAGCTGCATTTTTGAAAAATACCTTTAACATCTCATAAAATCCCCGTGTATCTCCCTCCCTAAAGAGATTGAGTGTAAATATGTCATGTCTTATTTTGTCTATGCTTCAGTGCCCTCAGGCAACAGAAATCTCTCAGGCTGGCAGTTTGTTCCAGGCTTGCTGATTATTTTTCTCTACCTCATCTGTGGGTTGCCTCAAGGAAACTCTTTGAAGAGACTCTGCACAGGACCTATTTATGTGCCCTGCAAGGAGAGACAGGGGGAGGCTGTGCAAGTGACTTCACTGAGGAGGAGCCAGTGCAGGCAGGAGTATTTTAACATGATAAATACAAAGCTTCTCACTCACTGCATGGAAGTTGTGAACATTCCCTTAAACAGCAGGCACAGCACAGAAGCTGAGTTAGGAATGGCCATGAAGGTTCTCATTGCTTCCCACTGGCTCCTGGGAATCTGCACCCCTGCTGATGTGCTGAGTCCTTCCCATCAGGGCTCTTCCTGCTCAGGTGGTTGGAACTTGGTCCTGATTTCCAAAGAGGTTCCTGTGGCTGGAAAATCAGTATAACATTTCACTTTCATCTTCTCACTTTGCTCCCACAGCCGTGTGTACTCTGTGTGATGCTTGCTGGCTCCCTGCTGCAGTTCCACTGCCAACAGCAGCGGAATAGTGAGGAATAGTGAGAGTAGGAACATTTGCCCAGGGGGGCAGGGCTGGACAGAGCTCCCATTCCTCACCTCGGATGCTCTGCTGCACCTCCTGGTGCTGACTGATACAAATCCAGGTCTGTCTGTGTCGTGCAGGCCAATGGCAAGTGCTGGGTTCAGGCCATCTGAGGTGAGCTTGTCTCCTCCTGTCACACCACCTTGGCTCTGCTGTTACTGCAGTCAGCCTCAGCAAAGGCAAATCATTGCAGTAATTAATTTCACTGCAGATAATTTGTGTTTTTAGGGAAGGAGAAGACTAAGCCTCTATTTTAAAACAAACAGAAAACTCATTGTCTCTGGAAAGAAAAAGACAAGATCCTTACTGGAAACATGCTAAAAATAGACCTTTTCATCTCGAGCTGTGTTTGACCAAATAATTAGGAAAGCAAACTCCTCAGAGCTGTTTTAGATTGCTGGTTTTCTGTTTGGGAAGCGTGGGCTTGGCAGTGGGAGCAGACCTGGCAGAACCCATGTGTGCTCTTGGTGCTGCCCCGTGCAGAGCTGTCCCAGGGAGGAGGAGCAGACTCCAGTCCATGTGTGCCTCACTGGCACACTGCTGGCACACTGCTGGCACACCTATCTGCCAATTCCAGGGTCTGGGAATTGTGAGGGAGAGTCTGAAAGTGCCTTGTGCTTGAGTCTGTCTGCAGACACTGTAGAACCAGCTGGGATGGTGTCCTGGTGTCCCACTCAGCCCCCAGCCCCTGCTCTGACCATTTCCAAATGGAAATCTGCCTGTCAGAGCCTGTTCCAGCTGCTGTGGGACTCAGACACATCCAAGCTTTCCCTATGGACAATATCCTCCCCGGTGAATCCAGCCCAGACCCTGCTCAGGCAGTGGGAACAGGACAGGGAACCTGGTCCTGAGCTTTTGCCTCATGGCAGCCACAGCTGCTTCCTGTCCTCTGGCAGCTCTGGAAGGTGGATGTATAATTAAATAATGAGGGGATTTGCTTGATCGATTCTGCAGAGATTTCTCTGCTCAGAATGCATCAGCATTCCGTGAGGAACAAGGAAATTTGTGATTTATTTCACTGGCATTTTTTTTGTCTTTGCTTTTAAAAAATGCCTGTGCTGGTACATGGAGTTCTCCAGTGAAATCCCTGTCCCAGATTCCAACAGCCAGAACATTGTCCAGGCACAGTGGGCAGGGGCTGCATGGGGGGATGCCCTGAGGTGGGAAATCCTCTCCACAAACAGTGGAACTTGGTGAGGGAAGGACTGGGAGCTGAAGGCAAGGAGCTGAACTGCAGGGACCCGTGGGAGGGGGAGGCAAAACAATTCACAGGATGTACCAGTAGAGTCTGGTTTGCTGCTGGATTCCTGGTTATTGCCATGGATGTGGCATCAGAAGCAAAACTGGGTATTTAATCGTGGTATCAAGGACAAGATACAGGTTACTTTCTGTTCTCATTATTAATAATTTATACTGCAAGTAATTCCAGTAATAATCAGTGTTACCTGGCTGTACCTAAACCCAGGATAAATGCATTTATCCCTCCTTTGGGGCCCATAACCATGCGTTTAGTCCCAGCACTTGTATGCACTGTGCTCCCCAGAGCACAGCATTGTGGTTTGCAGGGACAAATGGATTCAGAAAGAGGTAAAGGTGTCTGGAATTGAACATTTCCACAGGAGCTGTTCTAGTGGGAAATGACAGCATTCAGTGTCTCCTTGGTTAGTGACTGGGCAGTGACAGAGCAGACTTGATGGATCTTTTTCACTTTAACAGTAAATACTGATTTCTCAAGAGAAAACATGAGAAGACTTTCAGAAAAAGGCACTAAGTGGTTGGGAAATGTCTCATTCTCCAGACCTGGAGCGTTCGTTCCAGCAAGTGGAGATTGCTCATTCTCCCCCCAGGTGCCTCATGTTTAGTCTAACAAATCAAAGAGTTCGATTAAACAGGACATAACCTCGCACTGCTGGAATCAGCTTTTATTTAAACTCTGTTTTTCATATTCTGTAGATTTCACAGTGAGTCACAGTCACTTGGGATTTCATACACTAAGGCATATAATAACACAAAAACCTTCTCGCTACTCTTTCAAGTCATAAATACCAGGTGTCTAAAATTCTGCAAGGAAGAGGCAGTAAGAGTTAAGAAGCTGAGCACACTTGGCTGATTTCTGCAGGGTTTTGGGGTGAGGTTGAGCACTAACAGCACTTGTTCCCCGCAGCGCACAGCCGGGGCCCTGGCCGTGCCTCTGTGCGCCTTCCAGGGCACCGTGTCCCTGCAGGCCCCCGGCGGCAAAACGCTCTCCTTGTCCACCTACGAGGTGAGCTCCCAGGGGCAGAAAATAACCCCCACGTCCAAGAAAATCGAGGTGTACCGCTCCAAAAGCGTCGGGCACGAGCCGAGCCCGGGGGAGCCTCGGGACGCGTTCGCTGACACGAGCGTTAAGATTCACCTGGAGGTGCTGGAGATCTGTGACAATGAAGAGGCCCTGGACACCGTGTCCATCATCAGCAACATCAGCCAGTCCTCCACGCAGGCACGGTCACCGTCCCTGCGCTACTCCCGCAAGGAGAACAGGTTCGTGTGCTGTGAGCTGGGGGAAAGTGCCTCCTACTCCCTGCTCATCCCCTCGCACAGCCCCGGCAGCGACTTCAGCATCTCCATCCCCGACACGGTCGAGGCTCATCGGCGGAACAGCCAAAAGCAGCACTCGGCCAGGGCTGGGTACCAGGAGGAGATACAGCTGCTGAACAAAGCCTACAGAGAGCGGGAGGAGCAGGGCAGCGGCAGCTAAAAGGTGTTTAATCCACACCCTCAACTGCTCTGACAGCCGGTGCTCCCCTCGCCTCGAGTCACCCCGGCAAATACAACAGCAGCTGCTTTTTCCTATCATACAATTTTATTTGGCTGCACTGGTGAATCAATTCAAACTCTTAATGCTGTATCAAGGGGATAACAAATACTCAAGTGCTTTACAGCTTTCCATAGTGGATTTTAAGTTATTTATTTATATACCTATTTATTTGAGGAACATGTGTGTCTAAAGAGGATCAAATAAAGTCTTACATCCCAGCTTTGGTGTTTATTGGCACTGGGTAGCGTGCCTGCAGGAGCCTGTGGAAATGAGGGAGCAGCTCCACAGGTGGGAAGGTACAGCAGTTTTGATTCACTTGCAGTTCTTGTCAACATCTAAATCCACATAATACCATAAGTACTTTAATAACACCTGGACATCACTTAAAGCTCATTGGCTGCTCTTTGTTTCAAGAATTAAATCTCTCTTCTTGTTGATTAGGCCTGAAAGTATGCAAAGATCATACTTCGCATACTACATACATAAAACGATAAGAAAACGATACAAATTCCCCATTTTGTTACACACTGGCCTGTCGGGGACTGGAACCCGCACCCTGCGGGGCGGGTCAGAGCGAGGACTCGAACCCGGGTCCCAGAGGCTCGGGTTAGGTACGGCCGGGACTCGAACCGGGGTCCTTGAGCGCTGCGGGCGGGCGGGCGGAAGCGCGGCTGCGGATGAGGCGGGCGGTGGCGGCGGATGAGGCGGGGCCGCGCCGGGCCGAGCCGTGCCGGGCCGGGCTGAGCCGGCAGCTCCGCGCCGGCACCCGCGGCCATGAGCTACGAGCAGCGCCGCGACTGGGGCCGTGGCCGCGGCCGGGGCCGGGGCGGCGATGGCGGCTCTGCCTCCGCCGCCTCCTCCTCGGCGGGCGGGCCCGGCGGGCGGGGACGGCACCCCGGGCACCTGAAGGGCCGCGAGATCGGGCTGTGGTACGCCCGCAAGCAGGGCCAGAAGAGCCGGGACGCCGACCGGCAGCAGGTGAGGGACGCGGGGACGCGTTCGGGGGACGGGGGTGTGTGCCCGTGTGCCCTGGAGCTGCCCCTGGCAGAAAGCGCAGGTTTGTGGCGGTGCCGGGGGGCTCGGCAGGCTCGGGCACACACACCCCGGCTAACGCAGATGTTTGTGCACTGCTGGGGACGCTGATGGACGCTGTGCTCCCTGCCCTAGAGAGCTGTCGTGCGCATGGACGAGCGCAGGGAAGAGCAAATCGTGCAGCTGCTGAATTCTGTCCAGACTAAAAACGACAAAGAGCAAGAAGCCATGTCCTGGTGGTCCGGGGATGAAGAAGGGTAAAGAGATATAATTACCGGTTCTTTTGTTTGTATTGAATTACACAACCTTTCCATAAGCTGGCAGGAAGATGTGTCAGAAGTTATTTACCTTTATTGAGTGTATTGACTCAACAAATATTCTCCAGTTTATCCACATGTATTGTCCCACTGAGACAATGAGATGGTTGTAGTCATTGCTGTAAAACTCTTTCATTATTGCTGAGTTTGGGGTGTTAAATTTGTACTCAGACTCATAAAACTTTTAACTCATCTCAAGGCCAATGACAGTAGATATATGGGATTTTTCAGTTCCCTTGGCTTCTGGAATTACTCTTCCAGAGGTGGCTTTTGGCTTCTGTTTTCAGGTATTGTGCAGTCTTGGGATATTTGCGCAGTGTCTGAAGCAGGGTCTGTTCTGGACTCATTAAAGATTTTCAGGAACAGCTGGAATAGGCCAGTGTGCTGAAATGAGGGGATTTGGGCTCCAGTTGCTGAGGGATCCAGTTAGGGGGCAGGGGATCAAGCAGTAATTCTCGGATGTTTTGTTGCTTTGTAGCTTCATTTGGTACAAAAGAACGTGTTGTTTTTTAGATCCTGATGTCAGGTTTTTGGTGGTTGGTAGTTTGAGACTTTATTTGGTTTAATGGCTTTCACTGTAGTGACAGACCCAGAGCAGCTGTGGCTCCCCTGGATCCCTGGCAGTGTCCCAGGCCAGGCTGGACATTGGGTTTGGAACCCCTGGGACAGTGGGAGGTGTCCCTGCCATGGCAGGGGGACACTGGAGGGCTTTAAGGTCCTTCCAGCCCAAACCATTCCATCGTTCTCTGTTGCCATGCACTGTTGGTTCATTAACTGCTGGATTAACCTGCACCCTGCATGTGGCCAGGCACCGCTGGGGGAATCTGAGGTTCTTGTTCTGTGATTCCAGCCCTGCTCCAGAACAGCCTGCCAAAGTGAAACCACATGCTGTAAAAGCTCCTGTGAGACAGAGACCAGCCTGGGAAAAAACATCCCTGGATCTGGATGTGGAATATCTCTGTGAAAAAACCGAACAGGATGCTGATTTAGATGAGCAACTTAAAGAAGACTTAATGAAGAAGAGATCTGATCCCAGATATATTGAAATGCAGGTACTTTACCCTGTGTTAAGTTGAAAACTTTTCATTGGATTTTTTAAAATTAAGCTAACCTGAAAATGTAATATTTTGCAATTTACTAGAAAGTTGTCATGGTGTTACTTTTGCTAAAAAATATGTCTAGAATTCGTAAAACTCATACTTAGTAATAGAACAGTGATTAGAAATGGGAAATTACAAATTTCAGAAAGAGTTAGAAGCTGAAATTTGAGGCTGACATGTTATTTCATAGGGTGGGTTTCTCTTTCTTTTTTATGGATTGTGTTCCTGCAATTGTGTCTGAAACTGAAATCACAGCACTGGGCTCTGAAGGAATGGCCTTCAAAACAGAACAGAGGTTTTGTTTTGAACAGCCACAGACAGAAAATTGTTTTACCCTGAACACCAGTTCTCTTTTCCATACCAGGCCCTGCTCTTAACCTGTTTATACCTGCCTTATCATGTACTGAACTCTTGGGCTGAAATAATTTTTCTAAATTGAGCAAAACTGAAACCACACATGGAATTAAAGTTATTTCCCATGGGCCTGTGTTTATACAAGTGTTGCTGAGCAGTTTGTCACTATTCTGCAGTTTAGAGGTGAAATCTATCCTATTGCTTCAGTGCTGAAAAGGTGTTTAAAGAGAAACATTTTTTCTTTTTCCCCAGAGGTTCAGAGAGAAGCTCCCCTCATATGGGATGAGAGAGGTGAGTGTGTTGAGAGACTCGGTGGTGCTGTGCTCCAGAGCAGGGGAAAGCAGCTGTGCCCTGTGACAGGCAGCAAGCCTTGGTGGCCTTCAGGAAGGGGAGAAGCCTCCCAGGCTCCCACCCCAAGGGGGATTTCTTTCCACACAGTGCCAGGGGCTCTCTGACCGTGATACGGGGCTCAGTGCAGCGTTCTCATGGAAACATAACTGGCAATATCAGGGGAATACATGGCTGCTACATACAGCTCATAACAGCTCTTTCTGCCAGTTAATCTTCTAGAAGGTTCCTGGTTACTCAGATTGTTATGCTTTCTTCTGTGTATAAAATTGTGCCCTTTGTTGAACAGTTAGCCACTTCAGAATTGAATATAATGCCAATTAAGCTTTTTTAGCTTTAACCACAGATTTAATGGCTGCACTGCTGGCCCTCGGTGCCTTTAGTTTTCCAGCCACAGGATAAGGTCAGTGACAGTAGGGGCTGTTATTAATTGGTGTTAATTCTTAGGCTGATATCCCCTGGAAGCAGTAGAAATGGAGTATTCTGATGTTTGCTTTAGCAGGCTCAGTGGGTGATTAGCGAGCTCCTTCCTACAGTTCCTCTATTTGCCATCATGTCCCTTCTGTTAGCATTTGTTTCTTAAAATAGTCATACTCCCCTTAACAGTCCTTGGGGTGGGGAGAAGGAGGCTGGGAAACTGTTCCTGTTGGTACAAGAAATGTTAGAATATTGTGCTGAAAACCTTTAGTTTGTGCAGGCTTGGAGTCCAACAGGGCAAACTCTTGTGTTCAGTCTCCAATGATCTACAGGAGTTGAGCAGGAGGCAGAAAGGTTAAAAATGTATTTCAGGCTTTCATTTTAGTTCTTTTACGTTGTTTTCATAAAGGATCTAAAGTATTTAAAGCTAATGTTGAGGTTGGGTATGCTTTAAACCCTAACATGGGAAGTGCAAATGTGCAGAAATTACTTCTGTGAGGTTTAAACTAAACTTTTTTGTAGCATTACAAGAAGCATCTGAGCATTGTTTCAGCTGCTGATGCTTTGCTCATGAGTTCATCCCACTGGAGCAGAGAATTCTCAAGATTCTCTACAATCTGTTTGCAAGGACAGCACAGTAATTGCCGTGTCTTTGTGTGGGCCAGGAGCTGGTGAAGCTGATCAACAACAACCGCGTGACGGTGATCAGCGGTGAGACGGGCTGCGGGAAAACCACGCAGGTGACCCAGTTCATCCTGGACGATCACATCGAGCGTGGCCTGGGCTCCACCTGCAGGATCGTGTGCACCCAGCCCCGCAGGATCAGCGCCATCTCCGTGAGTGCCCCTTTCCTGTGCTCAGCTTTGTCCCCAGTCTGCTGCAAAGAGCCAGGCTGTCAGAGTGCCCTGCTCCGATATTCACGAGATGTGGCCGTCCACAAAGCACTGGCACTGCAGCCTCCTCCTTCCCTCACTCTAGCTCATGGGTTCTATCTGTGATTTTAATGGATTTGGGCAGTGCAAATGCCAGTTAAGATGAAAATTAATGTTGTGTCAGGCTCTCTAGAGGTGTGTTAATGAGCAGGAAAGAATCTGGCGTTCAAGTGCTCAGCAGTTGCTCTCCCTGATAGTTCAGTGTCAGAGCTCACCCTGCTGAAAGGGGAGTGTGCTGCTAATGCCAACAGGGTGTCCCTGCTCTCAGGGGAGGAGAAAAGGTGCTTTTCAAGGCATTTCTTTGTTATTTACAAACCATCTCAGTTCCAGGTGTTGCTACTGATGGGCAGCTCAGTTGCAGATCAGCCTGATTTTCTTTCTCCCCCTCAGGTGGCTGAGAGAGTGGCTGCTGAGAGGGCTGAGGGCTGTGGCAATGGCAGGAGCACTGGGTACCAGATCCGCTTGCAGAGGTGAGCAGCTCGTGGCAAGGGCCTGCTGTTAGCCCAAGGAGACAATTAAAAAAGTAATTCTAAAGAGAAATAACTGCTTTCCTGCTGATATTTCTCTCTGAAGGAATTCCTGCGAGGAAGGAATGAGGTTTCTGAATTTTAGGAAAAGGTTTGAGTGCAGTTACTGTGTTTTATGCCCTATGTGACAGTGACTGGCCTAAGTTAGGCTGTGTCTAATAAATCCTGTTTTCAACTCTTGTAGAAGGTTCCACTGTGGGCAGAAATAAAACTGATGTCCCTCATCAATGAATTTCAAGGGAAAGTGAAAATGCTGAAGGGGAGAATGCTCCAAACCATATTTCTATGGAAAGCTGTGTATTTGCTGTACATATTTATGCATCAATTCTCTGGGACCATGTAATAGGTGCAGCAACAGGAGCTTGCACAGGAAAAGCTTTCACATTTGTAGTCAGCTATAATTGAAAAATCTGAAGTGGTACCACCACAGCAGAACCCTACTGTTGAAGCAAAACTGCTGGTGAGAGGAGAGCTCAGCCCTCCCAGCATTTTAATTGGAGTCATAGAATGTGTCTGCTGTGTGTGTGAGTGTCCTCTGTGCTGAGCCTGGAGAGCTGCAGCAGGTGGGGATCTGCACCTCAGCGTGCAGGAGATGGCAAAGGGTGCCTGGCAAGTCAGGGCCTCTCCCTGCTCCATTCCCCACCCACAAAAGTGATGCAGCAGTGGCCTAATTCCTTGTTCCTGCCCTTGTGCTGTGAGTGAGGCGCATCTGCATCATGTCTGCAGTGGCACCTGCAGCTGGGGTTCAAGGTTCTAAAGTAGTTTGTTAAATACAGAAGAGAACTGAAGAGTTCTTATTGTGTCTCTTTCAGTCGGTTGCCAAGGAAACAAGGTTCAATTTTGTACTGTACCACGGGAATTGTCCTGCAGTGGCTCCAGTCAGATAAGTAAGAGCTCCTGTTTAATGAGACACTGAATGCAATTATGAAATGAGTCCTGAGCTGTTCCAATCATGGCTCTGCCTTTTATATTTTCTAAAAGCAAAAGTTTAACTTCTGCCTCTTCTATTTTAGGCACTTGTCCAGCATCAGTCATGTAGTTCTTGATGAAATCCATGAAAGAAATCTTCAATCAGATGTTTTAATGAGCATTATTAAAGATCTTCTGAATATTCGACTGGATCTGAAAGTTATACTGATGAGTGCTACTTTAAATGCAGAGAAGTTTTCTGAGTACTTTGGTAGGTGAAGTGCTTCCTAGAAATATTCCTCTTCAGTAATTTAAGCTTCTACAGTATAGTGCAGTTCTCAAATTATATAATTGATTTGTATCAAAAGAAGAAATTACTTCACTTCTACAAATATCTGCCAGCTGCTGGAGATGCAGTTTTATCTCATTACAACCCAATATTGCTTCTGGTTTTGCTTTTCAGACATGTCATGGAAACAGAATCCACAGAGTGTTTTCCTAGTGAATATTTACCATGTTTTAGCATTCTTGCTCTGAGTGGGCAAGCAGATTAAACTTTGAGTCGCTCAGTCTCCCAGCTTTTTCCAGGAGCTGGAAGCAGTTGAACATTCTGGTGTGCAGAATACTGCCTGCTGCTGCCTGTGCTTTTTTTATTCAGCAGCCTTGTTTGGGGGTGAATTTGACATCTTCCCTGACAATTGGAAATGTCCTGTAGACATGGCAGATATATTGCAGAAATAGTGAGGAATGTTTATTGCTTCTGTTCTTTCAGTGCAGTATGTCATCAGTAGTTCTAAAACCGAGTTCTGCCTCCCTCCACAGACCATTGCCCAATGATTCACATCCCTGGATTTACCTTCCCAGTGGTGGAATATCTGCTCGAAGATGTCATTGAGAAGTTGAGGCAAGTGTTTTTTCTGAACATCATTTCAGAGAGTGTTTGAGGGGGGTTTGGCTTAGTTTACATGAAGAAGTATTTTTCAACAGAAAACCTGCTAAGGGGGCCTTGAACAGTAGCTACAGGTTACTGTAGTAACAGCTGCCTGGAATGTTGGCTTGAGGGGGAGAGCAATTTTGCTTGCTGTGGTGAAATTTCAGGTCTCTAAATCAAACTAGTCTTTCTTGCCTTTCACTTTTTTCCCCTACATGTTCTCGTGCTTACTAGGGTTGGTCCCTGCTTTTGTAAGATTTCTGTCAGAAGAGGAACTCAACCATTCTTACACATGGTGTAGCTCAAGCACAGCTTATTGTCCATGGTTTGGAGAACTGTGCAGCTGCTCTAAATTCCCTCAGTTTCAAATGGAATTGTGTTTGCTCCTCCTGTGTAAAGGTACACCCCAGAGAAGATGGATCGCCGCACGCACTGGAGGAAGGGCTTCATGCAGGGCCACGTGAGCAGGCCAGAGAAGGAGGAGAAGGAGGAGATCTACAGGCAGCAGTGGCCAGGCTACCTAAGGCAGCTGCAGGGCAGGTTGGGACCAAGTTTCTCTTCTGCTTTCAGTTTTCAGGCAGCTCTGAAGTGAGAATGACAAATTAATGCTATATTGTGTTTCTGGGCTTTAATAATAGTGGCTGCTGTGGAAAATGGTGATGGAATTGCCTGTACAGTTTGCTGGCAACCAGTGAAGTGCTTTAGAGACAGCAGGATTAGCTCCCTTTGCCTCTGAGTTGTTCAGGTTAAATTTCAGTTCATTACCCAAATACAAATTGTCAGTCCCTGGCTCATCGATGAGAAGGAGAGAGGCTGTGTTCAGAGATAGTTCAGTCATGACGTGGAAATTCTTCAAGTGTTCTGAACTGACAATAATCACACTGAGCTAACTGTGGAGAGTACTTTGGAGGAGCAGGAATTGCTCAGAGAACTGAGCTGATTGGAGGTGGGTTGATGGCTGGGTGGCTCACTCAGAGCCAGGCAGCAGGAGCAGGAGTCCTGGCTTTGCAAGGGACCAGTGCCTGTGCTTTCCCTGCCACAGGTATTCAGCAAGTACAATCGATGCCCTGGAGATGATGGATGATGACAAGGTGGACCTGGACCTTGTAGCAGCACTGATCAGACACATCGTGCTGGAAGAGGAGGTACAGTGGGACTGAGCTGGGGGCAGTGACTTTGGATGGTCACACAGAAAGAAGGGAAATTTTTGTTTGCTCTTTTAAGTAAGTGAACAGCTTTGAATTACTCTTACATTCAAATAAATACAGGCAGGAAGCTCTTTTATAGAAAAAATCCCCTTGATAGACTGTTCCAGGCTGGGTCAGTGAGGTCTCAGATCTCACATGCCCACCATATATCAGTGCAAGGAGCTGGCTCTCTGTGCAGTGTGTGATGTGTTCTGACCTCTCTTCCCTTCACTGCCTCTTTTCCCCATAGGATGGTGCAATTCTGGTGTTTCTGCCTGGCTGGGATAACATCAGCACTTTGCATGAGATCTTGATGTCTCAAGTCATGTTTAAGTCAGGTAAAACCCAAACTCTGTGGGTGTTCAGTGTGCAGTGGCACTGGGGGCAGACTCCTGCATGGTGTGGCTGCGATTGCACTGGATTCATTTTTTGCCTTGTCTCCTCTCCAAAGTGTTCAGCAGTTTTTGTGTGTCTGTGGTATCTTTCCTCTGCTAACAATAACTCATTTTTCTCAGTGTGGGAGTGGCAATCGGAAAAACAATCTGACCTGCATCTTCTTCCTCTTGTCCTTTCCTGTTGCTGGGAGAACTCCCATCCAAAACTAAACTCCATTCTGTGTGTGCTGCCTCTGCACTTCATCCTTGAGCAGCTTCCCCTGCTTTGCTGATAGTTCCCCTCAGTCCTGTTGATTTGGGAAGCCTTCTTGCAGACTCTCAAGTACTCTGTGCCTGTGTGACACACTTTAACTTGTCCTTTTGCATCTCTCACATTTCCATCTCACCTTAGCTGGGCTCTTGGCTGTTCAGATGGTGACTTGCACTGTGCTTGCATGCATTCCATAGATGCAGCATTCCAGTTTATTGAAAGATTGAGTGTCAGTTTGTGCGTTAAACTTGACAAATTATTAAATAACTCCAGTATTGAAAAAGGAAGTCTAAATTGCTATACATAACTTCATATATTTTCTTGAACTCATCATGTCATAGCATCATAAAAAAGGCCTTTATACCTTTATACTTCAGAATTTGCTATTATGCTACAAATACCTGTGATCTCAGAGCAAGAAGCAGTAGCCTGACTTGCAGCCTATTTTCTCTGTTCTGCATAATTGATTTAATAGATTTTCCTGTAAAATTGGAAGTTTCTGTGCTTACACCATATCTTTTACTGATTTTTAACTTTCAGATAGGTTTATTATCATACCTTTGCATTCACTGATGCCTACTGTTAACCAGACTCAGGTATGCTTCTCTTTTATTGCAATATTTCACAACTACAAAAAAGAAAAAGAATGAAGCACATGTTTGGTTTTGGCAAAGACATAAATGGGCCCTGGATAATTACAGGTGTTCAAGAAGACCCTGCCAGGAGTGAGGAAAATCGTGATTGCAACCAATATTGCAGAGACCAGGTAAGTGCCTGCCTGCCCTGAGCCAGGAGGGCACACAGGAAGCTGTGTGTTTAACAAAAGAAATGGAAATGATAATTTAAAGTATAAACCTGTTTGATGTTCCCACAAATATGTTTCTGTGTTTTACAACACTCTGTCTTTAGAAATATTTCTAGATTAAACAGAGTTTTCCTATAATTGTTTTAAACAATTCAACAGATACATTGTTTTGAACAATTAAACTACAGGAATACTAAACAATTGCTAGAATGACTTGTACAGGATAATCTGAGCTGCCTGTCCTCTCTTCAGAATCCAAGCAGGGACTTCTGCCAGACCAAGGAGAATAAATCAGCTCTTTCTTGAGCTGCTCACTAACATAGTTTTTAATGAAATCCCAAGGACAGATTTTTGATTGCTGACTCTATTTGGGAGGGAATAAAGAGAAACCAAACCCAGTCCTAGGTCACACTTGTAAAAAGTTGCTTTTTTTTTCGTCTTTTTTTTCCAACAGCATCACAATCGATGACGTGGTGTTTGTGATAGATGGGGGGAAGATAAAGGAGACTCACTTTGACACCCAGAACAACATCAGCACCATGGCAGCAGAGTGGGTCAGCAAAGCCAATGCCAAGCAGAGGAAGGGTCGAGCAGGAAGGTAGCAACAGTGGGGTGCTTAGGGAAGTTTGGGGATGTTGAGTTTCCAGCAGTGCTGAAGGTTCTTTATTATTTGCATGTGCTGGCACTTCTGCCTCCTGTTCCTGGGCAAGGAATGATTTCCTTCTCTTCCTAGGAAGCTGAATTGACTTGTGCTGTGTTTAACTCCAGAGTTTCCCTCCTATAGAAGAATATCTTGCATTTTATTTTAATTTTTTCACTGTTCTCACACCTGATTTATGAGGCTGATACAGTAAAGTGGAAATGGTGTAAAAATTAATTTCTGTGTTCTCTATGCCTTTTTCCTGCTGATGGCTCTGTGTTTCAGAAGACTGACATGGCTTTTACAATTGAATGCACTTCAGTTCTAATTCCTTGAGCAGTTTTGGGAAGCTCTTTGTAAGCAAACAGAACCATAATGTCGCAGTTTCATAGGGGAAAGAAACCCCCAACAAGTGACCAAACTCCAAAGAATTGTTTCTTTAAATGATTGCAGAGTTCAGCCAGGCCACTGTTACCACTTGTACAACGGACTGCGTGCCAGCCTCCTGGATGATTATCAGCTACCAGAGATCCTGAGGACACCCTTGGAAGAGCTCTGCTTACAGATCAAGGTAAATGGAGGAATCTTCAAATATATTTATTATCTACTTTTCCATTGGGATGAGTGGTTGAGAGAGTAAGTTAATGCAACTGTGAGCTTAGGGTTGTTAAACCAAAATTCTGTTACACCAGAAATGCAGTATATTTAGCCAATAATTACAGCAACTTTTGTAAATGCACACTTGTATCTGGGTGCATCAGGGGAAACAGAATTATCTGGTATCAATAAAAGGTGAAGTCCACTAACAAAAATTTGGGCTGTGCTGACCCCCAAATATCACATACCATTCAATCAGAGAATCTTCAGTGAGAATGCCAGTGAGTCAATTTATGTGATTTCTTAAAGGAATTTTAATACAAAGTAGTTTTAGAACTGGTGTGAATTTCCCTTTTTGACAGTTTGCATTGAATTCCTTATGCAAGCAGAAGGAATGCCATGTATGTGTGAACTGAATGAAGAGTAGATCCTTCTGCTACAAATTTCATCACTAATACATTGTTTTTGTCCCAAGTTTTTAACTAAAGAAATTCCAACTCAAGCTGTGAATTACTCACACTATTTCAATGAGTGTGGTTACTGCTAACCAATTTTAGGCAACAGTCTTTTCTCTGGTTGTTGTAGGCTTTTGTTGTGATTTTTCTTTCAGATCCTGAAGCTTGGTGGAATTGCCAATTTTCTGAGCAAACTGATGGACCCCCCGTCTCGTGATGCTGTGATGTTGGCCATAAATCACCTCATGGAGCTGGTAGGGCGTTGCTTCATGTGCAGGATTGTGTGTTCAGAGCTGTGGCACTGTGCTGCCAGGCAGCTCTGGCCATTGCACCCCTTGTCCTTTATGTCATTGTTCCCTTGGCTGCTGGGCAAGGAGAGGTTCATGGCACCTTTGTTCTGCTTGCTGCAGTGATGACTGTAGAAATGAATTGTAGCCATAAATAGGAACATCTGGTTTGGATGTTGGTGGCTGATATCCGTGTACCAGTGGCTTTTCCAAGGAAATCCTCCCCATTTCACATGGCATGTTTGTTCTTTCCTTTGTGCCCTTGTTGTGGCAGAATGCTCTGGACAGGCAGGAGGAGCTGACTCCCCTGGGTGTCCACCTGGCACGGCTGCCCGTGGAGCCACACATCGGGAAGATGATCCTGTTTGGAGCCTTGTTCTGCTGCCTGGACCCCGTGCTGACCATTGCAGCTAGCCTCAGCTTCAAGGACCCTTTTGTCATCCCTCTGGTAAAGTCTCACAGATGACAATTCCATGTAGGAGTTTAAGAATCTCAGGAGGATTCTGGGACTTAGTGAGGTGTTAGAGTTTAAGAGCACTTTCATTAATGTCATGGTAATTACATTTTTACTAGTGAGATTGCCCTTGCATACTATGAGTTAGCATTTTTCCTGTGGAGTATTGGAAATAACTATAATTTTCATGTGTTACATACAAAGTACTGCTGTACAGATGTAACTGAATTTGGAAAAGAGAACTGTCATGTCAGTCTGGATATTATATAGGTTCTGATTTTTAGGGCAAAGAGAAAATCGCAGATGCAAGAAGAAAAGAGCTGTCAAAGAACTCGAAGAGCGACCATCTGACTGTGGTGAATGCTTTCACTGTAAGCATGTTTTTGTGTGGGTTTTATTTATTTTCTAGAATTTTAATTTGGATAATATAGATGATCCTAAGGGAGAAGCTGATTAGTTTTTGCTTTGTAGGCTTTTTTTTGGCTTCTACAGGAACATAAAACCAAACTGATTTTCACCTAATTGGTGTTGCATAATCTTGTCTCCAGGCTCAGTAACCTGATTTCTGGTGGACAAGTCTGAAAAGGACAAAGGAAACAAGGTGTTACAGTTACCTTGCTGCAGGTTGTGAATTAAGTTGTTCATTCTTGTCTTTCTGGGCTCTACAAGAGGCTGAAGCCAACTTCAGAAGTGTTGGACATTGTGGTGTATTGTGTTGGGGTGAGGAGAGGAGGAAATAAATGGCCTGGAAACACAGTTACTGCCCAGAACTGCTAAATACAACCAAGGGTGCTCTGGCAAACACAGCCAGGTGTCACTGCCTGCCAGGGAAAAAGCAAGGCTGTGATTCAGCGTGTTGTGAAGTTGTGTTTTTCTGCACTGTGGTGTGTGCACATATACAGAGAGATGAAAGGATTTACTTGCTCCCTGGCAGGGAACCTGTGACAGTTGTTTGTTGACCTCCAGTTTTCAGTGTCCCTAAGTTTGTAGTGTGTGTTCCCTTCCAAACAAACACCTTGGAACTGTGGTTCTCGTTCCTAGGGCTGGGAAGAGGCTCGGAGTTGTGGCTTCAGGAATGAGAAGGACTATTGCTGGGAATATTTCCTGTCCTCAAATACCATGCAGGTAAGAGCATCCTGCCAGGTGCAGACAGGATCCCGTGTGTGGGGAAGAGGCAGAGCCTTTGGCACAGCATCATTCTGGGACAATTTCTGTTGTTTCCTAGATGCTGCATAACATGAAAGGACAGTTTGCTGAGCATCTCCTTGCAGCTGGGTTTGTGAATAGCAGAAACCCCAAGGATCCCAAATCTAACACCAACTCAGGTAACTGTGGAGGAAAAGGAATTTATCCCAGCTGAAATCTCAGCTTGCAGAGCTGCCTCACTTATTTTGCTGTCTTCTGCAGGTAATGAGAAGCTGCTCAAAGCAGTCATCTGTGCTGGCCTCTATCCCAAAGTGGCAAAGATCCGGCCCAGCTTCAGCAAAAAGAGAAAAATGTGAGGGTTTGGTTTAATCTTGGATTGTATTCGGGGTGTTTTCTACATGGCATAATTTGGCAAGGTGAAGCAGTGGCCTGAGTGCATGAATGAATCTCACTTTAGAGTTTGAGTCATGGCTGTACATTACTTCCTCTGAGAAGGGTGGGATTGTTGATTTTTTAACATCTGGATTCTTGCTAACACCTGAAATAATTTGTGTGCCCTTACCATGCCATGGATAATGTTACAACATCTCAGAAGCATTGCTTGAAAGGGGTTCAAACACTGTCACTCCTGGTTATTTGGGAAGAGAGACCCCAGGGATCCTGGTCTGTTGATTTATCACTTCTTGTACTATCAGACTTTTCGTTGTTTTTTCTTTGAAGGGTTAAAGTTTGCACCAAGACAGATGGATCAGTTAATATCCATCCCAAATCGGTGAACGTGGAGGAAACCGAGTTCCATTACAACTGGCTCGTGTACCATTTGAAGATGAGGACCAGCAGCGTGAGTCAGAGCTGTGCTTGTGGGATTTATTTATTGTCCTTTTTTCAGTGAGGCTGGATCAGGGTTCAGAGGGGATGAGAACAGCCTTTGTTCTGTGCCCTTCCTGTCCTGGGCCATTCCTTGTACACCCCATCAGATTATGTCCTTTGTGATACTGGGGGTATTGTACCACAAATGGTGAACTTCTTTTGTTTACTTCTTGGGGTTTTTTTTTTGGAGGATTTGGGGTTTTTGAAGGTCTGGCAATAACAGGTGTAATTTTTTTTATTTTAGTTTATTTTTTTTTTATTTCAATCCAATCTTAACACTTCTAGATATGCTGACATTTTTTCCTCTCATTGTTATGAAGCATCTGGTTTGATTTCACCACTGTGTGAAAGGCTGGAAGACTTGGGACGATTTTTGCCCTCGTTCAATCTGATTTCATGTAACTTTTTGTGAACTGAGTTGCTTCATGCATCTTCAGAATTTGTAACTGAGTAAGGAACTTCTGGAATTCTGTAGGAGTCTCATTAAGCATTACTGAGGGCACTTGAGATATTTTGAGGGTGATCAGACAATTCTGTTGTTGTGCAGATTTACCTGTATGACTGTACGGAGGTGTCTCCATACTGCCTCTTGTTCTTTGGAGGGGATATATCCATTCAGAAGGATAAGGACCAGGACACCATCGCTGTGGATGAGTGGATTGTTTTCCAGTCTCCAGAAAAAATAGCAAACTTGGTCAAGGTGACTGTTTCAAAATCATGTACCTGGAAAGCTCAGTGTAACATTGGTTCTACTTATACACTTAATCTAGATTTGATATTCCTTTGTGCCTGTTGATTCCTCACTCAGGGAGATCATGTTTGAAATGCACTCCTGTCGAGCAGTTCAAGCACACAAAGTAAACAAAAGAGATTTAATTTTGCTGAGAAGCTGTAGGATGACTTGGTCAATCCAGGAAATATCCACATGGATATGGAAATTCCTCAGTTAATAGTAATGGATTCCATAGAACTGTTTAATTTTAGATCCCTGAAATCATACCTGACTCTTTTTTCATTTTATTTTTATTTTAAGCCAGTCTTTTTAATCCTGAAATAGTCAACTAAGTGCTGGGGGGGCTGTTAGAGGCATCACATCCAGAGTTGGTAGTCTCTCATCAAAGAGACAGAGTTTTAAGAGACAGTGTTTGATCCTGAGAACAGCAATGTGGAAATGAACTGATGGGAGAGGAGCGGGTGTAAAGGTCAGGAGAGCAGAGGGCCCGAGGCACTGGAACCTCTCCGTTGACGCTGTGTGTAGCTCTAACTGCCCATCTCTTTCCTTTTTCACAACACTTTCCAGAAACTGAGACAAGAACTTGATGATCTTCTACAAGAAAAAATAGAAAACCCCCATCCCGTGGACTGGAATGATATTAAATGCAGGGATACAGCAGTGCTGACAGCTATTATAGACTTAATCACCACGCAGGAGAACGAGGGCGTCAGGAACTTCGCGCCGCGGTTCCAGGGCGAGCGCTACAGCTGACACACTTCACCCAGGCCAGCCCAGTCGCCTTCTTTTTTATAGCATTTCTTTAGCTAGAGGAACAACTTTTGTAGGGTAAGCTGGTAATCTCCTCATCCTGAGGAGCAGTTATTCGGAGCTAGTTGGCAGTATGTGCACGTGCATGTGTTCTGTGCTCGGTGTAGCTTTGTGAGGGAGAGAACGGCAGTTGTTGGGTGGTGTAAAGTTCTTGTCCTGCTGTAGCTGTTTTCTTTGGGATTTTTACCCATCAGGTTACAAATATTAAAAACAACCTGCTAAAATACTGCTTAGTAATACCTAAACTGTTTTGGGTTTTTTTTTTAATGGGGTGCGGTAATTATACTTGCTGTGTTATTCCAGCTGTGCAGCAGTCTGCTCACCAACACTTCCACAGAAGATAATTACAGCTTAATTAAACTAAACTTGAAAACACATGTTGAATTTGTATGGTGGGAGGAAACAATCTTCAGAAATTATTCTCCTTTTCTGCATTTCATCCCATTCAATTAATCTTCCTTTGCTTTCTGTCCCCATCCATCATCACTACTGACTGAAATTACAGATTACAGAAAGCATGGTTAGATAAAAGTCATGTTGGGTTATATGTTAAGGTTTCATTTCATTTGAGTTGTTCTTTTGGTTTTTTTTAAGAAGTTCATGTATGGGTTATAGTATTCCATTAAGAATCTTTTTTTGCAAGTCTTATTTCAACTGTTCTCAGTGTTTTGAATGTTGTTCTGTTTTGAATGATCTCCAGCTATGGGAGAATATTTGAATAACAAAGTTTGTTAAGGATTTTGAGGCTTATCCTTGAGAAAAAAAAGCCTGGAAATAGAACTTTTCTCCCTTCTTTGGTGTTTTGTTCATTTTTTTTCTTTGCAAAAATAACCTTAATCATCAGCAGGAGGATTTATGCGCTTTTTCCCGAAGAAAGCAGAGCAGCTCAGGTGAAACTTGTAAGTGGAAGTTACTGGCTAGGCGGTGCTTTCCATTGGGTTAACAAGGGATGGAGGGTGTCAAGCTCCTCACTGCCAGCTGCACTACACTAACACATCGTTTAACCCCCCTGCCCACCTCCAGCGACTGTTCCACCCTCAGGTGTTTTAAATGAGGAGGCGGAGGAGGAGAATCGCCCCGCTCCGGGGGTTGGGGATGCCGGAGGGAGTCTGAGGAGAGGGAAAAGAGACCCCGGCGGCCCCGGGGAGGGAGGAGCCAGGCCCGGAGCGTTCTCCGGGGGCCAGCGGGGCTGTGAGGGCAGCGAGCCTGCGGCAGGACCGGGCGGGGACAGCTCCGGGACCCGCCGGGGCTCGGCTCAGCGGGGCTGTGGGGGCCCGGAGGCTGCGGCAGGACCGGGCGGGGACGGCTCCGGGACCCTCCGCTCCGAGGAGGCTTGCTGGAGGTAAGCCCCGGATTCAAAGGGGAGAGAAAAGGGGACTACATTGGTGATAACTGTGTGGAAATGAGAACGAAATAATTTGTAGTGCGGAATTTGTGTGCTGGAAACAATGGGCGTCGCTGGGGCAGGAGGGAACAAAATGGCGCCCTGTCCTGAGGGGCGGCGCTGAGCCCGGGCTGGGCGGGCTGCTCTGCCTCACAAATCGGTGCTTTATTGAGGAAAAATCAGTGCTTTATTGAGGAAAAAGAGGCCGTGGTGCTGCTATTGGTGTAGCTGAATTAAATGTAACAAAATACAAGCTGGCACATGGTATCTGCATTATTCTCCTTGTTAATGATTTTTGCAGTACTTAGAAGACATGATGGCTAATTTCTTAATAACGCAAAAGGAAATGGCAATGGTAGAGCCTAGATAAGAATTGTAGTTTCAATTGAAGATTAATTCCCTCAAACATTGTGGAGGCTCAGGGTCAGCAGTGGTGTGAGGGCCGACCCCAGAAGAAACGCTCAGAGAGGGGGTCACAGGTAGAGGTTAGAAGTTATTGAACTGTAAATAGCGATACTGCTGTACTTTTTTACAGTGCTTAAAGCACACAGCCTAGCATACTCTTCTATGCACGAAGGTACCAGAAACTTCTGTGTTCTTCAGAGTTTGCAAATGAGCATAAATGGTAGGGGTGCTGGCTTCGGGTTAATTTTTCCTTGCTAGTGTGTGTGATGCTGTGTTTGGATTTTAGTGTTATTCCAGGTATGGCTGAGCAAGCCCAGGGTCTGTGGTGGCCCAGGGCTGTGCAGGGGCCACAGCCAGGACAGCTGACCCTGCCTGCCCCCTGGGATGTCCCAGGCCATCATGCTCAGGATAAAGCAGGGAAGGGGGGATGTTCGGAGTGCTGCCATTTGTCCTCTCAAGTCTGCATTCTGTGCACAGAGCTGGGGCTGGCTGAACATCCACCTGCCTTCAGGAAGCGGGGAATTAATTCCTTGGTTTGCTTTGCTTGCACATGCAGCTATTGTTTTAAACTCTCTTTATCCCAACTCATGATTTCTCTCACTTTGCCCCTTACTCCCCATCCTGCTGTGGGGATGAGCTGCAAACCAGGCTTTAACCACCACATCAGGTTATTAAGATGTTGAAGAGGTAAGGCTGATGTAAGGTTTGTAGCTTGGCTTCTAAACAGCCAGCCCAAGACAAAGAGTGGTCAAGGTCATGTTGTACTTAATGAAGTCTGCTTCTCTCTTAGTTACTAGCACCTTCTAGAACTCTGGGTTATGGAATGTAACAATTCAGTGATGTAGTAAATTCTGCTGCCCTCATGTTATCTCCAGTTTGCCTAAATGATGAAGTTTTGATACAGCTGTTGAAAATAATTTGCAGATCAAAGCAGGTAATGCCTTAGAGTTCCTTAACCTTGGCTGAGGCAAAGATTTACTGTTTATTTCCAACACTTGTGTTCTATACACTTGTTTTACCTATGTGTGTTACTTTAGAAACAAAATATACCTGGGAAGCCCAGAAACTTCTGTGAGTATATTTTGTTGATCCAGGATTTGAAATGTGAGTATGATGCTGAGCAGACTGTGCTTTCTCAGCATGTGTAGGGTGACCAAAGTTGTCCTTTTTTTTACCTTATTATGTTCAGTAAATTAGCTTTGCATAGTGGAAACAAATGTGCTCTTTGCCCTGGAAGTCAATAACAACACTGTATCACAATATTTATTAAACATCAGCAGATACAGATGTATTTGTTATGTTGCAGGGCTGGTATACAGCAGCAGAAAGGACAGTACCCAAACGTGTTCTTAGGTGTGCCATGACTGCCAGGTAAAGTCAGGTGGGGACTGGATTTCTGAACAGGTGCCCATGTGGAGCCACCAGACATGCAGGCACCTCGACTCACTTGGAGATGGCATTTGGGCAACTGAGAGCCTTTTGGCAATTTGCTTCCTGATTAGCGAATTTACAGAAGGAAGGGGACACACATTCCATGTCTTGCAAAAATGAGAGCTGATTTTACAGTAATAAACTCCCAGCTGACTTCTGTCATTGCTGGGCTTCTAATTAAAAAGGAGGTACTGGTGTAAAGCACACCCCCAGTTAAAAAGTGTGTCTGTGTGTTCAGAGTGCACAGGACTTGGGTTTTCAGCTGATTTCCTTTGCAATAGCAGTGCTAATAGAGAAGTCAGTGTTAAAAACTTTTTCTTTTTTTTTTTTTTTTTTGCTAATGAAAATAGTGTGGAGTGGCTGAGCTCCTCTGCTGGGCTCCAGGGACAGGAGGCTGGGGAATAACAGTTAAAGCTGGGGTTTGGGCTGGGCACAAGGAGGCAGAGCTGCCCTGGGGAAGGCACAGCCCCTGGAACTGGCGCCCTGCAGAGGTGGGGATGTGGCTCTGAGGGTGTTTAAGAGCACTCAGGAACGGGATTTAACACTGGATCAGCCCTGAGGGGGTTGGACTGCACATGGTTGTAGGTCCCTTCCAGATGAACTGTGCCAAACCCTCTGGGAAATGAAGACTTTTCCCATCTCCCTCTTAAAAGGTGTCTCAGCAAGGAGATGCTGTCCCAGGCCCATTGCTCCAAGACCAACAAATAAATGGGATCTCTGACAGATGAAGCAGGACACAGGAGGGTGCTGTTCATCTTACAGAACAGGAAAAATTAAATTACCAGTGTTTACTGAAGAGATTTGTCTGACAAAAATTACAACAGCAACTGGCAGCTTTATGGCATTTTACAAAAACGCAAAACTTTTTTTTAGTAAGGATTTAAAAGCATTTTATTGATTGTTGTCCTATAAAATCATAGAAGTCTTTTAATTCCTGAAGAACTGTGTCCAACAATAGGAAAAATGAAAAATGTCTTTACAAAACATTACAGCATTTTTGGAAAAACTAGGTATGAAAAATATATACAGTGTATTAAAAAAATCTGAATAAAATTAATGCCTGGATTTATACATTCAGTTGTGTTAAACATCTGCAAGTATACAATAAAATTTGTTAAAATGCTAGCAGTATTTTAACTATGTTAAATAAGGCTTTGTTCAATTTACAGTTTCTCTCATTACTATTTTATCAGTCCACTTATAAATTAATTTGCGAGGCTGTATGTATAACCACTGTCACACTGTCTAGATAAGTATTTTTGTACAAAATTACTGTCTTCCTAATGTAGTTTAAATTATTAGAGCTACACATCTTTATGAACACCCAATTCACTCACCACTCAAATCAGCATCTTGCAGGATAAAAACCAGCATATTCCTCCCCTTTGCAGAGGCTGGGGAAGGCAACAAGAAGAAAGCCTTGGTACTACAAGTTGTCTCCTCATTTCTAGTGAGCAGTTTCCACACTGCTGAGGCAGCAGCTGGTCCTTAAAAGGGAGGGTTTTATCATACAGACTCTCACCTGTCCAGCCACGGGCCCGGAATGCTGCTCACCCTTGAGGGCATTTGTTCCCCGAGCAGTCAGTGCATTTCATGTTCTCATCACACCGCTGCTCTGAAGCACTGAGTGAAGTGCAAGACCTCCTCAGCCCTGAGGAAAGCAGAAACCACTGCCCACTTGCAGCAGTTCCTCTGCAGTAAAATACCTGTGCTAAGATGGAGCAGCAGCACTGACTCTGTGGAGTCTGGTACCTTTCTCTGGCTTTCAGAAATCCTCTGCCCACAGCAGGCCGTGGAGCCAGTCTGAGCGGCCTCATGGAGGCACAGCTGCAGATTCCTCATCGAGACTGTGCCAGCTCTGCCTGTGCCAGCCTGGGGCCAGCCCTGGATTTGCACTGCACAGGTAGGTCAGCCTTTACAGAGTACAGAGCTCGTCCCTCGAGTGCAGGTGTCACACGTGCTGACACGAGGGCAAGTGTCCTGGAACAGCAGCTGGGGCTGAAGCACTGCAGCTCCTCAGGAGCAGGACACCCCAGCACTGCTGCACACTGCCAGCTCCACGTGTGGGGCCAGGGGACCCAGGCCCCTGCAGAGTTCTGGGGCTGAAAACAAGTTCAGATGCTCCAAAGCAGATGGAGCAGGAGTGTAAGGAGGCAGGAGCTGCAGAAGAGTGCTCAGGACACTGCTGCAAGGTGCTGCTGGTGGGGCCAGGGCTCAGTTTGGAGCTGCCGGAGCCAGCACGAGGCTCCATTGTGCTGCTGCTGGGTTGTGGCTCCGCTGTCCCCTGTCCCAGCCAGAGCAGCCCCCAGGGTGGGGGGTGAGGATGAGGCTACACGTTGGTTTCCAGCCCTAGCAGGCGTCCCATGCGCTCCATGTTCTTGTCCAGGGTGGCCCTGCAGGTGATTTCCTTGGCACACTCGGAGGGGAACCAGCCCCTCTGACCGTCCCGCAGCCGCTCCCCTTCGTACCAGCCTGCAGGGAAGGGACAACAGTGACACCTCTGCCCCTGACCCCACCCCTGGCTGGTGGCACTGAGGTGACCCAGCTGGCATCACATACATTCTGCACTTGCCTTGACTGGGAATCAAGGACCAGTTTAGGATAGCTTTGGCAGATGTTTTTAATACAGCCAGACTGGGAAAAAAATAATCTCTGCAAAGTATTGAACAATTTAACCATCTTTCTTGTCATTCAAATATAGTTTGAAGTGATGCTATAGTAGTGCTGTAATCTGAAGACAGCAATGCAGTGCAAGTGACAGGATCCCTGATTTCACAGGTAATTGAGCAACCACAAGTTAGAATTGAGTCCCTCAAGTACTGACAGTGTCCTGCATCCCTGAGCCAGCACTTGGTGCTATCAGTGCAGCTGTGGGCAGGCCCGGGCCGGAATCACTTTGATTTTGCAATACTTGATCCTGTGGAAAACCTCAGCAACCACCCTGTGCCAGAGCTGTAGCAGGAAAGCCCAGGCACAACAGACTGGGGATGTTTCTCTTGGACAACCCTGGCACTCACTAGAATGTCTGAACTCCATGGTTTTAGACAAGTTCAGTTTCCTATTTGTGGACACCTCCCATGCCAAAGCTGGCCAGCAGCCACGTTCTACAGCTGCTTGTATCTGCTGCTTCCTTTAGAAACCTGAACCCAAATGAGTACGTTTTCCTTGGCAGCTGAACTTTTACTCACTGCAGTCCTGTGCTAATAGGAAACAAGTTTTTGTAGCTGGATCCCCCTGCAGAGGTGACAAATGGTTACAGACAGCAAAATCCTCACTCACCATCATTCACTTTTTGATAAAGCAAAACAACATCAGCGACTTGCAGAGAGAGCTCATCGGCCTGCTTGGCTGTGTAGGTTCTGATGATCTCCACCTGAGCCAGTGCTGGGGAAGGAGTGAGCCAGGCTTAGTTAAACCAGTCACAGAGCAGGTGATTATTACAACACATCACCATTAATTTAAAAAGTGTCCACTCTACACCTTCCCCCATCCCTTAGGGTACTTGCAGCCCAGCCTGGCCCCAGTGTGGGCAGTGCTGTTCCTCTGCAGAGCACTCACGAGTCCCAGCAGCTGTGACTTACTGGTCCTGTCGGTGTGGTGCCCATCACTGTCCTGGCCCAGCGCCGTGATCCAGCGGGCTCTGTCACTCCTGCAAAGCAGAGCCCAGTGTCCCCACTCGTGCCCTGGATAATGGGCAGTGCTGAGACTGCCCTTACTTCTTCCAGTGCCAGCACCTCTCCCTTCAGCTCCTGTGAGTAACCCCTGTGTATCACCACCTCTGCCTGCTCTGCCTTCTTCACAGGGCAATAGAAAGTTCTCACCTAACACTGGTACTTTTGTCCTTGGGACCCACAGGAGGTGGCAAAACAGGATCCAACTGTGCTGCAAATCTTTGTGTCAGAGAAAACATTTTGGTTTTACCTGCATAGTCAACTCTCTGAACTGTTTGGCCATGGAATTTCCTTTCCCGTCCTTCTCAAAGGATAAGACTATAAAAATAGGTAACTTAAAAAAAATACAGGGATTCTTTTCAGACTCTTGCTTTGAGTGATGATCAGCTGGACTGCTATTTATACTGCAAACAGCACAGAACATATCAATAATAAGTCTGCAGAACAAAATGTCTTTTCATCCAAAGCACAGACAACTAAAAATGTCCTGCATTTTTCCCCAATAAAATTTCATTTCCAAACAAGTCTGAATCATCTCCTGCCTTCATAATGAGATCTTTAATAGTAAGCACTGATGATCTTCAGTTCCTTTCACAGTTATTCTAAACTTTGAAAGCCAACCTAAAACGATCGATTTTTCCAGGCAGGGCCATGTCTGGAGCACCCCCACTCATGTCTCTGTCCCGCCTCCAGCTTCCCCCAGAACAAATGAACTCTTTCAGTGCTGGGAGGTCGTGTGGAAGTTGATGGCACTTGTACATCCTCCAGCAGGCACTGGCTGCTGGTTTCAAAGGCAGGATGCTCCTCAGGGTACCCGGGAGAGCAAGGAGCAGGGCTCCTCCTGCATTAGCTGTGCTCTGCTGCACCATCCAGCCATCACCACCAACCATCACAGCTCAGGGCCCAGAGCACTCCGGATGTGCCACAGCCCCACGGTGACACCCACCTGCAGCACTGACCCTGGGGGAGAGGGACATGAGCACAGGAACCTGCTCGGGGCACGGCTACACTGATCTCTGCAGGCAGGGTAATCAAGGCCTTACCCAGCAGTTTAAATTAATAAACCAGAATAAGTAATCTGAATAAATAAATAAATATTTACTACTTTGGGCAGGGCGGGAGGAGCAGCCCAGAGACAATCAGGTGAAGAAATCCCTTAAGTAACTGTACTCACTGAGTCTCTGCTCCCAGGAGCATCTCCACCCTGTCCCCGGCATGGTTGCTGAGGAGCACGAGCCTGAAGAGGTGGCACGCAGAATTCCGTCCGGAGTGGAGCATCCCTGCCGTGTTCTTGCCAGGAGAGGAGCAGGGATCCTCCCCGTCACAGGGCACCACCAGCAGCTGCTCCCGCAGCGAGTACTCGGTGACATTGTAACTCTCCTCACTGCAGGGCACAGCCAGAAGGAAGAAAGCACCAGGTAAGGTTTAGGAAACGCCAGTTAAGATTCAGTTTCCCATTCACTCATTTGTGTGGAAGCAAGCGCAGTCACAGCCACATCTAACACCACGGCAGGGACAGCTCTGCCAGCACCACCCAGCTCCACACGGGGTAACCAACTTCTGCCAGCGGGTCTGGTGCAACACAAAGCCCTAGTTCAGCTCTCGGGGTACATTTTCACCGGTGTTCTGTGAAATAAACACTGAGATGGCTTTGGGTTCTCCCTGCAGAACAGCTTTGTGCACTCCCAAACAATGGACACAGAACATGCTTCTAATGGAACCAACCCTGCTCAGATGCGCTGAACCAGGGGAAGGGTTGGTTTGGGCTTGGTTTTTTGAGTAAGTTTGGGAATTTTGGGGGATGTGGCTGGTTTTTTTTAAAGAACTCAGTTCAGTATTTTAGGCTGAATAACTCCTTAGCTAAGGGAAGAACTGGCAATCCCAGCTGGGAGTGCTGCCATCACTACATGTGAATTTTGTGTCTGAAAAAGAAATGTCTCTATGCATTTGTGCAATGTATAATAAATGCATTTCCTGTGAATTAATCAGCTAGTCTGAACATGTGCACAGCTAATCGTAACAGCATTTCTTACTAATTAATCAACAGATAAACCTCTACAAATCTTTCCTACTCCTCACTTCCATCCCACAAACCCTTTGGATCAGACTCCTGCTGAAGGGAATCCAAACCCATGTAAAAGCAGTGAGTGCATTTCCCTTGAGTTCTCAGAGTCAATACTGCCCTGATCTCCCCCCACCCTCCACCTCGTGCCCCAGCCCAGCCCCCAGGCAGGGCTGTGTGAGCAGGACTGACCCTTCCCCAGCCCCAGCCCCCAGGCAGGGCTGTGTGAGCAGGACTGACCCTTCCCCAGCCCCAGCCACATCCCAGCTGGCCTCTCCCCAGGACCCAGCATCCCCGGCCCTGCTGCCACTGACTGCTCCTCTCAAGACACTGCATTAGTGCTTGGCCAGTATTACGTCATTTTTAATGCTGGTTTTGGTTTTTTTTAAATCAGATTATGTCTACACACAGCAGGGGCTACAAGGACAACTGGCAGAAGAAACATTCCAAATAAATTAAAAGCTGAGCAGTGGGGAAAAGCAGCTTTTTATCCCTCCTCAAAGCCTTGTGCACATCCCAAATCCCCGTGTCCCTCCTGCCCAGTCCCAGGGAGCAGCCCTGTGACTGGAGAGCTCTTTGGCCCCGTCCTCTGCAGCATCTCCAGCAGGTCAGAGCCACAGCTGCAGCACATGGAGCTGGGACAGAGCTGGGACAGAGCCAGGACAGAGCTGGGACAGAGCTGGGACAGAGCCGGGACAGAGCCGGGACAGAGCCGGGACAGAGCTGGGACAGAGCTGGGACAGAGCTGGGACAGAGCCGGGACAGAGCTGGGATAGAGCCGGGACAGAGCCGGGACAGAGCTGGGACAGAGCTGGGACAGAGCCGGGACAGAGCCGGGACAGAGCCGGGACAGAGCCGGGACAGAGCCGGGACAGAGCTGGGACAGAGCTGGGACAGAGCCGGGACAGAGCTGGGACAGAGCTGGGACAGAGCTGGGCAGTGGCTGCTGAGCCAAGGCTGGACATGAGCTCTGGGTAAAGCCCCAAGGGCAGCCTCAGAAATGGCCATTTTTAGCACAAAGTGAGGAGAATGAACATTGCCTTAGTGCAATGTTAAGAGTCTTCTGAGATTCAGCTGCTCAAGGAAAACCACAAACATTCAACCCCAACTAGCAATAAACATTTCTGTCCACTGCTGTGGCGCCATGGCAACACTGTGGGTGGGAGCACAGCTCACTCAGAGCTCCAGCACCGTTATGGAGCTTTGGCACTTGGGCAGAGGGAGTTTCATGCTCCTGGAATCGTGGGAAGCGTGGAGGGGAAAGGACATTCCCAGTACTTTATCCTTCCCAAACTTCTTTCTTTGCTAGTGCATTAAGAATTGCATTTTTAATTCGTCTGACAATTTGGAATCTTCATTGTGTTTGCCAAAAGTAAATCCTGTTTAACAAGCAGTTACTTGTTATTTGTAACCCATGATAGAGGCTCAAATAACTCCTGCACTCATTCCACAGCCAGGGTCATGTTCACTGTGATTCAAGGACTGAACACAAAAGCAGTTTTAGTGAAGCTCTTACCTCTTCTTCTTGGTGATGATGAGGACGTCATTGAAGAGGAAGAAGTACACCTGCTGCTTAGAGGTTCTTTTGGAAAAGAGTCCAGTGTCTTCTACATAGGCCATTAATTCTCCCCTTTTCACCAACCACCGTGAAGAGGAAACCAATGGAAATGGCTGCAGGGCAAGAAAATCACATTATAATCCTTCCAAATTAGAGAATTCTTTAAAAACAGACAACAGAGTATGATCCACTTGGGAAAAATGCTTGAATAAACTCAAAGCTCAGAGATTACAAACAAAAAGAGGTTACCAAAATTTAAGGGACTCCATCATTGCTACAATGCACAGGTAGCAGCTGCAAATACCTGGGAATCACTTGGGCACCTGTCATCACTGCTCATCGAAAGTAGAAATGAACAGACCTGACAGATCACACGGGGGATGAAGAGGCTGTGAGACCTCCTGAGGGCACAGCCTGACTTCAGGAATGTGTCTGCAGGGTGAGACCTGCTCCTGAAGCACGTGGGGCCATGGGAGCCCTGAGGACCTTGGGCTGTTCTTGGACCAGAGGTGGCATTCCCTGTGCCGGTGTCACCGGTGTCACTTCCTTCCACACCCCTCTGAGGGCTCTCCCTCCATGGCACCAGGGAAAGGTTTCCATGGCCTTGCTGTTCTCACTGGGGCTCCTGAAGTGTCTTAGTTAGTTACCTGTCAGGCTTCACTGAAAATGGCTAATTAGGCATCCTACAGCTCCTCTCTTTATCCAGCTCCTGTGGATGGAGCAGGAGCTCCCTTTCTCCCTAAGTGAGGGCAAACACCTGCAGCAGCTGCACCAAAGCCCCAGAGGATCTGAGCTGCCTGATGTGAAAACTTGTCTTTATTAATCCAAATGATTCCCAGCTGCAGGAGACAGAGCCCACAGGAGGACCTTTCCTTCTCTGGGCCAGGAAGGCAGAGGGAGATGTGGGACTGTCCTGGTGATACAGATCCCCCTGAGGCTGCCCCGAGACAGGCACTCCAGGCAGCCCAAGGTCCACATGAATGAACACAACTGCCTGTTTTCCCCACATTTGAGCACCTTTCACATGCTTTTAAAAAACATCCCTTCATGCAGTTTGTCAGCTGCCTTCCCCATTCTGCATGAGTTGGCTTTTTGTATCTGCTAATCCCTTGGCCAAGCCAACTGCAGCCTGCCCATACCTGCTGAGCCAAACCCAAACCCAGCGCTGCGAGAAGAGCAAACACTGACTCCCGAAAACAAACCCCCACAGCTTCTCTCGTGCAAAAGATGCAAAATTTAAGAACAAAAACTGCTGAAACTTAATTAAAAATTTAATTCTACAGTTGAGCCATGTACACAAGCAACACAAGATCTGAGTCACTTCCCTTGGGCTCCCATGAAGTTCTCCACAGTTACATCTAACAAAATAATAAACAATCTCCAAAACTCTGTGAAGCTGGGCAAGAACAAAAATACTTTAACTAATTTATAATGGCTATAAAACAGAATTACAGTCCCATGATGATTGGTTTACAAGCAAAAAATACTTTTAAAAGTTCTATTTGAGGACGAACAAAAAATTCCTCTAATCTGTACTCCAAATGAGTTCACCCCATTTTCCTAATTGACTCTCTTCCAGAGGCAGCTTGGTTTTACTTTAATTTTTCCTTAATTGCCAAGGAGCAAATCACATGCACCATGTCCCTGCTGCAGAAAAGAAGCTCTCAGAAGTGAAAAATGCATTTAACCAGAGCGGGGCTTCCCTGCCCTGACAGGGCCTGAGGGGCTGCAGGGCTGAGCCTTGGATGCACCAAGGGAAATCTCACAAAAGCACGGCCAGACAAAGCCCCCAAAGCTGCTGCTGCTGCCACAGCACCGGCAGGAGCTGCTCCAGGGCAGCCTGAGGTCACCCAGGGGCCACAGAGCCAGGGGGGACAGGGAGGGATGGGCAGGGACAGGGATGGACAGGGAGGGATGGGCAGGGACAGAGAGGGACACACAGGGATAGGGACAGAGAGGGATGGGCAGGGACAGGGATGGACAGGGATAGGGACAGGGATAGTGACAGGGACAGAGAGAGATGGATAGGGACAGGGATGGACAGGGATAGGGACAGGGACAGAGAGAGATGGATAGGGATGGACAGCACAGGAGGGAGAGACATCATGTCCTGTCCTGGAGAAGGTGAGGGACTCCAGGCCCTGCAGGCCCAGATCCTGAGGCACTCCTGGGATCTGAGTGGAACCACAGAGCAGCTCAGCCCTGACACTGGCTGAAGACTCGAGTCTGTTACCACCCATCAGGAAATGCTCTGGTGTCACTTGTCCAAAAGTGTTGTATTTGTTGTTGCTGTTGCTATAAGAAAATATTATTACTGCCAATTTTTAGACAAAGTTTGAAAATGAAAATACTTTAGGCAAGTTGAAAATGTCTTTTTGGAGGCAGCATTTTCCCTATGCCTGACCCAGTCTTTCAAGAGCTGTGCCTGTAAAACCATGAACCAACCTTCACTCACTACATGCCTGATAACGAAACAATCTTTTCCCCAGAGAATCTTCATTGTGTAATGGTATCAGACATCAATTATAGAAACAGGATTGTAGCAAACATTGAACAGAAACAATAAATGCACATGAAGAAAGTCCAATAACATTCCCCTACCTATGACTGATTGTACAAGAAGTTTTTAATAGAAACCTGTGATAATAGAACCCTTAAGGGGAAGGACAAACACCCCCTGGATCCTTCCCTGGCCTGGAAGTGTTTTCCCAGGCACACCTTTCCCATCAGGGACATAAGCAAATCTCAGCACTGAGCAGCAGCCTTTGGCCTCTCTCCTAACACCAAAGTCTTCACAGCAGCTTTATCTTTACAGCCAAGAATACTCTTCACTCAGTATTTCTTCAAAATCCCTTGTGCTTTAGCATCACTCTCTACTAAAATTAAAATACTTGACCAAATGTTTTAATTTGTCATGCCACAACAGATCACTTCTTTGCAAGAATCACCGTGGGATGTGACCATGCTGGGAAAGCTTCACTGTTTGTTCCACTCATTGTCCCAAGTGCACAGGACTATGATCCTCACCCTACCTTGATTTTGAATTCCAGCTGGGAGTTGATGGTGTACATCATCTCTGTCCTCTCCATCTTGCGGGCGCCCTCGTTGCACAGACGCACGAGCTGCAAACGAGAGAGGGGCTGAGCCTCGAGCCTCCAGCACAAACTGCTGCTCCCTTGGAGAGGAACTTCTGGGGCACAAACCCCCAGCTGGGACACGTCCACCTCAACGTGGTGTTTGCAGAGCCACAGTGGCCAGGGCTGACCCCGCAGCTGCACCGCTCCCAGAGCCTCCTCACCCAGGGATCCCACAGCACCCCGCTCATTGGGGATTCTCCAGGGATAACAAAGGTTCAGCCCAAGTTCTGCCTGAGCAGAGCCTCTGCTCTGATCCAGGCTGATGATCAGCTCCAAACACACGCCCTCGTCCCAGCTGGATTAACTTCCCACACTGATCCCACACACACCCAGAACCACCACGGCATCATCCAGTTGGGGATCTTTTCCCAAGCAGGAACGAGTAATTCTGCACAAACCCAATCCCCAGAGCTCTTCCTTAAATACAACAATGTAGAGCTTTTATGCTTCACTGCTCTTCCCACCTGCATTATTCATGCATGGAAAACATCCATTTTTGCCTGGAAGTACACAGGAATAACTTGAGAACGTACCTTGCTGACTTCTTTCAGAGCCTGCTTGCAGTTCTTGTATTTTGCTGAATCCTTGGGGGTTTTCTGGCAAATAGTCTGGAACAAAACATCTGTTACTTCAGAGAACCAAGCAGCACAGATCAAACCCACAGAGATTTCTCATCTTAACTGAAATCCAGGGGCTGAATCATGCCTGTGGACTGAGATAAAGAGAGAACACCAGTCACTTGGTCACACTAAGGAATGACTCCATGGGAAGGTTTGGGAACAAAGTCATGCTTTACCTCTCAAGAAAAGGTTCATACAACCATCTCCAAACAAAAAACAAAACTGAAAGAGTGGGAAATAAAATGCTTGAATTGCTTGTTTGGATTAGTTCAGCCACAGAGGGGAAGGAGGTATAGGAAAGAAAAGCCCAAGAAGGGGAAGGCATCCCCAGTGACACACTGCAGGAATACTGGATTATTATTATTATTACATTTTTTACCTAGAAATGTACTGCAGAGAAGAGAGAATTCAGTGTCTGTGAATGAACTAATTGTCCAGGTGATCAAATTCATCAGTGCTCAATTTAAAAATATACAAAAAATGGTAAGTTCTGTTTCTGGCTCCTACCGGTGCTGGAATCAGAGCCTGATCACAACCTGCACTCCTGCGGGTGGTGCAGCTCCCCACTTAGTCCTGGCACCTTAACTGAAATACCCCAAGTGCTGGAGAATCCTGCCTGACAAGCACTCCCCAGCACTTCCAGCACTCTGAGTCCCTGGTCACTGCACAGGAGGGACAGCTCAGTGCCACTCACACAGCTCCCCTGGGAATGGAGTCCCAAGAGTATTCCCTGCCAAAGGGCCCTCACACAACCTACACTACAGCAGCTCTTGTGTTTCAGCTGCAGGGTTTGTTCCAATCCCAGCACTACAAACAATTCCTGTGCTGGCTCCTCCTGAGTTTCAGAACCATTTTGACCCTTTATTGTACAATTTACCTATTATAACATCCAAGCATTTAACTTGAATGGGGGAGCAGGAGGGCCCAGTCCCAGTCAGCAAACAAATGCAGCAGGAATCAATAATTCACAGCCCAGGACTGGTGTAAGGGACAAGGCATGAAGAGACTGGAGAGAACCAGAACTGAACAGGAGAGAATGCTAACACTGCAAGAACAAGCAGCAAGGAAAGAGGGAAGTCGGTGTTCTCACATCCATCAGTAAGGGGAGACGAGTGACTCTCTGCATGGGGAGGATGAGGAAGGAGATCATGGGCAAATTCCGACAATCCTCGTGGGACTCGATCCGGGACAGCACCTCCTTAAACGCTGGATTTGTGGCTCTGGGGAGAAAGAGGAGGAAAGAATTCAATGGTGTATTTTACCAAACGATTGTGCAAGTTGCTAAATGTTAAAGAAACCATTATTTTATAAAAAAGGAAGTGTGACTTGCAGGAGTCAGATCACCCCAGCCTTCAGCTTTATTCCCTCAGATCCAGCAGCCCCAGCACTGACATTGCACCCGAGGAGCTGCCACCCCTGCCACACAGGGCCACTGTCACACCGTGTGCCACTGAACCGGGGGAGGAAGGGAGGGCGAGGTGAGGCAGGAGCTGTGGCAGGAGGGAGCTGTGCTGCTCGCAGCGAGGCCCCAGGCCCTGCGGTGCTCACAGCAGTCTCTGCAGGGTGCGCTGCTGATAAACCTCGTTGGTGCAGTACTTCACGTAGGGGTCAAAGGTGGAGCCCGCGTGCCTCGCCACGATGTCACTGATGTCATCGATGAAAATGCTGCTCTGGTGCCTTGCCTCCAGCTCTTCAAAGAACCTGGGGGGGTCAAAGCAACTGCTCACTTTTACATGCAAATGGCATCTTCCTCTCACTGCATTCACCTGACACCACCCAGGTCACCCAACTGCTGCCAGCTGGCCTGGGCTGTGCGGGGCCATCCCTGCTGGGGCAGCTCTGGCAGGACACGGCTCAGGACACGGCTCAGGACACAGCTCAGGGCTGCTGCTAGCCCAGGACATGGCTCAGGACACAGCTCAGGACACGGCTCAGGACACGGCTCAGGACACGGCTCAGGACACGGCTCAGGACACGGCTCAGGACACGGCCCAGGACACGGCTCAGGGCTGCTGCTGGCCCAGGACAAGGCTCAGGACACGGCTCAGGACACGGCTCAGGACACGGCCCAGGACACAGCCCAGGACACGGCCCAGGGCTGCTGCTGGCCCAGGACATGGCTCAGGACACGGCTCAGGACACAGCCCAGGACACAGCTCAGGACACAGCCCAGGACATGGCCCAGGACACGGCCCAGGGCTGCTGCTGGCCCAGGACACGGCCCAGGACATAGCCCAGGGCTGCTGCTGGCCCAGGACACGGCCCAGGACACAGCTCAGGGCTGCTGCTGGCCCAGGACACAGCCCAGGACACGGCTCAGGACATGGCCCAGGACACAGCCCAGGACATGGCCCAGGACACAGCCCAGGACACGGCTCAGGGCTGCTGCTGGCCCAGGACATGGCCCAGGACTGTGCACAGCCACTTCCCACTGCCACACGGCAGCACTGGGCTGGTCAGACCAGAATTTCCAGAAATGGGGTTGGAAGAGAAATGTAACTATTTCAAACACTCATTAACACATTTCCTCCTGCAATTAAAGGCAGCACAACACCAGAAGTGCTCGATGGAATACAGGTACGTGTGGGGCTGGAGCAGGACACGGTGCTGCACATCCTGCAATCCTCCACTGGAGCCAAACACAGCCTGGAAACGCTGTAAATATGCACAGAACCCAAAATCCTGAGCTGGCTCTCCCCCTAACCATGCTGCTTGTGACAACTTCCCTGTGCTCTGTCCCACGTCTGAGGCTCTTTGGCACTGGAAGCCTCCCACTGCTTTTTGCACTCCCAAGCTCCTAAAGCACAAGCCTTGATTCCCATGATGCTCACTGGAAATGCCCCAACATCTGGGGAGGAACAGCTGCAGATCAGCTCTGTGGGTCACCCCTCACACATGAAAAGCTGTCCTGGCTGCAGCCTTTGTACAGCAGATTCACTGCAAGAATCCTTAATTCCCTGGAGTCAACCAGTTCACAAAAAAATTCTCATATAGCACACAAAACATTAAGGAAATAATTAGAACATGAGCTCACATTAAGCTCCAGCATTTTGAAATCTGCTTTATTTAATTTCAGCCCTTTATTCCATTTTTGCATCACTAACAACGGCTTTTCAAATCTGTCACCTTTTTTCAAGAGCTGTTCTCCACAGTTTGCTTTAGGAACACACCTCAGACATGTGAGAGGAGGAGAACAGGGTGAACAGCAGCTGATCACCCACGTGTGCAGCAGCAGGGCTGAACTAAATGAAGGCGCTCTCCAGGTGTGCTCAGAAGCAGCTGCTGCACTGAGCGGCTGCCAGGCGCTCCCTGGGCCAGCCAGAGCCACCACAACCAGGTGGATTTTGGTCTGGTTTTGGATTTTGCTCTCTGTGAAGCTCTGACACAGCAACTGGAGAGGGGCTGGCTGCTGAACAGGGCTCTGTGCTGAGCAGGATTTGTTCGAGCCTATCACTGCTAAGGCAGAGTCCTCCAGCACCCTGCTGTCCCCCACAGCCTCTGCCAGGACACAACACTTTGTGAGCTGTCACAGACCCGTCCTGTGTCAGGACCGGCCCCACAGGCTGCATGTAAATAACAAAATTACATCAAAAAGAGCCCGTGAGTGTGGAGGCTGCAGTGTCTGGGAGCTGCAGCACAGCCCCATCCCACACTGGCATTTGTTTCTGCTCAGACATGTTTATGGCTGGGAGAACCTCCCACTGCTGCCAATTCACTTTGCTCAGGAAATGAGGAAATCCAACATTTCCTGCTGTGTAATGGCACACTGACAAGGTGTTGGACCCTGCTGGGCCACAACTTCCACCTTTAGAATTTATCTGGTGCTTCATCAGTGACATCATCAGAGACAGTCACTGTAAGAACAGTAACGATCTGGAGAGTAGAAGGAAAAAAAAAAAGAAAATAAAAAAGGGAAAAGTGGGACAAAGAGGAGCTGTTTATCAAAGTCCCATCTCCCAATATGATCCATAAGGAAATCCTACATCAAAGTTTGAATCAGAAGTTGTAGTTTTCCACATCTAATCTGCTAATTATTAGATACAAACAGTGAACCAGACACATCATAAAGCCTTTCACTTACAATTTTAGGACACACTCTGCCATAAAGCTCAGGACTGAGGGGTGGAATGACTCCATTCAATGTAACCAAGAGGGAATTTGCTGTGATGTGTGCAGCTCTTTTTGCTGAACATCAGTAGGATTTATTTCAAACATCTCTTTATTAAATCCAGGACTTTTCTGGTTAAAGTTAGATCCAATTCAGAGAAAGTCAAACAGCATCATAAGACAGAATTCGATTTCCCTCATCTTGCCCTTACATTGTTTAGAAGAACCATCCACTCTGCAACACTCCTGAAGGCTGAGGGCCAAATTCAGAAATGCAGGTTTGGCTCCAGGGTGCTGCTGACATCCAGGGACAGAAAGCACTGCAGTGGCAGCAAGCAGAACTCAGCTTCTTCCCCCTGGAGATAGGGACACTGCAGTAACTGCCAACCTGAGATAACTTCAGCCAAAAGCAACAGAGATTTCTGATTAACCTCTCCAAATCTGAACCTTCTCATCATGAACAGAATCTGAACATCTGCAACATTATTTTTATTTAGGGAAGGGGAGGGGGATTTAAAATAATAAATATGGGAAAAATAATCTTATTTCCATAGAACTTTTACACTGAATCAAAATCAGTTTTTTAACAAAAAAACAACAAAACAAAACACCCAAAAAACCCCAAACAAAAACAGGCTGGAGAGAGGGCGATTAAAGTGCAGAACTGAAATCAGTTTGTTTGGTGAGTTCCCACAGTCTCAGTAATGGAAACCAACACATAGCTACACACACAAATCTAACACCTAACCCTGCAAACTCCCAGCCCATAAAACCCCTTTTCCTGGGCAATATCCAGGGAGCAGCCACAGAGCCCAGCGAGGAGAAGCTGACCCTGTTTGTTCCCTCTGTCACCAGCCCACGCCCAGGGCCTGTCCCACTGGGGAGCCACTGCCTTTCCAGCTATTTATAGTGCTGTGGCACAAAGCCAGGCCAAGGGAAAGGCCACAGCAGCCCTGCCCAGATATCCTGCTCCAGAGATTCCCCAGGCAGCAGGAAGGTGCCCACAGCACCTGCTCAGGGATGGGACCTGCAGGACAACAAACTCAGCCAATAAATGCACCCAGAGACACTGGGACAACAAAATGGGAATGTCTTTGGTAAGTCATGAACCCATCACAACCAGAGTGTTCATATTCTGTGACTAAGACCAGTTTAAAACCAGACAGAATCTGTTAAAATGGGTTTGTTAGGTTCTTTTTCTGCTAATGCTGCTCTGGTATCACAAAAGCATTTGTCCTTTGCTGGCCTAATGGCAGAGAAGGCACAAATGCTAAAGCTTTCCTTTCTGCCATAAACTTGGAGATTTGACCCTGCAGACCAACTGTTCCTGAAGACACTTCCCTCATTTCCCTGACTCCTCTTTCCCCAGAGAGGCTCCTGGGGGCTGTGCCCTCCCTTGCCTGCCTGACCCTGACTCCTCAGGCTGCATTCCTGACTCATCCCATCCCTGCCATCCCCACCAGCCCAGCCCAGCCCAGCCCAGCAGCTCCTGGCCAGGCTGGAGCAGTGTCAGCCTGGCTTCCAGCACTGCACATCACACGAGGGCCATCAACTCCAGCCCCATGGAGCCACCTGCCAGGAGGTTTCCATAAACACACAGCATGTGCTGCACAGATTATTCATCTCCACTCCTCTCTGTCAGAGACATTCCAGGGAGCTCCCAAAAGCAGAGAAGTCTCTGCTCTCTGCATTCTGCTTCCAACAAAGGCAGCTTTGTTCCCCCAGGAATGGCCCTGTCAGGCACTACAGGCCTATCCTGGTGTTGCTGGAGAGCTTCCATGAAACATGTTCCAAATCAAAGTTCCTAGACAGAGGCTTTAAGCAGTTTTGACTAAAGGTTTTTATAAAGTATTTTTATCAGCTCAGGTTCTTCAGCTCACCAAACTTTTGTCCAAGCAACCAAAACCACTGCTAAGTACACTCATACTCAGGTTTTGTACCAAGCAAAGGCTGCTTAAAATACACCAGAGTGGGACAGATGCTCCATTTTATAACAAAAGGGTGGATTTTGCTGCTTTGAATCACCTTGAAAATGGAAAGCAACAGTTTGGAGATAGCTGGTATCTGGTTTAAAATCACTTCCATTATTTACACAAATGACATTGCTCAAAGCCAGTACTAAGTTTTGTTTTAGTTTAACAGTATTGCAAAACTTGGGAAAGAAATTATGTTTTCATTTAAGTTTAAAAAGAGTTATGACTTCTGATTTTACCCCAAGTCATAAAAAAACACGTTCTTAAACCATGAGACTTCACAGATGAGAAAGAATAAGATTATAATTCTAAACTAGTGTGGTATTTTTCCATTCTTTTTTCTCCTCTCCCTCCCACTTCCTTTGAAGGCTCTTAATCAAAAGGGATGTAAGAGTTCCCTGAGGAGTACTGCTCTCCCCACCCCCACTTCCTTTGCTTTTACACCTTGTGTAAAAGTACCTTTTTACACTTTGTGTAAGGAGTATCTGTAAAAGGAACTTTTCCTTGAAAACAAAGACTTTGATAAGCTGCTCTCCCTGACACCAGTGCTGCCAGACTGGGCTGGCTCTGGGGCCACACAAGCCCCAACCTCTGGCAAAAAGCTCAACTGCAAGAGACAAAGAAAGGGGAATGGGAGGGAGAAAGGACGGGTCCCCAACCAAGCCCAAATGTTCTCCTGCTCTGGAACTCCTAAGCTGGGCTTGCACTTGACACAGCACATCAGCTTCCAAAATACAAAATCTTGCTGCTGCATAAACTTCAGAAGACAAAAGTCAAACTGCTGCACAACAGATGTCAAATTCCACATACTTCGTGGTCTCAGATTAAAAAGCCAAGAAATAACTTTACCATGACTGGGAACACAGAACTTCACAAGTCCCACCAAGGTAAATGAAGGTTTAACACTAAAGAACTCAAAAATTTGCAATTTCTACAAAGGGGACAAAAGAATGGGTAACAAAATAAAAAACTATTCAGAATCCTTGTTCAAGCTTCAGCCCCTTCTGAAAGGAGGCCAGTATTTCTCTGTTCCTCATGTAGAGATCCATGGAAAGCTGTGCAGAGCTACAGCTGAGAACACTCAGTGCCTTCACGAGGCCACAAGCATCCTTCAGCCACTGTGCTCACTTCAGACTGGAAAGCAGGGGTAAGAAAAGCAACACAGGCATTTTGATGCTTTACTCATGTGGAACACATAATCCACCTGCTGCTGTGAACGCAGAACAAATTGCAAGGAGGCAAAGTCACATTCAGCAGCTTTTGGAAAGAGAGTGTGAGGTACTCAGAGCACATACATATGCATGTCCCAGATTAAATAACTTGGCAGTAATTACCAGTGTGAACAAGACTCTCTGCATCTGTATCATGCAAGATCTGCCATTTCCTCCTCTTTAGGCACAACCTGCAGTGTGTCTGTGTCCCTTGTTCCTGGCTCCAGACTGAAGGGATGTGCCCAAAAGCAGCAGCAGGGCAGCTCAGCCGTGCAGCAGAGCCAGGCCCTGGTGTCCTCACAGGGGTGACAGTCCCAGAGCACAGCGAGGCCCCAGGACAGCACCCTCAGCATCACCTGGCACCAGCCAGCTCTCCAGGGCAAGAACAAACCTCCAGCTCAACTGAACAGCTCAACAAGGCAGACTAAGCTTTGTTTGATGCACTGCAAGGACCAGGTCTGAATGCCTGATCAGCATTTAGCTCTGAGCTGCTTCCATCTGAAGGATGCTGATCTCCACTACGATTCACTCGGTGCTTTCCTTCCCTCCCCATCCTCAGACACAAATCCCAGCCCAGCCCTGCTCATCCTCCTGTCCACATCTCTGCCACTTGTTCTTGCCATCTTCAAACCAGCAGGAGTTTTGGAAGAAATGGTCACTACTAAAATGGTTAGCTCAGCTTCCACAACAAAACCTGCTGTTATGTTTAAGCATGCAGAGCTCTGTTAAACACAGAAATGCCACACTTACTTTTTGCTTGCTTCATAAACATCCGTGATGTTGGAGAAGAGGTGGTGGCTCTCTGTTTTGGTCATTGTGAGGCTCAGTTCCCTGGAATTTTTAAACATCCGGATCAGAATCCCCAGGCTCAGCAAATAGGAGTGCTCAGAAGATATCACCTCAAATATTGCCTGCAAAGTGAGGGGGGAAAGAAGAGACTTACTAGTGACTGAGCTTTTTTCCTTAAAAATAAAAAGAAAATATTGAGCAGGGGTGTAAAGCAAAGTTTTGGATGTAAGCTAGAAATTACAACTTTAATATTAATCTCTATAATAGTTGCATCATTAATTAGAAATAAGTGAAAAGAAAAAAGTAATTTTTAAGAAGTCTGTCTCCAAAGTTTTCAATGCAACTGCACAGCAGGAGTTTGGAGACAACACCAGGTGTGACCCCAAGAGCACAGGAGTGAGGCAGGACACCCAGATTGGGAACAAAGTCATCAGCACAGGCAGGAATGGGCCGGGCACTTTGCTTGTGATGTGCAAGGGAGGGAGGGAGAACCATCTCACCATGACCCAAGCACATTCTGGAGCACAAAAAGCAGAGGAGGGTGCCTGACACACACCCAGGGCTGGGGGCAGCTCCCTGGGGCTCCCTGGGGCTCCCTGGAGCTCACACTGGGGCTGATCTGCACACAGCAGGGTCAGGGCACGTGTGAACCCCAAGGACAGTAACACTCAGGGCCAGGCACACACATACATGGGGATTCCAGGCTTGCAAGGAAAGACCTACTGAAAAGCATTTTAGTTCAAATCAGTCTGTGACACATTTTCCTTAGCCAAAATAGGCACAGAGATCCATCTCACTAACACATTCTGAAAGATGGCATGGGTATGAAGACAGGACATGAATCAAGGCAGAAGACAAATACATTTTTCTGCAGTGACAATGCATATAATATAACTACAAGATAATCTAATAGGCTCTAAAAAGCAATTTAAAGAACAGATAAAGAATAAAAAAAGGCAGTTTAAAATAAATACAGCAAAAGCATGAATTGGTAATGTAACTACAATTTAAAAATACTTATTTAGGCTCACACTGAAAGAACTGGCCTCTAAAATTCAAATAAAAAACCCTTAGGCATGAAAACATTTTTGGTAACATTAATGACTGTACATTTAAAAGGCATCCAAAGAACTTGTTCTTTTTGAAAGGATGCAAGTCTGGTTCCAGGGAACACAGCCTAAAGGCTCCTAAAGGATATGAACTATACACCTTGTCTCAAAAGCTTCCCAGCAGGAGAAGGCTGAGGGATGTCCTGGAGAGGAATGAAGATACTGGGACAGATTCCCACGGCAGGTAAAGCTCCAGGGCTCCTGGCCAGGCCTTGTGCCTCCTGTCAAGGAGGAGCTGCAGGGACACAGCTGCCCGGGCCAGGCTGTGCTCTGCAACCTCTCATTCCCTCTGACACAGCCCCTGCAGGGAGGAGGGAGGGACAGCAGATGAAGTGGACACAGGGAGCAAAGGGGAAAAGGAAAGTGGCTGAGGAGGACACAAGGAGCAAAGGGGAAAGAGAGAGAACAGACAAGCACTGCAGGGACAGGGCAGCTGGGCTCCAGCAGGCACACGGGGCTCAGTGCCCAGCACTGCCCACAGGGGCTCTGTAAAAGCTGCTCTTTGCTCCTCCCTGCTGTAAAAACTCATGTGCCACATCCCTGCCCTGTAATGTCACCCCTCCTGCTGCTGCCAGGCTGGAGCTGGGAACACCCCAGGAGCCCCTGGCAGGGACACACATCCCTCAGCACACACTGGGGCCACGTTTTCTCCCCGGGGAGAGAGGACACTTCACTGGAGGGCAGGAAGCCAAGCAATGAACTCTGATCAACCAACAGAGCATTGACCCAGTGCAGCACAGCCCTGAGCAGCCAGCCCCAAAGCAGATACCTCCTGTCTTTTCCTTTCTTCCTGGCTGATTGCTTCTGACAGTCCATTCTTCTTCACCTAAAAAACCAAATCAGTTGATATTTTTAATATCTTTTGTGGAAAGATGTGACTTAGAAGAGACAGGACTGTCAAAACCTAGAAAGCAAAGCACCAAGGAGAGCCTGGCTCTAGAGGAGCTCAAAACACAGGATCCAGAGCAGGAGGGACACCAGGGCAAGGGGAGGGAAAGGGCCACAGCACCACACATGGGGAAGGGTCTGCTCTCTTCCTGGAGCAGAAGCACAGCACAGACACGAGACCTCACACCCATTTCTGTCAGTCTTCTCCAAAAGCTCCTAGCAAACTATCGCCAGCAGCTTTCTCTTCTTGCTCCACCTGTTCCCTGGAATTTTAAAGGATATATTACTCCTCATTTTATTCCTGCACACCAGGCCCCACAATGCTGGTCAGCAGGAATAAAGAGGTGCCACACTTTGGTCTGCACACCCAAGTATGGACTCACAGGTAAATGCCTATGAAAGTAACATCAGCATTCCCGTGTGGGAGCCACTGACCTTTGGAACACAAGCCCCAGATTCCCACAGCACCACATGCAGACACTTGTGGATGCTGAGCAAGAACTAATTGCATGTCTTTCTATTAAACAATTAAACTACATTTTAATCAGCAGCCTGAAAGCTTCAGAGCATTCAGAGGAAGTGCAATGGCACTGAAAGGTACAATGTCACTTTTTTCTGGATGCAGTGGAAGAGTTTTCTAAAAACAGGCCAAGGCAGGAAGTACCTATGAACACATCCCCAGATGTCAGAGCTCCCTGTTCACACAGGCACTGCCAGTGCCCAGGGAGGTGCATGGGGCACTGCTGAATTCCTGCCCCAAGAGCAGCTGTGTCTCCTGGTCACTGCTGTCACACAGGGCCATGTCCCACAGCGCACACACAGACTCATGGACATGAGCTCGCAGGCCAAGGGCCCAGCCTCACACTCCCCATCAACAGCAGCACTTCCAAAGGACAGAGCCCAGATATGGAGACTGCTTTGGCCATTTCTGCCAAAGAAAATTCAATACCTAATTTTGACATGTCCAAAATGTTTAAACTGAAATAACCTAAGAAATATCACATGTGCAATTCTAAGCAGACAAAAACTTTATTTAAGCTAAGAACATGACCAGAAGGAGTGGAAGAGGCCCAACATCACTGCTACTACTGCTGTCATCACACTGGACTGGCTCTTCCCCACCAGTGACTGATTCAGCCATGGAGGTGAGAAGCAAAGAATGAAAGGCCAGGTGAACTCTGGCCAGTGACAAAAAGTTCCTTCAAAACAAGGAGGTGCTGAATGGGGGAACTCACCAGAAATCTACAAAGTGGCTGCACTGCATCCAAAGTGACAATAAGCCCTTTACTATGGGGAGAGAAAGGGGAGCCAATGCAGACATCAGCCCTGGACACTGACCCAGGCAGGAGACAGCTCTGGACACTGACCCTGTGAGTGGTCCTGGAAGGAGGCAGCTCTAAACACTGACCCTGTGAGTGACCCAGGCAGGAGACAGCTCTGGACACTGACCCTGTGAGTGGTCCTGGAAGGAGGCAGCTCTAAACACTGACCCTGTGAGTGACCCAGGCAGGAGACAGCTCTAAACACTGACCCTGTGAGTGGTCCCATAAAGCCACTCACAGCAGCTGATTTTTACATGAATGAGAAACCAGTCACAACCAAGATCAACACGTGTGAACACACTTCAGGAAGACAGAAACACCCTTTTTATGACTGTTCTCATAAAGAGTTTGACAACTGCATACCTGAAGGGCACTACCCCTCAAGCACAGGGAGGTTGGAGCTGCAGCAGCTGCCAGGGAAACTCCTGCAGGGAGAGGGGATCCCTCTGCATCTGCCCTGGCTTTCCCAGCACAGGCACTGCAAATAAACACCAGAGACTTTATCCTCCTCCTCCTCCTCTCTTAGCATATGCTGAAACCCAGGACTGACATTTTCCAGCTGACTTCCTGCAACAACTCCAGACTCACTTTTTAACTTTTTAATACACATTGACAGCATGTAATTTTTCCAGAGTTATAAACACAGTCACTATGAGTCTCAGATTCCCAGATTTTGTTTTCTCCATGCACCACCTTTTCCCATATACTCCCCACTTCCAATCCTGTAAATCAAATACAGACAGTGCCCAAGTTTCTGTGTGAGGAGTAGTAAGGAACAAGTTGGTTTGTGTAAGTGAAGCACAGAACAGTTCTCCTCCTCAGATGGTCTTCATGCTATTTTTGTCTCAAAGCAAATTAGTATTTTGAAATTATCATTATTATTACTAAATAGCATTCCTTCTAAAATACCTCAGCTGTTGAGCATTTAACTGCTAGTTTGCCCAGAAAGCAGAAAAACCAATTTGACTTCATCATAAACACCTCTTTTTTTTTTGCAACATGAAGCAAATGAACTATATTTTAAGTATTTGATTGTTGGAAAAAGAGAATTAAAGCACATCTTTTCAAACCACATTGTCTTGCTTTCTTTATAATTACTGAATCAGAGAGATTCATCTTTCAATACTTTAAACTGCAAAAGGTCATTGGCATCTGTAAGACAGCTCTGCTCATCAGACCATCTAACCAGCCTTTGGGGATCTCCCTGAGGCTTAATCCCTCATTAACCGGGATATACAGAGCTGATGGTCAAATACTCCAGGTGATCTCATCATGGCATAATCTCTCTAATGCCAGAGCTGAGCACCTACAGCATTCTACAAGCTACATTAACAAAAAACAACCCCAAACCCTTCATGTTAGGATAGCCCTCCAGAGCCACAGAAGCGATCAAAGAACGACCACGTAAACACAGAATTGTTATGGTTCCTTCAGTCCCAAAATCACAGGTACCAGAAAGAGCTGTGGCAGCACCAGCTGCTGTCAGTAATTTGTCAGGTTATTAGCAGGGAAGGCAGTGAGACTGCAGCCCTGATGAGAACAGCTGAATTGAGTTTGTTTAACGATGCTGCTCTGCCAAAGCCCTGCAGACACTTCCCAGCCTGTGCAAGGGACAGCACAGCACCACCAGCTCGGCTCCCCACTTCTCAAAGTGCTTTCCATTAAACATCTGCACTGAGTCAGCTTAAGAGCTGGTGTGCAGTGATTTAGAACAATTCAGCAGCAACTTGTTTGTAACTAAGTGAAGTCTCTCTTTAGTATAATTCACCCTTTTAGTGAACTCACACAACCCTTTTTTTAATGAATCAGTAAAGTTGTGTCTTTGCCAAATACAGGACTCTAAAATGAACTTGGTTTCATTGTTTTTTATGTGAAACAAAGACCAGTAAATGATTGGGGCTTCCCTGTAGTTCTTATGAGATGTAAAAGACGATGACAAATTTCAGCCAAAAACTCCAGCCACGAGTAAGAGAAGGCTTTGCTCCAACCCACCCTAGATCCTGTCTCTGGCCATACAAGGATCACAACTCACCACGGAGAGCTGGCTCCACGTCGACCTCAGGGGCTTATAATGAAAAACAACCTTGTCATCCAGCTTCTGCTCCTGGGGCTCAGACTCTTCATCAGAATCTATGTCCAGAGCTTTTTCCTTATAGTTCTGATACAATACAGCATTTTCTGTCAAATAACAACAGTATGTCAGTCATTGCTAGAAAGTTAGTTTAGATGTTCCCATAAAAATTTAAAGTAACATTTAAACAATGGAAGAAACCAAAGTGTCACTGTGATGCTCACACTCCACAAGACAAAGATAGCAACTGATTTGGGCTGGACAATGGTGCAGTACAGTGACAATGGATCACTGTACCCAAAGATCCTCCCAGACCGAATTAAAGAACAGATGTGGCCTTTGTCAAGAAAAAAAATAGCAAACAATTTTTTCTTCCTTGGTTTGCTGTACCCAGTTCTGTAATTAACCAGCAATTAGAAAATGGGGTTGTGTGTCAGTGGAGCAGTCACTGATCTGCAGGTCTCACTATTTTCATGTCCAGGAAAAGCACACTGCCCATGCCAACCCCTCTTCTGTCCACTCTCAATACTGTCTTCACATTTCACTGTTTTCCAGTTCCAGAGATCTCAGGTCAGAACTATTCTGAACAGAAAGTTAAAAGCCTGTCTGAGTAAGCAGGAGACCTATGAACCTTAAGCCTGAATACACTCGTGGTGTATTTGAGTTGTGCCATCATTAATTCAGTACTATCAGTGGCAAAGGAACACGGGCGTGGAGCACTCCCAGCCTCCCTGGCCACACACCCCGGCAACAGCAGTGAGCAAGGACAGAAATTCAACACCACAAAAACCCACAGACGAATTAAGCTGTTAAGCAGGCAGGCTCTGAAAGGTACTCTTAGATGGGCCAGGCTTTGGACAGCATCCAATCTTCCCCTACAAGAGAAAGGGGAGCTGAAGTGGAAGTTTTGCTGCTCCAGGCAGGGCCCCAGCTCCTGCAGTCACACCTGGCTGGGTGGGTCTGTCCCACCTGCTCACACCTACAGCCCTGCCCCGGTGCCACACCAGGTGTGGCCTCTGGAGCAGTTCTTCAGGAAGGGTCTCTACAGTTTATACACCTTCAACAGAGGAAACTGTTACAGCAACTGAATTGGGAGGCATTACAGAGAAAATTACTAGCTGGGACCATCCAAGACAGAAGGGAGCCATTGGAAGAGAATCTAAAAAACACCATCAGGAGATGGTGTGAGAAGAGATAGAAATAAAGAGTAGGAAAGGGGTTGATGCAAAGAGTGGGAAGCTTTGAAAACAGAAACAAGAGGAAAGTAACACAGCAGCTGAGATGACCTCAAAGAGGCATTAAGCAGAGAAAAGCCGAGAGCAGCAGTTATTATACCAGAACTTCTGTGGACTCATCATAGATGTTTTCTCATTGAAACATTGGGAAATGCAGCAAACTTGGCAAAACCCAGAATTAATGAGCAACACAAAAATACAGCTCCACAGACAGTGTCCTCTGACACTTAAATTTGAAGCCCAGGTAGCAAAAAGAGAAAATGCTTACAGAGTCCAAGCGTTCAGCCCAGCACCCTCAGGTGATGAGAAGGCAGGAACAGCTGTGTGAAACCCAGTCCAGAACAAGGACTCAGGTGTGTGCTGCAGGGATGGCCCCAACGTCCTGCACCTGGGCAGAGTCCCAGGACAGGCAGGAAGGCAGTCCCACACAAAGCAGCTCACCATGGAACTGCCAGGGCTGAGGCAAACACAGCCAGCAGCTCACTTTTAGGGAGGGACAGGAGCATAAGTGGAAAAGAAGCCCTTGACACACCTTTTCAGTCTGCCACTTCATAGTCTTTAAAATATCCCTAAGGTATGTCTAGTGCCAAAATGACAGTCCCACATCTCAGTCCTGTCACTGAAAAACGAGGCACTGAGCCTCTGACCCCATACAAAGGAAGTGTGCAACACAGTCCTGAAGTTCATCTCCCTTGGGAGTTTTTAGCAACTCTGGACAGAACAGGGCTCACCTTCCCCATCGAACGTCCCTTGTCCTTTCAGCATCTTCTGCAGACAATTTTAACAGAAAAGAGAGATATGTTAGGAGGAGGAGAAGGCAAAGTAATCACAGTGACAAGAATGTTTTGCTCAAGACCTGAGCACCAAATTAACAGGCCCTAATCTGTAAACTTTGGATGTTGGACAGGAGATCGGTAAAAAAAACTGTGTCACCAGAGAAAGTGAAAAGCTGCTCTAGTTTGATTTCTCTCATGCCTTGTTTGGATGTACTTTCCCTGTGTTTCAAAAACACACTACACTGGCTTGAGAGGGGTTCAGTGAACTTGCAGCTCATCCTCTGTCCCAGGGCTTTCCGCAGAGGCGCGGCACTGGGAGGCTGCCCTTCCACTCTGCAAACAAAACCACTCTGAGCACTTTGTGAAGGAGCCTTGTGAGAGCACAACAAACCTCTGAAATCAAACAGCTGTTCTGCTGCAACAAGTCCCAGAGTGCAGGAGTCTATCTAATGAAACACTACTTACAGAGAACTCTGTAAGGACAGGACAGTGGCATGTCCTCCTACCCTACACAAACTCACTGTTTTAAGTCTGCTACCAAACCAAACCAGCCCACATCCTGCAGATGCTCACGATTTCATCAAGTTCTACTTCACCACTTGCAGTGTTTTCACAGAAGCATCCACTACCATGATTTCAAACTGGCTGGAAACTGCCATAAAGCTGATAATTATTTTAAAAGCTACAGCATCAGCTCTTGGCCTGGCACACCTTATCACAAAGAAATCTATTAACACATTTCATACAGTAACAAGTTATATTTAAAAAAAGGAAACACAATATTACACTGTGATAAGTAAAAGAACATTATCAGTATGTCTTTATAATACATTAACATTCAATATAAGTCTAACTACAGGAATCTAAGGGATTACAACCAAGATTTACAAACAGGCATGCTGCTTTTACTTTCAGGCATTAAAATTAAGATACCTGGAGTGACTTCTATCAATTTAAAAATCCCTCAGTGACTTTTAAAAATACTTTGAAAGTAATGTCTCAGATAGAGAAGCGGGGGAGGAAGCTCATTTTTATGTCTCTATTCTAGCATGCAGACTTTATTAAGACAATGTCTCTTTTTTTTTCCTGTTTACTCCTTTATGGGACACAGGTTTTAAGCCCGTGGTTCAGTTGTGAAAGCTGGAGAATCTGGTGGGAAAGGCAAGCAGGAGGCAGCCAGCAAAGGCTCTGAACCTCCTGGATTTCAACAGAGTCTGTCATCTCCAACACCTCACTTGGAAAACAGCACTTTTCAAACTCACAGTAACTATGAAAAGTCTTGTGTTTGCAAAAAAAAAAAAAACCAAACTGAAAACTCCCAGCATTTATGGAAAATGCAGAATCAGCAGGCCACGCTCCCACGGAGCCAACACCTTCACCCATCAGCACACCTTACCTTTATCCTCCCCAGGCTCGAGAACTTCTCTTTATCTTCAACCACCGCTTTCAGGATGGGCTGGGACATTCTGTTTTTCTTCTTGCAGTTGTTGGAGCCGTCCAGCTCCACGCCGCTCACCACGGCCCGGCGGTAGGACGTGGAGCGGAGCCCGCGCCGCAGCGCGCCCGGGCCGCCCTCGGGCTCGTCCTCGGGGTCGCTGCCCAGGGCCAGCCGGGGGGGCTCCACCAGGCTGCGCACCCTGAGACCCCGCTCGTGGCCGGCGGGCCGGCTCTCGGCCAGGCTGCGGGGGATCAGCTGCTGCTGCTGCTGCTGCTGCTGCTGCTGCTGCGAGCTCACCCTGCGCTCCGCAGGGCATCCCCCCGGCTCCTCCGGGGCCCCGCCGCTGCCGGGGCTCGGTGCGGGCTGAGCGCTGGCTCCGAGCAGGATCCGTTCGTGCTGCGGGGCCAGCCCCGCGGTGCTGGGCGGGCGCGGCCGGGGGCCCTGCCCGCTGCCCGGCGGGGAGATGCTGCCGTTGGCGGTGGAACGGACGGGGCTGCCCGGGGCCGGGGTGAGCGGCCGGGAGCGCCGCTCCGGAGCCAGCGCGGGGGAGCCCGGCGGCCGCACGGTGCCGTTGGACACCGAGCCCATGGCGCGGCTGCCGGTGCCGGCGGGCTGAGGCACGGAGAAGGCGCACCTGTCCTCCACGGGGAAGTCGGTGACGAGCACTCCGCTGGGGCTCTGGTACGACTGCGGCCGCGGCTTGCTCCAGGCGAGGGGCTGCGGGCGGGGGGTCGCTCGGCGCCTCCAGCGCGGCGCGGCGGGGCCCGCCGGGGGCCGCCCGTCCATCGCCGCCCGCCCGGCGCCGCTGAGGGGAGGCGGGCGCGGAGCGCGGCTCGGCCGGGCCACAGCCCCGCCGGGCGCGGGGCCAGCGCGGGCCGGGCCGGGCCGGGGACCGGGGGAGGGCCGGGCACAGCAGCCCCACCTGCGGCACGGCTGGGGGCGGGCGGAGCGGCGCTTCCGCCGCCGGCACCGCCCGGCCCGGCCCGGCCCGGCCCCTCCCCGGCCCGCGCAGGTAGCGGGGCCCGCGGCCCGGCCGGCTGTGCCCGGGGACAGCGGAGCGGGATCGCTGCGGCAGCCGGGCCGGCCTTGGCCGCGGAGAGCCGCGGGCAGGAGGGAGCCGCAGGTGCGGTGCCGGGGAAGGCGCTGGATTGCGGGTGTGACACACGATGCTGGGGCAGCGCCATCCCCCGATCCATCCCCCGAGCCATCCCTCCCAACCATCCCCCGATCCATCCCTCCCAACCATCCCCCGATCCATCCCCCGAGCCATCCCCCGATCCATCCCCCGAGCCATCTCTCCCAACCATCCCCCGATCCATCCCCCGATCCATCCCCCGAACCATCCCCCGATCCATCCCCCCGATCCATCCCCCGATCCATCCCCCGAACCATCCCCCGATCCATCCCCCCGATCCATCCCCCGATCCATCCCCCGAACCATCCCCCGATCCATCCCCCCGATCCATCCCCCGATCCATCCCTCCCAACCATCCCCCGAGCCCAGCTCACCGCCCCGGCCGTGCCCCTGCACCTGCCCGGGCACTGGGGACACCTGGCCGGCTGGGGCTGCCTCACTGCCTGCCAGCGAGCTGGGACACAGCTGCGAAAGGAACAACTTTCTGATAAAAACATGCAACTTAGGCAATGTATCTGCTGGGAATTCTGACAAACTACATCACCCTGAAAAACCTGTGTCTGTAAAAATGGTGAAACTTCGCTGTGACTTTGGGACAATATATAGCTTAAACATACATCAAAGGAGAACAGAGTAGATTTTAAAAAGCAAAACAAAATATATGCTCGTTTCTGTGCCAGGGCACGAGCTCTGCCCGCTCCAGCAGCCCAGCCAAAGGTCCCTGCACTCCCAGGCGGGGAGAGCTTCAGCACAGAGTCCTGAAATAAAGTCACACGGGCGTTTTTCTGCTCTGTTACATTAGTAATAATTACAACATGCCATTATTTTGCTATCTGCTCCTCTACACTTAAAATCAGCCTCTGCTTCCACTGGAAAAAAAAGGATCCCTATGTTTTAAAAGCCATGCCACAGCACAGGGAGCATTTACGTGAGAAATTAGCTCCAGTATTAAATGCCACATTGGCTAGGAATAGAAAATACAATATAGAATGATTCCCTAGTACTGGATTGCGAAGCTGAATTGTTTGCCTGGTTTCCTTCAATCGCACGAAAAGGCAAATCTAGGTGTGATTGTGTTCATGTAAGTGACGCCTCCCGTCAGGATTGGCAGAGCAGAAATAGCTGAAATGTTTGGAGATGCGGGAGGTTGGGCACAGCGAGAGCAGAGGGTGCTCAACAAAACCAATTATTTACAGATGGGCACCCACTTAGGCTCCTGGCTGAGCTTGAGGGGAGAAGTGACAGAAGAAAGATTGCTAGATTTCTAACTGTCCTCTCCATACTTGCAAGACTTGAATTTGCCAGTTTTCATCTATTACTGAATCAGAAAAAAAACCCAAAGTAGATTGAAAGTGCTTTCTTTTCTTTTTAAATATATGGAAAATTTAATTTATACTGAGTCTGTTTAACAATCAGAAAAAATCAGAGGAAAATGTAAGGACCAGACAGCTGTGTGTACCTGCACTTAAACTTCAGATGTATTACTAATTCTTCTGCCAGGACAACCCAGTAAAACAAAACATCTTGCTAAGAATCAAATTAAGCAACGCACAAAGAAATTAAAATGAACAAATGTGTATGTCCACAAATGAGACAAGACTGCAAATTGCCACTTCAGCTTCAAACAGCCAGAGCTGAGGGGAGAAGCCGCAGGCAGAACCTGAGATGCTGCTTAAGCTGTCACTTGGGACTTCCCAATGGGTTATTTCTAAAATTATCTCTCAGATTTCCAGATGAAATTGCCAAGGAATTGGATATAGTTGCAGCATATTACTTAACTCATAAATCCTAATTATTAATTACTGAGGTAATCAGCTTTTACAAGATTATTCTCTTGCACATACTTATTCACTGGGCTGCAATTGCAAGAGTAATTTTGATTCCTGAACAGCCACCTCAGCGTTCATTTCATGCACAGTAAAAGAGCAATAAAACCTTACAATGAAATTGCCATCATAAGAAAAGTAAAATCAACTCTGTAATTTAAGAGAAGAAAGAAATATAAACATGGTTATTAGGCCTTCCTACAAAGCCAGGTCACTGAAGTCACTGAGACTGTTGTGTAGCAGTGCCCAAACGTGAGAGCCCAGGCAGGGCAGTGTGTCCTTCCCTGGGGCCAGATCCTGCTCAGCACAGAGCCTGGAGTGCTGCACCCATCCCTGGGGTCACATCCTGCCCAGCACAGAGCCTGGAGTGCTGCATCCATCCCTGGGCCAGATCCTGCCCAGCACAGAGCCTGGAGTGCTGCACCCATCCCTGGGCCAGATCCTGCCCAGCACAGAGCCTGGAGTGCTGCATCCATCCCTGAGCCAGATCCTGCCCAGCACAGAGCCTGGAGTGCTGCATCCATCCCTGGGGCCAAATCCTGCTCAGCACAGAGCCTGGAGTGCTGCATCCATCCCTGGGGTCACATCCTGGCCAGCACAGAGCCTGGAGTGCTGCATCCATCCCTGGGGTCAGATCCTGCCCAGCACAGAGCCTGGAGTGCTGCATCCATCCCTGGGGTCAGATCCTGCCCAGCACAGAGCCTGGAGTGCTGCATCCATCCCTGGGGCCAGATCCTGGCCAGCACAGAGCCTGGAGTGCTGCACCCATCCCTGGGTCAGATCCTGCCCAGCACAGAGCCTGGAGTGCTGCACCCCTGGCATGGGGGGCAGGAACCTGCAGGGAAGCAGGATCCACCCATCTTCACAGCACTCCAGTTAACACAGACAGGACCTTGAGCAGTTATGAGGGAGAGTTTGAAGTGAATCTCTCAATTCAGGAGCCAGCCACAAGACCTAAAGCTGGTGTCAGGAACTGGCACCAAACCAGCAGCATTTGGACACCTGCCTGCAGCCAAGCACTCGGTGATATCCAGAAGCCCACGTTGATCATAACCAGCATGAGGCAGGTGGAGGTTTGAGGGTGTGCACAGATAGGTTCAGTGGGGAACATGGTTATTGCCTGAAAATCTGCCAAGAAAAATGGAGGATTATTCATCTTCTCCCTACACCCCCATCAAAAGCACACTTTGCCTCTCTGAGCAATCAAAGAGCAAAACCAGCAGTGAGACCTGGCTTTATTTCTGACCCAAATGCTTCATGTCTCAAACACACTACTTGTGTCCTGTGGATGGTCCTGGCCATGCCCTGTGCAGGTGACCCTGGCTGCTGGTTGGGGCCCAGTGCCTGCTGCCTCTGGCCTCCCCAGGGGCATTCCCAGCACATCTGTCCCCCCTGGGAGGGGAGGGCTGCAGTGGCTCCAGGAGAAGTGCCCAGCTGCTGGTTAATCCCCAAAGGAATGGACTGCATGTCCCATCTGTACTAACTGCCAGCTAGGGAGCAGCAGTATCAATAACATCCTTCTGAAGCTCTCCTGTGTCCCTGGGCTGTTCACAGGCAGCTGAAGAAGAGCCAGCCGTGCCCTGCTCAGAACAAGTCTCTGTCCCAGAATTAGCATGCAGGGGGAATAAGGCTCCCTCTGTCCCACAAAAACCCTTCCCAAGCACAGCAGTGGCAGGGGTCACCACCAGCAAAGACGAGGTGTCAGTGTGACAGAGCCAGGCGCTGGCTGCTGAGATCCTTCTGTCACTGCTTTCACTGCTTTTCCAGGGACATGAGGCAAGGGAGTGGAGCCTCTTTCCAATGCAAGGAGCGGGATTTTCCCAAGGAGGACACGGTTACTCCAGCAACACAATCCCACAGCTCTGCCAGCACTCAGGAAGGGTCCAGCCTTCCGACCTCCTGCCCCCTCTTTCTTTTCTCTGCAGCTGTACATAGGCTGGGAGAGACTTTACTCTGAACACTGCTCAGCCAGATTTTAACTGTAAATCAATCCAAGATGGCAGAAGACATTTAATTATTCCTATTTTCCTCTTAATTGTGTTTTGCTGTTGCTAAAATAGCAATAATAGAAAGCTTTGCAGCATTAACTAAAAGCTTTTAGGGGAAAACCACATCTCATTGTGCTGCAGGAATAAAGGACCTGGTAATGCCCATGGAGCATCAAAGTTGAAACAAGATGCTGTTTTACTGGGATGAAAAGAAAAAGAGTAAGAAAGAATGTGTACCCAAGAAAAGCAACTGAGGACTGAGGTACTGCTGCCTCTGTCACTCTTATCATAGACAAATTCTTGTCTATGATTGTAAAATTAACTTTGTATTTGCTAGTATTTAGACTGACATTACTTGTTTCCCAGGTGATTTCCCAGCAGTTTCCTGATCCAGTCTCTTCCTTTACTCAGAGGTGGGTGCAGAGATTGTCTCCTCAGTGAGAGAAGGAGGGTACCTGGCACCTCCATCATTTATAGAGTCGATTGGGAATTTTCCAACAGGAAGTATTTGAGATTTTAATATGTTAACCGTATTTTGTGTGTGCATATTTCATATTTTGATGTGAAAAATATTTCCTGCCATGCTTGAACTATATGTCCTTCTTTGGTTTTGCTTTTAATTTTCCAACACAGTTTATATCTCCCAATACTTTCACCAGTAAAACTCTTACAGGCTTCAAGGTAGATAGTCAGGCCCAGTAGAATTAGGTCAGTCTTACATTAAAGTAGGTAATTTCTGTCAGAGGTTATTAAACCTTCCAAAAGTTACACCTGTTTCTAATTTTTGTTCAGTGAATATGAGATTAATCTGAATATTAAAGGGGAATTGTGAAACTGGGAAGTGTGTCCCTTCACCTCCAATTTAGTCATATACAATCTTTTTCCCAGTTTTACAATTCCATTTTAAAATTCTGACAGTGAATTTCCTCTCTGTGATTCAAAGACCATTCTTTCCATAGGAGAACAGTTAAGAGAAAGTCCTAGAAAATGTAGATAAAAGCTCTTTAATCTGATGACTGTAGTTCATAAGATGTTGCTATTTAAAGAGTTTGCAGGATTTCAAACATCTCCTAACAAAAGGATGGAGGCACTGCTTGCCATAGCTGAGGAGTTTTTGTGGTTGCCATTAGAAACTCAAGCAAGCTGGGAGCGTGCATGGACAGTTTGTGCAGCTCCAGGCTGGGCTGCTGGGTGTGCTTTGTTCTCCCTTTGTCAGCTGTGCACAGAAATGCCTGAGCAAGTGTCAGGGGGATGGGGCAGCTCTCCAAAGAGCTGCTGCTGCTTATTCCCTATCTTTGGTTGCTGCTGCCTTTTTTGGTGTAGTGTGTTTTTGGTTTTTGTTGGGTTTTTTTGGTTTGGGTCATGTTGTTTTTTTGTTTTGTTTTGTTTTTTATTGTTTTCTTTAAGGAAGGAACATTCTGTCCATTCAGAAATTAAAGAAAAAAAAAGAGAGAGAGAACAGCACTGTATTTTATTTGTTTCCTTGTTGATAGCCAGTAATTTCTGGGTGTGATACATCACTGCCACTCTGCAGTGGAGCAGGAGAGTCACCTGTTCTCAGCTCCTGGGCCTGGCCAGCCCTGCCCTTCCCAGGAGATTCCAGGTACCCACTGCTGACTGGACATCCTGGGGACTCCACAGGTCCCTGTGACTCCACAGAGAGGCAGCTGCTGTCACCAGAGGCTGAGACTTTCCAGCCCCAACTCTCTCAGGTGTGACACACGAGCCCCAGGGAATGGCTTGCCTTGCCTGCATGGCTCACCTCAGTTCTAGGTGACAAGGCACAGGTCGGTCAAAGGTTGCACTCCATGATCTTAGAGGTCTTTTCCAACCTAACTGGTCTTGTGATTCTGTAATTGGGGTGATTTGAGAAATCCTGAACCTGATTTAGCTTCAAACAACTGATTAACCTACAGTTATGTGCCAGATTTCCCCTTTGCTCCATTGAAATGCTGGAATTTTGTGAATGCCATAGCAACAGAATCAGAAAGTGTGGAAATCTGGAGTGCAGGGAAGCTTGTGTCTGTTTTTGTGTAATGAGCTGAAGCTCTAAAGCGTGCCTTTCCCCCTCCAATTGCAGTTTCCCATCAGTAGTGCCCCAGCCAGGCTCCCTGCCCCTCTTGGCTGCAGTCCTTCAGTGGAGGCTGAGCAGGGCTGGATGTGTGCAGAGCCTGGGACCTGCCCATCTCACCCCAACAGCCTTTGGGCTGCATTAGGCCTAATTGGACCTAAATAACCATGAGTTATTAACCATGAATTCCCTGATGTGCTTAGCGAGAGGCCTCTCACATCTCCCCACCCCCCTGCACCCTTCCTAAACATTTTGAAAAATTGGCACTTTTCTTATTATCTTTCCTCTCCAAGCTATTAAAAGTGTTCCTAATTCAACTCTGTTCCTACTAATTAGCTCAAATACACTTTAATCAGTGGGATTTATTCTGCTGTTGGACATGCCAAAATTCAACTCTATGGTTTCTCTAAGCTCAGTTTCTTGAGTTGTCTCCTTTCCAGACAGATCCAAGCTCTGATTTTCTAGCAGTCACTTCAGTGTTCTCATTTGGAAATAATTTCTGTCATATTATCTAAGTCCTTTTTTCATCCTTCACCTTACTGTGACTTATTTCCTGGCCTACCATACAGAACAGAGTTGCAATCCTAGACCTGATAGGTGCCGTCCCGAGGACAAAAGGAGAGGGGGTGTGAAAATGAGGATATTGCAGGAGAGAAAAGCCCTTCAGCTGGAACAGCAGCAGGTCAGGAGCAGGGAGAATTCTTGGAGCACTTCTAACAAGACTGAAAAGAGAGAGACAAGGGGGTAGAGACACTCACTGAGCCAAAAACAGATTCCCAAAAGAAAGGAATGGTTTCAAAAGGAAGGAAAAAAAGGAGTGGAAGGAGCAAGTCCTGCTTTGCCAAGGCCTCTGATGCAGCAGCATGGCCAGTGCAGCAAATCTGGCTGAGACCACTCATTTTATCAGTGAAACAAGTCCCCACAGACAAAACAATTTTATTGCTTTTTAGTTGGTTTCAAAATTAGTCATGGACAGATTTTGTTCCTTAAATCAAACTGAAGGTGATCAAGACCTTGCAAAAGGTTTTCTTCCAGGGAGGCAGGGCTGGACCCAAAATAAGCAGAAGCCTTGCCCAGCATCACTGCCATGGAGAATAAACTGGTTTACAAATGTTAATAAAGAGTTTGAATGCTTTTCTGGTTACTCTGACAAAAGTTGGCACAAGAACAATGCAAAATGATTTCTTCCAGCAGGTCAGCTGGCCGGCGTGGGGCCGGCACGGAGCAGAGGCTGGGCAGGGTCCTTGCACATTCTTTACCTAGTTGGGAAGAGCTGGAGCAGGCCAGAGCCTCTGCCAGGGACGAGGACACGCTGCTGGAGCTCCACTGCTCTGCACAGACCTTACAGTGCCAGGAACACCAGGGGAAGGTGCATCCCTGAGCTGGCCATGGGAACAAGGGGGAGCTGAGAGAGGCACCAGGGCAAGGACTGAACCCCCACACTGCCCCCAGCACAGGGACTGTCCAAGGGATGAGAAGGAGCCTCCCTGTGCAGCAGGATTCCTGCTTCAGCTCTGCTCATCTTTGCCCATGCTCTTACTGTGCTTTGCATTGCATTTCTATGGGCTGCTCTTGTGTATCCTGTAAGGAGGGATTTTTAATGTTGAATTATGCTCCTCTGGGGTTAGAAGACAAAAGGTAGCAGTGGATTAAGATACCGGGTGTACAGCAAGAACATTTCTTTCTCAGAAAAGCTTGCCTGGCTTCTTCCTAGCAAGCTCTGTGCTGTTAAATACCTCTGGATTCATCTGTGGTGTCAAAGTGCTTTTGTTTCATTTACAGTTTTACTCGGTTTCTCAGGAGATGAAAGGGAAATAAAGTGACTGAAAATGTTTTCAAATGCAGTCTGAAAGCAAGAGAAACCTTTTGTTTCATTGCTTGGAAACCCCGAAAAGAGAACTGCAAGGAGCGCTTTGCTGTGAGACTCGGTGCTTCCTGTTCTTGTCTCTGCATGTTCTTTCTCTCTTAAGAATTTAGACAAATAAGAAGAGGGACACTCAGGCGCTGGCATGCTCTGCCCCAGGGTGCTGAATTCAGCTGGCACTGCCCAGCCCTGTTCAGCACCTCCCCATGCAGCCATGGATAACATTCCCTGGGAATGCTGTGATGCATTTTATGATCCCGTGTTTTTCAGTGATAAAAGCCAGACACTAGAAGGAAATAGAGAACATGTTTTTCCCTCTAAGACAGAAAAGAAGAATATGTGTTACCAGCCAGTTTGCTCTGCTCAATACCTACTCACTCCATATCATAATTAATCAATTCTTCAAGTAGCAAAATAACCAAAGAAATTATTTAGTCATCTCACTGTGAGTTACATGGGCTCTTTGAACAGATCAATTCTTTTAAGCTCAGAGATGTTAAAAATCAGATAGAAATGCTTTCATGAGGTGAACTGTCGTGTACTGAGCGGAGGGAATGTTCATTTTTATCAAACAAGATTTTTTCCATCTGTATTTCTATGGATTTCCCTGGGTGCAGTTTTGTGTGTACCTTGTGGACTCCTGTGACGTGGCAACAACTGCACAATAAAGCTCCCGGGAAAGGAATTTGGTCTGACAGTGCAACCCCAGCCCGGCACAACCCACACCTCTCCAGTTGTGCAACGAAGGATTCTTAATGTCCCAGCTCCTTTGGAAATGCTCCTAAAGGAGTTTGCTGATTTAGAATTCGTTTTTAAGCTAATGCCAAATGCAAGTTTAAATCAGTATACAATAAAAATGAAGTTCCTTGTGTCCAGCTGGGATGTGAGGGGGTCCTTCAGCAGCTTCAGCACTGACCTTGGCCCATCGAGGGAAACAGAAAGTGCAAACTGTCACCCACTAGAAACAGTGAAACAGCTTTTTTTTAACAGCTTCATTTTCTTAATGGGATAACAATAAATAATTTCTTAGAGGAACTAACGATCTGAAGAACAAAACACTAATTAAATGGGGTGTTTTCAGACCATAAAACCATGTGTGTTCCTTAATGAAACAGACACACAACCGGTCAGCTTGTATCCTGATTCTCTTTACTTTGCTGTTGATGTTTAACTTGATTTCTATCCACGGTAACATTCTTTGCAGCACCTCAGGGCAGGAGGAAACTGAGTCTGGAACAGCCACTTTCTGCACTGCTGAAAGCCCTCAGCCCCAAAACGTCACAAGAACTGGGAATGCTCAGGCTCTATCTGAAGACAAGGCAGAAACACTGACCAGTGACAGCACCAGTCCCTGCAGTGCATTATAACCACTGCCCAGTGTTCCCAGTGCTGCAGTGCCCAGCACAGAACCCAGCTGCACCAGGGCAGAACCCATCCCCTCCAAGGGCAGAACCCCTCCTGTCCAAGGGCAGAACCCAGCTGCACCAGGGCAGAATCCATCCTGTCCAAGGGCAGAACCCAGCTGCACCAGGGCAGAACCCATCCTGTCCAAGGGCAGAACCCATCCCCTCCAAGGGCAGAACCCATCCTGTCCAAGGGCAGAACCCATCCCCTCCAAGGGCAGAACCCATCCCCTCCAAGGGCAGAATCCATCCTGTCCAAGGGCAGAACCCAGCTGCACCAAGGGCAGAACCCATCCTGTCCAAGGGCAGAACCCATCCCCTCCAAGGGCAGAACCCAGCTGCTCTGGGGGAGGCTTCTCAATCATTTGAAGAGGTTTTTTTGCCTGGAGCACAGGATACAACAGCCTGCTGGGTGCCCAGCTACAGCCAGCCAGGGATTGAGAGTTTAAATAACCATTCCCAAAGCTCCTGAGAATTCCAAGGGAAATATTTAAGGCAGAAGCAAGATACATTTGAAAGGACAGCCAGCTGCAGATGCTCATATCCTTGTGAGTGAAAAGCTAGGAATATTTGAAATACTCCAGATAATTATGACTGGGCAGCAACCACCACAGCAAAGATCTCTTTGTTTTAAGTAAACCATTAACAGAGCAGCCCAATCACAATGATAAAAACCACACTGATATTCTTGGACTAAACTCCCTCACTGTAACTGTCCATCCAAAACTAAAGCTGCAAAAACTGAGACACTTCCAATAGGGAAAAAGACCACATAAAGAACAAGCTCCTGAGACACAAAGTTTGGAAAGCTGATCTTTGAGACACAGGAGGTTTACTAGAAGTATGATGTATTATAGCAAAGGAGGTCTGCTCTAAAATTTCAGTCCAAAGATAGCCTTTCTCACAGAGTCCTACTCTGACTGAATATATATAATATAATTAGAAATCTTTCTTTGCACTTTGCACAATCAAATTCCAGTTCTTAATTACCAAATTGATTTAATCCCCATAGCTGGAAGGGCAGAACCAGGCACATCCCATTGAGCAGGAACAGGGCTGCTGGAGAAGCTGTGAAGGGTCTGTGTGGAAGGATCTGAGAGACCCTTCAGGGCTGTAAGAGCATTGGAGAGTGCCCAGAGGAACGAGGGCGTCCCAAAGGGAAGCAGGGCTGGAAGGGGAGCTGTGGCTCTGTGCCCACTCAGCTCTCCGTTCCTTTACCTGGCACACAGCAGTGCCAGGCCTGGTGCTGAGACAGGGAACAGTAATGCAGGTCCTTTTCTTCTTTTAGCACATGGATTTCATTAGTCTCATACCTGTGTGTGCTCACATGCTCTCATAAACCTTCATTAAAGAATGAATCCTCTGTGTCAGGTTCCTTTTCCCTGCCCCCTGCCCAGCTGAGCCTGCCCAGGGTGTCCCAGAGCAGCAGCTCACAGACAGCTGTGGCTGCTGGGGAAACACAGGAATTCACAACCTGTCACTGACCAGGAATCAGGGATCCCTTCACACAGGGACTGTTCTCCATCTCCCACTCCCTGCCAGAGGGAACAGATATTTCCCTCACTTATGCAGAGGGAGGACAGGCAATAATGAATCCCAAAATGGGATGTTCCTTCAGAAGCTCCCAGTAACCAGAAGTGATGCCAGGCTGGCTGTTCCCAGAACACACCGAGCTTTGCACAGGGCTGCAGCGCAGGACAGCAGATGGAAAGCAGCCACTGCTCTCACATAAAAGCTCCTGTCAGGGCAAAAGAAAAGCTCAGCATGGTTTTAGTTCTGTATTTAAAAAGTACAGTAGGGAAAGCTCTTCACAAAGCTAAACAGAGGCAGCTGAGCTGGCAGCTCCAGCAGCCCCACGTTAACGAGCTCGGAACGGGCCCGTTCTGAATCCATTAGGGGAAAGATTGCAAGATACTATTTTTAAAAGATCCATTTCTCCACCAGGCCATGCACCATCATTTCACTCACACATACTTCACATTTTGTCCATTCCTGTTTTCTATGGAGAAGTGAAAAGACTGTTCTGAGAAACCAAAATGGAACGGAATAGATTTAAATGTGCCTTTGTGATAAACACTGTTAAAGACTGTTCACTTATTAAAGATTGAATTATAAAAAGAGTCCTTTTAAAAAAAGTAATCACATGTAAAGTAGGGATAATTACAATGATTCTTAAACAACTTAGGAATGATTTCATACATTTCAATACCTATTAAGGGTAAGACAGAGAGCAGAAGTGGAGATTCATTTATTTCGTAAGTCACTGCTAAACAGACACTGTGTCTTAAAGGGAAATGGATGAGATGGAACAAAACATGACTGGAGAGAGAATGCCCAAGACATGGAAAAACAAGTGAAGAACAGGCAGTTCCAACTTCTGTATTCAAAGGCCAAGCCCCAGTCAGTGAAAATGAACAGATGACTTAATCACTTGAGTAAATAAGGGCTCTGTTTGGATGTCCCCACTTTGACAGAAAGTTCCTGTCAGGCTCCTTGCTTTACCCTCTGCCCTGGGTGCTGCAGTGCAGGGCTCTGCAGGGCAGCAGGACGAGCTCCAGCAGCAGCTGCAGGGCACCAGCCCTGTCCATCCCCTCCTGAATCCTGTCCATCCCCTCCTGAGTCCTGTCCATCCCCTCCCCAGTCCTGTCCATCCCCTCCTGAGTCCTGTCCATCCCCTCCCCAGTCCTGTCCATCCCCTCCTGAATCCTGTCCATCCCCTCCTGAATCCTGTCCATCCCCTCCCAGCCCTGTCCATCCCCTCCCAGCCCTGTCCATCCCCTCCCCAGCCCTGTCCATCCCCTCCTGAATCCTGTCCATCCCCTCCCCAGTCCTGTCCATCCCCTCCTGAATCCTGTCCATCCCCTCCCAGTCCTGTCCATCCCCTCCTGAATCCTGTCCATCCCCTCCTGAGCCCTGTCCATCCCCTCCTGAGTCCTGTCCATCCCCTCCCAGTCCTGTCCATCCCCTCCCAGCCCTGTCCATCCCCTCCCAGTCCTGTCCATCCCCTCCTGAATCCTGTCCATCCCCTCCTGAATCCTGTCCATCCCCTCCCAGCCCTGTCCATCCCCTCCCAGCCCTGTCCATCCCCTCCCAGCCCTGTCCATCCCCTCCTGAGTCCTGTCCATCCCCTCCCCAGTCCTGTCCATCCCCTCCTGAATCCTGTCCATCCCCTCCTGAATCCTGTCCATCCCCTCCTGAATCCTGTCCATCCCCTCCTGAGCCCTGTCCATCCCCTCCTGAGTCCTGTCCATCCCCTCCCCAGTCCTGTCCATCCCCTCCTGAATCCTGTCCATCCCCTCCTGAGCCCTGTCCATCCCCTCCCAGCCCTGTCCATCCCCTCCCAGCCCTGTCCATCCCCTCCCCAGCCCTGTCCATCCCCTCCTGAGCCCTGTCCATCCCCTCCCCAGTCCTGTCCATCCCCTCCCCAGTCCTGTCCATCCCCTCCTGAATCCTGTCCATCCCCTCCTGAGTCCTGTCCATCCCCTCCCCAGTCCTGTCCATCCCCTCCTGAATCCTGTCCATCCCCTCCCCAGCCCTGTCCATCCCCTCCTGAGTCCTGTCCATCCCCTCCTGAGTCCTGTCCATCCCCTCCTGAGTCCTGTCCATCCACTCCTGAGCCCTGTGGCATCTGGGACACCAGAATCCAAGGTCTATTAATCCTTTGTTTCCTCTGCAGTCAAATTCTATGGAAGATAAAGAGCTGAAGTTGTTCATGACTTACATTCCTAGACTGATAAGTTTGTTTCCAACCAACCTTTACAAGTCTCCAGATGAAACTGTAGTGTGACTAAAACTTGGAAGGTGGAAAAAGTGTGAAAGTGTTTGTCCTTGGTCATTGCTTCCCCTGGTAGCAACAGAAGAATTGCATTCAATCTCTTTTTCACCTTATTTTACAATATATTTCAAAAAAGAGCCTTGCACCAGGAGATATGTGAAAAGCAAATGGAGAAAGTTAGATTTCCCTGTCCTTGAGGAGATAAAATTCAGCTAAGCCAAAGTGACCCTGGTTAAAGTACTGGATAATAAATGGATAAGCCTTTCTCTCCAGCTTCCCTGGAAGCTTAAGACTCATTCCTAACAGCATTTTTCATCTGCTTTCAAAATGAAGCTGAATTCAGTGAGGTTTTTCTGCATCTGACAGATCTCACCAGGACACAGATGATAAATAAAAGTCCATCAAAGAGTCCAAAGCCCACATTCCTAAGCAGGCTAAATTACTGCTGACCCAATCCCATTTCAGTTCTGCCCACATGAAGCAGAGCTGCAGCAGAGACACCCAGTGCAATAATTGCTATTAGACACTCATTATTAGCTGTTTCCATTTCAGTGTTTTGCAGGGACAAGCATTCACCCAAGCAGCAATTAAATCACTTGCAAAAGCCCAGTTTGTAAGAGATGAACCAGTTTAAACAGATTCCCCAACAACACGTGTTTGGTTTGCAGACATGGGCTGACCCCGAGCTGCAGCCGCTCTTTTCTCTCTCGTTTTTTGACTCTCGTGGCTCTGTCCTCACTCTGCAGCTCCCCACGCTGCATTCCCACCCCCTATTCCCAGGCTGATGCCCAGCAGGGCGGCTCAGGCTTTCCCTGATGTCCCCTTTGCCTCCCCAGCAATCGGCCACCAGCCAGGGCAGTTGTGGTGTCCCGGTCCCTTCTGGAAAGCCATCCACAGGCAAACCCTGCAGGAGCTGGCAGTGCCTCGGATTCCTGCCTCCAGCAAAACCCCGAGGGCCCCTCCTGTCCCCCCTTGTCCGAGGCTGCTGCAGGAGCCTCTGCAGAGGGTTTTCAGCGCTGTCACTGACTCTCAGCTCAGTGACAGCTCAGTGACAGCTCTTACACACCAGGCTGGCTTTGTAAAAGGACTTAGGGAGCAAAGCAGCAAAAGGCAGCTTGCATGAATCACGGGAGTGGTACCCTGAGATTTACATTGCAGACTACTTAGGGCATAATTCCTCTGGTATTCACTGCAGTATTTCAGCTGTGATGAACACATGTGGCATTAATAAGAAACACAACAGACTGTAACCAGAGTCCCGCTGCTGTCAATGCAGCTCGGGAGAGTAAATAGAAAACAGTCATTTGTAGAAACACTAAATCATAAGGAGAGTATTCAAGAGCCTGTGACAGAGAAAGCTGCACAGTTTATTACTGGACTTGGAGTTTATATGAACCCTCAGGCAAAGATAAATAAACCTCCTGGCTGGGAGCTGGGGATGTGGATCTGCTGTGTCTGGGACATTGGGAGAAGTGCTGGGGAAGCCGTGGGCTGATGCTGGGACCAGCACGGACCTGAGCTCCTGGTCGGGCTCCAGCTTGTGAAGGACACCATACAGATAACACATCACACATTCTTTGTTACCAGAGCAGGTGTGAGATTGAAGGGAGGCTCAGAGATGTGTTTGTAAGAGCAGAGGAGCTGCCTTCCACAAAAAGGCATTGGAACTGACATACTTGCTCCAAATCTGCAGTACTGATCAAAGAGCTGGCATGGAAAAACATCCCAGAATTTCTTCTCCCCTGTAAATTAGCAACTTTCCCTCATTCAGTTGTACTTGGTTGTTTGTGGGAAATGCCCTTTATAGCAAATAGGAAGAACACTGAATAAAATTATCAGAATAATGCTGTCTGTCAACTCTTGTCTTTCCCAAGGCTGTCAAAAAAATGAAAGTGTTTAGCATATATAGATCACTGGAGCATATTAAAACTGTGAATTTTGGTTTATCTACATGCTATCCCTTTAAAGAGGCAGCTGAGAGCCCCTGCACTTTGAATAAAGCCTCCAGGAGCATATTGAAACAAATCTCTACGCCACCCTTCAGAATTCAATCTGTTCCAAGTCAGGTCACAAAAGAACCTTCTTATTTTCCTTGTGCCTAGAGAGAGCTCAGCACAGGGCCAAAGGAAAAATGGTTAGAAATATTAAAAGGGAGAAGAAATAAAAAAAAAAAAAAAAAAAGGTGAGGGGGGAATCTCAGGAGAGCAGATCCTAGAAATACTGAAGTTTAAAGGCTGAGAATTGGCAGACATCCAAGTAACATAGTGGAGAGACAGTGGGGATTGCAAGGAATTGGCAGGCAGACAGCATGGGAGATGCCAAATGAGAGCTCACAAAGAGTGAAATGAGTCAGAACCTAGAGAAGGAGATGTGAGAAAGAAAACTCAGCACAAGGGAGAAGGAGGGAAAGGAGACACGATCCAGGACTTGCAGCTTCAAAATGTTGGATGGAAAAGACTGAAAAACCCCAGTTCTCCAGATTCAGTCGGGGTTGTGGCAGAGCAAGGCAACAGCCAGGGGTGATGGGGCACCCAGAGAAAAGCAGTTGCAGGGAACTGGGATAAGGCAAGAGTCCAGACAAGGCACTGGAATGGAATCCTGGAATCCCTCCTGGGGAGGAGAAACCTGCAGGTTTCTGTGCCCAGCACTCTCCTTATCTCCAGGCTTTGCTATGCAAAGCGAGGCAGGGCTGCAGGAGGCTGCTGGAGGGAGCGAGGAACAGATTTATCAGGAATGCATTCCTTTGGCTTCATTGGAGATTTCAGAAAACCCTGCAAGTTTAGGCTCCATATGAAAGTTGTGCTGGGCATGACTCTCAGCCAGTCTTTATTTCTGTCTCTACCTGCTTGCCACAGTTAAGGAACAGAGCCTTGCCTGCTAAGAAAAGGTGGAGTCCTTGTTTCAAGAGAGATTTAAATATAAAATAATGTGCCACTTGCTTTGCAATCTCTGCAGCACCTGCTCTTCAGCTGTGGCCTGGGCACAGGGGTAGCACACGGGTGCTCTGTGCTCTGGCTCACCCGAAATCTTGAGCAAGTACCAGTGTATTCACCCTCCCTCTTTAGGCTCTGACCTCGGTGCCCCATAACCTGAAGTCACCAGACAAGGATACATGCTGAATCCTTACCCTGAAATAATTAGTGCAATCTCTTTATTATTCGTGCTCACTAATTTTGATTGCACAGGTAACACAGGCTGTGGTCAGACCCAGCAGCACCGCACAGGGAGGCACACACACACATCCAACACAAACCACTCCATTCTAATCCCAGAAACTTCACTGCCTTCTCCCTTCACACCCATGTTCCCCTTTGATGCAAAGGTGTTGCTTTACCATCAACATCTTACATACAAGTGTGCTTGAATCACTCTCTAAGCAACAATTGGGGTAGGTAAGAGTGAGTGTCCAGGATTAAAACTGGTCAAGTGAGGGTGCCCCCAGCCCAGGTTCTGGCAGGGTCCACAATCATTTCCCCAGTTGCATGGTTTTGTTAAGAATTACACAGAGCAGTATCACGGAACTTGCCCAAAACCCAGACCAAAGTGACTGTGCCATACAACAGGCTGCTGAGCTGGGGTGGGTTTGGGACATCGGCACCGAACACCTCAGGGGCAGGGAAGAACAGTGATCCAAATCACAATCACAGCTTTAGGAAAGGCAAAGCCTCTGGGATTGCTTTTGGTGAAAACTAAATAAAGCCAGCAAAGCTTTTAAAAGAACAGAAACTCATGGCAGAGTGTGGCCTCACATGTTTATCCCGTGTCTCCAGAAGTACTCGGAGCATTTGCCATGTGGAAAAGCAAACCAACCAACTATTTTTAGACTCACTTGATTCAACACATGGACTGAATTCTGTTAGAAATAGCGACCTTCTCATGTAGTTATTGCAAGTGCCACTAGACAGAGCTGTTCATCTGATTTCTAACCTCAGAAATGTTTATGAGCGCAGTGAAGTGCTAGAAATCCAGGAGAAGTTTGGATTACAGACTCCTTCAGAAAAGTGGCACACGCCTGTAACACCTGCCTGGTGTGTGCAGCTTTGGCACATACTATAAATAATCTCACTGGAGCTGAGAGCTGCATCTGCCCTTTATGAATTCTTTGGTCACTCACCAAGACAGAGTGATAAAGAGATGACAGATGAAATAGGAAAATCTGTCTTTTTCTTGCTTAAACTATATGTATGTGTTGAAAATGAAGCATACACCTGGAGATCTGAAAGCGCTGTGGCAAGTCTCTGGCTGTGGAGTCACTGTGGTTAGTGCAGAATTGCCCAGTCCCTCCCACCAGGTAATGCAGAAGTCACCCGGGAACTGAAATGCTTGGAGCTGTGCCGCTCGATAGAATCTAATTATCTGCTATTTTTGGATAAATTTAGGGTAAGCCACATTTTCTGTAAAGCAAAGCAAGCCGTCGTTTCGGGAGGAAGCAAAGAGATCAGCATTAGTGCTGGTTCTCCCGGGTTCACACCCTGATTTGCATCACAGGCAACTCCGAGCAGGAATTTCTGGAATTTCTGCAGCAGTAGCTGCCGCCTCGGTTTCCCGTTGTGCTTGGAGGTGAAGAGCTGTGCAGCACAGCCAGCTCCAGGCCATCCGGACAGGGCAGGGTGGCACTTTCAAGGCTGTCCCTGCGGGTCCCTGCGGGTCCCGGTGCCATCTCCGTGCCAGGCTCAGGGAGTGCCGGGCAGGGACCCTCCAAGGATGTGCCGAGACCGCAACAGGGCTGAAACTGCCCTCATCTCACACCTCAGGCCCTTAGCTAATGGTTTTGTTGCTCAATAACATGCCCGTGGCTCTATTTTCTCACTTACTCAGCTAACTCTGACTTTGGCAGTCGCGTTCTGTCGGTCCCCGGTCCCACCCCGGTGTTCCCGCAGTGAGCTGCTCTCCCGGACACCCTCTGGGACACCCTCCTGTCCCACTGCCTCATGCCCAGCAGCATCTGGAGCTGAGATAAAACCCCCGGGCTGCCCTGGCCTTCCGCAGCCTCCTGCACAAGGCGGGGGATGCAGGGCTGGCCCTGCCCTGCCCGGCTCAGAGAGGAGCGGGGCTGGAGCAGGAGCGGGGACAGGAGTGGGGACAGGAGCGGGGACAGGAGCGGGGACAGGAGCGGGGACAGGAGGAGCGGGGACAGGAGGAGCTGGGACAGCAGGAGCTGGGACAGGAGGAGCGGGGACAGGAGCGGGGACAGGAGCGGGGACAGGAGCGGGGACAGGAGCGGGGACAGGAGGAGCGGGGACAGGAGGAGCTGGGACAGCAGGAGCTGGGACAGGAGCTGGGACAGGAGGAGCTGGGAGAGCAGGAGCTGGGACAGGAGCTGGGACAGGAGCTGGGACAGGAGGAGCTGGGACAGGAGCAGGGACAGGAGCTGGGACAGGAGCTGGGACAGGAGGAGCTGGGACAGGAGCGGGGACAGGAGGAGCTGGGACAGGAGGAGCGGGGACAGGAGCGGGGACAGGAGGAGCGGGGACAGGAGCGGGGACAGGAGGAGCGGGGACAGGAGGAGCGGGGACAGGAGCGGGGACAGGAGGAGCGGGGACAGGAGGAGCGGGGACAGGAGCGGGGACAGGAGGAGCGGGGACAGGAGGAGCGGGGACAGGAGCGGGGACAGGAGGAGCTGGGACAGGAGGAGCTGGGACAGCAGGAGCTGGGACAGGAGGAGCTGGGACAGGAGCGGGGACAGGAGGAGCGGGGACAGGAGGAGCGGGGACAGGAGCGGGGACAGGAGCGGGGACAGGAGGAGCTGGGACAGGAGGAGCTGGGACAGGAGGAGCTGGGACAGCAGGAGCTGCACTTCCTGCCCTGGGCAAAGTGCAGGGGCACCTTCAACCGGGCTCATTCAGTACCTGCAATTTCCAGCACTAATTATTGCTGTAAAGATTCTGAACTCAGTGGCATTTCTTGCACCTATGGCCTCCTCACTTCTTGCTGAATTTTGAAAGAATTAAGGGGTTGGTCGTATCCACGTGGAGATTAGAAAAAGGAAACTCTGATCCCTTTGTCATTCCTCTGATGGTGTCTGGACACTGGCAAAGGAGCAGTCAGGTTTTGAAGATGTGTAAGGCAGAAAGGAGCATCAGAGGCGTGTAGGAAACACCTCAAGGAAGATTCAGACACGGATACCCAGCCCAGAGGTTGTGTTCCCTCCCGTGCTCCGCTCTGGGGGTTGGAGAGGCTGGAGGGTGGCAGCCGGCGGGGTCACTGCTGCTTTGGGAACACCCACTGGCTCTGGCCAAAGGGCCTGGAGGTCACTGAGCCTCGGGTCAGAGCGCGACCCTTCCCTGCACAGCCGACCCGAGCAGGGCCGAGTTAAATAAACTGGCTCAGTGTCCCAGCTCCGTGTCTGCAGCTGCTCTTGGTGAGTGAATTTCCCGTGGATCTGTTTCTCAATGCCACCACAAAGTGGCACTGCAGCAATTGCCATCCATTCCCGAGGAACAGCTACTGACACTTATCGCGTTTCCGTGAGCCATTTCGACGGGAGTTTTCCTGCCTGATTTCCATGGCAGAAACCTCTTGCTTAGTCTTTTTACCAACTTCTGCCTAACCTGAACTAACAAAAAGCAAAATTATTTATTTGCTTCAGCAGAAGCAAAGTATCAGAGACGCCAGTTGAAGGGAAACCTTCAGAGCTCAGGGAAAAAAACATGGGCAGAGAGAGTCCTTCAAAATCTCAAGCACTCAATTCCTCTGAAGACTGAATGGTTTGGACCCACTGAAACTCTTGAAAAGATCTCCATTAATGCCAGTGTCAGATAAAGCTGTATCTAATGATATGTATTTTATTCCTATAATGATACCTTTGTCCTCACTCCGCTCCAGTTTCAAGGCTATAATCGAGCTGGCTCTGCTGGCCAGCAGTTGCAGGTTTGTGGCACTTTGGAGCCAGTGTTATCCCTGGGGATTCAGCCCCTTGCAGCGATCCTCCCAGAGGCCAGCTCCCCCTCCTGCATGCACACATGCTGTGTTGTCACAGCAAGGATCAGCTTTTCGGCTTGGCCCACACACACCTCTGCTGCCTTCCTTACCACGGTGGCTGGAGACGGAGCTGCCTCTGGTGGTGCGGGCAGCCAGCAAAGCTCCTTCCCCACCAGCCCGCAGTTACCATCTCCCTCTCATCGCAGGGCTGCTTTGGGATGATTTGTTGTCTCTGAAGTGCTGCTGCTCTCAGCAGCTGCCAGCCCTGTCCGGGAGCTGGAGCCAGCTCTCCTCGCTGGGTGCTGCCATCAGGGCTTGGCTCAGGGACCCCAGCCAGGCAGAGTTGTGCTCCAAGAGCTAATCCCTCTGCAGTGACCAGGAAATACCCTGGCTGGGGGACAGCAATGGAGAGAGAGCTAAAGGAACTAACAACAGAGTGCAGAAAAGGGACAGAAAGGGGAAGCCCGACACTCTTGGGAAACCCTTACTATAGGAAATGGTCTAAAATTAGTGTGAGACTGAGAGAATGAAGGAGGCAAAAGAGCTCATCAACACAGTGCCACAGGTTTCATGCCACATTACATTCTCCTGATGTGTCAGCTTGCTCTCAACAATAAAAACTCATCTTTGAATTCATCTGGGGTGCAGCACATCAAAATGGCCCAAGTGTCTGAGAGAGAAGATGCCTTGTGTGCACCCACCCTCCTGTGCTGCTGCTGGAATATAGAGACACAAACGGAGCATCTCGCTAGGAATGAGCCCTAAGCTGGAAAGCAGAAGGGCCAATAACCAGGAAAGGGAGACAGGGAGGCTCAGGCTGTTATTTCTGAGCTCTCTCAGGCTGGAGCAAAGCACCACTGCACGTTGCACCTCCTTGGTTCAGTCAGGCACCCCTGTGACATGGACACCACGTAAGCACTGCAGGTGATAAATGTGACAGAGACCCCGTGCTGCACCATGTGCTGTAGGAAAACTTGTCTGCCTTGACATATAACATAGCCTTGGTTGAGTAATAATTGACCTAAATAGTAATTTCTACAGAAAAATCAAGTAATTGATGAGTGAAATAGATCTGTTCCTTGGCAGATGTTTTGTCATCCTGGGTTTTTGTGTGAAATTCGGGGTCTGTGGAGCCAAGCAAAGTTTAAATCTTCTGCTCTTCACCAACCTGCCTCCTTCTACACTGGTCTTCTTTTAGTTAGAGAAGCGGAGAGGGAACTGCAGCTCCTGGGGGCCTTTCCTCAGCACCAAGCACGCACTGACTTCTGGAATGTCTCATTTGTAACTACCAACTTTTGCCTCCCAAACAGGGAGGATATTCCATGGTTCTACGGCTCTATGTCCTCTGAAATTCTTGCAGTTGGAAGTGCAATAAAAAGCAAGGAGCTTCAGGAACTGGGTGGGATCAGGTGGTGCTGGGGAAGGTGAGCTGGGAACAGAGCCCTCTCCACCAGCAGCTGGTTCTGGCAGGACCTGCCCAAGGCTGGCTGTCCTGTGGGACATGCACAAGAAGAGATGATTCCTGTTCCACCTTCTCTTGCCAGCCCAGAGATTAGCTCTTTAGAACTTAACTCAGGCTGTCTCAGATCTGCCTGGAGTGGGCTGTGTCATCACTTGGTAGCAGAAGGAAGATGGGACCAGACATGGAACAGAGCAGGGAAGAGGTGCCAGAGCAAACACACATCAGTGAACAATCCCTGTCCCCAGTGCCACATGATCCCAGGCTGGGACACCGGCATGGCTCAAGGCCTGGCACACTGCATTCACAAGGCTTTTTGGTGGTGCTGTAAAGAACAAGGGATGTTTGGGTCCTTCTCTTGGTGCACCTCAAGGGCAATTCTGCTGGTGACAGTCCAGCTGCCAAGATGCTGTCAGACCAATGTGGCAGGGAAAAACTTGCAGACTCTCTGTGCAAGTGGAGGCAGCAAGGACAGAGCCCCAGGGAGGTCAGAACAGGAGATGAGAAAGGGGAGAGGAGCTCTGGGGGAGCTCTGAGCTGACATCAAAAGCTGCTGTCATTCAGTATGCTTCAAAGCTATTGGTGTTCACTTAGTTTTTAATTGGAATGAAAAAAGCAATGCTGTTTTTGCTTGCTATTGCTTTGTTACACTTGCCATCTAACTTGATTTGTGGTAATCCTCTTACCACAGCCATCTGCCAATTTGCAGTCAATTACTCAGATGTGCTGAGTCCCTCTGGTTGCACCAGAATGTTCATCTGAAGCACCTTGCCTGCTTTCCATCCATCCCAGCAGTGTGTGCCCTGACTGGTCACTGCTGAACAGTTTCCAACATGGACCACAGCTGGACAGGGCTTTGCTTTTCATGTACCAAGAATGTTTTATCCTTCCATTCTCAGTAATTAAGGAGATCTTGGCATATATTATTCTTATTTTTCAGCTGAGATTAAATGTATTTTTAGATACAACATATTCTACATTTCTGTAGAAATGTACATTCTTTTGCTTTATTTGTTTTCTCCATATCATTACAGAGCTAGATGGATTTCCAAAGCTTTGAAGACAAAGATGAATAGTGCTATGGATGTTTAAACTCAATTTACTGTCTAGGCAGTTAATGAACATGCAGATCCACCCCTAAAGTGCAGGACCAGTTGTGTCTCCCTCATTTGAAGACACAGGATAGGACTTAAATCCCTAGAGGAGTGGGAAAGGAAGCAGTTGAAGACAGTTGGGAGTTGTTTGAACCTTCCAAAGAAAACAAGGAATTTTCTCATGTCAAAACATGGCTCAGACTTTGCTGCTGGTGAAGCCAAGGGATTCCACATGAAGGGGCCTTCAGAGCTTCAGTGGTGAGAAGGCTGACATCTGGGGCTGCGTTGGGAGGGGCCAGCAAACTCATATTGGAATATCAGTCTGCATTCCTGCAGGAGCAGAAAACAAGGACAGCTGTGATCCAGGGACTCGGGCCTGAGCAGCACACACCCACCTCTCTCGGTTTAGCTTTTGCATTGGAACTGTTCAGGTACAGGGTGCTGCAAAACAGATTGGCTTTGTCCTCAGGCACCACTGAAACTCCAGGGACAGGGAACAAACCCATCCCCAGCCACGCTCCCAGTGCAGCCTGCACAAAGGAGTGCTTGGGCATCCAAAGGGAGAGGGCAGCTCTGGCCCAGCGTGTAGGAGAAACTGGAGTCTTTGGTTATGCCTTTGTGTGTCGTTCCAGTGGTGATTTCTGTTCCAAGCACTATCCAGAGATGCTGCCTGAGATAGGGAGGTGGGACTGATCCTTAGCAGCCTCCCAGCAGCTTTGGCCAGGGAGTTCTGTTCCCAAAAGCATTCCTCCCCTAATGAAGCCATTGCTAACCCTGAGCAAATGGAATGGAGCAGGCGGGAGTGCCCAGGAGGCTGAGCAGGAGCTGCTGCCCAGCTTTAATTCAGGAGGGGATTATGGACACAGCAGGGCTGCCTAAATGGTTTAACAGGCCTAAGGCCACACAGCCCTTGGACAATCCAAGCTCCTTGGAACGCTCAGTCCTACACAGATGCACATTGAGGCACTGTCAGGGTCAGAGGGGGAGTAAAGGAAACAGCACGTGCTTTCCAGCTGGTACACTCCTCTGAGCCACAGGCAGCTTAACTTCAGCTGATGATGTGTATCTCATGCAAACACTGCTCCAGATAACATGGAGCCATTATATTTACCCTGCCATGAGCCTAAACAAGGGAACAGTCTTAAATTCCCATGTCTGTATACCTGCAGTTGGGACTTTAACACATTAACTTTAAATCCAGAAACAAGGCCCAAAGTTTGTCTAATGACAGCCTTCCCTAGAGAAGCCTCCCAGAGCCCCAGGGGTGACACCTGGGGAGCAGCTGGCCCAGGTCTGTGACTCAGAAATGAGCTGGCTGCAAGGCCAAGTGCCACAAATAGACAACATGGTGACCACATAGCAGGCAATTAGGAAAAGTACAGACACAGAAAGTTCGTGTCCTTGTGAGTTGCCAGAGGCTCCCCACATGTTGAAGAGGAAACAGAATGGACCTTACAGCCATTCTGCCCGATTTTTGGTGGAGCTGTTGTCTGGATGTGGTGGTTCCTGTGAGCAGGGGAACAACCAGTGCTTTGAGAGCCTGCTGTGTGATCCTCAGGCTCACAGAGCTCATGTACCTAAATTTTAAATGAGCCTTCCTGGTTGGGAAAGGGAAAGGAAAAGCTGTATTTGTCATCAAATTAACAATAATCTCCAAATCCAAACTGGCAACACAATATTTTGGAACAATTCTTCAGTGGCGATTGAATGTCCCAGAAGAATGAGGTATTCAGTTTGCTGAGTGACATGTGAGGCTTTCTCAGAACAATATCTGGAATAGCAATTGCTGTCATGTTGGTCATAAAGAAATGCTAAACACAGGAGGGAAAGCCCAGTGAATTTCTAGAAGATTTGACCATCTGACTTTTCATTTCTCTACCTCTAACATCATGTCTGAAGGAAATCTGGATTTTACAAGTAGCTCATTTTATCAGAGTAACAGCCTGCCACCATGAAATGCACTGTTCATTAAATGTCCTCTTCAGCAGAGCTCAGTGAAATCAAAGACAGAATTCCCACTGACTTCAGTGGACAGGATCATGCTCCACAGTCTGATCCTTAGACAACAAAAGCCAAGAGAAGGTACTTACTGATTGCAGCAGACTTCAGGTCAGGTCAGGATCTCAGCCATTCATCACTGTACGTAAGGGAGTTCTGCTATTAAAATGGAAATGAAATATCTTCCCCCTGCATTATCAGGGGGAAGTCACGGCATAATTGATGAAAAGACAAGTCAGAAAAATTATGTTGTCTTTCAGTGAGGAGGAATGTTATCTTGGAAACCAAAACTCCAACATGAAACATCCATGAGCAAAGCACTTGAAAAGAAACTTGATACTAATCATATGCTAAAGAGAAACAGCAATAAAGACCAACCCCTTCCTTGCTGACTCAGATAGGAAGCTGAGCTGAGGACACCAAATATTGTTTATTTCATGCTTAACTCTAACACATAGAGTTGTCACCTACATAAGCATCTTCCGAGCAACTGACTGTCTCTGCACTCAAGTGCTTTGTTGGAGGAATGGCTGAATAAGGAATTCCAGAACCAGAGGTATTACAGTGTGAAAGGAACTACAATAGGAAGAATGAAGAGCTAGGTAATGAGCAGGAATATGGTGCTACATCTCAGCCCTTCACTTTTTCTTATATTGTATCTTCCATCATATTTTATCAAATATAATACAACTTTTAACTTATCCTACGGCTTTTCATAAAGAACCAGTATAATGTAATATGGACTCTGTGTCTTAGTCACAAAGGGGAGGGACTCTGAAATTGGCATTTGCCCTTTGATAATGCTGTTGTGTTTGCAGCTCCATCTCCACCACTCCCCAGTCACTTCTGTCCAGGAGACTGGGGCAGCAAATCATAGACATTTTAAAAGGAACCAGCACAGAGAACAAATTTGTTACCAGAATTATTCGTTACTGTGAACTTGTGCTCTCTAATTGCTATGAAGGTAAACCCTTTGTCCATGCCCTGTCAAAGGCAGGGTAGGACTGAGAGAGGCAAAGCCATGCTGCTGTCACTCTGCCAGGCTCAGCCTGTCTCATTGTGGGGTGTTCACATTCTAATTCAGCCCAAACACACCTGCAGATCCATCCCACCAAAAGCCCAAGTTCTGATCCATGGCCAGGGGACACAGCTCTCCACAAAAACCTGCACTCTGTGCCCTCTCCACATGGGGACACAGTGACAGAGCCACGTGAGAGAGCAGCAGCAAAGCTGCAGCTGAAGCTGCTCTGCCTGACCAGCACAGACCACAGACAAGAGCTCGCAGCTAATGGAAAAGTTCATTAGCAACAGGAACTGGGTTAGATTAATTTCTTCATAACACTGATTGACTTGGACAGCACATTTCACTAACATTTATGCTGCAGGGAAACATAATTATGATTTCCCTGAGTGACAGGATTAGATGACACAAAACATGTAATCAAATTTTGAAAGGGCAAATTAATCCTGTAATTGTTTGATAATTCCTTGCCAGTGTTATTTGAGCTGTTCAATACATCCAGTGAAAAGAAGACCTGAAGTTGCATCAATAAACACTGTTCACAGGATATTCTTGCATTTCATATATCACTGTTTCCAGTGCTTGCAAATGATAACCTGGAGCTGGAGCTGGCTGGCTCTGAGCATCCCCACCGTGAACTTGGCCTGGGTTTGCTGCCATGGAAATGTCACCTGCCAGACACTGTCAGACGCCCCAGGGCAGCCTTCTGATGTGCTCTGCACTACCAAAGCTTTTACTCCACGACTGCCTTTGTGTGTTTGGCTCTGACACTGATTAAAGGCACAACTTTGTCTCAGCTCAGCACTGTCACTCCCTCAGCTGAAGGGACTCCTGGTTCTTAGAGCTGAAGGTATTTTCCAGCAAGTGGCTGAAAGGAGGATGTGACTGTGTGGCAGAGGTTCAGACATGTGTCCTCTCGAGGTGCAGACAGACGTGTCTCCTCACTGCCGTGATTTGTAACAAAAGCACTTGTGACTACGGGAGAGGGATGAAGAGAAACCTAAATGTGGGGAGGATGCAGCAAGCTTCGAGGGCACAGAGCAGCACATGGCTCTCACTGTGTATCAGGGGAGGATGGCTGCAGGGACAGCTTTCTGCCACAGCCCTTGTCCTCCACACATCAAACTCAGCCCATCTCTCACCAAAGAGGAGATGAGAGACACCGGCCATGGACTCTTGGTTACGGCCCGAGCTGCACACAGCAGTGGTTCTCATTGGGCTGTCGTTCAGTATTAATGCGAAATGAGAATTTATTAAAGACAACTACAGAATAATTGATCAGGTTAATGTCTCCAAGGGCAATTGCTGCCTGAGGGCAGATGTCGGGTCAGACTGGCTGCAGCTGAGGCAGAACAAAGCCGGCAGAGATGCCTGGAGGAGGCGGCCGATGCTGAGGAGTCCCTTTGTGCCGACTCTGCCCCCAGCCCCCGGGTCCTGGGATGGGATGGGATGGGATGGGATGGGATGGGATGGGATGGGATGGGATGGGATGGGATGGGATGGGATGGGATAGGATGGGATGGGGAGGAGCAGCAGCTGCCCTCGCCTCCCAGCTGGTGTCCCCGGCTCAGCGCTGGCACCGTGCCGGTCCATGCCAGCGTCTGTCAGCCCTGTGCACACCTGCAGAGCCTGCTGAACTCCACTGGGACCCCTACCCACACCTGCAGAGCATGCTGAACTCCAGCTCAGACCCCTACCCACACCTGCAGAGCCTGCTGAACTCCAGCTCAGACCCCTACCCACACCTGCAGATGCTGAACTCCACTGGGACCCCTACCCACACCTGCAGATGCTGAACTCCACTGGGACCCCTACCCACACCTGCAGAGCATGCTGAACTCCACTGGGACCCCTACCCACACCTGCAGATGCTGAACTCCAGCTCAGACCCCTACCCACAGGTACTGCTAAAAACCACCACTCTGGGCTTTGTCAGTTTTAAGAAGTAAAACATTGAAATGCCTGTGAACTCTGCATGTAGCACCCAGACTCTGAGCAGTTCTGTGTGATTGTGACTGAAAAGCTGTCCAGATCACAAGGCTTTGGGTATTTCTGACCTGGTAAAATGACATTTTTACTGCATTAATTTTGAAGAGATCCTTCTTGATGAAACTGAAATTCCATGTGACTATGATCAGTTACACATTTCCAAGTACAGATCTGTCTGAATCCTTGAGGCCAACCGTATGGGAATCATGGATTGCAGGTGATTAACATGAAAACTTATCATTCTGCTTTGAAAAGTCATCACAGGAATAATGTGGTATAGAATATATAAGGGTTTATTTAGTCCCTCAAGTTCTTCACGTATGTAAGCCAATGGAAGATGGAATAAAAGATTCCATAGTATGAATGGATTAAGTAAAATGCAAATTGACTTTACTAGATAAAAAAATAAAATGTGGTGTGATTCTCAGATGGATGTGTGATTCTCATTAATGATGCAATAATAATAAATTAAATCCAGGCAGAGACAGACAATGGCTGGAGAGGGGGATGTGGGGATGAAGCTGAGGCAGAGCTGGCAGCTCTTTCTCCTCCCAGGAAACCATCTCTGGAGTGAGTGAATTTAAAATTAGAACAGGCAGATAATGCAGGTGCACCCAATGATTTCTGCCCTCTGAAGAGAGACCACATTTTTTCCAAGCCATAGATTCTCTCCCACCAAAGACTTTTCTTCTCTGGCAGATGTTGAGCAGATGTTTTTTATTATAAGCAGATGGGAAAGATTTTTCAATTACCAATTATTCAAAGTAACAATGAGGCCTATTGCCTAATTTAGAGATTATATTGAGATAACATTTATGTACATTTAAAATAACATTAAAATAATATTATCAATCTGGATTAAAATTATCACTCTATTTGTCCTATTTGAAATGTTATCCTACTCCAGTCCAATCCAAGAGACTGGACGTGTCATCTGGACTTTCCTGGAGCAGACTCGAGGTGCACATTCTAAAGGCATCCCACTACTCTAATCTACAATTTCAGCTTCTGCAGGATGATCTGTGAGGCAGCAGAGCCAATAAACTGCATTTTCAGCACCACTAGCTACAGTAATCAATATTAATTACATAAATTTTTTGAATTTATTTTAATAAGCACTGAATTGAGTGTGAAGAGAGAGAGAGAGAGAGGAGAAAAGGTCACAAAACAATTAGGAAATGTCAGTCAAGAAGGAACTCCCTGTACCTTGTTGAGATTACCCAAGACAGTGACAAGGTCATAGAGAAGGAAACAGGAATTATCCAGTCAGAAAAATTCAAATGCTCTAAGTTTTCTTTGCGTTGTGTTAAATCTCCAGATCACATTGTTCCAACACCAAATGAAACCTTGTTTGTCCATTTCCGTGGCGATGGAGTGAAGAAAGACAGCAGAGGTACTTCTGTTCTTCCTGCACAATCCCCAAACAGCTCAGTGATTCTACAGACATATCCTACAGCACTGCCTTTTTCAAGCTTCTCCACAGAAAATCTTCTGTCTCACAAAACAACCCTCCGACAGATGAAGAGCTAAAGCTTGTTCAGAAGCTAAATCACTAACGGGATTAATTTTACTTTCTGGTTTACTACTCTTGCACCTGTTATTATTTGAAATATTTTGAAGAGGGGAAAAAAAAGAGGTGGTACATTTCCCTGTAACCTCTTCATTAACACTCCTGTTACCATCATTCAATTATTTCAGTACTGTTGAAGCTCTGTAAGGTTTTCACAGGCATTGAAAATTCTGTGTATTCTCCCTCCCCCCAGTCACTGGTGGGAGCAAAAGATTTGTGTGACCAAAGCAAAATCACAGAAAGGACCAATTGTTCAGGGCCTGACCATTCCCATCAGTGCCTCTGGCAACTGTACTTGTTTGATTTTAAGCAGATTTCTTTATCAAATAGTAAAACAAGAACAGATTTTCCTCTTAATTCCTGTTTGATTGCAGAGGGAATTCGTGTCAAAGGACATTCCTGGAGATTCAAATGAGCTGTTAGAAATGATGTCTCCTAAAGTGTTTAGAAAACATACAAACAATGTGCATTCTTTGGGATTCTTTGTCAGGGCAGATGTAACAATAGACCTCAGGAAAGATGAGCAGATGTTATTTTGCACACTCTTCATTTCAGAGGCTTTAGAAATTCATGAGGTCTTTTGTAGGTTTTATGAATCTTCTAATAACAGTGCAGCTGTTCCATTCAGAGCCTAAACTTGTCTTCAGACGTTTACTTGCATCTGCAGATGTTGAAGGAATGGCCACATTTGACAGGTTTGCAAGATATTCTCTCCAAAGGTAACCAGGCAGTGCCTGCAGATTCTGTGTCTTTCCCTCCTCCCATGCCCTGGATTCTGCTGTTCCATGGCTGGAATCCTCTGGTAATTCAGTACTGCATTGCCTCCATCCCTTTGGCGCAGAGATCTCAAAGACAATTCAACTTTCTTAGAATATTTCCACTCTCTACGTGGGCAGCATTATGATTATTTTCCAATTTTATGGAAACAACCATTGAAGCTGTCAACAACAGCACAGAAACTCATGTACTGCCACACAGGAGTGTGTTCTCATTACATTCTGGTCAGGCAGGACAAATCACATTGCAGATGGTTTCACTGGAAGACATGGATTTGATCAGCAAATGCACTGTGCTGAAGCTGACTGGATTGCCCAGAGCCAAGCTGTTTTACACCAAGCCTCCTCTGACACAGCCACCATCCCTTCTGGGTTGTGAAAGTCCAGATGGAATATTTAGATCTTTGCTCATTCTGTTGTCTCACCTTGCATTCATTTTAAATTTACTGATTGGTTTATTTAGCTCTTTATTCTCTTACTAACCTTGGAAAATGTTGCTCACTCTTATTCCTGTAGTAACTGCTGTAGCAATTGGATGGTCCCCAGAAAAATCCCAGACATTTCCAATATTGTGCTTGGCTCCTCTCCAAAGGTAGGACAGTACCTCACAAGCTTCTATCTCTGCTCTATCTTGACAATACCCTTCGGTTGCCTCTAGTGTTCCCTGAATGGGGCCAGTTGTCCCTCGGGATGCAAAGCATCATTCATCCAGCACGGGAACCACACAACACAATTCCTTTGTGGTCATAGCAGCTCATTTAACAACTGTAACATTTATTGAACCAAAAGTATTTAGGGTCTGCACCCAGTGTATTTATTCCTCAAATGAGAACTTATCTGCCTTTTGTGTTAAGTCCTGGCAGTGGAAGTGTACAGGTAACTCACTGATAAGTGTGAACTGCACTTGACATTCCTGAGCACAGAAGAGAGATGGAAGAAAACACGTAATTCGCTTAACAGGAAGAGTTACTTTCAGAAAACTGTTGTGAGGTGAAACAGGCTTGATTTTGCCATGAAAGACAAAATGACAATGCTTCACTTGAAATAAGAGCACAACTAATGCTGTAATTACTGGCCTGTGGCAGCACTGAAGTCTGTGGAGAGCATCAAACTTGGGATGAGGTTAAGGTGCTCTCAGTTCAAAGGAGGGACAGACCCTAAGGACAGAATGTGCCACAGAGCAATTAAAAACAGTGGTTGGGCAGGTCCTGACAAAATTTGAATATATAGACAAATGCACTGAGTGTCAGTGAATGAGAAATCTCACCCTGGATTTCCCCAGCAACCTCACTTTTTCTGGAATTAAAAACCGAGGCAGCAAATGCACAGAGGAAGCCCTGGTTCCTGTGCCTCCCAGAGAAGGAAGCTTGGTTAGCCCGATGATTAAAAATAGAAGAAAGAAGTAGAACAACAGAAAAAGAATATGAGGTGGGAGTTCAGCTGGGGCCTGATCAAAGAGCTGAAGTGAGTCTGGGGGTTATCAGAGGGCAGATCCCCACTCTTCCTTCCTTCCTGCATCCCAGGGGGTCAGAGGTGATTCCCACTCCCACCCTGCTGTCCCATGGGGGCTGTTTTTGCCGTAGTGACTTATCCTTTAAAGATCGGGGAAAGCCAGGCTGCTCTGCAGGGAGGTGACCCTGCAGGTCACAGCTACCCCGTGCAGCCTCGGCTCTGCTTTCAGCCTGTCACAAAGATCCCTGTGCAGAGCCCCTGAGGACACCGTGTCCCAACAAGCACAGCAGCTACATCCAGAGGATGTGGAGATCCAGAGGAAATGTGCTAAAGCCATTAGAGGAAATCTGACAACTAACACTTCCTATTTTCCTAGATCTCCTACCCAGAGCAGCAAGCTGCCAGGTGGTGGACTGTATTCCAGCCGGGAATAGACTGACATGCTGCTATTTTGTGTTTCCCTGAATCCCAGTGGATACTAGCTGAAATGGTAACTATTCTGATTAACATTCACTTCATGATTACAGAATAAAGGAAAACAGCTTTCCTTCTCCTCTAAAGACAGTGTCTGCTCATTAGAGTTTGGGATGTCCATATGTTTTCCAAACTCAGGCTGCAGCCCTGCATATGGAAATGCTGGTAATAGCTTTTACAACTAATTATTTGAAGATTCTTAGGCAAATAAAATTATTTTGAAGAGATATCCTGATTTTGCCAGGGAAATCTGACTGTGTCACTGAGGTGTGAGATGAACAGCTGAGCTGGTGGGTCCTGTGCAGAGACCAGGAATTTGAGGAGTGACATAAGTAATGGTTTTCAGTGAGCAGAAATTTGTAACAGCTTTTGTACACTTCTGGGCCCCTTTCCTTTACATGCCACTATCACCAAACACTTTGCAGCACTTGGAGAGGACAAAGAAAACAGGTGAGCTTTTTATTAAGTGCTGTATGTGAGGGAATGCTTCCAGAGCTCAGGATGAGCAGGAATGGGAGGCAGAGCTGGTGCTCTCCTGCAGATCTACACTCACTCCCTGCTTCCTCGGCCCTGGCGTGGCTGACACACTCCTGCCTGTAGCTGCTTCTTCCAGACACTCCAGGAAGTTGAGTGCTTGGAAAGAGAATGGTGCTAGAGAAGCTGAGCCTCTCTTCCTTCAAATACACTGGGGAGTGTCTCACAGGCATTCCCCTCTGGATGCAGAACGGGACCCAGCCCGGATTGTTCTGTTGTGTGGGTGCAACTCTCGAATTTGCAACATAATTTAAAGGAAAATATGAAGGCATCTCCAGCAATAAAAGGATACTACTCCATAAAATGGGCTGGCAGTGTCTCAGTGATAATATAAGGAGATTAATAACCAAGAGGTGACACATTCAGTCTCTGACTCAAGTGAAGCTGGTATTTGATGAGAACACCACAAGCAGAAAGCTGTCAGCCAATCTACCACCAAAACAAGCAGGAACCACATCAGGCTACTTTTAAAATATCAGGGCCCCTTACAAATAATCTCCCAAATCTGAAGCCAATGAAAAAGAAGCGCCCAGCTGGGGCAGTTCAGTTCCTGCAGCTGTGGCAAGCGAGGCCTGGCCAAAGCCCTGGCACTGACTGCCCTGGGGTCTCCTTTTACCAGAGACAGATGCTACCTCTGCCTGCCTGGGGGAAGCAGGACAAGAGAAAAGGGAAATTAAGAATCTAAAAAATGCCTTCACTTATATAAAAAAAAAAGAAAAAAAAAGGAAATTAAAAAAACAAACCAGGAAACTTTACCTTTATGCTTCCAATGCTTATTTTTTCTTTCTAAGAATTAAATCCTCAATATACTAATGAAAGGCCTGAGAATGTAGCTTCAAAGGGCTTTGTCCTGACATTATTTCAATGTAATAAGCACTGGCAAAGCTAGTCTATAATCTTGATTAAAAAAAAATAAATCTATAAATAAACAAGTGTGGTTGATGAAGCAAAACTGCGTTTCCAGCAGAGACATACACTCAACCACAGAATAATAAAGAAACAAAAGACTTGATCCAGAACTTTCCAAAACATGTTGTCGCTGTGCCTAGGGGCTTCAGCTGCTGGCTCCAGTCCTCTTCCCTTTGCAGCCAGCTCCAGAGGAACTCCCTTCTCCGGTGCAATCAAACCCAGATTCACTGGTTTTTGGAAGAGATTTATTTTTATCGTTCCCTTTCATTTCAGGCACTTCCCCAGTCCCAGACTCGCCGTCTCTCCCAGCTGGCCCCAGAGGAAGGCCCTGTCCTGCCTGGGCTGGGCACAGGCTCTGCCCGGGATGGGAGCCACAGATGCTGTTCCACACTCTATTTTTAGGTCCAACATTTTCTTGAGAAAACGCCTGAAGGATTCAGTAAGGCGGCTTTTCCTCTCTGATCCAGGCTGCCACATCGGATACAGCTGGAGCGGGCATCCTCAGAGCGTAGGGCTCCATCCAGTGTCTGCAGGATGAGTTACTGAGAGCTCTGCTTCCATTTATAAATGAACCCTCAGAGAAAGCTTCCACAGCAAAGGAAAGTCATCCTCTTCAGTAACAGACAGTCACAGCCAGAACACAATCCTCAGCACAAGTCTCAGCTGCTCTGCCTGACAGGCAAACATCCAGGGGTGCTCCCAGCCCTTCCAGCCCTGTCTGCATTCAGACAAGGCTGGAGAGAGAATTGATGATGTTACAAGCAATAGGTGATCAGACTTTTTCAAAAATAGACCACAGTGACGTTCTTGGGTTTGAACTGTTGGACTTTTTTGGCAAAAGATGCCTTTTGAGCTAATCAGACTCAGGATTTGATCCTACTGCTTTAAAGATGTGAGTTTAAGCATAAGGATGTGCAAGCATTGTTAAGCAAAGCTTCCAGGTTCCTGTCTTACAATGAAAAATACTCTTCAGCCTTTTGATATGCAAAAGCCTGTTTCTGGAGTGAATATTGGGATGTTCTAAACCACACTCCAGTACAATCAGGTATGGCCCAGTCTGGAAACGCTGCTATCAACATAACACAACTGGATAAGCATATTTATCTACATGAAAAATTGTCCTTTAATCTTAGTTCCACCCCTTAAAATGTAGGTTGCATCTTAAGCTGTTCTGTGCTGTCGGAATAGGTGAAAGGAAGCTCCTTTGTACTCCTCATCTCTCATGCACAGAGCATTAGCACGTGCAATTAGGCGTGACATTTGGGTAAATATTGCTAGTGTTAACAGCCAAAGAACCCAGGAGACAGCGAGCAGGCAAAGGAAGGAGAACAAAGCCCTGCCGAGGCAGTTTTGTGCTGGCAAAAGTAACATACCAATCTGTGGATTATCATTTTCACCTCCACCTAGACTAAACTCCTGATATGTTGTCAGTTGTACTTACTATGAGTTTTACTCTTCATATTCAGCATTAACCTGGATTCTCAGGCATTTTATAAAACCCCAGCTACTTCCTGATTTCAATATCCTGAAATTCTTACTTTGTATGTACAAAATACTCATACTCACCAATTTTATCTAACACTGAACAGTTCAATACTAATGAGACGCTGAGAATGGGGATGCTCCCGTTTAAAGTTTGCACAGAGACAAAACAAAAATGCAAAACTAATACCTGTATGCAGAGATTTGCTGCTGGGCACCATTGGTTTAAAGGCTGTGCACTCTGACATGATCGTTCCATCACCAAGGACTGGACTGCAATCCCTTCATGCTTGCTGGGAATTCACACCCTGCGGATTTTCTGCCATTAATTACACTTGGGTTACTCAGCACCACAGCTCTGGGCAGTGCCTGTGCTCAGATCTGGGTTACTGGAGCTCGCCCTAAGGTCTTTTCCAAGAACAAAAGATACAGGTTGCAGTCAATTCTGAACGGCAAACTGCTTTGTCTTTTAAAGTGACACAAAGAATATTTTCTCTGCACATTAAGAAAATGCCCAAACCTTCCCCAAAGGTACCCAAATTACCCTGTACTTGAATGATTTGGTTGCTCAGGGTTTCTACTGTGAAACCACACAAGATTTGAGACTGAACAGTTTAGTTCAGTGCTTCCAGAGCAGAGACTGCTGGAGCTGCAGAGCCCATCCATCGTGGCTGGCTCACCTGCTGAGGGTGGCCCAGGAAGCCAAGACACTTCTTTCCAATGGCCACTTTGCAAAGCTGTGCTCATCTTTACAAAGGGCTGAGCTATTTTTTTTTCCTCTTTTGTGGCCTCCAGATGTTTTGGGGTAAGTTTTGAACATTACATATTGCATCCATATTTATATTTGAAATAAAAACACACAAAAGATTTTAAAATAAAACTTCTTGCTGGTTACTGGAGATGATTAACAGTGTGTAAAGACTGCAAATTGACGGAAACTGGGCTTTCAATTTTCATTCTGGTCAGTGTTGCAAAAACTGTGCTTTTAGCTTTGTTTTAATCAGTTATGAATTTGATCTTTTTTCTATTAATAAATGTGAGCTCCAGGACCACCACCACCAACTTCAGCTCCAATTGCTGAGATCTCACACCATCACCAGAGAAGGCCTGGTGTCAGAACATGTAATATTCAATATCTATTATCATATTTGTAAACTGTAGGTGTTTAAAAGTCATAAGCTTTTTTCCTGTTAAACCTGGCCTTTTGTAAGTGGGGAGCAATGGGCACTGGAGCTGCTCACACCATCATCTCATGTCAGGCTGAGGGCACTGGGGGTGGACCTCCCTGAGAAGTGCGCTTTCAAAATGCTGTTCTTGGGATCCTTCACCAAAGATTCTTAAAAAACCTGATCTGCCATGCAAGAAGATGAAATGTAAAAAATTTATAACTCTTGTTTTTCACTTCAGAGAAAACTGCATCTAAGGCTGGAAGCAAACACAGAACAATTTCCTTTCAGATAAGTTGTTCCTGTCAGCTTTCACACTGCAGAATCCTTAATGGCCATAGGATGGACTTGCAATGGTGAATAAGTTTAGGTTTGAGACATAATTTCATTTTCTACCAAACTCCTGGTTATTGTGGGGTTTCACAAGTGTCTGGAAATTTTTCCTCAATCTCAGAGTGGGAGTAAGAGGCTCATTTTCTGCAAACCCCTGAAGAAGTTCTTGCAGAGTTCCACCAAGCAGCCACGGGTAACACCAAGTCCCCTTTTCAGCCAATTTGTCTCTGTTCAGAAACTCGCATGTGCAAACCTTGCTCGTGGCACAGCTCCAGCACCATCTGCTCCCCTGTCTCCAGAGCACAGGCAGCGAGGAGCTCTGACAACTGAGGCTGGAACATACGGCGTGTTTATAGCACAGAGCCGCTGCACACGAGCAGGCCTTGAACGAGGGTGAGATGGTTTGCACTGTCCTTTCACATCCATTTCAGTATTTTCTGCTGTTTTGGTTGAGTACATTGGCTGTTGAGTTTAAAATTCAGAAAAAAAAGAAAATAATTCCTTGATGTTTCTCTAAAAAAACCACACATGTATTCAAGGAAGCTGTGTATTCAAGCTTCCACTTTGTGTGGAAAAGGACAAGCAGGGAAACAGAACTACTATTTTTAATACTCGAATATGTATGTCCAAATTATTTTGGCACAGGAAATGATTTGAAGAGTTACAGAACATTTGAGTTGTGCAGAATGGAGTTCTGCCCTAAGCTGTGGCTCTGCATTCAGCAGAGGGAAGGGGTGGACTGTCTCTGCATGGACACCTCGCTGTGCAGCCTCCAGAATCCCATCCACAGATCACTGCTGTGCACAGGAGGGAGCTCTGGAGTCACCCCCTGGGCAAGGCAAGGCCAGCTGAGCCTCTCAGTCTCCTGTGGCAGCTGCCAGAGACATAAACAACAAATAAAGCACTCCCTGTCCCTTATCATGTGCCCAGCTCGTGAGCCCAGCCCTGCCCTCCCAGACCAGAGCCATGGAAAGTGTGGATGATGCTCGACAAACTACAGCTCTGCCTTGCTTGGAGCCCTACTGAAGGCCATGTTTGTTCTTGAACAACCACTCAAATACCACACTTAACATCATGAGAGTGGGAAAACGTTCTTAATGTGAGAGAGATCCATTCTATTCCCTCTTTCAGAGCTTCTTCCACAGCATTTTTTGACTGTGACAAAAACATTGCTTGGATTCTCCTGAAAAGCATATGACCTCCAATAGTAAAAGGGCTGTTTAAAGAAAGGTTATTTCTACAGCAGTCACCAGTTGTTATGGACGGTGATTTCACAGCACCTGCAGAAGGAACAAGGAAAGAGCCAGCAGCTCTGCAGGCAGCATGGCCAGCCCAGGGCAGATGTGGCACCTCTGTGAGCACCTGAGGGCTCCAAGAGAGCGCTCATTTTCACCACAGAACTTCTGTACCTGGCACACAGAGCTGCACCCCAAACAACGTGGGGCATCTGTTCTAGCACAGAATAAGATACAAAACCAGGGAGAAAGTTGGGTACATGAACTACCGGAGTGTTTGCTCACTACTGTTGAGTTTGGACAAACCTATTGGGAACTGGGAGCAGTGAGAAACCTGTCAGTATTTACAAGCTTCTGGAACAGCTCCATTCCTTAATCGTTTCTAAGCTCCAAGTAAGCAAGAAAGGACAAATGAACAGCTCTGACAACACAGTGACTGACAACGTGTTAACATTTTTAAAGCACTCCAAGGGCGCTTTCCAAATAGGTTTTGGAAGGTGAAAGAAATGAACAGAATGCGGTGTGTGCAGCCAGAAGCACCGTGTGATGGCAGCTTCAGTGATTCTTCTGCAGTACTGAACATTCTTTGACTTGCAGAAACTCAAACAATCTGTCTCTGAAGAAATAGCTCCAGGATGTTGCGACAGGAAGGAAATGGACTGTGTAAATGCTGGAGCATCTTATGGAACCGAGAGATGCTCTGCCTAGGGAAAACTGATTGGGAAACATTTAAGTAATCCACGTGTCCAAAGAACAGGATTGATATGCTCTGGAGCACAGAAAGCTGGTAGAGTTGAAATTACAAAGAGACATACATCTGCAGCCCTGTATCCATTGCAGAGTCACCTGATGTGATGCTATTTGCTGTGTGAGCTCTGATGTAGCAAAATACAGCCACAGACAGGCCCTTCACTGTGCCCCAGTGTTAGTTTTGATGTTTAACCCACCAGCACTGAACTCTGGGAATAACAGGGGCTGTCCAGGTTAATTCCTAAAGCAAAGTAGGAAGGAGCAAAGAGCAAGTGCTCCATGAGCAGTTATGGGGCTTACCAAGGCCAGTCCCCTCTACATTCCAAGCAAAGAACAAAATTAAATGCACTTGGAAATTCAATTTGACAGCTGTGAGCACTGCTCTGTGAATACTGGAATGAGACCATTTTGTCCCCAAGAAAAGTCCTGAGTTTCTTGTAGGTGTTGAACTGTAAATATTGAAGCTGCATTGACCAATGGTGTCCAATGAAAAGGGAATTTATCCACTCTAGGCACCAGCCAAAGCCTATAATTTTTCCTCAGAAAATTCTCTGTTGATAGCACTCACAAGAGCTTTCCCACGTCGATATTTTTGACAATGCTGCTTCTATTATCAGAATAAAAAACACACCCATTTTCGCTATTGTGAGTGTTGCAACCACAAATTTATTCTCTCTATTAAACTGTCAGTAACTTTTCACTGAAAATGTTCTTATCTTCTGGAATCTGGCTGCCTCCATCTGAGCTGAGAAATAAGTGGAAATGATCGATCCAAACTCCCAGAAATCACTAACTTAGTGAAAAGTTTTCATACTATGTAACCAGTGATACACCTTCAAAATGCTCCGTTTACCCACCACCCAAGGCATGTGCAGAGGATGAACTTTTCTACTTATGTTCTAGCACTATCCACACATTTAGAGATGACATCTGACTCAAACTCACACAAACATCTAAGCAACAAGTTACTAACACACACACTGTGCTAACAAAACAGCAAAAGCAGGGGGGTGTTGGACACTTTCTCTGAAAAAGGAGGAATTGATACTTTGAGTAGGGCCTGAATTCCACACGCTCCTGGTCCTGGGGTTTGGCTTGACTTTTGCAGCCCTCAGTAGCATTTTGATTACATTTTCTTACTCATTATACCTCAAGGGTCTCTTACTGAAGCAGAAAAGTTCTGGAATCATTTGGGAAACAAAGTATGTTGGGTTAAGTAGGAATTCTAAGAGCCAAGTGAATCTGAAAGTGGTAATACCTGAGAGTGCCATCTTGTGTTAATTCCAAGGGATTGGGGAGCGCTATCTGAGAGTTAGGTCCTGCAGCAGCTTCAGGAAGGCTCTGCCAGAAGGGCCATACAGAAATTCAGGTTATGTTTCACTGATTGATTGTAATCCAGGTACTGTTTGAAGTGAACAGTGAGTCACATCCACGACAGCTAACAGTCTATACACATGGCAGCCTACTACACTGGTGGGAAACGGTGCCAAAATAACTAAGAGGCAATTCCAAAACAAGCCAAGGCAGACCCGGATCCATATTTAGCTTGAAATTACAGAGTAGCAGGAAAAAATGCCAGGTTGTCAGCTTTTTATGCTTTGCTCCATGGAACACTGACAACAAGCACAGCTGGAAACCAAAGGTGGGGCAGAGGGCAGGGCAGGGTTTGGAAGGAGCTGGGAAGCCCAAGGTTGAAGTCAGTGGGGTGGAAGTTTGGGAGGTGGCTGAGCCCTCAGGAGGCAGTGTCTGTGAGGGGAAGGCAGTGTCTGTGAGGGGAAGGCAGTGTCTCTCAGGGGAAGGCAGTGTCTGTGAGGGGAAGGCAGTGTCTCTGAGGGGAAGGCAGTGTCTGTGAGGGGAAGGCAGTGTCTGTGAGGGGAAGGCAGTGTCTGTGAGGGGAAGGCAGTGTCTGTGAGGGGAAGGCAGTGTCTCTGAGGGGAAGGCAGTGTCTGTGAGGGGAAGGCAGTGTCTCTGAGGGGAAGGCAGTGTCTCTGAGGGGAAGGCAGTGTCTCTCAGGGGAAGGCAGTGTCTCTGAGGGGAAAGCAGTGTCTCTGAGGGGAAGGCAGTGTCTCTCAGGGGAAGGCAGTGTCTGTGAGGGGAAGGCAGTGTCTGTGAGGGGAAGGCAGTGTCTGTGAGGGGAAGGCAGTGTCTCTCAGGGGAAGGCAGTGTCTGTGAGGGGAAGGCAGTGTCTCTGAGGGGAAGGCAGTGTCTCTCAGGGGAAGGCAGTGTCTGTGAGGGGAAGGCAGTGTCTCTGAGGGGAAGGCAGTGTCTCTCAGGGGAAGGCAGTGTCTCTCAGGGGAAGGCAGTGTCTCTGAGGGGAAGGCAGTGTCTCTGAGGGGAAGGCAGTGTCTCTGAGGGGAAGGCAGTGTCTCTGAGGGGAAGGCAGTGTCTCTCAGGGGAAGGCAGTGTCTCTGAGGGGAAGGCAGTGTCTGTGAGGGGAAGGCAGTGTCTCTCAGGGGAAGGCAGTGTCTGTGAGGGGAAGGCAGTGTCTGTGAGGGGAAGGCAGTGTCTCTGAGGGGAAGGCAGTGTCTCTGAGGGGAAGGCAGTGTCTCTCAGGGGAAGGCAGTGTCCCTGCAGATGGGGAGGCTCTCCAGCCAGGCCAAGCCCATGGCTGTGGCTCTGCTGTGTTCCAGGAAGGAGGGGATGGGAGCACGTTCCACAGCCAGCTGGAGGATGGCTGAAGCCACCAGCAGCCACAGCAGCCGAAGGCAAATGTCTTTAGACAAGCAGAACTAATGAAAGGACTGAGGGCCGGCAGACGATCGCCGCCAGTGCCAAGGTCTCTGAGGAGAGCCACACAGCTCTGACTCTGTCCAGCTGAGCTGACAGCTTGTATGACTTTCAAATTCTTGCATTGGTGGAGATTTTTAATCATCTCTTAGTGCTGTACGGTTCTGGGAGAAGCAGAGGAGGGAACTGCGTCTTCAGACAGGTCCCACAAAAGCCTTTGGTACTTTCAGTTCTGCAGAGAACTGAAATGCCCAGCCAGGGCATTAACTTCAGATCATTCAAGTTGATCGTGGATATTTGCAGTCTTCCAAACAGCATATTCCAAGCATACAATTAGCATGAGTCATTAATCCTCCCATCCCCTGACAGCACAGTCAGATCTCTGGTTTTCACACAAGGGAGTTGCAGTAGTCATACACTTTGATAAGAAGGAAATTAAGTATTAAAAAAGAAGAGTTTTTTTGACTGTTTAGCCACTTAGCTAGAGATAAACACACAATGCATGGTCAGAGTTGAAATCCTCATTCCCAGCAGTGAGGGTACAGGCTACAGGCACCTCACAGCAACACTTTATTCAGGATGAGGGGTTCTGCAGCTCAGATTGTCTCTGCTCTGCAGCATTAGCGTGCTGTCTGCCTGCAGAACCCAGCCCCAAAGCCACACGTCTGCGGAGGTGCCGCCCCACAACAACCCACAGACCCACACTGGGGTTCCCCAGTGAGTGATCCTCACCATCCAACTCCTCTGGAAAGCCCCTGCTCTGTTCTGCTGGAACTAAATACAAAGAGAAGTGGCCCATGTGCACTAATTAGGAAAACAGCTACGAGTAGATGAACACTAATCAGGGCTGCCATAACCTGATTTTGTGGATCACCTTAAGTACAATTTAAATGACAGGTTTTTATTAAGGTTCCCTTCTGATGATCTTGATTCTTAAGCTTATGCAGGGAGCAGCACACAGGGATCTTGATCCCATCTGAAGCCTCTGGAATTACTGGGATACAAAAGTAATAAAACAGTACAAGGCCAATACAGCACTGAAGGTTTAGCCCTTCACAAAATCAAGACCATCTGATATTTTTAAAGAAATATTTTGCTTGCTTTTCAACAGTTAGTTTTACCAACATATTTCCCAAGAAAATGGATTTTTTTCTACTGTCTGTTTATAATACATCAGTATATGCCCATGTCTTCATATATTGAACTTAGAAAATATTTTTTAAAATCAGTCCCTTGCATATCATCAGACAAGGGAATGCAAATAGTGGAGATTTGTTTCTGTACTCATTTTCCACATTTAATGTATCTTCTAAATTAAGGGTCATAAGCTGTAGCAAATACAGAGTTTAAAATCCAATTCATTAGCTCTATGAGCCAGCAGCAACCCTTATGATCATTTCAGGCATTGTAGAAAGAATGTAAGTGCTTTGGGAAGGAAAATGTCTTGGATTTTAAAATCTATTTGCCACTTCTGCATTAAGCAACAGCTGTTGTCAGAGTTTTAATGCTAACTTGAATCACAGAAGAAAATGTTAAACGAGTGCTTTAAAATTCCAGTAGAATTGGAGTCCAGCTGTACTATGGAATACAAGAAATTTTCCTGTTCCTTCGCCAGATCAGCTGCTGAGGCTTTTGGAATAACATCCCTATCAGAAGGCCTGAGGCAATGGAACCTTTTCCCTACTACTGCACACAAACATGGGAGCTGTTTCTCTTTCAGATAAAAAGCCAAAACCAAGCAAAAGAATCTGCTGAGTGTCAGTTCATGGGCAGCGGTGCTTTCTGTCCCCAGCAGAGCCAGGAAGGAGCCCCAGGGCTGGGCTGAGCCCTCCTCACGGGGCTGCTGCACAAGCCATGCACTAAACCCAGGCAATCGGCCAGAAACAAACAAAAATATCACATAAAATTGCACCAAGAGCAGTGTGTATGTAGGTAGGAGAGCAAATCCTCGCTGTGAGCCATCCCGAACATTTTGCAGCTCAGGAATCTCGTGCTCTTCTGTCATTCTGCAGGCTTTGCTGCTGGATCTTGTCAGCTCTGGTGTTAACAGATGCTGATTACTCTTCTGCAGATCTTGTCAGACCCTGCTTGTACCCACTGCTCAGCCCTCACACACATTGTACTGGGAAATCATTTGGCCATATGGAAAAATACCACAGACAAGAAAGTGTTAAAAACCAGAAAGTCTTGGGAAAATCTGGCAAGTGGAAACATTTCCACTGTCATTCTGACTATATGAAATTGCTGTAGCTTGGTACATGCAACAAAGCACGTCATAGAACTATTAACACAACATCTTGACATTTTGATTTCCAGACTCAGTGAGGTATGGTTGTTTTCTGTGCTAAATTCATCCAGTTTATCTCTGAGTTCACCTCACTTTTCACCTGTAGCTTCCTTCATTCTCTTGCAATAATCCATCTCCATGCATTCTTTCTCTCAGTTACTCTCCTCCTCCTTCTGCATCTCTACTATTTGAGGAATCTATTCAGTTTCCTTTGCTGGTACAATTGCTGATTTTTAATGCCTGTCCCTGTGTTCTGTGTGACGAGTTCTCTCTCCCGTGGTGGCCACAGACAGGACCCATGTGCACATGGAACAGTGGCCAGCAGGGGCCTGGAGCCTTTAGCTGTCCATGCCTGGGCTAGGTGAGCACCACACCACGTTTTGTCTCCTGCTGAACATCTTGGAGCCTGCTGGAGAGTGAGAAATATTCATCCTCTTTGGGAGATTTTTGACTATTTTCCCACTTTCAGCATACATAAAAATACTTTTGAAAGCTCCCCTTGGGATTTCTATCTCCAGTTTTCTTATAAAAATTTTAAACAAGCACACTCTCAACAGAGAACTAAGACACATTAGGATGTCCTGCCTTGGTAACCCAAGGAGATGCCTCATGCCCAGCCCCACAGGGCCCCCAGGCCATGGCCAGAACCCCCCGTTTCTGCGAGACCCTGTCCCCAGAGAGCTGCTCTAAGGCAGCAGCACGGCTGGTACATCACTCAGCCACATCAACACCAGTGGCACAGGAACCATTTGCATGTCAAATTCACAAATTAAACATGTGAACAGATGACAAGTGAACATCTTGATTCACACTGTGTTTCTCCTGCTTGTCAGCTCCTGGCAGTTAAGAACAGTCACTCCAAAAAGTGCTAAAAATAACACACAGTCAGGCCCTGCCTTCAAATTCTTTTCTTCCAATTTTGCTTTGATATTCTGCTCGACACTGCTAATAATGAAGTTAACGTGGCCCAGAAACCGTTGCTATAATTTTAAAATAATCTCAGAAATACATCTGACCCATGAGCAGATGGAAGGGCAGAAGGAGATGCAAACATCCAGCTAAGCCATGTTATCAGTCCAGACTGTTGCTCAGGTGACATCAAGACAGCATAAAGTATGAAAGTACAAAGACTCAAAGACTAATTTGGGTCTGACCCTTGTCAGGGAGAAGTGCAGATCCACTTGCTCACTCCTAGGATTAAGGAGAGTTTCCTGAAGGCTGTCCCTGTTTCTCTTGTGCCACATGACATGCTGTACGAGGTGTTCTACACCATGATCTCACACATTTTCTTTACAGCCTTTTAAAATTTCTCCAAACTATAATGGTTTCCCCACCCCTTCTCCTCCTTGGATAACAGACTCCTTCTCTTGCCACACAGAAAAGACTCCTGTGATCTCCCGTGGTCCATGTCCAGCAGTCTCCTTTTGTCTGCCCACGCACTCAGAGCAGGGAGCCACAGGGGTTGGCTCCTTCTTTCCTTCGCTTTCCAGGGATTTCACAGAGCAGCCCCAGCTTCCTGCCCTGGCTCTGGCTCCTGCAAAGGCTCCCCGGTGTCTCCTGAGCACATTTCACGGCCGGCACAGCCGCGAGGCACAGCCGACATCCTGCGGGAGGAAAACCATTCCTCACAGCCAGCGTCACGCTCCGGGACAGCTACACCCAGCAGCTCTGGAATTACCGGCTGTGAAATAAAATTTCCACTGAATTAAGCCCAATTGATGCTCAGAATTTTTGATGTAGCTCTAGAGTCTTGACAATTCTGCCACAAAATTCATGGAACACAGATGTATTGGGAAGAATTCAATCAGATGAAACACTGTGTGCTCAAAACTACAATTGCTGAAGTCCAAGTCCCCGTCTAAAAGTGAAAATTAATAAATGGAAACGTCCTTTTCCAAATGTGACAAATGATTATTACACTCTGCCTGAGGGAATCCTGATCTTATTGTTCAAGTGAGTAAGCACGAGGCAGATTAACAATGTCTCCTAAACATTAGTTTTGAAGGCTGATTGTAATTCCAACCAGGGAAAGGGGTTATCCCAATGCCAGTTGTGCACTGTCAGTTTCTGAGCAGAATTACCATGCTATTAGTGTTTCTATGTGTAAAATTCTTGTCAAAACAGACTTGTAGTTTTTGGAAGAAAATAAGAGGCAAATACAAAATCATCAAGGGTTTAAATGAAATATCTCCTTGGAGTGAAATATTGTCTAAAATATCACATTTCATACAATGTGTTAAGACACACCCTGCTCTACACTTGGCACCTGGTATACCAATTTTATTTAATATTATGTGTAGCTGACATATTCTAACTGCAAAGGGAAGCTGGTCTGTAATTCTGAAGCTACTGAACATTTCAAGTCCTGCCCAAGAGCAGCAGCATATTTACAGATTTCCAAGTGCTGTTAAGGTGAGCATTTCTGAAATAATATAATAATAGAAATAAATAGCATTGACTAAGTAAGCTGTAGGAGAATATAATGTTATTTCTATTTATGATGAACTGTCCATTAATACAGTAATGAGTAACATAGTAATACAATAACACAGCTGTAAATATTAATTTTATAACTTCAAAATATACAACGAACTAAAAAGGAAGAGATGAATTCACTGTGAACAGCATAACAGCCAAAGACTTTTACAGCAAGTTTTAAAAGCTACTGTGGAAGCTGACTTTATAGCAACTATCACATTTATTTCACACATATTGTTTCTGTGGCATCATCAACGGAATACGAAATCCACAGTGCCTTTTTTGTTTAATTATGAAAATGACAATTTATACCAATGGCATACAGACAAAAGCAAAAGATATCAAAAGACTTTAATTAGAATTTAGTTCTTTACTGATCCTGATATTCCTGCCTCTTTATGCCATAGGTTTATGTTGTATTGGTAAAAAAAGTAGGCAAGATACCACAGATTTAGAGAGAACTGGTGATTGCTGAATGCTAAATTGAGAGATGCATTTTGCAGAAGAAAATTCCCCAATACTTGTAGCAATAATAATAAATAAATCTCATCATTGAAATCACCCTGATTAAAACATAGGATCATCAATCTTGCCAAGACTGCATTTGTAGATTTTGATTTTTAGACCATAATTTTTTTTCACACTGAATGAGGAGATTAAAGTAAAGCAATTTCTTCTGCTCTCTAGAGAAGCTGGGTACCTGAAGTGTTTGCACCAATAGCTCCAACACCTGCCACAGCACCTCACTGCACACCCCCAAAGCAACCAGGCTGAGATTCACCTGGGTTAAGGTGAATCTCTAAAAGGTTAGTGGGGATGGTGACCCCTGCTGAGCATGACACAGGAAAAGATCAATGTAGCTTTTCCTGATCTACATGAAATTAAAAACTGCAGAGGATAAAGCCTTTACGCTGATCTTTACTGAATGACTACACACAAAATAAATATCTCAACTGACTTGCTCATCTTTGATTTTTTTTAAACTAATAAACAGTTTAGAAACATCTTCTAGGAAAAGGAGATTGCACAAAATATTTTTGGCACCTTGGACAATGCAACTGACCAAAAAGGGATGAACATCACTAGCCAATAAAGAAATTAAACCTCATCTCCATTGCTCCAATTTGCCATCTATTTCTAAAAATGGATCCTCATAAATGGCAATAGGATGTAACAGAGCAGCAGAAAAACCGGTCTCAGGAGACCTGAATCTTGCATTGCACTCTGCCTTTTCTTCCCTACAAATTTAACTCCTCCTTGCTTTACTTCTTCCTCTGCACATGGAAATGATAGCACTAATCCCTTTTCTTTTGTCAGACATGCTGAAATTGGCTGGGAGGGAAGAGCAGCCCAGAGAAGGCAGTGCAGTGAGCTGTGTGCTGTGTGCTGGGTGCCGTGGTTCTCATGGCACACTGACCCAGCACGGGCCATGCCCGGGGGGACAGGGCACAGACCTTGTCACACACAGCACTTCCACCCTTGCCGCTTTCAATGGCCTCTGGTTTTCTTCGTGACACCGTTTTCCAAAAGGAAATATGTTTCCTTTTCAACAGAGATACGTTTCTTACCAAGGAAACCACAGTGTCACACTTTTCCTGAGCAGACAGGAACACAGCAGCATATGTCCAACCAGAACTTCACCAGGGTGTTCCTGAGGCCGGTCACAGCCCTGCTCAGGGGATGCTGAACTCCCACTGGGGCCGTGGAAAGGGGCACTGCATCTTCAAAGGAAACAGATTTACTTCAGAAAGGGGCAAGAAGTTGAAGAAACATCTGTAAAGACTGATAATAGACTGACTTCCTGAAATTCTTTTACAACTACTGCTTTGAAAAGCAGGAAGTATGGGCAAGAGAAGGAAAGAAAGTTGCAAATAAAGGAAGAAATCTTTCTCACCCCCAGAATTGCCTGGATTGCTGAGTGGCACTGGAGATGTGACTGGAGGTGTCCTTAGTGGGATGTCTCAATCCTGATGACACAAAGAGGCAGCGGTGTGGCTGCTGCCACCTGCCAGCTCTCCCCCTGGCTGCAGGGTAGCAGGAGGAGTGCTGGTGGCACAGTGCACGTCCCCAGGGCACAGCTGGGCTGCAGCAGGGCTGAACAAGCCTTTACCGAGGCACACTCACAGCCAGTCACTGCAGCCCAAGGTGGCACTGGAAAAATGAACACTGACTGACAAGGAATGCCAACTCTCCAAAGCTGTACTGGACCTAAGAGGATGAGGGTCTGTTGATTACGGTATTTCGTCCCTAAATATCGAATTTCAGGGTATAAAGTGACAAAAGTGTATACAGATGCAGATACACTGTTTCCTCCTCTCTGTATACATACTTGAATAAATATTACACAAACTTAGCAGGTCCCCTCTATAATTTGGTCTTTAAAAAAAAATCCAATTAATTCCTCTCAAGATTAATTGCAAATCTTGCAATTTGCTGTGGAAGACAAACTTGGCCAAAATTACCCTCTTGCTTCTCCTTTTTCTAAGGAAATGCAATTTTTCTATTAATAACTGCTGTAGCACAAACCAGACTTTATCCCATGCTGACAGACAAATCTGAGTTAAAAAGGGATCTAAGTTACACTTCCCAATAAATCCTCCAAAGAGGCCATTTGACTTTTTTCTCTCCTGTGCTTTATAAAACTTCTCCAACTCCTAAATCTGCACAGCTTCTCTGAATCCTTTCACTGTGCATGCTCTAAATAATCCCAAGTGTTTTCCTCCCAGTGCAGGCAGGCCCTTTGCCATGGGGCCGTGCTGCAGGTGAAGCACAGCTGCTTCCACCTTCCCTGCTCCTGCTGCTGCTCCAGGCAGGCACATTGGAACCCACAACTCCACTGAAGTGAAGCAATTCGTTTTTAACAGTGAGGTTATTAAGGTGCAGCAAAACATCTGTGAAATAAAGCAATCATCCTTCCTTCTCTAGCATAAAACATACCTGCTTTACTCTTCTTCCCTTTCTTTATAAGGAGAATCAATAGTTCTCTATTGGATAAATCCCTGCCCAGCAAACCAGATTGTGTTTCTGCAGACGGTTGATAGCTCAGTCTGACTTAATGGTCTTGAGCCATATTGACTTCCACATTTTAACACAGGAACGCTGCAATAAATACCAAGAACAGTAAAAACATGTGAGATTTTTCTCTGTATCTCTAAATAAAGGAAATTGATAAAATATACTTGAGCAAAGCAGAGATTTATTTGTTTATTTATTTATTTACTGCCATTTTAAACTGTCTGTGTTTCTCCTAAACTCTCTAGAGTTTATTTAGCAATACCATTTGGAAAGAACAAAACATTCAAACAAAGATGTTGGCTGCAACCAAGATACATCTTCCTTCCCCCAAAGAAAAACTGAGATTTTCTCCAAACCTCCTAATGTTTTGTGAGAATAAACAATCTCCTGGTTGTCCCCCACTGAGGGAAGTACGATCCTGGTGAGGGGCCACATGCTGGCCTCTGCCAGAGCCACTGCTCTGCTCCTGGGTGGAACCAGGCCCCAGAACTGCACACTAGGTAAATTCAACTAATAAGATCTTCTACAGTAGCTCATATTCTTGCATCAAACTGCACCAAAAGGAAACAGAAGCCAATATTGCCTATTAAGCAGAGACAGGCTAATAGCAAGGAAAACAATTAGTAACTATTATGCAAATTCTGAATTGGCTTTTCTATTCAGCCATTTTTTGGCATCCATGAAAATGGCTTTTGTTCACACTAATATTTGGGAAAGAGGTTTTATTTATGCAAATACATGCATTTAAAAAAAAACCCAACCAAATTGCATGTAAATGAGTGTATTTGTGCATCAATTAGTGAATTTGAGTTTTCTCTGCTGCAAATACACATCCATTTCAAATGGTTGCAAATGACTCGTGAGAGGGACAGGAAAACATAAATGAGTTCATTTTCCTGAGCACTTGACAGACACCAAACTGCCCATTGTGGAAGAGATGGGGGAGCTCTACAGATGGATAAAGACAGCAGCACAAAGCAGCATAGTCTACAGAACTGTAATTCTTAGTCAACCTTTTAAGTCTTCTGAAACACAAGAGAACAAATGGTATTCCAAAAAGTCCAAGTTTATTCTGCCTGTGTTCTGCTGGCATGCTAAAAATACTCACTGAAAAGGGCATCAGAGATGTAACTAGACAGATACTTCAAAAGTGACAGTCAATGGAGAACAGATTGCTACTGAGACCAATCCCAGCTTATAGGATTCCTCTTCTATCAGTTAGAAGATACAAAAGGCCAATAAATCAAGGTGTAGCAACAAGCTCACGAATAAATTCCATTAATTTTATTTTTAGCTTTTTCCTGAAGAGAGGCAGATGCCCCCCATATGGTGCCACCACAGCAGAGAGGTTTGCATCAAGGGCTGAGAAGGGGAAGCTGCTCCTGGCCTTTGCTCCTCCTGTTTTTGGAGGTGAAGAGCGAGTTCAGAGGTGCCTCGCAAGCCTTGTGCTGCCATCTGAACACAGACTGGGCCAGCTGGTGTGTGAGCAGGGCCCTCCCAGCTGGCTCCCTTCAGAAACACAGCCCTGTCACGGGGCAGCCACCCAGCCAGGGCTGCCACCGGCTCCAGGACAGCCAAAATGTCCCAGGCACCTGAGCCTATCAAAGGTGATGGCTTAGATGCAACATGGAATTCCCTCCTGGTCCATCCTCCACTCAGAAGAAACTCCTGAGAGAGAGATACTCACTTCATACATTCCTTCCCATGTCCATTGCCTGCAGAAGACTTTGCTCACTTCCACTGGAAGTGCAGGAGTAAGGGTGCAGTAATTTTCCCAGTGAGTGGCCCCATGGTTAAACTGCCCATCAGGTAACAGGCAGCAATCCCAGCTCAGAGCGTGCAGTGCTTAGTCCATGAGCACCAAATAATGTGTTGAATACACAAATCTCTATTTTTTTGGCCTCATTTACATTACTGCTGCATATTGAATTATCTTAAAAAATACCAACAACATATCTCTTGAAAGTCAAACATGCCACAATCTCTGTTCCATTCTGGTAGTGCATCCCTTAAATTTGGGGTTATGAAATTCAGATTCCTTCTTGCACCAGAATGATTTCACAGAGGTGTCTGTCTTTGCCAGTGTACTGAAATTTCTCTCCCAAACTCAGTCACCAAAGCCCAGTTCTAATCCAGTTCACACAGGGTTTCCAGCAGCTTGGCAGGTACATGGCACACATCTGACCCTGGATAAAGCACATCCATTCCTATGCCTCAGGCAGTGGCATCACTAGCAGTCTCATTTGGGGTGACTATAGCTTTAGAAGGAAGGATCAAAAAACACTTTATGAATTTCCTGCCTACAAAGATTATGGATTAGGCATGTGAAAGCATTTATTTACTTAAATAAAATACTCTTAATTTTGTAGTCTCTTGCTTTTACACACTGCAATTAGAGCAAAGTAGCTGATTTGCTTCAGCAAATATTCAGGTATTCCTTCAGTATCCCATCCACTGTCTGGGGAGGTTTTTATTCCCTCAAAAATCCCCACATTTCTTTAAACAGGAATATAAAACACACAGTGGATATTTAAAAAAAAAATTGAAACTGTTCAGGCAATAATATTCTCATCTGATCTTAATAGTGCTGTTTATGCAGCATATATAATTAAAAGCATTTTCAGTATCAGTTTAATTAATCTCAGAAGTTCAGTATTCAAAGAGCAGAGGAAATAAGCTTTTGCTGCTCATTATATATCATGAAATTATATGATGAAGACATCCAATCATAATTATGTGCCACAATAATAATTCTGTGTCAGAGAAGTTCCATGATCTAGAGGAAATAAAAAGGCATGCCTTGAACAGTTTGCCTCAGGGTGTGAAAGGGCGATTGCAGAGAGCCTTGGAATGCTGCTGAAAGGAGAGGAGAAAGCAGGATGGGGCCGGGAGGATCTCGGCACAGGGAGAGCTCACAAACGTGTTCTCCCTGTGTCAGCTGGGAACCAGTTCCCACCCCAGCGGCAGGGTGGGGGTGACTGGACACATTAAGGCAGAAAACATTTACACCCAGAATAGGAGGAAAGTGTGAGCATCAGGAAGCCATTCAGAACTACTCATTGGTTAAGTTATTCCCCAGCTTGTAGTTCACAACTGCTCCAAACCAGAAATCCCTTCATATTCAACAACCCTGTCCTCAAAACCTGACTATTTAAGCTAGAATACCTGAAAGCAGTAAGAGTTACACATCGAAAATCAATGTGTTAATTGATTTTGACAACCACATCTTCACTAGCTGTTCCAACAGCTATGGTGCACTGCATGTTTACTGAATTAAAAGAGAAAAGTGACTAAAACATGCTACAGCTTTCCATATACTATCTGTATGGTGAAAGGTCAGAGGGGCTGCTGCCAGCTCATTTGCCAGACATCACACAGTGCAGTCAACAGAGAGCAAAGAACTCGTGTGTTTTGCTGTAATTATGCACATAGAAAATCCTGAACACAGGTTACTAATAAAACATGAACTCCTGTAATTATGCCCACACAATTAGATAATTATTTTATCTGTCTGTCTCCTGCTAACCACCGTGTGACACCCAGCAGTGTGTACTGCAGAGAGAATCAACCTGATCTGGCTGGACCCCCAACGAGAACTGCACAGAAGCCATTTGCCAGGCTAAGTAATTTAAACTGTCTAATTTTAAGTGTATGCATTTGAGCCAAATGCTCTTCAAGGCCCCTCAGAAATTCTGAGGTAAAATTGTGATGGTAAATTAAATCTTTGAAGCCTACCTGGCTTCAACAGCCAGGGAATCCATCCAGGACTCAGTGTGAATTGACTCTTCCACCAAGGAGTTTGGTGTTGCTATAGGAAGTGAGAACTGTGATTATAAAACCAGGAAAAATGCAAGAGTAATAAGGATTGAAAACAAGACAAGAAATCCTACCATTCCAATACATACATCAATCATTCACCATGCAAAATACCAGCTGAAATAATTGCTTCATCTTAAATCCCAGCTCAGAATACAGAGTATACCTAAGGCCACAGAAAAAACTGCAGCTAAAAAAGCAGCGATAGCTCTTGGAAAAGGGAAGCAAGTGGCTCCTGGACAGCACTGAAGGTCACATGCTGAAAGCTGAGCATTGGAAGGATGTCCCCAGATGAGGTACAGTCAGCCTGGGCTATTTCTCACTGTACAAACCACTGAGATGAAAAATTTTTCAAATGTAAAAATCAAGATGGGTTACATAGTAAATCAAAATGAGAATTATAATGGGTTACACATGCAAGAAGTTGGGCCAGTCAGTAAAAAACACACTGCAGAGGCTGTAACAACTTCTGCATCAACCATCAGCAACTTGATCCTTCATTTCTGGTAGGCATCTGTCTCCACTCTAAGCCACTGTCTCTCAAACCACTCCAAGTACTGGTGATAATGGACTACACACACACTGGAACAGCAGCATCCTTATTCTCTAATATTATCCCAAATATGCCATCCCTTTTTCCTCGTTGTTCCAGTTACAGCTAACCCTTATAATTTCAGTATTATTCCCTCAGCAAAGGAACAGAACATGCCATTCCTAACAAGCTGGCAGGAAAACCAGCAGAATTCATTCTTCCTTGAAAAGCCACAGTGACTTTTGCTAAAGCAATAGTGACTTTTGCTTAAAATAAACCATTAAGGAAGCAATAATGATCAGATTTTATGAATTCCCACAGAGGTAAAAATCTCTTCAGTTTCTATCCTTTTGAGGGTTTTATGCCAGTATAATCCAGGTGCTGTAATGGCCTGCAGGGTGGGGAGCAGGTCATTAATGCTCAGCTCCCTGGTGCTAAACTGGCTCTTACTGTACCCCTAAATTTCATACACTGTTGCCATGAGCACAGTGTGCATATGGTACATTAGATAAATAAAATTAATTAACCTTGGACTTGGGATTCTTAACTTCCTATGCATAACATTTGGGAAAACAGTTCCTCAGAAGCTCTCTAACCCATTTTTACATCCTCTTGGACCCTGTGGCTATGCTAACCTACAGGTTCCTTTAGCCCCAGGTTGTTACACCACCTCAATATAAAAATAGCCTTCTGCCGAAACAAATAATGTTATTTTTCACTGCAAAGAAAGCACAGAAAGCATCAGTGTCCCCAGGCAGTCTCCAGGGTGCTAAACGTGCTATTTCAGTTTGGTACTGCATGTACTGTGAACACACTCAGTACTCCCACACGGAGTGCTGTCTGATACATTCTGGTTGGAGAGTTCTCCAGGCACCAGGAGCTCTTTCCTTCCCTACCAGGAAATTCCAGGAGTCAGCTAACCAGTACTGGTTAAATAAAGCCTTTGCCCTTGCTGGGCATATAAAGGAATACTCCCATACTTACCCCCAAAATGTGTGCCTGGGAGCTGTAAATCCCACCTGTTTGTAAGGAATTTTCACCCCTGCACTGCAAGTGACCTCAAAAGCCTTTGAGGGGGTCCCAGCATCTTTCCTTCTGCAGAATTTATTGGCTCCTGGGGAACTCCTACACCTCTAAGCTATCCTGTCCTGTCAGGGCACTGGAGATGAGCGAGGAAAGGAGGAAAGCAGAACCTTGCAGCTGGTTCCGTGGGCTCTGGAGAGGAAACACGTTCCAGCTGCTGTGGCAGCTCATGGAGCCGCTGCCCGCTGTGCCAGCCTGCCCTCCCCACTGCACTCGCTCAGCCCAGGGCTGGCTGGGCACACCCTGCCCCAGAACTCTTCTCCACTCACACTAACGCTGACAGCTCCATTCTGGAACGGTTCATTCGGGCTGTCAGACACCTCAGCCACGTGCTCTGTTTGACAGTATTCACTTTCTAGGCCTTCCTTATTCATCAGGATTTCATTCCAGTGTCTCACTAAACAGAGAAATCTGAATTCAGGCCCTTTGTGCAGAGAACATGGATAAGCTTGGAAGGAATGACCCTTATGGAAAGCGTGCCTTTTGAAGAGCTGTAATACAGGAAGAACTTCCTGAGCAGGCCAGTGCAGTTCAAGTGTGATGTCAGGGTCATTATTCCAAGTTCTCACCAAAACATCCTGGATCAATGCAGACATAGAAAATGAAAAACCTTTATCAGGAAAGCCTGATGGAGGTCACGGCCTCTTGGCTTTTGCCTTATCTACCACTGTTATCTTCTGTTCCACACAAACCGCTGTAACAGTTTTAATTAAGTTTCAGATGCAAATGTTCTCTATTTTAAAACAGAAAATAGGCATAATTGGATGTAAGACTCAGTATTCTCTAAAATCCTTTAACTGATCTTAATAGAGCTGCAATTTCACCTTTCTTTTGATAGATGACCAGTACTGATGTTAGATTTATACTTGTGAAGAGTACAAGTCAGAGTGAAGGAGAAGGAGGACTGCCCAAAACTCCCAGTGCCTCAGGAGGGGACAAGACCGGAGAAACATTTCTTTTCTTCAGCTACAAACCTCCCATAAAATCTGTCCCTTACAAAAAATGGACCATAGGAAATCTCAGGAGAATAAAGAACAATACTGAAAAAATATCTAATAATCAGTTACTTATTTTTCACGTGGAAGAGTTCAAAGGGCTGCCAGCACAAGTGTGTTGGTATGCATGAGCTGAGAATTAAAAATAGTAATATAAAAAGTGAATGCTTTTTCTTCCCCTTTCTTTATGCTTTATTTCTCTTCACTAAATGTACTTTGCACATTGTTAGGTAGATATAATATGTGTAGGAGGGATTGTCGAGGTTGCCATGGTTTCTCATTTTTAATGAGCTTTGAGACTTCATAATCCAACCAAATACATTAATAATTACTACATCTATTTTTTCTCCCTTCCCCCCTCCCTCCAAAGCACTCCAAAAATTACTGGTGCTAAAAGTAAAACCAGTGATTTGAGAGACAATAAAACATCAAAGCAGAAGCCCACCCTCAAGGAGTCGGCAAACAAAGGCTTAGGGAAGAAACAGGAGAAAATTACCCCCGTGAGTCAGGGATCTGTTCCATGGCCTCCTGTCTCCCTCAACATCTAAAATCAGTGCAGTGTTTTGTTGGGTTGGGTGTGAAAACTCCCTGAACACACAGCAAACCAAATGACATCTATGAGAATCAGAAGCTGGTGAAGCACCGAAGGCTGGCTGCACCAGCTCTGGTACTGTTTGCTAACTCTGCTCAAAGTGCAAGGACACACTGAAGTGCTCAGAAGTTTGTGGGCAGCCACCTCCCCCAAACACAGTTCCAGTGCTTGTAGCCTGGATTTGGCAAAGGAAGGGACCAATTGTCTGACTTCAAACCCAAGAATCTGAAGGGGGCAACTCAGGCACTTACAGGCAAAGCCTTTTTTAATTAATTCACTGACTCAAAGTAAACAAGACCAAAGAGGCAAAAAACCACTACTCATTTAAAAAACAAACAAACAAACAAACAAACAAACAACATATATTTCCTCCATAAAATGCTTTGCTTTTACACTACTGGCTCAAATAAACAGAGGTAAATAAGATTAAATAAGACACTGCCAGCTAAGTGTACAGCTAAAGAGAAAAGTGCTTAATGCTTCAGCAACCATTGAAACACATTTCATATGAGAACTGGTTGGCTGAAGCCATTTACTGTCATATCATTTTTGATGGTCTCCTGATACTGATGAAATAGGTCAAGGTGTAGAAGGAATTTAGGCTCTGGGTCTGTGATTAACTCCTTGACCCAAACACATCAGCAAAGGTAGATTTGTTACTTGCTGCCAGTGTTCACCTTACCTTGGGCAATGGGGAGGAACAGAAATCCTTCCCTTCGATTTGAGGTCAGATATGAGTTCTCTAGTTTTATAGAGGAGAAGGGAATTCTAGCCTGCAGGAAACCATCCAACCGGTACCTGTGTGCTTACACAGCTCACAAGCAGCCTAGCAGCTGGGGCCAAGAGGCCTCAAAAGCATCAGGCACTGCTGGGACAGAGCCTCCAAGGGCTCCTTGTGGAAATTCCAACATGCAAGGCACTTGTGTGGATAACCATCTCACTTCTGAGAGCTGGGCACATAAAGACAGTAAAGCACAGACATGGTAACAGACTTGCTGAAGACCACACAGAAAATCTGTGCCAGAGCAGGACACCAAATCAGCTCCCAAATCCCAGAGATTTCTCAGTTGTGGTACTCTATCCACAGACCACTCCTCTCTGTAAGGACAAAAAGGGACACCAGCACTACTTCTGTGTCGGGCAGACAATCGAAACCCTGCTGTGATGTCAGACATGGGATGCACCTGGGGATGCACCTGGAAAATTCCAAGGGAATTGGTCGGGAGCTGAACTGCAGCCCCGCTTTGGTGACTGGAACCAGACTGGAACATGGGGATGGGGCAGCTGGTTCACAGGCAAGCTCTGGACAGCTTCTTCTGAATCAGCAGTTCTCCAGTGAAAGAGCTTTTTCTGGCCAAAAATTACTGATATTGTCCAAACCTAAATCTTTCTCAGGGACAGGGTAAACCCTGACAAATTTTCTTGAAAAAAAAGTTTAAAAAAAAAAAGGAGCCCTAGCACAGAAATGCAATTTGGCTGAAATCTGGAGGAAAAAATTTAACTACTTCTGCAGTATGAATCATCACAAACTCAAACATTGTGAAATAAACTTTTGGTGCCAACTTCCTGCATGAAGTGTCTGAGGACTCTGATGGACCAGCAGCGCTATTTCCCAATAAACTCTTACAGAATGAAAGAAAATTGCAATCTGAAAATTTCCATCCCACGTTGCAGCATGAATCAGAAGTTGCTGATTTCCCTTGGAAAGGTCGCTAGCATTTCACTGGGAGTTGGGGAGCAGCGGCTCCTCTGAGCAGAGCCTGGCTGGCACTCGGTGCCCAGCGCGCTCTGGCTGTGCCCGCGGGAGGAGAAGCTCCCTGCTCTCCCTGCAGGACCCTGCTGAGCCTGCTGGATCCACAGCACAGCTCTGCCCCACGCTGCCAGCACTGAGCAGGGCACGGAACGGCTCCAGTCGCTCCCTTTCTGCATTTGCTCGTACCCTTAACGAGCCATAACCACCCTCTGACACTCCCTGCCACCTGCCTTTTCAAGCCATAATGTTAAAAGATTGCAGAGGACACAAAAATATTAGTGTATTTGGTCTCTTTTTTCTCCCCTCCAAATAATATTTCCACATTTATTTCCATATAATGACTCAAACTTTACGGAAAAATCAACCTGGTCTGAGGTGATTCTTTAGACACATAAAATACGTGAAAAAGGAAAAACTGCAATGAGCAACAAAAAAGTTTGAGTCATTATATCGTCTATGTTTCACAGCATGATTTTTGATGCTTGTGATTTGTTTCTAAAATGATATCTTGTGTTTTGATTTTTGAGAAGTGCTTTTAAATCCATGAGGTAAAACACCAAAAGAAGTCATTCCAACTGGGGTTGTCCTTGAAGACAAGCTGCTTCTTCACAGGCCCTGCAGGTAACAGATCCTGGCATCTTTCTGCAGCCAGTGGTGGCACAAAGTGAAATTCTTCCTTCACGAGCTCTTACACAATTTCTTGTGCCAAGTACACCACACGACTATTTGTTCTTGTCCTTTCTCTGTTACACACAGGAAGGAGCCCACATGTGGAATCTGAACAGCAGCAGGCCCAGGACCCACTTCAATAATTCAACTTTTAGCTATTCTTCAAGCTGCATAGCTTTAATAGCTTTTTCATTTGATACTGCTTCATTAAAGGTCATTTTTTGTGTGACATTTGCAGAACTAGTTCTCTAATTATACTGCTCAGCATATGAGAAGCTTTTTCAGGAACAGTTCATTCTCCTTTGCAAAGAGACAAAATTTAATTACAGAGTGGAAAATTTAAATAATGGTTACATAAAAAATACTTCTGTAAATCCCTTTTAGTTTAGGCTTTGAATTCGGAAAGGTCAGGCTCTTATAAGGTCTGTAGTTTAAAAAGAGATCATGACTTAATTATAGACCATCATTACATACTTCAAATTGTTTTAGTGGACATTGTTCATTCTCCTTGGTCACAAATTGTGAATTCTGAAAACTAGAGACTGCCAGTCAGAATAACATAACCATCCCTCAGGGCTGGGTTCTGCACCTGGACATTTTCAGCAGAGTCAGATTAAAACTGAAACAAGATCTGGCAGCTACCTCTCCAGAAAACAGCTCATTGCTGAGAGATTGGCAGTGGCTGCAATCACCTGTAACACCGTGCTGCTCTTCCTGAGGAGGAATGAGATTGGATTTGCCCACAGTGAGATACAGAACTCTGTTTCTAAATTTACTTCCTGAAAGCTGGTATGAGTGTTCAACTCCCCTGAGTGCTGGATGCCTTGGAAATCCCAGCCATGGAGGAGACGAGGTTCATCTTAGCTGGGCAAGGCTCCTCACACAGGCTGCAACTCTGGAACTGGAAAAGCCAACGTTTATGTTCCCCTCGTTCACATTTTAACTTTTTCATTCATAAATGTATCAGAAAACTTTCTAATCTCATCCATCACTTTCCTAGAGCCCAGACTAAATTGCAACTGACCCCTCCACCAGCTAAACCCACCTCAGCTTTAAGGATTTCCTCTTAATTTCTGCAGGATGATTAGGCTTTTCCAGAACATGATGTTAGCAAAAAAAAATCTCATATTTTACATTACTGGTCATCCATATACTGCTAAAAGTAACATGATTTTTCGTCTCTCCAACACTGCTGTGTATTCTTTAATTTTTTTTCCTACTACATGACTATCATATTGCTTTAGTTTCTCTAATTTAGCACACAGTCAGTACTGGAAGGTGGGGGTTTTTTACCCTTCCATCACATAGTTATGACATAAATATGTGAAGCTCAGAAATTCAATTAGCAAGGAAGAACATACAACAAAATCTTTCTCTGCTGAATCACAGGATGCTTGGAACACAGAGCTCAGAACTGAGGTTAAGCAACTGTTTGTTAACTCAGAGTTATTCGGCAGGAAACTTACCACATGTGCATGAAATGAAACTCCATGTAAGTTTGATTGCTCCCACACAGGGTCAGAAATTGCATCTTTACCTCCAAACCCAGAGGAGAACTGGATGCAATGGGTCTTCTGAGCGGCAGGGGAAGCTGCAAAACCCAGTCAATGAATTTGTAAGCAGACAAATAAGGTCCTTGCAAAGCCAGACTGAGGACACTCAGCAGGCAGGGGGGCTGTGGCTGAGGGGGTCACTGAGTTCCCAAAGGTAATGGTAAAGCATTTTGTGCTATTTTCTGCTCCTTTCAGCATCTGTGAGCTTTGGGGCCAAGCAGCCTTCAGGAAATCTGCCAGAGTGGCATGTCTGGAAGCCCTTACACCTAGGAAGGCATATTGTTTCCTTAAAAAAGTCTCCTCAGTTTTATGCACAAGATGAAAGAGCTTGTCCACAGAATTTTAAGTTAAATTATCAATTTCCTCCACTGTTAAGCACATTTATAAACTTAAATATGACAATTAGACTCGTTCATGGTAGAAGGAGAGCCACTGCCACTGGTGGGTGGTTGCTTGTTTTTTTTCCTAAAGAGATAAAAAAGTAGGGCTTCAATAAAAGTAAAGTACATCGACTTTCATAAAACACAAAATAAAGGTCATGTAAAAAGGCTTTAAGTCTTCTGGGAAATAAGAATTTAGTTCTGTTCAGAAAAATAATCAGTAGCAGGCCTGGTTGTTCTTCTGAGTCTTTCTTGCTCAAGAAGTTTTATTTCCCCTTTTTTCTGCTTATAATAGGAGCCACTGAAAATTTAAGACATATTTCAAATATTTTCCATTTTACTGCAATTCAAAATAGAGAAGTGGAAAATACCTCCACAAAAAGTTTACAGTGGCTGAACATTGAGAAACAACCCATGTGTACTCATAGGGACACAAATTATTTCATCTCCTGTTAAATTTCAATCTTTTCCACAACAGGCTAATTGTAAATTCAAATTAATTTTCAGCTCTTGAATCCCAAAATTGTTTATGAGTTTACACATTCATAGGGGAAGGGGGGGAAATAGACAGAATACAAACAAAAATCAGGATGACATTGATGTTTTTATTCCTGTTACCCAGGTCAGTTGTCAAAGACTCAACTTTGAACACATTCCCTCCACTGTTGGGGCACCTCTTGGAAGCTGTAAGAAAAGCTCAGGTTTTGACAAGAACATGGCTCCAAGACTACCAAAGCTATGAAAAATAGTTAATTTTAATTTTGCAGAATTTGTCTCAGGCCCTTAAGTCAGGCACAAAGGTGGGAAAAGGATCTCCTCATTTTCCCTGAGATTCAGGAGAGGCTATCAGAATTGGAATAGATGAAACTTCATTGTGCCTTTCTCCATATTCTCCTCACTGACTCTTTTCTTATCCCCACAAGAAATGCAATTAGTTAGATGCTGAGCAATACAATGGAACAATTTCTAATTGACAGAGGAAAACAAAAAGATTACAAAACCAATTAATTTCTTCTTTATTGCTTCAGAATTTGTAATAATTTGTCTTCAAGCAAACGGCAATATCTTTCATCTGAGAAACATTCCAAACTAATACTCCTGAGGTTTCTTCTTTTGTTTGCGGATATATAGTGGCTTGTTAAGATCATGATTAGATCATGACACTTTCTAACTCTTTGGATGGTGATTCAGAATTGCTCAGAATTGCTAGGGGGAGGCATGGCCTGGCCTACAGAGTCAATGACAGACAGACTCTTCTGGAATGGAGTAGCACTAGGTCTGAACCTAATGCAAATATTTAACAACCTGTTTCCATCTTGCTCTGTTAAACAACAATTGCTCATTTCACTTCTCTTTAGGAAGGTGTTCAGAGCTGTAAAATGCACTCACTATCTTTCCAGATCAAACCCCTCTGCAGGAGGTTCAGCATTACTTTGTGTAACCGCCCTGCCTGGGGTCCAGCTCTGGGCTCTGAGAGCTCAAGGTGTGAGCAGAGAACAGCTCTTGAGCTGTGAGTCTGGAAACTGCTTAAGGATCACCCTGGGATGTGTCTCAGCCTCTCACAGAACACAGTACCAGGTTTCTTATAAATAAAATCTCAAGATCTAATAAAAATCCCCTCCTAGAAAAGAATCCTCTCTGTCTCCTGGGCTCCCTCCCATCAGCCTTTCTCCCTCCCTCCTTCCTGTTCTCCACAGGTGTTATAGGCAAGGCTACAGCAGAGCAGCTCTAACTTGCCTGCTGGGCCTGGGCAGAGGGAAGGCAGCTCACTACAGAAGCTACAATGAAAACAAACAAACAAAAGGGCTCTGAAGTGGTGAGCATAAGTGAAAATATTTCTAATCAAGTCTGATAGTCCAGGAAGATGAATTTCATTATGTCAGATGGGGCCAACTTCCACGTTCACTGTGCGGTTTTTGCCTCACATTCTTCAAGCCATGACTGCAGAGGAGGATAAGGTACAAGACAGAATCCTGCTGGATATACATTTCCCTCTAGTAGCGTGCCTGAAAGCCGCAATCCATTGTGACACTCAGCCAACACCATCAGCAAATCCCAGGAAATGGGGGATGGCATAAAGCAGGTGAAGGATGAGCTTCTCTTCCACTTTCTGCAACAGGTTGATACATCTTAGCTCCTTCATGTTTTGGCAGCTGCTCAAGGCCATGGAAACTGCCAGTCCTGCAGCTTTCCTCAATACAGAGTGCTTGTCTACACAGGGAAACAATTGCAGAATAAGCTACAGCATGGATTTAGGCTCTTATCTATTCTGGTCTCATAACTGGTTCATAAAAGCACAGAAAGCCCAAGTTGCTACTAAATAGCATTCTCAATATGCCTTAATAGACCTCTCAGACATTCTCATTGCACATTAAGAGAACTTGTTTGAAGCACAAGAGAGTTTGGAGACAGTGTGTCAGTGTGAGGGCTAGCACAGCTCGGGATAAGCCAGCACACAAGGATTGTCACCTTTTCTCAAGGCATCCCAGATATTAACACTCAAGAGGCAAAGCAATGCTAGGAGCAAACTGCACAGTTGTCATAACAACCACACAGCACAGCCCAGGAGATAAGTTGTCAGCAATCTGAAGCAAGAGAGAAATCAAATAAATCGAGGGATTCAGCACCTCTGGGCTGCTTTGGCCACTGGTCCTTGGAAGGGAAAGATTCTGATTCTCAGTATCTGTCTGGGTAAATAGACACAACCATCCTGTGAAAGCATGGCAAAAACTATACACACTGGGTTTTTAACCCAAGATCTTCCCAACACACCCCACTGCCAGCAGCACCTGGACGTACCCACACATCTCATTTTCTGGTCCATTCACAGTTTATACCCTCACCTTTATACCCAGGTGAGCTTTTCCACTGTAAAATACTTGTGCACTGAGCTACCCAGGAAGCAGGATCTATGCAAAGAGCAAATGGTATCCATTCGTAATAGGGATTCAGTACAAGGCTGGTCTTGCACATTTCTAATTTTTATATTTTTCTCCAAAAGCTTCATCTAGAAACTAATCACCTCTTAAGGACAGAACTGAAAGACTGATTCATTCACTTTCTTCACGCTCAGGAATTTAGAATTTTGCAGTCAATTTAAAGCCATATAAAATCTTGTCTTTCGTCCCACTGCAAACACTTTTTTTGCAAAACCAGCAAAAATGTAACAAATGCAGGTTGCACTTTCCACAAGACCATAAAAGATTTGCAGCTTTTCAAGAGAAACTGGTAGTAGAAAATACTTTGAAGATGTTCAAGAACTACATGGGGAGTAAGTTGCCATTAATTACTATTGAGTTTACACACTCAGTGGAATTCCAAGAAGGAAATTTTGTGGGAGTGAGACAATCCAAAACATTACAAAATAGATAAAATCTTTGGAGTTTAGAGCTTTAGCACACCACTCATAGCTGGAAGTCTGTCAGAAGTGTCTCCATAGGCAGCTGACTCTATAAACTGATGCTCCAGGCTTTATTACAATTTCATCTGGAACATTCAGTTATTTTCAGTGATTTTTCAGAAGAAATATTTACACTTATTTATGGCATATACTTGGTTTCTAAGGAGTCAAATACCCAACTCCTGACAGCAGGCTTACAAGCACAGACTGCCCCAAGCCAGGATAGGTACAGTCACATTGCTCCCACTGAGGAATTTGGCCTGTCCTTAATCACATATTCCCATTGTATCCAACAGTTCTGACGAGCAGAAAGAAATGACAGCTCCACCTGAGTCCTGCAGCAGAGAGACTGAGCTAAACTGCTCATTAATGAAAGCAGAAAACAGCAACACTCACTTATGTTCACTCACAGCTTACAAAGAAGCATTGATCCTCAGTGCACATTAATGCTCTTATCAGCAAGTTAATCAAGCTTTCCATTCGGATCTAGTTGGGGTCTGAAAGGGAAAAATTAACTGGAAAGTTTTTGTAATTTCACAAAATAAGATCTGAATAGTGAGAGTTAAAAGGAAATCATTTACCAACCACGGTGCATTATTCTTCCAAGGGATAGTGCTTTCTAAAATTATGGGTCCTTATGGAAAAGTATTTTTCATAATAACCAATCCACTGTTCAAGAATTTATTTCATAGCAGCATCCGCCCAAAGGCATTTAGCAAGGGAAACATTCCAGCTCTGGCTGTATTACATTTGAAATAATACCATCTCCTTGGCAGGGATACAAGTGGACACGGGGTTTTTCCTGTGTTCCCCCTGTCTCCCCATGAGGGCTAACACATGGGTCTTCCACCATCCAGACTACTTCTGTTATGTTACTTATGTTTTAATGAGTACAGACTCACAGGCCAACAGCAGGGATGTAAAGCATAAGGACCTGGATATTTAGTGTACAGCAGCCAAGTTGGAATCAACTGAACTAAGAAATCCCTAAATATGGTGAGGAACAGCAGGACTTCAGCAACTTTTTTGCTGGATCAAGAAGAAATACTTCCAGAACTAGCAGCACTATCAACATCAGCCAGTGTACTTTAGCAACTCTCTCTCATGTGCTACAGTTTGGGGTCAATTATTCAATTCAGACATCAGTGCTTCTATCACTGAAACAGCATTTAAAGCAGGAGCTGTTTGCACCATGCAATGTAAACTCCTCGGTCTGTCAGAACACACAGACAGGGCCCATCAGGGCATCACAAGATCTGGGCATGTGGCTGCTCCCCACACCTTCACCTGGCTCCAGCTGCGGGAAATGGAGACTCTGCTCTCAAGGAGTTCAGCAGCTGAACAGAGAACGGAAGCACAGGCAGAGATGAGAGCCCTTCTCACCCTTCCTCGGCACTGCAGCTCACACAAGAGCAAAGCAAGCAGTGAGGACAGGACAAGTTTTCAGAACTACAGCAGGAGTTCAGAGACCTAATCCTCTTCCCACACAACTTTGAAGCCCTTTTGCTCACAATACCAATTCTCTGCGCATTCCAAAGAAGTATTTCCTCCTGTCAAGCCCCTTTGGGACTCCCACTCTCAAGAAAAACACACCAGCCATGAACTCAACGAACTTTCTGGTATTTCCCCCTCTATCTTATTTCTAGCTCTATTATCTACTCTAGAGACTTTTTTCCAGCACAAGCACCTCTCCCCCTGCCGTGGAAGGACAGGCACACCCGTGTGTACTCACAGTGTGACAACAGGGGGGGTTCTCACAACATTAGGAATTCACAGCACCCAAAATTAATTAGTTCTAGCATTCATTTGAAATAACATTTAGGTGAAGTGTCCCTGACATGTGAGAATCCCAGCTGTGGGCAGCAGATTCAGAGAAACAAGATCAGAATTGTCCCTCAGCATCACACACAGCATCGGAGAGTTGTAGTGCTCCAGCAAGGAGGAGGAGGCACGGTAGCAGGGGGAGGAGAAACAGCGGCAGCACAAGTTTCTTATCAGAACAAATCCTCCTGCAGCCAGAGAGAAATCAGAGCTTTGCATTCACACCAATCTGGTCGCTTGAGTGTATCCATGGTAACCCCCATCCTTTAGAAACTCCAGCGTGCAGCTCCACACGGCTTTTACATTCCACTGACACAACAACACAACAGAGCACCGGAGTGTCGGCTCCATTCATCTGCTTCTCCTTCAGCTACCAAAGTGCATTAGGAGACACAAAAGCTCCCCCACATCCACTCTCTAACCCGAATTCCTCCAGCATGCAGCTGGAATCTCTGCATTACTCTGTTCTTTGACAACGGTATTTACTGTCCTGCAAAAGGAGGATGAGCCCTGCAGGATTCTGAAGTCTGAATGCATTGTTGAGCACCATTTACTAATGTCTGACTGATACATAAACTTCTGATTATATCAAAATAGGTGCAAATTATTTTATTATATCAAGAGCATGTTTAAACATTCTTAGGAAGAATATGATATAGAGCATCTTCTCAAGAAATTTGACGGTTTTAATAACCTTCCTAATCTGATTCAGTCAAAGGCATCATAAAAGAAAGGTTTTTATTATGTGGACCTGAAAAAGAAAATTACATTGGCATTTTGGATTTCTCTATGGTAAGTCAAAGCGTCCTGCTAACTTAGCTTGTTATTCTTAGATTATTTGCATGATTTAATAGCATATCACACAAAAATCAGGATGAAAAGCAATATCTGAAACACTAGCCCGTGAAGATGATGTTTGAGTTACTCAATGAGCAGGCCTGGGGTGTTGTTTCAGTGGAACAGAACGGTGTGATTCCATTACAACGTCAACACAACCTTCAGTAAGTGTGAAAGGAGGAAAGGGAAGGATTTGTGCCACAGAGGGAGCTGAGCCCTGTGCTGCCTTGTGTCCTGCAGCAGCTCCCAGCCCCTCCTGCCCTGTGCAGCGCTCGCTGCCTGCCCACCCTGCACTCTGCCTCTGCTCTTTGCTTCACCACAGCAAAACTCTCTGCCTTTGAAACAAGAAAGCAGATTCATTCGTGTTTAAAGCCAACAAACAAACAAAAAAACAACCTCCAAAATCAGTGTGCGGTGAATAAGGAGTTATTGTTCTTAAAGGAACTTGTTTTCCATCAGCTTTGTCTTTGTGCTGCTCTTTATGATTCAAATTCAGAGCAGTGCCAGAAAATGGCAGGCATGTCCTTGGAAAAACACATGCAAGACAGGACTATTTTTATCAATAAAATATTTCCAGTGATATCTTTGGCAAGACTGAAGCAGAAGTGTCCTGGAACCAGGTAAAACCAATGGAAATCTCCTCTCAATCTCATTTTGGCACCTTTGAAATCTCATTTATGTTGCCTTTTCTGATGAAAACAGACGGAGTTAATTGCTGCTTTTTTAGTTACTATGTGAGAAAAAAAGCTAAATTACCTTCAGAATGAGACCTGCATGTATGCAGAGAGCTAGCATGAGCTCTCTGCAGAATACAAATGGAACTTGCCAAGCAACATTTGAATTTTCAGACTGTATTTCATTCAAAAGCCTAAAATTTAGAAGAATCTTTTCTCGGGAGGACTTTTGTTGAGTGAAGAAATGAGAGTTTTTCTATTTACACAAATGCCACTCATTTTCCAAAGCCATCCCTCTCTGCTCTAGAGTCCGACTGCCACAGCAGTTGTGTAAAGCAGCTTTCCTTTCACCAGGCATGCTCCTACAACAGCTACAGAAACTCACAGAATGCAAGGTGTGAAGCTTTTTATATCTACTTTAGAAAAAGAAAAAAATAAACAACAGCTTCTTCTGCTTGGAAGAACATAAAGGAAATCTTAGTAATCATAAAGAAACTGAAGAAGCTGTAAAATTCTCCCTTGCCCTCTTTGCAACTCTCCTTGGTAAGAATTTGCACAAAAAGATACAAGTGGGAATATTTTTGCTTCAGTAAAGGGTTTATTAATATCTCACCTGCAAATTCACAGCATCTGCATTCCTTATCAGAAAAGTACTGAGTTATTTTTCCCTTTCTTCACCTCTTTATTAAAACTCTAAATATGACCACTGTGCCCAAAACATGGGGGAAATCAATCTGATGTCCAGAAAGTCAAGGCTTAGACATGGGAATGCTTTTGTCTTTCAAAGTTGTATTGAAAATAAGAGTAATAGAGCAAAACAAATTAAGAGAATATGAAAGGAAATAGAATAGAGAAAATCATAAGATTTGGAAATGTATTTTAATTACAGAGACTGCAGCTAAGGCAAATGCAGGGCAGACTCGGGAGATTCAGCAATGTCTGAATTCTGACAGGTTTTCAGATGGCTCAGACTCGCTCTGCAGAAGGCAGTAAATATTTCATGGTGTTTATTTTGAGTGTTTTTACTTGGAGCCAGGTCTTCTGGGTTAGTAAAACCCATCACTGTGTTCCAAACCCCTGTGATCACACACCTGGATGAGAGCCCAGACTGAGTCCATTCATGACCAGTCCCATTGACTTTAACAAGCTGTCGGTCAGAGCACAGGGCTGCAAACCTCACAGCTCCAGCCACGTCTCAAGTTTGTCCTTAAATGTGTGGGGAAATTCATCCACAATTCTCCAGCAGTCTCTTTACAGGTTGAGCCAACAGATCTAGACAGGTAAATCACCTGTATCTTCTGCTGGGTCAGAAAGCCCAGCTGAAGGACCACACCTAATCATCAGTATCCCAAAATATCAGTTCTGCAGAGGGAAATGAAGAATGCAGGTAAAATTGAGATGGCACAGTGGCAAACAGCCTCTCCCTGCCACAGCTCCCCTCTAGAATTTACACACCTGAGACCTTCCTTGCATTGGCTCTCCACTTTAAGACTATTTGTTCTTCAAACCTCCCCCATGAGCCATAACTTTATTTCCTTCTAAGACATGACAGACTGAACACTGGAAAAGGCAGGATGCTGAGCACATGCTGGTATCCCATGTGGAATTACCATATCCTAGGAATAAGGCAGCCCTGATATTTGGACTTCAAGAAGAATTTTTTCCCCCACCGAAGAGTTGTTGTGCTTTCTTGTTTTCCTGGGAGGAAAGCTGCATGGGGGCAGCAGGGTTTGTTCATAGCTGTAAAGCTATTTGTGATGACTCAGTGTAATATCTACTTTGGAACACTAAATATTCCCCAGTAAACACTTGACAAACCATTCACATACAGAAATACATTTAAAAATCAAAGAAAAGAGAGCAAAATGAAAATGCTTCACATTCCAGTTGAAATGCTGAAAAGGTGACATGAGATGTTTCTGCCTCTACCCTGCAGATATCACATTTTATCATCCTTGGGGGCAATGAATTGAGCATTTGTACAGTTATTTTCTTCTCTAGTGAAGCCTTTTTGGAATTCTCTCAGACACAGACACTTGCCTTGCTCAGGTGGTAAAATTTTATTCATATTCTCCTGTAAACAACTTAACAGCAAATTACCAGTGCATTTCCTTCCCACCACATCACCTTAGCAACCCTTGTGAAACAGCTCCAACTTTCAGAGGGAGCTTGGAGTCTCACAGAGATCTGCAAAGCCTCCAAAGGAAAAACAACACCTCTGGTAAAAAGAAAAACAAAAGCTTTATGTTTTCCTACATGGAACCTTGTAATCCCTAAAAGACACAGATTGAGGTTTTGAGAAGGAAGTGGTTCAGTGCAAAGATGCAAACATTCCCTTTCAGAGCAAACCCTTCTGCCCAGAACACGGTGCTGCCACTGGCTCCTGCCCAACACGGCTCAGGACTGAGCCAGGACAGTGCAAACATCACCAGCAGGAACTCCCCTGTCAGCTCCTGGTGTGACTCTGGCCACACATCTGGCAGAAAAGCAGTGCTCTTTGCTTGAGGGAAACTGAATCTGGAGTCAAATGTGTTTTAGAACTTCCCATGGGCTGGGAACGCTAAGAAAATTCAGCAGTAAGAACATATATGTGCTTCCTGGCTTCTCAGTGAGATGTGTGCTTTTCCCAATTTCCTGTAAGTAAGAGATCCCAGATTATCTTTTCTCCTTTTTATTTCTTCACTGTCAGCTTCAGGAATTCTTGAATACTTTGCTAGACCTCAAGCCTCCTGCAGCTGATGATTGATATTCAATAGCCACTGACTCTAGCCAGTGTGTGGCTGGGGTTAACCAGTATCCCTAGCAGGCAGCTGAAATTCCAAAAATGTTATTTACAGGGTTTTTAAAGAACCCAAGTCCTGTGGCATTGTAAGGCACTTCCTTTCCTGCCACCTTCAAGATCAACCATGATTATTTTTAATTGCAATTCTCCTCTGTTACATATTATTCAGGAATCTCACAGAATAATATGTAACAGAGGATTGTAATTTAATTGCAATTAAATCAGAGAAACCCAAGAGGGGCTGCTCCCAGTGAGACAGAACCCAGACTCTCACACACCTCACTTCCACCTCAGACAGCAAGGCTGCCTTACATTTTGATCAGCTTATACAGAAACACTATTTGCAGCAGAATATCGCAGCCTGCAGCACTCACACAGCTGGCCAGTGCTCATGATTTGAACAGGAGCCCTCGTGTGCCTTGCCTGCCCTACGTGTGAGGGCCCATGGTGGGGACTCCGGTGTGGTCCCAGATCCCCAGCACACACCGGGCTGGCTGCGGGGCCAAACCCCTGACACCTCACCTCCAATCACTGCTGCCCTTCTATGCAGCAGGACTTGTGCCAACAGCACTTTGAACTCACACCAAAGCAGATCATGCTCTGAACTCTGACAATCCATTGGCAGCAAGGCACCTGCACCGCCAGAACACAACTCCACGTTTGGCTTTTTGATCACGGATCAGCTCCTCCGGATAAAGAGGATCAAATCTGCAGGGCCACGTCAAAAACGCTAAGGCCAACTTTGTAATAACACAATTCACTTCCAATGCTTTGAGAGCCCTGAATATTTTTGAAGTATGTGTAACAGGAGATGAGGTAGTGTTTGATTTACCTCTCAAATGAAATACCAGGAAGGTGCATTTATAGACAGCTAAAAAGAGCTGCAATAATTCCACGAGCCCGTGCGCTACCTGAACACATCCGTTTGCTGTAAAGTTGCAGACAACACGCTTTGGAAAGACGAGGCAGGGCAGACTAATAGACCCGCTTCAATTACAGATCTAACTCAAAGCCTCTTTCTGCCCAGCTCTGAGCAGCACTTTGAAGTCACAAGGATGAAAGGGTGCTCAGTGTCTGACAGCCTGGGGGCCAAAGATCTGACTCCTCACTGACCAGGGCCAGTGCCTGCTGGAGGGATCCCCAGCTTTAAGGAAAAGGTCTCCTGCCCACTCCTTCTGTCCCATGCTTGGGTATGTAATGCTGCTTAAAACAGATTCTGAACCTGGATAACAATAGATCACACCAAAAATGCCTTGAGAATAGAATGAACTTAGAAAAAACTTTATCTCTAAGTACATGGTAAATTAATAGATGAAAAAAGCTGTCCCTAATTGCATTCCCAAGGCCACAAGAGATCCGGTAGCATTCAGCACCAGCACCAGATTCTACCAGCACAGGCAGGAGAACCAGGTTAACAATTCCCACCGCCATTTATAAAGCTGCCAGACTAAACAATGGCTTTTTTAGTATCTCACCATGGATCTGAAATACCAGATCAGCTTATCTCCCACAGTTCAGAAGCCTCAAAAAGAAGACAAAATATAAGTTGCTCAGATTCACCAATGCTCTGTGGGCCATTACTGGGGTTTGCAAGTCTTTGGGTAGCCATGCTCCTTGACCTCAGCACGTATTTTGCTACTGAACCACAATCACAAAGCTGAAAATAATCATCAGCATGGCCAGTTCAGACACACATGACCCCACATCCCTCTGCACAAATCCAGTACCCCCGGTTCATTCCAGCTGCTGAGCTGGGTATTGTTTGGTTTCTGAATAGCAATAGAGCCAGACCTCTCTGTGAATAAAAAGTCATTTCTTATGAGTCAAATCTACCAAAGGATTTTGTTTCCCTCCCCCATCCTCTTTCCCCTAAAGTCTGGAACACAGAAACACATCATAATTGCCCTGAAAGCAGCAATGGGAATACAGCAAGGAGGAAGTTGGTCTCTACATAATTCAACTCCTTTGCTTTTTGATCATGATCCGATGAATGAGTGTTGCCACAAAGACTCCCTGTTATCAGTGTGCAATTAAAACCTTCCCAGAAACATATTCAGATTGCATCTAGGCATTCATACTTAAGGGATAAAATCTTTGTCATGTATTTTAGAACCCCTGCATAAAGATTTTGTAATTCTATTCCTTTCTAACAAGTGAGGTTTTGAGAGGGGGAAAATTTTCTTTTAGTAACTAAGTGGTTCTAAATAATGTTATAAGTACAACAGTTTATAATTCAGCATATCTTTTACATTTTGCTGTGCAAAATCTACAACAAACATGTAAAATGAAGCACTGAAGATGGCTGACAATCACACAGGTGTTACACTTGCAGAATGGTCTGTATTGTGGCTTTTCGTGTTTGCGAGCAATCATTAAGTAGTTTTTCCTCCAAATTTGGATACTATTCTGGAGCATTTGCAGCACAAGCATTACAACACTGTGCTAGGGCGCAACAACTTAATATGTGTGTATATATTTTTATATATAAAAGACTCATCAGAAGAGGAATTTCTCTTCTTCTTCGACTATGCATCTTAGTTGTTTCTCCTCTTTGCAGTGCCTAGCACTAGAAAAGCATGGGAAGAGCACACAGCACGAATGATGACCAAACAATTCAGCTGTCCTCATGACTGGCAAGTTCACCTGCAGAATTAATTCTGCTGCTCCCCACTCTGCAGCTGTGAGCTCCTGAGTGTGCAGCCTGCAGGACACCACCGATGGCTCACCACACTCAGCTCCCCCAGAGCCCAGCCACAGCAAACCTGCAGCCTGGTCTCAGTCTCACACAGTCTCACCCTCTATCCTGATTCTGTGAAAAAAGCTCATTTACAGAACCTCTCCAAGAGAACATTGCGAGAGTTACACTCTTATGGGCAAGTTCATGTCTCCACTACTCAATTTACCATATATAAATTTTGCTTTTGCTTTTTCATATACTCCTTAAACTTGTTTTTTTAAAGTATTTTACTCAGTAATTCAGGCTACAGAAGGGGATACACAAAAATTGTGGTAGGTTGAGAGTGCAGTTAGCTGAGAAATTCATCAGAAGTTCCTCAGCAGAATGTGTAATTTTTCTGCATCCATGGTTATGTTTAAATAAATGCATTTTAAAATTCATCAAGTATTGCACTCTGAAGTAGAAGCAATAAACATGTTGTATGATATTGGAAATACAGTATGACTGCTAAGATAATTTTAATTAGTCAGCTTTTATGTCCTACAAGGTATCTTGTGTTATTACAACCTGTCACTTTTTGGTGTGTCAAGACTGCAGGGGCACATAGAAATTTTATTTACCTGAAGGGGAATATCACCCCTCACAGCTCTTTCACTTTTTGCAGCAGTTCAGTGGCTCTGGGAGCTGGCATGCCTAGCTCTGAAGCAAGACACAGGCTGAAAATGAAGTTGCTTATGGAGAAGAACAGGAGTGGCAGCCAAGCTTTTTTAGGGCAAACTGCACTGGGCTGTAGGGCTGTGGGAACAGGTCAAGCTCATGGGAGCTCAGGGTGAGCGCAGTGTTACGACTTGTCCTCATCTCGCACACGCTCCCCTCACACAGCAGCCGCCATCTTTACTCCCCCTCACACAGCCGCCGCCATCTTTGCTCCCCTCAGAGCCTGAGCTCCTGCCCCGCCCCGCACCTTCCCCGAGGCGTCGGAGAGCACCAATCACCGCACAGCGCGGGAACGTCGGACCAATCACCGCTCAGGGCGGGAAATTCGACCAATCACCACACGGCGCGGGAACGTAGGACCAATCACCTCTGAGGGCGGGAAATTCGACCAATCACCACACGGCGCGGGAACGTCGGACCAATCACCGCTCACGGCGGGAAATTCGACCAATCACCACGCGGCACGGGAACGTCGGACCAATCACCGCTCAGGGCAGGAAATTCGACCAATCACCACGCGGTGCGGGAAAGTCGGACCAATCGCCTTGCAGCGCGGGAAAGTCGGACCAATCGCCACACGGCGCGGGAACGTTGGCCCAATCGGAACGCAGTACTCCAGAGGGCGGGGGCGGGCCCGCCCCCTCGGTGGCACGGTGAGGGCCAGGCGCGCTGAGGGCTCGGTAAGATGAGCTCCAGAGCCAAGGCTGGAGCTGTTGTCTGCCCCGTGGAAATGTCAGCAGAGAGCAGCAAATATTGCTGAGGGCTGATCTGCTGTTCACATGTACCTGAGCTGTGTGGCCCCAGCCAGTGTCCCGCAGGCACCTGTGACACCAACACACCTCTGAATAATTGTCATTAATGTGCCTCAGCTTCCCAGTGCTCTTTAAATATTGCAATGTAAAATTCACAAAGATAATTGCATCTACATACGTTGCCAGCTAAAAAAACTATGTGCATTTATCTCTGGTTATTAAAAATTTTCCTTCTTGAGGAAATGACTGGTAAATGACAAACAAGATGTGTTCTTTCCACATGTTTATTCTGATAAACTTATACTGTTAAATAACTAGCTCATATTAATTGCACAGTGATACCTGTTCCTGAGCGCAGGCACCTGCCGAGAGTCACGAACAAGTCTGGGTTAAATGAAGGGGAAGGAAGATTTTTACAGCCATTTCTTCTATTTCCTATGGGGGAATCTGCTTATAAATCACCTTCTCTAACAATTTGGAGGGACAGAAAACAAGACTCAAGGCTAGGCTGGAATTCAACTTTCCTTTCATGCAGAGGAAGGCTACAAAGGAGTGAAGTGCAGCCTTTTGTAGTGGTGGTATGCTACTGTATTCTACTAATAAATAGAATAGTAGAGCCTGCACAACCTGGAGGTGATAACTGCTTTTCACACAGCATGCAATTTCCATTTTTTATTAGTCAGATCTTCTCACACTTTTCCTCATTAGTTCACCACAGGATCATTGATTTTATTGCTGCAAGCTTATCTTAATTGTGCTAAAACAAACATTTTGGGTATAAGGGACCCTCACACTTCCTCCAGTCTGTTTCCTTAACCTCCTTGCCACAGCCATGTTCCAGAATTTTCTTTCTGCAGTGCCTATGCTGGGATATCACAATGGGCTTTTCAAAATGGAAAGCATTTCATACTTTTTAAAGCCTACAGCACATGCATGATACATTACATTTTATGATTGTGCTTGTGCTTTCATTTTAATCTCTTTCTTGAATTGAAACTCTGACGAAAAGCGCCCAATACAAAATCCAAGTGTTTGGTGGGTACCTTTCTTCCAACCTGCCTCAGGAACCTGAGGCAAAGTTCTGTTTCCCACCTCTGCTTACAGCTGAGCTCTGGAAAGATCGTTCTCTGTGCTTTCCATAACCAGTGACATTCCTGTCAGTGATCCAAACATTTCACACATTAACACAGACTCCTGCAGGGGTGGAGAGCAGAACTGTGCAGAACCATCCTGAGCAATCCCCCTTCTGCACTTGGTCTCATTCAGAACACCCTTGAGCAGGTGCTTTGCACAAAGTGAAAGCTCTTCAGCTTCTATTCTCTGCTTTTAGGATATTTGGGGGGAAAATTGTAAAATGAAACAGAGAAATATTGGTAACCCTTACTCAGCTTAATATGATATAAAATAATTGAAATATCTTTTTGAATGTGTTTCTGTGAGAATTCTGTGGCGTGCTCTGTTGTGGAGCAATTGCAGGCTGCCCCGCTCTGTTCTGCGCCTCCCACATTTCTTTACTTCCTTGAATTGACTTCTCTTTGTTTTACTTCTTGCTCAGATCCCCAAAGGATCCTGATTTATATCTTAATCATCTTTTCTACTTCTTTTGTTGAATGACTTGTTCTCCATTCAGCTGGGCCCCCAAATCCCACTGCTTCTCCCGCAGCCTCCTCAGTCCCCCGCTTTGTCCCTGCTCCTCTCCCGCTCCTGGCTCACACCCGCTGTCCTTTTCCTGACCTGAGTTTGTAACCTCTCAGTCAGCCATGACTCCTCTTTCTGCACGTCCTTTTTACCACCAGGCATTAGTTAATTCCCACCCTTACTCTTAAACATCATCTCTCAAAAATTTTTCCTCCTAGACTTCGTTGCCAAAATGATCCGCGCTGTGTTAATTTTGTGGCTCATTCCCTGCACCTCCCTTCCGACGGGAACTTGGCCATACCATCTCTCCTCTTTCAGTGCACCCAGATACAGCTGCAAAATTATTTTGGTTTTTTGCCCTTCTCTATTGTGGCTTCTCAATTTCCTTCAAAGAATCAGCAAGATTCTGCTGGTTAGGCCTTATCTTCTATTTGCTGTGTCACAGAGTACTGCAAAATAGAGTGAAAAAAGGCGATTGAGCAACTGACCCATGGATACACTCTAGAATCCCTGTCCTTAGCCAGTGTTGCTGCTCCTAGGCAGGATGACAGCCATCCATCATAGCAGTGCTCCAGCACAAGTGTGAGAGGGAAATATCCAGGGGCAGCAAAAACTCCACAATAAACCCTCTTAGTTTCATCAAGAAAGCAGGAGAAAAACCTTTTTTCTCTCAAATATATTAGTTTTAATCTTTATTAATTCCAGTTCATTCTCTGAAAAAAAAATCAACATGTGAAATTGAGAACCATTGAAATGAAATATTAGTCCTTAGAAATACTCCTCAGCCAAACTCTTTAGTTAATTCAACTTAATCCAAACCCAGATTTTTGGTTCCACAAACTGTTCACACGAGAATAAGTCTATCCAGAGTCAGATTCTCCAAGGCTGTTTCATACGGTTGTTGCTGTGAATAGACTCACACTGAAAGGCGTGGGAGTCAGGCACAGGTGGGAGTGCAGCGCATTCTCATCTTGAGGTATTCACATTTCATTTGGATTGGGAAACAGACTGAGGAAAGGGAGGTGCAGTGTTTGGGTCTCGGAGTTGTTCCTGTCAGCCAGACTGATGCACTCATGTACGTGTGATCAAGAGAAGCGGCTCCAGCACATCCCTCCGAGGCACTTCCCGGGGAGCTGGCAGCCCTGGGCTGGCTGGCATCGCTGTCCCCTCCCCGCACGGTGCAGCACACGCTGCTGTCCTGCTGCCTTCCCCAGCCACGCCTGGCTCCAGGAGCTCAGCAGTGCACAGGGCTGGCTGAGGGCAGGGTGTGCTGCACCCACTGATCCACCTCTGTGTCACCCTCCTGTCACCCACTGATCCACCTCTCACCCACTGATCCACCTCTGTGTCACCCTCCTGTCACCCACTGATCCACCTCTCACCCACCTCTCACCCACTGATCCACCTGTCACCCACCTCTCACCCACTGATCCACCTCTGTGTCACCCTCCTGTCACCCACTGATCCACCTCTCACCCACCTCTCACCCACTGATCCACCTGTCACCCACCTCTCACCCACTGATCCACCTCTGTGTCACCCTCCTGTCACCCACTGATCCACCTCTCACCCACCTCTCACCCACTGATCCACCTCTCACCCACTGATCCACCTCTGTGTCACCCTCCTGTCACCCACTGATCCACCTCTGTGTCACCCTCCCGTCACCCACTGATCCACCTGTCACCCACTGATCCACCTCTGTGTCACCCTCCTGTCACCCACTGATCCACCTCTCACCCACCTCTCACCCACTGATACACCTCTCACCCACTGATCCACCTCTGTGTCACCCTCCTGTCACCCACTGATCCACCTCTCACCCACTGATCCACCTGTCACCCACCTCTCACCCACCTCTCACCCACTGATCCACCTGTCACCCACTGATCCACCTCTCACCCACCTGTCACCCACTGATCCACCTGTCACCCACCTCTCACCTGCTGATCCACCTCTCTGGCACCCTCCTGTCACCCACTGATCCACCTCTGCGTCACCCTCCTCTCACCCACTGATCCACCTCTCATCCACCTCTCACCCACCTCTCACCCACCCAGCTCTGCCCCAGCATCAACCCCACGGAACTAGGAGCAAAGAGTGGAGAGGGAAGACTCGTCTGGAGCAATTGCTCGAGAATTGGTGAGAAGTCAAATGTGCAGACCCACAGGTGCAGGTGTGCACAGCTCAGATCTGGGACTGTCAACGAGCACTTTTGATAGATTGAATCTGTCTGGAATAGGCTTTTATACACTGACATCACTGTTAGGAATTTTGTCCTTTATTTCAAATACATTTAACCTTCCAAATCCTCTGCCCCAGTCCAAGTGTTATCCTCAGTGCATTTGGAGATGTTTAGAGTAGCTCGACCGTTTGCCCAAGTTGAGTACAACACCTGAGAACTCTGTGTGTAACCCACAGGCCTTCCTTTATTCTGTCCTTGGCTTACTCACGATTCTACCCCCATTCTCCCCAATAAGCCCCCTTTTCTCTGCCACAGCCGTAGCTGTGAAGGGTCTTTGGTGCTTTCCAGGTGTTTCTGCCGGGTGACTGCAGCCAAGGTGCTCTGTGTCTGTTCTTTCACTCCTTCCTTTGCACAGCCCTGACCCATCCCTGCAGGCCACAGCACATTCCTGCTCGGTTGCCCATTCTAAAGCTCTGTGCAGTTCTCCTGTCATCTCTGGCAACACAAAGTGTTGCCAGCAGCATTTTGTTGTTTTCTTGAAATAATTTGATTTGCAATTGCTTCCCAATGCGTTTTCCCTGCTTTGCATATTGCTTTGTCTGTGCCTATTAGGATCTTCAGTTTCAAGAAATTTCTAAACTGTTCTTAGTCCTAAATAATGTTAGGTTCAATTTGAACCACGAGCCAGTATTTCATGGGGAATTGCAGATAAATCAACAACACCTGTCTTCATAAAAGAAATTTAAGACTTTGTGTTCATGATAATTTCCTTTGTGTCTGAAGAAGAAAGCACAGCCATAAACCAAGGGCTGATCAGCAAGAATTATTTCCAATAACATTAAAATTATTTACAACAGTATTTACAATAAACCTGACAGAATTTTCCTTTACATGTAAATGAATGAACCCTCCAGAAACAACCACAGTGTATGTAACTCCCTTTCTCACGTGCACTTCATCCTCATCCATCCCAGGATTGTTTCTGTTACAAAGTCAAAGAGCCAGAATCAATCAGAATCTTTCTCAGCAGGATTTTAAGTCAACACCATTTAAATTAAATGACACTACATAAAAAAACAAAAAACACCACACTTTTGTACTAGTTATGCTTTGAAATTCTTGTGACAGGAATAGACATTTAGCTTGATAAAAATCAGCCGCAGAAAGTTTCATTTTTGGAATGTTTTTAAGAACCCATGAATTTTCAAATTGTGATTACAGTTTTGAGGTTTCATGGGAAGTGTGAGATATTTTAGATAAATTTAATGCTGTTTCACCACCAGAAATGAAATTTTCTAATGAAAAAAACATGTTTGATTTTAAATTTTGGAAATGGGCTACTAGAAATATTACAGCTTAATTTTTTAAAGTTCAAAACACACAACATTTCTATTAAAATACTCTTTAACAAAAAATACATTTTAATTTGAGAAGTGTTTGCAAGTATTTTTAATTTCATAAAAGGGATAATAATTTTCTTAAATTGTTATTTCTAATAAAAATAACCTTCTCTCTATGTATTATTCTTTTATGTTGTTCTCCATCAGATCCCTCTTGTACTGAGGTAGGAATTTGTTTATAGGAGCATATACTTTGTTATACAGTAAGCAGGAATATTAGCAAACTTATACATCCTCCTACCTTATATACCCATGTTTTATTCAGAAGTGCTGGGGTTTATTATGTTTAAAGTGGAAGATTTTTCAGAAGAGCTTTGAGCACAATAAACCAGCCTCCCTGGGCTCTTTTTGTCATTCACAGTGCATTTTGAAATGGCAATATCGTCTAGAGACTTTTATAGCCTTTCAAACATTTTAGGAACAACTAAACACGTCTTTCTTAGACTGCAGTGTCTCTCATGGAGCAGAGATCTCTGCGCTCAGCAGAGGTTTGTGTTCCAGCAGCAGGATTTGGCTGGCAGCAGTGAGCAGTCCCAGGGTAAATCTCCCCCAGCCTGTGCTGGCTGATCTCTGCTCTCCAGCCCAGCCCGTTCCTCCTGCGCTTCCCTCTGTCTCCGGCTGTTTTCCAGGGAACTGGATCCGCAGCAGCACCTCTGGTCCCTCACTGGCGCTGGAGGGAGCCTTGCTGGGAGCACAGAGAGCATTCATCCCCTACTGACATTCCTTTAAAGAGGATGAACCCTCTCTGCCAGGCCCAACACTTCACTCTTACATCCTTCAGGTTCTCTGGCCGGGTTCTTAACCCGCAGTGCAGGGACAGGGTGGATACTCCTCCTGTTCTCCAGGGCTCACAGACCTTGGACTGAGCTGCTGAACCTCTTGGCATTGTGTCCAACATCCCCTTACAATAAACCACCCTGGAGAAGAATTGTATCAGAGATGAGGTAATGTTGTTTACCGTGGCCGGAAGGAAGGTTTTCCTGTTTGTGTCTGAAGTCCAGTGGAAACATCCCCACTGGGGCATGGAAAAGTGACTCTGGGCTCACACTGCAGAGGGTTGGTCAGGGGCTGAGCTGGGCAGGAGTCCCAGAGTTAGAGAAGTTGCAGAAAGAATCACTAATAAGGGTTTGTTGGTTTTTATATTTTCCTCTGGCCTGTTTCTGGGTACTGTCTAATGTATGAGAGTCCCAGTTAACCATGACTGGAAATAAAACACAGAAAGGATGTTCTGAGGGACTCAACTTTTGTCAGTTCTGTTCTCACTGACTTTGTCAAGGAGAATTTGGAAACCCAACACCCACACCTGGGTGTCCCCAGGATGCCACCCAAGCTGATCCTGGCACCTGCAGTTCCCAGAGAACATTTGTGGTGTGATTGTCAAAAGGAAAAACAGATTTTAAAAAGTTTAAGGGAATGGGCTGGGAGGACAGGATGGCACACACACATCCTGCAGATACTCAAATTGCAATATGCAGACAACCTCAGATTAAAGCCCAAAACTGAGCAGCGACCAAGTCACATTTTTGATGAAGTACAGTTGGAGATGTACATCTTTATTCTGGCTCGGGAGTTAATTACATCCTCCAAACTGTCTAAATGCAGCCAAATGGGGTCTCTAATTACCGTGCAGTCACTGGCTTCCCAAACTCTCTTAGACAAAAATAAAACCCAAATCCTGCAACACTGGAACAAAGAGGAAAATGGCACTGAATTGTAAAGCCATTTCACCTGGGTTTCTACACTGACATAGAAAGAAATAAAAATTAGAAATGCACATATTCTTCCTATCTCTGTGAGCAGCTGGCACCAGAGCACTTCAGGTGCCACATCCCAGCGTGGGGAGTGACATGGAACCATTTAGTGTCACCAAATTCCTGGCCACTGACCGTGTCTCTCTGCCAGCTGTGCCTTTAGGGCTGGGACAAGAACCATCAGCTTAATGAGCGCTTTCTCCACGTGGGAAACAGCAGAGTTCCAGACAGAACATGTTATTTGTGAACTTCCAGGCTTTGGGCAGCAGTGGAACATGACAAAAGAGCTACTCGAAAGAAAAAGGAGTCAAGAGTACTTTCAAATCATCACAGGAAGTTTCAAGCATTTCTCACTATTTCCAAATACACTGGGAAATGATCCAGCTCACCCAATGCCCAACAAACATTTATCATATTGGTGAAGATGAAGGGTTTTTTAGAAAAGGAGCATCATAGCAATAAATATTTAAGCAAAAGGAACCACGCTTCAACAAAAATTGCTATTATTGTTGGTATTCCTTGGTTTTAGCCTTTCAAACAACAGAAGTGGAGCCCCAGCTCCCACCTTTCTCTTTGGTTTGGTTAATGACATGTCATGCAGATCTTGTAGAATAATTGTGAACTATTTATTAGCTCTCTGAATCAACAAACTTCAGTCAAATTGCCATCAAAGACCTGACAGACAGTCTTACACATAAGTACACCTTTCATAGGCACATCTCCAGCTTATGAAAGGGACTGACAAATAAATCTCAGGGGAGAGTTCTTCAACCAAAATGAACCACAGATCTGATTTTAAGAGATTTGCAGTGACAGGTGGCATTCTTCCTATTCTAATGTTAGTTTGCATTTGTTGAAAATTATGAAAAATTAGAAGAGGTGCTGCAAGCCAAACAGTCTGACTTAAAAATGGAAATAAACAGACAGAATCCTTTCTTTTGTGATTAGTCTGAAGCTAATCAAATCAAGCATCATGACAGCCTGACCAAATTCTAAATGGGACTTTTTGGTCCAGCTGCCTCACAGTCTGCCTTGTAAAGAAGTTTATCAGCATCCATTGGTCTTTGTTTACATCAGGCACGTTGCTCCCAGCCTTATAGCCAGAATGCCTGAGGTGACAAAAGCAGAGGGGCTAGAAATGCCAGGTGGGCTTAAATACAAAAATTCTTTCTCCCATTCCTGTCCAGTGAAAACTAGAAATGATGGAAGAAGACATTAAACTCCCACCCGTATCAAGAGGCAAATCCTTTTTCCATATTACTGCAGAAAATTCAGTGACCAAGGAGGTGCAGAGAGTTCTCGGGAGCAGGGGCAATCCCTGACAACAAAGAGTGCAGACAGTGCTTGGCCTTTAATGAGCAGATATTTCATTCTCTGGGGAGAGCTGTGGGACTGTAACAGTGAGCATGAGGCATGAACAGACATTTGGGCAACTAAAATGTATCTTCTACCTGTTCCAGGGACCTAGCACAGTATATAGGAATCAGTGTGTAAAACACTGACCTTGAAGATTTTCACTATTAAAACCAGGAGTGAGAAGGAGCCTGACATGGATGTAACCCCCCCACCCCACCTGCAACTGCAGGTGATGATGAATCCCAGCCCAAGAGCCTACTGAACACCAGGGGAGTGCTTCCCACTCTGTCAGAACATGGCATGGCATTTGCTGTGGTTTGCACACTCCTGAGCACTTCTGAGAGCCAGGAGCATCATCAGCAGTGTCTCATTTTCTGTAACAGCCTTCCAAAGTCTTCAGTCAGGCTGAGGAAAACACAAACCTGACACTCCCAGCCAGCAGAAGGAGTGAAGGCTGTCGGAGCAATCCACACTCCGTCCTTGCACTGGGAGAGAGCTCTTGCATTAGTGGGGTCTAGAAAATAATTGCCCAACCTTGGCTGGTGGGCATTTGATCATTTTCTGCTTGGAAAGATGAGCAAAAATGCTCCCTTCCGACATTCAATTAGGAGAACTGTTTGGTGTCAAAGCGCCAAGGGAATTTTAAGGGACCAGTTATTGCTGCTTTATGCATAATTCTGAATTTGCTGCTCTAATGAGCCCTTCTCTCTATCATCCGTGACTGTCACTCAGCTCGGTGAAAGTGGCTTGGCCTGACAAATCCTGTTAAGCCTCAGAAATTAAATGAGATCTGAAAATGCCCGAGTCCACACCCGTCACACCACATGCTGCTTTGATCAGCAGTGTTAGTCCAGCAGGCTTGGAGGTGAGCCAGCAAACCCAGGGCTACCACCCAGCATCAGCAGGAGCCAGCCCAGCCCTGAGGATGGCAGGGGCTCCACACTCCTTGGGATCACCCCCAGGCAGAGAACAGGCACAGCCTAATGGAGCAGAGGTTGTTCTATTTATTTATTTTCCAGATGTAACTGCCAGGGAAGAGGGAATGTTGCAGGATCTCTAGAGCTGTTTAGATTCCTTAGCTCTACCCTACAAAAGCCTTTTCCACACAGCCTGTCAGCAGAAGTGCTGGCTCATCTTCATCTTCCACTGGCCAGCTGCAAACAGAAAATTTAAAAAAACAGTATTGGGAGGGAGGGGGAAGTAATGGGCTGGGTGGCTTGTGGCATTGTCCTGTCTGTGATGCTCAGGCAGGAAAAGATGGAGCTGAGGGGGACCATTCAAATAGAGTTTTGGTTTTAAAACCCTTCTTCAGATTCCCCAAATCAAAGCATGTTTCCAGGAATTGATTCTGACAGTTATGTTTTTAATAATTTATTTTAACTAAAAGATCTCTAATGGTAGACAGAAAAAAGCAGTAGGGTCATGAAAAAATTATCTAAAGGAAAATACAAGGAGAGGTTGAATCCTGTAACGTTGATTTTAGAGCTGCAAAATAGAAACTGAGCACTGAGTATTTTCTTGCATATCCTTAGTAAACCAGGAGCACAAATATCAAAAGAACATCTGGAAATTCACCCTGAGGTCCATAGGGATCAACTGAAACTGTATCTGAAACTGCAGCTGGCTCATGGCAGCTGCGGGGACAGCCCATCTGAAGGCTGGCAGAGAAAGAATGCCAGAGCCTCTCAAGATGCCCCAAACCCTCGAGACTCACCCGCTTCCAGGTGTCCAAACCCCAGTCCCTGCCAGCCTCCAAAGGGGCCATTTGCACCGGGAAGACAAAAATGGTGAATGGAAAGCTGATCTGTCTCACGGCTCTCCTTTCTTTGATACTCCCTACAGCCATTGCAAGCATTTCTTTAGAGTCAGAAAACTCCTGCGAGGCTCTCCGGGTGAGGATTCCTGGCCCTCGCACCTCTCCCCATCACTTCCACCCAACAGCTCCTCTCCGTTCCCCGCTGTCAGCTTTCATCTGCTCCCGTGTGGGAGCTCCCTGCTAGCGGCTCTTTTCAGTCTCGGTCAGGCTGAGTTAAGAAGTTGCCCTTTGGAGGCTGCTGGGCAGCGCTCCGGGGTGAGGAAGAGCCGGGCCGGGGGAGCCTCGGGAGCTCAGGGCCAGCTGCAAAGGTCACACAGAGCACCAGTGACGTGCTCTGGCATGTGATTCTCATCAGTTCAGTGGTTTGATGTGGCGACTGAGCACAAGTCGGCGTTTATAGCAGATGACAATCATTCATCGCAGAGGTGTCAGTCACAAACAAAGCTCACAGACGCCGCTCCTGGTTCGGCTGCTCTGGCAGAGCCTCCCCGTGCACTGCAGCAGAACAATCAGCTCACAGCTCCTGTGGCATCGTTCTGTGTCTGGCAGAGCCTCTCCGTGCACTGCAGCAGAACAATCAGCTCACAGCTCCTGTGGCATCGTTCTGTGTCTGGCAGAGCCTCTCCGTGCACTGCAGCAGAACAATCAGCTCACAACTCCTGTGGCATCGTTCTGTGTTTAACCCCAACAGCTCCACACGCTCGAGTTCTCTCTCGGTGCAGCCACAGAGGTACACAGGTACACATCCCGACAGGGTGTGCAATAACCCATCACACTGAGCTCTGCACAATACTGTAGCAATAACCCATCACACCGAGCTCTGCAGCTGGGTCTCCACAGCAGGACAGCCCTGCCCTGGGGCAGCCTGCAAACAGCTGTCCAGAGAGGGGCTCACTGTCCCTGGCCCCTGGGAGCCCTGTGGCTGAGCCCAGAGCCCCTGCAGAGCTGTGCTCTGGTGGGAAGGATCGCAGAGGTCACAGAGCAGCTCCGCTGGAGGGACCAGAGGTGCTCACCTGTGTGACACCCGAGCAGAGGAGGTGCCAGGTGCCCCAGAGCAGCTGATCCTGGAGCAGATCCACATCCCCACATCAGGTGTACTCCTGCAGCAGCCCCTGTGCTTTGTCCCGCGTGGCCACTCACAACAGATGTGTAAATATGAAAAGAGCCTGTGAGACCTGGCCTCTACAAATGCAGTGGCACAGCAAAGGGCACAGCAATCCTGCAAGGGGAGATGGAAACCTGGGACAGTCCAGCGAGACTTTATTTGTTGTACATTCTGCAATAAATCACAAGAGAAGCCAAAACAAATTCCCAGGGCCTCGTTTCTATCCCTCCTGCTTTGGGAAAGCAGCTCTCCTGGAAAAGGAAAGCCTCGCTGTGTAGCGATGGCAAATGTGCCCCATGTGATGTGCAGCCATCGCTGGTGACCCCGGCAGCCGAGAGCAGAGCAGCAGAGAAGCTCAGCACCCGCAGCAGGACAGGAAAGCTCCGGCGGAGCCGCCCTTCCTTCCTGCACACCCCGGCCAAGCCCCACAGCCCCGGGCGGGCGGCTCGCTCAGCACCGCCAACGCTGAAGCAAGCACTCTGCAACTAAATATAGAGCTTCTCATCTCACACGAGCACTTCGCAGAATCTCTGAAAAGCTGCCGTGCTTGTAAGTCAAAGCATGAGCAACACATGGGAGGAAAACCAGCCAGATTTCTTCTTTCAGAACATTTCTCTGATCCTGGACTTTACCTTGACCCAAAGTAAATGAGTGAGGCCCAGGCTGACATAGTCCCTGTTTAAAGCCTGCAACAGTGAAGCTGACACAGCAAACAAGATCTTGGGACAACATCTGATCCCCCTGGCACAGAGGGAAACTGATTCCTGAAGAGAACCCAGATCTACACATTTAACTTGTACTCTCTTAGCTGTTTTTTTTTGTTACAAAGATAAATGAAAACCCCCTGCACATCACCTCTAGCCAGCAAATTTCAACTCAGCTGTGACCAGGAGTTTTTCTTCATAAATGAGTGTTGGTTTCTTGGAACTACAGAAAGCCACCCATCCCTGGGAGCAGCTTCTCCATGTGCTGGGTGAGGGATCGTGTTTGGGAATTTCCTATGGCCACAGCCAGCTCAAACAGGACTGACCTGCCAGGGGCCTTTGGTCACAGACCTTCCTCCAGACCCTGCTGTGCAGAGCAGCCTTGCACAGAGTACCTGGAAAGTGTTTGTTCTTCCCATCTAAATAAAATCCCACCTAAACCAACCTCTTGAACAGACCCCTTGGGCTGACCTGTGTGGCCTCACACGCTGCTCCAGGCACAAGCCTGAGTGGAGCCCTTCAGCCCAGCTCGAGGCTCCAGCTCGTGGGGCTGTTGGTGGCACAGAGAATGCCAGGTCCTGCTTGCATGGCAGGCTGGCAATGTTCTCATTCCCCTCTTTATGATTTCTCTTTGCTTTACCATGATATCATTTAGGATCTATTTTTATTCAGATCCCCTGTGAGACTGACTGAGGTCTGTAAAGCCCAATTGGAAATGCTCAGCCAGGAGCATTACAGGCAAAAGTAAACAAGCTATGAGAGTATATTTTTCTTGGCTGTTTACCCTACTGCTGTTAGGACTTACAGGCAGACTGAAGAGTCATGTCTTTTTCCTATTCCAGTTTTTTCCAGGCTGATTTGCTACATAATCCCAGAAACAAGTCTCAGAGTTACCATGATTAGGCGTACTCTGAACTCCCACCACCTGACAGACACAAAGGCACCATCAGCCAGAACAACAGCCGTGGTTGGTTGTTGGTTTTGTGAGTGACTAAAAACTGCTGGGTACACTTCTTAATCACAGAATCTCAGGATGGTTTGGGTTGGAAGGGACCTTAAAGCCCATTCCATCCCACCCCTGCCATGGGCAGGGACACCTTCCACTATCCCAGGGTGCTCCAAGCCCCATCCAGCCTGGCCTTGGGCACTGCCAGGGATCCTCAGTGGGGGCTGCCTCATCTGTTGCATTTCTGATCTCTAGAGCAACCCTCCCTCTCCTCCTGCTGTACATTCCTGCTGTTTTCCTGCAGCAGCAGCAGCCTGCTCCTGCCGTCAGCCCCTCCTGGCTCCAAGAGCCGCGCTGAGCACAGCCCTGGCTGCCGTGGGAAGCTCGGAGCATCCAGGGTCAGCTGCAATTAAAACACTCTCAGTGTTCATGTGCAGGCCAGCTGTAATGGCAAGTACTGTGGCTATTTATCCAGTCTATGCAAGTGTAAATCAGCCTTTCCTCATCTTCTCATTTTTTAAGATAATCAACCCCTTTTCCAGTATTCCTGGGAATCATTTATGTTTTAGCTGTCAATAATATGGCACTGAAGAAATTATTGATCAGTAATAGAATTACCTGAGATCCTGCACAACCAATTGAGACAAGCTATGGTTCAGGACACTTCAAGGTACTGTGAAAGACCCCAGTGGGGTCTGATCAGACGTAGGAAACACCAAACCACTCCCACATTGAGGTCTGTGACAAAAGCCCCATCCCAGACAGGCAGCAGGGACAGCACAGCTGCTCAGGGAAGCTCCACAAAAACATTATTAAGGAGAAAGCCTGAGTTTGGGTTAAACAGGAATAGGGGCAGCTTAGAATAAAGATCAGCTTTGCTAAAATAAAGAAGAAAGGCACCACTTTCACCAAGCTTCTCTCCCGCCCCTTATTTGCATTTTCTGATGCCAGCTCCCAGCTACAGCATGGGAACGGTCGGACCAAGTGATGGATCTGCAGGTTTCTATGGTGATCAGCTCAGAAATTGCCTGCCCAGCCGTGTGTGAAAGGAAGCATCCATGTCAGAAACTGCAGACTGTATGGTGAGAGAAATCTCTGCTCTGGACTGGGGTGTCAGGGCTGTGCTGCAGAGGCCCAGAGCTCGCTCACCAGCCTGGGGATGTCTGTGCAGGACAGTGGAGAGCTGAGAACTCATAAGAGGACAAAAAACCCTACTGAAATACTAGCAGTCACCACTGAGTAATTACACAAGATCATTTTAAAAGACTGATACACACAAAGTACATAATATTTCTAAATATCTGAAATATCAGTTTCCTCTCATCCTGACCCCCACCTGGCTGCACCCTCCTGTCAGGGAGTTGTGGAGAGTGAGAAGGTCCTCTCTGAGCCTCCTTTTCTCCAGGCTGAGCCCCCTGCCAAAGGCACATCTGCCAAGAAAAGAAAGGGATTCAGTTTCTGTACTTGATAACTGCTGATTGTGTAACCCGTGTAGAAGTTCATGTTCACTGTCCTCATGAGCTATAGCACAAATCCTTGTCTCTCTATAAAAGTGTTAGTTCCTTACAAACCTGTAAATCAGAAAGTGAGGGAGGGAGGCTTGGTGAAGAAACAACCTCAAATCCCAACTGCCACACACTTAAGGCAGAAGCACTGATTCCATCTATTTAGGCTATTCCCAGAAGGGAAGTCTGGATAATAAAAATGAGCCCTGGCAAGAGGACAAACCTCGTTAATCGATCCAGACGAAGCCACTGGCTGGCATTTTCCAGCTGAGAAACATCAAGTACCTTCCTCTTGAAAACCTTCCCCTGCGGCTGTCGGGGAAGGTGATGGGCTGAGGACACGAGTTAATGCACCTACTCCCTTTAGGAATCAAACCTGGAACCTGTCAAGTACAACTGAGAGCAGACACTGATCTAAGTTTAAAAAATAAAAAAACATTTTAAAAGACATGTTTACTCTCGGTTGTTACCCAAACAGGCTCAGAAAAGCCAGCCAGTTTGGTGAAACATAAATGGAGAAACATAAATGCCAGTTCCTAAACATATTAGGGAACTAGTGTGGCTGAGAACAAGGACAGAATACACACAATGATTTTCTTTTCCAAAGGCAATTACTGCAGCTCCCCAGGCCGAATGCAGCAGCTGCAAACCTCCTGAAAGCAGCTGCTCCGTGAGCCCCGGGAGGCTGTGCCCGGGCAGGGGCTGGGGCCACCCTGAGCATGAACCCGGCCTGGCCTGGGCTGTCCCTGTCCCTGTCCCTGTCCCTGTCCCTGTCCCTGTCCCTGGGAGCGCTCCTGGGCCAGGTGATGCGCTGGCAGCACGGCACCGGGAGCCCTGGCAGCACTGGCAGCATTGATAGCCCAGCACGGCTCCGCGTCGGGCAGGAGCAGAGGTTGGCAGGAGCAGCGGAGGACAGAAGCAGAGGTGGACAGGAGCACAGGAGGGCAGGAGCAGAGGTTGGGAGGAGCAGAGGTGGACAGGAGCAGAGGTGGACAGGAGCAGAGGTGGACAGGAGCAGAGGTTGGGAGGAGCAGAGGTGGACAGGAGCAGAGGAGGGCAGGAGCAGCAGAGGTTGGGAGAAGCAGAGGTGGACAGGAGCACAGGAGGGCAGGAGTAGCAGATGTTGGCAGAAGCAGATGTTGGCAGAAGCAGATGTTGGCAGGAGCAGCGGGCCGGCTCCGGGGGCACCGCACCGCCCGCCTGGCTGCTCTTTGCTGCCCAGCGAGGCTGACAAAGAGCCGGCAGCTCCCGGCACAGCTCTGATGCAGCTCTGCGGGCAGCTCGGCTGCGGAGCGCACTCGGGATGTTACGGGGCCGGAGCAGCAGAACACCCTGCGGACACCCGAGCGCAGGAAATCTCCTCCGGGAAACCTGGGAGCTCCGAGTGAAACCCCAGCGCCAGCCCTGCTCCCCCAGCTGTGCCTAGAAACACGCAGAAGAAACACGTATTCAACACGATCAACAAAGAGTAGAAATTAGTAGCCCATAAACAATAAATATATAAAGTTATCTATCATTATGTTACAAATAATTCAATAACCATAAACACTTTAACAGCCAAAGGGAAGTCAGCAGCCTGGTGACTGCTTCTCATCAGAACAAACCCTTTTAATAGCTTAAAGCCTGATTATTAATCAGCATTTATTACTTAATATTAGCGTTTGTAAGATCCCTCGGCACGGCACAAAGGCTGAGGCTCGCAGGTCCCAGCCAGGCGGGGGCACAGCGGTTCATGCAGCGGGTTGTGTTTCAGAGCAGGCAGAGCTGCTGTCACACAGCACCTGTTCCACACCCGTGAAACCAGCGGGGACTGCAGCGGCGGTGATGGGAAATACACATTGTTCATAGCCTTGTGTAGAGCCCGAGTCCCTGAGCCCCGGCCCCCGCTCCGGGGCACCCCGGTGTGCCTGGGCAGGCTGTGCCCGGTGTGCCTGGGCAGGCTGTGCCCCCGCTCCGGGATACCCCGGTGTGCCTGGGCAGGCTGTGCCCGGTGTGCCTGGGCAGGCTGTGCCCCCGCTCCGGGACACCCCGGTGTGCCTGGGCAGGCTGTGTCCCCGCTCCGGGATACCCCGGTGTGCCACAGGGACCCGGGGCTCCGGACACACCCCCAGGGCACCGACACCGTGCGCTCCTTCCAGCACCCCCAAATGGCACCGCGAACCTTGCATGTGTTCCTGCTGGGGGAGGACTGGAGGGAGCAGAAATGTGTGCGTGGCTGTGTGTGTGTGGGTGGGTGTGGGTGGGTGTGTGTGTGTGTGTGTAGGTGTGTGTGTGTGTAGGTGTGTGTGTGTGGGTGTGGGTGTGTGTGTGGGTGTGTGTGTGTGTGTGTGTGTGTGACACACCCTATGTGTTTGTATGTGTGCACTGTGTGTGTGTGGGTGGGTATGTGTGTGTGTGTGTGTGTGTAGGTGTGTGTGTGTGTAGGTGTGTGTGTGTGTGTGTGTGTGTGTGTGTGTGACACACCCTATGTGTTTGTATGTGTGCACTGTGTGTGTATCTGTGCACTCTGGGTGGGTGTGTACATGTGTGGGTGTGTCTGTGTGAGTGTGCGTGTGTCTGTCTGTCTGTCCTGTCTGTGTGTGTGAAGTGGGAGATCTGAGGCAGCCGAGATCAGAGCAGTGTCCCGAGTTCTTCAGTCTCTCCCCCTGCAGAGCCGCAGGGAGGGGGCAGGAGCAGGGAGTGGAGAGCAGAGCAGGGGACACAGAGCAGCGCTGCTGTGCCCTCGGCCCCCCGAGCTGCCGCTGGAAAGCACCGAGCTGGAGAAGGTGAGAACTTCCCCGTGCCCAGCAGCGGCTGCTGAGCACAGCCCCGGGCTCTGGGGGACATCCCGGGAGGGGCTGCCGGAGCTGCCCTGCCAGAGCTGCCCTGCCAGAGCTGCCCTGCCAGAGCTGCCCTGCAGGGATTGCCCTCCCAGAACTGCCCTCCCAGAGCTGCCCTGCTAGAGCTGCCCTGCCAGAACTGCCCTGCCGGAACTGCCCTGCCAGAGCTGCCCTGCCAGAGCTGCCCTGCAGGAACTGCCCTGCCAGAACTGCCCTGCCAGAGCTGCCCTGCAGGAACTGCCCTGCCAGAACTGCCCTGCCAGAGCTGCCCTGCCAGAGCTGCCCTGCCAGAACTGCCCTGCCAGAACTGCCCTGCCGGAACTGCCCTGCCAGAGCTGCCCTGCCAGAACTGCCCTGCCAGAACTGCCCTGCCAGAGCTGCCCTGCCAGAGCTGCCCTCCCAGAGCTGCCCTGCCAGAACTGCCCTGCCAGAGCTGCCCTCCCAGAACTGCCCTGCAGGAACTGCCCTGCCAGAGCTGCCCTGCAGGAACTGCCCTGCAGGAACTGCCCTGCCAGAGCTGCCCTCCCAGAACTGCCCTCCCAGAACTGCCCTCCCAGAACTGCCCTGCCAGAGCTGCCCTCCCAGAACTGCCCTCCCAGAACTGCCCTCCCAGAACTGCCCTCCCAGAACTGCCCTGCCAGAGCTGCCCTGCAGGAACTGCCCTGCCAGAGCTGCCCTGCCAGAACTGCCCTCCCGGAGCTGCCCTGCCAGAACTGCCCTCCCAGAACTGCCCTGCCAGAGCTGCCCTCCCGGAGCTGCCCTCCCAGAACTGCCCTCCCGGAGCTGCCCTCCCAGAACTGCCCTGCCAGAACTGCCCTGCTCGGTGGGCGCAGCTCTGCCCTCCCACAGCCCAGCCTCGCTGGAAACATCCTCAGGGAAACATCGGCTTCCCATCGCTGCAAAACAAGAGACCGGCATAGTGTCTCCTAGAGAGTTTGCATAAATCAAAATCTGATTATGCTACATTTTGAATGCTAGATTTTCCACAAGATGGTGAAGCACAGTGATCTATAATCTGTTTTGCATTGAATTAATTGTAATAAATTACCATAATCCTCCCTGAGTCCTGCAATCACTGTTTTTCACATTGAACCTTTCCTGAGGGTTTAAAAAAAATCATTTGCTTTTTCCACGAGGGTAGTTATTAGACTTAAAAATAATACCTGCCCTTGGAAGAAAGTTCAGCCCCAGCTGAGTACCTCGTTACCTGCTGGCTCAGCCCTTTGTTAATTTGGTAAGTGCTGTGATGTACTACCACAAAAGCCCATTTTCAAGTCAGTGTGTTTCATCTTGCAAAGAGATTGATTTGAAATTGACCCCGTTTCAAGTGACTAAAAATTGTAAGAGTTTCTAATTAATTCAATTTTGAGCCTACTCACATCATACATTTTCCATCCCACCTCTGGATCCCAGAGAGTATATCCAGTTTTATTCAGAGGGGAGGGTGAGGCCACCCAAAGAAACTCATCTTTCCTTCTGAGAAGTTTCTACAGTTTAGTACTTACACCAAGGCAACGCAGCAGTCTTGCTTCCTGAAGCATAGAGCTGAAAATTGTGGTTTTTTTTAGTTTAGAAACATGTATGTTTTCATCTATGTGACCACACACCCCTGCAGTGACCCACAGAGGCTCACAAAGCTCCCGGGTGCAGAGGAGGCAGCAGGGCAGGAGGGAAAGGCAAACTCAGGGCACCTTTGTTCTCCCTCCAGTTCTGACATAGTTCAGGGGCTTATGTAGCTCTTGGCAGCCACTGAAAAATCAAAAAAAAATCAAGTGACGGCTCTGTGTAACTTGTGCTCTTTGATTGAGCAGCGAGCAGCTGCAGAGGCAGCGTTTGGGATGCAGCCCCCATCCCTGCTCCGAGGGGATGTTCCTCAGAGCTGCTCACCCCACCAGGCTCCAAACCCTTCTCTTCCTGCCTGGCCACCACTGCCACTGCTCCACACGATCTCTGCCTTTTGAAACAAACACATGAAAAAAAAAATCTAATACACCTTGTTGGCATTTCAAGATAGAGTCACAATTTACATGAACCCAGTGTCACCTCAGGGTAAAATCACCCATAGAAAGGGATAAAAATAAGTTGAAGTTTACACTGCAGACAACTGAGAATTCAGCTACAGGCACAGGGGAAGAAAGCTTCCTTTTATAATGAAATTACAACCTTTTGGAAAAAAAAATCACACTACCAGGTGCATGTGAAATATTTAAATTGAGGCTGTGGATAAATTTGCCTAAATAAGGCTCTGATTTCAATTAGAAATCTCTGATTAGGGACACACATCCACAGAATGAGAGAATATGTCAAGTTCTAATTCAAACAGTGTTAAGTCAGTGCACAAACAGAACTTCAGTCATGAATTTATATTAACAATTCTATTGTTGGCAGTGGGGACACCAAACACATTTGCTTAGGTGTGTTTACATCCTGGAATAACACAGTTTATGTCTCCAAGTGAGTATGCACAAACATGTTTGCCAAATGAACTCCAGTTCCTCATCAGTTAATTGCTGTTAACTAGTGAGTGCTGAAAACAGGAGCGATGCCTCAGTGTCTCAGCACACCTGGAACAGCTGCACATCGAGCAACCCCAGCCTCCTAAAGCCTGTAAGGAGTCCAGGAATATTCTGTCCCTGGGCTCTCAGCAGTTCATCAGACAGGTTTGGCTCCCTGTCCCCGTCACAAGGACACAGAGGTGACACAAGCCTGGCTTCCTCGCAGACCGAGCTGCCACAAACCCGACGGGTCGGACAGGTCAAGGCCTCACCTTTAATCACCATGGGGACCTTCTGGTTTAGCAATGCTGAACTAATCTGTGCCAGGTCAAAAGTGCTTGAAGAGAACCCAGAAAACTCTTTTTAGGTGCTTATTATTGGCTAAATAAACACCTCATTTTCTTATGCTACTGGCCTGATATTCAGTGAGTGCAGGCACACAATTCCTAATTTTCTGTGCTAGAAGTAGAAAAACGTGGATGTTTCCCAAGTTGTGGATACCAGATACAACTTTGTACATATGCATAAATATTTATGCTCAGCAATCTGTAACTGTCACTGCACAGGCTGAAGTACAGTAATTCTGTAAGGGAATAAATGCCTCAGTATCTGTGAACTCTAATTCACTCCAGGCTGACCCAGTTCTTTTGGTAATAATCTTTTCCAAGCTGTTTCTCTGCTGAGAGTCCAGGCCTTAGAAATACCTTAAACATACAGTGCTCTCCTTAAACTTTATTGCAAAAATATGTGGAGACATGGCATGTATTTCTGGAATCTGTGCAGCCTGTGCTATACAGCAACTCAGATGTGACTCTCCTCTCTATTTTTCCCTTTAATTAAAGGAGAAACCAAAAGATCCAACAACCAAGGGAAAGCAAAACCCACACTAAAGCAAACATAACATTTGAAACAAAAAACCCAGCAGAAAATAGACAGCCGATCTGGGATGCAGCAGAGTATCCCAAGAAGAAGGGAAATCAAGATTGCAAACATTAGAAACACAATTACTCAAGCACTTTGTTAGCATGCTTTCATCTTAACTTTGGTAATCATCAGTAAACTTGGCCAACTCCCCATATGAAATGGGGGTACGTGATACTGCTGTAGTTCATTCAGGGGATAAAATTATCTCTAATCTCATCCTTCAGCACACACAGCTCCCAAGTCCCCCGAGTCACATTGCAACAATCATCACCAGAAAGTTCCACACAGCTTAAAAGAGATTTTGCTGATTAGTGGTGTAGGGAAGCTCAGTCTAAACATCAAACTCATCCCTGGTGGAGAGAACACGTTGGACAAATGTTTTTTGCACTTTGGAATCAGCTTAGCAATGTAAGGAGGGAAAAAACCCAGTAAATCCATAAGACACACACAAAAGGATGTTTTCTACCCAAAACAGAAGAATGGAGCCCATCTCCCCAGCTCCCAGCGAGACATCCCACTCCCTGCCCTGCCACACATCACCCCACAAACCACCCCCCAGTCCTCCTTAGCAGATCCCCACCCTGCCCAGCCAGGATTTCATCATCTGAGCTTGCTCCTCCAGCCCCAGCTCAGGAGCCGCAGGCAGCACCGCTGGGGAAGGCACCAGCAGCACCCAGCAGAGGAAGGGAAACACAAGGCACATTTTGTGTTTTTAAGGAGCATGGAAACATGCAGTCTTGATCTCCAGAATGTACTCATTTTATGCTTCCACAGAAAGTGTTTTTGGAATATCTGCAGAGATTTCTCTTCCAAGCTACGTCTCTGGACAGGAGTGGATACAATACCTGTCCCCTGGATTGCTGAAATTGGGATAACTGTAGGAACACTATAGAGACAAAGAATTAGATGAATGTACCCACAAATGGGAAACTGGGAAGGCACATCTGCTATAAATACTGACCTGTACCTTTTGCAATCCTGATTCAGAGGGAAGAACAGCCAACTTAATTTCAGATTAGTTTTCACCCAGAAGTCCAATTAGAATCATCCTCAAAAGCAACCTAAAACATCCCCTTTCACACTAGTGTAATAAATTAACATGATTGTATCAAAAGGCAAAAACTGTAGCAATTTTTTGATCATTCTGTCCAGTCTCATTGCTGCAGCATTTCTTGCACAATCATTATTGGTCTGTCAAGCAGAGGAGAAACATCTGGGATCTGTCTGTACCTGGACATCAAATCTATTAACTTAGCACTTTTTATAATGTTCCCTTACAGAACTTTGTAGAAATAAATGGGGTTTAAATAACTGAAGCTGAAATTACATGTCAGGCACCATTTTCCTAAAAATCTCTCTCTGTCAAGGACTACAAAACAAAGCTATGGCTTCTTGATCAGTCTGCTCTTCACACAAACCTCCAAAAGACCCAAGACTGCCAAAACTAAAAATAGAGTCAATACAGAACAGCTGCTTTCAATATTTTAAGACTTACTTGAACAACTTGCAAGTTCTAGTTAACTGACTTGTAATTTTACAATGGTTTATGCAGGACCTGGGACTTGTTGGATAGTGCAGATTAAGGATTTGAGTTCTTGCTTTATGCACCATATGCACCTCTGGCATGGACAGCAGCAAAGCAGCCTCAGCTGGCTGGAGCACTTGGACCCTTCAGAAATTTAGAACAGCCACAGAGAAAATGTGATGGCTGTTCTGGAGCTTTCTGCACAAACATCCCTGCTCATCATCATTGACCAGGATTTGCTGGGGGCTCCTTCAGCACCATAATGACTGTTCCATAAGGACTGTCCCATAAGGAAGGGTCCAGAACTGAGATCACTGAGATCATCTGTGGAAAGGGAGGAATTCTGATTCCACCCCCAGTGAAGTCAGATCTCACACACACACACACACACACAGACACACACACAGACACACACACTCTCCCTTGGGAAACACAGCAAGAATTTTGATTACGGACTAACAAAGTCTACACAAATTAAAACACAAAATCAACAAAAAACCCCCTGAAACCCCAATACATGCAGCCCCAGCAACACACTTGCACTCCATTTCTCATCACTACAGCTCACTTGAATATCTTTGGCTTTTTGCACTACAAGTTTGCTTTCAAATCCCTCTCATCTGCTGCACACACGGTTACCAAAGACTGTCAGCCCCAAACACAAAGTTGTACAGTTTGGGCAGATGCTGGATTCCTGCAAAGAGGAGGTTCTCAAACCTTGTTGTAGCAATGTGACAGGAAGGAGAGTCTTTGACACACACATTTTGCACAAGGCTGTAAACACTGTAGGAACAGGCTGTAAGCTGTGAATATCGATATTTAAAACCATTTCCCCTTGGAACTGAGCTCACACACGTTTGCTTCTCGAGCAGGTCTCAGATCTGACCAGAACAGGAACAGCTCTGCCCGAGGGGAGAGCGAGGGCTCACTCAGAAGGCGCCTGGGTTGCTGTACAAACCTGGATGGGGACAGAGCTTCCGATGGCAGCAGAGCTCCAGCTGGTTTCCATTTACCTCGTGGGAGCCATCCATGCACTCCGTGCACGTGTGCCACTCCTTTTAGCACAAAATTCTGAAAGAACATGCAAGTTTCTGCATTTTGTCACTCCTCGAGGAAATCTGACCCCGAACAACACCTGCACACAATGAGTACCCAAGTGAGGAAGTCATAAAGAGCCAGCTGCCCTTTATTTAAAATGCCCTTTGCAAACAACTTGCCGTACATTCTTTTGAGAGAAGCAGAACCACCAGGATCCCACAGCCACAGTTCCACATCAGCTCCAGCACCATCAGATCAGCGAATCCTGAGCATCGTGTCGAGCAGAAGCACATTGCTTTGGGCCTGGGGCTGAGCACACATTACAGTCACAGACACCGGGATGCCAGACACGCTTTCTTGCAATAGAACAAGCTTGGAGTTTTAAAAATACAATCATTATATACAGCAAAATATGTGGTCACAAGACCAGCCTTAAACCAAGGCCTTGTTTACACAATTTCTGCAATGTCAGGAAGTATTTTGGCCGGGAATGTAATTTTTCTTCCAAAACAAGTAAATATTTGCAAGTCTCACTGTGAAAAGAGTGATATACCACCTCTGTATTGACACGGGTGTAACATATTCCCACAGGGAAAAGGAATAAAGAGTACCTTTATATTGATACAACATTTCCCTCAAGTGTCGAAGCTAATATAGCTTTCATCACTCAGTCAAGTTAAAGCAGGATGATTTTTTTCAGACTTTTTATAGACAAGGCCTATGTTTAACAAGCACCAAAACACTTCAGAGTATTTGGAAGATCAGACTACTGAGCTCTACACTTTGTACTGTCCTCACCAGTCACAGAGAACATGGAATGCCTAAATACATTCAAAACCCTGATCAGACAGTGCCATGGCTGCTTAAATGAATGCTTCACTGTTTAACAAATACACCTTTTTGGCCAGAACTAGAATGTACCACAGAAAGGCCCAGCACAGCACAGAGCTCAGCTGGCTGCCTCTGCCAGGCTGAGCAAAGCTGGCCTTTGTGTGCTACAAACACCCACTTTTGCTTTATTCCTCAAGCACAGCTCAGGCAGTGGGGAAAGAGGCACTGGGGAATGTGAGGGATCTGCTGGCTCCTGGCACAATAAATAAATAAATACCTGCTTTTATCAACCAGAGCAAGCTGCTGTCAGGGCACTGATCTACAGCGAGGCCTGCTGGGTGCTAAAACTGCACATTCCAATTGAATTTAAGGCAAAATTGAACCATGGCAGTAACTGAGATGTAAATTTATTTCTTTTTAACATCAGACATGCAGTTTGTAAGCTGCAGATTGTGGCAGCAGTCAAGCTTCCTTAGCTTTCAATGCAGTACTTGGGTTAAAAGGAACCCCTTCTGTCAGTGTTAGTCCCCTGTCCTCCCAGCATGGGAGTCCCCTGGCTTCTAATGAATTTTTAGGAATTTCTGGAGGATGAGCTGCAACAAGGTCTTAAAAACGGGGGTAAATTAACGTGTGTGTTACAGGGAGAGCCCAGGCAGCAGCGAGGGAGCCAGCACTGGGGCTGCTTCTCCAGCCCTCTCGGTTTTTCTCTGAGTTGTATCACCCAGACTGACACAGCCCCACTGACTGGTCCCTGCTGGAAGGACACACCTGAGCTCAGGAGCAGAAACACCCCTCCAGCACACAGCCTGCTACAAATTTTCAGTAGATACTTGAGGTTACAAAAAGTATCCAAGTCTGACTAAAGCACAAATGGCAATTTCATTTCAATCAGTGGGATTTCAAAAGGTAGCATCAAACTGACACTACACACTCATCTTCCAGGGCTGAGGCACAAAGTTTTCCCATTTAAAATAGAAGAAATTACCAGATTCCCAGAGGAATCATGGCAGTTACTTTTCAGTTGGCCCGATTAAAAACCCCTTTACATTACACATCATCGCTCAACCTTTGTGTTTGAGATGTAAGATAATTTCAAGACTTCTTGGGATATGGGGGGAAGGAAAAAGAGTGTTGCAGGTTTTGTGTGCAGACCTTTACAGAAGGGGCAAAGAGAGGAAGGAAGCAGGTGAACAAGCTCCTTGGATCTTCCAGCTGATGGGAGGCACAGGTCTCCTCCCACCCCAGCCCCTCTGCAAACCAGAAAACAAAAAGGTCTGGTTTATCATTTTAAAGTGATAATGCAATGAGACTAAAAGCTTAAATTTCATAAATAATTGACCTTTAGAACTTCACCCCAATAAACCATGCTGCTTCCAGGAGGGAAAAATGGCCTAATCTTATGGGGCCTGTTGCAGTAAGCCCACACTACCTGCTTAAAGCTGCCTCTGAGCACAGCCTTCTTCTCACAGCTTGGCATCACACTGGGCCAGGGCCTGAACACAAGCAAAAACCTGCATCAAAAATGACTGAATATTAGGTAAAACAGCAATCTTGTGGTTTGCCTTTTTTAACCATTGCTCTTAGCTAAATCGACCCCTCCAGCTTCCACTGCTGTTGAGATATAAATCTGGATTAAGAGCCTGTGTAAAAGTCAGTGTTTCATGTGATACATAACAATGCACAAAGTTGTTTTCTAAAAAACAGCATCTGTATTAAAATTCTTAAAATGGATAGACATCTCTTCAATGCATGTCCGCAATTAAAATGACAGTTGTTTGAATTTTCTTGGTACATAACAACGATAAGATTTCCTTCTTTGCTGACTGGAGGCACATCCCACGACAAAATCAAAGGGAAATAGAACAAAAAAATAAAGCCCTCACCCCCAAAATCCCAAAAGGCTAAATTCTTGTAAATTTGAAGTAAATGAAGCCCGAACTTGCAAGACATGGAAATAACAGTTAAAAGGCTCAGATGGAAGTAAGAAATAAATTCCACTAACAATAGGCCCTTTTGTCCTGGCTTGCTCGGTGTGATTACTGCAAGGAAACTGTTAAGTAGTTTTTGGAGTAGTAGATAATGGGATTCTGTGGAGCTTTCACAGGTTGGCACCGGCTGGAACAGCTGAGTTTTGAAGGCACTCTACAGACACAGGGCTGCTCTTGGCCCTGCATCGCTCATGGGAAGTCTTTGCACTTGAGAGAGCTAGTCATCAAAATCAGGTATTGCCAACCCAAACCCAAAACCCCTCGGCACAAAAAGCACCACCGCCCCCCCTCCCCGCCAAAGGCAAAAACAAAACCACAACGAAATCACACACACACGCACACCTAAAAAATTGTGCAGATTTGTAACATTTTCACAGCTGATTAAGAAAAAAAAATAATAACCAAAACAAAACAAACAAAACCAGGAGAAAAACCACCACGCTACCACTCTCCTGCAAACTCCCATCCGATACAGCAGGTAAACAAAATAGAGCATTATTCCAGGGATATCGGCGGCGCTGCCCGGCGCCCCGTGCCTGGCAGCACCGATCGGGTCACAGTCCCAGTTCCATGTGCAACTCTCCGGGCGGGACGGCCCCGCACCGCCGCCCGCTTGCATAGAGACCGCGGGGAGCGGTGCCGGGACGGGCCCGGCTCCCCGGGGCTGAGGGCACCGCTCCCCGGGCTGAGGGCACCGCTCCCCGGGGCTGTCCGGGCTGAGGGCACCGCTCCTGGCCGGGCTCCCCGGGCTGAGGGCACCGCTCCCCGGGGCTCCCCGGGCTGAGGGCACCGCTCCCCGGGGCTCCCCGGGCTGAGGGCACCGCTCTCCGGGCTGAGGGCACCGCTCCCCGGGGCTGAGGGCACCGCTCCCCGGGCTGAGGGCACCGCTCCCCGGGCTGAGGGCACCGCTCCCCGGGCTGAGGGCACCGCTCCCCGGGGCTGAGGGCACCGCTCCCCGGGCTGAGGGCACCGCTCCCCGGGCTGAGGGCACCGCTCCCCGGGCTGAGGGCACCGCTCCCCGGGGCTCCCCGGGGCTGAGGGCCCCGCTCCCCGGGGCTCCCCGGGGCTGAGGGCCCCGCTCCCCGGGGCTGTCCGGGCTGAGGGCACCGCTCCCCGGGCTGAGGGCACCGCTCCCCGGGGCTGTCCGGGGCTGAGGGCACCGCTCCCCGGGGCTGTCCGAGCTGAGGGCACCGCTCCCCGGGCTGAGGGCACCGCTCCCCGGGCTGAGGGCACCGCTCCCCGGGGCTCCCCGGGCTGAGGGCACCGCTCCCCGGGGCTCCCCGGGCTGAGGGCACCGCTCCCCGGGGCTGTCCGGGCTGAGGGCACCGCTCCCCGGGCTGAGGGCACCGCTCCCCGGGGCTCCCCGGGCTGAGGGCACCGCTCCCCGGGGCTGTCCGGGCTGAGGGCACCGCTCCCCGGGCTGAGGGCACCGCTCCCCGGGGCTGAGGGCACCGCTCCCCGGGGCTGTCCGAGCTGAGGGCACCGCCCCCCGGGGCTGAGGGCACCGCTCCCCGGGCTGAGGGCCCCGCTCCCCGGGGCTGTCCGGGCTGAGGGCACCGCTCCCCGGGGCTGTCCGGGCTGAGGGCCCCGCTCCTGGCCGGGCTCCCCGGGGCTGTCCCGGGCGGGTTCCCCGCGTGGCTCCGCTCCCCGGGCGGCGGGACCGGCTGCTCTCGCGCCCGCCGCCGACACTGACAGGAAATATGCCATGACCAAGACTGGACGAAACGTACATGCCGAGAAAAGCCACATTTCCACCACGATGAAATTTTTTCCCCGATGTTTTGTCCCCGAGCGTGTCCGCCGGGGCGCGGGGCCGCCGCCGCCCTCAGAGGATGGCGCAGGAGGCGCAGCACGGCTCGTCCCCGTTGGGCTGCGCCGCGTAGTTCATCTGCCTGACGATCTCGGCGAACAGCTCGTCCACCGAGGCTTTGTTTTTGGCCGAGGTCTCCATGAAGGGGCAGCTCCACTCCTCGGCCAGCGCTTTGCCCTCCCCGAAGGAAACCTCGCGCTCGCCTTCCAGGTCCACCTTGTTGCCCACCAGGATCATGGGCACCCGCTCGTACCTCTTGACGCGGATGATCTGGTCCCGCATGGGCTTGATGTCCTGGAAGCTCTGCTGGTTCACCAGGCTGTACACCAGGATGAAGCCCTGCCCGTTCTTGATGTAGAGGTCCCGCATGGAGGCGAACTGCTCGGTGCCCGCCGTGTCCAGGATCTCCAGCACGGACGGGGACGAGTCCACCTCGATCTCCTTGCGGTAGAAGTCCTCGATGGTGGGGTCATACTTCTCGATGAACGAGCCGGTCACGAACTGCACCGTAAGGGCGGACTTGCCCACGCCGCCCGAGCCCAGCACCACCACCTTGTACTCCCGCATGGCTCCCGCCTCCCTCCGCCGCCTCCCGCTCGGGGCTGCCGCGGCGGGCGGGGACGGGGCGGAGGGAGGGAGGGGACGAGGGACGGCCCCGCGCCGGGGCGGGGAAGCGGCGGCCGCGCCTTGCGGAGCGGCGCCGGGACAGCCCCGGCGCCGGGCAGCGCCGAGGAGCAGGAGGAAGGGGATGAGGAGGAGGAAGGCGGGAGAGAGGACGGCAGCGCTGCCGTTACCGGCCCCGGCCCCGGCGCGGCGGCGGGACAGCGCTGCCGCGGCCCATGGCGGCCCGCCCCGCCCATTGGCTGCGGCGCGCGGCCCGCCCTGTTCCCATTGGCTGCGGCGCGCGGCCCGCCTCCGCCCATTGGCTGCGGTGTGGCGCCGCCCGCTCCCATTGGCTGCCGGCGGCGAGCGGCAGCCGCCCGCGCCCCGCCCTGCATGTGTGACCCTCCTGGCCCGGAACCGGGATCGGGATCGGGATCGGGATCACCGCGCGTGCCCTCCTGGCCCGGAACCAGGATCGGGATCGGGATCGGGATCACCGCGCGTGCCCTCCTGGCCCGGAACCGGGATCGGGATCGGGATCACCGCGGGTCCCCTCCCGGCCCGGGGCTCCCGCAGCCAGCGCTGCCGTGGTGCCGGGGTGGGACGGGCAGTGAGGGTGCCCCACCCCGGTGCCGCCGTTCCGGTGCCCTGCCCGGTACCCCCGCCCGTTCCGGGCCGCGGGGAGCCGGGCTCGGGGTGCCCGCAGCTCGCCCCGCTGGCCCCGGAGGCTCCGCGGGCCCCGCTCCCGGTTTCCCGTGCTGCGGAGCGGCAGCGGCTGATGGCTCCGGGGGCAGATGTGGCCGCTGCCAGATGTTGCCGCTGCTGGCACTCGGTGGCCCGTGGCCTGGCAGGGCTGAGTCACAGGGACTGGCTACGGGCCACTGTTTGTAGAAGTCGTCCCTTGGACTTTCTATGAGACATTCCTTTCAAGAAAGTGTCATTAGTTGTTTTGGCACACTCCAGTCTTTGCTGTTGCATCTTACTCAGTTCTTTACAATTCTCAGTATTTATTCACATAATAGTGACATTTAGATCCTTTCTACCACACCTTGTTTTCAAGCCTAATCTAAACACAGCAGCTGGGGCAGGCAAAGTCTAAAGGATTTAACATAAGTTTTGTAAATAATGTTCTCTTATTCCTGAACAATTTTCACAGAGGCTAAATTCTACTGAAATTATTTTTGCAGCATTCAAATGCTGGGGGGAGCATTCACCCCCGTGCTCACTGATCCTCTGGTGAGTACTGTGCCCGTGGTGATCCCCTGGAGCCCAAACTGAACCCCTCTGCTGCTGCCATGTAAGTCTTTGCAAATAAAACCTCTCCTGAGGAGCACAAGCGTGTTCCAGCAGCCCTGCTGTGGGGTGGGCAGTGGCTGGAGGAACGGTGTGAAATGTCACATGTGTGGGACAGAGCCGTGTGTGGGACCCACCCGTGTGCTCTCTGTGTGAGACCCACCCGTGTGCCCGTGTGTGCTGTGTGGCTGCAGCCTTGTCCTGTTCCTGGCAGCTGAGTGTCCCCAGGAAGGATTCTGGTCTGTCAGGCTCCCAGCTGCACATTTTTCTCAAGCACCTACAAAAGCCGTGGGCTGCCGGCTGCTCCTGAGCTGCTGCAGGTGCTGTGCAGGTCAGCCTGGGATGCAGCAGGTATTCTATCTCCTGTGGCAGCCCCAGGGCTGGCCTTTGGTCCCCTGTCTGTTCTGGGCTCTGCCTGCTGCCCATGGAAGCCTTTCCTTGTGCCAGGCTCGTGGGCCGTGGTTTCCCAGAGCCGTTCCAGAAACACTGAGCAAGACCTGAGCACTCACACCCATTGTTCTGTGAGTTGTCTGCCCATGGCTGCTTAGCCCATCCTTTGGAAACTGAGTAACTGAGCTCCCTTGTGAGCTTTTAAGCCATTTCTCCACTTGTTCTCATTCCTGTTGCTGTCCATCTGATTTTCCCCCTCCTGGCAGTACTCTGGGAGCAGAGCTTCCACATCACCCAGCTTGCTGTGAGCCAGCCTAAATCAGTCACCTGCTAGCAAGGGCTGGCAAAGTTCTCTTCAAAACCAGCTGTAAGAATTGCTGAAAGGCCACAGTGTAAATGCAGAAATATTTTTATTTTCTTGTTCTGTGCTCAGGTTTTGGGTATGATGTGGGCTTGCTCACCTTCATCACTTCTGTAGCAAACCCACACCTAAATTATTCACGTTACACTTTCTCCCCAACATGCCAGTAGCCAATTCTATAAAGACCAGACTGTAATCCTGGTTTAAATCCTGTCTATTTAATCCCAATTCACTGCTGGATTGTGGTGTGTGTTGTTTTTTTCAGTGACAGAATAAAATTACTCTCCATTTTTAATTCTACACTATGCTATTAATTGCTGCTGTTTCTGAAGAAGGAAATGTATAGCGTTCAAAGTAACGAATGATCTTTATGCTGTTAGTTTAAATATGGAATATGATTTCTCAAGTGCCAGTGCCCTACTACATGTATTAATTGAATCTCTCATTACCAGCCAGCTCTAGGTAATTAGTCAGTCTGCAGTGCAAGGAGTCTGTGGGAAGTAACTGAAAGAATCAAGTCTGGTTTTCTTAGAAATGAATTCTGGTGCATGGCTACAGACCACTGAGGGATCTGTGGGTTGGAAAGTTTGAAAATCCCTGGCTGAGGGTTCAGACACAGAAGAAGTTAAATAAATCATGAGATGATGCAGCACATAATATTTGAATTATGAAGCGTGCATTGCACTGGGTGGTTGTGCTTCATGAATGGTAGTGGTTTAGCTTCTCAGGAAAAAAATTAATGTTTTCCTGAAACAAGCTCTGCTTGGGCAACATGAAGGCATGACAATGCAGCAGGGTCTAGGCAAAATATAATCATCAGAGTTGGCTGTATTAATTTGATTTTCAAAATGATCAAGCATATTTTAAAAACAATTTTAGGATGATTTGATGCTATCTTAAAAATGCCAAAATAAAAATCAGCTGAAAAGCATAAATTTGGTTACTAAGCAGCTCACCATACAATATTTACATGTATAACCAGCTTTGAGTGTGCTGAGTAACCCTGCTTGTTCAGTAAAACTGCTCATACAGGCTGAGGTTATTTCTGTGCATAGTTAGAGCGAGTCGTGAGCTGCTGCTGGTAGAGATACTTTGTGCAAGTTAAGCAGTGGCCTTGGGTGGGCTTTTTAATGTATTGTACTTTGCAGGCAGAGATTAAACAAGGGTAGTTTAGATCAGTAACAGATGCAATATGTAAAGTTTGAGTACCCTGAAAGTTTGTCAGTGCCTGATGACAAGAAGATTTAATGGTACAAAAAGTGAAAACGTGCTGGTGTTCCTGCAGGGACCTTCTAAGCAGCTCTTTTTAAAGATGCACAGTGGCAGCAAGGGATGTGTCACCTCCAGAGACCTGAGCGAGTCCCACTGAGCTTAGTTTGGAAGAGATTTTACAGAAAAGCTGTGCTCCACCTGAGGAACAGAGAATGCTGTGAGGAGTGGGCTGAGTTTTGAGGTATTTGTGTTTCTGCACAGCGTTTGCTGCTGGATCTCGGAAGGCCCGAGCTCTGGAAGAGAAACTGAGCTGCAATCTGGGAAATGCAGGGCCCTGGGTAAAAAGGACCCTGAGAACGTGCTCAGAGTAAAGGGTGAGGATGTGCCTGTCTGAAATCTGAAGCTGCAGCTCTTGGGCAGAAAGAGCTGCTTGCCTTCAGTCAGTTTCTCTGCCCCTGTTAGTGACCACATGTTGAAATAAGGTTTATTAATAGTGGGAAGTTCTTGGGACTGTGAAAGAGACTTCTGAGACCATAGTGCTTTGCCAGGTACTAGCTAGGCAGGGTGGTAATTGAATTGTAAAGCTACAAATCACACTAAATGATGTATTTTAATTTCTCAGCTCTGCTGCTGAGAAAATCCCAAGGGAAGTCATGGGCTAAGGATACTGCACATCATTTCATTCCTAAGATGGCAATGTTCCCTGGATATAACAGATATACCTCACCACTCACTTAAGATTAAATGACTTAGCTGGCTCACAACCCAATATAAAACAGTTAAACTGAGAAGATTCAAAATCATTTGGGGAAGAGTTGCTGTTCTGTCACTCCCATGCTGTCAGTATGTGACATTAATATTAATAGTAAATCTAATGGTAAAGGGAGAATAATTACCAAGGGAAACTAAGATGAAATAATCATTCAGAGTTCAAAGAGCAGAATTGCACCAAATGTTTTCTGGCATTGAACAAATGGAGAATTTTTTCAATGTTTACTCCTTTTGAATGTATGAAATTAAGCAAGATTTTGGGGTCTGAATTGGTTTTTAGTGCAGTGGTGTACAAAGAAGCCTTTATTTTGGATTTGGCAGCAGGGTGATTTAGGTTGCTTTGGAGGGGTTGAGGAAGGAGAAGATGACAAAAATAACCTGGCACCCAACAGCATTTAAATACAATATTTAACTTATCTGCACCTTGAGTAATTCTCGGTAATTCCATATGTGAATGCATATCTGCAGTAAGACTGCCTAATGTGTGTTTATCTTAATCCAGTGGCATTAACAATTCTCATTCCAGAATCAGGGTGTGCTCACAGGGAGTAAAAGGAGACAGCCAGGGTGATTTCCTGGGCAGGTTTCATACAGGTGAGGCTGTTCTGGGGCAGCCCCAGAGGCCCTGGTGTCACAGGCTGCAGGTGACTCAGCTCCTGTCCTGGCTTGGGGAAGTGCAGCCCCATGGGGACTTTCCTCTGCCAAAAGATCCTCAAATGCAAAATACCAAACTTGTGTTTTTTTCAAGAAATAATCACAGCTGCTGGTGGGTGTAAATAAAGTATAAAATAAAAGAAAAAAAAAAAGAAAAAAAGAAAAAAAGAAAAAAGTGACACACATACACAGAAAAAGAGTTCATTATTTCTATCAAAAGTCCTGCCAGAGATCTTATCACTATTGCTAAAGTAGCCTGTGCTGCCAGAACTTATCAGATGTTTCCCTTGAATCAGTGTCATAATGCCACTTTATGTTTCTTTATAAAGAATGTATTCCATGGCGTGCTTCTATCCCACTCCTAGACGTGATGTTTATATTCAAAATATGCATAATTGGCAAAGTTCAGGTCTATTTCTGTGTTCATTATTTGTTGTCAACTCCCTTCTATCTACCCCAGGAGCAGTTTACCTGAAAGATTATGGGGTTTGGGCAAGTGCACAGAGCAGGGAGAGCCCTTCTCTGTTCCTGTGTGCAGCACTCAGGTTGTGTGTAGGTGTGGTGAAACAACTTTTGGAACCATAAACGTAATCTTGATAGCACTTGCATGGAAACAGTGCTATTGTGTGGTAATGAAACCAGTGTAATCAGCCTGGAGTGAAACTGGTGACTAATTCAAAATCAAACTTCCTGTCTGCAGCAAAAGCCCTTCTGGAGAAAAATGTCTTTTCTTCACTGCCCCGTGGCACTGTGTCACATTGCAGCCTTAACTCTGCTGCTGGGAGTGCTCAGATACAGCAGATAATTATCATTTGGAATTTTCACCCTTGAGTTTGTTAAATTCCTCAGTCTCCTGACCAGGAGCAAAGAGTTTTACTGACAGAGTCTTCTGTCAGGGCAGGGTGGGAGGAGTGCTTCCAGCTGGGATCTGTGGGGATGAGATGGGAGTGTTCCAGAGGTCCCAAAGAACCAGCACGTGGGTCAGCAGGTGTTGGACTTTGCCTCCTGTGAGGAATCACTGCAACAATCTGCCTTTGGTCTGGGGTCAGTGCTGTGCACCTGGGCTTGGGGGTATTGGTAGGTAGCGAGGGCTGGGGAATTTCCCTACTCTTCAGTCAGCTGAGGATACCAAAACCAGGTTTTGGGGAGGGTGGCATTGTTTCAGCTCTGAGACATGGGCTGTGCTGCATATAGTGCACAGAACAGCCCCCGCTGTACCCAGCTCTGCTGCCTTGGGTCCTCCAAAGCATCCAGGTGTAAATATTGATTGTATTTGACCATTTTAAAGTAATCTGGGGGTAAACATATCAATGAAGGAGATAAGGATTTTTGAGGCCCATGTTAGGCTCGGTCTGATGTCAGTAGTTTGTAGCCTCAATAGCTTCCAAATCTCTTGCAATCCTTTAACACAAAGCTATGCTTTCTGATTGTTTTGCAAGGGTTGCTGCTGTTTCTGGCTGCTCAAGGCTGAAGGGATCATTGTGACTGGCCACTGATTGTGTCACCAGCCTAAAGACTGTTTCATCTTCCAGGCCTTCAGCTGCTGGGCCAGATCAAGGTGAGCATGGGAGCAAACTGAGTCTTGCAGCACGGGCCCTGCAGATAAGCGGGTTCGGACAGCACTACTGAGCTCTGAGAATGAGCAGATAAGGCTCAGTGATGTGGACACCACTTGATCTGTGAGCCATGTTCCATATTGTCAGGCAGGGCAGTCAGGAATGCTGATGTGACCACGAGCCCCCAGAGGATTTGTGTGAGGGCTGTTTGTTGTCACAGCCTGTCAGGACACAGCGGCTCCCCGAGGGCCGTGTCCCTGCGGGCTCCTCACACCGTGGAGCTCGCTGCTCAGGTTCCTGTCTGTGTGCCACGGTCCACAGCTGCAGCAGTGAGTATGAAATATTAGCTCTCCCTGAATGGAGATACGTTGCCATTCCTGTATACTTTATTTTGTCATAAATATTTCCATTAAGTGTAGTGACCTCCACTGGTGGCACCCAACTGCTCCCAGCAAAACACACCCAAACCAGTCCTGTCATGGGAGAAGTGCTGTCTTGTCATGTACCAGAAAAAACAGGGTAAAAATGACTTCAAGCATGAATTGATTCAGTTTGTGGTCCATCACAAGGTGGAGGGACCTGCACCTCAAGTGGATGGAGCTGACCTGGCAGTCGTGGCTGATTGGAAGAAGATCCGTGTGCAATCAGGAGCTGCTCCATAGTGGCTGGGGAAGAAAACAGAAGTTATTTTATTACAATAAGCATATTTCCCAGGACAGAGTTGAACTCATTTGTTCCACTTGCAAACAGCCAACAAGATCCCTGATCCTAGGACCTGTTCCAATTAATCCTGCTAATGCTGCCGTTCATTTTATTTTTGACTGCTCAAGCAGAGATGAACTTTGAGGCTCTCTCAGTATCACTGAGACAGATGTGGCATTTTAACACTGTCAGCAAGATAAAATGTCAGGATGGTCAGAGTTTCAGTTTTCCTTCTTGAAGGATTTTTGCCTGGTTTTCCCCCAGGAGCAAAGCCTGTAGACTGCTTCCCCTGCCAGCAGATCCTTTCTGGGTAATGGTGAACTAAAGTGAAAACTCCATGCACCGTCACAGATGGCATCCAGGCACAAATGTCTGTCAAAAACCAGTTTATCAAAATCACTGAAAATTCTAATTCTGTTCTCCAGGGTGCTGACAGAAAACTTGATAGCATCAGCAAATTTTGGGTTTACACTCTGGTTTTCAAGGCACTAATACAAACCATAGACAAAGCTCTGGTATGTCTTCCAGTTTCATGGCAAACTACTGACATGTCAGAAGTTTTTTAAACAGGTTGTTTATCTTCTAGGTGTTTTCCCAGACTGATGAAGTGCTGTAGTGTTCAGCCAGGTTTGTGGGCTCTGAGGTGACTGAATAATGCAAATAGATATCTGAGAGTCGGGTTTGATTTCAGTGTTAACAAGTGCCTTGGAACCTGTCTTTGTTCAGTAAACAACATATTTCATAGTTTACATCAGATTGAATCCTTCTGCAAATATAAACAAATACATTCATGGAACAAGAAAGTAAACTCTGTGACACTCATGGCAGCAGTGACTAATCAGTTTAAGTCTTTTTATTGCTGACTATTTAAATCAAAGCACCCAGCTCTGTAGTGCAGGGCACCTGAAGCAAGAAGCGTTTGGGGTCTGCACAGCCTGGAGAAGTGTTTGGAAGAGGTTTGGGATCTCATGACTCCTGGGACCTGGAAGAAATGTATCACTTTTCTGTCATGACCTCAGCCTGCACTGTCATTGCTTAAATAATGATTTTAAGGCTCCTGTTATTCTTCCTGACAACAGACTCTCCTGTGAAAAGGCTCGGGGCTGAGCAGGGAGGGTCCCTGTCCTTTGGGGAAGGGCTGTCTGCTGCTCCTGCCAAGCTTCCAGCTGGGAAGGCTTGGCACACGGGGACACAGGCAGTGTGTGGGATCTGCTCTACCTGTACCAGTACCTGGCAGCTACAAATACCCCGCAGCGTGAGTCACAGCTCGCTGGCACCCAAAGCCTCTCCTGCCACTCTGGGCAGTGCAGGCAATGGGAGAGCACGAGAGCACGCCAGAGCTGCCACGTTTGACAAGGTGTGGTGCTGACTCAGGGCAGCTGCAGCCAAATCTCACCTTTTTCCTGACCAATGAACAGAATGAATCAGTGGCAACCCAACAAAACCCCACGACTTAAACCTCACCGAGCGTCCTTCTGCCGTCCCAGGAGAGCACCAAGCCCTGCATCCACCTCAGCAGCCAGCTGGGAGCTGTCGGGGTTGGGACACCACGGGCACTCAGCTGCTTGAGAGGATGTCCCAGCACCCTGATGAACGTGTCCTGTGGCTTTGGACAGCCTGGATTGGGAAAAAGGAGCAAAAGTCGCCCAGAACATTAAAAACCTCGATAAATGGTAGTGTTGCCTCTGCACTGTAGCTGTACCAGGAGTCTGCAAACAGACAGCCTGTGTTCTTACTACAGTTACTTCACTTTTAAAATAGCATACTGGTAGCAAAAGTACAGTTTCAAAGTAAAGTTTGGTGTAGATAAAGACCAAGCCACCATTCCTACTCCTACTTACCGTATGGAGAAGCCACTGACTGTTACAGCCCTGCCAATAACTGAGCTCACAGCACAATGAAACTCTGTAAATAGTATTTAAGCGTTGACAGTATTTAAACATTTAACTCACCGAGCCTGGTGTGAGTACGCTTTCTTAGCATTAGGAAATCTATTGCTTAATTAATGTTTTATGGCAGTTTGCATATATAAAGCACTATATATGAATGCTGAGTATGATTCAGTTGTCAGTATCTGAACATGAATTACATTTCACACAGGGTTTGGGAGAAGAAATTCCATAACATTAGGCAAAATGGCTTATGCATTCCCAGTAATTTTACATAAAATCTATTCATAGTGCCCATTGACTGGAAACAATATATGGGATTCTTTTAGTTGAACTACTTAATTCAGCAGATAACCACTGCTGCTTCATAGTTCACGGATGAGAATGTAAGGGAGCAGCTGAGGCATCCAGCTGAATTCGATTAATGACAAAGGAACGTTTCAGAGGACAGAGGGGACACTGTCCACTGTGCCCACAGCACAGTCAGGGAGTGGAAGTGACCACTTGGAGCTGAGCAGTAAAACCCAAGACCTGCTCCAGCCCCAGAGCTGATCCTGCCCCAGAGATGATTCTGCCCCAGAGCTGCTCCTGCCCCAGATCTGATCTGCCCCGGAGCTGATCCTGTTCTGGGAGCTGATCCTGTCCCAGAGCTGATCCTGTTCTGGGAGCTGATCCTGTCCCAGAGCTGATCCTGTCCCAGAGCTGCTCCAGCCCCAGAGCTGATCCTGCCCCAGAGCTGCTCCTGTCCCAGAGCTGATCCTGTCCCAGAGCTGATCCTGTTCTGGGAGCTGATCCTGCCCCAGAGCTGATCCTGCCCCAGAGCTGATCCTGCCCCAGATCTGATCTGCCCCGGAGCTGATCCTGTTCTGGGAGCTGATCCTGCCCCAGAGCTGCTCCTGTCCCAGAGCTGCTCCTGTCCCAGAGCTGATCCTGCCCCGGAGCTGATCCTGCCCCAGAGCTGCTCCTGTCCTGGGAGCTGATCCTGTCCTGGGAGCTGATCCTGCCCCAGAGCTGATCCTGCCCCAGATCTGATCCTGCCCCAGAGCTGATCCTGCCCCAGAGCTGATCCTGCCCCAGAGCTGCTCCTGTCCTGGGAGCTGATCCTGCCCCAGAGCTGCTCCTGTCCTGGGAGCTGATCCTGTCCTGGGAGCTGATCCTGTCCTGGGAGCTGATCCTGTCCTAGGGCTGCTCCTGTCCTAGAGCTGATCCTGTCCCAGAGCTGATCCTGTCCTAGAGCTGATCCTGTCCCAGAGCTGATCCTGCCCCAGAGCTGATCCTGTCCCAGAGCTGATCCTACCCCAGAACTGATCCTGCCCCAGAGCTGATCCTGCCCCAGAGCTGCTCCTGTCCTGGGAGCTGATCCTGCCCCAGAGCTGATCCTACCCCAGAACTGATCCTGTCCTAGAGCTGATCCTGCCACGAGGAGCTGTGTGATACAGCCAGGCCTGAGTGGCCCTGCCAGATCCAAACTGTCACAGTAATTTTTTCTGACATTCCATCAAAGTGAGACAGTGCTTATTGTTTCTGGGTTTTCTTTTCTGCTTTTGATGATGTCAGAGTTCTTAGAGCCTAATACTGGAGGGCCATTGTGGAGTATAGTCTTAGCACAGCAATTACCAATGAAAAGTGACAAATTAGGATGAAATAATTGCCTGATACTGTCTAAAACTGACTCATATAGAAATTTCTAACAGCAGAAAATTTCTTTTTGCTGCTATTTTATGAAGTATTGTCAATACTCAAATAGCTAAATACTTCAATAAATTGCCTTTTTTTCTCTGAGTGTCTTACAACTTGGTAACAATGCTCTGGGTGTTTGTCACCAGAAGGTGACAGTTTGAGCTCATGGAGAAAACTATTGCAATACACATAGTAACAGAACAAGCTCTCCTTGTCCATTGCTTTGGATAAAATCCATGAAATCTCACTCAGAAAGAGGTAAAACCAGACCCAAGGGCTCCTGGTACTGGTTAATTGCTGTTTCCTGTTTTCCCTCTTTTTTCGTGCTTCCTTGGGGCAGATCCCCTGGAGCTCTCTCAGAGCACCGAGGGAGCTGGTCAGACATCCTGGTGTGAGTGAAACATCTCAGCACCAGAGTGCCCAGAGAGGATCCCAGGCTGGGGCCAGGTCCCATGGAGGACCAGCAGCCTCAGCTGTTTATGCTGCTCTTAGATCTTCAAATTGAGCAAGAGAGGTCTGCAGCCTCTCCCTGCTATCATCACATCTACAGAGATAACCAGGGTGTCCCAGCCCCTGCCTGTGCTCTCCTTAAACTCCAAATAGCCAAGTGCTGCAGCTGGGGCTGGGGCTGGGTGGCTCAGGGGCTGCTCATGGGGTTGGTCACTGGCTCAGGGCTGTCAGTGCCCTGATCCCTGTGGGTTCTGTGGGTTCTGTGGGACAGACACCCTGCCCAGAGCGCTGGGGTTGGTCATTGTGTGTGCTCCTGGTGCCCTTCCCAGCTCAGGCTCTCCCTGCTGGCTCTCCTCGCTAAGCAAGCAGAGCCTTTCCAGGGGTGCAGGGACAAAGAGCTGCCCTGTTCCTGCTCCTGCTCCTGCTCCTGTTCCTGCTCCTGTTCCTGTTCCTGCTCCTGCTCCTGCTCCTGTTCCTGTTCCTGCTCCTGCTCCTGCTCCTGCTCCTGCTCCTGTTCCTGCTCCTGTTCCTGCTCCTGTTCCTGCTCCTGCTCCTGCTCCTGCTCCTGCTCCTGCTCCTGTTCTGTTTCTGCTCCTGCTCCTGCTCCTGCTCCTGTTCCTGTTCCTGCTCCTGTCCCTGCTCCTGCTCCTGCTCCTGTTCCTGCTCCTGTTCCTGTTCCTGCTCCTGCTCCTGCTCCTGTCCCTGCTCCTGTCCCTGCTCCTGCTCCTGCTCCTGCTCCTGCTCCTGCTCCTGCTCCTGTTCCTGCTCCTGTTCCTGCTCCTGCTCCTGCTCCTGCTCCTGCTCCTGTCCCTGCTCCTGTCCCTGCTCCTGTTCCTGTTCTGTTTCTGCTCCTGTTTCTGCTCCTGTTCCTGTTCCTGGTCCTGCTCCTGCTCCTGCTCCTGTCCCTGCTCCTGTCCCTGCTCCTGTTCCTGTTCTGTTTCTGCTCCTGTTTCTGCTCCTGTTCCTGTTCCTGGTCCTGCTCCTGCTCCTGTCCCTGCTCCTGCTCCTGTTCCTGTTCTGTTTCTGCTCCTGTTTCTGCTCCTGTTTCTGCTCCTGCTCCTGCTCCTGCTCCTGCTCCTGCTCCTGCTCCTGTCCCTGCTCCTGTCCCTGCTCCTGTTCCTGTTCTGTTTCTGCTCCTGTTCCTGCTCCTGTTCCTGTCCCTGCTCCTGCTCCTGCTCCTGCTCCTGCTCCTGCTCCTGTCCCTGCTCCTGTTCCTGTTCCTGCTCCTGCTCCTGCTCCTGCTCCTGTTCTGTTTCTGCTCCTGTTTCTGCTCCTGTTCCTGTTCCTGCTCCTGCTCCAGCAGCATTTGGGGGATTTGGTATTTAACAGACCCACTCTGCTGGATTTTACCCATCCACAGCCTGGTTCTGAGACCTTGGAGGGACAGCACTCACCCAGCCACAGCCTTGGATGGGGCAAAATTCCTCACCCACGCTCTGACCTCTGCTGTTGGCCCAGCACAGCACAGCTTGGGCTGCAAGAGGCTGTGGAGGGAGCTGAACACTGGAGAATTAAACTGTTTCTCTTCAATTAGTTATTTCTTGTACCTGCCTGAGAGTGATCTTTAGGGTGCAAAGGAAGGAGACAGCAAGGAATGAAGCATCACTATTTCTCCTGGCGCAGGAATAACTGAGTTTAAGGAAGTCACATATATTTATTTGTATATAAAAATAATAAACCGTGGTATTGTGCATTTATATACACAAATTTTGAATATATATTTAAACACATAAATATAGATTATGTTTTTATATGTAATACATGATATACATACTTCTCTCTTTAATAGAATAGAATTATTCCACATTAAAAATTCTAAATTTTAATTTAATTCTAATACTAAAATTCTGTATTCGCTACAGTTCTTGCTGTTCTGCCCTGGGAATTACAGGCATCATTCCCCCCCACCTTATTTCCCAGGGATTCTGTGACCTGAGCCCACCACCCACAGTTCAGCCCACAGCCAGGCTGGCTGCCTCCTCCCACAAATCCTCTTTTTCTTTCTTTCTTAGGTTTTCTGTTCCTGATAAAATTGTTATTCCAGTTTCCAGCTCTTCCTAAATGATTTGCAGAAGGCAGTGACAGGTTGCAATTTTAAATCCACTTAGCTGGGTTTTTTGTGAATAATCCTGTTTGACAGGCTTTCCTGCCCTCCCTCCCTGTCATTAGGCACGGCTGCAGCTCCGGCTGCGCCAGGAGCAGGGGAATGGGTTTGCTTGGGGACACAAATGAGAGAGGGGGAGATTTTCAGCGACTGCAGCCGAAACAGAAACAACAGAACTGCTGTCTGGAACCCAGCTGGAAAGCAGCTTGATTGGTTAGATCCCATGAATATCTATTAATTAATGCCTGAGCTGACATTTCAGTATTGTATTTGAATAACTTGCTCTGAGAAAAGTTGTAATTTTATTCATATATTTTTTAACAATGGTCTATTAGATATGATGAATCTCTTTTTTGTTAGCGCTTATGTTAATACTTTCCAATAGCTGGGATGGGGCAGCTTCTCTGGGCAACCTGTGTCAGAGCCTCACTCCCTCACAGGGAAGAATTTCTCCCCTGTCCATCTTTGCCAGCTCAGGAGGACATCCCAAGGCACGGCCGGGAGCTGCTGTCCTCCTGCTGCAGCTGGGCCAGAGCCGGCGGGGCCATGGGGAGATGGCTGTGGGGAACAGCTCTGCGGCCGGGCCCTCAGAGCAGCCGGGCCCTCAGAGCAGCCGGGCCCTCAGAGGGAGGCCAGGCCCTCAGAGCAGCCGGGCCCTCAGAGCAGCCGGGCCCTCAGAGGGAGGCCAGGCCCTCAGAGCAGCTGGGCCCTCAGAGGGCAGGGAGCAGTCAGGCCATCGGTCCCTCAGAGGCCATCGGGTCCCCAGGGGCCATCGGGTCCCCAGAGGCCATCGGTCCCTCAGAGTCCATCAGGCCCCCAGAGGCCATCGGGCCCCCAGAGTCCATCAGGCCCTCAGAGGCCATCGGTCCCTCAGAGGCCATCGGGCCCCCAGAGGCCATCGGGCCCCCAGAGGCCATCAGTCCCTCAGAGGCCATTGGGCCCCCAGAGGCCATTGGGCCCCCAGAGGCCATTAGTCCCTCAGAGGCCATCGGGCCCCCAGAGGCCATCGGTCCCTCAGAGGCCATCGGGCCCCCAGAGGCCATTGGGCCCCCAGAGGCCATCAGTCCCTCAGAGACCATCGGGTCCCCAGAGGCCATTGGGCCCCCAGAGGCCATCGGTCCCTCAGAGTCCATCGGGTCCCCAGAGGCCATTGGGCCCCCAGAGGCCATCAGTCCCTCAGAGACCATCGGGTCCCCAGAGGCCATTGGGCCCCCAGAGGCCATCAGTCCCTCAGAGTCCATCGGGCCCCCAGAGGCCATCAGTCCCTCAGAGGCCATTGGGCCCTCAGAGGCCATCAGTCCCTCAGAGACCATCGGGCTCCCAGAGTCCATCGGGCCCCCAGAGGCCATCGGGACCCCAGAGTCCATCAAGCCCCCAGAGGCCATCGGTCCCTCAGAGGCCATTGGGCCCCCAGAGGCCATCGGTCCCTCAGAGACCATCGGGTCCCCAGAGGCCATCGGGTCCCCAGAGGCCATCAGGCCAGGTCCCCCGAGCCGCCATCCCCTGCTCACCCAGGCAGAGTGCGGAGCCCCACGGGGCCCTCGCTGCCAGCAGAGCTCTGGGCAGGTGGCAGGTCTGCTGAACACTCCCTGGGGAGTGGAGTTAGCAGGGATAACCCAGGGATTGCCATCTGATACCATTATGGGAGGAAGCTGTTTCAGTAAAACCTGGTTTTCTGCTGGGAATTTGTGCATTATTCCATCTGCAGTGTTGATTCACAATGAAGTTGGGCTCTCAAGACAGAGCCGCATCCGGCAGTGTACAAGGGTTATTCCTTCCTCAGACCTGGCCTGTTCCTCTGCCTTTGCCCCAGGCAGGTGTGTGCTCCTCAGACACCCACACAGCGCTGCAGTGCCCAGAGCTGCTGCCAGAGCTGGGCTGAGGACACTGGAGCAGCGGTACCGGGGCCAGGCCCTTGCTCTGCTCACACAGACACCAGAACTGCTCCTGGAGCTGGGGCCAGGCCTTTGTTCTGCTCACACAGACACCAGAACTGCTCCTGGAGCTGGGGCCAAGCCCTTGTTCTGCTCACACAGACACCAGAACTGCTCCTGGAGCTGGGACCAGGCCCTTGCTCTGCTCACACAGACACCAGAACTGCTCCCAGAACTGGGACCAGGCCTTTGTTCTGCTCACACAGACACCAGAGCTGCTCCTGGAGCTGGGGCCAGGCCCTTGCTCTGCTCACACAGACACCAGAGCTGCTCCTGGAGCTGGGGCCAGGCCCTTGCTCTGCTCACACAGACACCAGAACTGCTCCCAGAACTGGGACCAGGCCCTTGTTCTGCTCACACAGACACCAGAACTGCTCCCAGAACTGGGACCAGGCCTTTGTTCTGCTCACACAGACACCAGAGCTGCTCCTGGACCTGTCACCAGGCTGAGGACACGGGAGCACAGCACTGGGGCAGGCCCTTGATCTGCTCACACAGACACCAGAACTGCTCCCAGAACTGGGACCAGGCCCTTGTTCTGCTCACACAGACACCAGAGCTGCTCCTGGAGCTGGGGCCAGGCCCTTGTTCTGCTCACACAGACACCAGAACTGCTCCTGGAGCTGGGGCCAGGCCCTTGCTCTGCTCACACAGACACCAGAGCTGCTCCTGGAGCTGGGGCCAGGCCCTTGCTCTGCTCACACAGACACCAGAGCTGCTCCTGGAGCTGGGGCCAGGCCCTTGCTCTGCTCACACAGACACCAGAACTGCTCCTGGAGCTGTCACCAGGCTGAGGACATGGGAGCACAGCACTGGGGCCAGGCCCTTGCTCTGCTCACACAGACACCAGAACTGCTGCTGGGATAAGCCCTGGGCCCTTCTCTCTCCCTGCCTCGGGCTGTGGCCAGGGCAGGGCTGCCTGTGGGAGGGCCCTGCCTGGGCTGCTGGGTGCAGGGCTGGGACCCCAGCCGGGCACAGGCACCGAAGGCAGCAGCAGCAGCAGCCCTTGGAGCCAGGGATCTCCCCCAGCCCCAAACCATGTGCCAGGCAGGACAGCACGAAGCTGGACAGCTGTTCTTTGGGCTGTGCTTTTCTTCTTGAAGTTTGTTTCCTAGATCAGCCCCTGCCCTTCCAGAGGTGCTGCCAGGACCATGAGATTTTATTGCATATGGCCTCCATTGTGCCACTGCCCTTTCCAAGCCAAATAAGTGCAGTCTTTCCACCTAAGTGCTTTTGACTGGAGTTTTGAACAGGCTGGAGTGAATGTGATGAACACTGTGATTATAGCTGTTAGCTTTAGCCTGCCTGAACCACACACTGCACACATTTACATTGTTGTGTCCCTTCGTGTTGAAGCAGTCTGGGAAAATTAATTTATTTTGCTTCTTATTGATTAGTATAAAAGGTTTTTGCTTACCCTGTGCTCTGCAAGAGATATAAAGCCAATTATTTTGAAAAACTAATGGGAATTTTCAAATTGTAATGGACACATTTATTGCCATCCTATTTAAGAACAATTTGCCTCACACCAAATTGTCCAAGCAATCGGCGCACACGACACATTCACTTGGAGATGTTTATTATTCTGGAGGCAAGAGAGGGAAATAAAAAAATAACCTCTTGTTGCCTTTTAATTGCTCATTTCCTGCTCGAGACAGCAAATGCCATTTGGCTGCTACAGGAGAGATAAATGGGCGGGCCAGGTTCTGCCTGCATGAGGAGCCAGAGCTTTGTTCATTCGTACGGAACCAAACGGAAAAAATAATCATTAGGAAAGGAAGCCAGAGGTAGCTTTACTTTCTTAAGCAAGGAATAAATGCAGATTTTTTTCCCGCCAAATGCATAAAGGTTCCAGAGCCACCTATTGTGGCACTAATTGATTCAATTCCCCTGTGCTGCTGCTGAGCACAAAAAGCTGTGTTAGATCCAGTGATACCATGGAATCCTGAGCTGGAAGGGACCCAAAAGGACCATCAGGTCCAGCTCCTGGTTGCCTGTGGGATGGAGCCTCAGTGTGAGGGTGGCTGGCGTGGTGCTCTCTGGCAGGGCAGCACAAACAGCCTACGTGGAGCCTCTGAACATTTTTAGCACAGTAATGCCATGCGTGTATTTTTGTTTGTGTTATAAAATCTCTGCCTTTAATTTGAGTCTGGAATGGGTTTTAGATTCAGTTATATTTAAAAATGAAAAGAACAAGACCCCACAAGCAAGCTGCTGCTCCGCACTCAGAACTGGTAGTCAGGGAATCGAAAATGAGGGTTTGGTTTTCAACAGCATTCAACACCCTGAGCTAAAGAGCTTAACCTGTTGTGTTTAACAGATAGATCATTCCTGTAATTAGATTACAGCTTACACCAGTAAGGAGCATGTGAGGCTTCAGGTTGGCCTGACCTGGCAGACGGGTGTGAGTTAGGAGCCAGTGACAGCAGCTGGGCTCCAGAGTGGGACAGCCAAGATAACCCAGCATGGAACAGTGTCCTGAAAACGGGAAGGAGCCTCCTGGCCTTCTGTGTTTGTGAGACCAGGGGGGTTTTCCTTGCAGGAGCTGCTGCAGGTGGGCAGGGATGCACTGGACAAGTGCTGCAGTTTGTGGTATGGAGAAGGTCAGACTGGAAACCTTCAGTGATTTCTTCTGGGTTTGGATTCCTTGAGTGTAAACTTACAATCCACAGCAAGCAGAAGTGCAGAGCAGGGTACCAGGGCAGCACAGCAAAGGTGATTAACCCAGCCATCGTTGGAAGGTGCAGGGCTCAGCGTCTCGTGCTCTTTGTTGCAGAGATAAGGCACTGAACAGCCCCACCCTGGCGGGCAGGGCTCATCAGCCTCGCTCCATCTTGTGCAAGATGGGATGAATCACATCCTGGGCCAGGAGGGGAGAAAGCACGTTTGAACCAGCGACAAATCCTCGAGTACATCGACTACCTGTGGCAGAAAAGACATTGAAATCCAAGGAATATCCGAATCCCACACTGGTTCGTGTTGTAAGGGGCCTTAAAGCCCATCCCATCCCAGCCTCTGCCATGCTACCTCCCACTGTCCCAGGTAGCTCCAAGCCCTGCCTGGCCTGACCTTGGACACTGCCAGGAGCACTAGAGGCACTGGAAGGGGCTCTGAGCTCTCCCTGGAGCCTTTTTTTCTCCTGATACCTCCCACAGCCGGTGGGTGGGCTCGGGCAGCACTGGAGGTGATGGCGGGGTCAGAGTCACACTCTGACCGGACCCGCAGCTCTGTCCCCAGCCCCTGTCCCTGTCCCGCAGCGCGGGGGGCCCCCAGAAGCACCCCCTGTTCCGTTCCTGCCCCTTCCCATCCCGCCGTTCCCATCCTCCCCGTTCCCATCCCTCCCGTTCCCATCCCTCCCGTTCCCATCCCTCCCGTTCCCATCCTCCCCGTTCCCATCCCTCCCGTTCCCATCCTCCCCGTTCCCATCCCTCCCGTTCCCATCCCGCCGTTCCTATCCTCTCGGTTCCCATCCCGCCGTTCCCATCCCGCCGTTCCCATCCTCCCCGTTCCCGTCCTCCCCGTTCCCATCCTCCCCGTTCCCATCCCGCCGTTCCCATCCCGCCGTTCTCATCCCTCCCGTTCCCATCCTCCCCGTTCCCACCCTCCCCGTTCCCATCCTCCCCGTTCCCATCCCGCCGTTCCCATCCTCCCCGTTCCCATCCCGCCGTTCCTATCCTCTCGGTTCCCATCCCGCCGTTCCTATCCTCTCGGTTCCCATCCTGCCGTTCCCATCCCGCCGTTCTCATCCCTCCCGTTCCCATCCTCCCCGTTCCCACCCTCCCCGTCCCCATCCCTCCTCTCCCACCCTCCCGCTCCGCTCCGCTTTCTCCGGCCGGGAAGGAGCTGCGGGCGCCGCGGGCGCCATCTGCTGCTGCCGGGGCCGGCGGGAGCGGGGCAGGGACGGTGCCGCAGGCTCCCTTTGGGGGCAAATCCTCGGCCAAGGGACTCCCACTTCCCCCGGGACACCTCCACGCGTCCCTCCGGGAATCTGTCCCACGGCGCGGGAGCAGCCGGGACTCTTCAAAACGAAACCAGGAACTCCAAAATTTGAGGGTTCTTTCCTAATCCCACAAACCGATGGCATTTAATTCCTTTGCGATGGAATTAAATTTAGTGGCATTTAATTCCTTCAGGCTGAGAATTTCCCCGTAAGTGGCAGGAAGCCGGCCAGGGAAGAGCGGCTTTTGTGTCCCTTGCCTCCCTCGGATGCCGCATCCCTGCAGGAGTCACTGACCCCGCTGGGCAGGGGGTGACACCAGGGACACTCTGCTCCGCTCCGGCCATGGATCCACAGCCACGGGCCCTGTCCGGAGACACCCCACGGGTCTGTCCCCATGGGCCACACCCCACCCTGGCTCCACGGAGAGCCCAGGAAGGAGGGGGATTAGATGGGATATTGGATGGGATGGAGCGCGGACACACAGGGCAGCTGCGAGCGCAGCGCTGAACCAGCAGCCCGGCAATGCCTCGGGCCCTGCGGACACGGACACCCCTTTGGAGCTGTCCTGCTCCATCCCCCCGTGTCCCTGGGCACAGCCCTGGCTCTCGCGTGTCTGTCCAGGGTGTGACGAGCAGCAGTCTGGCTGCTGGGTGATTTTTCTCCCCCCACACCACGTTTGCAGCCCTCGGAGCCCGGCCGCTGCTGCCTCGCCGTGGCTCCTCGCCAAACGTTACTCACCACACGCTACAAGGTTTTTATATTTAGCCAGTGCAGAGACAATATCATCAACTTAAAAATAGGTATAAACGAGGCTGCAGCTCTCATGAAGGCTCTGGGGTGCACAGGAGGGGCCGTGGCTGTGCTCAGCCAGCGGGCAGGGCAGCGCTGCTGTGCTACCACCATGGACCAGTGCCAGAGCCAAGGCCAAAGCCACCTCTGGCCTCGCACACCTGGGCTGGCACCGAGCCCTGCTGGGTGCTGAGGCTGGGGATGTGCAGGGCAGCCCTTTGGGAAGGGAACCCCATCTTCCCACGTGCTGCTTTCGGGAGGTGCCCGGCTCTCGGAGCCCCCCGAGCACCCCGCGGGAGCCGGCGCTGCGCAGTCACCATGGAGATACCGGCAGCTCTGGGTCCATCCTTCGGGGGAGTGCAGCGGAACGGAAAGGCTGCTTTGCAGTAAAATTATTAGCTATAATTTTTATTTCTATTTAAATTATTATTTTAATTCATCCCCTTCTTGCTCTTTGTAGATGCTGGTGGATATCCCTCCCGGCGCGGGCTCTGCCCTGCCCTGCACAGACCCAGCGTGTTGGCCACTGAGGCGGGGCTGGCTCCCCTGCAGCTCGGGACATCGGCAGCTGTGCCAGGGACTCAGAGCTGAGCTCGGCACGGTTGTGCCCCCGGGCCCTGAGGCAGCTCTGCCCGTCCCTGCCCTCGCAGGCTCCACCGGGGCTGCTCAGGAGGGGCAGCAGCCAGGGCCAGCCAGAGAGAGCTCCCTCACAGGCTTTGCACGAGGTAATGCTTCCCATAAAGGGGGTGAATCTCTAAAACAGGTTCACAGCAATTGCCTCTGTTTGGAAAGTTTTGTCAGGGGCTTTCACACCCCCCCCTGAGCCACCCCATTCCAAGGTGTTTCGGTGAGGGAGCTCATCCTGGGATTCAGCCAGGTCTCCAGTGCCGTGGTGCCTACCCATGGGATACTGGGCGGTAGAAAAGGAGCACACTACTCTGTGTTGTGCTAAACACAGGGAAAATCTGAGTCAGGATGAGACCAGCTTCATGGAATAGGGACGGGTGTCACTCTCTGTCCACACTTGAAAGGAGATAATGCTGCCTTGAACTGCCTGACACAGTTCCTGTGCTGCTCCTGACATCCTGAGGGGAATGAGAGTGCAAGTGGCACTCATAAAATAACCTGTTGTTCCACAGCTCCCTCACTGCAAAAGACAGATCAGCTTTGGAAGGCACAGGCCATCAAAAACAACAAACCCAGCGGTTGCCAAGCATCTGTGAGTGGTGGGCAGAGGCAGCAGGCACTCGCAGTACCTGAGGCACTGCAAGCCAAGGGATGCATCACCATTCCCACAGGGAGTAAAACCCCTCCACACTAAACGATGCTTTGTCGTGTATTTGTAAATTGATTTGTGATACATTATTTAGGAGCTCACATCATAAGACCATCATTCTTTTAGAGGGATTAGGAAATTGTTAAGATCAGGAGGAGCAATACATCATCTTTCCAAAAATAAAACACCTCATGATTTTAATGTGACTTCTTGTTACTGACACACGTGAACAGCCCGTGATAGCAGAGCCCCTCCCTTACCCTGCCGAGGCTCTTGGAGAACGTGACATTTACCCTGCTCCATCCCAGTGGATTTCCTTTCACATGGGATGGCTGTTTGCTGAGTGTGCTGCTAGAGCTCTAATTTGTACTTCCCAAACATCACGACTCCTTTCTCAGCCCCGTTCCACCCACCTCGTTTGGGGGTGCTCATCCTGCTGTGCAGGTTCTGTGCTTTTCCCTGTGCCGCTTCCCGCTGTCTCGGGCACACGTTGGTGTCCCTGCCCTTTCTGTCACACCGTGTTATCCCCCACACCCCCGAGGGTTTCTTCCCTCTGCTGCCACGGGAGCTGATGCCCACAGCCCCTGCCAGCCCCCAGCTCGTAGCCGTTCTGCGCTGGGCCGGGTCAGGCTGAGTGAGGAGAGCAGAGGTGAGGAGCAGCTGCCAGAGCCATGCCCAGCCCGTCCCACACACACTGCTCGTGGTGTCTGACATCCAGCACCGAGGTTTGATCCCAGCCCAGGAGGTTTCCTGGCAGAGCTGCTGCTTCTCATGAAGTCCAGCTGGAGATCAGCAAAATCCAGAAGGTTTCTAAGCAGGAGAGACTCAAACCCTTCAGTTGTGCTAAGTGGGACTTGCCTAAAACAGCAGTGGGTTTGTGTCTGTGAAGGTGACACAGAAATACTTTGACATCTCCTTGCTTCAGCTCCTTAACAGCGCTGACATATCTTCCCTGAGCTTTTATAAATAACAAGTGTAGAACACACAGTGGTTGTAGGGAACTGGCTCTAGCAGCAAATCTCCCCTAATGGTTTCAGCTCCTGTGGGAAGAGGGATTCTTATCCTCAATGCATTTGTCAAAGAAGCTTTGCTAAGATATAAAATTAAGCTACTTTTTTTTTTCTTCTTTTTAAGTGGTACTAATCAGCTTAACACCATGAAAGACACCATGGAGAAGTTGCTTTGTAATTTTAGAAAACCTTGGAATCCTGACCTCACCGTGGAATTACCCCAGGGTGCCATCTCCAAAGCTGTGGGAGGGGAAGGGGATGTAGAGGGACACATTGTCCTCCCCAGTCTCTGCTGGCCATTCCCTGGGTGGGAGTCCCTGTGGATCCAATGCACCTGGGATGGACGTGGGGACCCCAGGGTAGCATCCAGTGTCCTGGGGTGTCCCCCCAGAACAGGAGGTTCCATTGGAGCTGGGTTCCCTGCTCACAGCCAAGGAACTTTCACTGCTGTGTTTGGGGCTTCTCCAGAGCAGGTTTAATGGTAAAGGCACATCAGTGCAAAAAGGGATGTGTCCTGGTCCTGTCTGGTTCTGCTATATACAGATAATCTGTTTCATTTAAAGAAAGTTTACCCATAATTATTCCTTCCCGAAGTCTGGACATGACCTTCTGTGTGCTTCCAGCTCCCTGCCCTGGATCTCGGCATGGATCCTGTCCTTGGCTGCAGCATCGCTCTGGGAGCAGCCTGTGCACTGCAGCAGCTCCTTGGTGGCCGGCAGGGGGAAAAAACCACCCCGATGCTTAAATAAACCTGCAGATTAATGTGGATATTGCAATGGAGCAGCACCCGCCCCCCTCCCGCACTGCTCCAGCCCTTCCATCTGCATTCCCGGCTCCTGGAGTATTTCTAACCCCTGGATGTGTGCATCCCCAGGAAAGCAGGAGGTCAGTGGCAGCCCCTCGCTGGCACACTGCTGGGGGCAGCAGGGCTGGGGACTGACCTGGAGAGACCCTGCCAGGGTCAGTGCAGCTCCCACAGACCCTGCTAGACCCCACATCCCACTCGGGAACAGCTCTCTCCCAAAGTGAGAAATCACATTTCCAGAAAAAGGGATCCTGCTGCAAGTGTCAGGGGAGCATGAGGTGCAGGAGCTCTCTCCGAGTTGGATTTCAAGCCGCAGGCAGTGAATGCCCCGGCAGAACTGAGATGCAGCAGCTCAGAGACATGTGGAAGGGAAGGGAGAAAAAAACCAAGTGAGAATAAACCCAGCAAGATTCCTCCTTCCTTAGGAGGTTATAAATGCAGTCTTTGGAGGCCCAGGGATGCTGATTAACTTTCACAGGCAGACAAAGACCCTGACATCAATTAAATACTGCTGATGAGGTGAGGTCAATAGTAATTATAACCTGCTCATATCTTCACACATTAGAGACATGTTTAATCTTTTTATTGAAAAGCTTTTTACTGAAATTAAGTAGTATGATAATTTCCTGCAGTGTCCTGTTTCTAATTAAGTAGGTGGAAAGACAGGTGGATTGCACTTCATCAGCAATACCTTTAGGACTTGTTTGCTGTTTTGGCTGTTCATTTTTTCAAAAAAAGGTCTTTCAAGTGGCTTTGAAAAGGGGGCTCACGCACCAGTATTTATTTATACACCCTTTCCACCATGAGCCTCGGAATCAATGACCATGGCCACAGGACAGCCGTGCTTTTGTGTTTTCCAGGGCAATCCCTGCTGTGTTTGTGGCTGTGCTCCCTGAGAGCAGGAATGCCAGGAGACTCGGGAGGAATGGCACATGTTGGAGCTGCAGAGGGAGCTCTGGCTTCCACCGCACACGGTCTCTGCCCCTGGGTGTCTCCCACAGGGCAGTTCTCAGCCCCGCACAGCTCTTGCCCCCAGGGCAAGCCCAGGAAGGAAAATCCTGTTTTTTCCTGGCTGGGGCCATGCTGCATGCCCGGGGGACCGGCAGCACCGGGTGCCACCGCGGGCAGAGACGGGCACGGCTGTGCCAGCTCTGCCACCGCTGCTGGGGCTCCGAGCGAGCCACAGCGCCGGAGGCGTTCACAGCTACCTGTGAAACCTCACAGCCCTTAGCCCAGGCGGCTCGGAGAGAGAGCAGCGCCTAAATATAGTCCTGGAGCAGCGACAGCAGCAGGGCTTGGGAAGAGGTTTGGAAGGGAGGCTGGGAACTGGGAGTGCTGGAGAGGGGGCGGCCGCCAGTTCACACTTGGCTGCCGGAGCTGAAAGTGCATCCAGGAAAGGCAGCGCAGCTCCTCCCTCGCTGCCGGCTGGGACCGCTCGCAGCCCCCTCTCCTTCCTCTGAGCCCCTCTCCTGCTCCTCAGCCCCTTTCCTGCCCCTCAGCCCCTCTCCTTCCTCTGAGCCCCTCTCCTTCCCCTCAGCCCCTCTCCTTCCCCCTCTCCTGCCCCTCATCCCCTCTCCTGCCCCTCAGCCCCTCTCCTGCCCCTCATCCCCTCTCCTGCCCCTCATCCCCTCTCCTGCCCCTCAGCCCCTCTCCTTCCTCTCAGCCCCTCTCCTGCCCCTCAGCCCCTTTCCTGCCCCTCAGCCCCTCTCCTTCCTCTCAGCTCCTCTCCTTTCTCTCAGCCCCTCTCCTTCCCCTCATCCCCTCTCCTGCCCCTCAGCCCCTCTCCTTCCTCTGAGCCCCTCTCCTTCCTCTCAGCCCCTCTTCTTCCTCTCAGCCCCTCTCCTTCCTCTCAGCCCCTCTTCTTCCTCTCAGCCCCTCTCCTTCCTCTCCTTCCCCCTCTCCTGCCCCCTCTCCTTCCCCTCAGCCCCTCTCCTTCCCCTCATCCCCTCTCCTGCCCCTCATCCCCTCTCCTGCCCCTCATCCCCTCTCCTGCCCCTCATCCCCTCTCCTGCCCCTCATCCCCTCTCCTGCCCCTCATCCCCTCTCCTGCCCCTCAGCCCCTGTCTCTCCCGGCTGCCTGGGGGCTGCTGGCACCAGGAACCCTGGTGGGGAAGGGCGAGGGCCGGTGCCAGCCGGGAGCGGGCAGGGATCCCAGCCGTGCCCAGGGTGCTCCGGCAGCTCCTCTCCTCGGCTCCTCTCTGCTCCCTGTCCCGAGGCTGGGGAGGGCTTTGTCCAAAGCCTCTGGTGCCTCCAGCAGCGGCAGCAGGCACCGTGGGCATCGCTGCTCCTACTGCGGGCACAGGAGAATCGGGGGCTGCGCCGGTGCCCCGGGTTTGGGACCACATCAGGTCTCACGGCATCATCCTGGGGCTGCTGCTCATGAGGGGAGTCCCTGCTCCCACGGGATGAACCTGCTCTGTCCACCAGCAGCCCCTGTCTCTGAGCTGGAGCTGGCAGCCCCTGGGCATCCCTGGCACCCACACCTCGGGGTAATGGGGTTCTTGGATCGCGTTTGCTTCATGATCACTTGGCAGCAAGGCAAATGTATTAGATTTGTCTGGGAAAGTTTTATCCCTCTTAAGTGGCTTTCACAGAGAGCTGATGGAGTCAGTGCTTCTGACTCGGTGCTTTGCTGCTCCACACTTCCCACGTGGTTTGGGGTATCCACACCATTCCCTGCCACCCTTCTGTCCTGATGGCACCATCCTCCAAGCCTGGGGGATGAAGCAGATCCTAAAGGCACCGAGGCTTAGATACCAGTGACCAGAGGGACTGAGACACTTGTGGTGGTTTGGTGACCCTTAGGAGGGGCAGGGAGTGCCCAGCCAGGCTCAGGGCATCCTGCAGAGCAAAGTGGCAGTGCCAGAGCCTCATGCCCTCTCAGAGGTGTCACTGCCACCTGCCCAAAAAAGCACCTTGTTCAACTGGATACAACATGTGAGCAGCTCTACGGTTTGGAGTTGATGAAAATGAGCACCACACTTTAATCCCTCTCAAAGCAGAGACCTTGGAAACCACTGGAGCCTGACACACCTCTCCAGGGGTTATGTAAAGTAACTGTTCACAGCACGAGCTGACAAATATCATGTACAGTATCTAATAATTAGATGGCACTGAAATATGACTCATTTTCAGTGACTCCTTGTGGATGTTTATACCCTTCCAATGATACTGAAGGAGAGCAGAAGCCTCTGGAGGAGCCCCAGTCTGGCGTGTCCCTGTTCCCATGGGCGGTTCTGGGGCACACAGCCCTGCTCAGCCCCAGGGAATGCAGAGCAGGGGGTGCAGCCAGCCTCACGCCCGTGGTGCAAGAAGAGGGGAGCTGTGGCTGCTGCTGGAAGCGCCCTGGCTCCAAAATCCATCTGGGAAGCTCCATGGCCCAGCAAGGCTCCTCTGGGCAGGCTCTGCTCCTGCCCTGTGACCTGTGTAGCTGCAGATGTTGGGCTGGGGGAGCTCCAGGCTTTGTTCTCACTGGCTGCAGGGGCAGGACCAGGCTGCCGAGGCACACAGCTCACACCTTGAGATCTGAGAGTGTTTCACAGCGTGCACATTGCTCTTGAGGTTTGCTGTGCACATCCTGTCATGAGTTAACTGCAGTTTGTCTTAGTCTGAGAGGCAAATTCTTCTGTTTGCTGTTTCAAACAATTCAGCCAAAGAGGCGAAGCAAAGCCCTGAATGCAACCCCTCAACTCTTGGATGCTGACAAGGACAATGGGTCAGAGTGGCTCTGGCTGCTCTTTCCTTCTGGAGGTTTCCCAGCAGTGTGAACTTTCCAATGCTTCTGGATCTGCTCCTGAGTCTTACGGGCACAGGCTCTCCACTGCAAGGGATAGCAGCCCCATTTGTGCGCTCCCAGGGCATTGTGTTTTCTGCCTCCACATCTTTTACAGGAAAGAATCAGGGATTTGTGTAAATTACAAGTGTATCTTAGAGTTTTAGGGACATGTGCACATGCACACAGTTACACACACACACACATCCATCTGTGTGTAGCCGATGGTGTATTTTTAGATGTGGTGTAAATTGATCCTGTTCATGAGCTCTGGTCAGCATGAATTGATCAAGAAAAGGAACAACTGGAATTTGTGTTTCTATACATTCGATAGAGGGGATTGATGTCTGAGGGTTTTCTTTGGGATCCCCTCCTGGACTGAGGGTGAAAGCAGGTGAAAAGCCAGGGCACCTGTGGTGCCACCCTGTGTCACCACCAGCTCCCAGCGGTTTAGGAGACATTCCTGGCTGACCTGCAGCCAGAGCTGCTGCAGGGCTTGGCTCTATTTTGGGTGCAGGTAACTATACTTAGGGCTGAGTCATCCCTTCCAGTATCAGTTACAGGAGAGCTGAAATGAGCAGAGCTGGTGGCCAAAGCTGGTGGCGAGGGATGGGGGCCGCCGAGCCGGAACCTCTCTGGTGGCTGGGGACAGCAGCAGCCCTGCCTCTGCTCCCTCCTGAGCCCAGCCAGGGGCTGAACTGCAGCTGCCAGCCCAGGGGTGGGTGCTGCCACTGCCCAGCTCCATCCCTGCTGCGGGCAGGGCACCCAGGAGTCCCCACGGGGGCTGTAAAGGCAACATCCCTCTGTGGAGCCATTCCTTGATGCCACCATGGCCTGGCATGTTGCAGAGAGCTGCCAAATTCAGCCAAAAATTCAGGTCTGCTTCCTTCTGTACGTGCACTAAGGGCAGCTGCTTCTGGAGCCATTTACTGGGGAATGGGGCTCCCTGGGACTCACTGGCATTTAACCTCTCTTGGTTTTAGCAGCCTGTTGGTGACCCCGGAGCCAAAGCAGCTTTCAGAGCTCAGTAAGGATCGTGCCCGAGGGCCGTGGCAGTGCTGGATCCCGCTGGTGTGGCACCAGCCCTGCCAGCACACAGCACCAAGAAATGTTTTCCTTTGCAGATTTATCCCCATGCAGAAAGGGAAGGGTAGAAAACATTTTCATTGAATCACAGCCAAAGAGACAAGTCAGCTCCTCCATCTGCTCCCCACGAGGGTTTGCCTGTTGATTTGCCTCTGTGGGTCTCTCTGGACCTGCTCACTCTGCATTCCACAAGACACCTGTGGGTCAGGTTTCTTCTGGTTTTTCACTGTTCTCAGCCGTCTCAAGTGACACTTTGCCCAGAGCCTGAAGGAGAGGATACAACTCAGAAACAAAGGAATATCTTGGTGTAAAGCTGTTCTGATGGTAGCGAGAGCTGGCGTGAAAACCCAGAATTTTATTCTGAGTCGAGTCCCTCAAGTAATACCTGAATATTGGCATAATTTGTTTTTAAAAGTGTTTAGCTTTATTTTTAGTGTGTCAATGTCAAGGTGAATGACAGATTTTCAATCTTCCCTTGTCTCCTCCTGCTCCATGCTCAAAGCTCCCCTCCATCACCCTCGGAGGGGCCAGGAGCCTCTCCATGGGAGAGGAGGAGGAGGAGGAGGAGGATGCTGCAGCCTCTGGGGCCAGAAAGTGATTCAGTGGGGGTGGTGGGATAGGGGTGACCAGGGGTGATGGGATGGGGGGTGATCGAGGTGATGAGACTGGGGAGGGCAGGGGGAGGAAGCAATCCTCTCCCAGCTCTCTCCCTTCCCCACAGGACTTTGTTTTAAAACAAGTAGTCTTTTAAAAATCTAGGGCAAGTCAGCCTTCTGCCAAAATTAGTCTTTGTGCAAGAGCATGAGAAGGAATTTTAATGGGTAGCTGGTATGTGGGGATGAGGGGAATGACTGCTTTTACTATCTAAATGCTGTTTAAATAAGGCTGTAACATCAAACAGCTTTGCCACGCTCGCAGCTCTGTTTTACAGGAAGCATCACTGCCACCGCTCACAAATACACAAGAATGTTAAACAACAACTTTTTATTTGTGCCAAACGTGTCCTGACACATTGCTGAGGAGGAGGAGGAGAGCTGCAGTGCCAAGGGAGCTCAGGCAGCACCGGGACCTGCTTCCCTCTGGCCTGGCTGCTGTCCCTGCACTGGAACCCCTCCCAAGCCCTGCAAGGCCATTTTTCCTGTTGGATTGGCCCAGTTGCAGTGGGGGGAGCAGGGAGAGGTGAAACCCATCCTGCTGCACCCATCTGGGTCCTGGGGCCCTGTACAGAGCCCACAGTAGGGATGGGGATAGTGACAGGCCAGTAATACCAAACAAATAAATAATTTGCCCTCTACAGTGCAAAGCTTTATTCTCTTCAATGTATGACTAACTACTCTGGTGTTTTTACTGAGGATATTAAAACTCAATAATCTGCTAAGAATTTAACTTCTGTGGAGTCTTAAAAGTACTTTTTAATTCCAAAATCAGCAATAACAGAATATTTGGTGCAAAACCTGTTTTATAATCCCCAAGAGCTTCTCCCAGCTGGGTCCCAGAGAGACCAAGTGGGCAAATCGTCATCCGTTGTTCCCAGGGCTGTGCCCTAAGCCTCTGGCATGGGCATTTGGGATACTTGGCTGTGTGCAGGAGCATCCCTTCCCCTCCTCTGCCAGTCTCTTGGGTCTGTTTGGGAGATAGCAAGGCTGGGTTCCTGTGCACAGCTCCTCCAGAGCTCTGCCCAGCCCCAGCACCTGACAGCCACCCCAGCCCACGGAGCCAGCCCTGGCTCCACAGCTGGCTCATTTCTCAGTCTCTGTCTTGGAGAAAAATCCGTTCCCCACAAAAGGCCATTACTGCCAGTGGAAGGAAGTGCATTTTTGACCAAGCAGCCTGGCTTCCACAGGGAAATCTCTGTCAGTACATGCCTGAATGCCAGCACAGCATGGGGCACAGCCCTGCCACCCACCAGGAGCCAACCTGGCCTTGAGCACATCACAGCCCCCTGAGAAACCTGGGCCAGGTTTATACCACCCTCATCATAGAGTTAGGACCTGGCTTTGGTTAGGGACCGAGGCAGAGTGAGGCTCTCACCCTGCTGGGAAGGTCCCTGGGAGCAGCAGGGCTGGATGGATGTCAGTCCGTCCCAGGTCTGTGCCCAGCTCAGGGAGGAGGGTGCGGGGCAGATCCTGCTGCTGCTGCTGTGTGGAAGAGCCAGAAACTGAAGGGAGAAGCCATTTATGAATTATTAACATAAACAGCTCTGCTGTTCTGTGGCTGTAGGGGAATGCCAGGAAGGGTAAATGGTGTTTCCAGCTCTTTAAAGAGCAGATTTTCTGACACAAGGAGGCTCCCACGGGTAGGCAGCAGGCACTCGGGGCCCTGGGAATGGGTTTGCTGCTGGGAGTCTCTGCCCGGTTCTGGCTTGGGATGCACTACAACAGGATCCCCCACTGCTGGGAGTCTCTGCCCGGTTCTGGCTTGGGATGCACTACAACAGGATCCCCCTCTGCTGGGAGTCTCTGCCCGGTTCTGGCTTGCGATGCACTACAACAGGATCCCCCACTGCTGGGAGTCTCTGCCCGGTTCTGGCTTGGGATCCCCCGCTGCTGGGGCTGCAGGACACTGCACCCGTGGGTCACTGGCACAGGGACAGCGCTGTTCACAGGGAGTGTGGTGTGAGCTGTGTCCCAGGGGATAAAACACACCCAGCCCTGCATGGAGCACGGTGTGAGCTCTGTCCCAGGGGATAAAACACACCCAGCACCACAGGGACTGCAGTGTGAGCTGTGTGCAGGGGGATAAAACACACCCAGCCCTGCATGGAGCATGGTGTGAGCTGTGTCCCAAGGGATAAAACACAGCCAGCACCTCAGGGAGTGTGGTGTGAGCTCTGTCCCAAGGGATAAAACACACCCAGCCCTGCATAGAGCACGGTGTGAGCTGTGTCCCAGGGGATAAAACACACCCAGCACTGCATGGAGCACGGTGTGAGCTGTGTCCCAGGGGATAAAACACACCCAGCACCTCAGGGAGTGTGGTGTGAGCTCTGTCCGAAGGGATAAAACACACCCAGCACCTCAGGGAGTGTGGTGTGAGTTCTGTCCCAGGGGATAAAACACACCCAGCACCTCAGGGAGTGTGGTGTGAGTTCTGTCCCAAGGGATAAAACACACCCAGCCCTGCATGGAGCACGGTGTGAGCTGTGTCCCAGGGGATAAAACACACCCAGCCCTGAATAGAGCACGGTGTGAGCTGTGTCCCAAGGGATAAAACACACCCAGCACCTCAGGGAGTGTGGTGTGAGCTCTGTCCCAAGGGATAAAACACACCCAGCCCTGCATAGAGCACGGTGTGAGCTGTGTCCCAGGGGATAAAACACACCCAGCCCTGCACTGGCCTCTCGCTGGTGCTGGCACAGCCGCAGGCGGCTCCAGGGAGCGAGGGCAGCGCTTGGCACGTTGAGCTGTTCGGGAAGAGTCCCTCAACATCCTGCAATAAACCGAGACCCAGCAGCTGTTGCCAGAGGGAAAAAGGCAGTTTCTGCAGGACACATCAAGCTTTGATCTGTACAGGGAGAGGGGCTGGGAGCAGCTTCATCTCTGGCTGAACACTGGGAATGGGAGAGGGTTTGGAGTGGGTGGGAAAGGGGCAGCAAGTCAGGCTCCTGCCTCTGGAACTCCACAGGTGTGACCCCTGTTGGTGCCACCTGTGGAAACGCTGACCCCAGATGTCACAGAATCATGGAATGGCTTGGGTTGGAACAGACCTTAAATCCCACCCAGTGTCACCCCTGCCATGGCAGGGACACCTCCCACTGTCCCAGGCTGCTCCAGCCCCAATGTCCAGCCTGGCCTTGGGCACTGCCAGGGATCCAGGGGAGCCACAGCTGCTCTGGGCACCTGTGCCAGGCACTGCCCACCCTCACAGGGAACAACTTTCTTCTAATATCTGATCTCTATCTACCTTCCCTCAGCCTAAAACCATTCCCTCTTGTTCTGTCACCACATCTCGACATGTCTCCTTTGTCTTTGAAGGCTAAGCATCACTCATTTATTCACTTATTTTGATTCTCATTTGGCCTGCCTGCTTCCTCTCAAGGTTTTAAATTGCATATATTTTGCAAGCCTTTTATTACCTATTTTTAAAGACATATCACAGCCGGAAGAATCTCCTGGAAACATGAATTAACAACACAAAAGGCAGAAGGAGTGTTTCATAATGACTGGGGTGGCTCCAACACGAGTTGCTCGGCGCAGTGGTGCAGTGCCAGCAGTGCTGGGGCCACACTTTTGCTGCCACTAAAAATAGTTGCAACTTCAAACCCAAATATATTTTTGTTACATTAATTACTCTTTAATTAAAGCAGCTACATAACCTAAGTGCAAATCAAAGGTAGCACTGTCCCTGCAGATGTTGCAGTCAGATTTCAGCAGCGTTTACAAAAAAATTGAGCATAACAATATTAAAATCACAGCATACCAGAAAAATAAGCATTTTCACATACTTCCTTGGAACACACAATAATTCACAGCCACATGCCACAGTCCCGTGCCTTCAGGGTGTTTGCAATTGCTGTGCCCGTGCAGTCGGGCTCCAGACGCCCCAGGAATGCCTGGAGCCCACGTTCTTCCTCACCCAAAAGAGGAGAGCAGGCTCAGGGAAGCTCCCCGTGACCCCTCCTGGGCTCCCACAGCCCAGTGCCGAGCTTTGGCCTCTGGGGGTGCAGAGGCAGCACTGGCACAGGGCTGGCAGCCACCAGAGCAGCCCTGCAGCTTCCCCAGCCCCTTCCACGCAGGGCAGGGCTGGGCAGGGGCTCAGCAGCACTCCCAGGGCACCCAGGGCACCTCGCTGCCCACAGCAGGGCCAGCTGCTGCTCCTTCCCCACCCTGCCCAGGAGATCAGTTATTTGGTGCTGTGTGAAGCGGGTTAAAACAGAACAGTCCATGGTGCTGTGTTCTGTAAATGTACAAACTGACTGCAGTTCACCTGTGGCTTTCACACTGACTTCACCTTGTGTTAAAGATATGTAAGAGTTACTGGGCATAAATGGGAAAAAACATTAACCCATAAGCTGCAGGAAGCATTCTCATGAATGAGAATTGGTGCTGGTGTGGGTCTGGCAAACATTAAGCTCTAAATAACTGTTTACTTCAAACTTCGTGCTGTCTTAAGAGAATGATTTGTAGTTAGAAGATTCCCAAACATACCCGTGGGGAGAATAGGTTACAAGCATGACCACAAAATCAGAACAGGTTTAGTCTCATTTGCTAGTCAAAGATTACACAGCATGAGGGAAGGTGGAACTTCTAGATGGTCACAGTATTGAGATAATGAGCTGAATCTTGTGCCTAGTAATCATAACCCATCGTTGTCACTGATTATTAATTACCAGCCCCAAGGCCGGAGCTGCAGTTGCATTCTCTTTGTTTTGGATGGATTAGGAGCTCCAGGTGAGTGGTTCAGGGAAAGGCCTCTCCAACTACACCCACCTCTGAGGTTTCTGGATGATCACAGGGAGCACCCTGGGCCCCTGCTGCTGGTGCCTTCCACAAAGCCATCACAGAAGGGATCAGTTTGGTGACAGCTCCTGTGGAGCCCTTGGCTCCAGCCCTCACTGACCATTCCCTCAGGTGAGTCCCAGTGTGTGCTTCTGGTACGTTCCAGGGCAAAAGGAGGTGTGGGAGCAGACAGGAATTTGGTGATTTTGCACCGGCTCCAGAGACCCCATGGCAAACACGGCGAGGCTGGAAAGGCGAGCAGCAGCTCTGCAGGGGGGTGTGAGGCTCAGCCCCGGCCCCAGCGGGGCTCGGCGTGTGCAGCTGGCAGGAACAGGGCATGGAGAGAGCAGGAGCCTCTGCAGGGCACAGCAGCTGCCAGCCCCACAACCAACTGTGAGTGAAAGGTGCTCAAGGACCTGCCCAGCGTGTGCCCAGGCTCCTCAATCTGCGTGCCCTGGCTCCTGATCTGTGTGCCCGGGCTCCTGATCCGTGTGCCCAGGCTCCTGATCTGTGTGCCCAGGCTCCTGATCTGCGTGCCCTGGCTCCTGATCTGTGTGCCCAGGCTCCTGATCTGTGTGCCCGGGCTCCTGATCCCTGTGCCCAGGCTCCTGATCCCTGTGCCCAGGCTCCTTATCCGTGTGCCCAGGCTCCTCAATCTGTGTGCCCAGGCTCCTGATCTGTGTGCCCAGGCTCCTCAATCTGTGTGCCCAGGCTCCTCAATCTGTGTGCCCAGGCTCCTCAATCTGTGTGCCCAGGCTCCTGATCCCTGTGCCCTGGCTCCTGATCCGTGTGCCCAGGCTCCTGATCTGTGTGCCCAGGCTCCTCAATCTGTGTGCCCAGGCTCCTGATCTGTGTGCCCAGGCTCCTTATCCGTGTGCCCAGGCTCCTTATCCGTGTGCCCAGGCTCCTCAATCTGTGTGCCCAGGCTCCTGATCCGTGTGCCCAGGCTCCTGATCCGTGTGCCCAGGCTCCTGATCTGTGTGCCCAGGCTCCTTATCCGTGTGCCCGGGCTCCTGATCCGTGTGCCCAGGCTCCTCAATCCGTGTGCCCAGGCTCTCAATCCGTGTGCCCAGGCTCCTGATCCGTGTGCCAGGCTCCCAATCCCTGTGCCCAGGCTCCCAATCCCTGTGCCCAGGCTCTCAATCCGTGTGCCCAGGCTCCAGAGCCGTGCCTGGGAAGGTGCAAGTGCAGCTGCTGGGCAGTGCCAGGGACCATGTGGGGTATCCAAGCAGGTCCTGCTGGACCACCCAGCCACCTGCACACTCCCTTTGGCCGGCCCAGTGCCCAGTGCCAGTGCCAGTGCCAGTGCCAGTGCCAGTGCCCAATGCCCTGTGCCCCGTTCCCCATTCCCAGTGCCCAGTGCCCAATGTCCCCAGTGCCCCATGCCCCATGCCCAGTGCCAGTTCCCAGTGCCCAGTGCCCTGTGCAAGCTCAGCCCCACAGGTGCACAGGTCTCAGGGCCACCCACAGGTGCCAGTCTCGCCAGCCAGGCTCTCCCTGCCCCGCTGGACACGGCTCTGTCCTGCCCCTCGGGCTCGGAGCACACCGGGAAGGGCCGGAGGTGAAGCCATGGATGCAGAGCCCAGCCTGGCCGGCGGCTCCGCTCCTGCTGGGGCTGCTCGGCACCTGTGGCCAACCTGGATTACAGTGGAACTTTTCATTTCCTAACTGAAAGCCAGAAATCGACCACAAAATGCTTGGAAACGAACAGGATTTTCAAACAGAGAAGCAGATTCAAAGAATATCCCATTTTTATGCTCCCTCTGCGTGTAATTCATCTGCCATTCCAAACAAGACGTGCCTCAGCTGAATGAAGCCTCAAATAATCACATAATAGGAGAAGTCATTTATTGTGAATCAGGCTCTTTCTGTGGTATATAAATAGTCTGTGCTGTTCCACAGGCTTTGTCAGTCAGAATTAATTAGCAATTGACCCTTCCTTGAGATTTCTTCACTACCTCTACATTTTTCATAGGGCTAAATGAGCTCTCCACATTGCTTTAAGAGGTTCTTCCTTAGTTTCATTTACCTCTGGGCTATAAATCAGTAGTTTAATTTATCACTAGGTTACATATCAGCAGTGAATAGTCAGGGTGGAATTGAGTTTATTATAAAGATGTTCTGTTAGAAGACACAGTATTACAGTGATTGAAACATGCTCTTCAATTTTCCATTAATGCCCAATTCTGAGTATGACCACAGAGAACCACACTTTACAAACTTGACATTTAGCATTCTAATAAATAAGTTCAATAAATAGGGACTCTGCAGAGGAAGCCGTACATGTGAACAGAAGCTGCTTAACAATGTTGTCAAAAAATAACTAGAGCTACTCTCATTTGTAACCAACCACTGGAAATTGGTAAGTAAAATATGAATATTTTACTCTTATGATGCAGACCAGAGGAACAAAGATCTGTTAAAAATCACCCTTAGGATTACATCGAACTTAATTTTGTACACTAAATTCATAATTCAGAGCATGCTTTTATACCGCTTTTAGCACAAAATATTTCCAAACACATTTATTAAAAATATGAGAAACGAGTGAGACTGCCCATGTAGAATTTCATCTGTGCCTGATCACTAGCTCTTGTGTTACACAATGTTGCAGTTTGGCTAATTTTGGAAGAACTATTCCCCATTTGGAGAAGATCTATAGTAAAGGGCCGGATTTAGCCTGTAGTATATTGCAACATCTTGTTAATACAGTAATTTATCTGTCAAAGTACAAAAAAAATTAATTCCCCCCAATCACTGTTCTATATATATATATAATATATAATATATATATAATCCATTTATATCATCCATTTTAGTAGTGACTGCTGTCGGGACACGGCTCCCGTGCTATCTGCAGAGCCTGCAGGAGCAGAAGCGCTCAGCTAGCAGAGGCAGGTTCGTGGAGCACGCGTTCCCTGCCGGCCCAGCCGCTCCCAGCGCGCCCAGCTCGGTTCCAGCGCGGTGCCAGCGGCCCCCGGGGACACCCGCGGTGCCCAGGGCCCGGCACCGCGGAGCCTCGGCCGCCGAGGGGCTCGCCGTGAACAGCCCGTCCCAAAGCACAACCATGCACACACCAGTACAGCCTACCTGGACTAGAACACCGGCACTGAAAGAGGACTGAACCATAAATGCCACCAAACTATCGAGTAATTATCAGCACTATAGATGAAAAAATAATAAAACCGAAAATGATAACTGCATCGTGACTTTGATTTAAATCCTTGAGTACAACAGCGAGTGAGCAGAAAGCCTGGTCTGTGACTGAGCCTCAGAAGACAAGATACTGCTCTTATTTTTATTTCCTATTTTTAAAGACAGGCTGACTGAGAACATTTTCAAACGTGGGAGACTAAGTCATTAAACCAGATGCACTTGGATCGCTCTCCTCCTTTAGGGGATTTACTTCATTTTACTTTATCTGACACAAGTCAGAAATAAATGAAACTACTGAAGGAAAGCTGAATTTTGACACATTATTTTCCATTAAAATTCTTCCACTGACTTCGTTAAGCTTTTTCTAAGACCAGAAAATGAGGCTTTATCTAAAAAAGAATTTGAGACTGGTAGATTTTCCTCACACACTTGTAAGCCCTACAGTCTCCTACTGCCTCAAAGCGGAGGATATTTTCAAACCGTTCCCAAATCTTCTGCATTTGTTCACAAACTGGTATCTCCGTTCTGTTTATACTCTGTTAAAATATTGAGAGTCATTTCCTCACTTTTGGACTGCACATTGTGTTCGCTCCTTCTGGATGATTTCCTGGTGGCCCTGGAAAGCCGCCTTCGGAAGGTGTCACCTGCCAGGAAGTAAAGGATGGGGTCAACGCAGCTGTTGAGGCTGGCCAGGCCCCTCGTCACTTGGTAAGTGGCATAAACCTTATCGTTGAAGGCACACATATCTGGGGTTTGAAAATCCACCCTGGCCCTTAGATTTAAGGTCTTCATCACGTGGAAGGGAAGGTAAGACACTGCAAAGACCGTCAACACAATAATGACCAGGTAAATGGATTTTCTCCTGAGAGGAGAATTGTCCAAATCTTTGTAAATCAAAGCTTTCACGATGAGCCCATAGCAACCAAGAATCACTATGAAGGGGATGCAGAACATCAGCACTGTGGTGCACATGCTATAAATGAAGTAACTTCTCAGGTAATCATCAGCCGTTGTGTCGTAGCACGTTGTGGTTTTATTTTTCCTTATCCCTGTTCCCGAGTAGAAGAGTATTGGAGAAATCACGCCCACCACGAGGACCCAGACCAGGCTGCTGATGTACACCGCGTTCTTCTTCTTCAGCCTCCCCAGCGACTTCAAGGGGTGCACCACTCCCGTGTACCTGTGCACGCTTATGCAGGTTAGAAACAGGATACTGCCGTACAGGTTCACGTGGAAGATGAACCTCTGCAGCTTGCACATGATATCTCCGAAGATCCAGTCCGTTTTGTTGAAGTAGTAAAAGATGAGGGCGGGCAGAGTCAAGACATACAAGAAATCGGCTAGTGCCAAGTTGAACATGTAAACTGAGATGCCGCTCCAAGGCCTCATGTGGAAGACAAACATCCAGATAGCCACACTGTTGCCCAAAAACCCGGTGATGAAGACCAGAATGTAGACGGTGGGCAGGTAATAGAACTGGAAGCCGGTTTTGGTCAGGGAGCACTTGGTGGTGACGTTTCCCGCAGACCAGCCGCTGCTGGATAACAGGTTGGGTTCAGTTCCGTTCAGAGCAGCAGAGAGAAGGACTTCGGTCATGATCCTTTCCCCAGAGTCACATAGGTCTGAGGCGAAGCGACGAAGTCTCTACAGGCACTGTAACACATCTGAAAAAATAAGAGAGCAAAGGAAACCTAGCTGGAAGGTGAGCCCTGCCCTTCTTTTCCTCGGCGGTTTCCAAGCGGCGGTACCGGGCCCCGCTCCGCTCTCCGCCCCGCTCCCGGGGATCCGGGCACGCCGTGTCACCGCGGGGACGGGGACGGGGACGGGAACAGGGACGGGAATAGGGACGGGAACAGGGACAGGGCGGCGGCAGGATCGGGGCCGAACGGGGGCAGGGAGCGGCCAAGCCACCCGCGCCCCTCGGCAATCGCAGCCACCCCGCGCCCCCGCGGCTGCCGCCCCGTCCCGCCGCCCGCCCGGCTCCCTCCGCCCGCCGAGCCACCTCCGGCCCCGCCGCACCCCAGCCCGGCTGCCGGGGCCGCCCCACCTGCCGCCTCCTCCTCCTCCTCCTCCTCCTCCTCCTCGTCTCAGCCCGCGCTCGCCGCTCCGCGCCGCCGGCAGCGCCCGCCCGCGGGGGGCGGCGTCCCGGCCGCGGCTGTCCCGGCGCCCATGGCCGGGCAGGGCCGGGCCGGCGGCACGGAACCCCCGGCGGGCTCGGAGCGCGGCCCCTCGGCGGGCACGGAGCGCCGGCCCCGCCGGACTGAGCCGGGCGGGACGAGGCGCGGCTCGGCCCCGCTGCGCCGCCCCCCGCACCGCCCCCGCACGGGCGGTGCTGCCGCGGGCACGGCGTGGAACCGGCACTGCCCCCGCCCCGGTACCGCCGCACCCGCACCGGGCCGGACCGTCACACTGCCCCCGGTACCGCCACACCCGCACCGGGCCGGACCGTCACACTGCCCCCGGTACCGCCGCACCCGCACCGGGCCGGACCGTCACACTGCCCCCGGTACCGCCGCACCCGCACCGGACCGGGCCGGACCGGACCGTCACACTGCCCCCGCCCCGGTACCGCCGCACCGAGCCCGGACCGGACCGGACCGTCACACTGCCCCCGGTACCGCCGCACCCGCACCGGGCCGGACCGGACCGGACCGTCACACTGCCCCCGGTACCGCCGCACCCGCACCGGACCGGACCGTCACACTGCCCCCGCCCCGGTACCGCCGCACCGGGCCCGGACCGGGCCGGACCGCACCTCTACATCGAGCCCGGACCGTCACACCGAGCACCGCGCCGGGGAGGAGGCGGGCGCGGAGCCCGGGCACGGGCAGCAGTGTCTGGCGGTGTCGCCGCCCAGCCCCGGCGGTCGCACAGGGAGCGCTGGCCGCGGGCACGGTCACCTCACGGAGGTGGGGCAGCGTCACTTCAGCTCCCGCAGCGATGGGACAGGGATGGGGCATCCCTCGGAGGGATGGGGCAGGGTGGTGCTGCCCCAGGGCTGCCACCTCTCTGTCCCACGTCTTTGCCAAGGGTGCTGCTCCCGAGCTGCTGCCAGAGGTGGAACGGCCCTTCCCCGATCCTGCTTTCACTCAACCCTTTGAAATCTGCTCTGCAACCCAGTTTAAGTGACACGAACATGTTAATTGCTGTAAATGGAACAGCTGAGCAGAAATATGCTCTACTGACCTCTAATTAAGCGCTATACATTTGGCACTTGAGTCAGAATACGGTTATTATTTATTGTCTTGGCAAAACACAATCTGCTGGTTTCAGCCATTTCTTCCTCGTTCCCATTTTCACTAAGTGTGGTGGGTGAGACATGAGCCAGTCAGAGCTGCTCTCAGCTCAAAGCTGTGTTCTAGACAGAGTGTTATTAGTCCTTCATGAATATGTATTCATTTCTCAAACTTTTGAGTCTGTTTAAATTATAAAACTTCTTTGCTGGGAAAGCTTAATTGGGAAATCAGCTGCATATTGTACCCCTGTGGGAATATGCAAGTGGCTGCAGATGGAGTCGCCAGCCTGGCTTCACTTTTGGGGCAACTTAAGCAACAACGTCAAAGCAACAGCTTCAGTTTTGTAAATATAATACCTTCCCTTCTGTATTCATCCACTAACAACTGCTTATTCAGTACTTTAAGATTATTTTAAATTTTAATACAAAATGAATGTGAAGAGAAAGGAAAACGAAAAAGACGTGTAACACCTGTAAAATCCATGTTGTACAGCGAGCCCGGCTTGCAGAGCTGTTCTGTGGTGCCCTCTAGGATTTGAGAGCACCGAAAAAGCGAATCCTGAGTCTTCACATTCCCAGGAAAGCAAACACCCAGCCCACGAGGCAGACACATGGCAAATGCAGTACAATGATACCAAGCCTACCACGCCAGCTTAGGGAAAAGCCATCTTGCTCCTCTGTATGAATCAGCTGCACGACCTGAAGCAGAATTTCTTTTAATGCAGGGCTTGGATTCTTGTGTAAAACAGTAATAAAATATGCAAACCCATGCTATTAGTAGAGGAGAAACCTTTTAGTTTCCCTATCTCTTTGTAAGAGCCGTTTCACTGTGACTTCTCAGTGCCACTGCTCACTGCAGCTTATCGTGGCAGCTTCCTTGAGTTTCCTGTCTTGAGCAAATTTTGAGTCATGCTGAAGCCGTGCCAATAGCATCGGTAAATATGCACTATGAACTAACTCCAGCCTGTTTCCCTCAGTCACCTAAGCAGCACTGTAAATCCAAACTGGAAAGACAAAGGGCTGGAGCAGCAATTCTGGGAGCACGTAGCTGCCGGGGAAGGAGGCATTCCTGGGCTTTGTGCTGGTGCCAGAGCCAGGCTGAGGTGCAGGAAAGGCTGGCACAGGCTGTGGGGAGCTGCCGTGCTGGCAGCGCTGCCAGAGTGGCAGGAGGCTGTTCCACCGCAAGGATGATGATCTGCTGGGAGGAAGATGTTCCTCCTTGAGGATGATGTTCCACCATGAGGGTGATGTTCTGCTGCAAGGATGATGTTCCTCCATGAGGATGATGTTCCTCCATGAGGATGATATTCCTCCATGAGGATGATGTTCCTCCATGAGGATGATGTTCCTCCATGAGGATGATGTTCCTCCTTGAGGATGATGTTCCTCCATGAGGATGATGTTCCGCCATGAGGATGATGTTCCTCCATGAGGATGATATTCCTCCATGAGGATGATGTTCCTCCATGAGGATGATGTTCCTCCATGAGGATGATGTTCCGCCATGAGGATGTTCCTCGTGTGCTGCACTTGCCCAGGCACCTGTGGGTTGCACTGACTGTCACTGCTGACATGACAGAGAGACACCCCTGGGGAATCCGTGGCTGCATGGAGAGGTGACAGCTGCACTGGCAGGACATTCCTGAGGTACCAGTGTGCATGCTGAAGGATGGGTACAGAACTGCAAATACCTGAAGGCAGCAGTGCTCTGTACTGCATCCATCCTTGCCATCCCTCAGCTGCAGTACTCTTGATCTGTTTCTAAACACTCCAAGCTCAGATTTGAGCAATTGGACAATTGGACAATTCATTTAGTCTTCCATGCCAGGGCAGGATTTCCAAGATACCTGACTCATCCCTCTCACCTTTTCCTGAGTGTCACCTCATTTTCCAGTGGCTCTTTGGAAGGGTGGGCTGCTGAACACAAGCACAACACTGGTTGTGATGGTGGCTGACATTGTGACGGTGGCTGACGTTGATCACAGGCACCAAGCTGCCTCCCTGCCCCGGCAGTATCCAACAGGAGATCCCTGGAGCCGAGCAGCCTGTGCTGTCCAGGCAGCTCAGCCCTGTCCTCACGGGCAGCCTGCACCTCAGCACGGCCCTTCTGAGCCTGCTGGCACTGGGAATGGAGATCTCACATCCTGGCTACAACAGTTTGCACATTCTGGCTGCAGTGCTTCAGCTGCAAAAGGTCCAAACACATGAGTAAAGAAGGAGGCAGATTTTTTTCTCAGCCTCACTGTTCCATGCCTTCTCCCACAGCCAGCAAACGAGTGCCTTCCTGCTTGCCGTGCCGAGCTGTTCTTATTTTGGAGCACAACATGAAGCATGTTGCATTAGCACCTTTCCCTCCATCGCTCCAGCATATGCCTGGAGCTGACTTGGTTTCTGTCTGGTAGAGCTGGAGATGAATTCCTTCCAGCTCTGCCTCTTAATGCACTTTCTGCAAAATCTGGGATTTTATACCACTGATTTCCATTAAACTGAATGTTTTGTTCCGTTAACAGCTGATTTAACCCAAACGGATGATCTATCCCTAACGAGGAACGAGAGTGTGCTGGAGCACAAATGGAAATTCCCAGTCAGTCCAATTAGTGCTGAGCTGTTGTGGTGTGGGGGAGTGTGAAGGGAACAGGCTGCTCCTGAATCCAGCTGTTTCTACCTGTTGCTGCTGGCTGTCAGGAGGACTCAGATGTCAATATTTCAGGGTGTGCTGGTACAGGCTGCTTGTTCATACAAGGGACCCAGACCAGCTGCAGGCTGAGAGCCGGTGACCTTGTAAATGGTCATCACAACGCCTGCTCATGGGGAGGGAAAATATCTATAAATATACACATAGGATCTAAGGCACGCTGCACCTCAGGAGTGCTGCTGCTGAGCACAGAGATTGCAGAGCGAGCACAGAGCTCAGGGGGTGAGCAGAGCTTGGAGACTGAGCTGCTCCCAACTCCCCATCACAGGACACCTCACCTGCTGCAAAAATGCCTGTTTCACATTTTACCTCAATTGGCTTGTGACCTATCTATTGGCTTCTGGAGAGCTTCATTTGCCGCACCTCAGGAAACTCTTTAGGTCAAACAACACTTTACCACTTTCTTCGGTCCCCGAAGCTTCCTTTATTCCTTCTTCACGTGTCAGAAGACAGCATCTCTTCTCTGCACTCTTTATACACCCTGCAGGCTTTCCACAGGGAGCCCAAAATACAATTTATTTTATTTTAAATACTTGCCAGTGTTCCCGTTTCCCCTTGTGAGGGGCAGGTTTCCGTGGGCCGGGGCAGGAGCTGCTGCGGTTCGGGATGGGTTCGTGTGCGGGGGGAGCGGGCAGCGATGTTCCCCCGGATCGGCCGCCGCTCTTTGCCTTTCCCCGGCAAACAAGCGGCGAAATGGCAGCTCGGGAGGCGATAAGGACAATCCCAAGTGTCTGTGGCAGATAGGACACGCAGGGCTGGCCGGGGCAGGTCCGAGCCCAGCCGGGATGTGCCCGCCGGAGAACGGGAGAAGCGAGCTCGCCCTGCGCGGCTCCCGGCAGGACGGCGAGCTGGGCTCTGCTCCCTCAGAACACCGGGAGAACCAACCCGGCCTGTGCCAGGGGACCGTGAGGCTGAAAAGAGGGGAAATTTCTTCACCAAAAGCCCCGGCACAGCCGGCCAGGGCAATGGTGGAGTCCCCAGCCAGGAGGGATTTGAGAGCCCTGTGGATGTGGCACTGGAGGACCTGAGCAAACGGTGGCATTGGCAGTGGGAGGGGGACTCGGTGGTCTTGGAGAGCTTGTCCAGCCGAAATGATCCTGTGATTCTATGACTCTAAGCTCTGATGGTGTTTCTGTCCTGTTGCTGTCCTGGCAGAGCGGCTGTCCCTGGGACTGTCACCCCACAGTTCAGGGGGTGACAGGATCATGCTGTGCTCCAGCCCTCCTGTGGCCTGGGGAGCAGCTCCCTCCCCTCCAGCACAAGAGGAGCCGGCTCCTCTCTGCATTTTTATGTCAGAGCTGACATTTTGCTGTCTTGAAAACAAAAGCTGTTCCTGGGTTAATTAATTAGATGTTGTCGTGTGTGCCCCAGGGAGCCCGAGCCCAGCAGGGTGTGAGCTCTGGGGGCAGAATGGCACGGTGGTGTGCTGGGAACAGGAGATAACTCTGCTCTCAGCAGTGGCAGCTGTGCTCAGGAGACAGGAGATGGGAGGCAGAGTGCCCAGGCCAGTGTCCAGGGGAATCTCACAGCCCCAGAGCCCTGAATGCTGCACCTCTGCTCCTCCCTTTTTGCCTTATCAATATTATAAACCAACAAGGATAATGAAGCTTTTCTGGAGTCCCTTCTGTATTCCAGAATATGCAAATGGTTTGTGATAGCAATACAGCACAGCAATAATTGGAGTTAATGGAGGTGACTTATTATTCCTAGTAGAGCAACTACACTTCCAGAGTCTAAAGATAACACAGGATCCTGGAAAACTTGTTCTAATTACAGCAGGGAGCAATCTTGCCTTCTTCCTACATTGCCATTTTAAACTGAAATTACTATTCTCAGTTGAAAAGCTCCTTTGTTCAGCTCCTGGCCAAGAAAGACAATTCTGCTGAGGCAGTTTGATAGCGCATTAATACTCACATTATACAATTGCCCCAAATGGCCAAGAAGACAAACAGGTCAGAAACACTGAAGATCACATACCAGGGGAGACAAAGTTAAATATTTCAATTAAGAATTTGCTACCTAATGCATAGGGGGAATGAATGTGGCGCTGGCTCTGGGGTGCTGTGCCCTAAGCTGTGACCCAGCTGCCTGGCAGGGCACTACTGAGGCACCAGTGGGACCCTGCAGGTGCCTCCTTCCAGCCCTGTGAAGCTCCTCATGTGGCCACAAATGAGGGCAGCAGCCAAGCCTGGGACAGAGGAAGACAAATAGAGCTCAGAAAATACCTGTCATTGCATCACCATCACCTCTCAGCCAGCATCATCTGCTGATGTTTAGCAAATATTAGCAAACTGGATTTTCAATTAAATTTCCCTTTTGAGATTTCTTTTGATATTTGTTTAAATATTGGCAAAATTGTTTCTTGATGTTTTAGTGTAGTTTTGATCAGGTCATCTCCTTGGTTAAAATAAGTCTTCTCAACCCTCAAAACCTCAAACAGCTAAAATCAGGCACAGTTTCAGGTGCTAAACTCATAAAGATGATGTTGAAACTGATCTGAGAGAGTTTTTTAAAGCTAAGACAATGAAATCAGAGGGCAGCAATGTAGTGAGAGGTGAGAGCCCAGAGTATTGCCTTTCCATGGGCAGCTGTGACCTCAAATCCAACGTTGTGGAGGTGACTCTTCCAAACCCACGTGCTGGAGCCCTCTGGAGCTGCCATCCTTCCACTCTCCTTCTCTCCCTGCCCACATTTCCCTCGGGATCAGCTCTGCTTGCGCCCAGATCCCAGCAATGATCCCTCAGGGCTTGTCTAATGCACCCAAAGTCCTGCTTTGTCTCTGTACCAGAACAGGGAAGGGGCGATTCCTGCCCGTGGTTCATCCCTCGCTGCCGGGGTGGAACCCAAGTGCCCCCGTTCCCTTCCTGCCCTTGGCACCAGCTCTGCCTGTCCACTCCTCACATCGGTTTGTGTTCCTGCAAACTGCCCCCACTCCCTCCCATTCCTGCCCCAAGGCTCTAATTAGGGCAGGGAAGGGCCTCAAAAACACCGGTCATGGAAATGAGAAATTAAATTGTTCAGTTTTGTGCTGCCACATAATGAATCCTGGATTTTTAGCCTGATGCCAATTCTCGCTTTTATTTTATTTTTGGAATATCTGAAAATGCAGTAATGACAAAGAAGTGTCAGGAGTTTAAAGTGTGCATTGAAAGCCCCCTTTTCTGAGCTCTCTTCCAGCGGGTTTGAAGCAGATGGGGGCAGGAGCACCTTCAGCGACACCTCTGCACTGCTCTCTCCACAGGCAGAGCTCTTTATCCCTTCCCCAGCTATTGTTCCATCCCTCATTATGCTGCAGCTTTGTGTCCCCAGCTGCTCTGTCCTCCTTCCCCGGGGAGCTCAGTGTGGGGCACAGTCACCCCTCATTACCGGGGTGCCCTGGCTGCTTCCTCTCGTGTCTCTCATGAGCTGAGTGCTCGGGGCTGAAGCCCAGCAGATGAATGTTCTCCTGTCACACAGCACCTGCCTGCACCTCCACCCTGGCCTCAGGGACACTTCTGTCTGCACAGGAGAGACAAAGGTGAGACTCAGCAGCTCCCAGTGATGGAGAGGAAGGAGGTGATGCCAAGGAACTAACACAGACACATCACATTTATTTACCTGAAATAAAACCCCCTAAAGCTAATTCTGCAGGACAAAGAAATGCCAGCTGAGCCCTCACGGGAGGCAGAGCCCCTGGCACTCCTCACCGAGGCCATTCCCAGTACGAGGGGCAGCCTCTGACACTGCAGCTGTGCTTGGGGCTGCAGGAGCTGCAGCTCTGCAGTGCTGGGGGGGCACGTTCCCTCCTCCCTGCTGAAATTCCAGACACAAATAAACTCATCTGGTTTGTGCCCCGAGTCCCAGCCCGCTGCACCCTGCTGGCACTGGGGCCCCACAGCCAGGTGAGGCCAGTGCCTGCTGCAGGTGCATCTCCCCCTCCTGCCCTTCAGCCTCTGCTTGCCCTGTGCTAATGCTTTCCAGCCCTTAATGAATGATTGTTTATCCAGCTCTTAAGGGATTAACCTTTGTCTTTTCAATTTGGAGCTTCAGGAGCTTATTCCATGAGCCCAGTCTAAAAACGTACTGGAAAAAAAAAATGACTGGCATAGATAATCCTTTTTATAACCTCTAGAATTTGACTAAAAGAACCCACTGTTAAGGAAAAATACATCTGTTAATGTTCAAACATGAGTGAGTCTGGTTGTTGTTGTACAAACCTTTTAAATCTATTAATGATTGATTTGAATGTCTCGTATTTAGAGGGGGGCAAGATCAGCGCTGATTTAGAACCATGGCAAACTGGGGGTGGGAAAGCAAAACCTCCCCTGTCAGTTTTCCTTTGCTGCCTTGATTTCTAAATGAAGTAAAATCAATTAGAAATGGGGCAGGTAAAAGAACTGCGCTCCCAGAGCTGCAGGGATGGTTCTGATAAGGATCAACACCAAACCATTCTGTGTCTGGGGGTTTTCTGAAGAACAAGCCATCCTTCGTGCCCAGAAGCAGCACCCTGGCCCAGAGCTCACTGGGTTTCCCTTGGCAGAGTGATTCCCCCATGCCTGACAATTCCATTGCAAACTGTAGATTGAGATGTTTGACCCTGTTCTGCTGAGAGCCCGACAGACAGGAATTAAGTTCTAATTTAGCCCAAAATATGGGCACAGGCAGGAGGAGCAGGAGGTGACAGCCCTGGAGCAGCAACCCCAACATGGGGAGTGCTGCATCCAGCCCTGGGGCCCAGCACAGGAGGGACCTGGAGCTGCTGGAGCAAATCCAGAGGAGCTCCGGAGCCACTCAGGGCTGGATCCCCTCTGGAGCCAGGCTGGGAGAGCTGGGGGTGCTCACCTGGAGAGGAGAAGGATCCAGGGAGAGCTCAGAGCCCCTTGCAGGGCCTGAAGGGGCTCCAGGAGAGCTGGAGAGGGACTGGGGACAAGGGATGGAGGGACAGGACACAGGGAATGGCTCCCAGTGCCAGAGGGCAGGGATGGATGGGATTTTGGGCAGGAATGGCACATTCCTGGCAGGGTGGGCAGGCCCTGGCACAGGTGCCCAGAGCAGCTGGGGCTGTCCCTGGATCCCTGGAAATGCCAAAGGCCAGGCTGGACAGGGTTTGGAGCAGCCTGGGACAGTGGAAGGTGTCCCTGCCATGGCAGGGGTGGCACTGGAGGGGCTTTGGGGTCCCTCCCATTCAGTCTGGGATTCTGTGATTTCCAGGGATGGGATGCTGACTGTCCCAGAGGTGCTGCCCTGCCCCTGCCCCAGCCCTGGGGCTTGCCTGGGTGCTGGCAGTGGCACCAGGAGGGGAGGCAGAGCCAGCGAGCTGCTTGTTTTCAGCCCAGCCTGGTTTGCTCAGCTGGTTTCACACCGTGTGAGTGATGAGGGAGCGCTGAGCAGAGGGGAGCAGGGCTTTTGTGGCGGCTGTGTTTGTGCTGTGCCTGGCAGGGAGGCACTCCACACTGCCTTAATGGCAATAAATACCTCCCTGCTACAGGTGCTAATGAGGCTTCATGTGTCTGGCTCAGGGATCTGCCTCAGGAGCGCTGCCAAATCCCCTCGGCCTGGCTCCAGCCGAGAGGAGCAGCCACGGCCGGGGCTCAGTACAGGGATCATCCTGCCCAGGCACTGCCCAAATCATGGCATCACATCTCTGAAGTCAAAACCTGGTGGTTCAGTGAACTAATTCTATGTGAACTGTCAGGTCTAATTATGGGAGCCATTTCTGGAGACAATGGGGTGTGTGTGTCCTGCTCTGCCGTGTCTGCTCGGGGTCCCCCTGTCCCAGCAGCCCCGACGGGGCCTGTGGCTGTCCCTGGTGACATGGGGGTGAGGGTCACACTCTGGGGAATGTCCCTGACACACGGCTGTGTCTGCTGCTCTGGGGCAGCAGCCATGAGGCTGCAGCTGTGCCCTGCCCTGCCCATCCCTGTCCAGGCTCTGAGGCTGCAGCCCATCCCTGCCCATCCCATCCCATCCCATCCCATCCCATCCCATCCCATCCCATCCCATCCCATCCCATCCCATCCCATCCCATCCCATCCCATCCCATCCCATCCCATCCCATCCCATCCCATCCCATTATCCCATCCCATCCCATCCCATCCCATCCCATCCCATCCCATCCCATCCCATTATCCCATCCCATCCCATCCCATCCCATCCCATCCCATTATCCCATCCCATCCCATCCCATTATCCCATCCCATCCCATGGATCCCATCCCATGGATCCCATCCCATCCCATCCCATCAATCCCATCCCATCCCATCCCATCCCATCCCATGGATCCCATCCCATCCCATATCCCATCCCATCCCATCCCATCCCTGGATCCCATCCCATCCCATCCCATCCCATCCCATCCCATCCCATCCCATCCCATCCCATGGATCCCATCCCATCCCATCCCATCCCATCACATCCCATCCCATCCCATCCCATCCCATCCCATCCCATCCCATCCCATCCCATCCCATCCCATCCCATCCCATCCCATCCCATCCCATCCCATCCCATCCCATCCCATCCCATCCCATCCCATCCCATCCCATCCCATCCCATCCCATCCCATCCCATCCCATCCCATCCCATGGATCCCATCCCATCCCATCCCATCCCATCCCATGGATCCCATCCCAGCCCATCCCATCCCATCCCATCCCTGGATCCCATCCCATCCCATCCCATCCCATCCCGAGCAGCAGAGTGGCACAAAGCGGTGCCAGGGCTCCCCTGGCCCCCCTGAGCAGCAGCCCCAGCAGCAGCCCCCAGCCAGGGGAACTGCCCAGTGACCCTGACTTCTCAAACAGCAGCTGCTCTTCCGTGAGAAAATGGCATTTCTGGTAAACCCTGACCAGAGGATAAGGGGGAGAGAAGAAAGGTCAGATACGGAGCCTTCTGTCACGTTGGAGGTTGTGTAGAAAACATGAAACCTGCTTTTTACAGCCCCACGACAAACAGCTTCCTCATGCCTGCCCTGCATGCCAGGTCCCAGTGCCACGTGTTTAAACTTCATCCCTTTCCTGTGCTTTTCTCTAGTGGGCAAAACCTGATTTTTTTTTTTAAATTTTTAGCACTGATTAATATTAAAACACATCTCCTTAGGGGCTGTTCAAAAAAAATGCAGAACCTTTGGCAGGGGGGAGGGGGAACACTAACGTGCACTAAACCACATAATTTAATTTGTATTTTCCTCTTTAAATTAATGCAGGGTTTTAAAAGGCTGTTTAAAATCAGGGCAAAGGATTCTCTGGTGGTGTTAACTGGGCCACTTAGAGCAAATGGGCTTTAGCAGAGAAATGCACAAATAAATGTGCTGTTCTAGCAGTGATCACGGAGCAGGCAGCGTATCTCCTCAGTGAAAGCACAGAGAAATGACAGACTCGTGGTTATTGACTTTGGGTTTTGAAATGAAATTACAGCAATTATTTTGCTCTTGCGAACAAGAAGCTCAGAATTAATGGAATTCGCAGGAGATGAATATTCAATTATGCTGGGTTAGTGGGGGTTGTGGTGTTGTCAGCCTGTGCTAAAGCAATAAACAAACATTCCTGGGGAGAGCTGCCTCCCGAGGTGGCTGCCCATGCCCAGGCTGCCCAGGGCTCTCCAGCAGCACAATCCTCAGCCAGGGAGCCTTTCCCAGCTCCCGGAGCCAGGGAACAGGGACAGGACTCATTTGGCTGGTGGCACCCAGGGCACGGATTCTCCTGCCCGGTGTGGCTCCGGCTCCAGCCACAGGTAATTTTCTGTCCAGGGAGGACCAGTGAGGCTCTGTGGATGCTGCTGTGCTGAAAAGCTGCAGAACAACACGGGCTGTGCCTGCAGAGAGCTGCACTAACCCTGCTGTCCCTGGGCCAGGAATGACCATTCACTGCCCCTCTCCAGCCACTGCCCAGCCCCGCAGCGCTCCCAGGCAGGAAAGGAGACACTTCTCTTCCCAGCTCACAGCTCTACATCAGAAAAACACAGCTGAAGATTTCTGAAAGTATTTTCTGCTGATAATTAAAAGGTTGGGGTTGTTTTTGAAAGCAACAAACTGCCACGTGGCAGAAACAAATGGGAGGAAATGATCTTTGGAACAGTAAAATGCATCAAAATTGGTTTATCCTAATGCTTGCGAGGTCCTTGAGCAGCCTGTCCACGTTTTGTCCCCAGGACTGCTCTGTGTGTGCCCAGGAACAGGGACACACCCAGGCCATGGAGGGGAGATCTGCACCAGAGCCACCAAAGCCCTGTCCTGCAGGGATCTGAGCTGAGGGAGGACATTGGGCACTATATATATATATATTTTCTTTTCAGTTCTCCCAACTTACTTTATCTTTGTAATTTATATTTATAATTTATCTTTATAATTTATCTTTATAATTTATATTTATAATTTATCTTTATAATTTATCTTTATAATTTATATTTATAATTTATATTTATAATTTATATTTGTATTTGTATCTGTATTCCTTTCTTTTCCTAATATATATATATATATTCTCTTAGGTTCCCACAGCCTTGCAGAGGAGGCATCAGAGCAGCACAAGCAAATGTGTTTACAGCTTCACGCTTAAATTTGAAACGTGTTTCTAACCTGACATCTGTGTATTTTCAGCCTTTTCCAAAGCTCTTGTTTTGCTTTCTATGGCTTCTGCTTCATTATTCTAATTTAATAAAGCTGCAGTGAAGGCAGAGTGCCGACTCTTTGTGGCTAATGAAAGACATTGATTTGTTTGTACTTCTTGTTATAGATTTTTCCTAATTACAGACATTTTTCAGAGGCAGTTGAAAAAATAAATGAGCAGCTGGTTTGAATGTGCAACCTATTATTGTATTTCCTAGAACTGCAGAAAAAGTATTAATGCTCACAGCAGGATGGTTTTCAATGGAGGAGGGCAGAAAAGGTATTTTCCAGGTGGGGGTCCACTCACTAGTCCATTCTCTTCCTTCCTTCAGCACTACTGCCAAGAAAAGCTGAAAAATTGGCTTTTTCTGTCACAGCAGCTCCAAGTGTGACACATGAGCTGTCCAGGGAGAGCAGAGCAGCCGGGGCAGGGAGGAAGAGGAGCAGCAGCATCCCCGGGGGCTGGAATGGGCACAGGAGTGCCTGGGGTATGGGGGGGATTCCCAGTGGGATGGAAAGCACAGCAGGAGCCCTGGGTGCGAGACGCTTTCCAAAGCCAAGGACCAGGGGGATGAGCAGCAGAGCCTGCCCAGAGACCCTCCCTGGCACGGCTTGTGGTGGCCACATGGCCCTGGCATGGCCCCAGGACATGGGACACGGGATACAGGACACACACGGGACAGGGGACACACACGGGACAGGGGACACACACAGGACACACACAGGACACACACAGGACACAGGACACACACAGGACACAGGACACACACAGGACACAGGACACACACAGGACAGGGGACACAGGACACACACAGGACACACACAGGATACACACAGGACACACACAGGACACACACAGGACACAGGACACAGGACACACACGGGACACACACAGGATACACACAGGACACACACAGGACACACACAGGATACACACAGGACACACACAGGACACACACAGGACAGGGGACACACACAGGACACACACAGGACACACACAGGACACAGGACACACACAGGACACAGGACACACACAGGACACAGGACACAGGACACAGGACACAGGACACACACAGGACACAGGACACAGCACACAGGACACACACAGGACACAGGACACAGGATACACACAGGACACAGGACACACACAGGACACACACAGGACACAGGACACAGGACACAGGACACAGGACACAGGATACACACAGGACACAGGACACACACAGGACACACACAGGACACACACAGGACACAGGACACAGGACACACAGGACACACACAGGACACAGGACACAGGATACACACAGGACACAGGACACACACAGGATACACACAGGACACAGGACACAGGATACAGGACACAGGACACAGGACACACACAGGACACAGGACACACACAGGACACACACAGGACACAGGACACACACAGGACACACACAGGACACAGGACACAGGACACAGGACACAGGACACACACAGGACACAGGACACAGGACACAGGACACAGGACACACACAGGACACAGGACACAGGACACAGGGCACAGGACACAGAGGACACAGGACTCAGGACACAGGACACAGGACACAGGACACAGGACACACACAGGACACAGGACACACACAGGACACACATAGGACACAGGACACAGGACACAGGACACAGGACACAGGACACACACAGGACACAGGACACAGGACACAGGACACAGGACACAGGACACAGGACACACACAGGACACACACAGGATACACGCAGGACACAGGACACACACAGGACACACACAGGACACAGGACACAGGACACAGGACACACACAGGACACAGGACACACACAGGACACACACAGGACACACACAGGACTCAGGACACAGGACACAGGACACAGGACACAGGACACACACAGGACACAGGACACACACAGGACACAGGACACAGGACACAGGACAGCTGGCTCTGCTGCAGTGACAGGGGACAGCACAGGCACCGGTGGCTGCCAGGGTCTCTGGCACCCAGCTGCAAATCCCCCTCCACACAAACCCCAGGGACAGCTCCTGCGGGACCCCATTCACACGATCCACAGAAAGATTTCCCGTTAAACACTGGCGGGAACATTTCCCGAGGGAGGTGCAGACCTTTCTCTCCACGCAGGGATGTTATTTACTGCACAATGGAGAATTCCTCGCACTGAGGAGCTCTGCAGGGGCAGGACCTTGGCAAGCCCCACACAGCCCTTCCCTCCCCCTGCCACTGCAGCCTGGCCGCTTCTTGTCACACAGGAATCACGCACGTGTTGCAAAACTATTGCTAAACTCTGGAAACTCACCCAGGTCCCAGTCCCTACACGTTTGAATCATGCTCCCAACAAAGGCTGATTTTCCTATGAAAACAAACCACTACACGCTTCTCCACCCCTAGGCAGGAGGAGCTGTGGAGGTGGCTTTGTTTGTTTGTTGCTTTGTTTGTTGCTCTGGTTTTTTTATGGAGAAACCATTTAAGACTTGAATCAAAACAAATATCTATTTGGAGCCGGTTCTCTTTGCTAGGGCAAATTAAGGAAAAGTTGCATTTTAAGCCAAACCATTGACATTTTGCCCTGGCAATGTGTTGTGGAAGGGCACAGCACAGGACTCCTGCCAGCACTGGGCAGCTCTGCCTCGTCCCTGCCCAAATCTCGTTCAGAGCAGCAGAATTGCAGCAGCAGGGTCAGGAAAGTGGTGTTCCTGGAACTGGAATTCTCTGTCGCCGCAGCAAGGTGCCTCAGGGGGCAAACAGAGCGAGGTGCAGAGAAAACACTGAGCTCTACCTGAGGCAGGGCTCGGGATCTCTCCCCACGGGCACGGCCGGGGATGGAGGAGCAGGGGTCACTTTGCCAGCATCTGGGACAGAAGCAAAAATAATCCTTTCGCTCCCACATCATGGATTTCCTAGCATGACTCATTTGAAAGCAGAATTGGCTGCAGTGGGGTTGGCCACGAAGGCTGTTGCAATCGAGAAGGAGAGGTGGGAACGCTGGTGGGACGGCAGGAGCTGGCAGGGGGGAGCCTGGACTTCTGCAGGGAGCAAATCCCTTCACCCTTCACCTTCAGCTTCCGAGTGAGCAAACCAGGATGATCCGAATTAACCACCCTGCTAAAACACTTGGGAATCTAGAACTGAGAAGGACTGTAAAAGAGCTGGATGTACTGCAGGGGGTTGGAAGCTGGAAGCTGTGATTGTTTGTGACCCCAAAGCTCAGAGCTGCACACACAGATTGGGCTCCTGTGCTGGGAACTCTCCAGCCTCGGGCAGAGGACTCGTTCTCCTCGGACAGGAGCAGCAGGAGGAGTCACAAAGAAGGAGGGAAGGAAAAATCCTCAGAAGTCCGGTGTGAAAACAAGGAAACAGCACTGTCAGCTCATTGTTCTCCTCGGCTGTGTGCATCCCAACCCCTCGGGTTTGGTGTCAGTGCCCTCGCTGCTGGCGCTGGCGGGGATGAGGGGCAGGATGAGATGACAGGACTCAACTCTGCTGAAATATTTGGAGACCGAGAGCCTCTCCCCTCTGCTCCCTGCCCAGCAGAGCATCCGGAGAGGCCACGGCTGGCCCCGGGCAGGAAAGGGATCTGCCTCTCTCGGGAGCCTCCTGCTCTGCTCAGCCTGACCGCAAACACGGAGCACGGACGGGCAGGGGGGAGCCCTCTGCAGCATCTGTTTCCTATTCAAACCAGCACCAAAAAAACCCTTGGGACCATCCCACAAAAATTCGCTGGGAGTGTTCCACATGGAACCAGAACGAATTCCCAGCCGGGGCTGCCCAGGGGAGCAGCACCCGCCGCTCGCTGGGACAGGAGCCCGAGGTACCCGGTGAATGAGCCCAGCTCTGGGCACAAACACAGCAGTCAAACAGGAGCCAAGAGGCTCAGCTCACTGCTCAGCCCACCCAAGAAGCCCATCTCTGTCCCCTCAGCACCTCCAGGGCCTCTTCTCCCCTGGATGTGCCCATCCTGCCATCACACAGCCCATGCTGGAAGCTGCAGCTCGGTAAGCACAGGAGCTTCATCTGACCTGGATTCACGGGCAGTTCTCGCTGCAGAGGAGCCAGCTCCCTCCTCACAGCCTGAATGAAGTCTGGGCTTGAGCCAAAGCAGAGCAGAACCCGAGCCTTTGTGCTCTCTGCTCTTTCCTTGTCATCCCAGGTGAAGGAGTTCAATGGCAACCACTTGGGGTGGTGTTTTGTTTGGTTTGGAGCTTAAGAGCAGAGTTTTTATTACTCCAGCAATAAAGAGAAGACAGCACTCCTCACAGAGCTGGTGTCCCGGCCTGCAGGTGCCCATCCCCTCAGCGAGGGCAGGCACACAGCCTGGGATAACTCCCCGTGCCCTGCTCCTGCCACTGCTCCTGGGCCAGGGCTCCTGTGCCACGGGCCAGGGAGCGGGGACACGGGCAATGGGGGCTCTGGGGTGGAGCTTTCCCTCCTCCCCCGGCACTGAAAAGCAGCTTCTCCTTCTCCTGCCGGCAGCCCAGCCTCTGCCCCGGCTGCCCCTGCCCCTCCTGGGTGATGTGGAGCCTGACTGCTGCCGCAGGACTGCGAGCTGGAGCACCCACCCTGCCCAGCACCCCCGGCCCCGCACGGGCTCGGGCTGCCACCGAGACAGGGAGCAGGAGCTGCTGCTGATGCTGCACGGTGCTCAGCCAGAACAGCCGGCTGCTGGGCACCTGGGGGGAGCCAGGGCACCTGGGGGGAGCCAGGACACCTGGGGGGAGCCAGGACACCTGGGGGGAGCCAGGACACCTGGGGGGAGTGAGAGCATCTGGGAGTGAGGGCACCTGGGGGGACCGAGGGCACCTGGGGGGAGCCAGGACACCTGGGGGGAGCCAGGGCACCTGGGGGGAGCCAGGGCACCTGGGGGGAGCCAGGACACCTGGGGGGAGCCAGGACACCTGGGGGGAGCCAGGGCACCTGGGGGGAGCCAGGACACCTGGGGGGAGCCAGGACACCTGGGGGGAGCCAGGACACCTGGGGGGAGCCAGGACACCTGGAGGGACCGAGGGCACGGCCCTGCTGGCTCCTGCCCTTCTAGGATGTCTCTGGGCTTCACAGGCTGGGCAAACAATCTTTACTCCTGGAAATTCCCAAATGGTTTTCAAGGCCTGAGAAAAGTGATCCTTTTATCTGAACTTTTGGCCATTCGTGCCAAAGCCTTTGCTGACATTTTGTAACTTTTTTATTTATAAATTTCCTTCCCTCCACCGCAGCTGTTCCACACAAAACAGCTTTGCAAGCGGAGTTGTCTCCCGGGCTGAGTTATCGTACTTCCCCCAGATACAGACCTGCTTAATAACTGACAACTTTTTAAACTTTACTGGAATATTGTATGGATTCCTCTGGTGCACTGAAGGAACCCAGCCCTGCTCTCATGCTTGGATGGGAGCTGGGAGACGAGTGCTGGGTGTGGGGCAGAGCCAGCTCCCAGCAAACTCTCATTCCTGCTGGAAGGTCACACGTTTTTTAAAAGATTGTCTCTTCCTGCAGCTCTGGGGAACAGTTCTCAGGCATGCAAAAAGTGGATGTTTAAAAAGGACACCAAGCCTCCGAGTCCCCAAATGCTGGGCTTTGCCAGCAGCTCCCGTGGTACCTGCACAGGCCATCCTGTCTGCTGGGAGTGCCAGACGCTGACACAGCCACACCTGAAGGTGCTGTCACCCACAAAAGAAACCCCGAGGGTGCTTTGCTGTCTCTGCAGAAGGCTGGGCTTGGGACAGAGCGTGGGGCTCTGCCCTGCAAACCCAGCAGCCCTGGCCCAGCACAGCTCACGGCGACGTCAGAGCTGCTGCCGAAAACCAAACGCATCAGTATTCCTCTCCCTGGGCAATTCTGACATGTTTTGAAGTGAGCTGAGAAGTTTTTACATTCATAGTTGCTATTCAGTATTTTGAGTGGAAATATTAATTTTTTTCACATTGAGTAGTGTTAAACCCAAAGTGCTGGAGCATGGCAGTGCTTCAAGCTGCTAGCAACATTCTACTCTGAAATGTACCCATAAATAGGAAAGACTGGATAAATTATACTGCACAGCTCCATGAAACTGACATAAACCCATAAGCAAAACCAACAGGGAAGAAAACCTCTCCTCAACAAAGCTCATCTGAGTCCTTTAATTCTCATCTCCAAGTCTTTCCTTGTTTAACCCTGGTTTTAAAAGACCTTTGAAAGTTTACCCTTTACCCCCTCCCCTTTCTTAAAATAGTTCCAGTTCCATGAAGTTTTGCAGAGTGAGTGACAGAATTTTTCCTCTCTCATTGCATTTATTCCCCTGCTACTGAAAAATAATGGCAATCCTGGGATTCAGCCTGGATTCAGACCTGGGATTCAGCCTGGATTCAGACCTGGGATTCAGCCTGGATTCAGACCTGGGATTCAGCCTGGATTCAGACCTGGGATTCAGGAGGGGAAAAAGCAGTGGGGCAGCCGGAGCCAGTGCTCCGGGGCGGAGCTGTCCCACAGAGGGACTGTCCCCACCCTGGACTCAAAGCGTGTCCTGAGCAGCCCGAGCACAGCAGCCGCGTGTGAGGAGTTTCTGTTTCCTCCCCTGATAAAGCTCGGCACATTTTTGTGTTATCGCAGCAATTTCTGCCCCGGTGCAAAGGCGCCCCAGGAATGCGGCTCCAGGAGCGCCGGTGCCCGTGAGCATCGCCTGTGCCCTCCCCGGACCCCCAGCCCTGCTCTGGGCTCTCCCTGCCACGCTTGGTTGGTTTGGAGGCTTTTTTTAAATGTTAGCTTCCCCAGCCGCCTGCAGGCACAGCAAATCAAGCTGCTGTGCTCTCCCCATCACCAAATTCCAGGTTCCAGGCGCCGTAGGGCCCCGGCACATCCTGCACCGTCCCCGTCCGGCCAGGGCAGCTCCTCAGCCCTGAACACATCCCCTCGCTCTCACGGCCTCTGGAACCCAGCGGGAGTCTGACAATGAACATTTCATTAAAGCAAATCCCCGCCTGATTTGCAAACAAGTTTTGTTTTTTTTAATTACAGTGCATCAGAACTATATTTTTAAATAATTGTACCATGCTGCGGTGATCCCCATCCGCTCCCAAATCTCAGCAGCACAGAGATGTTGGGACACAGGTGAGAGGTTCGGGCTCAGGTGAGAGGTTCGGGCTCAGGTGAGAGGTTCAGGCTCAGGTGAGAGGTTCGGGCTCAGGTGAGAGGTTCGGACACGGGTGAGAGGTTCGGACACGGGTGAGAGGTTCAGGCTCAGGTGAGAGGTTCGGACACGAGTGAGAGGTTCGGGCTCAGGTGAAAGGTTTGGACAGGAGTGAGAGGTTCTGGCTCAGGTGAGAGGTTCGGACACAGGTGAGAGGTTCGGACACGGGTGAGAGGTTCAGGCTCAGGTGAGAGGTTCGGACACAGGTGAGAGGTTCGGACATGGGTGAGAGGTTCGGGCTCAGGTGAGAGGTTCGGGCTCAGGTGAGAGGTTCGGGCTCAGGTGAAAGGTTCGGACACAGGTGAGAGGTTCGGGCTCAGGTGAGAGGTTCTGGCTCAGGTGAGAGGCTCGGACACAGGTGAGAGGTTCGGGCTCAGGTGAGAGGCTCGGACACAGGTGAGAGGTTCGGACACAGGTGAGAGGTTCGGACACGGGTGAGAGGTTCGGACACAGGTGAGAGGTTCGGGCTCAGGTGAGAGGTTCGGGCACAGGTGAGAGGTTCGGACACAGGTGAGAGGTTCTGGCTCAGGTGAGAGGTTCGGGCTCAGGTGAGAGGTTCGGGCTCAGGTGAGAGGTTTGGGCTCAGGTGAGAGGTTCGGACACAGGTGAGAGGTTCGGGCTCAGGTGAGAGGTTTGGGCTCAGGTGAGAGGTTCTGGCTCAGGTGAGAGGTTCGGGCACAGGTGAGAGGTTCGGGCTCAGGTGAGAGGTTCGGACACAGGTGAGAGGTTTGGGCTCAGGTGAGAGGTTCGGGCTCAGGTGAGAGGTTCGGACACGGGTGAGAGGTTCGGGCTCAGGTGAGAGGTTCGGGCTCAGGTGAGAGGTTCGGGCTCAGGTGAGAGGTTCGGACACGGGTGAGCAGCTCCGGCCCCAGTGAGCAGCTCGGCCCCGGGGCTCCGGCAGCATCCCAGGGAGCTGGGAGCAGCTCTGCCAAAGGCATTCCCAGCTTGGCACGGGACCTGTTCCCCAGGCAAGAGGAGACACGAAGCCGCTGACACGTTTCTTCCTGTTCCCATTGAAACTGCATCGGAGCAAGGCTGCGAGAAATCACGCGCTGGGTTTAACAGATTTCTCTCCAGAGTGAGGCTCCGGCTCGGAAGGGGAGGATGGGAGAGTTTAAAAAATTAATACAAAATTCCGTTTTCCTGAGGGTACTGTCACAGCACACTCGGACAGGCTGCCAGGTCCCTCCCGACTGCTCCTGGCCTGCAGGAATCTGAGCTGGTGCCACTTGGAAAGCAGCAGTTCGGTTTGTGTAATCATTAATATCCACTGCATCGGGAAAGGATTCACAAATCAAATACAAGAAAATGCTGCCCATCTGTTATGAGTGGGAACCTTCAAACTGCAGCATCACGAACTATTGCCCAGGACTGCGGAGGGAAAAAAGGAGGAAGGAAAGAAAAAAGGGGGAAGGGGTTGGATGACCCTTCCCTGCTGTGTGTCAGGGACACTGACCCGCCGGGCAGAGCTGTGGCCACTGGCACCGGGACTGGCAGGTACCAGGGATGGGAGCACTGCAGGTGCTGCAGCAGGGAGAATTGCAGAATACCAGGAAATATCCAGGAAATAGGAAAGGCCCCTTCCAGCTCTGAGTGTGGAATGAGACGGGAGAGGCCCGTGAAGCACAGAGCAGGGCCTGGCAGTTTCGAACACTGCGCGTTGCCCGTGGGTCGCTGCCTTGCACCTGCATGTTCGGGCACCTCAGGGCGTGGGGCCACCCTCATCCTGTCCCATCCTGTCCCTTCCTGTCCCGTCCTGTCCCATCCTGTCCCGTCCTGTCCCTTCCTGTCCCGTCCCCACAGGAGGTGGCAGCGCTCGGTCCCTGCAGCCCCAGCTCACAGCCCCATCTCCCCTGTGCAGCCTGTGAGTGACTCGGGGCTGCAGGACCCCGGAGGCGGCTCAGGCTGCAGGATGGGACCCAGGGGAGCCGGTGGCAGCCCCGGGGGGCTCGGCAGTGGGCGCTGGACACTGTCCCGTCCTCCTTGCCATGAAAACCGAGGGGTCCTGCCGGCATCTGCCGGGCAGCGGAGCCGCGTGTGTGAACTCGCAGATGGATTACGTGTTGGCTGCCCTGAAAGCATCGTGATGACTGAATTCCTGAGAAAGAAAACAGATTGGGAAACAGAAGATTGCTCAATGCACCTGCTGGTGAGTCAGAGGCACAGACCGGGCAGGCTCCCTCCGCAGAGAGCGGCAGCCAGGAGCGACCCTGGGGCACCAAACCCTCGCTCCGGCAGAGAATTCGCACTCCAGGCTCGGCTCTGGCCTGGAGCACTGCCCAGGGCAGGGAATTCCGAGGGCTCTGGGCTGGGTTGGCCAGAGCTGCCCCAGCCAGCAGCTTCCTCCAGCCCCAGCCTGCCCTGGGGACAGGCACGGCCAGGACAGGGCCCGGCACGGGTGGCTGTGGCTGGGGGCTCACAGGAACGGGAACAGCTCAGCAGCTTCACCACTGGAGCTGTCTGGCACTGCCCGCCAACACCCGGCACAGGAGGTTCCCCCAAAGGAAAATAACGTGGATAAAGCACATGAAAAGGCAGCTCAGACCCAGCTGCACATCTCACTGCAGACACACAGCCTCCAGACAGCGTGGAGCAGTTTTGGAGAGCAGACACAAAGTGACTGATTTCGGCTATGGAAAGAACTCAATACAGGCGGCAGCAGCGACCCTCGAGGGGGAATGTTGATACAGGCTCAGGGAACCCCCCAAAACATTTATAGGGGAAGTTTATAGGGATTTTGGTGAATTCCCTCCAGCTCTCTCGTGTAAGCTGCTCCTCTTCCCTCTCTATCTGTGCATCTATTTTAGGATGAAGTTTTCACTTCAGCACAGATGTTCAGGACTGGGTTTCGTGCAGTAACGATCTGTTCTCATCTTTTTCCTTTTTGCACCAGAAACCACGAATTGCAGAGCTGGAGCCAGCAGCAGCTGGCAGAGCCGGTGGCACTCTGGGCGTGTTTCCCCCCTTTGCTTACGGCTGCCGGTGCCACGGGCACGGTGGCCACAGTGACAAAGCCCTTGGCCACCGTGTGGGGCTGTCCCCGGCAGCAGCCCCGGCTGTGGCCCCGAAGCGCCGGGTGTTACCGGAGCCTCTGCCCGCACAGCCGGAGAGCTCCGGGCAGCGAGGGCGAGCGGGGAAAGCGAGGGCCAACATCGGAAAAAGGGTGGGAATGGGAGGGAAGGGACCAGCAGAGCCCCTCCAGGGCCACGGGGCTCAGAGCCCTGGAACTGCTCCGGGCAGCTCCGCCGGGATGTGCAGCGAGCTCAGGGACCCCGGGCCGGGCTCCAGCAGCACCGAGACAGGGTTTGCTGTGCCCAGCCCTACCCCGAGCAGCAGCGCAGCTCCTACCGGAGCACACAGAGGCTCCAGATCCCTTCTCCCTTCTCCCTTCTCGCTTCTCCCTTCTCCCTTCTCCCTTCTCGCTTCACCCTTCTCCCTTCTCCCTTCTCCCTTCTCCCTTCTCCCTTCTCCCTTCTCCCTTCTCCCTTCTCGCTTCACCCTTCTCCCTTCTCCCTTCTCCCTTCTCCCTTCTCCCTTCTCCCTTCTCGCTTCTCCCTTCTCCCTTCTCCCTTCTCCCTTCTCCCTTCTCCCTTCTCCCTTCACCCTTCTCCCTTCTCCCTTCTCCCTTCTCCCTTCTCCCTTCTCCCTTCACCCTTCTCCCTTCTCCCTTCTCCCTTCTCCCTTCTCCCTTCTCCCTTCTCCCTTCACCCTTCTCCCTTCTCCCTTCTCCCTTCTCCCTTCTCCCTTCTCCCTTCACCCTTCTCCCTTCTCCCTTCTCCCTTCTCCCTTCTCCCTTCTCCCTTCTCCCTTCTCCCTTCTCCCTTCTCCCTTCACCCTTCTCCCTTCTCCCTTCTCCCTTCTCCCTTCTCCCTTCTCCCTTCTCCCTTCTCGCTTCACCCTTCTCCCTTCTCCCTTCTCCCTTCTCCCTTCTCCCTTCTCCCTTCTCGCTTCTCCCTTCTCCCTTCTCCCTTCTCCCTTCTCCCTTCTCCCTTCTCCCTTCACCCTTCTCCCTTCTCCCTTCTCCCTTCTCGCTTCTCCCTTCTCCCTTCTCCCTTCTCGCTTCTCCCTTCTCCCTTCTCCCTTCTCCCTTCTCCCTTCTCCCTTCTCCCTTCTCCCTTCTCCCTTCACCCTTCTCCCTTCTCCCTTCTCCCTTCTCCCTTCTCCCTTCTCCCTTCTCCCTTCACCCTTCTCCCTTCTCCCGTGCCGGTGGCTCGGGATGCTGGCGATGCTGTGACAGCAGCAGCAGCAGCAGCCGTGGCACCCCCGGACGCTGCAGTTGGCACCGCTGAGCCTTTCCCAGCCCCTGTCCCCATGCCCAGCACCAGGGCACGGTGCCACCCACAGCTGGGAACACACAGACGGGTGCCATCGGCTCTGTCTGGGTAAGAAATATGCTTTTTAAAAATTGCAACTAATATCTGGATGCAAAAACACCCTCAGAATTATTCTGTTTCCTTCCTCCTGCAACCATTTCCTGCTCAGGGAACCAGAGGCGACTCGAACTCTTCCCCAGGTTCTTGTTCCTCCCTTCCTGAAGGCCCAGAATCCTCCCCCAGTTCAGAAAAGCCTCTCAGCTGCAGACACAGGAGATCCTTGGAACAAAATTCTATTATTTTGCCTTTCGCAGCTGATGCAGTTGTGCTCCCGTGGTTGTCACTGTCCTGTCCCTGGCCAGGGAGGGAGCGGCGGGGCTGGGGCAGCCCGGGATGGAGCCCGGGAGCCACCGCAGCTCCAGCCGGAGCCACAGAGGAAAATCGGGCTCTTTTTGGGAGATCTGAGCACCGGCACCGGGCTTGTTTCCCCTTGGCAGCTAAATGTGGGGATAAAGGAAATGGCGGTGCAGGGCAGAGGGTGCTCGGGCAGCAGGGATGGGGTGTCCAGGGGTGCTGAGCTGGGAAATTGTACCGATAGATCTGTCTGGGAAAGGCCGGTTCGTGCTGGGGGTCACAGGAGACACCCGGAATCCCCCTGGAAAACAACTGCCCTGCGGTGTTTCCTTTAATCAGTTAAAGCCGGGATGTGGTGATCAAAAAATTCCGATTATCGGTGATTTGTGGGAAACCGACGGAGGAACTGCAACACGGGCTCCCTCTAATGTCAGCCGCTGCCTGGCGGCACCCCACTCCCTGCTGCCCCATTCCCTGCACCTCCCTTCCCACTTCCCTTTATTCCCTGCTCCCCCTTTCCCTGCTCCCCCTTTCCCTGCTCCCCATTCTTTGCCCCCCCAGTTCCATGCTCTGCTCGTTCCTTTCACTCTGAATTCCCTGCATCCCCCAGCTCCGTGTTCCCCAATTCCCTGAGCATCCAGGTCCCTGTGCCCCCATTCCCTGCAGAGGGAGGGGCTGGGGGTCCCGGTGTGACCCTGAATCTCCCTCTCATTGCCACAGCTGGGGCTGATCCAGAGCATCCTGGTGCTTTGTGTTTACCCCCTGGATCTAACAGGAATATCCTGCACAGGTGGCATTTTAATACACATCCTGTGGGTGGAATGTGCTGGTGCAGGAAAACCCCGGTCCCAAATAACTTGTGGGCAGTCCCACAAGTGCTCAGACACATTCAAGCCTACATAACCCGGTGGAGCCGCTTTTAACCTGGTAAAGAGAATTAAGAAAGAGAACTTTTCTTAGGGCAATTTCACTTTATTTTTTCCATACAGCAAGGTCAACTATAGCAGTAATAATAAAATAAGCATAAACCCAAATTGCAGCCCAGGACAGAGTACGTAACTGGAGCAACTACAAGCGAAAGTAAGTCTGTGGTTACGGCAGAGCAAACGCGAGCGCGCCCGTCCTTGCAGCAGATGAGGCCGAGTGCAGCTCGGCTCTCGCGCTGTGGCCGGGCTCCTGCAGCCAGCAGGGAAAATCTCCCGGCTTCTCTTTCACCTGCTAAAAGAACAGGACGGCTACAGCGAGAAAATAATCCCCTACCCTACAGCTACGGCTGCTGTTCCGTTTGCCTGTCCATGGTTGAACTCTGTGAACGTCAGTATTTGTTTTGAAGAATCTTTTTTTTTTGTGAACAAGAAACCACTGAAATTGTCAGAAACTGGTTTGAATAGCATATATCTTTAATATATTTTGATACTTTAAACATGCAGTAGATTTTGAATAATGTACGGAATATCTGAGCCATGATTCCCTGGATGGGCTGAAGTACCTGCTTTTTTTTTTTCTTTTTCTTTTCTTTATTTTTTTTTATCTTTTTTTTTTTTCTTAATGATTCTCAGGCAGATTTGACCCAGTGGAGCTTCTGTCAGTCATGAGATCTCGGAAGGATGGCAGATCTTTCCAGCTGAAAAAATCCTGGCAAACTACAAGCTGTCCACATAAAGCAAAGCAACTTTTTGGAAGGGGGATGGAGTGCTAACTCTGTGCCACTTTTGCAAGCAATTTTGTTCAGCCTGTCATTTTATTTAGCCTTAACAAAACTCCTTGTAATTATAGACATTTTTATTCAAAATAAGATCTTACTATTATACAGGTTTCTCTCTTTTTTGACTATATACAGAAGTGCAAAAAGTCAACCTTCGCTCTCGACGTCCCAACTGCAGCATAATCAACCCTCAAGAGTTTGCACACACACACTAGAATTCTTGTTACGTAAACTTTGAGTATTTGGATTATCAACAAAAAGTCCCTTGATCTATTGATTATGCAGCTTATTTATAACAAGGCCTGATATTCAGGGATTTCAAAAAATATTTAAACAATATTTTAACATTTGAAATGGATACAGTAGAAAATAAATTTTATTCTAATATCTAGGAACTAGATTTTTTTTTTTTCTCATAATAACTAATTACAAACAAAATAAATCATCAAAATATTACTCAATTGTCTGCCAGGATTGTTGCCATAGCAACAACTTAACTTCTTACTTAGCAATGATTATATAATTATAAGATATCCATATAAAAGATCTTTGTTCTTTTAATGAAAACTAGACAAGAACTAACAATGACTGACATTCTTACATTGTCATATTAGATCAGTAAAATAGAAATCATTTAGTTAACAATAATACGAATACTCATAAGACACTACATGTAGATTCCAAACTGAGTATGTTATGAAGAAAACTACTTTTTTTTTTTTTTTTTGTATTTTGAAAAAGTCATCAGTAAATTCTAATAAAACAAAATTCTATGAACTGAAATGGTATCAACTGGTAATAGAAAATGAAAACGAGCTAATAAATGTAAGAAATAAAAACTACATTTTTAACAAGGAAAAAATAAGTAAATTCTCTATGGTAAGTCACTACAATAACATGTGAAGTCACCTATACTTTCTTAACACGATTGAAATTACATTGGTATGGGTTTTAACCCGTAATGTAATAATCTAAGGCTTTAATAGATGTACAGTACAATCAGGAAAATCAACACATCATTCTTATCTATAAAGCATCTCTCTCAAGCATAAAAACTCGCAGTAAACTCGGAGTATGGCGAGTTCTAGAACCGAACCCGCGCCTCTCCCTCCCTGCCCACCCGGGGCCTGGCCCCAGGCAGCCCCTGGCTGAACAGAGCAAAAATATCCTTTACTGGCTGCAACATCCAAACCACAAAAAGGAATTCCTTTGGATGAATCCATTCTTAAAACTTGAATGCACATCTATTTGTTTGTTTTTATTTTGTAAAGGCTTTCTAAGGCTATAAGCAGTTAATCTGAACAAAAAAAAATCACATATAAAACTCACCCGAGTATTAACCCACCCAATTTCTACACTAATTAACATCTCATTTGTCCTATTTTGGTTTGTCATGCATCTGCTGTCAGTGCTTCTGCGTCTTTGTTTAGAGTCGCCGCGGACGCGGGACTTGATGAATTAAAGTGAAACCCATCTCTGCAAAACATTTATAGTCCTTGTGACTCGACAGAGGCTATAAATAGAGCAAAAGAAGTTCCTCAAACATTTGTTAATGTGTCTCAGAAATGGCTTTTCCCTTTCGCAGCTCACCTTATACAGTAAATATGCATAAATATGAGACACAACGCCTTGGGAGAGTTTACAGATAACATTGTCCATAGGGTTATGCACAGCTGGAGCTTCTCTCTGCTGCTGCCCACTGGCTGTGAGGAGCAATTGGCCATTTCTGAGACAGCTTTGGTTTGAAACAGAACGGTGCCCTTTGACTGATCAGTACTCATCAAGTCAGTGAAAACGTGGTTCTGAAAATAACACTGCGGAAATAATACTCTGATGGATGTACAGTCTATGGCACTTCATGAGAATCCTTAACAACGTGGTACTTAAAGCCATTGATGTGCTTTAAAATATACACAGTTGTGGTTTTGCTTGGCACATTCATCTCTGTCAGATTCCTCTCTTCTCATTTCTTACAATCTATTACATTAAAAATATTACTCTTAAACAAAAATTACTGTGCATGCACGCTCTCGTCTATAATGGCAATTTTAAATACAAGGTGCACCTTTGTTATTTGTAAACCTTGAAAGAAATAAACTTACTTTAAAAAATTATATCTTGGTCTACAGACGTACCAATACATAATAGATTTCTGGTTACAGCATCGTCGGTCTTTCCGGTGACGTCCGTGGTTGTGGGGAGCAGCCCCGAGGCAGGGCCCGGGCACCGCGGCCCGGGAAAGGCAGACGATGCTGCAGGCTTAGACAATAAATCACCTCAGCACAAATATCAATTCAATGTACAAAGTAGATAGGCAACAGTGTGCAGTGGAGTCCCACGCTCTCGCTTCGTCTCGTTAACATGCAATGTGTGATGTCACTGCTGAGGGGTTCCCAGTGCTGCTGGACAGTATTTACAAACACTATGGCTAATGAGCTCGGCCTCTTCCCACCCAAATCCGGCCTCTCCGCCTCGGACACCATCTGGGGAGGGAAAGCACAAAGTGTTCTCGGCACAGCCAGGACTTGGGGTCACACCACAGCAGCTTTAGGGGAGCTGTGTCCCTGCAGGAACCCTCCAGCAGCAGAAGCTGCTGTCCCACCTGAGCCATCCCACCCATCCCACCCTCCCTGCATCGCTCCAGCAGTTTAACAATGGTGATGCTCAGCTGAAAGGAGCAGCTGTGATTACAAAGCCACTGTGGCCAAAGGGTCAATCCTCACCCTCAGAAATAATCCCATTATGGCCAAGGAATCCAGTAAAAATGCTGCAGAAATGGACAGAGCAAGGTAACACAAAGGAAGAGCCATCCTGGGACGGGATGGCTGCGGCAGGGGGAATCTCACAACAACAGAATTATGAGTTTCCAAACCCAGGAAATGCTGAGGCTCCAAATTTTGAGATTTAAAAGCTGCTCTTTCTGAAGAGAACCTGATGGAATCATCTTCCCCCCAAGTCTGCCCCTCAGCTCACCACAGGCCACCACAGAGAGAACATAAACCTCTGTGAACGCTGGTTTTGCTGGGTGGGCATGTACAAACTAACATGATGTGGCCACTGGTACCTGTGGGATCTCCCCTCGGAGAGAACTGGCCCCTCAGGGGGGTCAGAGCCTCCACTCCCACAGATTACTGGTTTTCTTAGAAAGAAAATTAAAACCTTCTGTCCCTTATAGCAACAAATTACACATATAAGAGTAAGAAAAAAACCAGCAACAACACACTGGGAACTTACTGTTTGATGACCAAATGTCTACATCTGTGTAACATACTTGTGGCTAGTCAGATGTTCGGCAGATATTATGGGTATCTACAGGTAAGAAATGTACACAGTGAGTGACATGTGCAGTGAGCCCCCCAGAGGCACAGCATTTGCTACAGAACATCAGCTTGGGTAAGGGAGGATCGGCTGTGAGTTGGTGGATTTTATATCGTAACTAGAAGTTAAAGTCAACTGAAGTGCTACAATAGCAACTTACAACTGGAGAACACTGGGTTAAGTACTATTGGACAAATAAAAATAAGTATTCATTGGTTGTTCAGGAAATGGGAGAAGTTAACATCTACAAGTCATGCAGTGCAGTAATTGAAAATAGCCCTTTTTGTTGGCCTACACAAAATTCTGTGCTTTCAGCATCTCAGATGATGGATTCTACAGTGGCCTCGTTTCAGTGTGATTTTGTCAAGCGTTCACTGCTGTCACTGTCCTGTTTGAATGCCAAACCTAGGATGCCCTGCACTTGATTTTCATGGCTGGTGACAATCCCCGGCTGAGAAGAGCTGTGCCCTTCCCACAGCAGCTGCGGCAGCGCGCGGAGCAGCCGGCAAGCAAAGCCTCCCCAAGCAGGGAAACAACTCCCAAATGCTCGGCTGCACGAACAGGACTGAGCACTGAACAGGACTGAGCACAGGCTCCCCTCACGTGCCCATCAGCTCAGTTTCCCCTCTGAAAAGCCAGGATTGCACTGGGAGCCAATTGCCAGCAGTGCCACCAACAAACAGATGGCACCACGCCCCGACCGGGGGCATCGCGCCCTGCAGCGCCCGGGGGAGCAGATGGGCACAGGGACACAAAATGGATTTGCACAGTCACAAAGGGCTGTGGCACTTGGAAAGCTTTTCCTGATGGGCACCAAGGCTGGCCTGTGAATCTGCCTGGTAAAGAGAACGGGGGTTCCTCTCAGTGAACTCATTGGCAGCCGCTGCTGCTGCTGCTGCTGCTGCTGCTGCTCCTCCACCCGTGCGCCCTCTCCTCCCCTGGCAGCTCACACACCACAGCACTGCCAACAGAACGGGCCTGGAGCAGAACAAAGCTTCTCATACCATCTTCTCCTGCTGCTGCAGGACAGGCTGTGGAACCCCACTGGAGCAGCGTCAGGGGCAGTGCTGTCGAACACACCAAGGACCTTCAGCACCAGCCCGGGAAGATGCGGGGCCAGATCTTTAGCCTTTGGCATGCAGGCACACGGCTGGGCAGCATTAAATACCTTCAGCATTGCTCACATGGTATATACATATATGGCTATATATGTATATATGGAGGTTTGGCTGCACAACTGCACTAAGTGTGTTATGAGGCTCTGGGGAGGAAAGGCATGAAATGACCAATTCCACAGCAGAAGGTTTTCCCTGGGATCTACCTGGGAAGTGCATGGTTACTAACAGAGAGATGATTTAAAAATAAGGACTTTTTCTGTGGCTTGTCTTGCTCTCACAACCCTCAGGACATGCACAGGATACAGAGACACACTGAAAGTAACTGGTGCACTAAACTGCAATATTAAGAGACTCTGGGCACACAAGAGGTTGCCTGCTGAGGTGGCACATATGCAGAGGGAGCCCCACCTATGAACCAGCTTTTCAAAACACAAATTCTTAGGCCAAGCCTAAAGCCCTGAGTGAGCTGATTGTTCAGCAAACTTTTCTCAAGAACGTGCTAGCTGCTGAGCAGGCTAAGCTGGGCTGGTTTTGGAATTCTACAATACCCAGGTCCCTTTGGAGGCTCAGGATGTGCAGACCTAGGTGTCACTGCAATGATGCCATTTGGGAACTGTATTTGTGAGAGATGAGGAAGCAGACAGGGTAACGAGGGATGTACAGCTGGGGCAGCACAAACTGGTAGTGCTCAACAGGTAAAGGTGCAAAGGCTCGAAGCCAAAGGCCCTGGGGCTCACTCTGCAGCTCTGGGTGTCCTGAGGAGTCACCTGTGCTGAGGCAGGAGCCGAGGGTGTCAGGTAAGCCTGAACACTGACAATGCACAGCTCATCCCAGACACAGGACCACACCTGCACAACGCTGAGAACCTGGAGTTCCCTTTTCTAAGGGGCACAGTTGTGATCCCACTGAGATGGGTATCAGACCAGAACTGATGGCTTCATGGCATGGACAACTAACTGCCCAGTAAATCTCCAAAAAGAATTTGCTTTTAGGAGAGGAACAGGAGGCTCTTTAAAATGTTTTTATTGTTGCACTTTCAGCCAGGTGTTGTACAGAAATCTGCCCTTCTGACAGCGTCCTGTGCTCAGGTGCAGCTCCAGCCTCTCCTCTGGACCAGGGACTCATCTCTAAGCATTGCCTCTGGCTTTCCTGGGAGGACTTCTAATCACTTATGTGGTAAAGCATTACTCCTATTCCTGAAATACATCCAAACACGGCAATGACTGGGGTGGCTATTGAGAAATAAACCCAGACTCTTATGGGCATTTTCTTAACTGAGCTCTGTTCAAAGCAATGGGCCATTCCAAAGAGAATCACAAGACTGAAACAAAGGTTTCAAGGAAGTTTCTGTGTGGTCCATGCTCACAGGGTTTTGTTTTAAGTTTCGAAGAGGAGAGTCAGAACATGTTTGGACTGCTAAACTCAGACTGCATGAACCTGTAACCCCTCTGCACAAAGACTCCCCTGGCTTTCCCTGAGTTTTGTACTGAAAGGAGCTGCTGGCTCCACAGAAACGGAAATAAATCATGGGTTTGTGTATTATCCCTTGCTCTTTGCATCCCTGAGAGCAGAAATAAGCAGCATGGCCCATAAATGTCAAGACTGAGTCAGAAACTCTATTGTCAATTATTTTTAGCATCAGAAATGGAACTGCAGCACCTTTGGAGCACAGCTAAGGGCTGATTAAGCTGTGCTGCAGCTCTCTGAGAGAATGTGTAGGCCAACAAGAGGTCAGATCCAAACCCCCATGCTCATTAAAGCACCGATTTCGAGTTGTCTGTAAGGAACAAAGCTGTAAATTAGCAAACCTGGTTGGCTGTGGCTGTTGCAGCGAAGGGAACACTTGTGGCAGATGTTGTTGCTGCAGACACAGTGGCTGGCGTAGCACCGTGCACCATGGGAACTTTCGGAAGGAAAATCAAATAAGCAAACATACAGAAGAGTGTGGCAGAATGGGACCAGAGCGACACGTGGGAGGGTCATTGAGCATGGTTTACCACAGCGAAAAGCCCGAGACATCATTGCCAGCGCGTGACATGCAACCACAGTGCAAAGCAGGACAACATTCCGCCGGGAGGGGAGGGAGATGAGAGAGAAAAAAAAGGGGAAAATGCTTGTTACCATCAAATCAAGAAAGTCGACACAAACAAGCTTAACCATTTCAATATGAAAAACAACAGCAGAGTTTTTTCAATGCCCTTTATATTTACAAATTTTTGTCTTTTAAAAATTCGACCCAAATATTTACTGCTAACAGAAATTAATCTTGTAGAAGGACAGAATACAGCTACATGGCTATGGTAAGATACAGTCTTTAGTTAACACAAGATAGGCTCTAAACACTGGAACTCATAGTCCAGTCAAAATCCACCAAGGAACAATGTGCAATTAAAAAGTGCTGTACAAAATTAACATCTACGTGTCCATGTCAATTAAATAAAACAATCACATTTAATTGACAGGTGTTAGTGCAGAAGGCTCGGGGAGATGGACTGGCACGAGGGCTGTATGTTAAACCTAGCAGTGGATTTTGAGGGTCTGTGAGCTGCACCACAGGTTTAAGATAATCAAGAAACAAAGCTGGCACCTACCAACACTTGTAGCGGGTGTCATGCACAATATTGAGCCTGCTCATCATGCATTGCAACAGGAAGGTGGATTTGGAAAGGGAAAAGAATTAAAACAACCCATCACACGTGTAATTAGAAATTTCATTTGAACAAAGAAGAAAAATGGTTATTAGGGGCACAGTGGCATGTAACTGTCAGCACAATCAAACCATACAATAGCACAGTGATCCATCAGAACGAGGCCTCAGGGACAGATGGAGCCGTGCTGGGACCCTGCTGGCCCCGGAGCACGGCCAGGAAAACCCTCCTCAGCTCTAGCTCACAACTCCTGAAACCTTTCTGCCTTTTGACACAAGCCTTGCCATGGTCCTTTCCTTGCTCTTCTCACATCCAAAGAGATACCAGACTCACCCTCCTGGTGCCTGCAATCCCTGGTGCGAGGCAAGGGCAGCGGGACCAGGCCCTGCTGTCCTTGTTGGACCTGTCCAAGCAGATGGATGGTGGGAGGTGACAGAGCTCAGTCCTGTCCTGTCCTCTCCCCTGCAGGTGAATGCTTGCTGTTCCCTGTGCAGCTCATGGTGACACCTCTGAACACCTGTTCAGCCTCTTGTTCTACATTTTAGGATGTATTTTAAGCTGTTGGTGCCTGGGCTCACAGCCCCAGTTCCCTTCAGACCACACAACAATAAAGCACCTGGAGAGCTCTGCTCTGCAGCCAGAGCCAGGAGCAGGAAGGTGTTTTTAGGATCACTCTGGCATAATTTTAAAGTATCACCAAGTTGGCAATTCTCTTTACATTACACAGCAAAATGCTTTCCACCAGACTGACCTCACAATCTTCTATTTCTGCTTCCAAGATGATAAACATATACTGATCTTCCAGACTATCCATTTTTAATAAATTATTTACTTTTTAATGTAACAAATAACATTTATTAACACTGTTAATGATGACTGACACAACAGAAACTGAAATAAACTCTGAAATCTGGGAATGAGGTTGCAATTGAAATGGAAACATGTCCTGGCAGACTGGCAGAGGCAGGAAATGCTGCCTCTGTGACATCCCGTGACTGTACTGGGACAGGAAATAGCTCCAGCCCTGCTGCAGGGGATCCTCAGGAGCATTTCACTATGCAGGGAAGAAGTCAGCCAGTTTAATTACTGCTGGAGCCAAGGTTATTCTGTCACTGCTGTATCTGGAGGGCAACAAAGGCAAGGGCATCATCATGTTTCCTAATTCTCTGTGTCACAGGAGAGACTGAGAATGCTCCCAAAGCAGGGGTGAAGGTGCCTCTCCTGACCTCCTCAGGCACAGATGACGGCTGGGGCCAATGGGATCACTTGCAAGATTAACAAATGGCGCAGAATTTGGCTAAAAAGTACAAACAGTAAGCAAAACTGCTTCCTTGGCTCCTCTTACGGGCTCTCAGCGGCGTTAATGAGGTTCCAGAGCAGCTCTGAGCTGTGGCTCTGCACAAGTGCCCAGGGCACCCTGCACTAGAGCTGCAACAGTACCTCACTCTGTGCTACACACGAGCTGGGTCCTCATAACCACTCTGAAACATCCCTGTAAAGCTCTTCAGTTAAAAGCTCCGAATTTCAGTCTGAATAATCATCATTAACATTATGACCAGTGCACACAGGTTTTGAAAGGGAATTTAGGCAAATGAACATGAGGCAAAAAGTAGAACACCTGCTAGGGTGGCATAACGCCCAAACACAGATATTGTGCTATGTGACCTTCTTACCAGTAATAAAAATAATTTCTGCTATGATCTTAATATTCAGCTTGACTTCAGAAGCTTTGACTGACTAATGAGAACACATGAATAATGAATGTGCACTTTCAGTGTTCCCTGGCTGTTCGGCACAAGGCAGAATTTTAATTTGAGGATGTTCTGACGTAACTGACCATAACTTCACAATCAGATTATTTCTGCATCACAATAAAGCTATTTTTAGAAATATTCTAGGTTTACTGTTGTTTTAATTATTTTTTTTTCTCTTTTCTCCCTTGTATTATTCCCCTCAATCTATTTTTTCTGCCCAATCTACTACAGCCTAATTAAAAACAACACTCCAGACAGCACAAGCACTCCCGTGGAGGTGAGCAGTGGTGCGTGACCTTTCCTGTAGGTTTTGGGGGAGAGCAGTGGTTTAGCACCAGCCCAGCAGCCCCAGGGAGGAAAGTGCTTTAGGAAAGCCCCTGGGCACAGAGTCCCAGCCAGGAACAAGGGTGTCTGTGGTGCTGAAGCTGCAGGAATTGAACAAATACACAAAGGGTTAACTCGATGCAGAGGCAGCTGCAGCCTTTCCTCACTGGCTCGGGGGTTCAGCTGCCAGCTGCAATCCTGCCCCTTGCAGCTGCACCACAACATCATCTCCTGGGAGCATCCTGCCAACCTGAGCCCTTCCCCTGGAGGATGCAGCTTCTCAAGGACACTCTGGTCACCTGGGGACCACGCCTGGGGCAAAGGCTGTGCTCACACTCCTGAGGAGATGGGGACTGAGGCACAGGATGGGCACAGGCCCCGGGGCAGGATGCCACTCCCCTGTCCCCAGCAGCACTCTCCAGTCGCTGCAGGACATGCAGCAGGTCAAGGTCTGAGGACCCAGAGCTCTGCACATTCACAGCAGGAGGATCAGCCACATCTGCTGAGGTGTCCCGAGCTGGCAGCCAGGACCAGGGAGCAAACCAAGCCGTGAACACCTCCAAGGCACGCAGAGCTCCTGACACAGCCCACTAACTCCCCTTACTTCAACAGCACAAATGTCCCTGGTTCCTTCTTGTAACACACCTGAACTCCTCTCTCAGCTGGGGACAGCTTCCAGCAGCCCAGGTTACGGGGACACCTCAAGAGAGGAGCTGTGCACAGAGGGAGCTTTAGTTGGGAGAGGTGGGATGAATGTCTGAAGAACATCTAATCACTTAAGGCTGGAGTGCAGTGTCCACTCCCAGGCACGGATGTTCCCTGGATGTGCTTCACATCCCCGGCACACAGCCAGCCAGAACAATGCCTTACAATTCACAAGAGGCATCTGAGGTTTTCTGGAGTATCAGTGGGAGAACATGAGGAGCAAAGTGCCCTGCAGAGAGGAGGGTCCTGCCCAGCTCCGCACAGGGGACCAACCCCCCCGTGCAGGCTCTGCAGGTGTCCTGCCCCCAGCCCTCCTGCATACCCTGCCTGGAGCAACTAGCAACACAAATGAGCACTTACACCTCGGCTGTCTGAACCTGAAAAATGTCACTTTAATTCAGATGCCACTGAGCTGCCCCGGCCCTGCTCCGTGTCCATGGAGCTGGGGGCACACACGGTCTGTGCTCTCCGTGGCTTCGTAGGGACAGATGGAGAAACTCTCTTTCCAGGTGACTGTGCCCAAACAGGAACTGATGCCACTTCATTTGAAGTGGGAAAAACTAAAAAGGGCAAGGTGCCAAAGACACTTTTCAAACTTTTTGAAAAGTACTGGATTACTGGAAAGCTCAAAATGCCGCTATCTGAAAAATATAAAGAGAGAATTTATAATAGCTCAAGCTAAAAACTCCCTTACTTTTCTTATGTAACATACACTAAACTTCAGTGGTAAGGAAAGGTCTAATGAAGCCCCAAGAACCACTGCCAAGCTCCTGGAGGTTTCAGTGTGGATCTGCTGGAGGAAGAGCTGAGGTAAGGTGTGTCAAGAGCCAATGGGAAAGACCCCAGTCTATGATGAGGTGCAAACGGGGTCTGGCACACACAGACCACAACCCCAGCTCCAGAGTTCCAAGGGGAAGTGCAAAGGCAGTTCCAGCATTTCCAGAAACCATCCAGCCCCTCGCTGCTCTCATGGGAGTGGGAAAACTTCAGTTTACAGACTCCACTGGTTATGCTGTGCCAAAACAGAACTGTGAATTGTTTAACATTCATAGGTAGGATTCTGAGTCTATCTGGATGGGGCTCTGAGCAACCTGGTCTATTGGAAGGTGTCCCTCCATAGAAGGGGGTTTGCAAGGTGGTCTTTAAGGTCCTTCCCAACCCAAACCATTCTGTGGTTCCATGAGTCTATGATTGCATATACATTTTTATATGGATTTTAATATGTGGGCTAGGGATCTGACCTGCAACTTACTCGAACCATCTTGCTATTGACGCCAGCAAGCTTTGCAACATTTACTGATACATTTCAGTGGCTGCAATGTATTTTTGCATTATTAAAAGGCACTAGATCAAGAAACTGATTTTTGTGCCATTTAAAGTACACATGTTGGCTGTATGCCAGACCAAGACAGAATAGGAAAGGGTGTTATACTGATCTCCTGGGAACATACTTGCCAACGATGTTTAGGATAAAATCCTTTAAATTTTTTGGGTAAAGACTGATTAGCTGTATTTCTTCCCCTTCCCAGTCTCCATTATGAAGGGCTGTCCACACAGACTCTTTCCCACTTTTGAGTACAGATCTATCAGCTGGGCTCTGCACGCCTGCTGGAATGATGGTGCTGCTTTGTGTGGGTTCAGGGGTAACAAACTACCTCAGCTGTGTAACTAAGGGCAGAAGCTCCTCATGATTTCCCCTGCAGTGCCATGGGCAGAACCAAAACACATGCTCCAGCTTCATGTCCCATCACTAGTTCTCCAAAGGGATTTCTGCTTGGTGCACAGTACAGGTGTCAGCTCTTCAGCAGTGACACCAGGCCAAGTGTAGAGCTGGTCACTCTTGGCTGAGAACAAGCACTTGGCTTTGCTCAGCCCAAGACCAGCCCTGAGACATCAGCGGTAGAGGCCCAACCTGTGACTCCTTGTGTAGGTTTGTGATTCTCCACCTGTGAGACTGCCTGTGCTGCCTGGGATCACTGCACCTCATTAAAACCTCATTAAAAACCCCTTTGTGCGTGTGACTCAGAGCCACGGCCAAGGGGTTTTACAGGGAAACAAGAACAACAGCTGAGGGATGTGGAAGGAAGAGCAGTTAATCCAGGGAAAGAGGAAGGAGAGACATTTCCAATTCTGATTTGGGGTGACAGAGCATGATGCTGATTTTGTGTTAGACTGGAAAACACCCACCCAGCTTCTGCAAGGAGCAGAGAGAAGGCAGCGTTCCCACAGCCAGCCCCTCCTCTGCCCACGGGCACGGGGCACTGCTGTGCCATGGCTGGAGGGGCTGCCTGTGCCTGGCACCAGCTGCCTCCAGCACACACCACATTCACCACCAGCAGCCAACAGCTGCCTCCTCCTGTGCTTTCTCCAGGAGTCCCCCCTCTCCCTCCCCTGAAAAGGTGCCCGTGCAGCACTTACCTGGTGGGAGAAAGGCTGTATGCTGCTGTAACTGCATGTTGGCAAGAGCTTGCTGGTATTGGAAGATACCAGTGTTAAAGACTGCGGTGGCACCATTGGTTTTTTCAAGCGCAGGCCTCTTTGGTAAGGGGGGAAGTACAGCTTGAGGAATTCCCTGAATGGTGGATGGGTATAAAAATAAAGTCCAGTAACAAAAAGAAAAAAAAAAAAAGGGCGGGGGAGGAGGGGGAGTGTGGGGTGTGGAGGAGGATGGGAGGGAGGGAGGGAAGAAGGGAGGAGAAAAGGAGAGAGAAAAAGGGAAAAAGAAAAATCAGTAGAAGGCAAAACAACCAGGCAGCACCATGTTTCTCCATGAGCAAGCAAGCGGCATAGCAGACTGAACTACCAAATAAAAGGCGCGGGAACAGCTTTCCAGGGAGCACTATTTGCCTTCCACTACAGCGGCACAGGGACCGGCGGGACAGCCGCTCTGGGCACCGGCATCAGTACCACGCCACGGGAAAGCTTCGGGCTGGGCCAGGAGCGAGGCTCTCGGGGAAGCAGCACTGCTAGCTCCATGAGGATCACACGTAGAAGCCATGTTAATAGTCACCGTGGGGAGCGGATGGCAGGGCTGTGGTGACACCCCAGTCCCGGGCCCCGGCGCCGCCCGGGCATGCAGAGCGCGCCGCATGCCGGCCCGGCCGCTCCGCGCCACCAAGCCATGCCAACGCCCCAGCGCCGGCACCCGCCAGGGACACGAGGGACACGAGGGACACGAGGGGACGGGAGGGCAGGGCAGGGCACGCAAGGGGCCGGCGGGGCGCGGGGGCGGCGGGGGCTGCGGGGAGGGTGCCCAGCCTGGCCCGGCCGCCCACACGCCCTTGGCCGGGGACACGGGGAGGGAAACCGGGATGTTCCATTTGTACACGTTAACCCCAAACTCGACTCTACGATACAGCTACATGCCAAGCTAAAAGGTGAAAGGTCATAGTACCAGGTCAAAGGTTGCCTCGAGGGGTCGCTTCAGTGATTTGACAGCCGACTGAGTCTTAATTAGCAGGCAGCGAGCACATGATGGCAATGGCCAGTGGGGTCAAGCGCATTAACATAAACAGCAAGCAGAGGTGCGTCATGGGGGCAGCAGTGCATTTGGGGAGGTGAGAAAAAACAAATAAAAACAAATCACCGGATGCCGTGTACAACGGTAACAAGACTAGGCATGCACGGGGCCCGCGGGGCAGGGCAGCGGGCAGCGGCGGTGCCCACGGCCGGCCCTGCCACGGTTCCCACGCCGGGCGGGCTGTGGGGTCACGGCCACGCAGGGCTGGGCTCCCCGCCCGTGCCGGACCCCGCCGGGAGCCCGCGGCCACCGCCTCGCCCTGCCGCCCCCACTGTGCTCCGCTTCCCACACCCACGGGCTCAGCACAGGCGGGACCCTCTGCCACCACAGCCCCCCGCTGCTGCCCTCGCCTCGCCAGCAAAGCAGCTCCTCGCTGGGCCCAGAGCCGCCTGCCACGGCCACGGGCCTGCGCTAGTGCCCGGGACAGCCACCGCCAGCCCTCGGGACACGGGACAGCACTAACACGCTCAGATCCACTGCCAAATACACCTCTACAAACAAGGACTTACAGAAACTAAACAGGGATTTCTCTAGCTGTGCGGCTGGATACGTCCACATGTGCCCACACACAGACACACGGCCAACCAGAGACACAAGCAGCCCACACGTACACACACGTACACACACGTACACACACGTACACACACGTACACACACGTACACACACGTACGCACACGTACACACACGTACACACACGTACACACGCGTACGCACGCACAGAGGCACACGCGGGTACTCCGTACATCAGCAGGCACAATCAGTCAAACACCTCAGTGCTCTGCAACTACTTCAGAGCACATCTGGCACCGCATGCTGAGAAAGCTCAGTGCACTGTGTCGTGTCCCCAAGCACACGCACCCTCCTTAGCAAGGACAAACACACATCCACCATTGCCTCTCCTCGATGTACATCTACGTCCAGAAGTGTTCCCACACTCACCATGGCAGCTGCAGTCGCTGCTGCTTGGGCAGCTGCAGCTTGGTTAACCTGGTACTGGGCAGCCTTGATCTTGGCTTGCAGGTGTGCAGGAGGGTGAAAATATTTGCACTTTTCCCGGGAGCACCTCCCTTTGATGTAATCCATGCAGACGGTGACCGTGTTGTCGTTGGTGTCGATCATGGCGCTGTCGGCGGGGTGAGCGAACCGGCAGTCGTTCTCTCCCCTGTTGCAGTTCCCACGCTGGTACTCTCGACACACCTGTGACACCGGGAAAAGAAAGCCACTTAGTTTTGGTGATGGGTGTTGCAGGCTTGGAGCAGAGACAAGCTTTCTGAAAGCCTGCGAGAGCACCACGAGGAAGGGGGCCTGGCCCAGGCACTTCAGTGGGACGGAGGGCTCAGGGACCTGGCAGCAGAGACTGGCTTCTCCAGAGCCACTTCTGATGTCAAGGAGCATGAAACCCCACCGTGATCAGAGCCAAGCACACAGCAGCTGTCATTGTGGCTCCCACTTAGCTGCTTCTGTCTCCTCGAGTGTGCCGTGGCCACTCTCGGGCACCACCCAAGCACCCCAAGGTGCTCGACCATGCCTGCTGTGACCTGGCTGTGCTTGATGTGCTCATTCGGGTGAGTGGACGGTGTGTGGCCGCCCCCAGGGAGCCCCCCAGGTGGACACTGTGTCCATGTGCCCCCCACGATCCGGGTGCCTGCCAGGGGACAGCAATCCCCAGCCCAGGGTGGTGGCCCAGCCCCTGCGCTGCCCAGCCATGGCCCTGAGCTGAGGTGGGGAATGGCAGCAGCCACAGCCAGCAGCCAGCAGGAGCTGGAGGCCTCAGACACTGCAGCTGCTCGGGTGACAGCCCTGCAGCGTCCCGTGGGCTGCAGCCCCCAGCCCACACACACCCCAGACCCCTGCCACCCCGACACTGCGTCACAGTGTGACAAACACCCGTCCCTCTCCACACAAAACCCTGTGTCTGAGACTGACGTGGCCTCCTGTCACCGTCAGCTCTCCCCAAACTGCCAACAAAACACACTCAGCATTCCAGTTTCCAAAGGCATAGGAAACCAAGGGACAAAAGCAGCCATGTCTGCATAAAAGTAAAACCCTTTCGTAGATGGAATTTCCTGTTCAAGGTGGGTGCCTGTGAACTTGGATCATGAGTATTTTCTCAAGGACCTTGGCTCTGATCCCTGCAACACCCCAGATTTGGTGGTGGTTTGGTTTCCCTTCGCACCAAGCTGCTGTTTAACCCTCGTGCCAGTGCCACCTGCCCATCCTCCATGGCTATGAACTGTCCCCCCTGCAGGACCAGGACAGGTCAGGTGTGAGAACATCCTGCATGATTGTTTATAAGCTTTTTTCAGGTGGTGACAGACTCTGGGTGTGTATTTGCACCAGAGCCACACAGGCCAGGCCCAGCCCCTCCACGGCCCCTGCTCATCCCGTGCCCTCTTGCTCTGGGCTTGCAGAATGGATTCTGCAGCGTGTCAGAAACAGCTCAGGCAAATTCCTGGGCTGGAAAATAACCACTGGCCTGCCAGGTAATCCTGCAGCCAGATCCCTTCTCTAGTCCAGTCCCCTGCAGCGACATGCCAGCCAGCACAACAGTCCTGACCACCCAGAGCTGACCAGCTCCAAAAACTTCTAAGTTGCTTCTTTCTGGGTAAACATGGCATGAAAGGACCAAGCAAGAAACAGCAGCTTGGCTGTGGTGATTCCTGACTTTGGAACACTTCTGATAGAAAATTATGGCATTCCAACAGAAACAGCTGTTTTTGATAAAGCGTTAGGCAATTCCTTTCTCTCTCACTTCCTTGTCCTTCTTGCTACTTTTCTAGTTCACTGAAGAACCACACTTTGTTCAAGATATTTCCTGCAGGGGAGGAGTGTGAGGAAAACTGTGGAAAAGTCTCAAGCCATGACATTTCCATCCTTACAGGAGTGGCTGAAAGCACTGGGCACCCATCCCCTACCTGCATGCAGTCGGTATGAAATCCAGATTAAAGCAATCCCACTGCTAGCAGCAGTCACTGACCTTACTTTACCAAGACTCCCATTAATTCAGGAGACACAGCACTGCCCGACAGAGCTGTGGTGTCTGCCTGCATCCCTGCAAGCCCCAGGTGTGCCTGCTGAGAGCCTGCAGCTTGGGAACAGCCTGGGTCTGTATGCCAGAACGTGTGCTGACTTAATTCCTGCCAGCGTACATCACTCTTGAAAATAAATATTTAAAATTCTAAGCAGAACCAATCATAGTCCAAGATTAGATGCTAACATCATTGTGGTTATTTTTCTCCAGGACAGTTCATTCCAAGGGAGAGTGAGTGGAGCCTTATAAAGCTCTGATCACGCCATAACAAATCCAATGCCACGGCTGCAGCTCCCTGGAAGAGCAGGTAGACACTGCTGGCTCCTATGGGAGGTAACAGCCAGATCATGCAGAATCTCCAAAATCCATTCTGCATTTCTGTAGCCTATAGAGTACACTCAAATATTTTGCTGTTCATAAAAATGACATGCTTGTTTAGTGTTTGGATACTTAATTTGGATACTCCAGATCAGATGACCACTGTACTGGAAAGCATTTACAAATTATGTTATCACCTACATGTTTCACTGTTTAAACTGGATTTGCAGAAGGGAAAAAACAGTATTGTGACCCTGAGAAAGTCTAGCATCTCCCTGTCATGCAGAGGAGGTTGGCTCAGCAGTGCATCACTTCTCTGAAAGGCAGTATCAAGAGAATGCAGTGTGCAGAGGGCCCAATCCTGCACACTGAGGTCCCAGACGTCATCGTCTCCCTGTGCACAGCACAGCCTGCAGCCAGCACCAGGGCTGCCCTGAAGGGGCACACCAAGGGCTGTCCCTGCTTCCCTGGGCACTGGGGACTGTGGGTGCTTTTGAGCCCTCATGTCCCACCCTGACCAGCCCATGGGCACTGCAGGAAGCACAAACACAGCAGCTGATCTTGGCAGCACAACACAAGGGGTTCCCACCAGAGGCCTCCTCCTCTCCATATTCGTTTCCAAATCCATTATGATTTATTTATGAATTTACCTAATTGCATTTTGGTTTTAATCCACCTCTGGCAGGTGTCCATCATGAAACAGAGTCCTCAAGGGAAAAACATCCCTGGGTGATTCCAACCAGCCACCTGTGTTCCAGCTCAGAGCTCGGCACGGCTGCCTCCCCTGCAACCCGAGCGTGCTTTGGGGAACGCTTCCCTCGGGGAAAACATCTCTAAAAAGGGAAATGATGTGATCCCACAGGAGGGTGACCTGTGGTGATGTGAGCTCTGAGAATAGTGACAGTAGCAGCGGGAAATGCTGGCTGCCAGATGACCCTCCACACTCCTCCCAGCTCACCCCTTCTGAGCAGCAGCTTGTCAGTCAGGGATGCAGCTAAGGAAAAGGAATTCATTTCCCTTGGAAAGAGAGTTAATCCCTCTTAGTGCAGATGCACAGGCAGAAGGAACAGAGTTACAAATACAGTCAGCTGCATAAAACAGAGATCCTTCTTGCTCCTCCCAGCGTGCTCCCTGAGCTCAGGGACCAGACCCACAGCCTGAGACCAGCAGGAGACAGCGGCCTTGTGCCCTCACACCCGTGTCCAGCACACACCAGAGTGACAGCAGGGCAGCCTGGCTGCTCAGCCTCCCCCACCAGACCCAACCAGGGCTGCCAAGCACCTGCTCTCAGGCTGTGCCCATGGGCTGGGATCTGTGTTCTCAGGCTGTGCTCTCAGGATGTGCTCCATGCTCTCAGGCTGTGTTCCATGCTCTCAGGCTGTGCTCTCAGGCTGTGCTCCATGCTCTCAGGCTGTGCTCTCAGGCTGTGCTCTCAGGCTGTGCTCCATGCTCTCAGGCTGTGTTCCATGCTCTCAGGCTGTGCTCCATGCTCTCAGGCTGTGCTCTCAGGCTGTGCTCTCAGGCTGTGTTCCATGCTCTCAGGCTGTGCTCCATGCTCTCAGGCTGTGTTCCATGCTCTCAGGCTGTGCTCTCAGGCTGTGTTCCATGCTCTCAGGCTGTGCTCCGTGCTCTCAGGCTGTGCTCCATGCTCTCAGGCTGTGATCTCAGGCTGTGTTCCATGCTCTCAGGCTGTGCCCATGGGCTGGGATCTGTGTTCTCAGGCTGTGATCTCAGGCTGTGCTCCCAGGCTGTGCTCCATGTTCTCAGGCTGTGCTCTCAGGCTGTGCTCCATGCTCTCAGGCTGTGCTCTCAGGCTGTGCTCCATGCTCTCAGGCTGTGCCCATGGGCTGGGATCTGTGTTCTCAGGCTGTGTTCCATGCTCTCAGGCTGTGCTCCATGCTCTCAGGCTGTGCTCTCAGGCTGTGCTCTCAGGCTGTGTTCCATGCTCTCAGGCTGTGTTCCATGCTCTCAGGCTGTGCTCTCAGGCTGTGTTCCATGCTCTCAGGCTGTGTTCCATGCTCTCAGGCTGTGCTCTCAGGCTGTGTTCCATGCTCTCAGGCTGTGCTCCATGCTCTCAGGCTGTGCTCTCAGGCTGTGCTCTCAGGCTGTGTTCCATGCTCTCAGGCTGTGCTCTCAGGCTGTGCTCCATGCTCTCAGGCTGTGCTCTCAGGCTGTGCTCCATGCTCTCAGGCTGTGCTCTCAGGCTGTGCTCTCAGGCTGTGCTCTCAGGCTGTGTTCCATGCTCTCAGGCTGTGTTCCATGCTCTCAGGCTGTGCTCTCAGGCTGTGCTCCATGCTCTCAGGCTGTGTTCCATGCTCTCAGGCTGTGCTCTCAGGCTGTGTCCATGGGCTGAGCCCCAAGCTCATGGCAGCCAGCAGCAGGTCCCTGGCTCCCTGCCCACGCTGCCGCAGCACCGATAAGGTGCCGAAAACACTGTCAGGCCTTTCAGATAAGAAAGATTTGGAGCAAGGGAGAGCAGCAGCTCGAGAGCACCGACACTTGTCAGGGTTGTAGCGAGGGTGATAAGCCAGGTGTGGGAGGCCAGCAGGGGAGTGTGGGCACCGTGTGCCCAGAGCCAGAGAGGCCGAATCATCCGCACTCCAGCAGCTGCAGCTCTGCACCTCTCCCCAGTGCTCAGTGCCCCCACCATGTTAACGCCTTCTGGGCACACACTAACAGCTTCCTGGCTTCCTCTTGCTGCTGCCATGATCTTTTCTAAATATTTCCATTTCCTCCTGCAAGGGAGGGTCAGAAGCAGAGTGGCAGCCTGAGCTTACTGTACAATCACTCTGTCACTCCTTGCTCTTACCGTCACAAATTTACAGCATTACCAGCACAAGTGAAACCTGCATTATTTGCTTTCACAAGAAAAGTATTTCATATCTAGAAAACATAATAAATGATAGCACTTGTGAGAATCAGTTCCACCACCCAGCTCCTACCTCCAGCCTGTCTGTCCTCATCAGCTTCTGGGCAGCGGCGGCAGCGGCGGCAGGGACCGGCACGCCAGGGTTTCCTGTCACCAGCATGGGGGCCGTGGGCAGGATCTCAGCGGGGACCAGGCCCGGGGAGACGGGCCCCAGGTAGGGGTTGAAGGCGGCTGACGCGTTGGTGGCTAAGCTCGGTGCGACGGAAAACATCGGCTGCAATTGGAGACAGGGAAAGAGACACTTGACATCTGTGCTTGCTGTTCCATCACCACAACAACTCTCTGGCCATCCCCTGAGCTGAACGAGGTGAGTTACTGCTGCTAACTGGAAAGGAGCACTTGTTGTGTTTGTGGGTGATGAGGAACACCCATGCAGCAGCTGCACGTGAGCAAGAGCACGGACAGGTATCCCCACCTGCCTCTGCTGGTTCTCCTCCTCCAGCTTCCCTGCAAGCTCACAGCAGTGGCAGCTCCTGGAGCAAACTCCCAGTGGATCCACACTCCAGCAATGCCATAATGAATGACAGACACTCTGTAGGGTCACAGAGAGTCTGGGGCTACCACAGGGACATGGCCACAGCAGGTACAACGCTGGCTCTTGAGGAAAAGGCATTTGGGAGCCCTGACAAAGCATCGACCACACTTGACTTCAGGCACAGGGAAACCTTTTCTGACCCTGGTGCAGCTAGAGCTGGCTCAGGAACTCCTGGGGTTTCACACAGTCACAATCCTGCTGTGTCTTACAGAATTCAACAGGCTGGCCATGCAGATACTCACACACTCACTGCATCAGGGAGATGCATTAATTAGGCCAAAACATTAAACCAGTGGAAGAAGGTGCACATGCAAATATAATTTTCTTTTGTTTGTTTGCGTGTTTTCTAAAAAGAGTCAAGTGCCCTTGTGGGTGTGAAGATAATTGTGTGTAGAGCCCAAATAATGCTATGAAAACCCAACACAGAGCTGCTACACTGCGACAAGAATTAAATAAGTCTCCTGCCCCCAAATGCAGCATAACTGCCAAATAAAATTCGGCTAGGAGTATTTATCTTTCACTATCTAAATAAAGCAGTTACTCAAGGCATTTAGGTTTTTTCCCCAACTAATTTCTAGAGGGAAAAACTACTACAGAGTTAACACAACTCTTTCTCTGTTTCGTATCAATTTAAGTCAGACAGCAGAGAACAGCACATGTTTCTATATTCCTGAGGAAATGACTGAATTGTTTGGAAGCAAGAGACATTGGAAATAATGAACAAAAACATGCAGGGATTACTGGACAAAACAGAATGAGAGTTGCATAAATGGGTATAATTTCTGTAATGAACAATTCTTCATCCATGTGAATGAAAAACAATCTGGCAAATATTACAGAAAGTTAAATATTACTCTCAAATACACTATTAATTAACTGCACTTTTGATTACTGGGTTATCAGCTACATAATAATGAACTTTAAAATAGAAGCAGTCTGTTAGTGTGTAACTTAAGAGATGCTGATGTTTGATTTCAGCCCGATACACTCAAATAGACACCTGTGTGTCTGCTGTACAGCAAATAAGACTACCAGATTTATTTTCTACTGTGCTTATTTTATAGCAATATAAATATCCTGCAGCCTTTTGACCACTGCAGAATAGCAGCACGTTATCAGAGCCACCTGGCACTGCTCTGAAGCTCACAGGTACATTGTGATGTGCTGCACAGCTCCAAGTGGGGACAGCCCCCTGTCCTACAGCCCCATCAGCACATGGCCACTGTGGCCAGGGCCCAGAGCCACCTCAGCTCTCTGCTGCTGGCTGGGCTCATACTGACTGATGCACTATAGCCATGGCCAAGCTGAGCCTAACTCCCCCTAAACCAAAGCTCAATTCTGGCAAGCAGTTCTCTGGGAAAGTTCCTTTGAATGAAGGGAAAAGACCCAGTGGGCATCTTCTCAAAGCCAGGAGTTTCCCAGAGCACACGATACTGCAAAGGAAATGGAAATCTCACGCAGATCACTCGCTTTCTGAACTTTGAGAATTAAGCTGCAAAAGATAAATTAACCCAAGATTACTGAAATTAATTAAAAATATTACTTCAGGCAAGGCAGAATTAAGCAACACAAAGACATCCAGAGGGGCATTTCAGTGCAGTTGATTCCTCTCCCATTTGTGACCTCTGTGGGATTTCCCTGGTGTGGAAGTGGCTGCGCTCAGCCCCAGGGGCTGAGGGAACCCTGGAGTGCACGTACCACGGGCTGCAGCGGGGCTCCGGGCATCATGGCATTGGCGAGCTGCATCTGCTGGGCCAGCATGGCCATGTTCTTCTGCTGGATCAGGTTATTCCGGCCATTGATCTCCAGCTGCGTTTTTAAGTGTGGTGGTGGGTGAAGATATTTGCAGTTTTCCCTTGAACAGCGACCCTGAAGAAGAGAATGGGCACAGCAGGATTAGAAGCTGCATCTCTGTTCCTCATGCCATGGGCTAAAGCAAACACAAGCAGACACAGTCACCAGATACCTGGAAAATGAGCAAAATGTAAAAGTCAGAGCCAATTACTGCCAACATGAACTACAACATGTGCTGCTGGGATCAGAGGAGCAGTTGACCAACCTGATTCTGAAGTCCAGATTAAACTCAATGTCCTTATTTCAGTGCTGGGGTTTAGGCTGTTCCACAGCTCTCTGGATGAGATCCAAAGCCTGGCAGTACATGCTGTACACCCCAACCACTTAATGTACTTCATACACTCAAATGCTTTAAAGCCATAAAAAAATCATTCCTGTGATCTAATGCAATGTCCTCTGGCTCCCAGGAAACAAGGAGCCTCGCTGCTTCCCCATTTCTATCCACCTAGGAGATGGTCTTTAAGGAAAGCTATTTACTCAAAGACTACCAGAATGTACCACAGCCCTGGGTAAATTGTGTTTATGCTTAGCTATCACTAGCTACTATCAAAACATTTACATCCTCCTTGTTTGCAGGTAGCTCTGGAGCCCAGGGCACCTTTAACCTTCAATCTTTTTTAATTTACAGATATTAGTGAATTTCCCAAAAGAAATGCAGACTTGTCTGTCTGGGAGCAGGGTTTCTTGTCTCGCTTTTATCCCATGGACCTTTACAAATGGTCCACAGAGCGCCCAGGAGCTGGAAACCACAGGCTGAGAACCACTGCCACAGATCTCACCAGAACACGGGCAGCATTCATCCCTCCACCCTGCAGCGAGCAGCTCCTAATTACCCTGTCACTGGATCCTGCTAACTGTGGTCACAGAGTTCAAGGCAGATTTTCATCTCTCTGAACCTTTTCTGAACTCTCTTCCAATCACTACAAAAGGATATTATAAGTGAGTAAATTCAGAGGCAGCGGTGGATGCTGCAGAGTCCTGATGGGCCACAGCAGCACACCAGGGGATGAACCGATCCTGCTGGACTAAAGCTCAGGACAAGTGCTCCTGAGGCTGCCAGCACACCCCTCAGCAGAGGCCCTGGGGCCAGCAGGGTGAGGGGCAGAGGGCCAGCAGGTCCCTCTGTGTCCCAGCCCTCTCACACGGTGCCAGCCCCTGGGCCATCAGACAGCACCGCGTCTGCAGCAGTGCCACACACTCTTCACTCCCATTGCAAGCATGGCAGCAAGCACACATTTGCTTTGCTCTCCTTGCAGCAGTAAATCTTTTAATCTCATGCTGCCTCTCCATTTCTTTTTTTGGTACTTAATACACAGATTTATTTCCTACTCTGTACAGTTCACTTTCATTGTCAAAAATGAAGAAATGCCACGCACTCCGGATGGGAGCAGGATGTGCCTGACCTTGCTGTGCTCAGCCTCCTGTGACACCTCACTGGGTGCAGCACAGGGCTCAGCACGGTCTGGTGATCACGAGCTGGATTGGGAGGATCTCTCACCTTGCCTTCAGGGGAGCAGGAACATGTGCCCGTCCCCAGGCACCTTCCCACAGAGCAGAAGCATCCCCAGCTCCACACCATGGCTTTACTCCCCACAAAGCACAAGGCACCTTGTGTGAACACCTGCACAATTGTGGAAAGTGTGGAAAACTCAGACAAAAAAAAAAGAAAGACCAATCATGCCTTGGAAAAATCACTCCTACATTCTGAAAATACAGGTGTTTCTAGAAGATTTGGATCCTCTGACAGGCATGCTGGAGCATGAGAGTACGCCTGGGCTTTTCAGACCTGCACACAGGTGAACAGGAGTGTGCCCATTTCTGTGCGGTCACCACCAGGCTTTTCCCCACACCACAAATTTGCTGGGAAGCACAGCACACCCTGCTTTTAACATCCCACACTGAATGTTAGGAATACAATTGCAAGTTTTGCTCTCTGATAATAATCTCCTTCCAGAAAACACCATGACTGCACATTTAATAACACAAAAGCTTTCTTGGGATCCCCTTCTGAGACTGCAAGCTCCTTTACTCACTGAGTCTGTGATTCTGTAATTTTAAATAGCTATTCATGGTCAGACCCACAACCCTCTAACATTTAACAGGCTACCTCCTAAAGAGAAAAGGAAAATCTCCTTGTGGCCAACAGAGCCTCCAGTGAGTGCTGCACATCCCAGCTGCCCTGATGAACACCCATCACTATGGGTGATAGCTAACTATAATTAACAATTATTAATGACTGTCAGGATTTTCAGGCCCTCAGCCAGCTGTGGATGTCCTGAGGGTGCTGCTGGAGCTGTGGCCGTGCTCCCTCAGCCGGGGGCTGTGCCTGGGGCTGCCTCCCCGTGCTGAGGGTGCCAAAGCTGCAGAAGCAGCTCAGCAGTGCAGCTGGAACACACGGAATGCTTCTGATCCAAAACAAACACCCAAACACCTCCCTCTGTCAGGGAGTACAAATTCCTCCTGACCCGGCGCGTTTGAACCCGAGCAGGAGGATGGCTGCTACATACCATCAACTATTGCCTGTAAATGGTAAAACTATTTATCCTGATGCCCGTGTGTTTTACAGGAAAACATTGAACTCCGTGCAAGCTACGGTTTCCTTTTTAACAATAAACTGTTTGCAAGCACTTTGTGTTGAGGCTGCCCACCACGTTCAGAGAAACCTTTGCAATGTTACAGGGCCAGCCTTGAAGCACGCAGGCCCTGAGGCAGCCAGAGGCAGGGCTGCAATCACTGAGCCTATACACAAGGTGAAGAACAGCCTGGTCAGACAGCCCAACACCTGCCCAGGGGTCACTGCACCCCGCTTCTGCCTGTTCAGACAGCCCAACACCTGCTGAGGGGTCACTGCACCCCACTTCTGCCTGTTCAGACAGCTCAACACCTGCTGAGGGGTCACTGCACCCCGCTTCTGCCTGTTCAGACAGCCCAACACCTGCTGAGGGGTCACTGCACCCCACTTCTGCCTGTTCAGACAGCCCAACACCTGCCCAGGGGTCACTGCACCCCGCTTCTGCCACTGCCCAGGGGTCACTGCACCCCGCTTCTGCCTGTTCAGACAGCCCAACACCTGCCCAGGGGTCACTGCACCCCGCTTCTGCCTGTTCAGACAGCCCAACACCTGCCCAGGGGTCACTGCACCCCGCTTCTGCCTGTTCAGACAGCCCAACACCTGCCCAGGGGTCACTGCACCCCGCTTCTGCCTGTTCAGACAGCCCAACACCTGCTCAGGGGTCACTGCACCCCACTTCTGCCTGTTCAGACAGCCCAACACCTGCTGAGGGGTCACTGCACCCCACTTCTGCCTGTTCAGACAGCCCAACACCTGCCCAGGGGTCACTGCACCCCACTTCTGCCACTGCCTCATGCTGTGGGACCACAGCCGCCTCTCCCAGAGCCGGTCCCACACCGTAACCAGAGCTGGGGGCAGTGCTCACCCTCCAGGCCCTGCAGCTCCCCCAGCCCACCATGGAGGGGCTGTGGTTGTGAACAGTTCACACCCTGCCATGGAGGAGCTGTGGTTGTGAACAATTCACACCGTGCCATGGAGGGGCTGTGGCTCTGGATAATTCACACCCTGCCATGGAGGGGCTGTGGCTCTGGAACAGTTCACACCCTGCCATGGAGGGGCTGTGGCTCTGGATAATTCACACCCTGCCATGGAGGGGCTGTGGTTCTGGATAATTCACACCCTGCCATGGAGGGGCTGTGGCTCTGGAACAGTTCACACCCTGCCATGGAGGGGCTGTGGCTCTGGAACAGTTCACAGCCTGCCATGGAGGGGCTGTGGCTCTGGATAATTCACACCCTGCCATGGAGGGGCTGTGGTTCTGGAACAGTTCACACCCTGCCATGGAGGGGCTGTGGCTCTGGATAATTCACACCCTGCCATGGAGGGGCTGTGGTTGTGAACAGTTCACACCCTGCCATGGAGGGGCTGTGGTTCTGGATAATTCACAGCCTGCCATGGAGGGGCTGTGGCTCTGGATAATTCACACCCTGCCATGGAGGGGCTGTGGCTCTGGATAATTCACAGCCTGCCATGGAGGGGCTGTGGCTCTGGATAATTCACACCCTGCCATGGAGGGGCTGTGGTTCTGGATAATTCACACCCTGCCATGGAGGGGCTGTGGTTCTGGATCCCAAACAGCTCAGAGGAAGCAGAATGGCAGCTGGGGGAAAACACACATCTCCAGGGCAAGGAAGGGAGGGATCCCCCTGCCTCAGCTCCCTCCAGGGCACAGCGATACTGATGGCAGCGATCTGCAGACACTTTTCTAAGTGAATCCTTTCATGTGAAAACACACCAAAGTGACCAGTTAATGACGTCTTTGTGTGTGATTCTCGTACATAAAAGCCTCAACCCCTCTAATGGATCATTTGGCTTGCACAGCTAATAGCACTCCTACGGGAGCTGTCCTACTGCCATGAAATACAACAGGATTTAAAAAAAGAAAGAAAAAAGCAAACAGAGCAAGCAGACTGCCAGCACAAAACAGGAGGAAAGACACCAGCTCAGCAGCAAAACCCTCCCTGCTGCTCCTGCTGTCTGTGGGTCCCTCCTCCTCCTCAGCCCCGAGGAAGCACAGAATGATGCCCAGTGCCACAACCGTGGCATGAGGACAGGGACATGGATGCAGATGGGGACATTCAAACCTGTGCCACTTTTCTTCGTACAGTGATGTCAACTGAGCACCCATCCAGCCCTAGCCACTCTGACCCTGGGTAAAGCAGCTGCTGGGACATCCCCAAAGGACCCCAATTCTCATTTCATAACAGCATTAGCAAATGCATCAACCTCGTATGGACATACAAGTAATTATATAAATTCTTTAACTTTTATACATGTGATTTATATTTATGTATTTAAACATTTATATGTTTTTAAAATTTATACAAGTATTCAATAGAATTTGTGGTTGATCTTGGTATTACTACAAATGTTTGTATACCCCCATGTCTGTACAGACACAACATATATGTACCAATCCATCAGTATTTGTGTTGACATTCCCAGGACACACAAACTCTGCAGCCCGAGATGGAGCAACACTTTATTGCCTCCCAAGCACCCCTCCTCCTGCCCCCAGGCAGTGCTGTGCCCCAGGACACCAGGGAATTCCATTTTTCCAGGTGGGTACAGAGAGAGCAGCCTCCCCCCAGGCACCGGGGTCACAGCAGCCTTGGGAACCACGAGCTCTGCCCAGAGAGAGCTCCAGCTGCTCCCTGAACTTCCAGTGCTGCCAAATCCTTTCAGAGAAATCTCTGGCAATCCATACGATCCCCACTCAGGCACGTAAAAACCCACAATTTAAGGGGAGAATGAATGGCTTTATGCATCAAGTAAAACACACAGGAGATTTAATCTGTTTATTGGTGCAGATTCCCGTGGTGCCCAGCAAGTGGGAATCCGAGAACAGATGGGAACAGAACAGTGGGATGCTGAGCAGGTACGGGATTGCTCTGGTCACACTCCTGCTCACAGCTGTAATCCCCTGACACTGACACCACAGGCACGACACAGAGCACTACACAGAGCCTTCTCAAGAGGTTTGCCCTGCAACAGACAAAGCAAATAAGCAGCAGGAGAGGGGTGAGGCACCACCACTGTGCCGATCCCTCTGCAGAGAGCTTGGGAATGAGCCCATCACGGGCACCCAGAGCACAGGGACCGCAGCCTGGGCACCCCTGACAGCTGCCTTGGGCTCCCAGAGATGCCCACAGCCACAGCCTGGCACCCCCTGCCCCATCAGACAGGACACGTTCTGACAGCACCCACATTCCCCACCTGCAGCTGCATGTGGCCAGGGCCAGAGCGACCCCTTCCAGGTGTGTACAAGGGCTTGGGGTACACAAGCTCCAAAACAGGGAAAGAGAAGCAATCCCTGAGCTTTGATGCACTATTCCCCTGACAAGACCCAGGCCTTTCACCAGAGGTGTTGAACCTCTCCTGCAGCTCCCCCGGCTCTCTGGAGCTCTGATGCACACCTTGGCTGCAGAGGCTGCAGGTGATGCGAGGACAGGGCTGCAGTGCTCCCGTGCAGACGTCAGCGCCCTTACGGCTCAGGGCAGGCTGGATAACACAAAAATCAGCGTCACGTCGATAAATTGTTCTCTGCTGCCCAACAGCACAGCAACGGCCTCCTCCAGCAGGCTGAAGGTCAGTGGCTGTCAGTTTTTATGCCTGGATTTTTATGGGAGGGAGGCTGCTCTAAAAGCATTGCTGAGAACTGCAGCCCCACACCCCAGACACAAAATCACTGCTGCAATCGCATCCTGAGATGCCAACACATCCACGTTTGGGGTCTATATTGGCAGAGTTTATATAAGAATTATACCTTTCCCTATTTTCTTGTTATCGTTTTAGTTGTATTTTTCCCTTGGTTTTAGCAAGAACAGCATCTTGACATGCTTTTGACATGTATTTCAAATACAATTTAAATATTATTAGAATACATTTGTCAGGCAAATATATTATTGACTGAAAAATAATTAATTCCCCAACATTAGTAGGGAAAGTAATAATTAAAGTATTATTTTATTCAAGTGAAGTTAAATGATAAATTCTGGCTGAAATTTGGGAATGTTATCGAACTTCATTTCAAAATAGGATCTGAGTTTACAGCTGAGCACAGGTGAAACAAAGCACTCTGAGAGGAAAAGCTCCAAATGGGAAATTTCATAGCATCACAGAATCAGACTTGTTAGAGTTGAAAGTGACCTTGAAGATCACCCAGTTCCACCCCCTGCTGTGGGCAGGACACTTCCCACTATCCCAGATTCCTCTAAGGCCTGTCCCACCCAGCCTTGGACACTTGCAGGGAGCCAGGGGCAGCCACAGCTTCTCTGACAAGCTGTGCCAGGGCCTCCCCAGACCCACCACTCACAGAGGAGAATTTCTGCTGAAAGAAGAAATCTGCCTGGACCTATCCTTATAGATTAATAAACATTTCCTGAAACCAAGGTCAGCCACTCAAATGGGAACTGTTCTGGGGATCAATACCAATGTCTGCAGATGTGATTTCAAATGAATCCCCTGAGCTCTGCTCTGAGATGCCACGGCTCTTAGAATGTGGAAAGCAGAGAGTGAAGCCTCCCCAGGTGGAGAGCACCAGCACAGGGAGCCGTGACCAGGCACAGAGAGGCTTCATGGCACTGTGGGAAGCAGTGGCTGTTGGTTTGCACCTGGAGAAGCCAACAGCTGCTTTCTCAGCACGAGGAACTTTCCCCCAGAGCGTACAAAGGATCACAAGTTTGAATTAGCAGCATGAGCGATGATCTCGACTCTTTCAGCAGCACCACACTGAAATCTCCGCTGCCACATGTGGCTCTGCGAGGGCTGGCTGGCACCTGGCAAAACAAACCTGGCACATCCCACTGCTGGAAAACCCATGGGCTGCAGGGCAGCCTGTGACATCCCTGAAAGGAGCACAGAGACGTGACCTGATTTTCAGGAATGCAAACAGCTCCAGGTCCCTGACCGCACACGTGCAAGAGACATTTTACAACACAATAAACTGCCTAAGACGGAAACATATTGCTTGATCACATCCAAACCTTTCTACTTAATTACTGCACTCTTCCAGTACTGCCAAAATAACCCAGAGCAGTGGCTATGGAGGCGATGGGGAGAGCTGTCAGGACTGGGACAGGAATGGGAAAGGCATTACAGAACCCACAGCCTTTCAGAGCAGCAGGGAGGCCTGTGTGGCTGCCATACCCACAGACTTTGGCAGCTGACACCAAGTTCTGCCTCTGGCAACCAAAAAATTTGACATTTCTGGCTTTTCTGTACAGCTTGCTTACATGATAAGCAAATTAAGGCCATTCAGTCCACTCAGTAATAAAACAAAAGAGAGGCCCATATATCACAGTTGGCACCCAGGACAGGCTGCTGCAGGAGGCACGGGAGCTCCAGAGCAGTTTAGTCTGATGTTGCTGCACCACAAAACACTCAAGCTTGGAGATCAATTTCCACAGCAGGCTGATGGACCACTAATGTCTGTGACAGAGGGTAAAAGGTGGACATGGAGCCCCTTAGAGTAGCATGGGGTGACACACAGGTTTGACAGTGAAGGTTCATGGTGGCTGCCACCACCACAGTGCCACTGACTGCAGGTGTGTGAGCCAGTGCTGCCCTGCCTTGCAAACCTGAACAAGAGAAGTTCACCAGGAATGGAAGGAAAACCACTCAGAGTTTCCAGTAACAGGACACATCAGGCCAGTGAACACCTCTCCCAGCCAGAATCCCACTGTGACTGAAAGGATGAATCCACATATGCACTTGAGTAAGGCAGAAAGCACTGCCACTGTCCAACAAGAATTTTAGGAACTAAATAAAGTTGAAGAATTTATCTTTTGAAAAAAAAAATCTAAAACAAAACCAGGGAATCTTTAACAATTTCTAAGAAAAAATTCCACCTGTTTTCCACAAGAGGGAACTTTTGACAAGACAGTGATTTCCTACAAAACACCCCTTTAAAATCAGTCAGTGCAGAGGCAGAAAGGAGCCCCTTAATCAGCAATTCAGGAGGCATTAATGAACCCAGTCACATTCACCTATGAGGGCAACACCCAAAGGGACCCCCAGATCAGCAACAGCCCCTGGCACAGTTGTGCCCAGCCCAGGGCACTGCCATGTCCCTCCCCAGGGCACCACCACATCCATCCATCCCCCTGAGACACTGCCACATTCCCCCTCCAAGGGCACTGCTGTGTGCCCCTGCCAGGGACACCACATCCCACCCCAGGGCACCCTGCTATCCCACACCTTTCCTCTTTCCTTCTGTTGGATAGCAATTAAGTACCCTTGGTCTCTTAGAAATTTTTTTTTAAAGCTCATTCTGTCTGGTTTGAAGTGAAAATCAAAGAACAATCATTAAAAGATAAAGATTAGGCTGACAGAAAACTAGGCTTGCATCTTTCCTTAAATGTGCAAGACAGACTCAACACAGCTCTTCTTCTACTCTCTACCATATCATAATTATCACATAAGCAGAATTGTTAGCCTTGGCCTTTGTTTCTGTATGTGTCACCTCTATAAAACCCACGGAGCCTAATGGGTACGGTGCCCTGGAATTTGGTAATTGACAGAATTCAGCATGTGAAAGTAAAACAATTAAAATTGATACTTGTTGTAGTGATGAAGTGCCATAAAAAAGTAAATAAAAAAGGGAGATGCTCTTTCCCTGGCATAGCCAGCCCTGCTGTGGCCTGGGGTCACAAGAGGTTTAATTCGACGTATGAGAAACTGTCCTTCATGCTGTGACATTTATGTGTCAGTTTTCACACCCAATCTCTGCCAGGCACTATTCATTTCCTGCGAGCTCTGTCCCTGTTTGCTTCCAGCTGAAGTTTCCCTCCCCACTTTTGAAATTCTGTGTAATTGATGGTGCTTGGCCACAAGCAGCAGCTCCAGCAGGAGCCGCCCGTGGTGCTGGGGACCCGGGGAGCTGGCACTTGGATGCTGTGTGACACAGCAGCACTGGCTGGCAGCCTGCAGCCCCTCTGGGCACCTCCCAGCCCCACTGGCCCTGTCCCACCCTCCCAGCTCCAGGGGAAGCGCCTCAAGCTGCTCCCAGCGCTCGGGATGTCTGAACAAGCCCTCGGTGGCTGTGCGAGGCAAGGCCCTGACTCAGCTCTGCATGGCCACCCCTAATACACAAAAATAGCTTGTTTATTCCTCCTGAGGTATTATTTTTACACCAGCAGCACTGGGCTGCCGTGGCTGTTTGCTGCCACTGGTCCCAGTGGAGGCACGTGGTGGGGGCCAGGTGCATGAGCCCTGCCGGATCGGGATGTCCCTACCCACCCAACCACCCTGCCTGGGTGCAGAGGGCTCAGTGTGGGGCTGGCAGAGCTCCCTGCACTCAGGGGGTCCATGAGAGACACCTGCCAGCCCTGCCCAGCACCCTCCAGAGCTCCCTGCACTCAGGGGGTCCATGAGAGACACCTGCCAGCCCTGCCCAGCACCCTCCAGAGCTCCCTGCACTCAGGGGGTCCATGAGAGACACCTGCCAGCCCTGCCCAGCACCCTCCAGAGCTCCCTGCACTCGGGGGGTCCATGAGAGACACCTGCCAGCCCTGTCCAGCACCCTCCAGGGCTCCCTGCACTCAGGGGGTCCAGGAGAGACACCTGCCAGCCCTGCCCAGCACCCTCCACCTCCCCACAGCATCAGCCAATGCCTCCAGGCTGCCCTCGCAGCTCCAGAGGGAAAACCCTCTCCTGAGCAGCTCCTTCGATTTCCCATCATCTGAAGGAAAGCCCTGCTAAATCAAAGTGTGCCTGTGGTTTCCAAGGAGGCAGGAACAATTCCTCTGTATGCACAAACACACCCATCAGGCAGGGACAGCTCAGGACAAGGCTGCGATGCATTCCTGGCTGCACCCACACCGGGTGGGCTCACACCACAAACCAAAGCGCAGCTCTCCCTCCACACACCAAACATGGTCCACAGTGCATTCCTGCAGCATCCAGGTAACATTCTCCTGGCGTCCACAGCTCTTTGTAAATCCTGGCTTTAGTGAAAGTAAGTCCAACAGAGTGAATGGGAACATCCCTGAGGGCCGCAGGATGAGAAATTGAGAGGTAAGTGGGAACAGCACAGAGTGGAGCGGGACAGAGGCAGAGGAAGCTGCTGGCAAGTAAGTATTGCCCAACACGACAGCAGGATTGGGGAAAAACTGACAGAGTGGAATAACAGGAAGCTTAGTCACTTCTGGACAAAGCAAGCGAGCGTGCGAGCGGGGCGGAGGGAGGGACGGGAGGGACGGGACACGCTGCCGTGGGCACTGCACTGGCCAGAGGACACTGCCCTGCTGTCCTGCTGCCCCAAACCCACCACAAAGCCAGCAGGGTCCTGCACAGGCTCCCCCAGTCCAACTGTGACCCCGCTAATCCTCACAGCCAGCTCCTCCTCCGCCTTCCTCAGCACCGAGAACAGCCCAGCTTGGGCTGGATGAAAAACCACCAGCAACAGCCCCCTGGAGACCCCTGTGCTGGTGCTGGAATCACCCTGGCTCTGGGGCCACCTGCCAGCTGGTATCCAGATCACAGAGGCACTTTGCAGAAGCCTCAGGAGTGGGGAGGAAAGTGGAAAGGAAGATCAGATTTCCCTGATGGCAACCAAATTATGGTCTGCCCCATCACTGATGAGGGGATAACAGCACTGGGTGTGAGTAAAGGGACTTGAAAAACACAAACACAGAATTTTATTACATCATCCAGAGAGGCAAGAGAAAAGACAAATTTGAAGTAATTAGAAGCTAGATAAAGAAAGCCACCAAACCATGGCCAACTGATGACAAGCTTCAGTAATGTTGCTTTTTTTTACTGCTTAGGCAAACTAGGGAAGAAAAGGATATAAATAACGAACGGTATACCAGCAGAGAAATAAAGAAACTTAAGCTAATTTTATAGTTCAAAAATTCTTACAGGAAGGATCAATCTAAGTAATTCAGACTTGAGGGACAAAGATAAATTATACCAAAAAATGTTGATGCATTCAACATCAGAAGGCAAACAGAGAGTTAAAAGTCTTTAACAAAGAACAAATTGAAGCAAGCAGGAGTAGGAAAGGGAAAGTGTCGTGGGTAAACAAAGGCTGACACATCAGGTTTGTTTTACCTTGCAAGTGTGCATTGAGGCACAGTAAAAGCTTCCTAACCAAATAAACACCCTTGCAGTCCCTGCGGGAAGCAGCCCGGGAAGGAGGGCAGGGCTGGAGCAGCACCACTTCCACCGGGCCTTGGGGACACACTTGTCACGGCTCTTTGGAAAAAACCAAACCAAATCCAGCCCTGAAGCACTGAACAGCTCCAGGGACAGCCAAGGAGCGGAGGAGATCCCAGCTGGGGAGGAAAAGCTCCGTGTCCTGTGGAAGGCAGCACAGCACAGGCACAGAGGGAACACCGGCTCCCTTTGCCAAATTCCTCCTCTGGGTTTCAGCAGGGCCTCGCCATCCCCACAGTGACAGGGCAGTGCAGTGTCCATCCCCAGGGTGACAGGGCAGGGCAGTGTCCATCCCCACGGTGACAGGGCAGTGTCCATCCCCACAGTGACAGGGCAGTGTCCCTCCCCACAGTGACAGGGCAGTGTCCATCCCCAGGGTGACAGGGCAGGGCAGTGTCCATCCCCAGGGTGACAGGGCAGTGTCCATCCCCACAGTGACAGTGCAGTGTCCATCCCCACAGTGACAGGGCAGTGTCCCTCCCCACAGTGACAGGGCAGTGTCCCTCCCCACGGTGACAGGGCAGTGTCCATCCCCAGGGTGACAGGGCAGTGCAGTGTCCATCCCCAGGGTGACAGGGCAGTGTCCATCCCCAGGGTGACAGGGCACTGCAGTGTCCATCCCCAGGGTGACAGGGCACTTCAGTGTCCATCCCCAGGGTGACAGAGCAGTGCAGTGTCCATCCCCAGGATGACAGGGCAGTGTCCATCCCCAGGGTGACAGGGCAGTGTCCATCCCCAGGGTGACAGGGCACTGCAGTGTCCATCCCCAGGGTGACAGGGCAGTGCAGTGTCCAGCCTCCAGTGCCCTTGGGTCAGGGTCCAGCTCCACCATTGACACACCCACGACATGATCCAATAATCATTAACGTTGGACATGGAAGCATCAACCAAAACGGGAAGTTTCAGCCCATACCAACGCTGAATTCCTTGCTCAGCTCTGTGCTGCACTGCTGAGGGGGGAAAGGCAGGACAGAGGGCTCAACAGGCCCTGTATCAGTCACAGGTTTTTTTCTCATATAGCTTAGGAATAATTTCCTGCACTAAGTGCTTTCCAGACCTCTTAACATCGGTATTACAGATCAATATTTCACAAAGACAAAGCTGCCTGATGGATATGTGCACTCATTTAGGCATCTCTAACAGGCAGTGCTGCTGTAATCATACTCTGCACCCCTGCTACCTTCTACCCCAGAGGTTTGGCCTTGCTCACTTTCCACGTGAAACAAAATGACAGTAAAATGACAGAACAAAAGACCCACTGTAAAGCAGTGTGCAAATAAAGACAGTATCTATCTGCTCTGTCCGCACCAGGGCAGTGCAAATAGAATTACAGCTACCAGGAACCCCTGCTTGCTCTCAGGAGCTCCCCAGCCCCTCTCTGTTGAAGCCTCTACACAGGCTTTACTTTTAAAAATGCAACTCCTTGTTAGCACAAATATTCACCCAGAGCAGGACCAGGTGAGAGCCTCTGTGTGCTCAGAGATTCGGCTGCGGGGGGATTATTTGATGCAAGTCCTGAAAAGCTCTACCCCGTCAGTCACACGTTAAGGGGAAAAATGCTCAGAAAAGCTCACAAAATATGTGACAATGACACCAGAGGAGCAGAAACAACACACAAACAGCAGAAGGTGTTTTTCAGTGTCTGCAAGGCCTTGCAGAGCACATGGGCATGCAGGAACACAGAGGTGCAGAACCATCTGCCCTTGCTGCGCCGCCTCAGCTGTGAACAGAGCAGGTCAGTGCACACGGACCAGTGCGAAACACAGGTGGCAGGATTCATTTTTCTAAAGTTAAATAATCACAAAACATGCCAAACACTGCTCTGTGGTCAGAATTCCCTCTGACTGTTTATTTTCACATGGGCACTGATAACTGCCATGTCCTGTCCCAAAGCAGAGCTGTGCAGACGGCGGCAGTGCTCCACTCCTCCGGAGGGAAGCTCGGCTCCCGAGCCCACGCCAGCAGGAGCTCACCCAGGAGGAAGACACAAAACCCCAGCCCAATGGTAAAAAGGAAAGAGGAGTAGTATTTGTTTGACAGATGCAGACTTTCTGCAGGAAGCAGCATTTTCAGGAAGAATCTCTGTACAGAAAAGGTGGTCAGGCAGTGGAAGGGGCTGCCAGGGATGTGATGGAGCCCCCAAGCCTGGAGGTGTCCAAGGAATGACTGCATGTGGCACTGAGTGCTCTGGGCTGGCTGACAAGGTGGGGATTGGGCACAGATTGGACTCAATGATCTTGGAGGTGTTTTCCAGCCTAAATGATTCTGTGGCTCCTGCTCCTGTCGTTGTGATGTTGTTGTAGGACACTTGGGCAGCGTCACTGCCCTTGGTGCACATGCTGAGCTGCAGGAAATGCCACCTCAGCAGATACAACCTGTGCCTGCCTGTGAGCTCAAACACACAAACATCACCTGAAGACTCAAATGCTCTCGCTTCAAGTGATCAGCCACATAGCTGGTGGGAAATGAAAAACTTTCCATGTGTGGGTGCCAACCGAGCTGATGAAACAAACAGGAACATTCAGAGGGAGGACTCTGAATCATGATCTCATTGCAGAAGCACTTTTTCCCCAAGTTCAGCATGTGTGAGGCAGAATCAAAGCTCCAAAGATGAGAGCATCAGCCTCGGGGCTGGGTTGCAGGGCTGCCTTACAGGTGCTTGCTCTTTAAAAAACTAAGTTCTCTTTAAATATATTTCACTTAGATCTATGAGAGGAAACAACTTATTTCTGAGTATTAAAGGGAAATAAAACAAATATCATATTCTTCTCTTTTCCATGACCTTTTTTTTAACATGAGACCTGACTCACTCTAAAAGTAGTAAAAGAGCAAAGTAGTGAAATAGAAAATGAGAACTTTCTACCCCACAACTACTCCCTACAAAGAAACAAGTTCACGGTGACAGCTTTGCTCACCATTATGCCCAAGAGCTCAGAACCCCAGAATTCCAGGAGAGCTGGAGATGTGCTGCTCCCAACAGCTGATCCCACACTTCCATGGCACCACTGCCACTGGGAACCCTTGCCTTGTGCAGCATCACACCAACACTGGGAACCCCTGCCTTGTGCAGCATCACAGCAACACTGGGAACCCCTGCCTTGTGCAGCATCACAGCAACACTGGGAACCCCTGCCTTGTGCAGCATCACACCAACACTGGGAACCCCTGCCTTGTGCAGCCCCACAGCTCCAGGGAACCCCTGCCTTCTACAGCATCACACCAACACTGGGAACCCTTGCCTTGTGCAGCATCACACCAACACTGGGAACCCCTGCCTTCCAGATCATCACACCAACACTGGGAACCCCTGCCTTCCACAGCATCACAGCAACACTGGGAACCCCTGCCTTGTGCAGCATCACACCAACACTGGGAACCCCTGCCTTCCACAGCATCACACCCACACTGGGAACCCCTGCCTTCCAGATCATCACACCAACACTGGGAACCCCTGCCTTGTGCAGCATCACACCAACACTGGGAACCCCTGCCTTGTGCAGCCCCACACCAACACTGGGAACCCCTGCCTTGTGCAGCATCACACCAACACTGGGAACCCCTGCCTTCCACAGCATCACACCCACACTGGGAACCCCTGCCTTGTGCAGCATCACACCAACACTGGGAACCCCTGCCTTCCCCAGCCCCACACCAACACTGGGAACCCCTGCCTTCCACAGCATCACACCAACACTGGGAACCCCTGCCTTCCACAGCATCACACCAACACTGGGAACCCCTGCCTTCCACAGCCCCACACCAACACTGGGAAGCCCTGCCTTCCACAGCATCACACCAACACTGGGAACAACCCCTGCCTTCCACAGCATCACACCAACACTGGGAACCCCTGCCTTCCACAGCATCACACCAACACTGGGAACAACCCCTGCCTTCCAGAGCTCCCAGGGCTCAGACAGCTTTTACACAACACTAAGGAGCAGAAGCTGAACCAAGTAATTTGTCAGGTGATCAAAACAGAACTTGAGCAGTCACTCAGTAACACTTAATTATTTGTCATTTAAACAGAACAGAGAGGAAAGAATGGAACAGCTACAGATGGTGCTGGACAACTGACCCATGGCTGTAATCCAGACAATGATAAAATCCAGCAATGCTTTCCAAATTTTAAATATTAAATATGGGTGCATTTTTAGCAACTACTATTTTTAATTTTTTTAAGCATAAAGCAGCTTATTAATTCACAAAAGGTCTTTGCAGCTCCTGTAGGCTCCTTTTTGTGTCCAAACCCAAAGTCAACACATAAAACACACAGCCTGAAAAAACTTGGAGTCATATACATACAGACATATATTATATATAATATACAGTGAGCACACATACATACACAAACAGTCTACAGTGTGTGTGCATAGAGCAAAACAATTGACAAGTACAAGTAACTTCAGCCTTCCACTGTTGCTACTTTTTCAGTGTCTAATTCCTTACATATCTAAAATCACAGGAAACATCTAAACCATAAATATGTGACAAATGCTGTGTAGAAACAGTTTACATTGTTACAAACATGAGCAGTCTCTTCAGCCAATGGACTAAACATGCACAGGAGACCTCACTTCCCTTCTGATTTTCAGTGCTGGACTTTGTGAAGCCAAATACTAAAGGATTCCAACAAGACAAGACAAAACAAGGTGTGCCTTCCTCCAGTGTAAAAAAAAATAAAAAAATTCCATCAGCAAGTGTTATTTTTCTCTTCAGATATATTTAAACACACCAGTAACCACGTCTGGAACCAGGTGCAAAAGATGTGTTGCAAAAAGCTGGCAGAACCTGGGAACAAGCACAATTTGTCAAGGAATCTCGGAGCCCGTCTGCACACTACATCCTCGGTATCCCCTGATCCCCCTGTCCTGTGCTCTGCTCTTCCTTCCCCTTCCCCTCCCACCTGCTCCCACAGTTCAGACAGAGCCCTCTCTCCTGTGTTATCTGCCAGGTGGTACAACAGCACCTGACCTCTTCAGCCTTTTGTCTCTTTTCTGTCCCTCCCTTTTTCTTTCTCTCTTCTGCCTTGTCTTCTCTTCTAGTTAGAGACTTAATCACCTTTATCACTGTCATAAAAAATCCCATTTCCTCCTGTTCACTGCAGCCATAGAAAAAAAGCCCCAAACCCTGGTCCTGGTTGCAGTGAGCTCACTCTGTGCTGCACATCTGTTTTGCTCCACACACCATCACTTCTCTGCAGCCCAGTCTGGAGATGTTCCCTGGGCTGACCAACCCCACCACACCCCTCCAGTATCACCTGGAAATACTTAAATCACAAATTAACTATTTTCTATGAAACAATTCCTTTTGCTCCGCTATCAACATGAGTTTTGCATTTTAAGGAACTTAAATTTACGGTACTTTGGAATTAAAGCTGCCATATATATCCATCCATCCATCCATCCATCCATCCATCCATCCATCCATCCATCCATCCATCCATCCATCCATCCATCCCTTGCATGCCTTGTGCAAGGGAAGCACCTCACTCTGCTCCACGAGGCACAGCCAGTGTTCAACCAACAACAGGAGTAAATAACAACACAGTAGATACAAAGAACTGACTCTTCTTCTTCCTCTAAGGAGTGTTTAGTGAGCATGAACTCTTTAACCCTTCAGTTTGTCCAGTCAGGGGCTTTCCCAGCTCACCTGCATTTTTATTTGGTTACAGTCACTGCAGATGTCCAGGCTGTCTCCTGACTCAGCTCACTGCAGGGATGATTTTACCAGGACACCAGACAGGCAACGGTATGTCAATGCAGATCATTTTCTGAACACACCCTACAACCAGAAAGCTGAGTTCCAGGCACAATTTCCCATCTGCAGCTGGCTCTAAACACTGGCTGCACTGTAAAACATGGGAAGGGATAGCAGAACCAGCAGCCCATCCAGCTGCAGCTCGCCCTGTGGCACAATGTGCTCCGAGCTGCTGCCTGCTGACGGCCCAATTCTGCACAAAGAGCCCAACCAAGTGTACTTTCTTTTCCACTCAGTATTTGCTTCACCAGTGTCAGTTTACAGCGAGCCCCAAGGACCCAGAAAACATTTCATTCTGCCTATTCTTTTCAAAATACTTCAGTTAGATGTGCATGCTCCTGTTCCTAACAGAACAAAGTACGAAAAACTGTGCTGTTCCTGACATTGCTGTGGTGACTACTGCACACCTAAAAACCTGCCAGACTCCTGGGGAGACTCCTGAGCCAGACAAGGCTGGAAAGATGCTCTCAAATTAAAAAACACAACCTCCTCCTCACCCACTATCAAATACCAGCACTGAACCTGTACAGGTATTGGACTGAATCCCACCTGGATAAAGGAGCAGAAAACAGTGAGTTTTACTCCTGCAAAGTGGTAGTTACCTACTACACCTGCAGCTACCCTGGCTTTGCTGGCTGCTCCCAGACTGGGGGGTTTTCCAGCATGTCCACACACAAATGACCCTGTCCCCCAGGAACACCACAGACCCCTTGGGCCTGAGCTGAGCCGTGCCCATGACCTGCCCCAGCCACAAACTGCCCTGCTCCATCTGGGATTCAATGGAATGTTTGCTCCTCCTGGTCACACAGGTGTGTCTCCTCAGCAGAGGTGGCCCTAGAGCCACCCACCCACCTTCCACATCCTCACAGCTCCCCCTCTACTGCATCCTCCCATCCTCCTGCCCTCCCCTGCAGCCGGCACAGCAGGGTGGGCAGTGCGCACACACACACAGGACAATTTCCATACTTTGCAATTCCTCTCTTCCAAATTTAAATCTTAATCTCAGAACCATTTTTGTCTCTATGTAAGCCTGGAATTAACCCATGTAAATTCGGTGAAATCGCACCAACAAGAAGTAACCCGCTTTGCTTCCTCCCAGAACTGCTCCTCTTTTCAAACAACACTTCTCTCTTTTTGCTACTCTCTGTACTATTTTGCCAAGTTAGGAAGGGTCCAGAGAAATCTGGAGCTGAAGAGAGTCTTTCCAGGAACTTGACAGGATTTGAAGTGCTCAGAGATGAAGCTGGATCCAAACCTGTTCCCCCAGCCGGCCCCTTCCCCGCTGCCACTCCTGTCAGCAACCTTGGGAAGCATCAGGCTTCTCCCATCAGGGCTGCACTGTGGCCCAGCAGCCCCTCTCAGAAAAGACAGAGAACTTCTTGGGATCTCCAGGGCTGAGAGCTGAGAAGTTTATCCAGCGAGTGGAGTATAACAAAAAGGCAGTCTGAGGAAGCAGCTTGCTAGTGGCAGAGTGAAGCCCTCCAGCAGCACTACACTGGATTTCCTCTTCTTTATAAATCCTCTTCATCAGATCTATTTTCCTTTATTTGATCAAACACTGCAGTTGCTTTCAACTACCTCAATGTGTGTTCTACATCAGTTAAATCCTGAGATGTTTCCTAATGAAGAGGATAAGTCCTAAGTATTTCAATAAATTCAACCATGAACCTGAAGGTTTTCTTACTTGCATAATCCTGTGTTTCAGGATCTGACAATTCAGCGTCGACTTAAATCTCATTTCAACAGCAGTAATCCTCCCAGCAGCACCGTGAAATGGGGGACAAGGCAGACCTCTGGATGAGGATAAAAGCAGCTCCTGCTTCCTCCAGGGGCTGCTTTGAGGGCCAGCGCAGCCCCGTGGGGGCACAGCCCAGCACGCAGCACCAGGGACGTGCCCCACACCCACAAAGCGCTGGTTCTGTCTCCGAGGGGATGTCTGGAGCTCTTGGAGGGAGGCTGCTCACCTGGACAAGAGGCTCCTTCTCAGGCATGGGCACGGGAGCAGCTCCTGCCGGGAAGAGCAGACTCAAAGCAGCAGCCGGGACAGGAGTTCCTAAATAACATCCAGCTGGGCTAGCAAGGCTCTGCAGTCCCAACAAAGAAACACCAGCATTTCTCCGAAGTCAGAAAACAGATGTGATCATTCGGTCTTGAATGTAATTTGTTGCTTCCAACAAATTTCAGTGAGCCTTGGCAACAAGGCATCTGTATTTGGAAAAACAGACACTTGGGGTCATCCTGGGAAGGAGACAGGCCTCACAGGCTGCTCCTGATCACTCACTGAAGACTTGGGACAAACGTCTGAATGTTCTTGACATGAGGTTTTCTTATTTGATGCCTCTTTACATCTTCCCTGCAAACCAGTTCAGAATTTTACTGATTTTGATTTTGCCCAGCAGAGTTCCTGACTGTAACAGGAGCCCACGCTGGTTTCTATTATGCACAGCCTTTAAAAAATGACAGTGCAAATGCTGCAGTGCAATGTTTTAATTTCTACTTCATTTCTTTCTGTCGAGCAGAAGCTGTAAAATGAGCTGTGAAGGCTGTAGCTAGTTGTTACACTTCTGTCCAAAGACCTGATAAGATTTCAAAACACCATCTATCTTCCCACAGAGGAACACACGTGCTTTCAATTGTTTGCTTTGCTAATGGACTATTTGCCACTCCACCTAACAATTGCCCCATTTTCCCGAACTGTTTGCCACTTTTCCCTTTGCTTCCTCTTCTGGAGCTCAGCCTGCTGGCAGTTGCACAGGCTGGAGAGGAGAAAAATGGCAAATCAGACCTTAGGAATTTGAACATTGTTTATGTTTTCATTTTTTGCCAAGGGTTACTGCTTTACGAGTTTCCTTGGGATCAGCCGTGTGTCCATCTGCCTCCCAGCCCTGAGCCTCAGCTCATGTCTGCACCCCGAATCCTGTCACTGCTCCAGGGATGCCAGACACCCAACAATCACCTGCTCAAGTGTTCTGGGATTCTTCTTTTGCCTTCATTATAGAAGAATCAGATCCATGATCTGCCATTCTCAACAAGATTAGTGCAATAGGCTTACAGGATTTCCTTTTCTTTGTATTAAATGAAATAAGATTCTTACTCTACACCCTTAGGTAAGTGTCACACAAAGGGGAACAAGAAGTCAAAAAAAATTAGGATTTTTTTTAAGCAACAACAAAGTAGAGAGACTTGAACAACTAACAATTACATGTCTGAGGTGGAAAAAATAAGATGCTCACCAATTTCAGCAATAATAATAATAATAATAATAATAATAATAATAATGCTACATTTATATATTTTTAAGCCTTCTTGGAAAAAAGTGGCAGTCACTTTTACAGAGTTCAGGTGTACCATTTAAAAAAAATAAAAACTTCTACATCAGAAGATAAAACACTATCATACCAAGTGCTGATGGGTCTCAGACACAAGGCACCAGAGCTTCAACCTCAGATATCATCACCATAGTGACTTACACTTCTGGTTTCCAGCTTTTTCTTAGAATTAAAAAAAAAAAGCAGAAAAACGTACAAGTTTAAGACTTTCCAGCTGTTGAAGAAAGAGTAGAAAAAGCTTTTACACTTCATTGGGACACCCAGCTTGAAGAAGAAGGAGCCGCCTTAGTGGGAGCATAACTCAGGAGACCAAAAGCGGACTGGGAGCTGCAGCGCTGTGGTGCACGCTGGCTCCAAGGGCCTGGGCTAGCTCAGCTCGGCTCAGCTCAGCCTGGCTTGGCTCAGCTCGGCTTGGCTTGGCTCAGCTCAGCTCAGCTCGGCTCAGCTCAGCCCGGCTCAGCTCAGCTCAGCTCGGCTCAGCTCAGCTCAGCTCGGCTCAGCTCAGCCTGGCTTGGCTCAGCTCGGCTTGGCTTGGCTCAGCTCAGCTCAGCTCGGCTCAGTTCAGCCCGGCTCAGCTCGGCTTGGCTCAGCTCAGCTCAGCTCGGCTCAGCTCAGCTCGGCTCAGCTCAGCTCAGCTCAGCCCAGCTCAGCCCAGCCCAGCCCAGCCCAGCTCAGCCCAGCTCAGCCCAGCCCAGCTCAGCCCAGCCCAGCCCAGCCCAGCTCAGCCCAGCTCAGCCCAGCCCAGCTCAGCCCAGCCCAGCCCAGCTCAGCCCAGCCCAGCTCAGCCCAGCCCAGCTCAGCCCAGCTCAGCCCAGCCCAGCTCAGCTCAGCCCAGCTCAGCTCAGCTCAGCTCAGCCCAGCTCAGCCCAGCTCAGCTCAGGGTTTGTGAGCACAGCACCCCTGTCCCACCGAGCCGTGCCGGGCTGTGCCGAGCCCCTGCCCCTTTCCCCGGCGCAGTGACCGCGTGGCCTCGGCGCATCTGCTGCTCCCACAAGATTTGCATTTGACATCCATCTCCCCATTGTTCAGACATCTTTATCTCAGCTTTCAGGAAACGCGGATGACTCATCTATCGGAACATCTGACGAAGCTAACGTAATTTCAAAAACGAGTTCTACTTAGACTTATTTTTCCAAGAAAAATAAAAGAAGAAAAATGTTTCAAAATTATGGTAAAAATCAAATTTCTGTTGCAAACCAGTTTCCTGATTTAGGAACTCGAGCTTATTTTTGCTGTAGACAGTCTAACAGGGTTTTAGGCATCCAAATTTAGGAAAAAAATCCTACGGCATTTAAACAAGGCAGAGCCAGAGCTGGAGCTGACTCAGCCGCTCCAGCGCATAATTTGAATACACTACATAATCATTCTTGGTTTAAAATTATCCTCCTAATATCTAAGGGCCACATTATCCCACACACGTTCATCTTGATTCATGTGCTCCCCTAGGCCAGCCTTGCAGGTTTCATTAGCGCTAATTAGGCAGCAGGATGGTGACATCTCACTGGGGCTGTCCCAGCCCTGACCTCCTGCAGCACCTCAGAGGTCACAGCCACGGCCTGGCTGCCTTTTGCTCCCCACAGGTAAGGGAGGAGGAGCTGCCAGGTGCAGCCCAGGCCATGTTTCCCAACCGGAGACGTGTCCAGAGCCCAGTGCCACCACTGCCACCCAGCACGGGAGGGAACCTCGGGAGGGAACCTCGGGAGAGAACCTCGGGAGAGAACCTCGGGAGAGAACCTCGAGAGGGAACCTCGGGATGGAACCTCAGGAGAGAACCTCGGGAGGGAACCTCGGGAGAGAACCTCGGGAGAGAACCTCGGGATGGAACCTCGGGAGAGAACCTCGGGAGGGAACCTCGGGATGGAACCTCGGGATGGAACCTCGGGAGAGAACCTCGGGAGAGAACCTCGGGATGGAACCTCGGGAGAGAACCTTGGGAGAGAACCTCGGGAGGGAACCTCGGGATGGAACCTCGGGAGAGAACCTCGGGAGAGAACCTCGGGATGGAACCTCGGGATGGAACCTCGGGATGGAACCTCGGGATGGAACCTTGGGAGGGAACCTCGGGAGAGAACCTCGGGAGGGAACCTCGGGAGGGAACCTCGGGAGAGAACCTCGGGAGAGAACCTCGGGAGAGAACCTCGGGATGGAACCTCGGGATGGAACCTCGGGAGAGAACCTCGGGATGGAACCTCGGGAGGGAACCTCGGGATGGAACCTCGGGATGGAACCTCGGGAGGGAACCTCGGGAGGGAACCTTGGGAGGGAACCTCGGGAGGGAACCTCAGGAGGGAACACTGCTTGCCCTGCTCTAGCCCTACACCGAGTTTGTGCCTGCATCTCGCAGGTCGCAGAAATAATAATTTAAAAAAATAAAACAGCGCTTTACCCAAGCTGCAAGTTTCACTTCTGGGATCTATTTTTGCCTCCTCCCGGCAGGGCAGCAGTGCTCGGCTGCGCACTCGCTGTGCTCTGTCCCTGCGCCCGCAGAGGACACCTGGGCCAGGGCCAGAGGCAAAGGGCACTGCCAGTGCACGGGGTCCCCTCCGAGGATCTGCTCTGCCTGTTTATCTCCTATAAATATAAATATAAATATAGCAGAGCACACGGGCCATCTCCAGCTCGGAGCCGTCCTGCCCAGCGGCTGCGGCTCTGCAGCACTCACACCTGCCTGACGTCAGCTCCACACAGCAGTCACTCCTCGGGCACACACCAGCTCCTGGACTGACACATCACAGCATCACACAGCGGGCTGGCCTGCAAGGGACCTTAAAGGTCACCTCCCTTCAACTCCTGCCAAGATGCAGGAATTTGTAAAGAAAAATTCAGTGACTAAGTATCTGTCTTATGTCCAAGAGATAATGCAAGAATAGCCGTCTAATTAACACTAATATTATATACATTAATAAGAAATCAAGTATTTTAACATTAAGGTAAATTTTTCAGTGCACTGCTATTTTAGTAAAGAACAAGGACATTACATCCATATTGAATTACTGAAAAATTAAAAATTACTTTTGAATGTCCTAACCAAAAATCTTTTTTAATCTGTACTAAAGTATTGACTGACCTTATAAAGCCCAGACAGAGCTGGTGCAGCATTTCCCTAAATTGCTTTTGCAGAACATCTGAAGTTTGGGACGTTGCAGACAAGGTAGCTCAGTGACTAGCGTTGGTTGAGCTCAGCACACACCAAAACCGACACAGAGCTGAAACAAAACCAAAACTGAGCAATGGCTTCAGCAATGGGGGTTGGACTGGGAATTCCCCAAAGGGGGATATTCCATTTTCTGTTCACCCAAGGTATTCTCATATATGGCACAGCCACTTCACTGCCCACGCCTGCCCAGGGGCTGGGGAGCTGCTGGCAGCCACAGGCGCCGGGCCAGCGCAGGATCCTGCCCTGGGCTCCGCGAGGGGACGGCCGGATCCCCGGGAGCCTCTCCAGCACACAGCAGCTCAGCCACTGGCAAACCTTTCAGCATGAGCACAAGTAAACAGCTCTGCTCAGCAGTGTATTTTTAAACAGCAGATTCTTTCCCAGCTCCCAGCTCGGCCCCTGGCTGGCTCCACAGGGCAGCAGCGCGCTCCTCTCCTCCGAGGATCCGCAGCAACGCTGGAACGTTACCCACGGTTATCACCCACGGACCTTGCAGCGCTTGGCAAAGGTCAGCCTCAGTTCCTGCGTTAAGAAGGGAAGCGAAGAGCCCTGCTGACGGCAGCAGGGCCAGTCACGCTGCCGGGGCTGGGGAAAGCAGGCCAGGCCCGGTGCATCCCCTCTACACAGACAGCAGCTCCCGCTGCCGCCCGGCTCCAGCTCCTCCCGCACCCCCAGCCAGCAGCGAGATTTGAAGGCGCTTCCAGCGCCGCTGCCATCAGTCCAGCTCGCTCCAGTGGCCGGTGTCCAGCCCTTCGGCCACAGCCTCACAAGCGCAAGGCCAGCGGGGTCAGGCGCACGTTGCTGGGAAAGCAGCCCGGGGACACGCGGGTGCTGCTGCCACCAGCAAAGCCACCGCGGCTGTCACAGCCCCTCGCTCAGGAGCAGCTCAGGACTCTGGAGCCAGGCCGTGCTCTGGCAGCACCGCCATCCCCACAGTGGCACCATGTCCTCGTCATGACACCGCCGAGCTGGGACTCCCCACTGGCACGGGTAGCCCTGGCTCTGCTCCTACCTCCAGCACGTGCTTCATGCATAAAAACATCTTATTTCCACATTTTAAAATTAATACCCTGCATGCATTGTAATTGCTGTATTTAAAAATAAACCAAACAACACAGAAACAAATCCTTCCCATACCTGAAAATTAAGCCATGGCTGGGGGTGATGGAGTGGGCATTTCAGGCCTGAGAGCACTGTAAAGCTTTACCCCGTGCCCTAACCAGAGACAAGACACATTTTGGAGCTCGGGATGTTGAGGATTCACACAGACCCACCATAAGTCACTTCCTGCCTGCTCGAGCTGTGCTGGGCCCGGCTGGGACCTGCAGGAGCTGCTCCAGCTCCCTCCCTGCGTGCCAGCAGACAGCTCCACACACTCAGCTCCACTTCCCAGCATCCAGCCCAGCAAAAGAAAATCACATCAGAAAAAACTGACAGACAAATTTCTGCTTCCCAAGGTTTGATTTTTTCATGACTCCACTGGATGAATTCTGTGCTGTTTGTGATATGAGTATTTTACACGTTAGGTTATTTACATTGTGGAAAAACCACGGGAAGGAGCTGGGACCTGCACGTTTAACATCTGTCACTGACACCACAGCTACACTGAAACAACAGCCCTATATTTATGGTGCCTAGCTGGGATGTGGCTCCTGCCATGCATGCACGTCCAGAGGCACCTTGCCCTCTGCTAAGTGCTGTCCTTCCCTTAAAGCAAGTGCACTTGGGAAAAAGATGGGATAACCACACCAGTGCCAGTGCCAAGTGCCAAGCACAGAAAGGCAAGCAGGGTGCTCACAGACATCCAAATAACCCAGGGAGGAAAACACTCTTCTAAGGTTCACCATCAGCTGTCCAGAGACACCAACAACCCACTGGTAGTTATGAGATGGAAACAAATCCGCATATTGCTTACGTGGTTTGTGCTATTAAAAACAAAGAATCCTCACAGTGACTTTGCTGTTTCTACGTGAAGTGCCCTTTATTCCAGCTACAGGCAGGGAATGATTTGGAGGCGAAGAATGAGCCCCTGTAGCCATACTGGAGGATCTGAGCACTGCCAGACGTATTTTCCTTTCGTTCCCTATATCCTTCCCCTTCTCCTGAGGAAAGAAGCAACACAAATCGCCAAGCATCAATAAAATAAAAGCAGCAAAACACCCCACTGCTGGCAGCCAGCACTTGCTCCTGTTTGGCTGCAGGATTTCTCTGGCTACAACTGCTTCTTTCATTAACCACGTATCCTTGAAAATAATGTAATATTTACTCACTTTCAATGAGTCAAAGCAGGCGATTACGCGTCCGTTTTCAACTTGGCAGCTTTTCGATGGGTGTGCAAATTTACATTCCGTGTCTGGTCGTGAGCAAGTCCCCCTTTGGAACTCCCTACACACTTCCAGCGTTAGCCATTTTGTGTCCCGGATCGGTGTGACGCTAACAGCCATCTTTAGATTTTACAGGTAGTTAAAATTTCCAATAAAAATGGGCAAACGAGTAGCTGAACTGATAAACTGGAAATTACGAAAGCGCCACCTCCAGAACACTTTTTTCCCCCCCGCTCCCTATTTTAAAATAAGTACGTGTAAAACCGGGTGGCTGCGATCTGGAGGAAGAGCTGTGTCACCAGAGTTGAGAGCGTGGCACGGTGAGCGGGGCTGGGGAAGGCCGGGGCGGCGGGCCGGGGTCAGCCCCGAGCGCTCAGCATCCCGTCCTGAGTGCGGCCGCCGCAAGCATGGGAAGGTGGCGGGCTCCGGCAGCGACTCCCGAGCTGCTCCCGGGGACGGCGGCTGGCAGGTGCCTCCGGCAGCGGGCTCGCAGCGGGCTCTGCGGTGCAATCGGGATCGATTAGTTTGGCATAGACAGATGCAGCAGTTTAGAGCAACGACCGACACCGGCTTTGGGCTGGGGTTTTTTTCTCCTCCTCTCCTTGGCTTTCGGGCAGCAGAGCTCTGACCTTCGGGGCACACTTTAGTGCACAGTGCAGCGGCGGCGGGGGAGCAGCGCCGGACCGTCCTCCCGGCGGGCGCGGGGCTGGCAGCGGCGGAGCGCTGTCGTCGCAGTCTAGCTGGCAGCAAGCAAGGCAAAAGCAGCGGCTGCTCTAGAAGCGGTCCCAAGCAGCAGCGACGTCAGGAAAGGCACTTCTTAGTACCAACCTGTGGAGAGAAGAGACACGTTAGGAGCGGGCGGCGCGGGCGCCCCGCGAGCCGCCGCCCCGCGCAGGGCACTCACGGCTGCGGGCGGCGGGGCCGCGTCCCCGCGCGGGGCCGGGCGGCAGCACCGCCGCGGGCCAATCGCGGCGAGCGTTGCAGCGACACTCCGGGCAGGGAGCCAATGGCGGGGGCCGTCTTATGAAAGGTCGCGCCTGTCAGACGCCGGCCGCGCCGCGCTGCCCCGAGCGCGCCCGCCGGGGGACGCGCGTGCGGCCCGGCGGTACCGGCGAGCGAGCCCGGAACGGCACCGGCACCGGCACCGGCACCGGCAGCGCCCGCCGGCCCTCCGAGCGGCTCGGGCCCAGCGCCGCCTGACCGCCCGCCGCGGCTCCCCGGGTGCGGCCCGGCGGTACCGGCGGCCGAACGGGACCGGCACCGCCCCGTCGGCCCGCCCGGCGTGAGGACAGCCCCGAGACACGCTGAGCCCGGAGCGGCTCGGGCCCGCGCCGGGCCCGCCCGATGGAGGAGCCCTCTGCCCCCGGTGCTGCAAACGGCAAACCCTGCCGCGGGTGCCTGAGCGGGTGCATGGGCCTCCCTTCCCGACACTCGGCTGCCCAGCTCTGCACGGGAGCCCGGTGCACTCAGCTGCCCAGCTCTGCACGGGAGCCCGGTGCAGACACTGAGCTACCCAGCCCTGCCACGGGAGCCTGGTGCAGACACTCAGCTGCCCAGCTCTGCCACGGGAGCCCGGTGCACTCAGCTGCCCAGCTCTGCACGGGAGCCCGGTGCAGACACTCATCTGCCCAGCTCTGCACGGGAGCCCGGTGCAGACACTCAGCTGCCCAGCTCTGCCACGGGAGCCCGGTGCAGACACTCATCTGCCCAGCTCTGCACGGGAGCCCGGTGCAGACACTCGGCTGCCCAGCTCTGCCACGGGAGCCCGGTGCAGACACTGAGCTGCCCAGCTCTGCACGGGAGCCCTGTGCAGACACTCAGCTGCCCAGCTCTGCACGGGAGCCCGGTGCACTCAGCTGCCCAGCTCTGCCACGGGAGCCCGGTGCAGACACTCGGCTGCCCAGCTCTGCCACGGGAGCCCGGTGCAGACACTGAGCTGCCCAGCTCTGCCACGGGAGCCCGGTGCAGACACTGAGCTGCCCAGCTCTGCCATGGGAGCCCGGTGCAGACACTGAGCTGCCCAGCTCTGCCACGGGAGCCCGGTGCAGACACTCGGCTGCCCAGCTCTGCACGGGAGCCCCGTGCAGACACTCGGCTGCCCAGCTCTGCACGGGAGCCCGGTGCAGACACTCAGGTGCCCAGCTCTGCCACGGGAGCCCGCTGCCAGCTGCCAGTACAGATCTAGCACGATGGACTCCAGCTCCTGCCCCAGCGGAGGATCCCGGCCCAGAGCACGGAGCACAGGGACCCTCGTGGCACTGCCTGGGACACGCTGACAACACCAGCGACCACGGGGATCCTGCCAGCACTGCAACCCCAACAGCATCCTCCACCTGCGCTAAGGGGAAGACTATTGCCATCCCCGTCTATCTAAAGATGCTGCTTCATCACCTTCCTGTTTGCCAGCACGCTCCAATGCAGGTCACTGACACGGCCTCCAGAATCGCACCCTGGGAAGTGATGCTGTCAGTATGGATGCAAACCGACAGATGAGAAAAAGCTACAGTCTTTTTCTAGGGACATAGTGATCACAACAACCAACTCCAGGGGAAGGAAAACACACCTAACAGAGCTAATGAGATTACAACAGGCACCCTGCGCTCTTTGCCAGGACACTTGAAATCATGCCACATTTTTAATCCCTGCGAGGGAGGGACAAACAACTACATAATTACTTGCAAGCACAAGTTAACAACTAAGTGTCTTTGTGGTAAACACAGATACTCATTTGCTTCAACTGCCTAAAACTCCTGAAGTTTGGGGTCATCCTGCACCAGCAGTCACCACTCCTCAGTGCTTGGGATATCAAAAATTTTCGTTTTTAAAAATTGTTTTGTAACAAGTGTCCAGGCAAACCAGTTTGGTTCTTGCACGTGTGCCACACTTCCCAGCCATGACAGATTAGCACCAAGAGATCTGAAAGCAGAGAATGTGCTGCTGGAGCCCTGTGCCAGCAGCAGCACCAGATCCACCAGGCATGCCTGCAGCCTGTGCAGGAATACCAGCACATCAGAGCGCTTCTGGAAGCCTAAACACATGTCCCAGCCTTCAGTCAAGGTGCACTGCACCTTGTCCTCCACAGACAAGAGCTGGATCTGCATCCTCCCACCATCACTCCTGCACTGCACAAAATGACTTGTGTTATTTTGGTAGGAACGTTTGTTCCCTGTGAGCCCTCAGGACAGGGTGCTGCCAATGCCAGCAAGAAGAGCTCTATCACAAAGCTGTGGAACAGCTCTAAGCAGAGTTTTCTCCTGTTCATCAGCTTGGTAACCAATCCATACCAAGCATTGATTTTTCCAAACACCAAGAAGAGTTAGAGCAGCAAATTGATGCATTTTATGCGCTAAAGCCAATGCAAGTTAAAGGCCACCGCTTCCAAACAAGATATTTCACTCTCATTACACAAGCAGTCACCCCTAACAAGAAATGAGAGGATGAAGGCAGCACCCAAAATGAAAAGATGGAAACTAACTTCTGTGCTCACATGTACTGACAATAGAAATATTCCTGGTAATACTCCCTGAACTATGTCTTACTCCCAGGTTTGTAATAAGTTTTCTGTTAGGTTTTGGACAATCACCCACTCAGAGAGAAATCCTGCTCCTTCTGAGGTCAGTGACACACTTGTGACTGCACTAACTGAGCCTGAATTCCACCCTCCTTCTTCAGGCTGCCAGCCACAAAAAGAAAAGTATTTGTCTGAGGAGCTGATGCCTCGAAGGTAAATCTTGGGAACACAAAGGAATACTAGATGTGTATTTTGTATGAACAGTTACTTGAAGAAAAAGTGTTTTGTTATAGTTTGTTGTCTACCTGAAAACAGCCAGAAATGTCAGCTTTAAAAATAGCCTTTGAGCAGAAATAAAGCCTGACGTCATACCAGAGGTTTATCTTCAATATCTCCACTAAATAAAGGAAGATGTTAGCATAGAATTATCTGCCTTTATCTGCATAAACTGTTTTCTCATCACTTGGAAATTCTCTTGTGATACTCAGTCACTAAGGAGTTCTCAGTAAGCTTCACATGCTGGAAGATACACTGTCTGCAAAACCCAGCTGATCCATGTGATGTCTCCTTTGGGCTGCTGCTGATAAGATGGGAACGACTGCAACAAATCCAGAGGGAGAACCACAGAGACAGGACAGGAAAAGGATTGAACTTTTTATTGTTCATTTAATTAAAACTGATTTAGGGGCTGACGGTTTCTAGACCCCACCTAGCAGAGCAGTCAGTAATAAAGATTCTTGTGATCCACAGGTGGGTTTTAAAGTTCACATTTTGAATTTCAGAAGCATTTGCTACTTGTCTTGGGAATAATTGCAACATTGGTTTGGCCAAAGCAGAACCTTGTCTTCACTGAGTATCAGGATACAAGGATTGAAAGCAAATTAAAAAGTGATTCTCAGAAGAGACAGAAGAGAGAAATAACACTGAGAAGTCATTCCTTAGGAGGGTTTCAGAGATGACTTATTTGTATCCAGAGCTGGGTCAATGAAAATGATTAAGAAACAGCCTCACAAATCAATGGAAGGGTTATCTGGAAATGTCCAAGAAATTGAATCTGACACAGAAGAGACTCCTGTTACTTCCCCTTATTGCTATAAAGAAATGTACAGACAGATTAATGATGCATTTTTCCTCCTCATTACAGTCTTTGACACAAAAATAAGGTATCTCCCTGCACTGAGAATTGCTCCCAAAGAGGCACTGTTTTCACTGTTCCTGTAACTGGGTTTGCTGGACATCCCTGTTTTCTCGATCTCAATTCACACACATCTCTAAAAGAAACATGTAGAAAGCTGGGCAGGCAAAGAGCCCAGCAGTGAAGGAGAAGATGGCAGGGAAGAATGCTATTTTTATGCTTAGAGCAAGTGGAAGCTGAAAACACCAGTCTCAATGACATGAAAACTGTCAGCAAGAACATAATTACACAACGTGAATTCATCCTCATGACAATGACTCTAATGAGATAGGAAATGGAATAAAATCAATATTCTATTTACACTGACAGGGCAGTCTCAAAGCTTGAAATTGCCAAATGGCTGTCTTTTAAATCAAGGAACACAAAATTACTGACTCCTTACAGTATTTTCAAAACACCTCTGCCAAACTCAAAGTTTACTAATAACATATCTCAATAAAAAATTTGGAAGAGATACAGCAATTACCCCATGGCGCAACTGAAGGATGTAATTATTGCAGTGTCACAAAATTAAGCTGAAACAATGATCTAATTAACATCTTGTCACACAACAGTACAGGATTGGATAAAAGAAAATATTCTTTAGTAAACTACAGCTGAAGAGCCCAATTGTCACACTCTGGGCTGCACCCGCTGCTCCCACAGGACAGCACAGAAAAGCAAGATGACTCCTCTTTCAATTTTGTACTTTTGTACATTTCAGGAAAAAACGGGAGCGCAAAGGCAGGAGCAGAGAGCAGCCAGCTCCAGAGCAGGACTGCCAGGGTCGTGTACCCTGGGCTGGATTTCACAGCTCCCCAGCCCAGCAAACTGGGACTTGGAGCCTGGTAAAACTACAGGCACATGTTAGCTCTGAACTGCTAAGTGCCACACCAGATTTGTAAAAAAACTGCCAACACTGCTTCTATGACCCAGATATTTTGCATGATATGCATAGTTTTAGTACTACTACTACTACCAGTGTTTTAAAGGCTTTTTTCTGTACTGTTTTAGCTCTGACAGACTTGCCTGGTGCAACCTCCCACTGACTTCAGTGGCTCCTCCAGCACATCCCCATCAGACATGGTTTTATCTTGAGTCTATTTCACAGTTTCTGAAACTGTTTTAGCAGAACCACCTAACTGTGACATTCCATCTGAATTTAAGACACCCAAGTGTACTGGGTTCATGAAAATTTGATAAATAATGAAAAAAGAGGCAACATGTTGTACACTACGTGCCCCAGCCACGTGCAGAAATCAGGTATTGCTCCAAGATTTCCCTGATCAAACTGAACCAATTCCCACCAGCAGCGCACGGGCACTGACGTACAAATCCCACAGCCCAATCCTCTCTTACTTTAGATTACAGTAATGCTATTTTCAAATCAGAAAGTTACACCACAAATTCCATAAACCCTCTTTCCTTTAGGGAGCAGACGGTTATGGATTAACTGCTCTTGCCGTAATTTAAAAAATATTAAAGTCAAGAAACATGCTGTTGGTTTTGGTTTTTTTTAATAACCTGGGGTATATATCAATCTCTGTTACAAAATTCGAGACTTCAGGGACACACAGGGTTCAGTTTGACAGCATTAGCTGGGTGTGTATTAAAGAGCAAGAACAGGCACAGGCCAGTCCCTGTCTCTGGACAAGGACGTGGCACACAAGCTGTTACTCTGTTCTTGCAACCTTACGCCAGGGACATAAAATGGGAAAGGACTACTTTCCCTTTAATCTACTTTTCATCAATTTATCTATTACAAAGCATTTACATATCCATCCCCACCCACCACTGAAGTTGCAAATACTGTTTGTGGCGATAAAAACATAATCACACTGTAATTCCTTTGCCATAACATTCACATAATGTATTTTAGAAATGGGAAATTCTCTATTATCCTGGCATAGGGGATTCCACCAAAAAAGAAGTGACATTGCCCAAGCAAATCTAAAAATAAGTCGCTTATCTTTAAAAATAACAGCAATCTAGTAATTTAAGTTTAAAATCCAAGAAGTAACAAACCTAATTGAAAAAATAAAACCTGCTTTATTAAAATCAGTTTTATTTTTTTGTCCTAATAGTAATTTTAAACATGTTGTTTCTATACAAAGATATTTGAGAGGCCATAATAAATCAACTACGCGGCCTTCCAAAAACTACAAGCTATTTATTAATCCGACTCTTGCGCATTTTGTTTGATTAACTGCAAATGTACACAAGCCAAGCAAGGCAGGGGAGCAGCAAGGTGAGCCACGGCAGCGGGGTCAGCCCAGGAGCTGCAGGGCTCAGCACAGGGTGTGTGGACAGACCCCTGACTCTGCTCCACAGAGCTGTGACTCTCGAGCTCATCTCCTGTCTCAGTGGGTGCTGGGTGCTGTTCCCCAGCACAGCCACATGGAAAACCCCAGGATGAGTCCCACCAGCGAGATTCAGAGCTGGGGGGCACCTGCAGCAGTAGCTAAGAGGCAGAAACTGTCCCATAGTGACAGGTGATTTCTAGCTGCACGTGTGAGTGTGAATTTATATAAAACATGATGATTAGCATCATACATAATAAGAATCCCTGCAGAAAAAGCCACGTCCATGACTCAGCAAGGGAAGGAACTGCTTCCCTCTGACACCAAATTCAGCTGATGCTGATGGTTTCAGGGAGAAGTGACCTCTCACTGGTGAGAGGTGCAGCAGGCACCAACCCCGGCTTCGGGCGGGTCTGATGCCTGAACATCTCCTGCACCGAAGGGAAAACAGACCAGCACCTTATTTTACTGCTCAGGTTTCCACTTCCCTTCCTCATGCAGCTGCCATGTGGCCCTGGTGCAAAGGGTGGCTTTTTCTTCCCCTGAGACAGCTGGATAAAGCAGGGGGAAAAAAGAGACCTAAGAGACCACTGCAGTCAGCACCTGATTGATCAGGACATACACATGGCCACTACTAACATTATTAATGTAGTAATAATAGCACTTCCTCCAGACAATAAGCTTCTCCCCTTGGCCTCACAAACTCATCCCTGGCTGGGCCACCCCTCCCACCTTCACCCACAGCAAAAACTCCACATTTCAAAGTTCTTGCCCGTTCACATGACAACCACTTCATTAGGACAATAATTTTGAGTCAGGAGTCTGGATGCAGCCACCACATCCCTGCACACATCAAATTAACTAGCAAGATTAAATCTGAACCCAATTACCAGGAAGAGAAGAGGCCATTCCTGTCACCTGCTCCACGCTGGTGTGTCCTCCCGCTCCCAGTGACAATGCCAGCAGCTCTCGTGGCCCTGAGGACACGTGGACCTCAGTGGGACACGATTCCATGGGGGACACCTTGCTGCTCTCTGCTGCATAGCAGGCACACTGCCAGCCAGGCCCATTGGAGCTATGGTAATTATGGATTGCTTCATCCTGCATCTGACTTGAGGGCAACCAAAAAGGGATGTTGAGTCCAGCTGATGAGGAACTCATTCCACCGAGTTCTGCTTGCAGCAGATCTGAGAACTGGTCACTTCAGCTCAGCCAGGGTGAGCTATGGCAATGCAGGGACCATCACCTGCCTCTCCCCAGGGACCAGCAAGTTACACGGGAATGAGGGACAGCAGAGTCCTCAGAGCAGTTTGGTGTGGACTGAAGGATTGCTGCCCAAGGGGCAAACCAGGCTCTGCAGCACAGCCAGTGGCACCCCAGCCCCACAGCTCTGAAACCACCCCAGCACCACAGCTGGCAGCACTGCCACGCTGGGGACACCGGGAGCAGGGAGCCACTGCCCAAATCCAGCCACCAACGTGAATCACACGGCAAGGACAGCCCTGGAAAACACTCCAGCATCTGCTGGGACACAGGAGACACAGCCGACTGCATTTGCATTCACAGCTGGCTGTTTCTCAGGGAATTTCAGATCCAAAATAGAGCACTTCCCATGCTTTGATTCATTCTGGCCTTACATTTAATTTATGTTTATAATCACATCCTTCCAGGATAATAAAAATTTGTACAGCTCCTCAGAAAATACAACAAATCTATATAATCTATTTCAGTAGTTCCATAAGAATCTAAGCCACAGAGAATGGGATTTTTAATTCTCTCTGCTCTGCCACCATCTGAGGTATCAGAGATGACTGTTATACTCTAAATATGAAATTATTTTTTCACACACAACAAAACTAAACCAGTTTAGGAGCTGCCTTCCTTGACTTAATAGAGATCCCTACATATACAGTGCTTAGCAGCACAGAAACACTTCTGATGTGATTAATTTTGGATCGTGACCAATCTCATGCAAACTAAACAAATACACGTGCCTTCATATAGCAAGCAAAAGCTCCAAATTAGTCACTGGTATTAAAAAGAAATAATAAAAACTGCATGACTTTTATTTTAGGAAAGAAGTGGAAAATATCTTTGAGACAAGTTGTTAATCAGTATTTGCTTTAGTATATTGTTAGGCTTGTTCATTTTCAATCGTGCCAACAATAACCATGAGGAAGAAGCCTCTACCAGCCCGAGCTGCACACAGCCTCAGCCAGCAGAGCTTTGGGGGACAAGTCACAAAGGGGCTCCTGGGCTGGGCTGCTCCCTGTGTGTGTGGCACCGGTGCTGCCACTGACACTGTCCCATAGTATTTCCCACATGGAATACTCCATCCTCTACTTGGGCTTTCCTCAAGGTGTCCCCTTTTCCATTAACATAGCAAGCTACCCAAATTAAACACAGTGAAAGCATTTTGGAAAAACCTCAAAAGATTACTATTCTCTTTGTATTTTCCCTCCTACCTCTAAAAGCCATTTTCAAACACCAAGAATGAAAGTTTAAATTCCTGCTCTTACACAAAAAACGTGGGATATTTGGAAAACAGCTTCTGAAATGACTTAAGAAAACCTAGCTTTTATAAAAATGGTGATTAAAGACAGAATGCTCAGAAGTTGTAGGAACCAAACCAAATCCAAAGCAGTAATTTTGGCAGTCATGCAGAAAAGTGAGTGAAAGAAGTTCAAATGCTTGTATTTCTGTTCCACCATTACCTGTATTTAATTAGGAGAATCGAACGGAGCTGTGTCTACTTTTCACAACAAAAATCACATCATTAAAGATTTATTTATTGAATATATTTGCACATAAATACAGGAGCTCAATAAAACAGTGATAAGCAGCAAAGAGATCTGCCCAGAGACTTCCTTCCCAGCAGCCTGCAAAGCTCCAGCACCACAGCAAGTGCTGCACTCCCTTAACTGCTACACATCAAAAAGCTGAAAAATACATAATTATATTATCAGGAATACAGACTCACTACCTTTGATTTTTCACTGCTTGAAAGAAGACTCAAAGTCCACTGAAGTTGTGCCTATATTTGGAGCATGGAATGATTCCCATATAAAATTATAGGTAAAGAGTATCGGAGCTCACTGAAAAGCAGAGGTGGCCACACAAAGTCCAGAATGCTGCCCAGGCACTAATAAACTCTTCATCAACGGCATCAACGTTTTTGTTTGGATTTTATTCCAGGCTTCAGAGGGTCACAGAGGAGAAGAGGAGAGTTCTTTCTCCCCAGAAGGCCGTGCCGTGTTTATCAGCACACGCAGCTGACGGGACCTTCCTTCCCTGGCAGCCAGAGCAGCTCTGAAATCCCAGGGGCAGCCCTTGGGAGCGGCGAGGAAGAGGAAGGGCGGGTGCCCCGCACAGCCCCTCTGCCAGCAGCTCCTTTCTGCGGCCAGTGCAGGGCTCCAGCTCCCGGCCCTGGGCACATCTACACCACAGACACAGCCAACTCCCCGTGCTCCCACAGCCGTTCCCTTCCATCTAAAGGAGAAGCTTATCTCCTGGCGCCGGGTGCTGTCACCGCAGTGCAGATAACGCTGCTGCAGCGCCGGGCTCCGGCAGCCTCGGGAGCGCATCCCGGTCCCCCGGGGCTCCGGGAACCTCGGGAGCGCATCCCGGTCCCCCCGGGGCTCCGGCAGCCTCGGGATCACATCCCGGTTCCACCGGGGCTCCGGCAGCCTCGGGAGCGCATCCCGGTCCCCCGGGGCTCCGGCAGCCTCGGGAGCGCATCCCGGTTCCACCGGGGCTCCGGCAGCCTCGGGAGCGCATCCCGGTCCCTCGGGGACTCCTGCAGCCTCGGGAGCGCATCCCGGTCCCCCGGCAGCCTCGGGAGCGCATTCCGGTCCCCCGGGGCTCCGGCAGCCTCGGGAGCGCATCCCGGTCCCCCGGGGCTCCGGCAGCCTCGGGATCACATCCCGGTCCCCCGGGGCTCCGGCAGCCTCGGGATCACATCCTGGTCCCCCAGCAGCCTCGGGATCACATCCCGGTCCCCCGGGGCTCCGGCAGCCTCGGGATCACATCCCGGTCCCCCGGGGCTCCGGCAGCCTCGGGAGCGCATCCCGGTCCCCCGGGGCTCCGGCAGCCTCGGGAGCGCATCCCGGTCCCCCGGCAGCCTCGGGAGCGCATCCCGGTCCCCCGGGGGCTCCGGCAGCCTCGGGATCACATCCCGGTCCCCCGGGGGCTCCGGCTGCCCGCAGCCCATCCCTGCCCGGCCTCGCACACCACGCTCAGCAGCGCCGGGCCTTGCGGGACTAAGCTGCGCACTTCTGATTGCTCTCCCTTTTTTAGAAGGAAAAAATTCCAATTAACTTCTCTGGAAGCAGGATTGGGCCCAGAGCCCAAAAATGCTCTGGGTTCCCAAGTCCTTACTCACTGCTCGCAGTTGGAGTCGCTGGCGCGGGAGGCAGCAAGGCAGCAGGAATGCTGCGGGAGGCTTTGGGAGCCCGGGGCCCAGCCCTGCTCCTGCTGCCCTGCCCGAGCACAGCCCTGCTCCTCCTGCAGCCCTGCTCCTCCTGCCCTGCTCCTCCTGCAGCCCTGCTCCTCCTGCCCTGCTCCTCCTGCAGCCCTGCTCCTGCAGCCCTGCTCCTCCTGCAGCCCTGCTCCTGCAGCCCTGCTCCTCCTGCAGCCCTGCTCCTGCAGCCCTGCTCCTCCTGCAGCCCTGCTCCTCCTGCAGCCCTGCCCGAGCACAGCCCTGCTCCTCCTGCAGCCCTGCCCGAGCACAGCCCTGCTCCTCCTGCAGCCCTGCTCCTGCAGCCCTGCTCCTCCTGCAGCCCTGCTCCTCCTGCAGCCCTGCTCCTCCTGCAGCCCTGCTCCTCCTGCAGCCCTGCCCGAGCACAGCCCTGCTCCTCCTGCAGCCCTGCTCCTCCTGCAGCCCTGCTCGAGCACAGCCCTGCTCCTCCTGCAGCCCTGCTCCTCCTGCAGCCCTGCTCCTCCTGCAGCCCTGCCCGAGCACAGCCCTGCTCCTGCTGCAGCTCTGCTCCTCCTGCAGCCCTGCTCCTCCTGCAGCCCTGCTCCTCCTGCAGCCCTGCTCCTCCTGCAGCCCTGCTCCTCCTGCAGCCCTGCTCCTCCTGCAGCCCTGCCCGAGCACAGCCCTGCTCCTCCTGCAGCCCTGCTCCTCCTGCAGCCCTGCTCCTCCTGCAGCCCTGCTCCTCCTGCAGCCCTGCTCCTCCTGCCCCTCTCCCGCATCCCCTCTCCCCCAGCCCCTCTCCCGCATCCCCTCTCCCCCAGCCCTGCTCCTGCAGCGAACCGCAGCCATGCAGGGCACGACCTGCCCTCGCCCTCCCGCTGTCCGCACGGGAATGCAGATGCCATCAGCTGTGCAGCCTCTGCAGGCTGACCTGAACCCACAGCCACCCAAGTCAGGACACGCTATTTATAATGCTTTCGACATTTCACTTTTCTCTGCAAATAATACCTGCTCCAAGTTCAAGTCCGAGGCATACTTTGCCTCGCCAGATGATCTGCGACCGTCTCATGACTTATTACATTGTTATCGCTGCTAAGCTGAGCAAACAGGGCTGCTAAGTCTATTAATCTTCTGAAACACGAAGTCTGAAACTGTAGAAACAAAACATCTCACTACAAGATACATAAAATGTGCTATAGAGAGATAAGGGGGGAATTCAGTGCACGCTCCGGTAAGTTTTTTTCTGTGCTGCTGCAAGCAAGACTGACGCACTTTTGCAAGAGCCGACTCTGGATGTAACACCAACAAGTTACATAAGGGAAAAGAAATTCCTTTTACAAGAGCAGCCTGCCCCAGGGCGGACAGCGAGGTCCAGTTCCCGCAGGAAAAGCCGGGCACTCTGCAGGCGCTGGAAGTGCCACCTGTACATTCACAAGGACTGATAAAAGGAGCCCAGCCCAGCCAGGATAACCGTGGCGGGCTGTGCAGGAGCTCTGCTCGAAACACACAAGGACTGGACATATTCCAGCCCATCTAGTACTCATTGCCTTTTATTCTGCGGAAGTTCACTCGCTTCAGCTGCTCGTGTGCACCTTGCATATTTACGTACCAAAATATTTTTCTGAGAAAAGCAGTATTTGGCCTATTTGCCCAAAGCAAAGGTCCCACGAGCACACAGGAGTGATGAATTTGACCACAGTGCTCAGAGCAGGGCAGCTCCAGGAGGTAGTGGGGCTTGGGAAGGACAGGCAGACCCAAGCTGAGCTGGCCCATTCTCCAGGCTGGGCTAATGCTGCTCAGGCACCTGCCCAGTGGGAATTAGAAACTGGCTACACAAAACTCAGGCCCAGCTGCATTCTCCTCAGGCCTGGCTGCCTGACTTTTCCTGTACATTCAAACCAAAATGCAGGATTCTGCACCCTTGTGACAGAAGTGCTGTCTGCCACCTTACACACCGCTGCTGCTCTTACTAATTCGTACCAACAGCAATTTTACCTTCAAAAATTCAAGATTAATCAAGCTGAATTGTGAGGAACTCAAGTTAGATTTTACTGAAGATAGATTATACCTATTGCAAAGTTTTTTTTTCTTCCCAGTTACTTAAAATAGAGATATTTTGGATAAAAATATTCTTCTATAGCAATTACATGCACATAATCTGAAACATGGACTGTTTCACAGGGTAGGAGTTGACAGAAAGTAGATATTTAAAAAAATTAATTGACCCTTTAGGGAAAGCAATTCTTTATCTGATAGATAGTGGGATTTCACCCTGAGGTGAAATCAGCACACATCAAACCCCAAACTCCCCAATGGGCATAGGAAGCCTCGTATCTGTCAGCCTGCCCCAGCTCAGGTGCTGCTGTTGCTCTTCTGTCGCTGCCTCTGAAGCTGTTGAGGAGACTTCAGAGCATCTTCACAACAGCAAATCTTACTGCTGGTTTTGAATGCACAGATCAGGGTAAACCAACATTTGTCACCGGCTTTTTTCTCTGATCACAGCCCTGCCCAGGACATTTCCCTTGCAGACTGCTGAAGGGAGAGTGGGCTCCAGCATCCTCACAGCAAGCACAGCAAGCCTTCACCTCACAACTCAGCACATTAACTGTATTTTCTTATCTTAGGATGAACTGAAGTTTCAGCACAACCACAACACAGTTTTAATAGTCCCTTCTCTTTCCTTGTTAATTGCTGGGAACTCTCTTTGATACTAATGGAATTGCAATTGCACATACTCTCGGCAGAGCAGGCTCCAAATGTAACCAGGGACAGCATTCAAACATATTTACATGTTTATCCTTTTGGTAAATAACTAGGGGGTAGGAGGAAAGAAATGTTGTTTACTTTGCTGCATAACTTGGGAAACTAAATTTACAGTATATAATTGTTAATAAAATTAAATTAAAAAATAATAATCATAGGAAACTGCTCTAATCCTTAAGGCACACAAACAGTGGAGACTACCAGCCATGCAAGGGAGAGGAGAGCCTCTGTGTAGGGCTGGGCACAGCAGGTCACACCAAAGGGCAGGAATTCCCAGGGAAGTGACTGAACTCTGCCAGATCCTCCCTCTCCCTTCCCTCCAGACAAGAGTAGTAGCAGGAATTTGCTGATAAACTCATAGTTGCAAAAATCATCCTTGGCATGAACATAAATCATAACAAATGGGAACAGAACTTTTCCTTGCAGTTTTACCTTAACAAGCTGCCCTTAGCTAACATGCTGTTTACAACATTCCCATCGAAAATATGTCCAAGGAAAACACCTATCAAGCCTTTGAAAGTACCAGAGTTACCACAAGGCCTTTTACAGCCCAACACGTGTGACTGCCTCAGTGTCAGAAAATGATGTCTGCAGATTATCCAGCAGTTCCTGAGCAGTAATCATCCTGAGCAGAAATCATCCACTATTTAGGAATCAAGAGGTGCTGAGGCTCATCCCCCTAATTACAGGCTGTCAATACACTCTGTCAATACCACCTCCCCACTGACACTGAAGCAGCAGAATGAAACAAGTACTCGAAGGAAATAAAACCAGAGAGGGAAGCCTATGATTTAATCTAAGCTGGCCATCAGATCTTCATCTACACCACATGTGTAAGAACCTTCCTGTGGCCACAGAAACCCTCCTGGACAGTGGAACCTCACAAGAGCCTTTACAGCCTGTCTGCTGTGGGAGCCAAACCCCGGCCCTGCGGGGCAGCACCCTGCCAATGGGCAGTGCATGCTCCCATCACAGCTCCAGGACATCACAGTTCTACTCCAGCCTTCCAACACAGCCAAGTCACAGCAGCACCAGACACAGGGATGCAGCAGGGCATGGCTGGGACATCGCACCAAGGGAATGCCATGGAATGGGGCATTCACCTGCCCTCCAGACTGCAGGTGTGCATTTCAGATTCTCCTCAGACACCTACCCAGGGGGGACCAGGCTGGAGGCAGCTGTGGATACACCCGAACTGGCCAGTACCCATACCTGCTTTCAGCCCAGAGCAGAGACACTCCCAACACCTCTGGCTCCTGCAGCGGCACATCCCAGCCTTCCACGTGCAGCAGTCCTGTCACCACTGCACTGAGCACGGGGCTGCCAAGCCTTTCATTTCTTCCTCTTTTACCTACTTTAAATTATCATAACACTGTTCTCTGCCAGTGGGCCTGCCCAGGGTCAGTGTCACATGCAGCCAGCCTGAGGGGAGCCTGCAACTTCTGCTCAGCTCTCACCCCAAACTTCCCCTGCAGCAACAAGTGCCATCGGTTAATTATTCATTATGCAAATCATTTGTCACTTTGGAATGTGTTGTCGTTTCATTAGAAACCTTTCTCCGTAGTGCCAAAAAAAGACATAACCCAGTTAAGTTATTCACCATTACTATTCATTACTCCCATCCTTCTTTCCCGTTACATTCCTTCCCTGAACCTGCTCTCCTGCACTTCATTATCTCTGTCACCCGTGTCCTGCTTCTCCCTTGCTCCGGGGCATACATTCCCCACCTCAAAAAAATGACCAAAAGAAATTATTTCTTTCTAAAAGAAACAGTCACATATTTTTCCAAGACAACCATTTTACACAAACATTCCTGCATTTTTCTCTTCCACTATACCAACATCTCAACAAACGGACTTGTTTGCACCTGCAAGCCCAAGTTCTGGATTCAAGAACTTTCTCTCGAAAGGAAGAAAGCAGTTGTGTTTCCCGCGGGCGGTGCGGTGGGTGCGCTCCGGGCTGTGCCGCCCGCCCCGCCGCGCCTCGGGCTCCGCGCCCGCCTGGCCCCGCGGCCCCGGCCTGTGCGGCCGCCCCCCGCCCGCCGGGGGCCCCGACCCGCGGGGGGAGTCCGGGCTCCCGGCGGGGACACGCGTGGGGAGCGCCGCGCCCCGCTCCCCGTTCCCGGCCCGCAGCAACGCTGCCTCCCTTCCCCGCGGAGCCGCCCCGCCGGGGCCGCCGCCCGCTTCCCCCGCCGGGGCCGGGCCCGGGCCTCGGCGCCGCACTCACCCCGGGCCTGCCGGCGGGGCCCTGCCGGCGCGGCCCGCCCGGCTCAGCGGCTCATGCTGACGGTGCCGCCGGGGCGGAGGCAGCGGCGGCCCGGGCTCCCCGCGCCAGCCCCGGCCCCGCTTCCGCCGCCGCCCCCGCCCCGCCCGGAAGCGCCACCCGGCCCCGGCCCCGCCGCCAGCCCCGGGCCCGCGGGGAGCCGAGCCCGCCCCGGCCCAGCCCGGCCCCGGCCCCGGCCCCGGCCGCGCTCACCTAATCCCGGTGCGGCCTCCGCGCTCCGGGCACCGCGGGAGCGAGGGGAAGGCGCGGAGCGGGGCGGCGGCGCGGCGGGCTGCCCTCCCCCGGGGCCGCCCTCCCTCATCCTCCCCGCGGCGGAGCGGCCGGCGCCTCATGAGTCACCGAGCCCGGGCCCGCACACGTGCCCGGCCCCGCCGCCTCCGGCCGGGGGACGCACGGCAGCGGGGCCTGGGGGCGGGCAGCGCTGCCGCGGCCCGGCCGAGCCCGCAGAGCGCCCGGCGAGGCCGCTCCAGACCCCCCTCAGCCGCTCCTGGGGACGCCATCCTCTAAAGATCTGCTGCCCAAAGCGGGTAGAGGGAGCCTGCTCTCCTCCCGGCTCCCGCTCGTCCTTCCCGGTAGCAAGAGGAGCCGTCGCAGCGCGGGTGGTTTTGTCGGCGAGGCCAGCCCGGAGGCTGGAGGGGCTGCGGGGGCTGCCCGGGGCTCTCCCGGGGCTCTCCCGGGGCTCTCCCGGGGCTCCCCGGCACCCACCGTGAGCAGCTGCTCCGCTCCCCGGCCCTCCCGAGCAGCAGGCCCATCGCAGGCAACAGGTCGGCTCTGTGGCACAGGGCAGTGTCGGTCCTGCCGCGTGGGTGACGCTGACAGCAGAGTGCAGAAAAGGAAACAATAGTCTAGATTAGCCAGAGGTGTATTAGTGTGTCCCCTGCCAGCACACGCAGCCAGAGCCACGAAACCACTATCATGCTAACCACACTTTAGGAAAGACATAAACAAACTGAAAAGAGACAAGGAAAACGACAAGGAATTTATCTCCAGTGTCAAGTAGTGTTAAACATCCTTTAACACAGACACCTAACCAAAGGGTTATGTTTTGTGAGATGAAGTAATAACAAATAATTCCCCATTTGACTTTGGGAGACAAATTTTGTTACCTGGTCTTGAGATCTAACTCCAGCTGCTTCCTTCATGAGGCTTTTTGTTCTATTGCACAGCCTGGAGGGGATATAATTAACTTTGCTTTTCTTGTGCTCTAATCGCCTCTGCAACAGAGCAGGCAGCACTTTGGAAACAGGATGGGCTTAGTGAGCATCCCTCCTCAGAGCTGCCCAGCCTGGGGAGCGCCCAGGTGTGCTGCATGCCCGAGGGAGTGCAGGCACCTCACTGGCAGGCAGGGAGAGCTTTCTGATACCTCTGATGCCTTTTTTCTAGAAACTGGAGACAAGAAACATGTCCTAGAAAGGACAAAGAAACATTCCATTTTCTTTCAGAAAAATGTCGTGTTCTTACACGTGTTCTTGCATTGTGTTTCAATGAAGTTTAATCCAGATCAGAACAAAATCCATGACAACTGGTATCCCGTATATTTTGTATTTACCTGCCTCACCTGGTGCAGTGCAGATGTTCCCTCGGACAATGCAGCCCTGGCTGCAGAGCCCCAGTGGGAGTGAACATTGTACTGGGTCATTTGTGCTCTTCCTGTTCCCGTTCGAGCACAAAGAGCTCCGTGGGCCATTTCCTCCCTGAGAACCGACATCACCGTGCTGGGCATTTTCAAAGCACTTCTTCTGGTCACAAAGTTACTGTACAAACTCCTGCCTGCCCAAACTCTTCTTAAATAATGATGTAGCACAGTGTCTTGGTGCTGGGAGACTGGAGCTGTGTCCTGGGCACAGCGATAGCATTTCTGACTGTATCCCATAAAGTGAATGCATTCCATTCACATCAGTTTATGCAGGTAACAGGGGATCAAACCCTAGGGGACAGATGTCAGGCACAAGCTCTGTCATAACAAAATGTCCAGGCAGGGCAGGGTAAAGAGGAAACAGTAAGGAAATCTCAGATCCAGGGGTCTCCCAGGTCATCATCCAATACCAACAACAGTCACCACCTGGGATTCCAACAGACTAATTGTCTTACAGCAAAGATAAAGAAATGTAAAGAAATGTGTCATTGCACACTCAACATTGTGTGCCACTCAGCCCAGAAGACATAAATCAGTTCTCAAGGACAAAGAGAAACGTTGCGTGCTGAGGAAGTTTTTTGAGAGGTATTTTATGGTTTAAAACAAGTCTCTATGTGCTATTGCACCTGGAGCAAGAAAGAGGAGCTCTCATGGCCGAGTCAGTGCAGCCCTGGTGCTGTTGGGGTGAGAGGCTGACCTGTGAAAACAGTGCCAAGGTGCTGCCCTTCCCCGTGAGCCCGGCAGGCAGCAGGGCCAGTGGTCACCAAATATCTGCAATGCAGCAGTCACAAAATCAACCTACACTCTGATTTTCCTTCCCTCCTTGAGCCTTTACTAAAGGCAGACACATGAGTCACTTCAAACATGGTCTGAATATGACTGCGACCCTGGAGAAGCCGTTTGCTTCCTGATGCCCTTATTTGTTCAACAGTGGTGAAGCTCAAGTTCCCCAAAAAGGTCTGACACAAGCTGCAGTGCTGCCGCCACAGAAGGCCCTGCTGCCTCCCTGCTCTTCCGGAACCCGCTCCCACAGCACGGCACACACAGCCACCGCTTCCCGCCAGCCCAGAAACATGAAAACATTTCTGTTCTAATGATCCCATCTGCATTTCTGAAAATACAACACACAAATTTATCATTTGGCCCTTACATCGTTTTGGCCTCTTATTTTAAAGCCTCCTGCAGCTCCTATGTGATAGTATTTTTGTTGAAAGCAATAAAATAATCTCTCCTACTCTACAAGCAAATAAATGAGCAAAATCCACAGTGCAATTCCCAGCAAATAATTGTGATACACATTATAGCTTTGCACTTTCTTTCCTTGTGTGCAGCTGATGCTGGTGGCTCCCCCAGCCCCTCGGGAGCAGTGCGGGTGCTCAGCCCGGCGGCTGCTGCCTGTGATCCAGGGTGGTGTTTTAGTCACGGAGAGCTGCCGGGACGTTCGCCAGCAGCAGCGGATTTCACGGTAGGAAGCTGAGGGTCGCTCTCAGAGGATTAATGCCATTTTAATCTGCCATGTGCTTAAGGAACAGCCGCCCCCAGCGCGGCAGAGCGGGGCTGAGGAGCGATGCTCCAGGGACGGACACGCAGCTGCCTCCAGGGCTGGCAGGACCTGCGGAGGAGCAGCGCTCGGCCCCCTTGGGGAGTGAACCCAAAGAGCAGCACAGCCATGGCGGGGGTGCCTCACCGGCCCTGTGCCAGAGCACACCGGGTGTTAAACCAGCTCACAGGGCTCTTGGAAGCATGTGAAAACCTCTCTCTCAGCTTCTCCAGCATGGTGAGCACCACGGGTGATGAACAGATAAACTATAGCAAAAGCAGAGGAAAAGAGAAGATGCACGTGGTGGCGCCATGGCAGAGGACCCCAGCACATGCTCAGAGGGTCTGTGGTGGCTCTGACTGCGACTTTTAATGCTCTTCAGAACCACAGAGTTTTGGCACTCGTGCCCTGCGTAAAAACATCTCGCATTTAGTGTTCGTTTCTCTAATAAATTATTCCAGTCCTCACTAAGTCAAGACAGTGAGATGCATATGCGAAAGCAGCACAAGGAAAGGCGACCACGAAACCGTCCAGCTTTGCGAACAACTCACCGTCCATCACCGACGGCCGCACCGTCCTGCTGCTCTCTGCGGGGCAGAGGCTCAGTCCCAGCCGGGGCTGCTGCGGGTGCACCGGGCTCTGGCAGCGCCGCTGGCACCGCCACCGCCTCCCCGGTGCCGCGGGGCCAATTGCAACATGTGGGGCTGCCCAGGGGAAGCGGTGACAGGCCAGGGAGTGACACTTACCAAACCTAGGGGGCCGGGGATCCGAGCGAGCCCTGCGTGCAGCGCTAACCACGGCCACGGCCCGGGCTTTGCATATGTATTTTCTTAAGGAAGCAAAAATGACTTTGTGCTAGCGAAGAAGGCCACGCCAGAGGAAGTGCTTTGCATGGCTTTGCAGCCCAGCTCGCTGACGGGGAGCTCACGTCGGGGAGTTTGGGGCTCAGGGATGGGGACACGCGGTTTGAGGCGCGCCGGTTGCAGCCGTGTCCCTGTGAGCCATTAATCTGCCCGCTGGCAGCTGCCGGGGGAAACGGGCTTGTGCCGCTGACATGGGCCATCGCCCGCCGTGCCTGGAGATGGGGCAAGGCCTGGGGCGGTGGCCCGGGACTCCTTCCTGCTGTGAGCCGCAGATAACGGCAGCGGGGCCAGCACCCTGCCGCCAGCACCCGCAGCGGGGCCGGCCTCGCCAGCCTGCCGCTCTCAGGACAAGTTTTGCTGTTTCTGCTGGGGGTACCACCATCTCCAGGCTTCCAAAGCCAGCAGCGCTTCCGCCCGAAGCTCTGCTGCGCTCAGAGCCAGCTGGAAATGGAAATGTCCCTCGCCTGGCCCAGGGGGAAAAGGCCACGGTGCCCCATCTTCAGCGGCCACGCCGGCTCTGGTAAACCCGTGCAGTGGGTTCACCAAAATCCCGGCAGCATCCACGGTGGGCACGGCCCAGGGCAAGGGCTGTGTGGGCAGTGCTGCACTGGAAGGGCCGTGCAGCTCGGCAGTGCCAGCTGTGCCAGCTGTGCCGGCTGTGCTGGCTGTGCCAGCTGTGCCAGCTGTGCCGGCTGTGCCGGCTGTGCCAGCTGTGCCGGCTGTGCCAGCTGTGCCAGCTGTGCCCCGTGCCAGGAGCGGAGCCGCCCGAGCTCGGGCCGTGCTGCAGGTGCAGCTGGAGGTGCAGCTGGAGGTGCAGCTGAAGGTGCAGCACGCAGCAGAGCAGCCTGGAAGCGCTGCCGAGGGGCGCTGCAGCCAGCACGGCCACACACAGAATTTCCCGTCCTTTCTTTCCACTCCTCCACCGGTGTCCCACTCTGCACTGAGCGCTGCTGGATTCACCATCCCGCCCTACGGGCTACTGCAGGAGCCCAGGGAACAGCTTTCCATGAGCCCCTGAGCCTGGCTCATGGCAGGTACCAGTCAGCCCCAGCCTGGCACAGCCCAGCCTGGCACAGCCCAGCCTGGCACAGCCCAGCCTGGCACAGCCCCAGCCTGGCACAGCACCGGCAGCAGAGCAGGGAGCATCTTTGTGTCTGCACAGCTTCCGTGCTGAGACCACCATAAGAACTGCCCCTGGTGAGAAAGACAAATCCTGAGTCCCAATTTCAATCACTAACAAATAATAAAATCAATTACTGAGAGTAAATGATACATTGATTTGACTTTACTAGGATTTGGAATAGTCACCTGAGAATATCCATTCCTATTACAGACTTTTGTGTGTTTTGGCAGGGATAGGGATACCCTTCCCATCCTGAAGCCTTTTTCCAAGTGGAACACAGGCACCCTGGTCCCTTCTCTGGGCTTTCCAGAGGCTCAGCAGCGTGGTCAGAGTAAAACCCCCAATGAGGGCGAAAGGTACCCAGAAATTTCACCCAGGGAGATACAACGGATAAAATTTCTCATGTGTGTCAGCTGTCTGTGCAGAAACCCATCATCCTCAAGGCCTCCATCAGAAAAGAGGCCTCTGTGGAGAGGGGCCCTGGTCTAGTCTGAAAATCATGTCTGAAATGAGAGATTTTCTCCTTTCTCTTGATACAGCTCTGGCACTGCTGGGCACAGTGTGCTAGCAAACACCCCCGTTTAATGTGGAATGATTAGCCAGGCTATAAACAGAGAGCTGGGCCCATCTGCCTTCCCTGTGGTGTCAGACATGCAGCAGGGGGAGTCTTCATGCTCTGCTGAAGGAGCGAAACTGCTCACTAAGCACTGATCACAGACACACTTGTTGGCACCTTATTGCTCAGGCCATGGTTTGCTTTGTGGTGTTGGTTCTGAATTGAGCTGAAAGGTGTCATCAGCCCCAGGCTGCACAGGGGGAGCAGCAGTGGTGGGACAGGTGACAACAGAGTCCAAAGCCTGATGTTTTTCTTAGGTTGCAATGATTAAAATAATGAGTTCCTTCAGAAAGGCAACAAGGTCAGCCCATCTCATGGTGCTGCTGAAGGGGTTTCTGTTCCAAACATTTCAGTAGCTTTAATTCTTTCCCATTAAAGCTGACAGTGTCTGATCAATCACCCAACTCCATCCTTCTTATTATTTTTCCAAATTTTGGTCACATCTTTGTTTTGAAAAATAATGACTGTAAAAGTTTTCAGGGACAGGAGCATTTTGTTTTGTTTGCAAAGAATGAGGAGCCTCTGGTTAATCTGTAAAAGATTATCTGAATCAGAGGAAGTATGGGAAACATATGGACAATCTCGTCTCTCCCTCATTTGGAGATAAAGCCCTCACTCCTTGTTTTCATCCCAGCATTGGAGATAACAGCTTTGCCTTCCTGCTGGATATGGTGTCAAACAGATCCAGGTTGGAAACAGAGGACTTGTCCTTGATATGGGAACCAGGATCAGGATTCTCATGTTTTTATATTAATCCCCAGTGGAAAATAATAAACTGACCCTTTTGCACCTTCTTGTGTTGTTTAGGTGGATTTAGTATTTTCCATGAGGAATTGTGTAGCCAGGCAGAGCTGTGCCGTGGGCACACTGGCCTGGCTGGCACTGGGCAGGAGTGGGAGCATCCCAGCATCCCTGAGCTTCATCCCATACACAATTGTTTGAGTCCAGCCATAAAGGAGGAGGAGGTTGGCTCAAAAAATAAAACATGTAAGTCCAAAAAGTAAAATTCATATGTAAATGCAAAGTGCACCAGGTAAAACAACAGACACTTACTTGCTTTGTTTGGCATTTTTTCCCTTTCAAAAAGTAGATTCCAAACAAGTGATGTTACTAATGGCATTCCTGCCATATTCTTTGCCTTTTCACTTTTCACTCTTTTTCTTCATTACTAAGTTTATCCAGGTATAAAGTAAAAGATAGTTTCAAGAAGTTTGCAGATTTTCAGGCCTAGGACTTTATTTAATTTTCTTTTTCAATCGTACATGTTATCATCTCAGTGCCTGACAAAGAGCCAGCAAAACTCCCCTCCTTCCCTGAGTTTCCCACCCTCCCTGGGCTTCCAGAGCAATGGCACATTCCTGCCCGCACCAATGCAGCCAAATTAAATATTAACTCCTGGAAATGTTCCTCATTTCTCTCACGTATCCTCTGGGTGAGGCTCCCCTGGCTCTGAAGCTCGCCGGCAGCGCGGTGCCTGTGATGCTCAGGCACATTCCGGGCGCTGCCAGCGGCTCTGCCAGGGGAGAGCGTCCCCACCCCAGGGCAGGGGGCAGGGGGGCTGGACCCACATCTCCCACAGGCAGCATCTCCAAACACCTTGTACAACAGCACTTCAGGCACTTTGAGCCCATCTCCAAACCTGCCATTTCAAATCTGAGCTGCCCGGCTGTGGGGGCTGTGAGGAGCATTGCCTGTCCCCTAAGTGACAGAGACATCAATAGTTCACAGCCACATTTAGAAACAAAGAATTTCTTTGGGGAAAAAAACACAACAAACTACTTATTATTTACTCTCAATATTTAACTCTAAGCATGGCTGCTGCTGAGCAGGAAACGCTGCTCTGGTGAAAGCTGTGGACTTTTACCAAAGTATCCCTTTTGCTTCCAGGGGATTTGTGCACCTGTGACCCAAAACAGCCACGTCTAGAAGTATTCTGCTGCGAAATTGCCAAGGGACACAAGTGGAAGCCCAAGGTGAGTCTGCCTTCACACAGAACACAGCAATTCCAGACCCGGAGATGTTTGTAAAGGACAGCAATAGTGCAGACAGCCTTTCACAGAGCCCCACACTACAGAACCCAGCATCGGAGAGACTGCCACAGACCGCGGGCAGTGACAGGGAGCAGCAGTCCCTTCTTGCCGAGGAAAAGCACTAAAATTACATTTCAAGTCTGGTTTCGTTTCTATGAGACCATGGAGGGTTGTTGTCACTTGGCCCACGCACACACTGAAGTATTACGGTATAAGGAGCGAGGCAGACGTGACTTGGTGACTCCCATATTTTTAGCCAGATAACAAAGGTGCTGCTGCTTTCCATGTTTTAGCACCGGCCCCAGCAGCGCCCAGCTCCAGCCTGACAGCCCTTGACAGCACCCCATGCATACCTGGTGTCACACCCCGGTGTGGCATACCCCGGTGTAAGTGTCACACCCCGGTGTAAGTGTCACACCCCGGTGTAAGTGTCACACCCCTGCCCGCAGTTCTGGCACAGCCGGACCCGTGCCGCTCCCTCCCAGAACGCCAGGCCCGTGTGCCAGGAGGAGGAAAGCGCTGTTCCAGCCCTCCCGAGGGCCAGGGGCAGTGCCAGGGCTGAGCCCTGCCGGGCCGGGCAGCGGGAGCGCGGCAGGAGACACAGCACAGCCAGAGGCTCTGCGGGAGCGCCCCGGCACCTGCCGGGGACACGGAGCCACAAACCTGGAGAGAGTGCCGGGGAACACCGGGGAACACCGGGGAACACCGGGGAACACCGGGGAACGCCGGGGAACCCCGGGGGGAACCCCGGGAAACACCGGGGAACACCGGGAAACACCGGGGAACGCCGGGGAACACCGGGGAACACCGGGAAACACCGGGGAACACCGGGGAACACCGGGGAACACCGGGAAACACCGGGGAACGCCGGGGAACACCGGGGAACACCGGGGAACGCCGGGGAACACCGGGGAACACCGGGGAACACCGGGAAACACCGGGGGGAACACCAGGGAACGCCGGGGGGAACACCGGGGAACACCGGGGGGAACACCGGGGAACGCCGGGGAACACCGGGGAACACCGGGGAACACCGGGAAACACCGGGGGGAACACCAGGGAACGCCGGGGGGAACACCGGGGAACACCGGGGGGAACACCGGGGAACACCGGGAAACACCGGGGAACGCCGGGGGGAACACCGGGGAACGCCGTCCCCAGCCGAGCCTGCTGAGCTGCGGGGACCGGGATGCGGGGACCGGGATGCGGGGACCGGGATGCGGGGATGGGACTGCGGGGACCGGGCTTTGGGCCCCCACCGTGTCCCCGCCGGTCGCTCCCTGTGCCTGGCGCTGCTTCCGACAGCAAAGGACAGTCCCTGCAGCGCCGGAACACGAGGGGTTGGGAACTCTGGTGCCAAGGCACAGCCACCAGCGCTCAGACCAAGCAGCCCCGGCTGGGAGCGGGTCCGGGGCTGCTGTTGCTGGGCCGGGCTGGGGAGCAGCGGCAGGACCTGCCCTGACCCGGCTCAGGCCGGGGCACATCCCGGCTCTGGAGGGGCCCCTGGCTCCAGGGCCGGGCGGTGGATGGGCTCAGGTATCAGGATCAGGGCTGGGAGAGGACGAAGCCATCCCAGCGGGATGCTCAGGGATGCTCAGGGATGCTCAGGGATGCTCAGGGATGCTCAGGTGGTGTGGGACAGCCAAGATCCTGCCTGGGAGAAGGCATTGCCTTTTTGTCACTTTACTGAAGGGATACCTAAGGGTTTCCTCCAGCCTTGCAAACACTCTGATCAATCTATCTTTCTGTCTCTCCAGGAAACCACAGTCCTCAATTTCTTCAGAAGACACTGCTAATTCACACGGCTCTAGTTGAGACCTACTTTCAGACACATCATCTGCTATGAGACACCCTCCAAAGAAGCATTTTGTAGCACATTTTCCCAGCCTGAGGAATTAACCAACGCAGATAAAGTATTTTGGGGAGGGTATTGGGTTCACAGCGTATGAGAGGCCGCATTACTTCACTGGAGCAACTTCTCTGGCTGACAGCCCTCATCTGGAAGCACCAGCCCCATCCTGTCATGCCCAAAACAAAATAATCAGAATAAAACTATTGGAAGATGACAAGAGTGCTGTTTCTGTCTTGCTCTCATCAAGGCCACAGTTTCAGGGATTTCTTCTGTAATCACACATTGCTCAAGAGCTGCAGACAGGATGAAGGACCCTGTGCTCGTTCACCAAAGCACAGTGACAAGCACAGACCCCACAGACAGACAGGGGACAGACAGAACAGACCACCCACTTCACCCTGACACCGAGCCAGAACTTCCATGATCTGCTTTTCTATGACACAGCTGCTCCTGAACGTCCACCCTGTTTGTCAGTGTCTGTGCTCCTGGCCCCGCTGCACTGGGACACAGCCCTTCCCCAGGGACAGAAACCCAGAGCAGAGCTTGCCCGGTCCAGAGAAGCTGTGCAGTGGGCACACTGGGATGGGTGACATCCCCAGAGCTGGGGTTAATGATCAGCTCATTCTGTAAACACCAGTGGATTCTCTAGATCAGTGTTTAAAGTTGTACTCTTTCTAATCAAGTAGTGACTATAGCTACATGTCATAAAAATCAGATTGCACCTAACTAATCATTAGGTCATGTTTTAATTGGGTTTTCTAGTGAAAAAGGCATCCTTTGTCGCTTGTGCTATTGAAGGGGATATAAAGAAAAATATAACAGATACTATTACAGAAAGAGAGAAAAATAAATAAGAAGCAGCACATCCAGACAGTGAGTCCATTCCATGGATTTACAGTCTGCATGTTACAGGCATGAAGCAGAAACCTGCTTTAAAATAAGATTTAAGGAGCCCATGGAATCAAAATCCAGCCTGGCATGCTAAGGAATACTGTTGGAGAAACTTACATTGAATGCTATCAGCACAACAGGCTGAGTCACTGCCATGATGGGCAGCAGCTTTAAGAAAAACTGATCTCTCTGATAGATTCAATATAGGAATAAAGTAACTAAGAGGAACCATTAAACTCTGTTTATTTTTATCTTTAATTGTGTAAAGCAGTACTTTAATTGTGTAAAATTAAATAGAATAGTCTGAAAAGCATTTCAGGAAGAAAGCAGGGTTTTTCTTCCTCACACTGGCAGCAGGTCTGGAAAAGCTGCTTTCATAAATATAGCAAAAGTCACACCAAACCCCTTGGAACCTTGTATGTCACAGTAAGCAGAGGAACTGTTAATGAGAACAGGATAATTGTAACTAAACATTAATTCCTCTCTATTTATTTTGGTACAAGGTCAATTCTGATGTTATTTCTTCCCATGCCAAGTTATACCAAACACTGCCCAAAGGTGTTGCAGGCAGGAGAAAACAAAAACTGAATTAATCTCAGATGGGAACAGGAAAAGTCATTTTGGGATCCTTTGAGGTTAGTATTGCAATCCTTCTAGGAAATAACAGAAATCAAAGCAGAGGAGAGAGCATCTGCTCATCACCTCCAGCTCCATGCACAGGATGAGGATGAAGGACGTTCACTGCTCCTGTGGGAAGGCAGGGATGAGGCTGGGACAGGCACTTGGGGCCACAGCACTCCTGAAACACAGCCAAACCCTGAATTCAAAGGGATTTTATGGAAATCAAGCCATCTAAAGCATCCTGTGACACTTCTCTACATGAAGCAAAATGAGCAGCATGAAGTGCCACCATTTTGTAATGATTGCCCTGAAATGCACAAAAACTAATTAAAAGGAAATAAGAAGAAACAGCCTGAAAGACAAATGGGCACTAAAAATAATTTGCTCCCAGATCAGAGAAAGCTTATTTCTCTGTGACAGTACTATAGACACAAACCTCAGAGAAGCAGGCATTTCTGAGGGTGGTCGATAGCTAAAGCATTCCCTGCAAAAATATTGGGAATATCCCCATAGACCATAAAGAAAAATAAGCATTAGGATGATAAAGTACTTCCTCTCCTGTCAAAAATATATTGCTAGATATAAAATCATGGCAATTGAACCTCTTACACGAGGTTTTTAAATTCGGGCCTCTGTAGAAATGTGCTCTAACAGGATGATGATTGTTTTCCCTGGCTGCTGCTCACCCTGGAGAGCCCCCAGCCATTGTGCTGTTGCAGGAGGAGGATTTCCGCTAGTAAACCTGCCAGGGGAACACGAGCAGGCGTCCCAGGAGCTGCATTTCTTTAGGAGAATGGAAAACCCCTCAAGTGCCAGGAGCTGTAAGGAGATGTGAGCCCAGGGCCCCCCAGGTAACGTCATGCTTGTTTTGAGAGACTCCACAGGCTGATCAGGGGAGAGGAGACTCTGGGACTGTTTAAAGGGAAAAAGAGAAAGTCCAAAGTACTTTTAAAAGTACCATCCAAGGATGGAGGCTGCTGCTGGAAGGGTTCCCACATCCCAAGCCGTTTGCCAGCCCAGCTGAGACAGAAGTGCTGGGTATCCCTGCAGAGCCCGGGGGCAGCTCCAGGCTGCCTTGGCTCACAGCTGCTCTTCGTACTTCCATTTGCAGGGGATATTTCTGAGTGCTTTCACTTGTCACCCAGCTCTAAGGATTAGTTTTTTGCACCCTGCCTCTGTTACTACAGCTGCAGAAGCCACGGGCCGTGCTTCCACGAGCCACACTTCACCTCCTGCCTTAGCACAGAGCAGCTCACCCTCAGGCTGCTGCACGAGCACTGAACACACATTTCCCGTGCTAGATAACCCAAACTGGGTCACTGAACTCCTCTGCAGGAACTGCTGATTGCATCTGTCCCACCACACTCACACAGCCTGTCTCTCCAGCAGATTCACCCCCCTGCCCCAAGCAGTGCCACAGCCAGCAGCGCTTTTTTCTGCTGTAACTTATTTACTTATAAAAGAGACCATTCTTAGCTGTTCAGCTGGCTCCTTCCTTGTGCACCTGTGGCAGCCCAGGAGCAGCCCAGGAGCAGCCAGGAGCAGCCCAGGAGCAGCCAGGAGCAGCCCAGGAGCAGCCCAGGAGCAGCCCAGGAGCAGCCAGAAGCAGCCAGGAGCAGCCAGGAGCAGCCAGGAGCAGCCCAGGAGCAGCCAGGAGCAGCCCAGGAGCAGCCCAGGAGCAGCCAGGAGCAGCCAGGAGCAGCCCAGGAGCAGCCCAGGAGCAGCCCAGGAGCCTTGTGCAGGCAGGGGAGCAGCCCAGGAGCAGCCCAGGAGCAGCCCAGGAGCAGCCCAGGAGCAGCCAGGAGCAGCCAGGAGCAGCCCAGGAGCAGCCCAGGAGCAGCCCAGGAGCAGCCCAGGAGCAGCCAGGAGCAGCCCAGGAGCCTTGTGCAGGCAGGGGAGCAGCCCAGGAGCAGCCAGGAGCAGCCAGGAGCAGCCCAGGAGCAGCCAGGAGCAGCCCAGGAGCAGCCAGGAGCAGCCAGGAGCAGCCCAGGAGCAGCCAGGAGCAGCCAGGAGCAGCCCAGGAGCAGCTCAGGAGCAGCCCAGGAGCAGCCAGGAGCAGCCCAGGAGCCTCGTGCAGGCAGGGGAGCAGCACCAGGGCTCCTGTCCCACCCTCTGGAGCCCCATCCTGCTGGAGCTGCTGGGGCAGCTGGGATCCAGACCCTGCTCTGTCACCACTGCCCGCTGCTCCAGCCCCTCACCTGGCCAGGGGACACTCCCCAGGCCCTGCCCAGCGCTGCATCACCTGCTGGGTGCCCCAGCAGCTCCTCCACGATTTCCCCCAGGCTCTTTTGAAAGCTGGGCTGTGCCAGGCTCAGTCCCCACCTTTCCCATCAGAAGGAAAGAATCGGGCCAACAGCAAGTGGGCCGTGTCTGTCCCTGAACAGCATTTACCAAACAGAGCAGGTCTCTGGGAAGGAAAAAGAATTCCTAAGACCAAGCCTTGGAGCAACCAAGAGCACAGGATTTATTTCAAAAGGCAGCAGGCAAGCTGCTGGATTGCTTTGTTTTTCAAATAATTTAATTATTTCATCTGGACGGTTTTTTTGTGAGCCCTTCCATCCTGTGACTCTTATGTAGCTGTGTCAGGAAGTGAGGCAAGAGTGCAAGAATGAGCAGAGCAGCGGTTAAAGGTTCCACTTCACTTTTGTGGGTCAAAAGCTCGATAAGGCACAGAAAACTGAAAGGAAGATGAGTCTTGCAGGCACCTTGCCCTGCCACCAGCTCCCTGCAGCGCTCTGCCCCAGGTGTTTGTGTGCTCAGGTCAGCCCCCGATGCTGCTGATCCAAAAGCTGCTTTGAATGAGCAGGTGGAGCTGTGGGTGTTTCCACGAGTGCTGCACACCTCGGGCTGGGGTGAGCACACCTCCCCAGCCAAAGGAGAGCGCTGGGCTGCTGTACACAGTGCCCCGAGGTAAAGCTCCTCCTGGGCTCCAGGAAGAATATTTTTAGCTTAAATATTTTTAGAAAGTGAAAACCGAATTGAAACCAAGCAGAAGTCAGCTGGATTTGTATCTTCATTGGTGCCAGCAGGAGCAGCCGGCTCTGAGCTGCCCGAGTGGCCGGGGCTGGCCGGGCAGGCAGGCTCACACAGCCCCAGGACAGCCTGGCTGGGCAGTTCGCTGCTCTGCACACATGTCCCCATAAACCATGACTAAAATAAAGCAGAGCAGGAGCTGCTGTGGCACTGAGCGCTGCAGAGAGCTGGGGCCAAGGAGCAGAGGCACCTGAGCCCAGGGCTGCGCTGCCCGGGCAGTGCTGGGGCAAAAGGCCATGGGAGCAAAGGCAAACCCGGGAAATCCCCTCTAAATGTCAGGAAAAACATTGCAGGACGTTTTACACATTCCAAGCTGCAGAGGACCTGAGGTTTGGTTGGGTTTGGAATGAATAAGAGACAGACCCAAATGTTTTCTCAGGGGTGTGGAGCTGGCTGTGAATCCCCTCCAAAGCCAGGTTCCTGCAGCTCACACCTGAGGAGGAGCCCGAGTGCAGCCCAAGGTCCTGGGCAAGTGCCAGCAGGGCTGGGAGCGCTCAGCCAGGCAGGGCCAAGGGCAGCCCCTCGCCCTCCCCTCACTGCTCTTCCCAGGAACAGCTATTTTTAGGTCACTTACCGCCACTAAAACATACTCGGGCTGTTTGCAGGCTGACTCACAGCTGAATTCCTGTTCTGGAGGCATTTTCAGTCCACACCCAAAATAAGGGAAGACAAAACAAAATGAAACCAAAAAAAACCCCCCATCTGAATCAGAACCAAAGCCCGTGTCCAGCTGTGCTGATGCCGGTGCCTGCAGCCCAAGTGTGGCTCTGCCTGGGAGAACCTGCACCCACAACCCACTGCCCATCACCTGTACCCACACCTTCACCCACTGCCCATCACCTGTACCCACACCTGTACCCACAACCCACTGCCCATCACCTGTACCCACACCTGCACCCACAACCCACTGCCCATCACCTGTACCCACACCTGCACCCACAACCCACTGCCCATCACCTGTACCCACACCTTCACCCACTGCCCATCACCTGTACCCACACCTGCACCCACTGCCCATCACCTGTACCCACACCTTCACCCACTGCCCATCACCTGTACCCACACCTGCACCCACTGCCCATCACCTGTACCCACACCTTCACCCACTGCCCATCACCTGTACCCACACCTGTACCCACTGCCCATCACCTGTACCCACACCTGCACCCACACCTGCACCCACAACCCACTGCCCATCACCTGTACCAACACCTTCACCCACTGCCCATCACCTGTACCCACACCTTCACCCACTGCCCATCATCTGTACCCACACCTTCACCCACTGCCCATCACCTGCACCCACAACCCACTGCCCATCACCTGCACCCACAACCCACTGCCCATCACCTGTACCCACACCTTCACCCACTGCCCATCACCTGTACCCACACCTGCACCCACAACCCACTGCCCATCACCTGTACCAACACCTTCACCCACTGCCCATCACCTGTACCCACACCTGTACCCACTGCCCATCACCTGTACCCACACCTTCACCCAATGCCCATCACCTGTACCCACACCTTCACCCACTGCCCATCACCTGCACCCACAACCCACTGCCCATCACCTGTACCCACACCTTCACCCACTGCCCATCACCTGTACCCACACCTGCACCCACAACCCACTGCCCATCACCTGTACCAACACCTTCACCCACTGCCCATCACCTGTACCCACACCTTCACCCACTGCCCATCACCTGTACCCACACCTGCACCCACTGCCCATCACCTGTACCCACACCTGCACCCACAACCCACTGCCCATCACCTGTACCCACACCTGCACCCACAACCCACTGCCCATCACCTGTACCCACACCTGCACCCACAACCCACTGCCCATCACCTGTACCCACACCTTCACCCACTGCCCATCACCTGTACCCACACCTTCACCCACTGCCCATCACCTGTACCCACACCTGCACCCACAACCCACTGCCCATCACCTGTACCCACACCTGCACCCACTGCCCATCACCTGTACCCACACCTTCACCCACTGCCCATCACCTGTACCCACACCTTCACCCACTGCCCATCACCTGTACCCACAACCCACTGCCCATCACCTGTACCCACAACCCACTGCCCATCACCTGTACCCACACCTTCACCCACTGCCCATCACCTGTACCCACACCTGTACCCACTGCCCATCACCTGTACCCACACCTGTACCCACTGCCCATCACCTGTACCCACACCTTCACCCACTGCCCATCACCTGTACCCACACCTTCACCCACTGCCCATCACCTGTACCCACACCTGTACCCACTGCCCATCACCTGTACCCACACCTTCACCCACTGTCCATCACCTGTACCCACACCTGCACCCACTGCCCATCACCTGTACCCACACCTGCACCCAAAACCCACTGCCCATCACCTGTACCCACACCTTCACCCACTGCCCATCACCTGTACCCACACCTTCACCCACTTTAGCCCTGCTTAGCCCAGCTCAGGTGAACCAGGTAATGCTTTGGTGCTTTATTAAGTTAGATTTTTCCATGTACTACTCAGGAGTAGAAGAATTAAAGAGTATGCGAAGCTTGAACATAATGGCTTTTATTCTATCACATTTTTCATTGCAAGGCCTCAGTAAACTGTGCCATGATCAGAAGTTTCTCTCATTAGTTTAGGGAAATGGAAGTCATGGAGACTTTAGAGATTGCCACTAAATCAAAAGTACAAACCAGGGCTGTCTCAGAAGGGGGAAGGACCAGAGCCCAGCAGTCTCTGAAGCCCTCTGAGGTGCCCGGGCGCTGTCTGGAGCTGCCCAGCTGAGGAGAACCTGCCGTGACCACTGCAGGTCACAGGTGACCAGGCAGGTGCTGGGGCAAAACCAGCATCACTGTGAGGAAACCAGGTGGCAGAAGGTTGGGAGCTCTGCTCAGCACTGGGATCCCAGGACACAGGACCAGCTCTGCCTTTGCACCTTTCTGATGATGGATCTGGGGTATACATTGACAGAAAGAGGATGCATTTGAGGCTGATGAGTGCCCGTGGGTAAAGCCATGCCAGTGTGTGCTCAGGCAGGAGCCCTCAGTGACTCCGTCACTTGGAAGGAGCAGATGACCCTGCTCACCTCAGTGGACACAGCAAAATGAATAACTGAGCATATTAATCCATAAAAACTGTCACTGCACATCGTTTACAGAGAGAAATCATCTCCTGGCCATGGGATGGCTCCTGCTGTACAGACACCTCTCGGAGAGGGCAGTGGCTCCCGGTGTGCCCGTGGCTGCAGCCCTGCCTCGGGGCCTGGGCTCCTTGGGCAGGATGAGGACAAGGACCCCAGCAAGACCAGGGCAGTGACACCTGGCTGCTGCTGGGCTGGCAGTGCCTCCTCTTCCAGCAAACCCAGCCTCGAGGAGGAAATCTGAACTGACAAAGCACCTTGAGCTTCTGTACAGCGGTTTCTGGGCTAAAACCCCCAAAAGTAGTGAAGTTTCTTCTGCATTTCTGTGAAGAGCACAAAGTCATCTCCCTGGTGGGCACAGAAGTGCTGCTGCTGTGCGGGGCTGGGACCCAGACCTGCCTTGATAACACTGTGACAGGGCTGTGTCCAGCCACTGCACCATGTGACACAGACCAAGGCAGATGTTGGGGTTTCGTGGATACTCCAGAGGTCAGCAAACAAAGTAAAACAACACAGAGGAGACATTTTCTAGTTTTTTAAGTGGTTTATTATCTGGGAGCTGGTGCCTCCAGCACGGTGAAGCACATTGCAGGTGACTGACACATCAGAGAGCAGAAGCCAGGGTGAGCTGGGTGATCCCTGGAGCAGTGAGTCCCTGGCAGGGCTGGGGCCCCTCGGTGCCTGCAGCAGCACAGGCAGGGGAGGGGGCTGCCCACACCCTGCCCACCTTCCCTCCCAGCAGCCCTGGCCAGCCCGAGCTCACAGGAGCTCATTACCCCATCGATCTTTCCCCTGTCTCTTTGAAGTCAGGTCAGTCCATTGGAGAGTAACTTGTGCTGCTGATCGATCCTGCAGGGATCAGGCAGGGACTGGCTCCTCATTAGCTCCTGGTTCATTAGTAGAACTTGCTAATGAAGTTTGAAGGAAGTTCTGCTTCAGGCTGTGGATGCCACGGGCACTTTTGGACAGTTACACTGGAGACAGGTAACTCCATCCCGCACGAGAGGCTGTGTGAGTGCCGTGGCAGCGTGCCTGGTGACGCAGGAAGGCGCGCTGTGTCCCAGCCCAAGCCCACGTTATGGCTCACGGAGCAGCTGTCTGAGAGCAGTGTGTTCTCCCTCCAGGAGCTGACTTGATGCTCTTTTGATGGCCGTGTTACCTGGCTGTGGGGTGTCCCAGTCAGAGAGCACGGTCCTGCTGTCCTGCTCCAGCAGAGCATTCCCCCCCTGGCTTGCTGCAGGCAGCTCAGCAGAAATCTCCCATACAATAAGGTAACAGCTGCATTTAGAGGAACACAATCAGCTCACACCTATTCTATTGCATAAATAAAGTTATCTAAAGAAAATCACATTGTTGAATGCTCTCCCTAAGAGAGTTTCCTCCCAGACCTCTCCCACTGCAAGGGGTCTCCTTACTCCTTCACTTCCCAGTGGTTGTCAGCCTGCCCAAGAGCTGTCTTGTTTTGGCCATCAGCATCTCCCTGAACTGGTCACCCATTAGGAAATAAAAAACAGGATTAATGGCACTATTCAGAAAGGCAAAGGGTCTGGTGATGATGTAAATGGTGCTGATGATTCCCTGCGTGCACTCAGAGACGTTCAAGGCCGGAATTCGGGACGCGAGCCGGACGTTGCGCATGACGTGGTAGGGAGTGAAGAGCAGGGAGAAGATGACCATGGTGAGGATCACCAGGGTAAGGGGCTTCTCCAGGGGCAGGGCAGAGCTGATTTGCTCGCTCCTGTTTTTAAGAAAACGAACCATCTTCACGTAGAAGCAGCACATGGTCAGGAGGGGAATGAGGAAGCCGAAGACAGTCAGGAACATGCTATAGATGAGGTTTCTCACGGGGTCTCCGGAGCTTGCGTAATCGAGACATTTGTAATTGCTGCTGGGAGTTGGAGGCTCCAGGAAATGCACCAGTGGCAGCAGCTCCAGGATCACCCCAATCCATATGGCAATGGACACCATGAGAGCTGTTCTCCTCTTCTGCAGGGTGTGGTCCCTGAAGGGGTGCTTGATGAGCATGTAGCGGTCAGCGCTGATAGCGGTGAGGAAGAGGATGCTGCTGTACAGGTTGGCGTGCAGCAGGAACCTGTTGCTGTGGCACAGCACGCCCTCCTTTGCCCACTGATGTTGGGAGTAGCTGTTCACCAGTATTGGCAGAGTGCACAGAAATAACAAATCTGATATGGATAAATTGAACAGGTAGATGTTGCCGCTTTTCCATTTTTTCAGGCAGAAAATGTAGCCAAACACCACAATGGTGTTTCCAATGGCACCTAAAATGAACTCAAGGGTGTACATGGTGGAGAGATAATATTTTTCTAGTACTCTGTTTGTCAGAAAACACTCACTGGTCTCATTCATAGCCTGGAAAATCAAAAGGAAAAGAATAAACACCAAACCCAAGTAAAAGGCCATTGCACAGTTACTGTTATATCATTGCTGTAATCAGTGAATGCTATTTCCTTCCAGCCTACAGGGTAAGTGGATATGTGACCTCAAACAATGTCTCTCACACACGGGATCGGTACTTGCAGACACTGAGCAGGTAGAGAGCAAGATGAAACCTGCACAGCGAAGAGCTGTGTGGGGAAGTGGGAGCATCACCTGGATGAAGGTGGCAGTCACAACGTGCTTGGCCAAAGCCAGGGCAGTTCCAGGGGCCAGGAAAGTGAAACCAGCCCGCGGGTGCCCTGTCAGCGCCTCGTGGAGTCATCTGCCGGTTACCCAAGGCCAGTCCCGTGTTCCTCCCTCGTCACCGAGGCAGAGGTTTGCTGACAAGGCTGGTGAGGGATGAACCCTGCTCAGAACTCATCGGGGAGCCAGGAGAGATGTGTTTGTTAAATTAACCCAGCCCTTAACCGAGCACTTTGTGTGCTGGTAACACTGCACGGAGCATGGAGCCCGTCTGTGCGTTCTGCCAAAGCGCTCTTCGAAGCTGCAGAGCTTGCTTTCTCTCTAAAGGTTCAAGAAATGCTTTCAGGGAAGGAAATAGAGCAGGATCTCAAATGTTTACTCCTCTCCCTCCTCAGCAAAGCCACCTGCCCCTGCCACAGGACACAGACAGCCTTTGGTGAGAGCCTTGGATACAGGGTCAGCAAACAATTGGACAGCAGAGAAAACCAAATGCCAGAAACTGGGATATAGACCAAAACCAAACTCAGGCTGAGGTTAAGCATTTCCAAAGGTGTTTCAGTGTCAAGAACTTGTTCACAGGTCTCTGCCCTCAAAGCACTGTATTTCATTCCGAAGGGAGATCATGAGGCAGAACAAAGACTTCATAAAGCTATTTCCATCAAGTCTCTGTACGAACTCTGTGCCCCCAGGAGACAGAAATGCTACAGAGAGCACTCGCTCTGCTCAGACCCCACCTGCTGCACCTGCCGAGCCCTGTCTGCTCTTGAGGAGAAACCCAACACCTTAGAGAGAGGCTAAATCTGGAAAGCACATCATGGACATTAGCACTTTAAACAGCAATAATAATTTAAAGCTTGGAGTGGACAGATACATTAATTTAGCAAGTTGTTAGGAAAAGGCTGCCGGATCACTGTTAAGGTGGGAAGGTAAAGCAGTTAGAAGCACACTCAGAAATGGGCTTGGCAGAGGAACAGAAGAGGCTGCCCAGCACTGGAGCCCTTACCATGGCCAGGGCTGGTGCTGCAGTCCCGGCAGAGCTGCGGGATCCCGGCGGTTTGCGCGCCCGGCTCGCTCATGAACGGGGCCAGGCGAAGGCGGGATCTGTTTGCTGAGCTGTCGAGATGCAAACAACACTTCCCCTTCACAGGAAGCCGCTGGGAAACCAGCTGGGAGGGAGAAGGCACCCACTGCTCCCACCCCATGCCCTGAGAGAGCCGGGGCCTGCGGGAGGGCACAGGTGGGAAGAGGAGCCTTGGTTCTCAGGCAGCAGCGCATCTCCGCTCCAAAGCTCGCTGCTCTGCCCAGCATTGCTACAGCAGTTATCGGCAAAGATAAAAATACAATTAATGCTGCTAATGCAGAATGACCAAACCCCACAGAGACTTATTCCACCCCCTCTGCCATGGGCAGGGACACCTTCCTCTAGACCTCATTCAACCTGCCCTTCAACATCCTCGGGTATGGGGCAGCCACAGCTTCTCTACCTTCCTCCCCCCTCCCCTTTATTGTGATGTACTTCACAGTTAGCAAATATTAACCCTATTAATACATATAAAAAGCTATTGCAGCTTTTCTCTGGGGGACAAGGCAAATAAATCAGCTCATATTTAGGCATTACAGAAGCTGATTTAAAATTTCCCCCATGGCTAATAACCAACACTGGCTTCTCATTTACCAGCTTTTAAATATCTTGTTCATTCAGGCAGCTGCTGTTGCATTGAAGGATAAAATAGGGCTGAACAAATGGAGCATTTCTTCCTTCCTGCTGCAGTAACTCCTCAGAAAACTGGTGAGGGAGCAAGAACTGCTCCTTAATGCCATTTCAGTAGGTTTAGATTGGCTCCTGCTTTACAGCTCTGTGACTATAGCATCAGTTGATTGTACCTCTCAACAGTTTTCTAACCCTTAGTTATTTTGAGGCTGTCCCAGTCACACACGCTGGTACCTGTAACTCCATTGCCTTTCAGCAGCCCTGTCGGTGAGAATCCCCTGAGCTGGGGGTCTCAGCAGCAGGCTCTGTGGCTCTGGAGCACCTGGCACTCCACTCCAGGCAGCTGCTGGCAGGGCAGGCTGGGTCCTGCTGGGGGGCTCCAGCCAGGGTCAGCGTGAGGAACCAGAAGGAAGCGGGAGGGGGAACTGCGAGGGCAGCGCTGGGACCCTCCCCGAGCCCTTCCCGGGAGCAAGGACCTGGCTGAGCACACAGCACACCAAGAACAGCTCGACCAACGCCTCCAGAAACACCAGGAACACAAGGGCACTGGCAGGTCCCAGGGTCTGGGGTTTTGAGGGTGGTTTCTTGGGGATTTTTTGGTTTTTTTAACCAGTGTAGTACTTCAACAAAACATTAAGGGTTTTTCAGAAATGGGTAATGGGGAAGCCCGGATTGCTGGGGATACTTCGAGGATGCCTCATTTCCTCCTTGACTCACTTGCAAGCAGGAACCCCATTCTCTTCATGCACCTACCAGTGCACCCTGTGCTAGGAGAGTCTGATCAGTCTCCCTGTGCTTGGGCACCGTTGGAGGGTTTGATCTCTGCACCCAGAGCTGGCTCCAAACAGGGTCGTGAGCCTGAGCTTTGTCCTTGGCTGTCAACCACCAAATCCAATTCTCCCTTCAAGGGAAGGCTTTTGGAGGAGTACCAAAGCCTTCCCTTGTGGTGGTTTGTCTTGTTTTCTGGTGTGGATAAATGGGTTGTTTACTGCAGCTCCAGCCTCTCCTGCCAGCAACATCAATAGTGCAGCTTTCACTGTCTCATTTTGTGCCTCACCACGCACTTCCAATCCCAAAAGTCTATTTTAAGAACCTAAACAAAAACATACAGCCCAATCAATCATGAGTCCATATTTAGGTGCTGGTGCTTAGAAGCCATTTACTTCTGGTTCCAAGAGAGTCCTATAAAAACACACAACGGAAGGTTGGCAATTTCTGGCTGGCATTGTTGCTTAGAGCATAATTTTTTCTTCTGCCTCACAGACAGACATTCAGTGTCCCTGACACAGCTGATGCCTGAGGAAACACGATATTGGTGGCAGCGTGGGCAGGGAGGATGGCCCAGGTTTGCTCCAGCTGGGCTGGCACAGCACCTCCAGCATCCCTGGAGCGAGGCAAAGCCACCTGACCCCAACACTTCAGCCCAGTGCTGCTCTATCAGCAACATCCCAGAGCTGCAGGGCAGGAGAAAAGCCAAAGCCAGCCTGGGTCACAGCAGGGCAACCTGCTGAGGGATGTGAAGTGTGCACGGCCCCTCCAAATCAAAAACAACCATCCTGCCCAAGCAGTCTCTTGAGCAAGGCTGTCCTCCTGGAAACCCCAGCTGAGCTCGTTCCATTAGCATTCACAACCCAGAGATGTCCATCCCAGGGAACATTCTTGTGGACCCTAAAACTGTATAGAAAACCAGACCAAAGGAGTTACTGAGCAAAACCCCAAAGCCCAACTTCCTCAGGAACACTAAGAGGCTGTTAATTAATTCCAAATGTGAGGGGAATAAAACTGCAGCACAACTGCCTCTGCCAGCAGACTGGAGCGCTGGGATGTGCTGGCAGAGCTGCAGGGAGACGCGAGGAGTAATTCCCAAACACTCTGGGATTGAGCAGGGAGCCCAGATGTGCATCCAGAGGGTGTGCAAAGGTGCAAAGAGAGAACTACAGAAGCAGTGCTGCCTCCCTCCCGACAGCCCCTGCCGGCAGTGGGAGCAGAGCTGACACCTGGGGCTTCAGCACACCTGCCCTGTCCATGAACAGGACACTGAGCGACAAAACACACTGCACTGGAATCAAAACCAGCTTTAATGCTTATATTCAGCTGAGTAAAGATGGAAAACAGCAATCATCCCGTATGCATTCCATCTGAACAGGCTGCTCAGGAAAAATAACCCAGAATTATTGAAGATTCAGTACCTTTTATGCAAAAGAAAAGCAGAGAACATGAAGTACCTGCTCAGTGTTTGATTTGCTTAAACCAACAGCCAACCCCTGCATTCATGCTTCAGTCAAAAATTTTAGGGTTTCTATTTAACACACAGAATATTTACACAGAGGTTATTTGCTCCACACAGCCCGCTGAACCATGTTTCTTTTTCAAGCCTATAAAGCTACTAAGCTAATTCTAGATTTTAAGGAAACATGTGTAAAATCTGATGAACAATTTTAAGGACAATAGAACACCTAGTACATGACTTAACAGGTAAGTGGAGCACAGACCATGCAGCAGTGTTATCATAAGGCTGGGACCTTCACAGCTTCCTTTTTCCAGTGAATATCCAGTGCTGGTTTGCTCCACTATTTCCTGCTAGTTCAAGGATTAAAGAAAGGAAGTAGGAAAAAGAGATGTGCTTTAAAAAAACCCACAACACAACAAAAAAACCCAAATAAACAAACCCCAAAACAAACAAACAAAGCCTAAAACACTTGCACAATTTTTCAGCCATCCCACAGGGTTTCCAAGTGTTTCCCTCAAGCTGTGCAGGGCAGGAACAGCAGCCCCAGCCCAGCCTGGATGGGCAGGTCCCTGCAGCTGTCCCAAGCCTCCTGCAGCCTCCTGGTGCTTCTGTTCACCCCATCACCCCCAGCAGCAGCAGGGCCCTGCTGCCACATCCCTCAGAGCCAAAGGGGACACAGGACAGCAGCCAGCCCGCGCGTCCCGTGTCCCACAGCGACCCGGCCCTTTGGCACACGCCGGTCTGAGGCTGCTGTGACAGGAAGAAAAAGCAGCAACAGAGACAAAACACCAAATCCCGGAGGCTGAGGGTCAGAAGAGGAGCCCCAGGGCAGTGCTGGCAGTCTGGGGTTTGAGGTTCAGAGGACGGCACGGGAGAACGCGTGGGTTAGGATCAGGCTGATTTCCTGCCAGAGAAGGTGGGACACGCTCCAGCCCCTACACAGCGGGAATTGCAAGGGAGACGGAACCGCGGCCCAAATCCAGCCCGGCTCCGTGGCCCAGTCACACCTGGCGGGCGGGAGGGCTCCATTTCCCGCTCACAGGTGCTCCCTCAGCCAGTCCAGGCAGGCGTCGAACAGCCGATGGCCCACGGCCAGCTTGAAGGGCCACACGAGGAAGGTGACGGCGCCGTGGAAGGCGTCCTCGGCGTGGTGGTGCGTGACGGGCACGCCGGCGGCGCGGAGCCGGCCCGCGTACATGACGCCGTCGTCGCGCAGCACGTCGTGCTCGCAGGTCAGGATGTAGGCGGGAGGCACGTGGCGCAGCCGGGACTCGCTGGCCAGCAGCGGCGACGCCCGCGGGTCCAGGAACCCGGGGAACCTCCGCGCCAGCTCCGCTCCGCCCGGCGCGGGGCCGCCGTACGCGTGAGCCTTCCTCATCTCCGCGGGCAGCCAGCGGCTCCAGTTCACAAACTGGAACAGGTGGCTGGACTCGGCCGGGACGTGGCTGTTGGAGTCCATGGCCTCCCTGAGAGCGGGGTCTGATGTGAAATACTCGCTCCAGAACCTGACCATCAGTGACCTGGACAGGATCGGCTTGTCGGCGTTGTCTCGGTAGGACGGCAGATTCAGGTCCAGGGCCTGCAGAGCCGGGTAGATCAGAATTTGAGCTTTGAGCTTCGTTTTGACTTCAGGGTCCTCCGACAGCTGTAGAAAAAACCAGAAAGCATCGCAAAGAATCAGTAAAGGTGTCGGTTCTCCCACGCTGACAGGTCACTTGAGGTAAAGAATTAAGACACACATCTTGCAACATGAGCAAAATAAGATTATCGATAAAACCAGGATTAAGAAATTCTGAATCTGTAGGCGGGTCATCAACAGTATGCTGTAATAAAAATTCTCAAACATAAAATATAATTTAATTTTATTTCTTATATTGAAGGATAATTTTTTTGAGGAATACTTTTTGAAATTTTGATGCTTTCTGGAGTATTGACAGAAGATTTTCTATAGATTCAGAAAATTTCCATTCATGCATCATGAAACTTTCAGGTTTCTAGGTCTCCTTATCATTTCACACAATTTAGAGCACGCTCATTTGTTTGTTTTTTAACTCTGAGATGTTACAACACAAGCAATAGCAATTCTGTGCATCTTAGAGATGTAACAAATAAATGTGATGTCACTGAGGGGCTCAGGCACAGTCACTTGCCTGGCCCCCGGTGCCCTGTGACATTCTGTGTGCACAGACCAGCGAGTGCTGGGAGCTGAGCTTTTCTTAGTGGTGGTGAAACGACAGGAATACTGATTCTGAGCTTGCAAACCATTTCTGTTGTACCTGCTGTGCCACGGCCGCGGCCAGGTTGCCCCCGGCGCTGTCCCCGGCCACGCAGACCCGCGCAGGGTCCACCCCGTACTGGGCCAGGACCTCGCTCTGGAGGAAGAACTTGGTCACCAAGTACACATCTTCAAACTGGGCGGGGAAACGGTGCGGAGGGGCCAGCCTGTAGCTGGTGGAGGCAAGAGAAGCGTGTTAGTACCTGCTGTTAATAAAGAGAATTATTTCTCCTGTGCCCAGAGAAGTGGGAGCTGGCCATCCCAGAGGATCCACTTTGTTACCCACCCATCTTCATAAAGCCAAAGTAGCCACCAACCACAATTCCCCACTGTCACCCTGGCAGCCTCTGCTCACAAATGTTTATAAATCAGCAGGAAAGCACCACATACAGAATAAATAAATCAGAATAAATCAGCAGGAAAGTGACCAAATACAGAAACATTGAAAAATCCGATTCATTGAAACAGATTAATTTATTCCAAACCCTCATGCCATCTGGAAGGAGAATGTCTTACTTGACCGACACCACGACAGCATTTATCTCGTTTGAAATCCTCCGTGCCATGTAGTCATAGCCGTGCATGCCTGAAATGAGAGCCCAGGGCGTGAGAACGGACCCACGCCCAGAACTGCCGGCTCCTCTGGGCAGCAGCTTTCAGCTGCCTTTCCCAAAGCTCCCCCTGCTTTTATCCGGTGCCACAGCGGTCCCCTGCCCCTCCCTGCCTGTGGCAGATGCCGGGAAGCGAAGGGCAGCGCTTGGCAGGGCTGCGGAGGTGTTCAGCGATGGAGCAGAGCTCACCTGCGTCTCCCAGGCACCAGCCGCCGCCGTGGAAGTAAAGCATGGCCCTCCTGAGCCCCCCGGCTGCCCTCCTGGGCAGGTACAGCCGGACGGGGACCTGCTGGAACTCTGTCTCTGTCACAGTGACGTTCTCATCGGATGTGGGAGCGACCAGCTCCACAACCGTGATCAGCCTCAAGCTCTCCATGTAGTGCATCAGCCCCAGCAGCTCGGCCGCCTCCGACTAAAGCACAAGAGAACGGGAAACTCTTTCAAGTGCAGCCGTCTTTAGTGTCAGTCTGAATTCCCGTGGAGCCTGCAATGCCCTGCACAAGCGTGTGAAGCCGCTGTAGGAGTCAGAACAGCAGCAGAGCGCATCCATCCGAGCCTGGCGGTGCGAGGAGCGCTCTGTGACACGCTCTGACACTGCCACCAGCTGTCGAGCAGGGCCAGAGCCAGGGCTGCTGCTCCCTGCTCCTCCCAGACACCTGGGAGCTGTTTATGGGGTCACCTCACAGCCCAGTGCCCAGCCCAGCGACCCACAGCACCGGCACAGGCACAGAGAGCCACCCACAGCCACCCACAGCCACCCACAGCCACCCACAGCCATCCACAGCCACCCACAGCCATCCACAGCCACCCACAGCCATCCACAGCCACCCACAGCTCCTGCCACCAGCCTGGGGACAGCCCAGGGACACACTGCACACAGCCACCCACAGCCACCCACAGCCACCCACAGCCACCCACAGCCACCCACAGCCACCCACAGCCACCCACAGCTCCTGCCACCAGCCTGGGGACAGCCCGGGGACACACTGCCTGCTCTGGGGACAGCCCGGGGACACACTGCCTGGCGTGGGGACAGCCCAGGGACACACTGCCTGGCGTGGGGACAGCCCAGGGACACACTGCACACAGCCACCCACAGCCACCCACAGCTCCTGCCACCAGCCTGCTCTGGGGACAGCCCAGGGACACACTGCCTGCTGTGGGGACAGCCCAGGGACACACTGCCTGCTGTGGGGACAGCCCGGGGACACACTGCACACAGCCACCCACAGCTCCTGCACTGCTGCCAGCACCAGCAGCACGGCTCCTCCACCACCACCCCTGGCCGTGGGACATGACCCTCTTCCCACCCCAGCCTCATCACATCGCAATTGAAACAATATGAAATAAAGCCCAGTTCTTTCATGTTATCTGAAGGTGAAAACAGATGAAATTCACAGCAGGTTTGAGTTTTAAAAGAAAGTATCCAAACCTGGTGCAGAACCTGTTTGAAGTCTGGCTCCCAAGAGATGCTTTATTGGAACAATGTGAGAGCCCCATGCTGGAACTGGTCCTCTGCTGATGGTGTAAGCTCTAGACTTCAGGCTGTGATGGTGTGCAGTCACACAGTCTGACCCTGCCTGTTGTATTTGTTTTTCTTAAAATTGTATTAAATCAACTGTTTAATCACCATCTACATATAACCAGCTTTTGAGCAACCTGGTCTAATGGAAGTGTCCCTGACCTTGGCAGGAGGCTGGAATGAGATGAAATTAAGGATCTTTTCCAACCCAAACCAGTCTGGGATTCTGGGATTCCATGACATAACCTTCTGTTTCAGGAGCTAGAATAGCACACAGCTCAGCCCTTGCTGGCAGTCTTTGACAGGGATTGTCACCACATTTTTGAGTCACCTCTCTCTGAAGGCTTGGAGCGCAATGCCAGGAGGAGCCCTGCCAATCCCTGGAATTGGGATGGAGATGAGTGGGCAGGCGCTGTGTTGTGGTTTTAAATCACACGCTGGTACGTGGCAAAAGGAAACACTGGTCCTTGCCATTAGCTCCATGAAAACAAACAAATACAGGTGCCAGAATTGCCGTTTTAGCCACAACATTGACACAATTTGCATAAACATTTCTCAGTTGTTGCTTTTTCCCCCAAGGATTAACATCTTGAAAAAACAAATATCTCAGTCAAAGTGAGTCCTGCTGTGACTCCAATGAGCTTGTGAAAGCCCCGCGGTGGGAGGATTTCCCTGAGCCCCAGCACTGAGGATTCCCAGTGCTCCCAGAGCTCTGTTTTCCACAAGTGGACAATTTATATTGTGGAAAACCACAAAAGGAAATGGTGTCCTCATCTGAAAATCACTCGTTATCCCGGTGTGAGATTATTGGGTGTTATGGAGCAGGAAAGGCAGCACTTTGGGGTTTGGGATCCCTGTGCCTTGGAAAGCATTGTCCCCAGTCACCCCCCCTTGCAGTGAGGAGCAAGGACAGACCCTCCAAAAGCCGGGGAGAGGGAAGGGAGCCCGGCTGTGGCTGGGCAGTGCCCACAGGGCTCCCAGCAGCTCAGCTTGCAGAGGGGCAGCAGCTCGGGGGCCGCTCCCCATGGACCCGACACGGGCAGCTGGAGAGCGGGGCCCGACTCTGGGCTTTGGGGCTTCCACAGAGGGATTGGTGCTGCCTGAGGAGGGAGGGGGCTCTGGGGAAACGTCACACAACGACAGCAAAAGCATCGTGTTGTGTTTTGTACTTTCTGCAGGCGTTTCAGACCAAGGGTGTGGGGTACTTCCTTAAACACTCGAGGGATTTAGGGCTCAGACACCACAGCAAGCGGCAGATTTGTTCTCAGAGGCTGTTCCCCACCTTGGCAGCACATGGACACAGGACATGAGCATCCACAGCCAAGGGAGACATTGCCAGCCTCCCTGCTGCTCAGAGGGGAGCACCAAGGGACTCAGCACCGGCAGCTGCTGGGCTGGGGCTCCCCAGGACCTGCCACAGCCCAGGGGACGGAGATGTGCCGTGCCGTGTGCTCTTGGCACACCCTTCTGGAGAGGATTCCACTGCTCAGGAATGCTCGAGGGTGGCACTTTGCTCCCTTTGCTCAAACCAACATCAGGGAGCTCGAAAGACCAGAGCTGGGTCTGCAAACACAGCCCTGCCCTGAGTGACCGCGAGTCACTGCCCTGTACCTGGGCAGCCATTCAGGGTACACTAAGGACAATTTAGAGCCGCGTAAATCTAATTCAGTGCAGCTCCGGGGACGCTGTGGCTGTGTCCGTCCCTTGGGATTATGGTTTCACAGGAGATGAGAGTCCAGTTACAAAATGCCTGCCCACAGCCCCGCTGTCCCCAGGCACCCCGGACACAGCTCCATCCTGCAGGGAAAACACACGGTCCCTGCACAAACAGGACGCTCCTGCTGCCGGCAGTGCCGTGCTGAGGTGAGGGAGGTGACAGTGTGACCGAGCAGGCACCAGGCGGGCAGGGACAATGAGCTGCCCGTGCCCTCCTTGCAGGCTCCCTCCAGCAGGGGATTTAGGAGGGGAAGCAGCAAGGCAGCACACCAACACTGCAGGCTACAGCTTCTTTCTTTCTTTCTCACCACTATCATCTTCCACTGCCTCAACCCCTGAAATCAAAACAGGGGGCCCTGACACACCCCAAAAAACTCCTCATCCTCCCTCCTCCTGCAGACTGAACAGCCCTAAAGAGGTACCCCTTGCCAAAAAGGGCTGTCTCACACAGACATGCTGTTTTTGGGGGGTTATTCTGTCAGTGGATTTCCATGAAACCACAAAAATCAACAGAATGTGAGAGCTGCTCTAGTTCTCCCCCGCCGATAGCCAGTGCTGCCAGGGAGCTGAGTACAGGAATCAGGGATGAGTCAGGCACGAGTGCACAGGACTGGAAAGCAAGAGAAACTTGTCTGTGCTTGTCGACCCACAGTCACACCCCACATCTCACTCTCTGAACGGCCCTTTCTCAAGGCTGCAAGATCAAATCTTTCCTACATTTCTTTCTATCACAGTCAGTTTAGTGCTTCATTTCAGCTCCCGCTGTCCTTCAGTTAGTGTGACACCGCACCGTAGAGCGCCCGCAGCGGGACACGCGTGTGCCCGGAGCCCCAGGAGCACGAGAACCCCCCCGGCCGCAGCTCTGCCCTCCCGGCCCCCTCCGCCTCACCAGGTGCCCCACGGCCCTGAAGGCAGCCGAGACGAGCATCACTGTCCAGGGCTCGGCCAGCTCCGGGGGCAGCGGGCTGTAGATGTAGTAGCCGAGGAGCGCTGTGAGGAGGCACAGGCAGAGCAGCTTGGTCCCCATGCTTGCAGGCTCCGCTCCGGCGCGGGTGGGAGCAGCTCTCACCGCCTCCCAGCAGCCACAAGCCAGCACAGGGCAAAGTTAATCCCGTGTTTTGCTTGGGTCCCGGCCAGGAGGTGATTTCTTGTCGTATCACCCGGGGCAGAGGTTACTCCACTGTGCAGCTTCCAGAACAACAAGTTTCCCCAGCAGGGTGTACAGCCACCGGGAGCAGCCGAGCCGGCCAGCCCCGCACCAAAACCCACTGCCCACTGCCAACCCTGCACCAAAACCCACTGCCAGCCCCACATCCAACCCTGCACCAAAACCCACTGCCAGCCCCACATCCAACCCTGCACCAAAACCCACTGCCAGCCCCACATCCAACCCTGCACCAAAACCCACTGCCAGCCCCACACCAAAACCCACTGCCCACATCCAACCCTGCACCAAAACTCACTGCCAGCCCCGCACCAAAACCCACTGCCAGCCCCGCACCAAAACCCACTGCCCACTGCCAACCCTGCACCAAAACCCACTGCCCACATCCAACCCTGCACCAAAACCCACTGCCAGCCCCGCACCAAAACCCACTGCCCACATCCAACCCTGCACCAAAACCCACTGCCAGCCCCACATCCAACCCTGCACCAAAACCCACTGCCAGCCCCGCACCAAAACCCACTGCCCACTGCCAACCCTGCACCAAAACCCACTGCCCACATCCAACCCTGCACCAAAACCCACTGCCAGCCCCGCACCAAAACCCACTGCCAGCCCCGCACCAAAACCCACTGCCCACTGCCAACCCTGCACCAAAACCCACTGCCAGCCCCACATCCAACCCTGCACCAAAACCCACTGCCAGCCCCGCACCAAAACCCACTGCCCACTGCCAACCCTGCACCAAAACCCACTGCCCACATCCAACCCTGCACCAAAACCCACTGCCAGCCCCGCACCAAAACCCACTGCCCACATCCAACCCTGCACCAAAACCCACTGCCAGCCCCGCACCAAAACCCACTGCCAGCCCCACACCAAAACCCACTGCCAGCCCCACACCAAAACCCACTGCCAGCCCCACACCAAAACCCACTGCCCACATCCAACCCTGCACCAAAACCCACTGCCAGCCCCACACCAAAACCCACTGCCAGCCTCACATCCAACCCTGCACCAAAACCCACTGCCAGCCCCGCACCAAAACCCACTGCCAGCCCCACATCCAACCCTGCACCAAAACCCACTGCCCGCACCGGGTCACACGGACAAGCCGCAGGGACGGGAGACAGGGACAGGAGGCACGGACAGACGGAAGGGACAGGAGGCACGGACAGGAGACACGGACAGACGGAAGGGACAGGAGGCACGGACAGACCGAAGGGACAGGAGGCACGGACAGACCGAAGGGACAGGAGGCACGGACAGACCGAAGGGACAGGAGGCACGGACAGGAGGCACGGACAGACGGAAGGGACAGGAGGCACGGACAGACCGAAGGGACAGGAGGCACGGACAGACCGAAGGGACAGGAGGCACGGACAGACCGAAGGGACAGGAGGCACGGACAGACCGAAGGGACAGGAGGCACGGACAGACCGAAGGGACAGGAGGCACGGACAGGAGGCACGGACAGACGGAAGGGACAGGAGGCACGGACAGGAGGCACGGACAGACGGAAGGGACAGGAGGCACGGACAGGAGGCACGGACAGACGGAAGGGACAGGAGGCACGGACAGGAGGCACGGACAGACGGAAGGGACAGGAGGCACGGACAGACAGAAGGGACAGGAGGCACGGACAGGAGGCACGGACAGACGGAAGGGACAGGAGGCACGGACAGGAGACACGGACAGACGGAAGGGACAGGAAGCACGGACAGACGGAAGGGACAGGAGGCACGGACAGACGGAAGGGACAGGAAGCACGGACAGACGGAAGGGACAGGAGGCACGGACAGGAGGCACGGACAGACGGAAGGGACAGGAGGCACGGACAGGAGGCACGGACAGACGGAAGGGACAGGAAGCACGGACAGACGGAAGGGACAGGAGGCACGGACAGGAGGCACGGACAGACGGAAGGGACAGGAGGTACGGACAGGAAGCACGGACAGACGGAAGGGACAGGAGGCACGGACAGACGGAAGGGACAGGAGGCACGGACAGACGGAAGGGACAGGAGGCACGGACAGACAAAAGGGACAGGAGGCACGGACAGGAGGCACGGACAGACGGAAGGGACAGGAGGCACGGACAGACGGAAGGGACAGGAGGCACGGACAAGCCGCACAGACGGAAGGGACAGGAGGCACCGGGCGCCGCACGCTCCGGCAGGGTGAGCACAGCCGTGCCGCTGCCGGGGGCAGTGAGCGGCCGCTCTGCAAGGCAGAAGCTCAAGCAGAGCCTGGGACACAGCGCTTTTATCTTTTCAGTTTGAAGTTTCGGTGATTTCTTTGGCTGAAGTTTTACCACCAGCAAATCGGCTCAGCGTCGAGCTCTGTCAGGCTGAGCAGCGTGTGGGGCTGGAGCATCTTTGAAGGAGCAGAGCAGGAAACATCACAGAAGGCTGAAAGCTGAACCATGTGCCAACAGCCCAAACACAGATGAAGACTGGCCCTTAGTCAAACTTTCAGACATTTCTTTAAATTCTGGGCCCCTCCAAACGAATCAAGAATTTTACAAATCCATCTGTGCTCTCTCCTCAGTCCCTCTGCTGCACAACAGTCAGTGGAAGCCCAAGGTTCTTGACCCCGTCCCAACAAACCCAAGAGGGGACACGGCTCCATGGCCACTGCAGCAGTGCCAGGGGCTGGGCAGGGGACAGCCCAGCCCGTTCTGGCATGGGTGAGGGTGGCCTGGCCCTGGGTCCCAGCTCAGTGACGCCTGTACACGCAGGGCTGGGCACAGACCAGCAAAGCCATCTCCTCTTCTGCACAGCTCGGGTCTTTTATCAGGGGCTGAGAGGTAAAACATAGGTAAAGAAGCCAGATTTCATGGGAAGATAAGGCACAGCTGAGCAATGGGGAATGCAGCACAAAGCCCTCTCCTGTCCTGTCCTTCCCCAGGAGCAATGGGAGCTCCCAGGACAGCTCTGGCATGGGCAAACAGCACGGAGGAAGATGAGGCCAGACCTGGAACCACCACAAAACTGCTGTTTTATTTTGTTGCACTTTAGGAAGATTTCCCACTGTCCCTCCATGCTGGTGTCCAGGCAGCCTGAGCTCTGCTCCTGCCCTGAGGCCACCCTTGGCTTAGGGCAGGAGCTCACAGTGCTTAACCTTGAAAGACCAACGTCTCATCCTGTGCCAGAGCCACTCCCCTGCCCTCCAGTGAACCACCCCAGCAACCCCCCTGAACCCACAGCACTCCCAGATAAAGGACATCATAAACTGGTTTATCCAAAGGAACCGCACAGCATCAGCTGCAATAGGGAAATGCCCATAATGTCAATTTTATCAGAGCCCTTTCAGTCAAAGGGACCTGTTGGGACAGCCCAGGACCTCCCTCAAGGAGATGTCAAATAAAACACATGGATGTTAAAATCCAGATCAATCCCATGCAGTGATTACCCTTCATGCCTCCCCCCAGCACCAGGCCCTGTACTGCCAACGCTCTCCAGAGCCTGCACCAGCAGCCAGCACTGCTTCCTAAAGCAAACAAACATTTGGTTTAGCCCTTTTCCTCCTTATTTATTTCATTAAATAAGGTTGGACGGAGCTTGGAACAGCTGGCCTAGTGGAGGGTGTCTCTGCCCATGGTATGTGGGTAGAATGAGATGATTTTAAGACACCCCCACAACCCAAACTGTTCTGTAGTTCCATGAGGATGAAACCTCGTTTTGCTGCTTTTCCTGCACACAGTGAGCCAAGAGCCATTCAGCATGCCCTGCTTCCCACCCTCTGTATTTTTACATATTCCAAGCTATGATGTTTCAGAAAAAAATGAATGCAAAGTTAAGCAGGCTAAAGCCAGGGTTCAAAGTGCAGTGGGAAGAAGAGCAGGCAGCATGTCACCCTGCTCAGAGCCAGCATTCCCTGCATCCACACGCTCCACGACAAGGGCAGCCAGAGCTGGGATTGCATGTTGTTCACATGGAGAGAGTGGCATGGACTCAAATCAGGCACTGACCTGTCACCTCAATAAGTCAGCCCAGAAAAAATAAATGTTACAACATCAGGCTGAGTTTTCAAATTGGTTTGGAAAGGAGAAATGCTGTAACAGCAATCCAGACTTACAACCTTACATCTGTTTACAGCAGCCGTCCCTCTTCACCGCTCTGACACCCCATTGCATTTCCATTCTCCACACTCCCACAGCATGACAAGCCCTTGCTTTGTCTGTCAGTCACAGAATTGTGAAAAGCTCCCCAAGACCATCGAGTGCAACTCAGCACTGTCCAGGCCACCACTGAGCCATGTCCCCAAGTGCCACATCCAGACGGCTCCTAAGCTCTCCAGGGGTGGGGACTCCACCAGTGCCACGTGCAGCCCGTGGATATTATTGCTCAATCTGCATCCTAAGGCTGCCCTGAGGTTCAGGTCCTGCAGCAGCGGCGAGCTGGGCACGTCACTGCTGTGGCCCTGGCTGAACACAGGGGTGCTCCTGGCAGAGATGGCATCCCCGGGCTGTGGGTGGCCCTGCTGTGTCACCGACACCGTCTGACCCTGTGAGGACAGCTGTGGCTTTGTACCCCCGAGAAGGGACACGTCCCTGTGTCAGGACAGTGTCACCCAAGGGTGACAGAGCTCCATTTCAGGGCAGTGTTACCCACGGGTGACAGTCAGGGCCCCGTGTCAGGGCAGTGTCACCCACGGGTGACAGTCAGGGCCCTGTGTCAGGGCAGTGTCACCCACGGGTGACAGTCAGGGCTCCGTTTCAGGGCAGTGTCACCCACGGGTGACAGTCAGGGCCTTGTGTCAGGGCAGTGTCACCCATGGGTGACAGTCAGGGCCCTGTGTCAGGGCAGTGTCACCCAAGGGTGACAGAGCTCTGTTTCAGGGCAGTGTCACCCACAGGTGACAGTCAGGGCCCCGTGTCAGGGCAGTGTCACCCACAGGTGACAGTCAGGGCCCTGTCTCAGGGCAGTGTCACCCACGGGTGACAGTCAGGGCCCCGTGTCAGGGCAGTGTCACCCACAGGTGACAGTCAGGGCCCTGTCTCAGGGCAGTGTCACCCACGGGTGACAGTCAGGGCCCCGTGTCAGGGCAGTGTCACCCACGGGTGACAGTCAGGGCAGCCAGGGCCCCGCTCCTGCTGGGACACAGCGGCCAGGCTGGGCACAGGCAGCCCCTGTGGGGTGAGGGATGGAGCCAGGGCTGCGGGGATGTGACACCACAGCCCAGTGGTGTCACAGGGACAGGGACAGATACACCAGCAGCAGCAGGGGACAGCTGTCCCAGCACAGCTTGGGCTGGCGGCTGCAGCCTGGCACGGGTGAAGGGTGCATGTCAAATCCAGATTGATCTGCAGCAGAAACACTGCCCACACAGAAACACAGAAACACAGACAGAAACACAGAAACACAGGAACACAAACACAGAAACACAGAAACACAGAAACACAGAAACACAGACAGAAACACAGAAACACAGAAACACAGAAACACAGAAACACAGGAACACAGAAACACAGAAACACAGAAACACAGGAACACAGGAACACAGACAGAAACACAGAAACACAGAAACACAGAAACACAGAAACACAGAAACACAGAAACACAGACAGAAACACAGAAACACAGACAGAAACACAGAAACACAGAAACACAGAAACACAGGAACACAGACAGAAACACAGAAACAGACAGAAACACAGAAACACAGGAACACAGAAACACAGAAACAGCCCAGTGCTGGGCTCCCAGCCACGGGAGAGGGAAGGGAAGGGAAGGGAAGGGAAGGGAAGGGAAGGGAAGGGAAGGGAAGGGAAGGGAAGGGAAGGGAAGGGAAGGGAAGGGAAGGGAAGGGAAGGGAAGGGAAGGGAAGGGAAGGGAAGGGAAGGGAAGGGAAGGGAAGGGAAGGGAAGGGAAGGGAAGGGAAGGGAAGGGAAGGGAAGGGAAGGGAAGGGAAGGGAAGGGAAGGGAAGGGAAGGGAAGGGAAGGGAAGGGAAGGGAAGGGAAGGGAAGGGAAGGGAAGGGAAGGGAAGGGAAGGGAAGGGAAGGGAAGGGAAGGGAAGGGAAGGCAGAAGCCATCGGGAGGCAGTGCAGGAAGGGAAGGAAGGGAAGGAAGGGAAGGCAGAAGCCAGCGGGAGGCAGTGTAGCCCTGCGGCCGAGCTGAGGGGCCTGCAAGGCCGCGAGCAGCCGGAGCAGCCGGAGCAGCAGGCCCGGCACGGCCCGGCAGGCTGGGATGGACTGGGACAGACTGGGACGGGCTGGGACGGGCTGGGACGGGCTGGGACGGGCTGGGACGGGCTGGGACGGGCTGGGACGGGCTGGGACGGGCTGGGACGGGCTGGGACAGGGTGGGACGGGCTGGGACGGGCTGGGACAGGGTGGGACGGGCTGGGATGGGCTGGGACGGGCTGGGACAGGGTGGGAAGGGCTGAGACGGGATGGGACGGGATGGGACGGGCTGGGACAGGCTGGGACAGACTGGGACGGGCTGGGACGGGCTGGGACGGGCTGGGACAGACTGGGACGGGCTGGGACGGGCTGGGACGGGCTGGGACGGGCTGAGATGGGCTGGGACGGGCTGAGATGGGCTGGGACAGGGTGGGACGGGCTGAGACGGGATGGGACGGGATGGGACGGGATGGGACGGGCTGGGACTGGCACCTGGAGCCATCACAAGGGGACACAGCACAGCACTGCACCCTTCAGTGCTCACCACCTCCGCCTTCACACAATTCTGCTGCCACCTTGAAGCAAAAATGGGTTGTTGTGCCCTTTAATGCCTGTGCTGGGCACACACTGACTGGTCAGTACAGTCAGAGCAGCACGGGGCTGAAAACTGAGTCCGGGAACAGCTTTTGGGTTGATATTCAGAAGCCAATGCTAGATTTCCAAACCTCTTCACTAAGCTTCAGTTATTCTGCTTTCCTCCTTCATTATTAGTGTCTGTACTTTTTAATGCTGCTCACAGGACTGAAAACCAGGCTGTTTGTATGAAATGAAGGGATGGCATTCACAAGAAATTTTATACAAGGGAATTCGGGTACTGCTTTTTCATCTGTTGCTTATTATCAAATTGAAAGTTGTATAAATGGAAACAAATGTCTTATTTGACAAGATGTTCATACCCTGAACTGAAAAAAGCAATTCTCTGAAACTTTAGTAAGCAGAAGTATAGCACATACAGCGTTTCTGAACACAAGACAAAGCAGCAGCTCCAGAAACATACTGTGTTCATGAAGGCATCAAAGGCCAATAAGAAATCTTCCAAGTCTGCCTAAAAAGAACATTATTATCAGGGCAAGATAACAGGGGTTTTCAAATAAGTCAGTGTTTTGCTTTGATGCTTTCACACTGAAATGTTGTTTTCAAACATGCAGTTCTTTACTGTTTGGCAGGAAGGCAGCAATGCTTTTGCTTTTCACTCATTCTGTTCCAAGTGAAGCAACAGGCTCAGAGCTGCTCACTGGGAGCTTTGGAGGCAGGACAGGAACCCCCTCACTGAGCACACACAGAACCGGGATCTACACACGCTCCCAGCCACCTCCACCCATTTTCCCTTCTACATTAAAGTTTGTGCTTCAAAGCAATTTAAGAAACCTGAATTTATAACAAGGATTTAATCTAGCTCACACCTCCCACTGCCAGCTTCTCAATGTCCATCTAGTTCTAGTTCTCATGCAGGTTCCCATTTTTACAAAAATAAGCACAGTTCCTGAGTTCTGGATCCAGCAGCAGCTTGCTGGAGTTAGATTTGCCATCCTGGTGGAACAGAGGAGACAGAAACAGCAGAGAAGGAACCCGAGGGACCAGCCAACAGGAATTTTACACACAGTTAAAGCAGTAAATTTTAAAAAATAATTGATAAAATTGAAGCCTAAGGCAGTCACCTGGGAAGGGGAATGATCCCCTGAAAGACCATGAACAGGAAAGACACCATTTGGGAAGGGTTTGCAGCAAGGATTGGATTTGTTTACCCAGACATGTCTCTGGCTTTGTGAATGCACATATGGACACAAGCAGGAGCACATGGAGGGCAGCTCCTGCCTCACACAGATCCCAGGGGTCAGGAGAGCTGTCCAGTCTGAGAGGCTGTCACTGGAACAGGTGATGTGACACTGCTCAGACAGACACAGCCTGCACTGCCAGGGCACCCTTGGGTGCTGACACTGCTCAGACAGACACAGCCTGCACTGCCAGGGCACCTTTGGGTACTGACACTGCTCAGACAGACACAGCCTGCACTGCCAGGGCACCCTTGGGTGCTGACACTGCTCAGACAGACACAGCCTGCACTGCCAGGGCACCTTTGGGTGCTGACACTGCTCAGACAGACACAGCCTGAACTGCCAGGGCACCTTTGGGTGCTGACACTGCCCAGACAGACACAGCCTGCACTGCCAGGGCACCTTTGGGTGCTGACACTGCTCAGACAGACACAGCCTGCACTGCCAGGGCACCTTTGGGTGCTGACACTGCTCAGACAGACACAGCCTGCACTGCCAGGGCACCCTCAGGGTACTGACACTGCTCAGACAGACACAGCCTGCACTGCCAGGGTACCCTTGGGTGCTGACACTGCTCAGACAGACACAGCCTGCACTGCCAGGGCACCCTTGGGTGCTGACACTGCTCAGACAGACACAGCCTGCACTGCCAGGGCACCTTTGGGTGCTGGGACTGCCCAGACAGACACAGCCTGCACTGCCAGGGCACCTTTGGGTGCTGGGACTGCCCAGACAGACACAGCCTGCACTGCCAGGGCACCTTTGGGTGCTGACACTGCTCAGACAGACACAGCCTGCACTGCCAGGGCACCTTTGGGTGCTGACACTGCTCAGACAGACACAGCCTGCACTGCCAGGGCACCTTTGGGTGCTGACACTGCCCTGCTGCCCTCCAGCCTCCTGGGCGAGGCAGCTGTTCTGCACAGCTCCGTGCTGCTCTCGCTGCCCCCACTCCTGTCTCCAAAGTTAGGGAAAAAGGAAAGCAAGGATGGGGATTCCCATGTGCTGAAGACTGATATTGCTGCTGAGCAGATAAAGCCACAGGACCAGGACTAGCAGAAAGGAACCATTTACACTGGATCTAACATTTAATAAAGCAAATATGCAGCAGTATTGGGACTCCCATTGACAAGGAGATAATGACACGACTTGTGCTGAATGAGCACGGTGTCCTAGGGAAAGTGTGGGCTCCTGGGAGCCCCTCAGGTGTACTTTGTGTTTCCCCCTCACAGATCTCTCCCCAGAGCTGTTCTCCCAGCACTGCAGGAGCAGTGCCCCACACCACCTCCCTGCTGGGCCCTGCCAAAGGCTCTCCCTTGCATAAGCAGGTCCTGCTGCACAAAACAAAAACCCAACTGTTGCCCAGACCTCATTTCCACAAAGCTTTTCCTTTCATTTTGTAAGCAGAAAATCACTTTCTTAATTTGTTCCTTTTGTGAATAGGAGAGGGAAAGGAAACAACCAGGAGTGATTCTCACCAGCTGCTGGAAACACCAACACAAAAGACCCCAGGGACATTTCTTTATGCAAGAGGAGGTTTGGCCAAAGTGCCTCAGGTACTTGGCCTGGGCATTTGTTAGAGAAAGGTTCAGCTAAAACCGTTGTGAACCAGGTCCCCATCCCTGAGGCCATCCCTGCAGCAGTACCAGGAGGATGGATTTAAACTCTTCCTATTCCCACTGGAAAAGTGGGGGCTTGGCCAGGGTAAGTTACACAGCTCAGATGGGTATAAAATCACCTCACTGATCTTTGGAGATTATTATAAACTCTGGAGAAACAGGGGCCCCATCCCACCTGTGCCAGCAGTGTGTGACAATGTGTGCCAGCAGCCAGAAATAGATAGCACTGCCTTTGTGGAGTCCTGGGAGTGCTCTGAGGGAGCCTGGGCTGTTTCCCTGCCTCTGGGGGCTGCTTCAGCAGCAGCTCTGTGCTGGATCCCGCTGCCTGCTCCTACCCTGCAGTAAGAATTGCACTCCAAAGCACCACAACTCGAGCAGGAGCCACATGTCCAATGCACCTCACATGTGCAGTGCAGTCAGAACTGGCAAACCTGCAGGTTTCATCTTGTTTCCACAAAGATCACAGTGAAAGGCTGGCTCTCAGTAAATGCATTTTTACTCACACCAACATTCTAGTTTTCATTCTCTCAATGTGTAACAAAATCAGTCATTTGGCTAAAATCAAACAAAACTGAAAACTCGAACTCCCAATATCTTCATTTGGGGAGGCTTCTGCTTCTGTTTCTCACAGCCATTTCCAGCCAGGCCCAGGCATCCTGAAGCAAAGTTCTCCCAGCATCTGTGGCCAGGCTGGGGCTGAGGAGCACTGGGATCCCAGGGACACCCAGGCCACAGAGCTTTGAGCAAGCTGCAGTCACCAGAGCACGCTGGCTGCTCAAACAGTGACACAGCCATCAGGAGCACAGACACACCAGGGGACACAGAGTGGTGCTGAACAGCTCCTCAGAAGAGCTGAATGTCCCTGGTCACACCAGATACCACCAATGTGTTTTCTCAAATCACTCTGCAAAGAATTTGGGATCGTGGCTCACCTCTGACTGCTCAGAGCTGAGCCAACAGAAAACCCTCCTGGAATAATCTCACCAGGTAAGGGCTAAGAATGAGGGTTCAAGCCAGGACCACATACAGCTCCTTCATCTTTCAGTCCACCAAAGTTGTACAAAACTAGGAGAAAATATTGCAGAAATATTTGGTTGATGTTAAAATTGAAACTGTTTAAAACCAAAGCAGAAAATCTCTGACTTCAGTAGATGAGGGGGAAAACCCCTCTGAGTAAGCAGAGTCCTGTCCATACACTCTGTCCTTACCAGGATCAGATGAGCAACACATCTGTGTTGAGTGCAGAGTTTGTTCTTCACTCTCAGTGAGTTCTTAGAATGGACACACAGGGTTTGGCCTCACAAGCATTCTGAGAAATGTTGCAATGTCAAATACTTCTAATAAGCATCAAGGACATGAATTTGCAAAGACTGATTGTTAGCGTTTATGAGCTGGAGGTTCATTACAGAGACTTCTATGAATCTTTAAAGCACCTGCAGTGCCCAGCAGGCTGCAGTGCTGCTGCAGCATCCTGCTCAGTCTCCAGTAAAAGACTCAAGATGCTCAAGTGGCAGCTGATATTCCTACCTGACAGGTGGGGCTCAGCCTCTTCTCCCAGGCAACAAGTGACAGGATTTGGGGAAATGGGCTGAAGTTGTTCTGGAAAGGTTCAGGCTGGACATCAGGGAGCATTTCTGCACTGAAAGGGTTGTTAAACACTGGCAGGGGCTGCCCAGGGAGGTTTGGAGTCTCCATCCCTGGAGGAGTCCAAGGAATGACTGCATGTGGCACTCAGTGCTCTGGGCTGGGGACAAGGTGGGGATTGGCCAAAGGTTGCACTTTATGGTCTTAGAGTTATTTTCCAGCCTCAGTGACTCTGTGATTCTGAAGCAACTGCAGTGGATTTGCAGTGAAACAACCAAGTCCCTGAGGCTCATCTCTGCTGCAGCTCAGGTTTCCCCGTTTTGCAGAGCAAGTCCCAGTGCTCCCAGTGGGTGATTTAAAGTGAAAACCATCTACAATTATAACTCACTAAAACCTTTAAAAACCCATTTCTGTCTTTAATAATAATAATGCAAGCTAAGCAAATAGCTCTCAAACCACTTCTCTAAATAGAAAATCAGCTCCAAGACCGTGTTTTGCCTGTGGGAAGGTGAAGGGATGGAAAGTGACTCATGGCTTTGCACAGTCCAAGGGACAGAAGCAAACCTGACTGCTGGTGCCTGCAGCCTCCCTGGCAAGTCTCCCTTTGTGGCCCCATCACTTACAAAAACACTTTGGAAAGCACATCCTGTCATTTTCTCGTGTGTAAAACCATTAAAAAGCTGCAAGAAAATCCACAGCCTTTGTCAACAACCAACAGAGCTAAGGAAAAAAATTAGAATATTAAGAGGACTGAGATTTCTGGGATTTGACCATGGACCAAAAGGGTTGACCAAAACTTCATAGAAACAGCCTCAGAATGTGAATGGTGTCAGGTTAAAAACCCACAGCCCTTACTTTTTAAACAATCCCAGCAATGGGCAGCCAGTGTTTCTTGCCCCTGCCCATCTCAGCCTGGTGGCCTTGGCAACCTTCTGGAGACATTTATCTGAGCCACAACACCCAGTTCTCCCCAGCCTGCATCCCTGGGTTCCTGGGGTGCTGTGGGAGCAGGAGCTGCATGGGCACAAGGAAGGGGGACAATTTTACAGCAAAAAGGATATTTTTAAAATGATAACATGCATTACAGAAGATTTAGCTTCTACAAAACAGAAAAATCAACTTTAGGAGGAGGTTGACTTCAAGCCACAAAGAGGCAAATATAAAATTATCAATATCTGTATTTGAGTGGAAACTCTGAGTTCCTGAGAAATTTCATTCCTGCTGTAATCCTGCTCCAAGCAGGAACTTTCACTGTCAGCCCTGCTGTAATCCTGCCACAACCAGAAACTTTTATGGTTTTTCCATGGACTGCATTCTTTCTGGCTAGAAACAGATTCTGCTTTAGCTCCCTGAGCCAGTTATCCCAGAGATGCTCTCCAGGAGCAGAGCTGTGAGTGAAGGGGTGAAACGTGGCTGAATTCCCCATCCAGAGCGAGCTCCCCGTGCCCAGGAGGGGACCTGGCCCTGGGCAGGGCTGGTGCCCCTGGGACAGGAGCCACAGATCCCAGCAGGGAGCAGCTGCAGCAGCCGGGCTCCTGCAGAGAGGGGAAAACTCCACTGCTCCCACGGCCCAGGAGAGACAGAGCAGGGGTGTCTGAGCCTTCCCTGTCACCCGTGGGGCGCCTCAGCAAGGTCAGCACTGCCCTGGTCACACCTTCAGAAGGCAGAAATGAGAGCTGGACCCCAGGCAGCTGTCCAAGCCAAGGAAATTGCTATCTCTGGGAATGAGCCCACGAGTTAGGCATCTTATTCAGGCTCCATGGCTTGGCCTTGGAATAAAAGTATTTCAAAAACTGCACCTGAAATGTGTCACAGCCTCCTAATGACACCTATGAAAAATATAAACACAAGCTCATGTTGCAGGTGGAAAAGGCTCCCTCCTTCCATCCACTCCCCCAGCTCAGGAAGGAGAAGCTTCCTGGGATATTCTGGGCTTTACCTCCACAGTGCAAGGGGAGGGCAGTGGGGCGTGCACAGAGCCCCAGGAAATGCCCATGCAAGGGGCACCTGATGCTCACTGCCATGCCCAGGATGCTGCACACGTGGTAATGACCACAGGAAGGACCTACAGCTAAAAACTCTCAGGAAACTACAAAGAAAAACCATTTGATATCAAAGGAAGTAGAGAGAATCATCATGAGGGAGCATCAATGAGTCAAACTGCTCAGTGCAATGACACAACAGCTGAAAGTGTGTTATGTCCAGCAGTCCTTGTCCCCCTGCTGACTGCTATTTCCATGCCGTGTTTTGGTTTTAACACAAAATTACAGCTCATCAGACTGGTGATTGAAAAATAGCAAAGAACAGTGTGTACATCCAGAAAGACAGAGAAAACCTCTACATCCCCTGTCGAGCCAGGCCAGAAAAGAAATGAAGGCTAAACATCCCCTCTAACAAAGGTAAAACATTCCCTGCATGGAGCACCAGAGCTGCTGAGCACAGGATTGCAGGAAGAGGCCTGAGAAGCTTTTTGGGTGCAAACCCCTCTCAGTTGTGTGTCCAGCCTCAGAGGCTGCTCTGGCAGTCACACACAACAGCAGAACTTTGCACATTCAGGCAGTTCCCTCAGCACCCTGCTCTAGGGAAGGTGTTTATGCTTAGTTTTATGTTTTCCCACCGTGTGTCACTCCTGCACTCCTGCTGCTGAAAGCACATTTTGCTGAGGTGACTGCTCCTCTCAAAGCCATATAGATAAATTTTATTGTCTTTTTAATGCAGGGAATAAAATTGTTAAAATTGTTGCACACACACACTACTGTGCTGGTTTTGGCTGGGGTTTAAACCACAACAATTGCTTATCTCAGTATCAGGATAAACAAATCACACTGTCTCAGCATCACACTGCAGGACCTGCAGGAAGGGTTCTGGCCCCAAATTTGTTTTATTTCAAATTTATTACAGACATGTGCTGCTAATATCAGTACTTCTCATGCTTCAAAAAATCATTTATCCATACGACATGAGGGTTTTGTCTCTGAGCATTTCTGCCCACCATAAATTACGGTATAATAATGGCATAATCATGCCATTGTGACAACCTGGTTGCCATTTGAGGCTCGCCTGGGACACCCAGCAGGGGGGTGAAGCCCTTGTGCAGATCTGGGAGGTGGCAGCTGTGGGAACTCTTGCAAGAAACCTGCATGTCCCCAGTCAGGAGAAACCAGGGGAGCAGAGCTGTGAGACAAGGGTACAGAGCTCTGTAAGGCTTCTCCAGCTGAGCAGTGTTGATGGCATTTGCTAGATATGTTCAGCTTCATTTATACCCTCAAATATATGCAGACACATTCAGCCTCTCGAGCCAGCAAGCACTCACATAAACATCTGAACTGGGGAAAAAATAATGGAGTGCTGGCAGAAAGTGAGCCAAATGTGTTTGTCAGAGGCACTTGGATTTGCAAAACCCAGCCCTCTACAGCCAATTCAGTCTCTGGAAATCAGTGGGAGTTTACCCATGTCATCACTGGATCAGAATTTGGCCCCTCATCCCTGCTTACCACGACCTAAAAATTAAACCCAGCTCGTACATAACCAACCAGGTATTTTCTACACGTAGTCACAAGGGAAGCCGTGCCAGCAGGAGCTCAGGGAGCCCTGTGGCACTCTTAGCTTGGTTTGTACTTCAACCAGCATTACCAGGGAAAAGGCAAATCCAGCAGGAGACCATCCATAGAAGAATGCCAGGTGGAGCAGAGGCTCAGCACGGGGAAAGTGTCAGATGTTTCAACAACAAAGAAAACTCAAGCTCCATATTTGTACACAACTCTCCGAAGCATCTGCACTTAAAAGGTTTGAGCTATGTGGCCTCTCTGCCAGATGTTTCTTGTTCTTTTAATATCAGAGGTGGATAGAGGGAGCAGAGTGCAGCTCCTGGAAGCTGCCTGCCTGGAGCTCAGAGCCTGGCACAGCCTGCCAGCCGTGGATGTCCCCATTGCCAGAGGCATTTTCCCTCTGCCTGGAAAGCTGCAGCAGGAGCCCAGCGATGTTCCTGGCAAGGCACTGGTGGGATGTGCAAACATCCAGCCCCACGAGCACACACAGACATGGGAAAGCAGCTGAGGGCGTGGAGGGACCCCTGGTACCTCAGGGCTGTCTGAGCCAGCAGCTCCTCACCTCATCCCTGATCCCCCCCTTGTCCCTGATCCCCCCCCTTGTCCCTCATCTCCCACCTTGTCCCTGATCCCCCCACCTCATCCCTGATCCCCCCCCTTGTCCCTGATCCCCCACCTCATCCCTGATCCCCCCATCTTGTCCCTGATCCCCACCTTGTCCCTCATCTCCCACCTTGTCGCTGATCCCCACCTTGTCCCTGATCCCCACCTTGTCCCTGATCCCCACCTTGTCCCTGATCCCCCACCTCATCCCTGATCCCCCCATCTTGTCCCTCATCTCCCACCTTGTCCCTGATCCCCCCCTTGTCCCTGATCCCCCCCTTGTCCCTGATCCCCCCATCTTGTCCCTGATCCCCCCCTTGTCCCTGATCCCCCCCCTTGTCCCTGATCCCCCCCTTGTCCCTGATCCCCCCCTTGTCCCTGATCCCCCCCCTTGTCCCTGATCCCCCCCCCTTCTCCCTGATCCCCCACCTCATCCCTGATCCCCCCCTTGTCCCTGATCCCCCCCTTTGTCCCTGATCCCCCCCTTGTCCCTGATCCCCCCACCTTGTCCCTGATCCCCCATCTTGTCCCTGATCCCCCCCTTTGTCCCTGATCCCCCCCTTGTCCCTGATCCCCCCCTTTGTCCCTGATCCCCCCCCTTGTCCCTGATCCCCCCCTTGTCCCTGATCCCCCCCTTTGTCCCTGATCCCCCCCTTGTCCCTGATCCCCCCCTTGTCCCTGATCCCCCCCTTGTCCCTGATCCCCCCCTTGTCCCTGATCCCCCCTTTGTCCCTGATCCCCCCCCTTTGTCCCTGATCCCCCCCCTTGTCCCTGATCCCCCACCTCATCCCTGATCCCCCACCTTGTCCCTGATCCCCCCATCTTGTCCCTGATCCCCCCACTGCTCCTGTCCTGGGAGCCAGGCTGCAGAATTGCAGCTCCCAGTGGGAATCTCACAGATCCTTGGTACTGCTCTGGGTCTGACAAGGACTAAACTGGAATAAAATGTTATTTTCACTTACACATCATGCCCTCACACCATCAGTGGGGCACAGAAGTCACCAGCTTTGCCCAACACACATCATGTTAATCTCAGGACTGTAAAACCCTTCTGGGGAAGTCACTTTGGACCTCACATTGGTGAGGTGGTGCACATTCTGCAAAACCTGAACAAAGCCAAAGGCTTTCTGCTAAACACACAGGAGATAAAACAGAGGCCAAGAGCATGTGAATTTACAGCTAAGTACTCCCAGGCAGTCACTCTGGTCTTGGCTAATTTCAACATCAGAAAATGTTTTTCCAGGAAGGACTCAGAAATTAGCTGAGTCTTTTAGAAAAGGAAAGAAGCCAAGCTGTCCTTTTTCATCCTTACAGTGAAAAAGGAATTCTGAAAGTCCTTTTCTAGAAAAGGAAAGACTGCATTTAGTTCAAATGCTGGAGGTGCAGCTGTGGGTGCCTCCATCTCTTGGCTGGGAAATGTCTCTTCCTCAGGTGCTGGGAGGGCACTGTCTGTGCTTGGAGCAAGCTCAGCATTGCCTTGGGGCCATCAAATGTTCCATCACTGCACGGAGCTGCTCCTCAGACACAGCACGGGGTGTGCAAGGCACAGCACAGGGAAAGAGGGGTGCTGGGAAGCTGCTCTAGAACCTTCCATTCACTCCTTCCAACAGGTAACCAGTGCCTGCTCCTCTGCTATGAAACAAAGCAAAAAATGTGAATAATGTTTGCAAATTCAGATGAAAATCTTCCATCATTAAGTACAACATTTACTGCAAATAAATCCAGTGTTTAGAGTTGTTTTCCAAGTGCTTTGCACATAAACAAGGCTTTATTAACATGCTGGCAGAGGTTTAAAAACTGTTTAATTGCACAAGTCCCTGCTGGCTCAGGGCTGGCAGGGACAATTCAGCAGGACAAACCAGCTGGACTTCGATCTAAACCAGCTTCTGGCCACAGGGTTCCAGCTCAGAACTCCAGCACCAGCCCAGGTTACAGCACCTTGCAGAGCTGAGCTTCCTTGGGAAATCATTTCTGCACACATATTGACAAGTACCTTCAGCCCTAGGACAGCATGGAGAAAAAAAGGCATTTTCTCTTCATATCAAAAATGCTGGAAAAGAGGAAATTGAGGCAAATGTTGTAGAAATAAGAACAACATTGCTGGGGTTTGTGAACAGAGCTGCTGAATATGTGGCTTGAGAACTGCTGAAAGAATTAAGGACACATTCCTTTCAGCTTGATTCAACAATTTTCTTTATGTAAAAAATGCAGCATTAAGCTGACTGCTGTGGAAAATTTAGCAGTTTTTTTAGCAGAGACTTACCAGCTTTAAACAGAGAGCTCTCAGCCTGCATTCAGAACTTGCTGTAGTTTTACCCAAGACCAGCATTAAAGTCTTTATTGATCTGCTTATTTCCTATTGCAAAATTCAGCCACTCAAACATAAAGGGTTTTTGTACAGCAGTGATGCATTGTACCCACAGCAGCAATGTGTCATACCCACAGCCTCTCTAAGATCAGTGATTTTTCCTGGTGCAGCAGTAGAAATCAGCCATGCTTTTGGGTTTGTCCTGTATTCAATTAAAGACTCAGTAAGACAGTCAAAGTTTGAGATTCCTAATGCAGCACATTTCATTTCCAGATGCAAGCCAAGGAACAAACAGAGAAGAACATTTATTTTAGTGGCTGTCGAGTTGCTTCCAAGTGCTCTGTATCCCACATCCCTCCCAGGATAAATAAAACCAGATCACGCTGGGCTGAATGTGAGGGATCCCAAATCCTGACTCCTGCAGAGGATCCCTGCTTGCCCAGGTGTCCCAGGGGACCCTGCAGCATCTCCTGCCCTGGAAATGCCAGGCAGGGCTGCAGGTGAGGAGCCCCCAGCCTGGCAGCAGTGTCCCAGCACTGCCCCTTCCCTGTGCTCCCCAAAACATGGAATTTGCACTGAGAGCTGTGCCAACAGCAACAGGGAGGCTGGAAACTGGAGAAAGATGGAGGGTGAAGAAGTGGAGGTTTGTTGTATTTTGATATGTATGAAAGCATCGGATTTCCTCAGCACAGCAGCTGGATATTCCATAGGAGGCTTTCATGGAAGAAAGCGGGGTTTTGGAACAGCGTGCAGCATTCATCCCTGGAGAGTTTATTACACTCAGTAATGGAAAGGACATTCGACCCAACAACAGCTCCGACACAAACCAACGTGCACAAAGTCTGAAACACACTGTTTCAGTGTTTAGGTGTGGCCTGTAGGTTATGGGGCTGTAGATTTATAAACTTGCTGCCTTATCCTATGGATGTAAACCCACGAGGTATAGCGGCCATCGAGACATAGGAACGTGCCTGATTGATCACCCTCACAAAATAACTCCAGAGAGCAAGACAGAGACCTCCAAAATCTGCCTCAGTGCTGCTTTTCAATTCAAACCATGAAAGAACACTCCAGCTAATGTTTAAGAAGAGTGTTGAAAACATCCAGCCTGCACCTGCAGAAGTGATTTAGCAGGAGTGCCTGGAGTGCATTTGCAGGTCCCAGGCCTGACAGGAGATTAAAGATCTCCCTGAGAGCACAGGAGCCACCGATGGAGCCTGTCACTGCAGATCAAACATGGAATTACCCTGGCTGAGCATCTGCTGCAGTAATGAGCAGAGCAGATCTTCCTCAGGCCCACCAGGCTTTTCCTCTGAGCTGCCGTGACAGACAGCCCCTCCTTCGTGCCCACCTCTAACAACTGCCCATGTGAAAGAGGAAGGTGCCACAGCTTTCCAGACAAGAGAATGCAGGTTTTTCTCAGCTCAGCAGGTTCTGGTCCTGTTGGGATGAGACAGCAGGAGCTGTGGTGTGGCTGCCCACGCCGCGGGTGAGTTACAGAGCCACGCTCACCAGTGCTGGATGAGTTCAAAAGCAGCGGCCACTGGGGGTCCCTGGCCCTTCACACCTGCTGTGGACATCAACAACAGCCCATCCCACCCCGGAGAAGATGGATTGCCTCCAGCCCACCCGGCTGAGGGAGCACAGCGAGGACAGAAGGGATCTGGAGCTGCTGGGGACAGGAGGGGACAGGAGGGGACAGGAGGGGACAGGAGGGGACAGGAGGGCAGCCATGGCCCAGTCCCCTTTACATTCCTCTGATGTGCTGCTTGCTTTCCTGGGGCTCAGCAGCACACTGCCCACGTGGGCAGCTTTGGGGCAGATTTTGTCCCAAAGTCAATATTTGCACAAATGCACCGGCAGCTCCAAACACTGACCGTGCTTCCAGGAGCGGTTGCTGCTTTGCTGGGAGCTTGTCCAGCTCATTACAATGGAACTAAAATGTCTGGCTGTGGCCTTGAGCCACAGGAGAGTTGTACCTAAGTGTGTTATTCTGCAAATTCCCAACAAGGCACGCGGAGGGTCATGTCATCCTTTTCAAGGCATCAGCAACCCACCGAGGCATTGAAAGAATTTGGCCAGCAAGAAGCTGTGAAGGAAAAGAACAACATGAAAACATTTTGCAAAGGGCCTTTAAGGAGAATTGGCACAATGCAGAGAGAAGAGAGAGCGTGGGGAGGGATAAACTGAGGCAGAGTGGGAATGCTGTGTTGCAGGAACAGAGGCACCTGCAGTGCTGGCTTGGGAAACAGCCAGGACTGTGTCACAAGGGAGCAGGGGCATGGGGGAGGGACCAGGCAATGCCTGCAATGGAAGAACAAATTCAAAACCAAACATCATCAAACAAAACCCAGATACACAATAATACCTAATTAAGATTAGAATTGCATAAAAAATCCCTTTTGCTGACACTGATGCATGGAACACGTCAGGGTGGTGTTCTCCAAAGCTGTGTTCTGCCTCCTTAATATAATTTCTATTGACTCCTGTAAGTAAAGAGATCATCCACTACTTCTGTCAAGATCCCAGATCTGTGGATCAGCCCCACCACAATTTTCTTTAGAGAAGCTGAAGATCACCTGAAGATCCAGAGCCTCACACAACACCCCCTGATGAGCATGAGCTGCATCCAGACTCCCTGTGCTGGGCTCTGCTGCTGTCCCAGGGGTACCAGCATCATCATTAAATACCAGATTAATGAACAGGCTGCCCACCAGAGAGGCAGTCCCTGCCTGAAGTGAGGCTTTTCCATCTCTTAAGAAAATAATAATTCCTCCCATACATCATTTGCTTTCTGTGACCCCATTCCATGAAGCTCAAGTCTTTTTCCACTGTCCCTTTCATGCTGAGGAAGGAGAAAAGAGAGGTCTGGATGTGCCTGGCTGCTGGGCTGGGTGTTCCAGAGCTGTGAGCGAGGCTGGGCTGTGAGACAGACCCAGGGGTGCTCAGAGCTGGGGCCAGGGGGGTTTGCAGGATAAAGATCTCATGCTGAGCTTTAGAGCATCAGTGTTACCCTGACACCCTGACCCGAGGCTCAGGCTGTGCCCTCGTGCCACCTCAGCTATTTGTGCACTCCTGTGCAGGTCTCATGCTGACCTGCCCAGGGTCACCTGCCCAGGGTGACCTGCCCAAGGTGACCTGCCCATGGTGACCTGTCCTCAGTGACCTGTCCTCAGTGACCTGTCCAGGGTCACCTGCCCAAGGTGACCTGTCCTCAGTGACCTGTCCTCTGTGACCTGCCCAGGGTGACCTGTCCTCTGTGAACTGCCCCCTGTGACCTGCCCAGGGTCACCTGCCCAGGGTGACCTGTCCTCAGTGATCTGTCCTCTGTGACCTGTTCTCAGTGACCTGCCCAGGGTGACTGCCCTGGGAGCACACAAACCTCACAGAAGAGCTGTGGAGCAGCTCTGCCTTCCCTCCTGGCTTGGACAAAGCCAGGTTATTGCACAGCAAGGCACATCAGGAACTGAACTGCAGAAATTGTGCTCCAGGTTTGATATGTACAATTTCTATGCAGATCCAGTTCTCAAGCACTTCCTTCACTCTGCTTTCCTCTTCCCAGCGCTCCTGAGCTCACACTCAGTCACACTTTCTTGCCAAAATATAGTTTCACTTAACAAAAAGCTCCCTTCATTCTCCCTAGTAATGAATTCCAGCTAAACCAATGTCTTAAAGTCAGACACGGGCCAGAACTGCCAGCAAAGCAGAGAGCTCAGCACGGGTTTGTACAACCATTGTTGTTCTCTGTAAGGCCACCCTGGGAAATCCCAGCCACATTACAATAAAATATTCCACATGTTCCTCAGCCACCTTCCGGAGGCAGAACTTTGTATCTCTTGTAATTTAATGCTCTGCCTCTCAGAAGTGAGAGCTGCAGCTTAATGACAAGAGACAGCATATCCTGAGATGAAAACCCTGTTCTTAACAGGGACCTTGACAAGGTCCATGCAGATTTAAAATATTTGTTTTTATTTTAATGCAGATTTTCAGATATGTGATTTTGGGAAACATTCTTAGAAGTGACTTCAGTTCCTTGTCTACTGTGTTTACAAATTATGGGGGCTGATCCAAATAATTTTAAAATGTCTTTTACCTCATATTTAAACTCACAGAACACAGCATTGGAATGTGACCTCAGTCACCCAGAAGAAAAAAATTCGGTGAACTGAAAGAAAGCAATTGATGCTTTGCTTTTCAGACAGTAATTGAGATGGAGAAAATGCAGCTAGCAACAGCCTTCTCACCCTCTCTAGCACTCTGGGGAACAGAATTCAGCATCAACTGTCAAGATTTTCCCTGTTCTCAGGGTAGCACCTAAAAATGCCACCTGAGGATTTAGTGCAGGACTCAGTTGAGGCATTGTTGTTTTTTCTGAGACCCAGAGTGCAGTCACAGCAGTGGCTCGGTGTTTCTCAGCCCCAGCTCCCGAGCTGAATCGAGGTGAGAACATCTGCGTTTCACTGAGGCAGCCCCTGAACAGATAACAAACACCAGCCAGCGAATTCCAGCTCTGGCTCACACAGATCACCCCATCCCTGCCAACCCTCCTGAACTCCCACAGCTCACATTTGATTTTGAACTTGTCTGAACAATTTCAGAACCATTAAAAATATATTTGAGGCTTTTTCTTATCTTTAAAGTTTTGTCTTGCCTTTACACGTCCAGTGGGACTCGTGGAAGGAGGTTTGCCCTAGAATGGCCCAGTGTGAGCAGAAAGGTGCTGTCAGTCGGGTTTGTGGCTGTTACAGACACTCTGAGCCGAAAAGGAGGACCTGAAGCAGTGACAGACGCCGTCTACAACGAGAGGAAACTTGTCCTCCAAAACCGAGCTGAACCGGCCGCTTCTGGGAGGGCTCATGCACGAACTGCCCCGGACAGCGAACAGTCCTTGTGGCGAGGGCAGCGGGGCCGGCGGGCCGGGGATGCGGGTTCGGGGATGCGGGTTCTGTGCGGGTTCGGGGATGCGAGTTCGGGGGTGCGGGTTCGGGGATGCAGGTTTCGTGGGGTTATTGGATGCGGGTTCTGTGCGGGTTCGGGAGATGCGGGTTCTGTGCGGGCTCGGGGATGCGGATTCTGTGCAGGCTCCGTGCGGGTCGGGGGATGCAGGTTCGGGGATGCGGGTCCCGAGCGGGTTCCTTGCGGTGCCGGTGCCGCAGCATCCCCGGGAGATGCGGGCGTTTCTCCCCTCCCCGCCTGGCAGCGAGCGGAGCCCATGGGGCTGCGGGGAGCCCATGGGGCTGCGGGGAGCCGGGGCTGCGGGGAGCCGGGGCTGCGGGGAGCCGGGGCTGCGGGGAGCCCATGGGGCTGCGGGGAGCCCATGGGGCTGCGGGGAGCCCATCGGGCTGCGGGGAGCCCCTGGGGCTGGGGGGAGCCCATGGGGCTGCGGGGAGCCGGGGCTGTGGGGAGCCCATGGGGCTGCGGGGAGCCGGGGCTGCGGGGAGCCCATGGGGCTGCGGGGAGCCGGGGCTGAGGGGAGCCGGGGCTGGGGGGAGCCCATGGGGCTGCGGGGAGCCGGGGCTGTGGGCAGCGTCCCCCGGGAGGGGTCGGTGCGGTTTGTCCCTGCCCGGCCCCGGAGGCGGAAAGCGCAGGTGGGAGCGGTCCCGGTCCCGCGGAGGGGCCGAGGGGTTGTGCGAGGGATGCGAAATGAGTTTATTTTGCTTGGAATAGTTCCTGGCGGGGAAGGAGCTGACGTGTGGAGACGCCTCCGGGGGATGAGCCGCCGGCGGAGTCGGGAACGCTCCGCACATCAGGGCCGGCTCCGCAGCTGGGATACACGGCGGGCACCGGCTGCAGCTCCCCGGCTCTTCTGAGCCATTCCAGCTTTCCTGAGAGCGGCAGCTCCCGGCACAGCGCGCCGGACACGGGCACGGAGTGGCAGCTGTCAAATGACAGCGCTTTAGGTCATGACACGGATCCGTGGCTGAGGGGAAACCCGAGAGTTTGGGGGCTGGTTCGTGGGCGGGTTTTTCTTTCAAGTTAAGAATTCTTTTTTGCCGATGGCTCGAAGCCGAGCGGCTCAGCTCGGCTGGCGCTGTAAGTGCTCGTGTTCTGCTTCCCCTGCAGGAACCGCCCGGCCCCGCCGTTCCCGGGATGGCAGCGTAGGATCCGCGCAGGATGGGGACCCCGCGCCGGGAGCGGCCCCGATGGCTGGGGACCCTCCTGGCCGCCTGCCTGGCCACCCTCCCGGTCATCGGCGCCTGTCCCCGGCCCTGCGCCTGCCACGGCTCGGCCGAGCTCCACTGCACCTTCCGCTACCTGAGCGCCGTGCCCCCGCGCATCCCGCCCGACGTGCGGCGCATCAACCTGGGGTACGTGCGGCTCGGGCTTTCAGCACCCACACAGCTTTGTCTTCCAGCAGTTTGCACTGCAGGAATTCACCTTCCAGATTTAGGGCTAAAAATGAACCAAAGCAATAGGTACGTCTGTAGAGTTTAATGTTCTGCAGTGCTCAGCAGCGGCTGCAGCCACAGCCAGCGCAGCCCGAGACCACCCTCACTAAGCAGAAATTTTGGGGATCTAGGACAGGGCACATGAGAACTTCAGAAAGTTTTGAGCTTTCCTTTATAGTACCTGAACGTGTTGTGTCTGTAGCATGGAACTTGGAAGAAGTCTGAAATAGATTTCTCTCTGGGAAAGGATAGTTCAGAGCTCGGAAAGTGGACTGGAAAAGGAGCACATGTATTAAAATCTGCAGAGCCGTTGCTGTGGTGTAACACCAAGGTCGGGGGTTAGATCCCTGCATGAGCCATTCACGTAAGGGCTGGACTCCACGATCCTTCTGGGTCCCTTCTATGATTCTGTCACTTAGAATGTCCCTCAGCGTTAGGGTCTATGCTTTCACCTGCTGAGCTCAAGGAAAATTTCACTTGTCTGGCCATGTCAGCTCCCATGGTGGTTCTGTTCTCTGTGTGATTAAAGCAGCAAGGAATAGATCATACCCAGGCTTGTCTGGCCCCTTCATGCAGTTTCCACCAAGTGTCCTTTCTCTTTAATCAGATTATGAGACCCATCAGCAATATTTGTCTGACCTGTGTATCCCCTTTGATACACATAACCTTTGAACCATCCTGATGTGTCTGCAGAGAATATATAAGGGATTTTCACTGAAGTGGTAGCAAAGTGACCACAGACAGATGTGTTTCATGCTTGCTGTCACTCACCCCATCCATTGGGAATTTGCCATCAGAACACTGTCCTGGAAAAGTGGCCACCTTTTGTGCTCACATGAAGGAATGACCTCATGGCAAGGGGAAGAGCTGCTGACCTTTAGCCGTTTCCAAAGAATGGTTCTTTTGATTTGGGTTGGTTGGGTTTGAAAGGTGTGAGCTGGGGCTGACTAAACCCATCCCATACAGCTACAACAGCCTGAGGAAACTCAGCCCCATGGGCTTTGCTGGCCTGGAGAAACTGGAGTTACTGATGCTGCACAGCAATGAGATCAGCACGGTCCCTGAGAAGGTGTTCAGTGATTTACGTTCACTACAGGTAAGAACTAAATGACCCAGTGTAGCTTTTTGTTATGACACCTTTCAGTGGCACTGGGAAGCAGCCACAGAGCAGCCTTCTGCAACATTTCCATTTCCTGTTTCTTACCTTATTCACACGAAAGTCAACAGCCTTCAGAATCCAGTATCCTAACGGGAAATGTCTTCCCTTCCCAGGTAGGCACTCAGGTACAGGTCAAGAGCATGACAAACACTTTGGTAAATACCTCTCAGCTGTATCTTAGCAGGCAGCTGCAGTCAAAACTCTCTTTCTACAGAGGAGAAAGATTGCAAAGCTCCTACTACTGTGTCTGAAAAAGGAAACCTATCACTGTTCATTTGTTAGTCAGTTTGGGGCTTTTTGAGGATTGTTTTCCATTGAGATTTCCCTTTCCCTTCAGTGCAATCCTGTCCTTTTCTAGCCTTCATGAAAAAAAAGCCAAACTGTGCAGAAATATAACACCCTGCATATAAACCCCTCAGTTCTTTAAAGAAACTCCAGTTCCTGGCATTCCTGGTCTGGTGAAGAACTTTCACTGCACACAGCAACCTTCAGCAACATTTATTAGGAGTCCTATAACTTCAACATGGCTTAATATTATGCATTTGTTACTTTTTCATGAACAGGTCTTAAAAATGAGTTACAACAAGGTCAGAGTGCTCCAGCAGGATGTATTTTATGGCCTGAACAGCTTGGTACGGCTGCATATGGACCACAATCAAATTGAATTTGTGAATCCCAATGTTTTCTATGGACTCACTTCCTTGAGGTTGGTGCACCTGGATGGAAATTTACTTCAGCAGCTGCATCCAGACACTTTTGTCACCTTGCACTACAGTCAAATATTCAGAATATCCTTCCTGAAGCACATCTCTCTGTCTGACAATATGCTGGCTTCACTTCCACAAGAAATGTTTTCCTACATGTCAGAGCTCGAGAGCATTTACCTCCACGGAAACCCCTGGTCCTGTGATTGCAGCCTGCAGGGATTCGCAGAGTGGGCACAGGAGAGACCAGGTGAGTTTATGCTCCTTAATCCCATTGTAGCATCTTACTCTTCCTGATACAGGTAATTGTCCTTTATTCATCTATTCATTCTCACAGAAAAGACCAGAAGATAGGATTTTTGTAGGTGTGTGTAATCAGGAGAAAGAGATTAATACCAGTCTGTTTCCCAGATTAAATGAATCTAGTGGCCTTAATGCATTCCCAAGAGCAGCTTTCCTTGATGGAGAATTTTCCTTGGCCAGTCCAAAGCTTCTGTGCACCAGGAGAATCCACAGGGAACAAGCTGACTTTTCTGGAATTGGCAAGAGCAAGGCCACATTGCACTTGATTCTTTAAAAAGAAACTAAGGAACTCAAGGGACTCTAGGACTTTCTCTGCTGCTGCCATTTACATGTCACTTCAAGCTTTGGTTTTATTTTATTCAAAAGAACACTTGTTAGTAGCTGTGTGTAATTTTTAATATTTCTGTGCTTGTAGCACAGAAGCTTACTGAAGCTTTCTTCCCTTCAGATGTTATAAAGTGCAGAAAAGAGAGGAGTTCCAGTGTCCAGCAATGCCCAGTCTGTGCTAGTCCCAAAAATCAAAATGGGAAAGGTTTAGTGGATCTTCCTTCTGCATCCTTCACCTGCAGTAAGCCAGTCATCCACGACTCGCTGAAATCCAGAAACCTCACGATGCCAGACGATGGGGATTTCAGTTTCGTGTCTCCCAAGGACTTGATAGCTCCCATAGGATCCGTGGTTTTGAATATGACTGACCAAGCAGGAAATCAAGGCAACTTGGTTTGCAATGTCCAGAAACCTACAAAAATGTCTCCCATCTCACTTGACAAAAATGGCCACAGCACCGTGCTCAAAACCTCGTTCTCAGCATTGCTGGTGTGTGGTGTCGATTATGGACACATCCAGCAGCTGTGGAGCATCCTGGCACTGTACAGCAATTCTCCCTTGAAACTGGAGCAAACTGTGCAGACAACTGATGTGCCTTTTATTAGCTACAAATACAAGCAGATGCACAGTGAGAAAGATGAGCTTTTCACCAATATCGAGGCAGAGCTGCGAGCTGAGCCAGCCTGGCTGATGCAGAGGGCAGTGTCCCTGCAGCTGGACAGGACAGCCAGCACGCTCAGCACGCTGCACCTCCGCCTCTCCACCCACGCCCTGGTCACTCTGGCCAGCGATCACCAGAGCCAGGTGAGACAAAACTGGGCCATCATCATCAGGGACAACAGCACCCAAAGAGAGCACACCGTGCTGGTCGGGGGCACCGTGGAGCTGGGGTGCCAGGCAGCCGGGGAGCCAGCTCCTGCCGTGGAGTGGATATTGGCTGATGGCAGCAGAGTGCGAGCTCCTCACATCAGCGAGGATGGGAGGATCATAGTCCTGGAAAGCGGGGCCCTGGCGCTGCGGGCAGCTGACGTGTTTGACACGGGGCTCTACCACTGCATCAGCACCAACCACGCCGACGCCGACGCGCTCTCCTTCCGAATTACGGTGCTGGATCCCCACGTGGAACGCGAGGGGGTAAACGGAGCCCAGCTGTCGGCTGCTCTCGGCAGCACCCTGCACCTTCCCTGCACAGCCACGGCTGCTCCGGACGCTGCCGTCACCTGGGTGTCACCTCAGCACACAGTTCTTGGTCAGGCTGTAGGAAACAAGCTGATCTTTGCCAACGGCACCTTGAGGATACAAGGGGTGACAGAGCGAGACGCGGGCTACTTCCGATGCATTGCGGCCAACCGCTACGGTGCTGATCTTTTGGTTTTCCAAGTGCTAACGAGACAGGGTGAAACTGCTCTGAGGAAAACGCATGGAGCTGTGGAAGGGTGGGAAGAGGGCTCTGGCAATGAGCTGCTGCACTCTGCTGCAGCACAGAGACATCCCTCAGCCACTCCAGCCACCCTGACAGCTCCTGGGGAATCCGCTGCAGCAGCGGCCAGCAGCCAGGGCACACGGAGCACACGTCAGAGGAACAGCCACGGGAAAAGGCCTCACTGGCCCCACGGGGACAGAGCAGGCAGGAGGTTCAGGGGACACAGGAGACAGTTTGTTTCCTCAGGCAGGAGAGCTGATCCACAGCGCTGGGCAGCCTTGCTGGAGAAAACAAGGAGGAACTTGACAGTGGCACACAAACGAGGAGAAGTTGCAACAGAACCACCCACTCAATCCCGTAAGCTCTCAGAGGTACCTGAGGATGAGGAGGAGACCTCTGGTGATCTCATATCTCCAGAAGAAGAATTCATGATACCAGCAAGAGAGAGATCCCCGGGATTTGCTCTGGGGAGAGCAACAGAACTCACGATCACTGCAGGGCCCGAGGAGACCGCGAATCCCACTCGTGCCTGGAACAGCTCCCTCCTGCTCACAGAGCCATCAACTGCCCTCCCCTCACCCCTTCCACACCCTGTGGCACCTGCCAGCAAAAGGCCACAAACACCTCCAGAACCTACAGACTCATGGGAAAGATCTGATTTGAGTCAAATATCAGCAAATGGTGTAAAACAACCAACCGTACCAAGTGGAACATCCACACTCTTCCCTGCTGGGCAAAAGTCAATATATTCTGGGGAAGGCAATAACCAGCATCTAAAGTCTGCGTCCATGACACCCACAACAGAAGCTACAGGCACCAGCAAGGCTGTAACTCCTCAAAACACAGCAGACAAGGTACATATTTTCACTGAGTCTATTGATAATGTTTCCACCAAAACAGAGCACCAGGTCCCTGTGGCCACAGTCAATGAACAAAGCTCTGAATTTGGCCCCATTTATTTTCATAGTACTCAGAAAGGAGGAACTCCTAATCCACCACTTGTCTCCACTTTTACTACTCATCAGCAAATTTGGGTTATCCAGGATGTTCCAACTCATCCACCCCAGCTCCAGCAGCACTATGGAAGACGAAAGAAAATTTCTGGTCGGAGACGAATTGTTAGACCAGGACGCATCCCAAGTACGAAGGAGCACCAATACGATTTTGGGAGGCCAGGGTCTGCCAGAGGAACAGAATCTGTAGCTATGGCTACAGATGTTCAGCTGAATATGAGCTATGTATCAAATACACCAACCTTAAATCACTTAAGCAGTTCCATCAATCCATTTAGGCCAGAAGCACCCCAGTCTTCTCCCTCTGCCCTGAATATGCCATTGGAGCACCCGGTGGGCACCCATCAAAACACAGCATTCCTCGGGGAAGAGGAGAAGAAACACAGGGCAAGGCAAAAAGCTGCTACCACAGTCACATCTGTCACTGCAAAGGACACTGCCACTACTGCCACCAGTGCATTGGCTGTAACAGGTTTGAAGCCAGCAGTTACACTTGTTATTACTCCTCAAACCGACACCAGAGTCACCAAAAATAAAACACTCCGAGTGGGAGGAAGGAGAGGTCAGAGGAGAAAGAGGCCTCCTAAAACACCTGTCCCACAGCATGTGGCTGCAGCCCTCAGCAGTGCAGCCACCCCTGCAGCGAGCACTGCCACCCCCACGGTGGCACCTGCAACAGCTCTCCCTGGGAGCATCAGTGCAGTCTCCATGACCAGAACAACAGCCCCAGGGATCCCCGAGAGCCCCGAGACACCTCAGCACAGCCCCACGGCAGCCACACAAACACCAGCAACCCCGAGCACCCGGAGGAGCCCCCGGCCAACACCACCAGCAGCATCCCTGCCGGGCAGCGTGACTGCTCAGAGCCTCACCGTGTTCCTGCCAGCCACACCGGGCACACAGAGGAACACGCAGCTGGCCACGCCACCAGCTGCCAGTCCTGCCCAGACCCCCACCATGGGGCTCCAAACCTCAGCACGGCTGGATGAGGCCCCTGGTGCCCCGAGAGCCCGAGCTGCTGCAGCCAGTGCCACACCAGGGCCAGCACCTGCTCAGCACATCGGAGCCGCTGCCACGGCAGGAGAAAAAGCCTACCTGGAAACGGGGGAGGGAGCAGTCCGGGAACAGCAGGCAGCACAGCCCACACTCCCAGCCAGAGCTGTGCCGAGTGCTCCTGCTGCTGTCACTGTCCCCAGCAGCCAGCATCCCTCCCCTCTGCCAGCCCTGCCCGCAGCCCTGCCCGCAGCCACCCCCGGAGCCGCCCCGCACCCCCGGGGACACGGCCACCTCCAGCCCAGGACACCGCCCAAGGGCACAGGGAACACACTGCACTCACCACAAACCCCGTGGGCAAGGGACAAGGACAGCTCTGTCAGTGCCTGGTCTGAAAGGCGAGATCGAGACACCACCACCATCCCCAATCCCATCACCTTAGGTTCTGCAAGCAGAAACCATTTTTCCAAGCCCAGAATAGTCGGAGGGAATTTTGCTTCTTTCACTGTGCTGGCGAATTCTGATGTTTCTATTCCTTGTGAAGCTACTGGGAACCCCCCTCCAACAATACAATGGACCAAGATACCACCAGGTGAGCTTGATAAACCTCTCTAGAATTTACCTGCCATTAGTCCTGTAATTTGGCACCTCTTCTGTGTGCCAAGCTCGAGCATTGTTTCATTTCAGAGTAGTGTGAAATATTAGTGAAAGGTAAACTTGGAAACAGTGACAGAGACGTGCTGCAGCATCTTAGTGCTGATTCTGGAGCAGCTCTTTAGTGAAACGATTAAAAAAATCAAATATATGTTTAATTATAATTCCTTGCTTATTGTGGGAAGAATTCAGTGTTTTTTGTACATTACCAGCTATTCCAGAACAGTGAGACAAGTGAAAAGAAAAACATAGTAAAAAATCACTCAAATCAAGTTTTAGCTGTGCCAGGTTTGGATTGCAAAGCCCCATCTGCTGTATCCAGACTTTGTCTCTGATGGAGATTCAGCTTCATTCTTACTTTAAAGCTTTGCCGTTCTATAGGCAAAGGTCTGTGGTTCGTTGCCGGTGTGTGGGGGTGGCCGTGGTTGCACAGGGGGCAGGAGCGGGCTGGGCCAGGCTGTGATGGGCTGTGATGGGCTGTGATGGGCTGTGCTGGGCTGTGCTGGGCTGTGATGGGCTGTGATGGGCTGGGCCAGGCTGTGATGGGCTGTGCTGGGCTGTGATGGGCTGTGCTGGGCTGTGCTGGGCTGTGCTGGGCTGTGCTGGGCTGTGCTGGGATGTGCTGGGATGTGCTGGGCTGTGCTGGGCTGTGCTGGGCTGTGATGGGCTGTGCTGGGCTGTGCTGGGCTGTGCTGGGCTGTGCTGGGCTGTGATGGGCTGGGCCAGGCTGTGATGGGCTGTGCTGGGCTGTGATGGGCTGTGCTGGGCTGTGATGGGCTGTGCTGGGATGTGCTGGGATGTGTCAGGCTGTGTCAGGCTGTGTCAGGCTGTGATGGTCTGTGTCAGGCTGTTTCATGCTGTGTCAGGCTGTTTCATGCTGTGCTGGTCTGTGTCAGTCTGTTTCATTCTGTGTCAGGCTGTTTCATGCTGTGCCGGGCTGTTTCATGCTGTGCTGGTCTGTGTCAGGCTGTGTCAGGCTGTTTCATGCTGTGCTGGTCTGTGTCAGGCTGTTTCATGCTGTGCCGGGCTGTTTCACACTCTGACGGTCTGTGTCGGTCTGTGTCAGGCTGTTTCATGCTGTGCCGGGCTGTTTCATGCTGTGCTGGTCTGTGTCAGGCTGTTTCACACTCTGACGGTCTGTGTCAGGCTGTTTCATGCTGTGATGGTCTGTGTCAGGCTGTGTCAGGCTGTGTCAGGCTGTCAGGCTGTGATGGTCTGTGTCAGGCTGTGTCAGGCTGTGTCACACTGTGATGGTCTGTGCCGGGCTGTTTCATACTCTGACGGTCTGTGTCAGGCTGTTTTATGCTGTGCTGGTCTGTGTCAGTCTGTTTCATTCTGTGCCGGGCTGTTTCATGCTGTGCCGGGCTGTTTCATGCTCTGACGGTCTGTGTCAGGCTGTTTCATGCTGTGCCGGGCTGTTTCACACTCTGACGGTCTGTGCTGTTCCGCAGGAGGAGCCGTGCTGCCCAGCGGGGCTCTGTCCATCGCCCGTGCGGGCCCGCAGCACTCCGGCCGCTACCTGTGCACGGCGTCCAATGCCCAGGGCAGCGCCCGGCTGCTCGCCACGCTGGCCGTGCTGGGCTCCCCGGCCCGCATCGCCGGCCGCCAGCGGCTGCTGACCGCGCACTCCGGGAGCTCGGCCGTGCTGCCGTGCCCGGCCCGGGGCAGCCCCGCTCCCAGCGTCTCCTGGCTCCTGCCGAACGGGACCCGCCTGTCGCGCTCCTCCGCGGCCGCCGGCCGGGCTCGGGTGGAGCCGGACGGAGCCCTGCTCATCCGGCCGGTCACCCTGCACGACCGCGGGCTCTACTCGTGCCTCGCCGAGAACCCCGCGGGCTCCGACACGCTCCGGCTGAGGCTGCAGGTCGTGGCAGCCCCTCCCGCCATCCTGGAGGAGAAGAGACAAAGCGTGGCCGGAGCGGCGGGGGAAAGCCTGGAGCTGCCTTGCACGGTGCAGGGGAAGCCGCAGCCCGCCGTGCACTGGGTGCTCCCCGAGGGCTCGGTGCTGAAGCCGGGGCAGCTGGGGCACCCCGGGCTGTTCCTGTTCCCCAATGGCACCCTCCGCCTGGGCAGCACGGCCCCCTCCGACAGCGGCACCTACGAGTGCATAGCCACCAGCTCCACGGGCTCGGACAGGAGGGTGGTCAGCCTCGTGGTGCAGCGCAGAGACACCCTGCCGAAAATTGCCATCGCCTCGCAACAACTGACCCGGCTGAATTTTGGGGAGAGGTTGCTTCTGAACTGTACAGCAATTGGGGAGCCCAAGCCCAGGATAATCTGGAGGTTGCCCTCCAAGGCTGTTGTGGACCAGTGGCACAGGTATGAGCCTTTTTTCCCCTCCATCTCATTGGAGCTTCAAACACTGTCTCCTCCGGTGCTCACGTAAGAGCCTAGTACAGCACTAGAACAATTTTTTAAGAACTAAACCATTTTTTAAGCATTTAACAGTGGTGAAACATCTGTTTTAACGGCATCTATATCTAATAACAGACCTAATAACAGGTCACACCAATTGTCAGAAGTGGGTGAGGTCTCAAAACGGGTACAAGTCATACTTGAATTAAGGTAACTACTGTCATCATGCCCTGGCTGACTGCTGTCGTTTGAGAGGAGGGGAATGTACTTGTAACAGATTGGTGAAGCAGGGCTCAGGAGGGAGGGGTTTCTTTCATCTCTGCCACCTCTACCTTTGGGGGTCTTCCCACACCCCCTCCCACGGTAACCCTTCACCCCCACCTTAGGGGAGACAGCCCCAGCGCTGGGTGTTCCCAGCAGAGTCAGCACCACTCACAAAATCGGCAATGGCACCAGGGTAGGACACTCTGGGTGGGCAGGCAGGGTGGGCACAGTGCCCCTGGAAAGGGCTTCTGTGTTGTACCGTGCTGTTAACACGCTCAGTCCCTTCCAGTGCTCAATATTCACCTCCAGCACTTGTGTCCATAATTCTCTTCCTCTCTCTCTCCACAACAGAATGGGAAGTCGGATCCATGTTTACCCCAATGGATCCTTGGCTGTTGAGGCAGTTACAGAAAAGGATGCAGGTGATTATCTGTGCGTTGCAAGAAACAGAATTGGGGATGATCTGATACTGATGAAAGTCAGCATCACAATGAAACCAGCCAAGATTGACCACAAACAGCAGTTCAAGAAGCTGGTGCCGTATGGGAAGGATTTCAGAGTGGACTGCAAGGCCTCAGGGTCGCCAGCACCAGAGATCTCCTGGGGCCTGCCAGACGGGACGGTGGTGAACAACGCGATGCTGGCGGATGACAGCGGGCACAGGGCTCGCAGGTACGTCCTCTTCGACAATGGGACTCTGTACCTCAACAAAGCTGGAGTGGCAGAGGGAGGAGATTACACGTGCTACGCCCAAAACACTCTGGGGAGGGATGAGATGAAGGTCCACGTCACGGTCATTGTGGCAGCCCCTCAAATAAAGCACAATTACAAGACACACATCGCAGTGACAGCTGGAGACACAGCCCTGCTGGACTGTGAAGCTGCTGGGGAACCCAGGGCACAGATATTCTGGCTGCTGCCCTCCAGCGAGATGATCTCCTTGTCCACAGACAGGCACTCCCTGCACTCCAATGGCTCGCTCTCCATCAGCCCTGCCAGCCTGCTGGATGCTGGGGAGTACGTGTGTGTGGCTCGGAACCCTGGCGGGGATGACACCAAGCTGTATAAGCTGGATGTGGCTGCTAAACCCCCCATCATAAATGGTTTATACGGGAACAAAACAATCATGAAGGTGACGGCAGTGAGGCACTCGAAGAAACACATCGACTGCCGGGCAGAAGGGACACCTCCTCCTCAGATTATGTGGATCATGCCTGATAATATTTTCCTAACAGCCCCATATTACGGGAGCAGGATTGTGGTGCACAAAAACGGGACACTTGAGATTCGGAACATCCGGCTCTCAGACACAGCAGATTTTATCTGTGTGGCTCGTAACGACGGGGGAGAGACCGTGCTGGTGGTGCAGCTGGAAGTCACAGAAATGCTACGGAGACCAATATTCAAAAACCCTTTCAATGAAAAAATAATAGTAAAACCTGGGAAAACTATCACACTGAACTGTTCTGTGGATGGAAACCCTCCCCCTGATGTAAGCTGGATGTTGCCCAACGACACGAGGTTTTCCAGCAGCATCAGGACATCGCAGTTTTTCACGGGGAGCAACGGGACCCTGACCATCCACAATCCCGAGAGACACGCCGGGCGCTACCGCTGCGCTGCCCGCAACCAGGTTGGCTACATAGAGAAGCTGATGGTCCTGGAGGTTGCCCAGAAGCCCAAAATCCTCAGCCGCCCTGCAGGGCTGGTGAGGGCTGTCAGCGGGGAGCCCTTGTGGCTGCACTGCCCGGCCGAGGGGAGCCCCAGGCCCAGGACAGCGTGGACGCTGCCGGGGGGCCGTGTGCTGGAGCAGCCACAGGCCAGCGGGAGGTTCCTGCTGCTGGAGAACGGCACCTTGATCCTGCGGGCAGCCTCGGCCCTCGACGCGGGCACTTACCTGTGCAGGGCCCACAACCACGCCGGGGACTCGTCCCTCGCCGTCCCGGTGGTGCTGGCAGCCCACGCCCCCCGCATCGTGGGCAGACCCCCCCCGGCCATCCGCACCGTGCCGGGGGCAGCAGTGCAGCTCCACTGCGTGGTGCTGGGGATCCCAAAGCCAGAAGTTTCCTGGGAGTTACCCGACCATTCCATCCTCTCCACAGCTCAGCAGGGCCGGGGCTCTGGGGGCGAGCTGCTGCACCCCACGGGGACCCTGCTCCTGCACAGCCCCCGGCCCTCCCATTCCGGCACCTACAGGTGCACGGCCAGGAACCCCCTGGGCACCGCCACTGCCGTCACCCACCTGCACGTCCTGTGAGGCAGAGCGCAGCAGCAACGGGGCACAGCGCTCACCGGCTCATCCTTGCGATGGCTTCAGTCAAAGGCAGCCACAAGCCTGGGACAGCCTGGACACATCCACAGCACCCAGGCTGCAGTGACCCGGCAAAGAGACAGCAACGGGAAAATCAGCTCTGGCATCACTTGCTAGCCTTGGTTCTCTCCATGTTCAGGGGATTTAAACGAAAGCAAAATTAAGACATTTCTGCTCCACAAAGAAATAGCAAACATTGACTGTCAAACATGGAAACTTTCTGGAAATGTGCCTAGAGAGCTCCTGTACGGACACAGGTTTGCATCAGTTCAATACTGCCCACCTTGTGTGACTGACACAAGCACGGATCAGAGAGGGCAAGGACAGTTCCTGGGAACACAGGAGCAGGTTTATTGGGATGCAGATTACCTTCTTAATGTGTTTTGATATTTAGTATGTTTTAAAATAAATATTCAATGATGTAACAAGTAGTGAAGTATTTTTACTAGCAGAGCTGTGGTTGCCAGTCTTTTCTGCAGAGCTGTGGGATGACACAGAATAGCTCAGTTTGGAGCAAGAGAGGAAGCTCTGCTCAGCACTGTTAAGCCAATGCATACAGACTGGGTATAGAATCACTCCAGGTTGGCATCACTTTCTTATTGTCACAAAAGCATTTTTTTAAAGATTTCTCAATAGAATAAAAACCACACCAATTTGAATCTCAATTTAGAATTGTGATTCCTCAGTTGAGCAGCCAGGTAGTTTTAAGAAGCAAATTAAGTTAGCACAGAAAGTATTGCCAGAGTATTTTAAATGCTCCATCATCTGAAGTTCCTCTTGCAAAATGAATGCATTGAAAAAGAATTGTATAGACTAACTCCTAAATGACATAAAATAGTAATACATTTATCCTGCTTTTTCAACTCCGAACACAAGCCAAGTTACGATCTGTTTGTACAGGAGTAACAATTTGTTTGTGATTTTGGCTGACAGCTTGCCTGTGGGTTTGCACTCAGCTGATGATGTCCTGATGTCCCTTGCAGCAGGTGGGGAGTTCCTGCAGTGCCTCACTGGCAGCTGAGCTGAGGCAGGAGCTGCACCAGGGCACTGCCATCCAAAGGGCTGCTGGCTCCAGGAACTGCAGGAGCGACCTGGGGCTCGTCCCCCCTGACCTGTGAAGGCTGGGATGAGGTCTGGCACTGATGGCACTGGTGGGACATGGGGCTCATCTGCTGCCAGGCTTCACCAGTGACCCAGAGACTCAGCCCCTGTCACCACCAGCACCCTGGGACCCTCCCTTTAGAGGGAGGAAACAGAGAAACCACTGCTGCTTCCAGGAGGTTTATTAACATCACATGGTGGCTTTCAATATAAACTTATTTATGAGTGCCTGAACAAACCCCACAGTGCCCAAATCACAGCAGGAACAAACCCCACAGTGCCTGAACAAACCCCACAGTGCCTGAACAAACCCCACAGTGCCAGAGCAAACCCCACAGTGCCTGAACAAACCCCACAGTGCCTGAACAAACCCCACAGTGCCTGAGCAAACCCCACAGTGCCTGAACAAACCCCACAGTGCCAGAGCAAACCCCACAGTGCCTCAACAAACCCCACAGTGCCAGAGCAAACCCCACAGTGCCTGAGCAAACCCCACAGTGCCCAAATCACAGCAGGAACAAACCCCACAGTGCCTGAACAAACCCCACAGTGCCTGAACAAACTCCACAGTGCCTGAACAAACCCCACAGTGCCTGAACAAACCCCACAGTGCCTGAACAAACTCCACAGTGCCAGAGCAAACCCCACAGTGCCAGAGCAAACCCCACAGTGCCTGAACAAACCCCACAGTGCCTGAACAAACCCCACAGTGCCTGAACAAACCCCACAGTGCCTGAACAAACCCCACAGTGCCTGAACAAACCCCACAGTGCCTGAACAAACCCCACAGTGCCTGAACAAACCCCACAGTGCCAGAGCAAACCCCACAGTGCCAGAACAAACCCCACAGTGCCCAGCTGTAGCTGGTACAGGGGCCAGGAGGTGGGGAGGGCAGCAAGGGCAGGAGGGTGTCCTGCACAGCAAGGCCACAGGGAGCACCCTGAGGACTCTCAGAAGATCTGCTCCCTTCCTTCCCTGCAGTCTCCCAGCAGGGCTGTCCAGCCTGCAGAGGAGAAGGCTTCGGGGAGGCTCTGCTGTGGCACTGAGCACAGCGGGATGGGGACCCCAAGCCCAGCATCTCCCATCCATCTCTGGTCTCTCAGCTTCACAGACCTGCCTCCTAAATCTCATTTTCTCATTAGACCCAGTGAAAATGCATGTGCTCCCAATGCTTTTAATTGGGTGATTCTGTGGAAACCTGACATGCTGAATAAAACTGGAGTAATCCTGGATCCTAATAACTCCGTGGGCGCTACAGAAACCGCCCGAGCTTTGCTCAGCAAAACCTGGTGCTTACTGAAGGCAGTTTCAGTGTTTTACAAGACTTCAGCATCTTTTCCCTTTCTGAAACCAAATCCTTCACTAAAAACATGTTGTGTAATCTCCTGGCTACCAGGCTGTAGTAACTGCTGAAGTTAGTCAAAGGCACTAACCAGCACACTGGTTAGTATTAGTAATAACTAATTAGCAGTAAATGTATTTTTTGGGATATAAACCTAACCCACAGCACCTTTTGCTGTGCAGTGCTGGCAGAGGAGTCTGCACCAGGCAGGTGCCCATTGTAGTGACACTGTCCCATCAGTTTGTTCAAGATATAACAACTACTAAAAAAAACTCCAAAATGGATGGAAGTTATGTAAGATTAATGCTTTTAAGCTCAGAAGTCACAATTTCAGCATGACTCTATTTTCTGATTCAAGGCTGTCACTAGAACCTCCTCCACTCTGCCAGTAACATTCCCTTTGACAGACTTCTACCAAGCTGGTCTTACGCTTTCTTGACTACAGCCACTTTGGCAAACCTGGAATATTGATTGTTTAGTGCCACACACATGCTTGTGTAATATGGATCCCACATCTGTGTTTGTAGGGAAATAGGATCCAACAGCATTTTTAAATGGATTTTTAGGTTTCACAAACACACAGGACAAGTGGACTACAAGGTGTGCCAAAATCAACTCAAAATAAAAATTACATGAGGGGGATATTGTAAAGAAAGGAATATTTAATTAGAAAAAATTAGACCCATTAACCTCATTTTCATTAATGAGCAACCTTTTCTAGTCAAAGGTGCTCCTGGCCATGACAGGCATTGGACCTGGATGGTCTTTAAGGTCCCTTCCAACCCAAACCATTCTGATCCCACATTTCTATTATTAACATGTAGATTTTAAACCAAGCTGCCCCAGGCTGTCCCCAGGCTGTCCCCAGGATCACAGGATGGCAGGGGCTGCTGGGGGCCCGTGGGGACAGCAGCCAGGAGCAGGGAGAGGCACTCTGTGTCAGCTGGCCTGTGCAGATTCTTAAAACACACAGCAGAAGGAATGTTACTGACATTTACACCTTACTAACACATAAATAACACCCATTTTCCTACTGAATTATTGAATTATCCTCTGTTGTTGGCAATGATGTGAGCTCCACATGAAGTCTGGTAATTCCCACTGACAGCTCCAGGCACATCCCAGCCTCGAGAGCAGCGACCTTCTCCAGGCCAGGCCATGGCCAGGGGGAGCACAAGGACAGCTCACAGTATCAGGGTATAAGTAATATGAAAAACTCCACTGAAACATCAAAAAGGCCAGAAAATCATCTTGAAATTACTTTAAGATGCTGCTTAAAGCACAGCACATGGACAACCCAGCTGGATGCTGAGGGAATAGCAGCACATCCACAGCAGAGCTGGCCGCACTGCTGCCAGGCATGTTTTCAAACTCTTGCTCTAAGTGACTATTCAAGGAACCCACAGCCCCAGCCCCAACAAAAGGGAAAGTGTCTCAGACCTGACCAAAGTGCACAGCAGGACAGTTCAGCTCTGTGAGACTTTTCTAAACTGGTTTCCATTTGAATGGGACCTGGGTTTAAAGCAGCATGTTCCTGAGACACAGGTGAGGTGGGCTCTTCCTCCTCCACCTCCCCTGGAGGAAGGGACAGAGGCTCAAGGTTTGTGTTTGGGCTGGATGTGGTACCAGCAGATGCTGCTGCTCCTTGCATTTGATCACTTTCCTGTCAACAAAAACAGTCCCAAACCATGCCCAGGACAGAGGATTTTTGTCACCTTCAAATAAATCCCAAGGGAACACCTTTTGTTTGGCTGACACCTGAAGACCCTGTTTTGGAATCAAAGGGAAGTCAGGATGTAAGGAAGCTGAACAATACATTTCTTTTGTACATCACTGTTTGAGTCAGAAAAAACCAGTAAGGATGTTTCTCCTTCACTAAATGCACTACATGCACATGAGTGGGATTTTAATTTCTGTGCAAGGCTGCCACTCGAGAAAAGCAATTACATTTTTATGGTAGCATTTGCTTATAGACATGCTAAAAATCACAAGTGCCATTGATGATATTTTGGCAGAAAAGACAAACATCTATCAGAAACTGCTTATCTAGGAATAAAAGTTTACATCTGTTGCTAAAAGTTTACACATTCAAATAAGGGTAGGAAACCCAAGCACTGTATTGCCAAAACACACCTACCCACTCTGCAGAATGGAAAGCTCTATCCCTAAGCTTTATTCTTCTCTTTCAAATAAATTCACATAAAAAAATTATCCAGGGATGGGGCATCCATGGCTTCTCTGGGCAACCAGCCCTAGGGCTTCACCTTCCCAGGGAACAATTCCTTCCCAATATCCCATCCATCCCTGCCTCTGGCAGTGGGAAGCCATTCCCTGTGTCCTGTCCCTCCAGGCTCTGGTTCAAAGTCCCTCTCCATCTCTTGGAGAGAAACAGAAACACTTTTGATATCAAGCCCTCTGTCATTTGCAGCTGTTTGCAGCTGGCAGCACTGCCCACAGAAGCTCCCCTTTGCAAGGGACCCCAGCTCTGGGGCTGCAGCTCTGCCCCAGCCCCTGCAGCCCTGCACAGGCTGTGCCTGCAGCCCCCAGGCTGGCAGCTGATGGAAAGGGGGAGATGAAAGCAGATGATGGCTCTTGGCAGTTCCCTGCTGGGCTCAGGGGTCTGTGGCACTGAGCCTGGGCAGCCTCGGAGCTCCTGGCCCCCAGCTCCTTCTGGGGAGCAAACACAGCCAGACAGAAACAGGGACAGGACACAGCACACCCTGCTTTCACTATTAGAAAACATCCACTTTCTGCATGAATCATTTCCTTGTACTTCTACTAAATTTAAGCAAGTGGCTTTGCAAGGTTTTTGGGGTTTTCTCCTTGTTTGAAGAAGATAGGTTTTCTTTTCATCTCTTCTTTAAATGCAACATAAAAAGTACATAATACAAGTTTAGTGTCCCAAACTTGAATAAAAGTAACTGTCCTGCAGGGTTCCCAGTTTTAATCAAATATGAAGAAAGTACTAGAAATCTCTTCCCACATTCCTGCATTTTTATTTTCTTCTATTTCTCCTTGTTATCACTAGTAATGTTTCAGTTTTTCCAAGAGGCCTTCCCAGACATTAGGAATGACAGGATTAAAACATAAGCACAGAAAGCAACTCAAAGGAAATGCTGAAAATTACATACATGACACTTATTTTTAATTTCTTCACTGAATTCACGTCAGCCCTTTTGTTCTGAGGTGAACATGAGGCCTGAGGTGAGCATCCCATTGATGAGGACCCCCAGCATACCCAGCATGGTGCTGAAAGATTATTGACCTCTTTATCCCCCTCTCTATTCAAGGCTTAGAACAGACTAAGAAAACTGCTGGGAAGTTGTTCATTTGTAAAGAGCTGATGATCTGCTGTCATTTGTGTGACTGCATCTTCCTGTTGCAGAAAGAAAAAAAACAATCAGCTTTGTTATGCATTTCTTAACAATATGTGCTTGAAACACACTATTTCACAACAGGTAAGTCAATAAATCTCTTGCACTGGATACAGCTTCCCAACAGGATCTGGTGGGGCCTCTAGATGAGAAGTGACCAGAAACTCAGGGAACCTGGACCAGCTGCAAACCAGGGGACAGCCCAGACAGTGGAAGGAAAACCCAAGTGGCAGAAACCAGGGGGAAAATCACCATCAAAGGAATGAATTTCCCTGGGATGTGGAACTGTGTGACAGCCTGAGCTGAGCTGAGCTGAGGGGCAATATGAAATAACAATGGTTCCAATCTCACTGTCACAGCAGCTGACAGAAACTGAACTCGGAGAAAGGAGGCACGAGCTGCTGCTCTGGGCACTGGGTGTGTTCAGTCTGAGGGAGCTGCTGGAGCCTGGAGCAGGACTGGGTGGGAGCAGCAAGTTTGGAGCACGATGAGCAGAGGCTGTGAGTAACTCCAGAGACCCAAAGCAGAGCTGCAGGCAGTGGCCAGGCTGGGACCAGGAGTGTTGCTTTTTACAGTATGCAAAGTTCTTAATCTGTGCCAGTTTTAAACTCATAAAAACTTTCCAGGATCAAGCAAGGGACTGGGAAGACATGCTCTCAGAATTAACACCTTTATTGTTTTTCCTAGAAAGAACTGAAATCAGACTCCAGTTCATTACGTTTCTCTGTAACAAATTTAGGCAAAAAGATGTATTCACACTCAAAAGAGGAACAAGACCTCCCCATTTTCCCCTCCTGGGACTGCTCCTTTTGGCAGGCACAGCACTGTAATTTTCCTGGGTTTACACCATCATATACACATAAAACTGCTGACACACACCCACCTGACAAAGGGTGCTCATGGCTCTGTGCTTGTCTTACCTGAGTAACTTGATTCTGCAGGGATGTAAGGAGCCCTTCCCTTTGCTCATCCTGACCCTTTGGGCAAGTGAGTTCCAGTGACAGGAAAGGCTGCTGGCTCAGCAGGGACATGCTTCAGGAGAAGCAAACACAGCACTTCATTACTAAAGTTATTTTGATACTTCCCATCCCCAGTCCCTTCCTTGTTTTGTCTACTCTTTTTCCCCCTAAGTGGCACTGCTGCATCTGTGTCTGTTTCTGTTTTAGTCAGTGAAAGTCTTGGCAGAGGCATTCGAGACCATTCTCCCAGGAGGGCAGGGTCCCTGCCAGCCCAGCTGCACCAGCTGTTACTGAGATCTCCCAGCTCAGGGGGCCCTGAGGGAGCAAGAACTGCCCACACACCTGACCCAGGAACACAGCAGCTTATTCCAGGAGTGCTTTGACTAACCAGGGATGTCATTTTGGTGTAGATAAGGCAGCTGAAGTTTCTAATCCATGCTAGAGGTCTGAAGTAGGTCCCAAGGAAGTTTCCCCTAAAGGCTCTGATTAGAACAAGAGCTGCCTGACTTCAACACTCATTTTCACCAAAATATACATTACACTTCTCAAATATAATAAGGTTCTTTCTCCAGAAGAGGACAGGGGAGCAGTTTCAGGGTGTTACCTGCTGGCAGATCATTCTGAGCACATCTGGTGTTCTCGCTCAGACTGGTGTTTTGAATGGAAACAGCTTTTCCACAGGATTTCAGTGTCAGAGGAACCCCAGGTTTCCTCCTCACTGAGCTCACTTAAGAAGCCTCTGAGATGGAATTCTCCACTCTTCAAGAAGCTGACAGGACTGCTGCCAGCATCACCTGCAGGGCAGAGGCGCAGGGTGAGCTCCCAGCCTGGCTCAGGGAGGGACAGACACCTGGGGACTGTGGCTGCAGTGGGGCCAGCACGGCCAGAGGCCATCACCAAACTCCTGTCCTCTGGCTGCACACTGCAAAGCAACATTTATGGGTATTTCAGAAGTGGGAAAAGGTTTATACAAATCAAACACAACTAAAGGCACCACATGCTCGACCAGAAAAGGTGAGTGAAAGGAATTGCTTTGGCAGATTAAGAACGGGTGAGTTACCCACTCTTCTCAGATGCCCTTTCTCCAAGTCCTGTCTCTCACTTTGATTTATTAACATTCTGTAGTTCAAGAGATAAGTTTGCCAGTGGCCCCTCACTCTTACTGTGAGCCCACACCTTTATCCAGGAAGGATGAGAGGGAAGAGCCTGGCAGGAAGATCATACAATAAAGAGAGTGGCCCCAAGGCCACATGAACCTAAAGCCATCCCAAAATGCTCTGATAAAACTGGAGCTGCTTGCTCAGCACAGAACTGCAACAGCTGCCATTTTTCTGATGTTTTTCTTCAGCAAAGCAAGTAAAACCTTTGAATTACTACTGCAGGGTGCCAACAGGCTGAACTTGTGCCAAACCAAAGGCAGTTACTTGTTTGGAAAACAACACTCATCATTCGTGGAGAGCTGCTCAGAGTGATACTTTTACAACCTCCACAATGGCAGACACTCAGGATTTGTGGCAAAACATAGAAAACTCATCTGACACCCTATTTCCTATCTATATTTGAGAGGGAGTTTAATGTTGCCTGAGTTTAAATGTACTGGGACTCAGGAGTGGAGGTCAGGGTCAACATCTGAAATAGTTCCATGGGCCTAAAGCCTCTCCACTGAGGCTGACTCACCAGGGAAAGATCTGTCTCTGACCTGGATCTGCACTCCCCACACGCTGCAGGAGCAGGGACAGCAGCCACATTCTTGCCCTGTTCTCAGGGTTTTCCTTCCCAGGAGCATTCCCCCAGCAGAGGAGCAGCAGGAGCAGTTTCCCACGCGAGCACTGGTGTGATCACATCACACAGGACTCTGCACACCCTGACCACACATCACAATTGCTTTCAGGACTGCAAACACAGCTCCCACTTCAACACTGCTGTCAGCAACAACCAAGAGGTGACCATCACAACAAGAACGAATTCCAGGAAATAATTTCTCTGTGGAAACAAGAGGAAATCTTGTAAAAAATATGTGTTATTTACCAACTAACTTTTCCTTTGTACAAAATCTCCTCAGCTTAGAACAGCTACAGAAGCTCAAGAACTGAAGAAAGAACTGAATCTTCTGACATTGAAACTGCAGCCTAACAGGTAAGTGATTAATTCAGCTGGGATATGTGGTTATGATGGATTAATATCAAAATAAGCTGTGGGTACTGAAATAGAAAAAGGAGCCTGTTGGTTCACTGTGTTTGTGTGAACAACAAACTTAACCACGAGACACTGAAGCCTGTGTTGGTTTTGACATCACAGATTCAGGAAATTACATCTCTTACCTCACCTGCATGACAAATGAGGCAAAATTAAGTGCTGTAAATGCTTGAAATCACAACTCTCCATTTCCATGTAAGGCTCCCAAACAGCACAGTGTGAATCCCTGTTAGTGCCTCTGCCACTGCCCTTCTCAACACTGCCAGGTGTAGAAAATGAGTAAGTTTCAGCAAATTCCTGTTTACCTTCATCCAAGTTTTACCTTCATCCAAACCATTTCCCAGATAATTAAGATTATTGGTATCAACTCCTCAGCAGTGAAACACCTGCAGTTTTGAACTTGCACTGTAGATATTTTCACCCATGAAAATCTGCAGCCATCAGAAACCAATTGTGGGTTCACTTTCTGCAATGGAAGGACCAGACAGCGGATCTCACCTGTTTGCTGGGGAAAGAGGCACACCTGGGGTGTCCTGAAGAGGTGCAGGAGCAGCTGGCAGCTCATCCTTGCCCCAGGCTGGGCATCCAGGCCCCCACAGGCTGTAGGAGATGGGAGATGCACATGAGGATCTGCCCAGGACCTCACCATTCCCAGTGTCAGGCCTGGAAATTTTCTTCCTCACAGCCCCATTTAAAATGGAAATGCAATGATTTCAGCAACAGGAATTGGCACTTGGGCCTCGAGTCATTAAAAAACAGGGAAAGAACAGCAAGATTTTGGGTAAGGAAGAGCAGGGAGCAGGCAGGAGCTGAGAGCAGCAGGGGAGGCTGCACACACTGCCCAGGGCTGGCCTGGCAGAGCCCCGGGAGCTGCAGGGAGCCCTCACTGCAGGGTACAGCACCAGGAGCTGCAGAGAGCCCTCGCTGCAGGGCACAGCACCCAGGAGCTGCAGGGAGCCCTCACTGCAGGACACAGCACCCAGGAGCTGCAGGGCACAGCACCAGGAGCTGCAGGGAGTCCTCACTGCAGGACACAGCACCAGGAGCTGCAGTGCACAGCACCAGGAGCTGCAGAGAGCCCTCACTGCAGGGCACAGCACCCAGGAGCTGCAGGGAGCCCTCACTGCAGGGCACAGCACCAGGAGCTGCAGGGCACAGCACCCAGGAGCTGCAGGACACAGCACCAGGAGCTGCAGGGAGCCCTCACTGCAGGGCACAGCACCAGGAGCTGCAGAGAGCCCTCACTGCAGGGCACAGCACCCAGGAGCTGCAGAGAGCCCTCACTGCAGGGCACAGCACCCAGGAGCTGCAGAGAGCCCTCACTGCAGGGCACAGCACCCAGGAGCTGCAGGGCACAGCACCAGGAGCTGCAGGGAGCCCTCACTGCAGGGCACAGCACCAGGAGCTGCAGAGAGCCCTCACTGCAGGGCACAGCACCAGGAGCTGCAGGGCACAGCACCAGGAGCTGCAGGGCACAGCACCCAGGAGATGCAGGGAGCCCTCACTGCAGGGCACAGCACCCAGGAGCTTCAGAGAGCCCTCACTGCAGGGTACAGCACCCAGGAGCTGCAGGGAGCCCTCACTGCAGGGCACAGCACCAGGAGCTGCAGGGCACAGCACCCAGGAGCTGCAGGGCACAGCACCAGGAGCTTCAGAGAGCCCTCACTGCAGGGCACAGCACCAGGAGCTGCAGGGCACAGCACCAGGAGCTGCAGGGCACAGCACCAGGAGCTGCAGGGCACAGCACCAGGAGCTGCAGGGCACAGCACCCAGGAGCTGCAGAGAGCCCTCACTGCAGGGCACAGCACCAGGAGCTGCAGGGCACAGCACCCAGGAGCTGCAGGGCACAGCACCAGGAGCTGCAGGGCACAGAACCAGGAGCTGCAGGGCACAGCACCAGGAGCTGCAGGGCACAGCACCAGGAGCTGCAGGGTACAGCACCAGGAGCTGCAGGGCACAGCACCCAGGAGCTGCAGGGCACAGCACCAGGAGCTGCAGGGCACAGCACCCAGGAGCTGCAGGGCACAGCACCAGGAGCTGCAGGGCACAGCACCCAGGAGCTGCAGGGAGCCCTCACTGCAGGACACAGCACCAGGAGCTGCAGGACACAGCACCCAGGCACTGCCAGCCCAGCCCTGACACCTCTCAGCCACTCTCAGCTCTCTCATGCTGGGTTTTTCTCCTGGAGTTGTGTTACCAGCTGCCAGCAGTGAGGCAGGGCAGGGTGCTGGACACAGCCTCCAGGGAGAAGCTCTGCTGGGCGATCAGGATGGTGACAAACGTGGCCAGGGAGTGCTGGAAGGACAGGTCACTCACCTGGAAGGACAAACGCTGCAGGGCCTCGCACAACAGCACTGAGGAATTCACTCATACAATGAACACTACATTTACACATAAGCACTTGTCCCTTTCGTACCTTTAAATGCATTCTCCAAGCATTTTATGGCAAATATTGACAGCTCTTATCTGAATTTCAACAAATTATGACTCGAAAAACCAAAATTCTGGAATAAAAAGCATAAACCTTACAAAAGCTTCAGGAAATTTTATAATTCAATAAAACCAGGTAACACTGAGACTCCTTCCTCAGCTTCAGGGCAGGAATGTCCCCATGGACACAGCTTCAACCTGTTCCCAAAGGCAAATTCCATCAAACTGAGGGTAAATATATGGAGCCAGGTATTGGATCAAATCAGTCACCCCAATCCTGCTGACTCTAAAGGGGCTATGGGAACAACACCAAGTGAGTAAGAAACAACCAAGCATAGTGCCCCTTTTACAAGTGAGGGCCCAACACCAAAACATGGTCCTTAAAACAGAGACAGTTATCAACACATCCATCAGCCTCTCAGGAAAAGGAGCTTTGCCTGCTCCTGTTGAGACTCTGCATCATCCCATCAGAGAGACAGCAAAAAAGCTGCAAAGAGAAAACCTGCTCAAGGTTTACATTAACCATGAAAATGCAAAAACTAATAAAAAAATCAATCAGGGATCTCATTAAAAGACTTAAAAATTCAACTGGACACAAGACTGAACTTGTACTTCACATTTCATGTGGAATGGAAGCCCACCTACCTTTGCAAGGAAAGCTGGTAAATAGGTGTCCCAGGTGTTGAGCAGATGCTGACCTTACATCCACGCTGCAGGTCAGTGGCTGAGGCCCCAGACATGGTTTGAAGAGCAGCACAGAGCTCTCACATCACCCAGCCCAGCCGAGAGGAGCAGCTCGCTGCCAGCTCTGCACACAGGCTCCCAGTGCCACCCATCCTGCCAGGGGCAGCAGCACTCACAGAACCCTTGCAAGCAATAAATATTTAGGTCAAAGCAGAGCACTGCTTGGCAGCAGAACCGGTGTTTCCTTACTCAAGGTGGGTGTTTATGTGCAGTGTGATGGTGAACAATGGGAAAACCTCTCCTGCAGCAGCCCCAGGGACAGAGGTGTGTGAGGCACTTCTCCTCAGCTCCCTGCTACTGTGGCAGCCACTGCAGGACCCTTCCCTCTGACAGCCATCAGGAGGGAGACGAGCCACAAAATCAACTGGCACTAGAGAATTTGATTTCAGAGATCCTATACAGTGTAATGTGAGATTTGGGGCATGATTCAGGGTTATGTAACACTTTAAGAAACAGCAGACTTGACTCACCCCAGTGCAAGTTATTTTCTCTCTGTTCCAGAGTGAAACTTGTTTGGCTGCATTTAGATGTTCCCTTTTGTGCTCTTACAAAACTGCTTCCTCTCAGCTGCTCTGCCCTGCCAAGGATGCACCACACTCCAGAGAATCACAGCCTGCTTTGGGCTGGAAGGAGCTTTAAAGGTCATCCTGTTCCACCCTCTGCCATGGGCAGGACACCTTCCACTGTCCCAGGTTGATCCAAGCCTTGTCCAGCCTGGCCTTGGGCACTTCCAGGGATCCAGGGACAGCCCCAGCTGGTCTGGGCACCCTGTGCCAGGGCCTGCCCACCCTCCCAGGGAAGAATGCCTTCCTCATATCCAATGTAAACCTAGTCTCTATCAGTTTAAAGCCATTCTCCCAATAAAAAACTCTTAATACTTTTAAAAACCAGAATTTTCAAAAATCTATACAGACAAAATCCATTACCTATAAATTACACATTTAATTAATGAAACACCCATTGTAACAGGGGGCAGTGACCTAATGCAGAACCTTCCCTCATTTCCAGACTTCAAACAAGGGAAGATCATCCTGAGCTGCTCAGTCTGAAACAGCACAGCAGCAGATTCCAAATTATTGCCTGACAGTGAGTGCCTGCAGCTCCTTCCTCCCTCCCTCCTGCTGCCCTACCCTGCTGGCTGGACAGAGTAACTCAGAGTGCTGGACTCAATACGCTTGAAAAATGAAAATGATTGCAAAAACAGGACACAGAACCCAAAGGTGAAGGGAAATGTCTGCAGAGCCCACGGAGCCAGCACGGGCTGATCCGTACCCACGGCAGGAGGGCAGCAGGACAAGGCCATCACCAGGGTAATTAATTACAAAAAGGACAGTGCTTGATGTCACCCCTCTGCTCTGACAGCCAGTGCAACAGCAAAGACAGAAATCCAGGGAGTGTTCCACTCTGAGACGGTGCTTGCACCAGAAACAATGCTGAAGGAGTGGTCAAGAGATAGAATTTTTTTAAAAAGTGAAAGAATTATTTAAAAAGAGGAAGTTTAGGGAAGATAACTGTTCCAGGCACACAAAACCAAACACACCCCTCCCTCACTGACACACTCAGAAGACACTGCAGAGGAGAGCAGAGCACAGCAATCCACAGAGGGTGCATCTCTAAATGTGAGCATTTGTGAATTGTAATTTATTATTGCTTCAAACTGACTGAGAGAAACAGCTGGGCTTACAGCAGGCTAGAAAGGAGCTGAAAATGTTTCTGTGAACATGCAGTGGGGCTGAGTGTTTTGAATGTAGCACGAAGACCAACATAAATGTAATGTTATTACCTTAAATATAGCTGTTTCAAAATGTATACATAAATTCTATTAACAGTTTTCAGGAATTTCTAACTCCACTTGACAAAAAAAAGCTGCTTCCAAACAAGTTCTGCGTATCATATCTTTAACAAATTATTTAATACCTTGTATTATTGCTAGACACTCTTTTGTTATTGTAGAGTAATGTTAACAAAACTTGTTATTTTTATTATGTTACCGAACTTTAGCTTCTAAGCAGAAGAAATTAACATAGAGCTCAGACATTTGTGTAGTTCTTCTATATTTCCCACTCCTTTTTCCCAGTGTTTCTGATTAAATGCTACTGCTGCCAGGTGTCTGTAAATCTATTAAAATATTATTACTGCAAAATACTTTCCTGCTCCCTGTGAAATGAAACCACAAATCTAAACTATGCAGCCCCCAACTAGGGACACAAACCAGGAAGGAAAACAGCAACTGGGGCAGTTTGTGAGTATCGCAAGATGTGGATTTGCATCTGAGAGGTTCCCACTCCTCTTTTACAAAGTAAAAGCCAAAAATACGGCATACGGGAACCGAATTCTTTTTTAACTTAAAAATCAAGGAACTGAAAAATCAAGGATAAAACTTCACAAACTCAAACATGCTTGTGCCTCTCCCCGCATCAAAGGAAATCTTTACAGAGCGCTGCAGCTGCGGCAGGTGAGGTTTTGCAGCTTTTCCATCCAGCGCTGCCGGTACCGCAGCCGAGCAGCCCCAGGAGCGAACACGGAGCCCCAGAAGCGAACACGGAGCCCCAGCCAAGGCAGCGGGATCCGGTACTGCAGGGCTGAACCCAGAGCTGATCCCTGCGGGCAGAGCGGGATCTGATGCTGCAGGGCTGAACCCAGAGCTGATCCCTGCGGGCAGAGCAGCCCCTGGACTGCCCCAGAGGGGAGCGGGCTCAGCCCCTGCTCCCCGCAGCACAGACCCGCACAGCCCTGGGACCGAGCATCCCCGGGACCGCACAGCCCCGGGACCGCACAGCCTCAGGAGACCGAACATCCCCCGAGACCGCACAGCCCCGGGACCGAACATCCCCCGGCACCGCACAGCCCCGGGACCGAGCATCCCCCGGGACCGAGCATCCCTGGGACCGAACAGCCCTGGGACTGAACATCCCCCAGGACCGAACAGCCCCAGGAGACCGAACATCCCTGGGACCCAACATCCCCCGGGACCGAGCAGCCTCAGGAAACCCAACACCCCCCGGGCACAGAACATCCCCGGGCACAGAACATCCCCGGGCACAGAACATCCCCGGGCACAGAACATCCCCGGGCACAGAACATCCCCGGGCACAGAACATGCCCCGGGACCGCACATCCCGTGGGCACAGAGCATCCCCCGGGACCGCACACCCCAGCCGAGGCTGCGATCTGCCCCGCCCGGCACCGCACGCTGCCCTGGCACGGGCAGAGCGGCTGCAGCACTGAAGCGAGGGCTGCAAAAGCCCTGGCGATTTCCACGGGATGCAAAGCATGGGGAATTTGCAGTCCAGATCTTGGGGTTTTTCTGGCTTCACAGAAAACTTACTGCAGCTTTGTCCTGACATAACTCCCCAAAATTAACTCTGCTCACGTGTCAAAGTCTGATGTTCAGTGCTGGCTCCATGAGGTCAAACATGAGCTGGATGTGGTGAGCCAAGGTGATACAACATTCCTGAGGCAAAGCTGGTGCTCTGCTCCAGACATTGCTGGAGATCTGGGAACAGGAACGTCAAGAGTCAGAGGCCACTGAGGGCTCCTCAGGTACAGCAGCACTGCGAAGGTCACCATGTGCCACACTACCTGAGATGTCACCTGATGCTGATCGAAATAGGACAACTCTGAACACAGTCTCCAGGGTCAGAAATGCCTCTGGTTCGGTCTTCCTGGTCTTCTGTCCTTCATCTTCAACTGAGCAGATATAAAAGGTTACCCAAGTAATTTTATATTTAATGGAGCCCTAGCAGGTTTCCATTGTTACAGATTTAAAAGACAATAAAAATCTTAGTAAGTTTTACTCATGACTAGACAAACCCTACTTGCCCCAGTTTTCCATTATAATTGGGACAGATACACTGGAGCATGAAACATTGTCAAAGCTACTGTGAAGTTATCCCAGCAAGAAGAGGTCACACTCCAGAAGAGCTGCAAGCAGTCACTCAGTGCTCCCAGGAGGGGAAGGGACAGGGATCACTCCCATTCCAGGCTCCAGCCCAACACGAGCATTTGCAGCCACTTGCTGCAATGGAAAACTGGGATTTGTGGTGGCTGCTGACCAACCCTAGGCACCATGGGCAGGGCAGCAGCTCAGCCTCTCTCCCAGTGACTGCCAAGCAGAGGAAAACCAAATTACAGGATGATGTGCATGGCTCCAGTCAATGTGCTGAGCTCCCAGCTCCCCAACAGTGGTGTTAGAGCATTTACCACCCATTTCTGTAGTGCTTTTCTTGTTCAGGATTATAAGGATGTCTTTGGTAATCTTCTTTAGCTGATGCCTTGCTTCATCACGCTCCTTACCCACACCACGAAGGAGAATCAGGAATTGGTTACACTCATGGCTCAAGGATTCATTCTGAAAAGAGCAGATGCAAGTGAAGCCTCTTTGCCTGTCCCTGCCATCACCTGCAGAAATCGAGGGGAAACAACCCCATTGTTTCAGTTGCACAGTCTGACAAATCCCTGCTCCCTCTACTGATAGTGCCTCTGGGAGTCAGTCAAAGGCAGGAAGCAAACTGCTAATTATTTCCTAAAATTTCATTTCTCTCTCGTTTCTACAGAAAACAGAAGCAGAAGCTAGCAGTGCATCATCTGGAATCTGCAGCTGCCACTGACTAAGAAAGCAGCTCAGAGGCAGAGGATGGTGTAAGGCTCAGGCTGGGATGCTCAGCTGCTCCTCCTGCCTCTGCCTGCTCCGAGGGATTCCCCAGGAACACTCCTGCCCATGGTGAAGAGCTGGAGGGGCTGCTGAGAGCAGCCTGTGCCCAGGGCACAGCCACACCCCTGCGGGTCCCCTGCCCCAGGGGGACGTGTCCCTGCTCTGCTCCTTCCATTGCACGGACCTGCCACATGAACCTGCTCCATTCTCCAAAGCAAAAGCCAATTTTTTCTACCTTCTAGGAAGAAATAAAGCTTTGTCAGGGATTTGGGCATCAATTGAGAGCACACCACCTCCTCTGAGTGCCCATTTCACACAGGCAGAGCCCAGATACAGTCACATAAACAACTGCATCAGCACACACCCGAGAGCTGCCCTGGCCCAGCTGGGGCCCCACCAGCTGAGAGCATTTGTTCACAACACAACAATTCAAAGCTGACTGAAAAGGCTGAAGCCTCATAACATATAAAACTCTCATTTTGTTCTTTTTTTCTTTTCTGTTTTTTTCTCCAGTGAGAGGGAATACTACAATGCAAATGAAAGCCACAGCCCAATTCAGCTCCTCCAGGAATGACAGCAACTGCACCAGCGACAGCAGGATCAGCCAAGTCATCTTCCCTTTACTCTACACATTCCTGTTCCTGGTGGGGATCACTATGAATGGCCTGGCAATGTGGGTCTTCTTTAAAATATCCAGTAAATCAAATTTCATCATCTTCCTCAAGAACATTGTCATTTCTGACTTCCTCATGATCTTGACTTTTCCATTTAAAATCCTCAGTGATGCAAAGCTGGTATCCTGGGTGCTGCGAGGGTTCGTGTGCCAGGTCACCCAGGTTGTGTTTTACTTCACCATGTACATCAGCATCCTGTTTCTTGGACTGATAACTATTGATCGCTATCAGAAAGCCACTTCCCCGTTCAGAACATCAACTCCACGGAGCCTTTTAGCTGCCAAGATCCTGTCCACAGCAATCTGGGGATCAATGTTTGCTCTCTCCTTACCCAACATGATTTTAAATAATAAGAAGAAAACACCCAAGAGTGTAAGGAAGTGTGCTCTCCTGAAATCCGAGTTTGGCTTAGTCTGGCATGAAATTGTAAACTACATTTGTCAGCTCATCTTCTGGGTTAACTTAGCAGTCATAGTGGTATCTTACATCCTCATCAGCAAGGAACTGTACAAATCCTACAAAAGGACACAATGCACAGGGAAGGCATCCAAGAAGGCTGTCAATCTCAAGGTTTTCATAATAATTGCTGTGTTCTTTATTTGTTTTGTGCCATTCCACTTTACCAGAATCCCCTACACCCTGAGCCAAACGAGAGATGTGTTTGACTGCTCTGCTCAGAGCACCCTGTTCTACCTGAAGGAGACCACGCTGTGGCTGACATCCCTCAATGCCTGCCTGGATCCATTCATATACTTTTTCCTTTGCAAGTCATTTAGGAAATCCTTGCTAGACATGCTGTGCAAGCACAGGGCAGTGTCAGGGCTCAGGGCACAGACAAAGGGGCAGAACGAGGGGGATGACACTGACGAGACGCCGCTCTAGATCTCAGGACTCCACACGTGTTTATTGAGGGTGGCAGGAGCACAAGTCCATGAAGAGCATCCAGAACTTCACTGGCTTCTTTAGAAACAGTCCTGCAGATGAAGCACGAGCACCCTGGAACCTGCAAAACCAGAAAGCTTAAATAACAGAGGAGTCCCCCTGCCCCCAACCTCCACCCTTGCCAAAAGAGGAGCTCCCCTGACCCCAACCTCCACGTCTGTCAGAACTGCTGGGAAGAAGTCTGAACTTAAAAGTGGAACTGTGAGGAAAAACTTAAAACAGAATCATGAAATGCTACAGATGATATAATGAAAATTCTGTAAAGATTTTGCAGAAATAGCTAAACTTGGGCCAGAGTAAAGCCCATGACAGGACCTGAGAAATGCAGATAAAATCCATAGGAGATGTGCTTTTTCAATACAGGGAGTTGTCACCTTGTAGGCAACTGGCAGACAAACAGAAACCTAAGCCAGATGTAGAGGAGTCATTTGTGCAGATTTTTGCTTACACTTTGCTTATCTCATTCTGTGCTTGCAGTTCCTAATCCATTGACCAGTAATTAATAGTTGTATGTCAGAGGAAATTATTTCATAATCAGGCTTATCTTGGTATTAATCAAATCTCCAAATCCTTCCCCCTACTACATAAATAAACAAAACCGTATGTTTTCACAGTGAACATTATATTAGAAAACATACAAACACTCAATTTACATAATACTGAGAAATAAATAAACAAAACCATATGTTTTCACAGCGAACATTATATTAGAAAACATACAAACACTCAATTTACATAATACTGAGATCCTGGGGAAAGACAGGCTCATGGTAACCACTGATGATTAAGGGCAGCTTTTTGCACTATATAAAATACTCAACCACTTCCCTTTTTGCACTTGGAAAACTTGAAATAAACCAGGGAAGTATTTTCAAGTACATGACATTTTGAGGTATCACAGCAATTGCATGTGAAATAGACTGTGGGCTACTGGAATAAATTGTGGTTCATTTATCAGCACTGCGAACAGCTCCAGTTGAGCAGTGTGTGTCCCCATCTCACAAGAGCTCATCCTGCCACAGCCATTGCCTGGCCATCCTTCCCAGGACGTGTCCCTGCCTGCCAGGGCACTTCTACAACTGAAATCCAATTTCCTAAGAAGTCAGAAGGCAGTTCACTTGTTACTGACTGCCACCCTCAGCCTTGGGGTTTGTGCATCTCTGGTAACCCACTGGGATGAATTCACCCTGCCACAAACTGTTCTGTGCCCTGCTCCAGCTGATACAATCAGGAACTGGGGTCCACCACAGAGCACAGGGCATCAGAATTTCCTTGGAAACAGTGTCCAGCCACCCTGGTCCTGCTCCCCACCAGCCCACAGGCCCCAGGCCAGGTCAGTTCCCATTAATGCCCAGGGAGGGGAGTGCCAAATGCCCCACTCCCACCTGAGAACTGACTCATTCCACACCTACACACAGAGAGAGAGTGGCAGTTACCCAGGAGCTGCTTTCCCTGCTCAGCAGAGCTGTCCAGACAGCAGACACACTGTGCCCCAGAGCCAGCACCAACAGGGAGTGCACAGGTACCTGGTACCTGCTGCCTCTGCCAGCTGGGAACAGCATCAACAGCTCAAGAGACATGGAAGGTACTGCCATGGCCATCAGTCCTGGGGCATCACAATGCTCTGACACCCTTCAGGGGTCACCGTGGGTGAACAGAAGGCAGGCTGGGCAGCCAGGGACACATCACACTGGAGACAGTGCTGAGGGTGACCTAACCCCAGCCATCTTCGAGGCTGTTTGCTCTCAGCAGCCATTCAACACTGACACCAGCACCTACATTAACCAAAATGTGCCAGGTATCGATGCACAAACTCCCTGTCACAGCTACAGCCTGAGCAGCTCATGGAGCAATCCACCCTGCCCCAGGAAACAGCGGAACAGGAGCCACTGCCCACATGGCAGCCAGCCCTGAGCCACAGCTGTCACAGCAGCAGGCAGCAATAAACCTACACAAACAGCTCTGTTCACAGAGAAATGCACCAATTCCAGCCTTGTACCAAACAAACACATCACCAAGCCACAGCTTTCCATGCAGCAGCAGCTCCTTCCAGGAGCAGCAGTGGCTGTAAGCAGCACAGTGCATCCCCTGGATACACGGGAATCCCTTCTGGAGCTGCAAAGCCAAGCTCAGGTGTGTGCCAGTAACACCAGGCACACCTTGGTGCACATGGCTTTGGAGCTGGGCCCCACTGCAAGGTGGCTCTGAGAAGACCCTTGTAACACACTGGCAGTGACAGTGACAGCCAGAACATGAATTCACACACAAACAACAACTAGGAGCTACAGTCGAGGGTTATCCTGGAACACTGTCAGGAAACTCCTACCAGTCCAGGTGTAGCAGCTCTGCCCCACACACACAGACCCAGAAATGTGTCTTGAGAGACAGGGTCAGGTTTCCTTTTCTAGTTTATGAGAAGATGATGTGCTCTGTCATTCAGAGGAAAGGGAAGAGACAAAAGCAATAGCAAACATGACTAACTCAGGCCACAAGTCAAAATGAGGAAGGAAACCACACACCAACAGAAAAAGGTCTCATCTTTCTACACATTTCCCCACTCTTAGCACTCTACTGGAGGCTTCTGCTGGCAGAGGAACAGAGGATGGGGACAGCCACAGAGGCCTCTGCAACAGCTGCAGGTTTGCCCAGGTACTTGCACGGGCCGGGTGTTTGGGGGTGTTTGGGGGTGTTTGGGGGTGTTTGGGGGTGTTTGGGGGTGTTTGGGGGTGTTTGGGGGTGTGAGGGGGTGTTTGGGGGTGTGAGGGGGTGCTTGGGGGTGTTTGGGGGTGTTTGGGGGTGTTTGGGGGTGTTTGGGGGTGTGAGGGGGTGTGAGGGGGTGCTTGGGGGTGTTTGGGGGTGCTTGGGCAGCTGCTGCTCAGGGCTGGGAGCCACCTGTGCACATCTGTCTTGGAAATGCTGTCTAAAGCTGTGCTGAGAAAGGAAAACAGTGGGTGCTTGGAAAGAATTACCAGAAGTCACTCACCCAGAAGAGGCTGGCTTTTGGGCAACGGCTCTAACATTTCTATTCAATGCTAAATTACATTTTAATGGGAAGACCAACAACACTCCAGGCAGTCTGCTCTCATACCCTGCTATGACATTACCCTGGGCCTCCAAAATAAGTATGAACCCTTTTAACTCTCCAGTGGATGTTAGCTTATAAAGGATTTAAATTTCAGCAAAGATTTAGATTTTCCATGAATCAGAAGGGAAATTGGTTTGTCTAACACACACTCAGGTTTTGTGTTTATTCATGCAAACTTGCTGTGACTGTAAGGAACATGTAACACTACATCCAGGAGGTTGTGTTTTGTGTTCTCTCCCTCCTTTCCATCCAAGTCTGTTTCCAGCGATGGGAGACTCTGCAAACACGAGCAGTGTTGGTAACACCAGTGGAGCACCCTCCTCTGCACAGTGTCCCCGTGACACCACCATCACCCACCTGCTCTTCCCCGCGCTGTACACGCTCATCTTCCTCCTGGGGCTTGTGCTCAACAGCCTGGCTTGCTGGGCTTTCTTCCACATTCCAAGCACATCAACTTTCATTGTCTACTTGAAAAATATCTTAGTTTCCGATTTTATAATGACCCTAATGCTTCCTCTGAAGATCCTGACAGACTCTGGCCTGGGACTGTGGCAACTCAAAGCCTTTGTCTGTCGCTTCTCAGCCGTAATATTCTATGACACCATGTACATCAGCATAGTGCTGCTGGGGCTCATTGCTTTCGACAGATTTCTCAAGATTGTGAGACCTTTTGGGAAGTTCTGGGTGCAAAATCTGACCTCAGCAAAGATTCTGGCCAGTCTGGTCTGGCTCTTCTTCCTTGTTCTCTCTCTGCCCAACATGATCCTGTCCAACAAGACAGCGACGCCTCAGTCCGTGAGGAAGTGTGCCTCCTTGAAGAGTTACCTCGGACTCAAATGGCACGAAGCCGTCAACTACATCTGTCAGTTCATCTTCTGGACTGTCCTCATCCTCATGTTGCTATTTTATATAATTATTGCCAAAAAGGTATATGAGTCTTACATAAAAACACAGAAGAAAGGCAACAGAAGCGAAAAACGGATCAAGGGGAAAGTATTCATCATTTTTACCGTGTTCTTCTTATGCTTTGCCCCCTTCCACCTCAGCAGGGTCCCCTACACTCGGAGCCAAACGAGTGCCCACGTGGACTGCCGCCTGCAGAACCAGCTCTTCGTGGCCAAGGAGAGCACGCTGTGGCTGGCAGCCACCAACATCTGCATGGACCCCCTGATCTACATGTTGCTGTGCAAGCCCTTTGTGGAGAAGGTGTTGTACAGGAGGGTAAAAGCTCTCCAGAGAACCACCCAGACAAACCCAAACACTGAACTGGACACACGAGTGTCTCCTACTGAGTCTTGATTCTTCAACTGCACACTCTACTTTGCATGTTCATAGAGAACTTGAAGAATAGTTTGGTTTACTTCTGCTGAATAACACAAAAGGGTGTTTGCCGAGTCATAATAACACTCAATAAATGCAGCAAAATGGATTTTCTATGTACATTCACTGCACAGCCTTAATGGGCAAAAGTCTCTTGCTCAAACTGCCTGAGACAATCCACAGGTTAATTCCATCTGCTTTAAACTAAAACAACTCACTTGCTAACACCTGAGCAGCTTACTGACTCTGCCTGCACCAAAGGGCAATTCAGCTTTATTTGGGAGCAAACCCCAGAGCTGTTGACTGTGCACGTCAGTAATTCCTAACCCCAGTGTCAGCCTGGCTGCACATCCAGGGTAGGGAAAAGGAGGAGCAAAGGGAAGGACACGGTCCCTTCCCACCCCTCCTTGCCTCTCTCACACAGGTAATTATTTTCCTACCACCCACAGTTTCACCATCCTTCCTCCCTGCTCCCTGCAGGATTCTGCTGGAGGCAATAGCCCAGTTTCCCTCAGGACACGCTCCTGGTCCGGGTCACCAAAGCACCCAGGACTGCATCCCCCACAAAGGGGGCCCCAGAGCCATGTGGTGCTCGGCCCCACCAGGGAGGAGCAGCAGAGATGTCCCCCTTGGTGGCACATTCACCCCTCGCTTTGCCAGCACCAGGCAAAGAGAAAGGAGCAGGGGACACAGCCTGAGCCTCCCCATCCAGAGCATCCCTCTCCAGCCAGCTCACAGAGCTCTTCCCTGGCTATCCCAGGGACTGGGCCTGGACAGAAACTACTTTCCAATCCAAGATTCTGGAATTTATGTCACTATTTCAAGACAGCAGTGTCCCTTATCCCCAACCACCCCTTCTCCTCCAGCTCTCCTGCCAGCTTTACACTTTCACATGTGCCAGACACTTTGATCACCACTTGACTGCTATTTTTAGAAATTCATTGGTTGCAGCAGCCTAACCCAATCCAGCAGGTTGCTCCATACAGCTTGATATTTGCAAAGCTGTTTTACATTGCTGTGCATTAATTACATCTGCCTCTGGGGTTCCCCAGCTTCTGCCATGTGGGGAGATGTATGTCTTAACTACATCTTCCTCATCAGACATGTTACACACCTTCCAGAGCTGTAACACCCTTCCTAACTGGAAACTGAGCTAATCTCCAATCAGCTTTCAATTGGTTCTGAATGTTCCTATAAACCTGTGTTATCTCAGCCATTGTCTACCCCTTAGATTAAATGAACTGTTAACAGGATTAGCAATATAGGGAATTCTTAGCTGCTGGAATAGCCAGCACTTTGGTAACTGATTAGAGGAACATACAGGAGGTTGGAAGTGCTCCTCTCAACCCGTTGAGACAACATGACAATTAACAGAGGAGCCTGAGCAAAACCCTGGGAAAAGAGGGTCTGTGAACAGCTACAGCCGTGACCTTCCACAAAGCAGCTGCCCACTGAACCCTGTGCTTTCGAATTTCACACAGAGTGGGGAGGGATTCAGGACAAAACTCTGCACCTCAGTCCTCCCTCCTCCTTCTGAATCACACCAGCACAGCAAACACAGAGGTCCCAAGGATCCCAGCACTGACTGCATCCAGCTCTGCACTTCCAGAGCAGTGTGGCAGTGAGAAACCAAGCAGATGCTGAAGAATAGAAATTTCTTTTATTTTCTGATTTCTGCTTGTGACCAAGGCTCATCCAATGCTGTGCACACACACTGGCAGCTCACACAGCTCAGGGCTGAGAGCCTGTGTGTTAGGGTGGGTGTAACCACAAAATGGGATGAGTTGGTCCTTAAATAAAGGGTGTGCCAAAGGTTTCTGACGAGTCTTAATCATCTGTTTTTCAGTTGTTGCTTCTTAGGAAGGTAAAAGGGAGCCAAAGCTACCAAAGTGTAGCAAAGTGAAGGTGACTGCAAGGACAGAACACCTGCTTGATCCACTTAGGGAAAAAAAGTCCCCGAATTCTAGCACTTGGGATTTTGCACATTTTTTCTACAAAGTTTTAGATCACTGCCTACAGAGGGAGTAGAAATCAAACAGAAGTTAAAATGCCTCAAAGTTTAGGTCTCTGTTTTTTAAGGTTCAACAAAACACCCCAAGCAGCAATTTGTTTTTCACATGATCAAACAGAACCATGTTTGGAGAGCAGGTCTCCCCTGGCAAGAAGCCCAGAGCACAGGGAGGGAGCAGAGCAGCGTGCCATGGAGCTCCCTGGGCTCTGCAGATTCCTCAGGGCAGCCTAGGGATTTATGGAATCTAGCAAAGTTTACTAGTATATTCAATACAGCAAAAAACACCCAAAACCCCTGATTTGTCCCCCCAGCCAACCTAGAATGTGCTGGTACTGCCCTGAGCAAAGCCCTCACTGTCACCTGATACAGGAGCTGGACAGGACAGAACCACGAGCACCATTCCCACCTTCCTGTGCTCCCTCCAGCCCATCACACCATGAGGCAGCAGCACCTCTCCCTTCCCACTGAAAAATGTTCCCTTGCACGGCTTGTCCTCACTCCAGACAACCCAGAAACTGAAAACTGGCACAAGGCTTTGAACCCATGTGCAGAAATCCCCGTCCCCAGCTCCCACGGGCCAGCTCCTCACAGAAATGTGAAGGTCTTGTCGTAAACATCGTGACACTTGTCCTAAACATCTCTACAGGTCACTGGGTTCCTGAAAAGTGAACTACAGGGCACTCAGCAGGTGAGTTTAATAGGAAATCGCTCATTTGTGTACATAAATGCTTATACAAATCTTTTATTTTACTTGTGTTTCGGAAAAAGGAAGTATTTTATAGCCTCACCTAACACATGCACCCTCCAGTCCTTGGACTGCCTCTCCTCAGAAGGACAGGTTGGTAATTCCTGAGTGCCCAGAGACAAACTGCTCCTCAGAGACATCCTAACCCTTGGCCAGCTACACACAGCCCTCCATGCAGGCTCCCACAGTTCTGAGTACACAGAAAACTCTCACAACACACAACAGTGCTTCAATTAATTAGAAATGCAAAGCAGCGATTTGCATCCTGAACAAGAGCTGGGCAGACAAGTCCAGCAGCCAAGGTCTGACCCACATGATGGCACATGAACAGAGGCAGCAGGGCACAGGGGGACTGCAGGCACCAGGACAGGAACCACACACTCCCTTATCAGCACACAGTGAGGAGCTTGAGTACAGAGGGAAAAAGCACTGAGCTTTTACAATCAGTTCTTAATTAGATGCTGTCCTCCTTGCTTCCCTGTTAGTGACAGGCACCACACAGTGACTGGAGCAATCCTCGTCAGGAAGGGGGAAATGTCAGCTCTTCCAGGACTCTTCCCCTGACTCTTCCACCTTCACACCTGCAGCCGAAACACTGCAGAACCCTCCCTTGTTGCAAGCACCGATCTTGCTGACACTTTTCTGCTTCAAAAACAGAAACAGCCAATCCTGTGCATTGCCCAGGTGATGAATCTGCTTCAACCTTGCAGTTCACATTGCTAAATATGGCAGTGAAGACGTTTCAGAATGAAGCAACACAGTAATTGTTGTAATAACGTTCATGCTCTTAGGAAATCTGAGAGTTGCTCTCTAATCACCAAAACACAAAAAGGGACATCCAGCCTGTAAATAATGTGAACAATAGTTAAGTTACAGGTTACCTTCAGCTTCTCTTTACATCAGACCTTCACATTTCTTCTGCGCTGTTTTTATGACAAGCTCCCTACATTTCAGTGTTTCTTGTGTCAGCTCGTCCTGACCTGCTCCAGCCTGGGAGCAGCAGCACGTCTGTGTTGGAGCCTGCTCGGGGATGCCAGGGCACCTAAAGCTTCTAACCCATTATGTCCTACTGATACACCAAAATACCAAGATTTCAAATGAAAGGTAATGTGCCTTTGCACCATATTCAAAAACTAAACAAACTAAAACCCCATTCTGGTGCAGATTTTATTATCTGACCGTTATTAACACAGCAGTTTTGGTGTATAAACTCTACTCCCAGAGTAGCAGCCCCTAAAGACTCGAATCTCTGTAAGCAATTAAATTACATTTTTTAAACATTTTGGTTTCCACTTTCAATTTCTTTGCTCTTTCCCCACAGCACATCCTGCTGCACGGGTTTTTAGACCCCAGCCCAAGAGAACACCAACAATGGCAGTGTTGAAAATCAGCAGCACAAATGTGGGCAACAAGTGCTGTTGTGCCTGAGACCACAGGAGAGGCTGCATTCCCTGAACCCAGCTGTGCCCCCTGAACCCAGCTGTGCCCCCTGAACCCAGCTGTGCCCCCCTGAACCCAGCTGTGCCCCCTGAACCCAGCCATTCCCCCTGAACCCAGCTGTGCCCCTGAACCCAGCCATATCCCCTGAACCCAGCTGTGCTCCCCTGAACCCAGCTGTGCCCCTGAACCCAGCTGTGCCCCCTGAACCCAGCTGTGCCCCTGAACCCAGCTGTGCCCCCTGAACCCAGCTGTGCCCCTGAACCCAGCTGTGCCCCCCTGAACCCAGCTGTGCCCCCCTGAACCCAGCTGTGCCCCTGAACCCAGAAATTCCCCCTGAACCCAGCCATATCCCCTGAACCCAGCTGTGCCCCTGAACCCAGAAATTCCCCCTGAACCCAGCTGTGCCCCTGAACCCAGCTGTGCCCCCTGAACCCAGCTGTGCCCCTGAACCCAGCTGTGCCCCCTGAACCCAGCTGTGCCCCCCTGAACCCAGCTGTGCCCCCTGAACCCAGCTGTGCCCCCCTGAACCCAGCCATATCCCCTGAACCCAGCTGTGCCCCCTGAACCCAGCTGTGCCCCCCTGAACCCATCTGTGCCCCCTGAACCCAGCTGTGCCCCTGAACCCAGCTGTGCCCCTGAACCCAGCTGTGCCCCCCTGAACCCAGCCATATCCCCTGAACCCAGCTGTGCCCCTGAACCCAGCTGTGCCCCTGAACCCAGCTGTGCTCCCCTGAACCCAGCCATATCCCCTGAACCCAGCTGTGCCCCTGAACCCAGCTGTGCCCCCTGAACCCAGAAATTCCCCCTGAACCCAGCTGTGCCCCTGAACCCAGCCATATCCCCTGAACCCAGCCATATCCCCTGAACCCAGCTGTGCCCCCTGAACCCAGCTGTGCCCCTGAACCCAGCTGTGCTCCCCTGAACCCAGCCATATCCCCTGAACCCAGCTGTGCCCCTGAACCCAGCTGTGCCCCCTGAACCCAGAAATTCCCCCTGAACCCAGCTGTGCCCCCTGAACCCAGCTGTGCCCCTGAACCCAGCTGTGCCCCCTGAACCCAGCCATATCCCCTGAACCCAGCTGTGCCCCCTGAACCCAGCTGTGCCCCTGAACCCAGCTGTGCCCCCTGAACCCAGCCATATCCCCTGAACCCAGCTGTGCCCCCTGAACCCAGCTGTGCCCCTGAACCCAGCCATATCCCCTGAACCCAGCCATGCCCCTGAACCCAGCTGTGCCCCCTGAACCCAGCCATATCCCCTGAACCCAGCCATATCCCCTGAACCCAGCTGTGCCCCTGAACCCAGCTGTGCCCCCTGAACCCAGCTGTGCCCCTGAACCCAGCTGTGCCCCCTGAACCCAGCCATATCACCTGAACCCAGCCATATCCCCTGAACCCAGCCATGCCCCTGAACCCAGCTGTGCCCCCTGAACCCAGCTGTGCCCCCTGAACCCAGCTGTGCCCCTGAACCCAGCCGTGCCCCCAGGCAGGGATGCAGGAGCTCTGCTCCACACGCTGCCTCTGGAGCTCACTGCCTCGTGCAGGGGATTGTTCCAGGAGCGTACAAACCCCTCCACACCCTCTGAGTTCTGTTCCCCCAGCTCCAACAGGAGCTGCCAAACCCTGGAGCACAAGGGACAGCAGAAAGAAGGGAAGTGGAAGCTGGCACACACCATCCTACTCAGCCACGTGCAAAGCAAAGGCTCCTCAAGTCTCCTCTCCTCACCTGCAGGGAAAGCCCTCTCCATCCTCAGGGGGTGCCTGGAACAGGGACCATCCCCTCCTGTCAGGATATCCTGGCATGGGTTTGGCAGCCTGTGATAATAAAGCTGAAAACAGAGTGAAGCCGTGTTTCTGCAGCTTCATCTGCATGGCTTTGCTTTGCCTTGCAAAAGCTGGGCTTCAAAGGCGAGCCGTGATCAGGGACTGTGCCTGATTTAAAGGAGAGATCCCGAGGCAAGAGGAGATTCTACAGTGTGCCCACGAGCAGAAATGTGGGATTTAGCACAGGGCTCCCTGGACAGAGGCCAGTGGAGGCTGCTCAGCGCTGCAGGGACAGCGGGTGGGCTCTGCTCTGGCCTGGCCCCTCACAGGCTCCGTGCAGCTGACAGGACCCCTGAGCAGAGGGGCACTAGGGGCTCAGCCCCTCAGATATTTGAGAAAAAAAATTTAAAATGTCTATGGAAAAGTCCAGGCAGAACAGACAGAAAATGGCCTTGGCAGCCACTGGTTTATTCTTTCTTTTCTCCTGAATTTTTAACGAGAGAGATAATAATTTGATTTCTTTTAAAGAAGGCAGCAGACATGGAAAATTACCCACTTCATGCTCCACTGACATGAAGCAGAACTTTGTCCCAGTAGAACAGTCCCAATATAATATGTCCCAGTTTTATCCTATGATGATTTCAGTGCTCTAAAGGCACTAAATAATCTGATTGTAAGCATATGTACAGCCAGGACCACTGAGGGCAGGGCTGTGAGAGGCAGTGGGCTCAGCCATGGCAGGAAACAGACACTCAGGTCATTTTACTGCAACACTGAGTGGCAGACTTAGCGTTCAACTTTCATCCTACACATTGTTTAGAAGGAAGGATCTGTTCAAAGCACAACACTAAAGACAATCTAAATATAATCAAATTAATAATTGACAAGATAATCTCGATTAGCAGATGTTTGCATCTATCCAGCAGCAGATTTTTCAGGCTCACATGAAATCCCCACGCAGCCTGCAGCCACCGTAGGGCCCGGGGGGCAGAGGCAGGGCTGCAGTGAACAGCCTGCAGGCTCTGCAGCGTCTCCCCGCTGGAGCAGAGGCTGCTGCCTTCCCCAGCACCAACCCACCTCCAGGTGAATCACTGGCTGCGTCCTGGGCGCCCCAGCTGCTGGGAGCCAGGAAGTGAGAGGGAGCTCACCTACCCTGGCATGTGAGTCATTCCCAGGAATGAGAAAGCCAGTTGCTCCAGTTGCTCCTGGCCAGGGGAATTTTGGCTCTCTGATCAGGTATTACCAAAAAAAAGCCATCGGAAACCCAAAAATCTTACTGCCAGACATGGTTCGTCCAGCTACCCTCTCCCAGGAAATGCTCTTCTGCCTTCTGTAGTTCCAAGATGCGTTCTGGAGGAGTCTGAGGCACTTTCGGGATGCAGCTCCGAGACAAGCGGAAGGCGACGATGGTGACAGGTAAGTGAGCTCTGACCATCGGAAAAGCGTTCCATAAGTTGCTCGGTGAATCTGCTAACACTTTCTCACCCTTGGGTGAAGAAACAGGAATTAAGTTATAGCTGCTGGTAGCCAGACTTGGAACCATAAACTGAATGTTGGATCAATTCAAAGCATGAAAAGTTCTCAAAACAGCGTGCCTTTACCAACCTTTCATTCACTCATACATGGTATTCATGGTGGCAAAAAAAAAAATCAGTTTGTACTAATCCTTCCTTTTAAGATACGACTCAAAGTGCAGGTGGGTCCATTATTTCAGTAACTCGCCTCCTGACAGTTTAACTCATATAAAGTAAGACTCAGTAACTACAAGATCTGAATTTGCTTTAAAAGGCTTTGTACTGTATTCCCTTTCACCTCTTTCAGTACAGGAAAGCAAACTTGAGCTCTTTTCACTATATGAACAGAATAAATGTTCTCTTCCTTCATACTCTGTTCAAGTCATGTTAAAACTTGTCAGGTTCACTGGAAAAACCACATAGCTCTGAATGAGCAGACTAGATCTGATGAGTCTCACAGCTTGGGAAATATCTGAGGTGCTTGCAAAAACCTCTGTCTTTTAGGGAGATTTCATACTGAAAAGGTTGTTCTTGGTTACAGAGCAGCAGGACCAGCAGTGCAGTTCAAGGGTTTGTTAAAAAATTACCTGTTTGTGGACTACAGGGCCTGCAGCCACTCTCCTGTGTGCTCCTTCTGGAAACTGGCAGCATTTCATGCTTCTTTCCATCTTTTTTAAGAATTCTGCAACCCTTTTTAGAACTCGGGCAACCTTTGGCTGATGTCATTGATTCACTAGCGGGCACTGGTCTGGAGCATGGAAGGCACTGTTTTTTTCTGGTTGGGAGAAGCTTCCCCTCCTCTCCTGAGGCTGGGCCAGCAGCCCTGGGGCAGCAGAGCCTCTCCTGCCCCCGCACTCCATGGGGATTCCCCCCAAGAGGAGCTGCAGGAGGGGGCAGAGAATGGAGGCTGTGAGGGGATCTCACACACAGAAACCTCGTGTTTGCATCAGGGGCTGGGAGAGAAAATCAGCAGCGGCATCAGCCGTGAGCCCTCCTTCCCGACCGGCTGCGCAGCCAGGTCGTGCTCAGCCCCAGCCCCGCTCTGTCCTGGGCCGTGCCTGCCCATCCCCAGCCCCATCCCCGCTCCCCCCGGGCTGTCCCGGTCCCAGCCCCGCTCCTCCCGGGCTGTTCCTGCCCAGCCCCGCTCTGTCCTGGGCCGTGCCTACCCATCCCCAGCCCCATCCCCGCTCCCCCCGGGCTGTTCCTGCCCAGCCCCGCTCTCTCCCGGGCTGTTCCTGCCCAGCCCCGCTCTGTCCTGGGCCGTGCCTACCCATCCCCAGTCCCATCCCCGCTCCTCCCGGGCTGTTCCTGCCCAGCCCCGCTCCTCCCGGTCCCAGCCCCGCTCTGTCCTGGGCCGTGCCTGCCCATCCCCAGCCCCAGCCCCGCTCCTCCCGGGCTGTCCCGGTCCCAGCCCCGCTCTCTCCCGTCCCAGCCCCGCTCCCCCCGGGCTGTTCCTGCCCAGCCCCGCTCCTCCCGGTCCCAGCCCCGCTCTCTCCTGGGCCGTGCCTGCCCATCCCCAGCCCCATCCCCGCTCCTCCCGGGCTGTTCCTGCCCATCCCCGCTCCTCCCGGTCCCAGCCCCGCTCCTCCCGGGCTGTCCCTGCCCAGCCCCGCTCTCTCCTGGGCCGTGCCTGCCCATCCCCAGCCCCAGCCCCGGCTCAGCCCCGGCCCGGCCCGGCCCCGCTCCCTCCTGGGCTGTTCCTGCCCAGCCCCGCTCCCTCCCGGGCTGTTCCTGCCCAGCCCCGCTCTCTCCTGGGCTGTGCCTGCCCATCCCCAGCCCCATCCCCGCTCCTCCCGGGCTGTCCCGGTCCCGGTCCCAGCCCCGCTCCTCCCGGGCTGTTCCTGCCCAGCCCCGCTCCTCCCGGGCTGTCCCGGTCCCAGCTCCGCTCTCTCCCGGCCCGTCCCAGCCCCGCTCCCCCCGGGCTGTCCCGGCCCGGCCCCGCTCTCTCCCGGTCCCAGCCCCGCTCCTCCCGAGCTGTCCCTACCCAGCTCCGCTCTCTCCCGGCCCGTCCCAGCCCCGCTCCCCCCGGGCTGTTCCTGCCCAGCCCCGCTCTCTCCCGGTCCCAGCCCCGCTCCTCCCGAGCTGTCCCTACCCAGCCCCGCTCTCTCCCGGTCCCAGCCCCGCTCTCTCCCGGTCCCAGCCCCGCTCCTCCCGCTCTCTCCCGGTCCCAGCCCCGCTCTCTCCCGGTCCCAGCCCCGCTCCCCCCGGGCTGCCCAAGCCCTGCGGTGCGGGCAGGGAGCGGGGCCGGCTCTCCCAGCAGCTGCTCCCCAGCCCCTGTGTGCCCCCTGCCAGGGCCCGCAGAGCCCCGATGGTGGGAGGGTGGCCGAGCTGGAGCCCAGGGCCAGCACGGCTGGATGGGCCATGAGCACCGGGATGGGGCAGGCAGGAGCCACCCGGGCTGCTCCACACCAAGGAGCGCTCCAGAGCCCACAGGCTCCGTCCCACCCGGCACAGAGCCCTGGATGAGACAGGAAACAGTGTCAGGGAATGCTCCTCATTCTATGGTCAGTCCCTCGCTCGCCTTCACAAAGCAAAGTTCAAAAAGAGCCTCCTCTGTGATTCAGTGAGCGCCAGAAGAAGCCAGGCAAGCCCCCTGTGGTCCAGCTACAGCCTTGAGCTCAAGCTGTGCAGTACTGAGCAGCAGCTTGGAGCTGAGTGAAAACACACCTGACACACCAGAGCTCCAGAGCCTGCCCCGGAGCCAGGCTGCGGCAGACATCAACCCCAGGGCTGCCAGGAAAACTCTAGAGGAAGGAGGCAACTTCCATTCCTACATTTCATTTTAGTCCTACATTTTAATCCTTTCCAACATAAAAGATTGCCATAGCACCTTCAGTAAATTTAAAAATTGTACTGTCGATTATCAGAAGTTGGGTTTCCAGTTCTGACCAACAATGAACCTCACACGAGGCACTGCAGCAACCACTGCTCCTGGTTCTCAGGGAAGTGTCAGTGACAGACCAAAGGGACAGCTGATGCTGAGCAGCACAAACGGGACTGCAATCAGCCTCTGTCACCCTCAGTGCAGCACTGGGCTGTGGAAGGAGCAGCAGCAGCTCCTGCAGCCCGTGCCCTGCCCAGGACAGCAGCCTGCTCACCCCAGAGGCGGCAGGGAACTCTCTGCACTGTGCATGAAAGAACAGTGTTGCACCAGGCTGGACTTCTCCCCAAAATCCCCGTGTCTTTCTGCTTTTTGTTCCTCTTTCAAGCAGTGGTGCTGCTGCAAGTAGCAAACAGAGCGCTGTGTGGCAGTGGGATGTACTGGAGCACAGAGAAGCCAACTGACACAGGCACACAAGGATTTCTTGGTGCTTCTGTGATGTGAATTAGGATTGCATACAAAAAAATCAATAGAAATTGTTTCAGCACAAAAAAAAAATGCCTGAAAGTTAGACTGGAATTACTGAAGGACTTAAATGACACTGGCTACATGCACGTACCAATAATTATTTTGATTTCCCAATATATTTGCTCACGGTGGCTCCTGAGGGATGGGATAGAGGCAGAACAGATGCAGGTCCAACAGATGAAGGTGCAGTGCTACCAATGCATTGCTACAAAGCTGCATTTTTGTGTTTGTGCTCCAGACATCTTGATTCTTTTTAAAGTGTCATTTTGAAATTTTTAATGCTTTTCACTGCACAGTACAACAATCAAACATAAAAGCTGATCTTTTCAGTAAAAACCTCTGACTCAAGGCTGGACACCCCAGCTGTGGCTGGCAGGCTGCAGAGCACGGCTGTGCCCGTGGCACCAGTGCCATGGCAGTGACACACAGCACCGGTGCCATGGCACTGCCAGCGTGGCACCAGGGACACACCTGCTCACCTGCACAGGAGCTTTGGCACTCTCACCTGCATGTGGTCATGCACAGGGGCTGCACCTCTCGTGCTGGATCCTTGGTGGGGGCCCAAGGAAAGCCTCTGTGCAGGGCTGCACAGCTCCCACTGCCGCAGGTTTGGGCAACCACGACCAACCAGCAGCATCTTCTAGAAAGAAGCAAAGGAAACATTCCAGAGTTCCTTCCCTCCTTGCTAATTAGAGGCTGCCTTACTGAGAAAACATTCATTATCCCAGCCCTGCCAACCACTGGGTTGAGCTCTCTTTTTTTTTCTTATACCCCCAAAAAAGCACAAAAGACCAGCCAGCAACTGCAACCCATCTTCTCTTGCACCGAGAGCAGCTGCTCACCTGCTGCCCAGGTGATAACAGTGCTGTTGGCAGAGCTCTCAGCTTCTCTTGCAAAACCCACTGCAGTTCCCCGGAGCTGTGCAGCTCTACCTTGCCACGACACTCCAACCCCAGCTCTTCTGAGGTGGCAGTGAGGTGCTGGGCCCTGGCACACCCCAGCACAGCCCAGCACAGCCCAGCAGACTCACACAAGCACTGCAGGTAGCTCCTGCCCTTGGCCACAGACACTGCATGTCCTGGTCATTAATGCAGCAAAGCGGGAAGCTCCAGCAGCATCACCCGGGAGCTGTGGTGCTTATGCAAGGGGAAAGGGAATTAATGCAGTTTTAGGTTCTGCAAATAACCTTAAAAAGTCTTGCTGCAACAATTAACAACAGTTACTAGATCTTGCAAACTCTGCACAGAAAATTCAATTCAAAGTAGGTAATATAATCCATGAACTTTTAGCAAGGAGCAGTCCAAAAGACAGGGGGAAAAAAAAGAACTTGACAGCTCAAACAAATCTCCTGTCAGCTATCTCACACAGGGGATCATTAGAGTTCATAATAATTCACTTGAAATGAGAAAAAAATTAATGGCTACATTTGGACAAAATATTCCAAAAGTGACTTTGGGAAAGTTAGACTTGTCCTAGTACTTTTACTATTTCCTTTTAAAGTGAGGAAATCCTGTAATCCTAAGGGCGTATTTCCCCAAAATGAGAATTTTGCATAGACATGGCATTATCAAATGCTTACTCCAGGGCTTTGCTGCCCCGGTTGTTTGTACAGCCGTACCACAAGCTACAGGTGCAGGCAGGCTGTGAGGTTCCAGCTCAGCACAGGGAGAGGCTGGGCACACTTTGGGGTGTCCTGATGCCAGGGACACCCAGCCCGGGCACTCCCGGCTGTCCCAGGCGCTGGGGGAGAGCAGCCCGTGCTGGCAGTGCCGATGCAGTGCCGGTGCTGGCAGTGCCCGGTGCTGGCAGTGCCGGTGCTGGCAGTGCCCGGTGCTGGCAGTGCCCGTGCTGGCAGTGTCGGTGCTGGCAGTGCCCGTGCTGGCAGTGCCCGGTGCTGGCAGTGCCCGTGCTGGCAGTGCCCGGTGCTGGCAGTGCCCGTGCTGGCAGTGCCCATCCTGGCAGTGCCGGTGCTGGCAGTGCCCGTGCTGGCAGTGCCTGTGCTGGCAGTGTCTGTGCTGGCAGTGCCCGGTGCTGGCAGTGTCTGTGCTGGCAGTGCCCGTGTTGGCAGTGCCCGGTGCTGGCAGTGCCCGTGCAGTGCCCGTGCTGGCAGTGCCCGGTGCTGGCAGTGCCCATCCTGGCAGTGCCCATGCTGGCAGTGCCCGTGCTGGCAGTGTCGGTGCTGGCAGTGCCCGGTGCTGGCAGTGCCGGTGCTGGCAGTGTCCGTGCTGGCAGTGCCCATCCTGGCAGTGCCCGGTGCTGGCAGTGCCGGTGCTGGCAGTGCCCGGTGCTGGCAGTGCCGGTGCTGGCAGTGTCCGTGCTGGCAGTGCCCGGTGCTGGCAGTGCCCGGTGCTGGCAGTGCCCGTGCTGGCAGTGCCGGTGCTGGCAGTGCCCGTGCAGTGCCCGTGCTGGCAGTGCCCGTGCTGGCAGTGCCCGGTGCTGGCAGTGCCCGGTGCTGGCAGTGCCCGTGCTGGCAGTGCCCGGTGCTGGCAGTGCCCGGTGCTGGCAGTGCCCGGTGCTGGCAGTGCCCGTGCTGGCAGTGCCCGGTGCTGGCAGTGCCCGTGCTGGCAGTGCCCGTGCTGGCAGTGCCCGTGCAGTGCCCGTGCTGGCAGTGCCCGTGCTGGCAGTGCCCGGTGCTGGCAGTGCCCGGTGCTGGCAGTGCCCGTGCAGTGCCCGTGCTGGCAGTGCCGGTGCTGGCAGTGCCCGTGCAGTGCCCATGCTGGCAGTGCCCGGTGCTGGCAGTGCCGGTGCTGGCAGTGCCCGTGCAGTGCCCGTTCTAGCAGTGCCCGTGCTGGCAGTGCCCGGTGCTGGCAGTGACGGTGCTGGCAGTGCCGGTGCTGGCAGTGCCCGTGTTGGCAGTGCCCGTGCTGGCAGTGCCCGTGTTGGCAGTGCCCGTGCTGGCAGTGCCGGTGCTGGCAGTGCCCGTGCTGGCAGTGCCCGTGCTGGCAGTGCCCGTGCTGGCAGTGCCCGGTGCTGGCAGTGCCCGTGCTGGCAGTGTCGGTGCTGGCAGTGCCGGTGCTGGCAGTGCCCGGTGCTGGCAGTGCCCGTGTTGGCAGTGTCAGTGCTGGCAGTGCCGGTGCTGGCAGTGTCCGTGCTGGCAGTGCCCGGTGCTGGCAGTGTCCGTGCTGGCAGTGCCCGGTGCTGGCAGTGTCCGTGCTGGCAGTGTCCGTGCTGGCAGTGCCCGGTGCTGGCAGTGTCGGTGCTGGCAGTGCCCCGTGCTGGCAGTGCCGGTCCTGGCAGAGCCCGGTGCTGGCAGTGCCGGTGCTGGCAGTGCAGGTGCTGGCAGTGTCGGTGCTGGCAGTGCCCGTGCTGGCAGTGCCCAGAGCTGGCAGTGCCCGTGCTGGCAGTGCCCGGTGCTGGCAGTGCCCGTGCTGGCAGTGCCCGTGCTGGCAGTGCCCGGTGCTGGCAGTGCCCGGTGCTGGCGGTACCCGTGCTGGCAGTGCCCGTGCTGGCAGTGCCCGGTGCTGGCAGTGCCCGGTGCTGGCGGTACCCGTGCTGGCGGTGCCCGGTGCTGGCGGTGCCGGTGCTGGCAGTGCCCGTGCTGGCAGTGCTGGTGCTGGCAGTGTCCGTGCTGGCGGTGCCCGGTGCTGGCGGTGCCCGTGTGGGGCTCTGCTGCTCACGGGTGACTTTCCCCTCGGCCACAGGACGCTGGGGACAGCTGGGGACAGCTGGGGACAGCGGGCACCGCCAGCAGCAGCTGCTGCCAGCAGCGTGTCCCAGCACAGAGCCCGCTGCTCCCGTGTGCATCCCGGCGGGGATGTCAGCGCAGGGCTGAGCCCTCCCCGCTGCCCTTCCCGGCTCTCCTGGAGACACACGGGCAGGACAGGGACAGGACGGGGCCCTGGGGACAGCAGCCGAAGGCAGAGGGAAGGTGGCAGCACAGCAGCTTCCCCGGGCACAGCGCTGCTCCGAAACTCGTGAGAGGAGAGCTGGGCTGCGAGGGGGGAAGCTCAAGGAGGAACCTGAAAAGGCAGAAGGAGTTTTGTGCCAGATGCTGGAGCGGACGAGCAGCTTTCTGAGCAGGTTCCCATTTCTGGCCAGGACTGAGAAGACAGGCACCATAAGGCACAGCTGGGGACAGCTCTACCCCAGCCCTTCCCTGCAGCCTCTCTGCAGCGTGGCTGGCACCTGGAGCCCGCTGCTGGCCCCGCTGCCAGGCCAGGGCTGCTCTCCCCCTCTGCCCGCTGCAGGAAGGGACCCGTGCCCCTGGCTGCCTCTGACACCCCCTGCTCAGCCAGGGCAGGGGGCTCAGGGGGCTCCAGCACTGCTCAGGGGGCTCCAGCACCGCTCAGGGGGATCCAGCACTGCTCAGGGGGATCCAGCACTGCTCAGGGGGTTCAGGGGGCTCCAGCACTGCTCAGGGGCTCCAGCACTGCTCAGGGGGTTCAGGGGGCTCCAGCACTGCTCAGGGGGCTCCAGCACTGCTCAGGGGGATCCAGCACTGCTCAGGGGCTCCAGCACTGCTCAGGGGGCTCCAGCACTGCTCAGGGGCTCCAGCACTGCTCAGGGGGTTCAGGGGGCTCCAGCACTGCTCAGGGGGCTCCAGCACTGCTCAGGGGCTCCAGCACTGCTCAGGGGACTCCAGCACTGCTCAGGGGGATCCAGCACTGCTCAGGGGGCTCCAGCACCGCTCAGGGGGCTCCAGCACCGCTCAGGGGGCTCCAGCACTGCTCAGGGGGCTCCAGCACTGCTCAGGGGGATCCAGCACTGCTCAGGGGGCTCAGGGGCTCCAGCACTGCTCAGGGGGATCCAGCACTGCTCAGGGGGCTCCAGCACTGCTCAGGGGGCTCCAGCACTGCTCAGGGGGCTCAGGGGCTCCAGCACTGCTCAGGGGCCCCAGCACTGCTCAGGGGCACAGGGGGATCCAGCACTGCTCAGGGGGATCCAGCACTGCTCAGGGGGCTCAGGGGGATCCAGCACTGCTCAGGGGGCACAGGGGGCTCCAGCACTGCTCAGGGGGATCCAGCACCGCTCAGGGGGCTCAGGGGGCTCCAGCACTGCTCAGGGGGCTCCAGCACTGCTCAGGGGGCTCCAGCACTGCTCAGGGGGATCCAGCACTGCTCAGGGGGCTCCAGCACTGCTCAGGGGGCTCCAGCACTGCTCAGGGGGCTCAGGGGGATCCAGCACCGCTCAGGGGGCTCCAGCACTGCTCAGGGGCTCCAGCACTGCTCAGGGGCTCCAGCAGCTCCCACCCCACCAGGGCAGGGCCAGCAGCAGGATGCACTGGCTACAAACACACCTGAGCCATTCGAGTGTGCAGAGCACGAGACAGCAGAAGGGCAACTCACTGATGTAGGCAGCAATTCAAACAGGAATTTCAGGTTATTCCACTGTGCATTACCAGCACATTAACATATTACTTCACCAAAAGGTAGATGGACCATTTTTGACAGAAGCCTGCAAGGAAGGGAAAGGTGGCAGTGCCCTGGCTACTGGGACCAGACTTGTAGTGAACGAGAGGCAACACAAAAATAAAGAGATGCAGGCAGGGAAAACCAGAACATCGAGGCTTGCTCAGGGAGCATGAGATGGGAGCAGGCTCAGGGGACACAGGATGGGTGTGAGGTGACACAGGCTCCATGGCTGCCTGCAGCAGCTTCATGCTCTTACCCTGCACCAATGCTTTTTCCTCCTAAGTCTTTACAAACAGCTCCATAATTTGGTTCTGATGGGCAACAGAAAAGAACAAACAGCATTGCAGCCAGCCTACAGCAAGTTTGATATCTGCCTTACATGTCTATTGCTACATTAAGTCTGTAATTTACCCAACATTATGGTGACAAATGCAGAGGGACTGGCAAGAAGGCAGACATCAACAAGTTATGGGCTCAAATAAAAACTATTACTTAAGACTCTGCAGCCCCATGACCTAGAGTAGCTGGTCTAGGTCACAAAGAGAGTTTTCTAATTCTAAAAAGTTTTGAATAAGATGAAAAAATATTAGATTTGAGGATATACAATTTCTTTAAACAGGAAGGCAACTTAAAGCCTTAGTCACTAGAAAAACTCTGCAGTCATTCCCTACCCACCTGACACTGAAGGCTGCCATGCAGCCTCTTATTTCATTTCTTCTCTGAGGTTACATCAGTCATGCACATAAACCAGCCTGTCCACATCAGCAGCAAGAGATTATCTCACCAACCATGGACAAAATACAGAAGCTACAAGAAGTAAAAAGTATTCTGGTTTACAAAGCTGCCTGGATAAGGCATCTTCAAAGACTCCCAAGGGGAATGTGTTTGTATATGAGACTGAGACAGCAGTTTAGGGTGAAATGGATGAGGAAAGTGACCTGGTAACTGGACAAGAGAGGAAAGTCAGCCCTGCCAAGCACAAAAATGCTGTATTCAGACAAGTGAGAAATCCACAACTAGAGTATGCAGTCAGTGAGCATTTACAAAATACCCATGAATACTCTTTAAAGAGAACACAGTCTTTATCTCCTGTGCAATAAAACACATGAAAAAGAGTGAATTCTCTATATAATATTTTTTCCTACTCCTGCTATATAGCAGGCTTTGTCAGAAAGAATGAAGCTACTGAGTACAGATACCTCAGCTCTACACTTGATCACCCACCCCAGTATGTAAATAATGAAGCCACACAGCTCTCAGCACTCTGCCCAACACAGCACCTTTGGTAGGAAACTCTGGAAACACCTTTGGAGCTCTGAGTGTGAGCAGGACCGTGGCTGTGCACCTCAGCTTCCATCCCACAGCAGCTCTGTGCAGCAGGAGCATCACAGCAGCACTGCCCTGCAGGTCTGCCCAGACCTGTTTGGTGAAGCTTTAAGGCTTTGAGCTAGAGCAGCACCAAGGAGAGCCTTTGGTGTGTAAGGAGGGCACACAGTGGCAGGTGTCGCCTCTCTCCTCCACCCTGCACACACCAGAGCCTCTGCTGAGGTCAGGAGTGCTGGCAGGGCACACAGCCCGAAGCTCAGCTGGCACAGGTTACACTGGTGAAGAATTTGCTGCTTTCTTGTTCCAATCCACAGTTTTCTGAGATCATTTTGGAACCTATTTTGACATTAAAAGCATCAGGAACAAGAAGACACAGAGACATCCGTGCCAAGGCTTGGTCCCAGGTGGCCTGCACAGCAGCACACAGCTCCCAGGATGGCTCCCCAGAGGCCTGGATGTCCCTGGGCAATCCGAGGGGGTCACACCTTCACAGACCAGGGCACACAAGTGGCATGGCTGGGACTGTGCCGTGCAGCACCTGTGCAGTCCTCTCCACACGGATCCATCCCCAGCCCCACGGCTCCTGCAGCATTCCCAGGGCACAGCAGAGGACACAGGAGCCACCTCTTGCTCTGCCTCAAATCCCAGACAACACATCCAATACCCACACAACTCATCCAGTACCTCACTGACTTCTCTGCACTGAGGGTTTAGTAGAGCACTTGCCTGAAGAGCCTGAGAACAGGAGTTTTCCAGGGGCCAGGAATTATGCAGACTTAAAAGAAACTCTGAAAAGCAGGGAAATAAGCACCTTATTTGCATAAGGAGTTAGATATGCATCTTTTCATAAAATCACATACTCTTTTGATCTCTGTGCCTGCTGGGCAGAAAAGAGAGCTGCAAATCCTCAACAGCAGCAAAGCATGATGGATTATTGCTGCTCAGTCCCACTGAAAACAAAATACCTACAACACCCTTGGCAGGCTTTTTACTGTCAGACAAACAGGGCCAGCCAAGAAGCCAGACTGATAAAAAGGTTAAAATATCCAAATTAAAGTTTTTACTGATGCTTTCACACACCATTACTTGCTTTGGTGCCATCTAGTGCCACACAACACTGTTCCTACATGGGCATGGCAGCTAAAACAGGTTCTGATCTGCAAAACAGCTGGAGGAACTCCATCCTCTCTTCATCTCCATGGGAGCAGTCAGGTCTAGTGGAATTGATGAGATCACAACCATTTAGCCAGTTTTCCTATCAAAACTTGTAAGCAAAAAATGAATCCTAGCAAAGTTACTGTGTTTACATATTGATAGAGGAAAGAACAATTTGGAGCACAGCCTTAAAACTGGTATTGGCAAAATCCCTCTTAACAATGTCCCACATCACGATGCCATCATGGCATAAATGAGTTTCTGCAGGTTTCAGTGTTCCTTGTGTGCCAGTTTCTATAGAAGAAGAACAGGAACTTGCCATTTCCACCATTTCCACCCTGGTTTGGGGGATACACTATGAAGTTATACACACTATCATAATTACTAATTAAACTTTTTTACTTCAAGAAGTGAGTGATGATTTAAAAAAAAAAAAAAAAATCCACTCATGGTCATCCATCACTGAAATAAGCAAGAAAAGAGCAATGAAGACCTGACAACAGAAGCACAGGGCAATACCCAGCCCTCAGCCAGCCCTTCACTGGGAATCCCAGCAGAAGCTCCTTTCACAAAGCTCCTCTCCAGGCAGGGAACAAAAAGGTGGGCTCTCCTGTTTTGCTTTGGTTTTAATTTGGAATTTTTTTTTACCAGAACATCATCCTGGCATAGGCCCTGCTGCATCCCAGATCCACGGCAGCCAGTGGGACTCCTGAAGAGCATTTCAGCTGAAAACCTACAGCAGTGCAAAGGATGGGGTACAATTTGTCCTATGGAAAACTGCCAGGTAAAATAGCAATGTAAATATAAGTGATTGATAAGTGTTTATTTTATTACTGTCAGCTCCTACCAACGTTTGAAAGAAATCATTCATTCCAGCATGGGCTGTCTGAGCAGAGCCCAGCGCTGCCCCACAGCCAGCCTGGTTTGCCTCACCAGCCAAGGTCAGAGCATAAACAACATGAAACAAAATGTACTGTCATTTTATGGCAATGTTTATAAGCTTTTCTCAAACATTTACATAGGAAATCTTAAAATCCCCCAGAGACTGTGATTTTTAAATACATTGAAGTAAACTAAGTTTAAATGAGCGCTCTGATAGGCCTGAGGAGTCTCTCCAGAGCCCTGTCTCATGACAAACATCTCAGCTCACAAGTCGCATTCTGTCAAGAATGCAGGAGCTGACAACCTGCAGTTGTGATTTATGGTTCCCCCAAACAGCCTCAGACTGCCCAGAGAGAGGACAGTTCTAAACTGGCCCCATTTGTAAAACACCAGAAAGCTTTAACCTGTTGTTTTCCCTCCTTCCCACAGACAATCACCTCAGCCCAGACAACAGCAGCTCGCCCAACGCCAGCTCCCTCGGGCGCTCTGCGCGTGACGAGTTCACCACCATCGTCCTGCCCGTGCTCTACCTCGTCATCTTCCTGGCCAGCCTCCTGCTGAACGGCCTAGCCGTGTGGATCTTCTTCCACATCAGAAACAAAACCAGCTTCATATTTTACCTCAAGAACATTGTGGTTGCAGACCTGCTCATGACGCTGACGTTCCCGTTCAAGATCATCCAGGACTCGCGGCTGGGGCCGTGGCACTTCAACTCCTTCCTGTGCCGCTACAGCACGGTGCTGTTCTACGCCAACATGTACACCACCATCGTCTTCCTGGGGCTCATCAGCATCGACCGCTACCTGAAGGTGGTGAAGCCCTTTGGAGACTCCAGAATGTACAGCATCACCTTCACCAAGATCCTGTCAGCCTGCGTGTGGGTGGTGATGGCGTTCCTGGCGCTGCCAAACCTGATCCTCACCAACGGCTACCCCACCAGGAGGAACGTCGACGACTGCCTGAAGCTGAAGTCTCCCCTGGGAGTCAAGTGGCACTCGGCTGTCATCTACATCAACACCTGCATGTTCGTGGTGGTGCTGGTGGTGCTCATAGGGTGTTACATTGCCATCTCCAGGTACATCTATAAATCGAGCAAACAGTTCATTAGCTCGTCCAGCCGAAAGCGGAAGCACAACCAGAGTATAAGGGTTGTCGTGGCCGTGTTTTTCACCTGCTTTCTGCCCTACCATTTGTGTCGAATACCCTTTACTTTTAGTCACCTGGACAAAATTTTGGATGACTCTGCACATAAAATCTTATATTATTGTAAGGAAATGACGCTGTTCCTGTCCGCATGCAACGTCTGTCTGGATCCAATCATTTATTTTTTCATGTGTCGATCATTCTCACGAAGGCTGTTCAGGAAATCCAACATGAGAACCAGGAGCGAGAGCATCAGGTCCCTCCAGAGCGTCAGGAGGTCGGAGGTGCGCATCTACCACGAGTACACTGACGTCTGAGGGCACCTGCAGAGACTCTGCTGACTTGTGAGAGTGCTTGTATATCATGTAAATAAAATGTCTCTGTAAGTATCTGACCGTGGAGGCTCATTAAGGGACGGGCAGACGTGTTCAGCTCCTCTGTGTCTGCTCACCAATGTGCACCTCAAATCCCATCCCCATGGGACCGGGCTCGCTCCGCGGGGCTCGGGGCTCCTCTGTTGGGCAGGCAGCTTGGCTGGCTGGCTCAGAAACCAGCTCAAACACCATCTCACCCAGTGCTTGCACTGAATCCTCTCGAGCCAGTGATGCTCACCTGGATCAGTTTGTCCCGGACTCACTGGGGATGAAATCAGATTTGTTTAGAGCAAAAGCTGCTCGGACAGAAGATAAGCAAGCCAGTGAAGGTGGGATGGCAGGAGCTGGCAGGTGCCCTGTGCTCCCAGCCAGCCCGGGATGCAGTGCAGCTGCACAAGCAGGAGATGCCAACAGTCCATTGGCCAGTGCCTTACACACAGGACTTTCCCTTTAATACACAAAAAAAAAGGGCTTGACAACAAAACCCTGAAAATGCAGCACTCAAATAACAAGATTAAGTTCTGCATGAGAACATCTTTTATGAAGTTTTCCACTGAAAGATGGGTTTCTTTCTTCTCTATTTTTTTTTTTACATTATTGGTTTAGGTTTCGATTTTGGTTTATAAATAATTAAGAAGTTGAAATATAAGTATGATAATATTTGGATTAATGCAAGTATTATGAAACCATTTACATGATGGGGGAGAACATTTCTGGAAAGACAGTATACTTTGGGTGTTTATCCTACTTGAAATAAAAATACTTCAAATGGCTAAAATGCCACAGATAAACCCTCTTTCCCAATCATCTCTGTAGAAAAGTGTTCACACACACCAGACAAGTTCTGGGGCCAAATCTGCCATCTTGCACCCAAAGCAGTCCATGCACATACAACAGCATATTAAGAAAACCATTTTGAAGACTGGGTTGTGTAGTTTAAATTCTCACAAGCACCAAATTAAATGGAATGATAGTATTTAGGACTGGAAGATCAGTTCTGTGTGCAGACATTCCTAACCAAAGACTGTCCTCTTAGGTCTTACATGGTTAAAGCAAATCAAGACTGAGTGCTTCTGTTTTCCCTTTTGTAAGTGTAAATCACCAAGGGTTTATGGCTTGTTAAACTGTGCCTGATAATTGCCATGTTAAATTCACAGTGACCTTTTCCCAGGTGGACAGTGGATTTCCCACACAAGCCCACCAAAGAGCCACTTCAGGGACAATATTCCTGCTGGTCCCCAGCCAGAGGACCCTGAAGGCAGGAGAGGAGACAGCAGACCAGGCTCTGGGAATGGTCCTGGCACAGGATGGAGCAGACCAGGCTCTGGGAATGGTCCTGGCACAGGGTGGAGCAGACCAGGCTCTGGGAATGGTCCTGGCACAGGATGGAGCAGACCAGGCTCTGGGAATGGTCCTGGCACAGGGTGGAGCAGACCAGGCTCTGGGAATGGTCCTGGCACAGGATGGAGCAGACCAGGCTCTGGGAATGGTCCTGGCACAGGATGGAGCAGACCAGGCTCTGGGAATGGTCCTGGCACAGGATGGAGCAGACCAGGCTCTGGGAATGGTCCTGGCACAGGATGGAGCAGACCAGGCTGTGGGAATGGTCCTGGCACAGGATGGAGCTGCTGGTGCAGTGTGGGGGTGGCTGAAAACACCCCCAGATGGGCAGCTGCACCCCTCAGTGTGCTGTGTGCCCTCTTGCCCTCTTGGCAGGATGCACACGTGCCACCTTTCTCACTCCACACGTATTTGGAACTAAAGGATGCATTTTCGTGGTGTTTCCTGCTAGGAGAGACACTGCAGCTGATCCCTCATGAGCCCTTTCCACCGAAGGATCTGTTACCCCACTCACTGCTGGGTACCCTGCTGTTTCCCACTCCAGAGCTGGGATGCTGCCCTTCAAAGCACAGCCTGGAGAGCGGTGCCCCCTTTCCAGGGACCAGAGGGTTAAAGCAATCAGTAGTTCCTGGGAAGTGTCCCAGCAGTGATATCCATGTGAAATGTGAGCAGGGAAGAACAGCCAGCACTCCCAGCACAGGCACTGCACTGCAGCCTGAGCCCTTGGTGCAGACAACACTTCACTGTACAGTCACCCCCAGAGCAGCGTCCTGTACTTGACAGGGTGTGTCTGTGACAGTCCTGATCACTGCTTTGTGCACACTCTCACATACACAACAGCTCTTTGAAGATCCTGTTTGACAAGTATTTTCCCAGAGCTAAAAATGAGTTATACAACAATATCCCAATCCCCAAATACCAGATAACTATATTTAATTTATCCAGATTTGACATGGAATTTTGGTCTCTAAAAGTTAATCTTGAAAGGAAAAGCTACAAGGAAGTTGTACAGAAAGTCTCAGGCCCTGACCTATCACTGCCCTTTCAGAGAGCCACATCAGGGCAGACATGGATAGAAACTGTGGCTGTGCAGTCCCAGAGTCCCATTTTTAAGAGGAAACACAGTTTTCTGGGTGAAAGTACAACAGCAGATCTGACCCAAGAATGCAAGGAGCAATTCCTGAACAATTGAACAATTCATAAGTATTTGGGATTTTTTACATTCAGGAAGATTTGCATTACAGTGTTTGTAACTCAAATGTAATTCTATCTTACATACTCTGATTGAATAGGCAAGGCAGAGCTCTCCATAGCAGGGCGTAACTGTGGGAGAAATGTGATTTAAACCTGTACTCAGAGCCAGCTCCAGATCACTACTGGTGCAGGACTTTTGTCATTACATTTATTTTGCACTCTGCTTCTGTGGTTTCTCTAGTAATGATCTTTCCTGTGACTTTTCACCAGTTCAGCTTCACAGGAATCCTAAAAAAGGAAACTAAACTCACCCAAATTTCTGAAAATCTCTTTGCATTTGCACCCACCAGCCTGTCAAAATGGATTAAGCAGTGGTCTTGTGGTCTGTGTTAACAAGAAATGCTCTGTAAACCAATCCACCCCCTAATGTTCATTTGTTCTGTGAAATGCACCCACAAACAGTGCAAGGTTTGAGTACAGCTGCAGCCACAGAACTTTGCACATCAGGTACAAAATCCCAATTTTGGATCTAACTGGGGAATGAGAATTCAACACAAAATTGCAGGGACAGATCAACGGGTTTGTCCTCCTCACCTTCCCCAGAAGAGACAGCGTTTGCTATGTTTTTTGTCCTCATCTGTGCTGACTGTTGAGCGAGATATTAGGCTTGTGATCAGGATAATTGTGACCAGATATTAACCTTGTGACCAGAAATGGTGAAAGGATGAGAAAAAGGTAGTAGAGAAAAAGGTAAAAAAAATTAATAAAAAAGGGGAAAGCATAGAGGAGTTATTTAAGTTCACCATTTCCTGAAAAGGTCACAGATGTGGAATGTATGAGTCTGAAGTCAGAAAATGAGGTGCATTAAACACAAATGTCTTTTGAGAAAGAGACACAGGAGAAACTGCAAAGATCAGGTCAATGGTCTTTGAAGTACCAAAGTGCAACTAGAAAAACTGCTGTCTGTGGCAGAGAGACAACCTGCAGGAAAGCCTACTTTGACTAAGTAAAGAAAATTACTTCATCAAATCCCACATGAAGCATTTTCTAATTCAGTCCAGCACAGTCCCCTCCCTCAGCATCCCTCTCCTGCCACCCCGTGAGGCAAAACCTCTGTGTGGTGTTTGGTGCCACCTGAACGTGGGCATGGGCTGGACAAGTGAGCTGCAAACACATCCTTGTAAGGCCTCAGAAGGCTGTTCCACGAGGATGCACAGACATCCACCCATCACCCAAACAAAACTGAGCACTAAACATTTGCTGGCAGATTTGACAGGGTAAAAACCCAACAAGAAGTCCTGCAATACTTTTTTAATTAGCTGGCCTTCTAGGGGGATTATCCTAGTAAAATATTTGTCTTGTTCATCCTGCTTGTAGCAATTCCCAGAGTTGGCCTGGTACCCTAGAGTCTGCATGATTTCATGTTCAGTGGAAGGGCTGGAAGCACTGGCAGCTCTGTCAGCAGGTCTGGAAGGGACCCTTAGACCCTTCCTTAGTCACAGGGACCCCTTCCACATGGCAATGCCTTGGTGCTGTAAGATCCTGCATTTAGACCTCGAGCCAGGAGCCATCAGCCCCACCTCTGTCAGCAAAGGCTGCAGAGCTGCCAGCCCACCCTGCCCTGCTGGCAGCAGCCACGGGAAGAGCCAAATCACCCCCAGTGGTTTTGTCACCAGCTGGGACAACACCAGCAGCGCTCCCCCTCTCTGGCTCTGGGACAGAAGTCCAACAGCAGGATCCTGCAAAAGGATTCCCTTCCTAGGCCTTGAGCTCAGACAAAATGTTAACATCTTCTCTTCATAAAACAGCCGGCAGCAGGGAACTTTGGATTTTGAGGGAAGAAACGGACTTGTATGGCTGAAGGTAAAATACATGATCAGATTGTTCTTCAGCCGCCTAAAGCGCATGGGAAAGTGCAGGGCCCTCTAGTGACCATGCTCACTGCCTCTTTCTAACCCTTTAGAAACAGCAGCCATAGCTTGAGATCCTTGAATTTGGGGTTTGGCTGGCATTTTGGAAAAGCACCCATGTTTGTACAGCAGAGCTATCCCTCGGTTTGCCCTGCTGGCCCGAGTCATTCCAATGGGGTGAAGCTGTACACAGAGCTCAGCCACCCCACCCACTCTTAAACCCTTAATCCTCTGCCCTGGACAACTGCTTACTTCTCACTGCAAAAATTATCTGTGCTGCAACATTTAATCCATCACAGGCTGGCATCTTACACTGGAAAACACTGCACTGCCTCTTCTTTGGGGCTTCCCATGCTCCTATTTATCTTAGAGAGCCCACAGATTTTAAAGCAAAGCCTTATCTGATCCACTCCTCTCATCCCTGCTTCAAGAAATGACCACAGGGTGCATGGAAAGAGAGGAAAAGCTTGGCTGACTGGTGCCTTCTGGGGAGCATCTGAGAAGCCTCGTGCACTGTTTGTTCTGCCTGACCCATAGGGGAAGTATAAAATTGTCAATGAAACCAACACCCAAACCCAGCACTCCAAAATCATGGATGGACCACTACAGCTTTGAGCTGTGAGTCTCAGGATCGAGAGAGGGGCAAGAGTACTGACAAGAATGTACAGACAATTCTTTCTCTCAAGAATACCCAGCCCCTTACTGCACTGAGACACATCTGGGGGAAGGAAGGGCCTAGAGGCTCAGGGTAACTCACAGTGGCCCCAGGTGAAGGATGTGGACGTGGCAGCAACACGCAGGGAGAAGATACATGTGCTTCCTCGTGCCTTTGGACCCTTCTTCTACACAGATAAACCCCCACAGAAGCAAAGTCCATGAGGAATTGTGTATTTTCCATAGGGTTTAGGTGACACACTGGCAAGAGCTGAAGTCCTGCACTAAATGTTTACTTGTTCTAAGGTACACAATGTACATATTTCATACTTTTAAATAACCATTTAAACCTCACTTTATCTCCCCAAACCTCAGCTCTCCCTCAGAATATACTCCTTTCCTACCTCCACAGAGAAGATATTAGCTCTTCCATTACCATACATTTCTGCTAATTCTGTGCTTGATTTCAAAACTTTGGGGAGGAAGAGGAAGGGAGGAAGCCAAGCAGGCATTTAAGGTTAAAAGAAAAGATGGTCAGGAAAAAGAAGAGAAAGGAAACAGCCAAACACCAAAGACCCATCACGTATCCCCAGAATCCATCTCCAGCCTGAGCAGGCACCACGCGAGCCCGTGGCTGCAGTTCAAAGCTCCCATGCACGGAGCCGCAGCTCTCGGGGCAGGATGTGTCACAGCAAAGGTCGCAGCCAGCCCTGGGAACAGTTTGGGAAAAGCAAATTCCGTCCCGGCGGCTCGGACCGCTCGCTGCTGTGCCGGCTGCGCTCCCGAAAGCCGCTCAGCGCCGGTCCCCGAGGAGCTGCGGGGCCAGCTGCAGGCTGAGAGCCCGGCCACAGCCGGCCAGGGGCACGGCCCTGCTCGCCAGCCCTTCCCCTTTCCGCTCCTCCATCCCCGCAGGGCTCCGCCGGCAGCAGCGGGGCCGCGGCCACGGCGGGCGGGCAGCGCCGGGACCGGATCCCGCAACAGGAGAATTCCCGGGACCGGCTCCCGCAGGCAGGAGAATTCCCGGGACCGGATCCCGCAGACCCGAGAATTCCCGGGACCGGCTCCCGCAGACAGGAGAATTCCCGGGACTGGATCCCGCAGGCAGGAGAATTCCCGGGACCGGATCCCGCAGGCAGGAGAATTCCCGGGACTGGATCCCGCAGGCAGGAGAATTCCCGGGACCGGATCCCGCAGGCAGGAGAATTCCCGGGACCGGATCCCGCAACAGAATTCCCGGGACCGGATCCCGCAGGCAGGAGAATTCCCGGGACCGGATCCCCGGGACCGGATCCCGCAGGCAGGAGAATTCCCGGGACCGGATCCCGCAGACCCGAGAATTCCCGGGACCGGATCCCCGGGACCGGCTCTCCAGGGACAGGACCATCCCGGACCCGCTCTCCACGGACAGGATCATCCCGGACCGGCTCTCCAGGGCCAGGACCATCCCGGACCGGCTCTCCAGGGCCAGGACCATCCCGGACCGGCTCTCCAGGGCCAGGACCATCCCGGAGCCGCTCCCCACGGCCAGGACCATCCCGGAGCCGCTCCCCACGGGCAGGATCATCCCGGAGCCGCTCCCCACGGGCAGGACCATCCCGGAGCCGCTCCCCACGGGCAGGACCATCCCGGAGCCGCTCCCCGTGCAGCTGCCGAGGTAGCGAGCTCTGGGTGCGGCACAGCAGAAGAGGAACACGCATCCATCCCACCCTCCTGTCCAGGTGAGACACCGCCTCCCACCACCTGCTCCTGTCCCCTGAAAACGCTCTCGAACATCCCCCAGTATTTTTAAGTAGCTGCCACCGCAATTTTACTTTTAAAATTGTCAAATAAGGTGAGCATCCAGGCCTTCTGCAAATTACTAACACCTAATAGCACAAAGGAGCAGTTTTAACTAACCAACTACAGAAAGCGGTACAGAAACTACTGCTTCAGCCCTGGAGCAGCTCCAGCTGTGCCAGCAGATGGACGATCCACAGGCAAGGATTCTTCTCCTCTGCCTTTAAAAAGATATTTTTCTTAAGCAACTACTTTTGTTTTATTTTATGACTGAAAAAATGTAACTATACGAAATTCATAGTTTAAAACATCAGAAAACAGAAGTTAAAATAAAATATTTGAATGATAAATGTTACTATTAAAATATAATAATAAAGGGGAAAACTTCCTTGAGCCACATTTGACTACTTTTAAAACCCCAGTTTTAGGAAAATGAAATGTCCTAAACAATTTAGGACAATGTCCTAAATTGTTTAGGACAATTACAACGTTTTATTGACCCAGGGCTCTGGTTTTAGCTGGGATAGAGTTAATTTTCTCCCGGTAGCTGGTACAGAAATGTGTTTGGGTTTGGGATGAGAACGATGTTGATTTCACCCTGATGGTTTGGCTGTTGATGAGCAGGGATTGCACCAAGTCAAGGATTTCCCAGCTTCACATGCCCTGCCAGTGCAGAGGGGCACACCAGGCAAGCTGATTCACTTGTTTTTCTTGGGGTTTATCGCTCTCCTTGTTATTTTCCTTCATTGCAATTTTTATTGTTGTTGTTATTATTATTATTATTATTATTATTATTATTATTATTATTATTATTATTATTATTCACTTCTTAAACTATTACTTGACCTAACATTTCCTCTCATATCCACAACTCCCTAAATCCAGTACGATAACTGATGTGAGATCTCAGTGGGGGAATTTCGAGACTTAATTTTAAAAACTCAGTATTTGAAAATTATGCTGTGTGCAGAGAGCTCAAAGCATTGCCCAAGGTTCCATCTGAGTTTCAGGTGGGTACCAGGCTTTGCACAGATACTTCACAGACTACAACCTTTCAAGACTAGAAGCGTGCTCAGAATAATGCATACTCTTGTCTAAAAATCAAAAATAAAAAGAGAATGAAAGATTTAGCTTCTCAGGAAGAAAAAGCTGTTGAATTTCAGATTCAAAGGAGCACGGAGACTGCCGGACAGGAAGAAGAAACGGAACAGTGCCTGGTGCTTTTTGCAAGACAGATAAACAATTCTGCCCTTGAGGTGTCCTGCCACCGTGGCCAAAGGAGCCCATGGCCCTAATGGGAAATACAGAACCTTATCTCCTGTGCTGTGTGTAGCTGCTGGCTCTTATCTCCGTGTCCTTCAGAGCAGCAGGAGCTCACTGCTGCTGCCAGGAGAACATCAGGATGGTCCCACCCGTGTGACACCTGCGCTCACCTCGTCCTGCGTTTGGCCTGTTGGGATCTGCAGTGGGTGTCCTGCTGATGAGGACAGAGCGCTCACCCTCCTGTCCTTCCCTCACTGACTGCACACACAGCACACCCCCAGTGCCACCAGGCTCACGGGGCCACACGTCCCTTCCCAGCCACTGTCACAGGCAAGCCAAGGAGCAGCTGAGGAGAGCCACAGCTTTCTGTGTCCCCAGTCCTTGCACAGCACTCCTGGGGGTCTGGAAAGCAGGAGCTGGGAGGAGAGGGGGAGGCACTCCAGTGGTCACTGCTGCACCCACCGAGCCCTTCCTGGACCCCTGCTGGAGGAGGGGACCCGGGTAACGCTGCATCCTCCTGCCTCCTGCAACGGGAGTGCCACCTGCTCATCCTGATTCCTCCCACTTTCACCAGGGCACATCCTCCCCAGCTGCCTCCTGCCATGGGAATGACACCTCTTTCTTCTGCCATCCTAATTCTGGGATTCATCACATTTTCCTCCACTACATTCCATGACAAACAAGAATGACTACCAGCCAGCATGCCACTTCCAGAGGCTAAAATAACCCTTTAGTATATTTTGCATACTTTTATTCTCCTAAGTATTAAAAGCCAGACATTGCCTTACGACAAACGTCATAATAAGAACAATAAATAACAAAATTTTAGTCTATTGGCAAACTTGCAACACGTCAAATGTACCAAGATATCTCCAGAGTTACTGCAAGCAGTGCCTGCCAGAGGAGAGCAGCAGCTCCAGCCAGGGGAGTGTCTCCAGCCACCCACACCCCACTGCCAGCCTGGGCTCCTGGGGACACAGAGAGGGGTCAGAGCAGCCCTGACCACGCTCAGCCAGCCCCTGCCTGGCCCCTGCCAGTGCCCAGCACAGCTCCTGAGCCTCAGCACCCTCCTGCCCCACAGGGACACCCACTGCAGCTTTCCCACCGGATTGCACCAGCACGGACAGCACTGCGAGTTCCACCAGCACCAACATTCCTACCACATTAGAGGCAAAATCTTAAAATAAGATTCTTCTTTTAGCACACTCAGCACAACTTGCAATGGCTGTGGAGTGTGTTGTGCTTCCTCCTTCTCCATCTTCCTCCTCTCGTCAGAGGTACCATCCGTTGTGATCACATCCCCTGGTTAACTCCATTTTGCATTTAAAAAACAGCTTCTGGTGATAGTGACCACTGTCACCAGTTCCTGGCCCAGTGACTACATTACATATTTAATAAACAGCTGCATTCGTTTCCATAAATAGCTAAAATGTGTGCTTTTACTGCACAACCTCTGGTAAATTCAGGGTAAATAAACAAATAACACAACTTATAAATATTATTCTTATGTTCAGTAAAGCAGGGTGAACTTTGAAACTTGACAGCCATGTCACAGAAGTCAAGAACTGCCGTAATGCTACTGTGGAAGAGTCACAGGGGACAGCACAAGAGTCTGACCTCCGAAGGGACTGAGCATTTCTAATGGTTTATGCAGCTTCCTTTTTGTGTGTTGTGCCAAGACAACATGGTTTGCACGCTGAGAAACTTCAGAACTTTTCTGTGTTTTACCCAATCAATCTCGGTCATCTGGTGAATCAGGTTTGCTGGTTTTGCACAACTGGCTGACATTATCCACACTCCAGGCTGGCCCAAGCGTTCAGCAAGAGCAGCTGCTGGGGTGTGAAAGGCTGTGTGTGTGCCAGCCCTCCCCAACGCTGGCACTGCCACGTCCCCTCTGCCTCCTGCCAGCACAGCAGCCACCCGGGCTCACGGACAGGGGACAGGCCAGGAAGGTGGCAGTGCCTGCTGTCACTGCTGGGCTGCTCACAGCAGCAGGACAAGAGCAGCAGGGGACACGGGAGCCCCCAGCCCCAGCCGGGCAGTGACAGGGCTCAGCCTGAGCTGCTCCACATCTGTCCCTGAGCAGCCTGAAGCCCCCCGAGGGATCTGAAGCCATGTGTGAGCACAGTGTAAGCCATGTGTGAGCCATGTGTGAGTCAGTGCTGGGCTGTGGGAGCCCCTCAGCCCCCAGGGCTGCACTGCCAGCACCCAGGATCTTTGTCTCTCCCACAGGTGTCCCAGCAAGAGCAGAGACCCCGTGCCTGGGAAGGGACAGCGCTCTGGACCTGCAGCAAAGCACCACAGCCAGCAGCTGAGGGAAGGTAAGGACATGCCAGTGATGTGGAAAATGTACAGAGCCTGGCCTGGCCTGTGGCTCCCTCTCAGTGACAGGCAGCTGATAAATCTGCTGGTATCAAATGTGAAATTTGTCTAGGGTGTCCTCCATGCTGCACAGACTCAATGGACTTCACAAAGATTAGATGTCCACATCTCTAGTCACACAGTTCTGAAATAATCCTTTGTTGTATGATGCCTCAGCACAAAACATACTTCATGAACTTCTAATTTAATACCTGTTCCCAAATGCAAGCACAGAAAGACCCACCTGTGTGTTCTTGGCTGGGGACAGGTTCTTAACACACTGTGTGCAGAGAGAGGGTCCTGCTAAGAAAGCCTGGAGGGAGAAAGTGAACAGGGACACGGCAGAAGAGAACAGTTTTTAAATACAGCGTGTTACTATTTACATTCAAATGCCATTTGCTATTAGTGCCTTCCAGAAGATGCTTCTAATTTCAGCATTATCACCCCAAGCTCTGCCCACATAACCTCCCAGCTCAAACACACCTGTTCATGTGGTAGTTTAATGCCCACTCTCCAAACCATCGTTTTCTTTTAAAACCCCAGCAAACAGAAACAAATTCCTGGATGAGTAGAGCTGGAACACAAAGACAGGATGGCTGCTCTGGCAGGATGATGACCAGGGAGAGGTGAAGTGCAGGCTTTGGGTGTGCACAGGGTATCACACCTGCCCCGTGCTCCTCTCCAGGACACACCTGAGCTGATCAGCCTTTACACCATCTGCAAGAGGTACAGAAAACAATACAACAAAGGAGACCATTTTACCTATTTGAGAAAAAATGTCCATTTCTGGTTATTGCAAGGTTGCATTCAGGCTCCAACCCGCCCCACAGAGACATCAGCTACTGACTCAGAATGGGGATAAAAGGAAATTATTGTCTAAAAGACAAGGTGGGTTTTTTCCCAGCTTCAAGGCACATATTTTCCAGTTGCCCAGGGCTTCACTTGCCAAATACAGCAGCATTATATTTATATCTATATTTGTTCTGCCCTCCCCACAGAGTATAATCCACCCCCACAAACATTCTGGCAAAGAAAAGCAGACAGCAGATGTGATTTCTTCTTGGAAATCCTTTAAAATGTAAATCTGACTGACTTGAGAAGCCAGCTCAAGCTCCCACATGACAAACCAGCACACAGACACGCTCCTGTGTGCTGGGCTGCTGGAGCAAACTCTGCCAGCTGCACATGCAAGTTCCTTGCAAGGGAACCTGGACATACCCAGCATGTGGACACGTATCTCCAGTCCTGACCAACAGAAGAGGAGTTTTTACAGAATGCTTTGGCCAGGAATATTCATATCCCTGATGTTTCGTGGTAAATCAGTGTTTAAAATACCAGTCCTTTAACACATCTCATTAACCCTGAGTCACCAGCTCACAGCTCAGGCCTGCAGGGAAGGGGCAGCCCTGGGCTGGAGGGCAGCGGGTTAAAGTCAGAGAAACAAAAGGATCCTCTGATCAAAGCAACAACGTGCCCTGGAACATCCCCAGGGAGCGAGATGGCACCGCTCAGAAAATTCTCTGCTGGGAATGCTGAGGTGTGAGAGCGTGGTCATTTCTGAGAGGCACACCCAGCTCGTTTGGGAGTGAGGGTAGAAAACTCAGAGTAATTAGCAGAAAGCCCAGCACCACGCTGTCCTACTGAGATACTGTCTTCTGTGCTTGTAGGAATGAAGATACTGCAAGATGTTCAACTCCAGCAGCAGCCCCTGGGGAAACAACTGCAGCCACAGCACGGTGATAACCACAAGAGTCATCCCGCTGCTCTACTGCTTCATCTTCCTCGCAGGGCTCTCGCTCAATGCTGTGGCAGCCTGGGTCTTCCTCTACGTTTCCAGCACAAAGAGTTTCATTGTCTATCTCAAGAACATCGCTGTGGCCGACCTCCTCATGAGCCTGACGTTTCCTTTCAAAATCCTTGCAGATTCAGAAATTGCCCCTGTGCAGCTGAACCTGTTGGTGTGCAGGTACTCAGCAGTTGTGTTCTACATGAACATGTACATTGGGATCGCCTTCTTCGGCCTCATAGGGTTTGACAGATACTACAAAATCGTGAAGCCTTTGTTCACCTCCTTTGTTCACACAGTTAACTACAGCAAGGTGGTCTCCATAATCATATGGCTGTTACTGATGATTCTGTCATTTCCAAATATGATTTTAACTAATGAAATCACTAAAGACAATGACTCCAGAAAATGCATAGGTCTTAAAAGTGAGCTTGGCAGACAATGGCACAAAGCAACAACTTATATTTGCACGGGGATTTTCTGGATTGTTTTTTTCCTGCTAATCATATTCTACACTTCTATATCCAAAAAAATATACAGCTCTTACAAAAAATTCCGGAGGAGCTCAGACACGGCCAAGAGAAAAACCAGCCGGAACATATTCACCATCATGTTTGTGTTTGTCATTTGCTTTGTGCCCTACCACCTCTGCAGGACCCCGTACACCTTGAGCCAGACCAGCTCCCACTTCACCTGCCAGTCCCAGAAATCGCTCTTCTACGCCAAGGAGTTCACTCTGGTGCTGTCTGCTGCAAACATCTGCCTCGACCCCATTATTTATTTTTACCTCTGCCTCCCCTTCAGAGAAAAGCTGTATCAAAAACTGCATCTCAAGCTGAAAGCTTCAAGTGAGGTTGAAATTTCTAAATCCCGAAGATCAAATACGCTTGGGGAAAGTATAAACATAGTGTAGGTTTGTGTCTCTACAGTAATGCACATTTCAGGAAGTTATTCATGAATGCAGATGTCCCAAAGAAACAGAGACAACCAGCAACTAACAGGAGAGGGGTTCAGCACAGCACCAGCTGCTGCTTCTCTGTCTGAACCCAGAATTGCATGTGCCAATGTATTCACTACCTGCTGTTTCAGCCGGTGCCCTGATTGCATCTGATCACATCTGGGTCCCAAGGACAGAGAGAGGAGCCCCTGGAACAGCACATTGTGGAGCTTCAGGCAGTGGCTCTCTGAGAGGAGTGTCCAACAGACCCAAAACCACACCAGTCTGCTTCCCTGGACTGACATGAACAGAAACATGTCCACACCAATCTGCCTCCCTGGATTTACATGAACAGAACCACACCAATCTGCTTCTCTGGACTCATGAACAGAACCACACCAATCTGCTTCCCTGGACTCACATGAACAGAACCACACCAATCTGCTTCTCTGGATTTACATGAACAGAACCACACCAATCTGCTTCCCTGGATTTACATGAACAGAACCACACCAATCTGCTTCCCTGGACTGACATGAACAGAACCACACCAATCTGCTTCCCTGGACTGACATGAACAGAACCACACCAGTCTGCTTCCCTGGACTCACATGAACAGAACCACACCAATCTGCCTCCCTGGACTGACATGAACAGAACCACACCAATCTGCTTCCCTGGATTTACATGAACAGAACCACACCAATCTGCTTCTCTGGATTTACATGAACAGAACCACACCAATCTGCTTCCCTGGACTCACATGAACAGAACCACACCAATCTGCTTCCCTGGATTTACATGAACAGAACCACACCAATCTGCTTCTCTGGATTTACATGAACAGAACCACACCAATCTGCTTCTCTGGATTTACATGAACAGAACCACACCAATCTGCTTCCCTGGATTTACATGAACAGAACCACACCAATCTGCCTCCCTGGACTGACATGAACAGAAACATGTCCACACCAATCTGCTTCCCTGGATTTTAATGAACAGAACCACACCAATCTGCTTCCCTGGATTTACATGAACAGAATCACACCAATCTGCTTCCCTGGACTCATGAACAGAACCACACCAATCTGCTTCCCTGGACTGACATGAACAGAACCACACCAATCTGCTTCCCTGGATTTACATGAACAGAACCACACCAATCTGCTTCTCTGGATTTACATGAACAGAACCACACCAATCTGCTTCCCTGGATTTACATGAACAGAACCACACCAATCTGCTTCCCTGGATTTTAATGAACAGAACCACACCAATCTGCTTCCCTGGATTTACATGAACAGAACCACACCAATCTGCTTCCCTGGACTCATGAACAGAACCACACCAATCTGCTTCTCTGGACTCATGAACAGAAACATGTCCACACCAATCTGCTTCCCTGGACTCACATGAACAGAACCACACCAATCTGCTTCCCTGTATTTACATGAACAGAACCACACCAATCTGCTTCTCTGGACTGACATGAACAGAACCACACCAATCTGCTTCCCTGGACTCATGAACAGAACCACACCAATCTGCTTCCCTGTATTTACATGAACAGAAACATGTCCACACCAATCTGCCTCCCTGGATTTACATGAACAGAACCACACCAATCTGCTTCTCTGGATTTTAATGAACAGAAACATGTCTGCAGCAAACTGCAGCAACGCCCTCGCTGCTGGTGCAGAAGGAGGCAAGAACATCACGGAGCCATCTGGGAACACACAAGTACAGCTGTCTGAAAACTCTGGTACATTTCAATCCAGAAAGAATGGTTTGCTGGTCTTCCCATGATTTTTACACCTCAGTGAAGTATTTCTGTCTGTACCAAGGTAACAGCTGAAAGCCACCAACCTGCTCCATGCAAATATAATCTCTTTTATAACTTTCTTTTTCAGAGCAGCTTTTTTTTTTTTTAATTGATTAAATTTATTTCAATTGATTTTTTTTTCAATTGATTAAATTGATTTTAATTGATTTTATTATTGTACAGGGAAAACACACCAGGGCCTAAAGTATCTGCTAAGGCTTTCAGACAGTAGCTCTGGAGCTGAATGTCTTCATTTTACTTAACTAAGTATCTACAGGAACAGAAATAACAAGTCCTTCACCTTTCTGTCACTGCATCTCATTTTAGTCCAAACAGATCTAAGGGTGAAAAGTTTTTAAACATTTGGTCCTTTCATCTTCTCCAAGGCTGTGAGTAACCTCTCTTGATCCAAGAGCACTGGTCAGCAGTGCCAGGATTCTCCCATTGCCCAGGGCTGTGCTCCAGCTGGGGTCTGGACACCTCCCCTGGCTGCACACGCAGCTCCTGCAGCAATTTCAGCCCCAGGGATTTCCCAGCCAGCAGCAGAGCAGCTCCAGCCTGGTGCCAGTGAGCCCCAGCTCCTGCTGGGGGTCAGCAGCTGAACCTGCCCACAGGGACTACACAGGAGGAGAATGTGTTCTGGGTGTGTTTGTTAAAGAAAATACATAAAAGATATTTATATGGTTCTTTCAGAGCTCCCTGACTCTGTCAAACTGGTGCTTTGTGGAGATCTTTTGTCATTTATGGCAAAAACATTTGGTTCCCTACATGGCAGGGTTTGGTATTTGCCTACATAAATTTACATAATTGCAGCTGTGAAAGATCGCTGGCATAGACAGATGGAAACACTTCCACAATATAAATTTGGGTAACTTTTTAATTGCTTTGCAAGCTTTGAAAAAATTATTTATATTGTACAATCATTTCACACCCCACCACCTAATACCAGATTACTGATATTAGAATGACAAGAATCTATGTGCAGGCACCAGGGGGATGGATAGTGACCAAAACCTGTGTTCAAGAGGGATGCTACATTTCCAGCTTTTCATTTATGTTGAAAAAATCCTCCTCCAAGAGCTTCCCTAGGCAGGAAATGGTTCCATGCCCCTGATCCTGCTGCAATCCCACGCTGTGAGTGGCAAGCCCCAAGTATCAAACCAAGCCTCTGATCCATCTCCTCAGCCTTGTTCCTTACTTTGCTGGATGAACTGAGGCCAGGTTTTTTTCAGGACTGGGTAAATAAATCCTTTTACATCTTTCCCAGCACATCAGGCCTCACATACCCCAAGCAAGCTCCTCACACACTTGGGGAAGTCACGTTCCAGTATCTGCTCTCTTCCCACAACACTTCTGCAGGAAGGGCAGACCATTATGCACTAAAGGTTTACTGAGCCATCACTTTGTCTTTATAGACCTGGAAAAGTTCCCCGAGCTGTTAAGTGACTCTACAGAAAAGGAGAAACTGACTGAGACACAAACAGAAACAGCTGCCAGTGCTGCAGTTTGGGTTTTAAAAAAACCCTACAAGTATAGGAAGATGAGCTTTGCATGAGCAGAAAATAAAATGAGTCGATGTTTGCTCACAACTGGACACAGGATCATTCCAGATTATGAAGCTTTGCAAACATTTTAACAAATATGGTCTGAACTTTCAGTTTATGACTAAACCTAAAACCAGACATTTCCTGTGGATTCTTAACTACAGCCAAGGGCCAGCAGTTGGAGATTCAGTATTGCTGTCAGTACCTCGCCCCCAGCATGGTGTCAGATCTTTTCCCATGGTTTCTCAGACCAATCAAACAAAAAATAAAGATTTCCCCGACTTCCCTAATGTGTCATTTTTCACCTTGGCAAGCATTGCCTAGAGGAACATTCCTCTGGAAAGATGGGAGCTTGTCTAATCCAGGCTGAGCTGCAGCCCCAGCTGATGGCACAAGGGAAAGGGGGAGAGAAAAGAGCCCAACAGGCACACACACACCCAAACAGAAGAGGCTGAGCAGGAAGGTGACCAGCTGTGTTGCCACTAGAGAGCCACTGTGACACTGCCACAGGTCACAGCACAGCCCAGGACGAAGACAAACCCAGCATTCCCAGAACAGACCCGTGTTTAAGAGGAGAAAAGTCACGGCACACTGAGAACCAGAGAGAATCTAACCTCGGGGCTCAGGCCCCCTCAGCAGAGAGGGACGAGGTTACTGTCCCCACACACCTTCCCTGGGAACAGCCCTGCCTGCCCTGGGCTCTGCAACAGCCAGGGCAAGCTGCAGCCCCCAGAGAGGGAGCTGCCAGCAGGAGAGCTGTGACTGGAGCAGACTGCCCGAGCCCTGGGGCCTCTCATGCTCCTGGGGAACCTGCTCTGGCTGGCCCTGCCTAGGGAGGGCACAGATGACATCGTCTGCAGAGGTCCCTGACCTGTTCCATGATGCTGTGATCCCATCTGCAGACTCCTGGTACCAGCAGCAGGACATCGCTCTGCAACCCCTGGGGAGACACTGAGCAAACAGCAGCAGGCTTTGGAGAAGTCTCACTAGATCAGGGCTCAGGAAGGCAAACAAACACAGCTCGTCATTTTTCAGAAAATAATTACTCTCTTGATATTTCTGTGATTGCCAAGCAACATACGAAAGCAAACAGGCTCTTCTGTTCCACAGTAGTGAAAACTGTAGAAGTCGGTAAGGCAATATAAACCACTCATAAATCTGACAAAACCAACACAAAGTGTCTGGCACCAGGCATCAGGGACAGGCTGGAAACAGCAAAGGAACCCTGGTGGGCCAGAGCTCGCAGGGGTCGGTGCTGTCACTGCCCAGCCTCGCCCAGCAGGCACACGGGGACAGGATCATGGTGAGGAGAACACAGGAGATGCATGGAGCAAACCCTCCATCCCAGAGGGACAGCCTGGCCATGCCAGGCAGCAGAGCCACTCCTTCCCCTGGCAGGGGTGCAGAGGACACACCGACACCAGCAGCTTCTCCAGAGGTTCCTCCATCATCCCTCAGCAGGGGCAGAGACCTCCCCAGCCGCTCTCCCAACATCCTTCACCCTCAAATGGACACGGGTACATTTCAAAGCACAGCCAGCACACCTTGCCCCACCCAAAGCCCACTGCTCTCCAACACACTGAACGGCCACAGCCTGGAAAGCAGAGCAGCAGAGCCGTGACCGACCTGCAGCACACGGCTGAGCCCATGCACCAGCCGAGGAAATCCGAGCAGCAAGGGCTGGGACTGCCAAGGGAGAGCTGCTTGGTCCAGGGATGATGTGAGGGGAGTGGAGCTCAGCCCCTCACTGAGCAGCAAGGATGGGCTTCTGGCACAAACACACACGAGGTGATGGGACCCCAAACCAAACCAGTAAATCCTTTCTACGCAGCCTTGTTTCATTTTAATTCCAAGTTTGCCTTAAAACCTACATAGTTAACTAGACTCAGTCTTTAAGCCCAGGTGATACAATATTCTTGAACCACCTGCAGAGCGTGTGCGTGCAGTTAACAGAGCAGTAAGCTGATCTGATTGAGAGAAAGCCCAAACTGTGTTTGCTGAAGCCCCTGGCAGTCAGTGGATGGATGCAGACGGAGCCCCTGGCACTCGCCCTGGCCACACTCCAGGGATGCTGTGTGAAGAGCAAGGCAGGAGCCCGACAGCAGCAGGACACAGGAGCCGTGTGTTCCTGAGCCTCGGGGTGGGCTGGCTCTTCTGTCAAGTTGTAGGAGGAAATGTATTTGTGTGTGTTTGAAAGCTGGAGTGAGCAGCTTGCCTGAGCATCCTCCATGCTGCAGCCAAAACAGCATTGTGCTTAACAGAGAGAGCCCTGGCAGGGAAGGCAAGGGCAAGCAAGTGCCCAAATGCAACTGGGTACTGAAGAGGGGCCTCCTGCTTTGGCAGGGTGCTGTATGGTACCTGGGCATTTCCTTAAAAACAGCAAAAAATAAATACACACGGATGGAAAAAAAAACAAAGCCCAAAAGCAAGAAAACAAAACAACAACCAAAAATACAAGAGAGCAGCTCAGCACTGCTGGCTTTAGAAGAAAACCTGCAAAAATAAACCCACTGAAACCTTCCTTTATGGACAGCAGATAATCAGATAGAGCAGCCAAGTTTGTCGTCTGAACCCCCAACTCATCCACTCCCCCGGGGGCTGGGACGAGCAGAGCACTCATCAAATTACAGAGATCTGTCATCCTAAACCCTCGCTATCAAGTGACAGGGGATGCACTGAAACATCTGCAAAGCTCTACAGAGAAGGGCACAGGGACGAAAAGCTTTTACAGCATCCTCCAGCCAGGGCTGGCCGGGCTGTGGGGACAGGGCTGGCCGGGCTCTGGGGACAGGACTGACCGGGCTCTGGGGACAGGACTGACCGGGCTGTGGGGACAGGACTGACCGGGCTCTGGGGACAGGACTGACCGGGCTCTGGGGACAGGACTGACCGGGCTCTGGGGACAGGACTGACCGGGGCTCAGGGGACAGGGCTGACCGGGCTGTGGGGACAGGACTGACCGGGGCTCAGGGGACAGGGCTGACCGGGCTCTGGGGACAGGACTGACCGGGGCTCTGGGGACAGGACTGACCAGAGCTCTCGGGACAGGGCTGGCCGGGTGCCGGGGCTCTGGGGACAGGACTGACCGGGCTGTGGGGACAGGACTGACCGGGCTCTGGGGACAGGACTGGCCGGGTGCCGGGGCTCAGGGGACAGGGCTGGCCGGGTGCCGGGGCTCTGGGGACAGGGCTGACCGGGGCTCTCGGGACAGGGCTGGCCGGGCTCTCGGGACAGGGCTGGCCGGGCTCTCGGGACAGGGCTGGCCGGGGCTCTCGGGACAGGACTGGCCGGGCTGTGGGGACAGGGCTGGCCGGGTGCCGGGGCTCAGGGGACAGGGCTGGCCGGGTGCCGGGGCTCAGGGGACAGGGCTGGCCGGGTGCCGGGGCTCTCCAGTATCCGGGCTGTTGCCGTACCCAGGAGCTGGGCAGCGCCTCCCGGGCTGTAGCCGCGTCCCCGCAGCCCCGGGCGCTGCCATGCCAGCGCAGCAGAAGAAGCTCATCTTCTGCACGGCCGGGCTGCTGAGCTTGGCGTGCGCGCTGGGGACGGCGGCGGCCGTGGGCAGGCAGCTGTGGGTGAGGGGAACATTGCTCTGCTCCACCGGGGCTCTGCTCGTCAACGCCAGCGGCCCCGAGCTGCACAAGTTCATCGGCGACATCCAGTACGGGCTCTTCTCCGGACAGCGAGTGCGGCAGTGCGGGCTCGGGGGGAGACCCTCGCACTTCTCATGTGAGTAGCGATGGCTCGGGGGGGTCACAGAGCCCTGCCGGGACCGGGCTGTCCCAGCCCCGACACCGAGCCCCGAACCCCGACACCGAGCCCCGACACCGAGCCCCGAGCCCCGACACCGAACCCCGACACCGAGCCCCGACACCCAGCCCCGACACCGAACCCCGACACCGAACCCCGACACCGAACCCCGACACCGAACCCCGACACCGAGCCCCGACACCGAGCCCCGACACCCAGCCCCGACACCCAGCCCCGAGCCCCGACACCCAGCCCCGAGCCCCGACACCGAGCCCCGAGCCCCGACACCGAACCCCGACACCCAGCCCCGACACCAAACCCCGCCACCGAGCCCCGACACCGAACCCCGACACCGAACCCCGACACCGAACCCCGACACCGAACCCCGACACCCAGCCCCGACACCGAACCCCGACACCCAGCCCCAACACCGAACCCCGACACCGAACCCCGACACCGAACCCCAACACCGAGCTGCGCCAAGCCGCGCTGCCCTGCCGGGCTCTGATCTCCACTAACTTCATTTATGATATAGCACAGCCTGGCTAATGTCTTCAAAAATCTGTAATGCAGTAACGCAGATAGCCACATTCCAAAAGATTTATACTATTACTTTTTAAAGAGTGTTTGGGGGCTTTAATTAATCTCTGTCACCTTCCTCTGTGTGCCAGCATTACGACATTGCCTCTGTGCTGTCAAGAATGAACTAAACCAGCAAAACCCTCAGGAGAGAGCCGGGGCACTGGCTGCTATTGAGGTAGAAAGCAGCCCAAAAGTTTGTAATTGTGGCATTAATTGGAAGAAAGACTGGGGGAGGCTGTCTGGGGAATGCTGGCTGACTTGGTACCTGACACACAGAATATCAAAGTATTAGTAATAATAATTATATTCATAAGCTGTTAATATTCAAGGATAAGAAGATGACTCAAAAAAATCATGAAGTGAGACACATTTGTATCCAGCAGCACGCAAACAGACAGCAGAAAAGTCAGTTGCTGTGTGTACAATACCTCTCCTTAATTACTCCAGCACACAATTTATAATTGTTCTGCTGCAACAGCACGGACCAATTGCTCACATCCGTGATTTAATGCAAGGGAAGGTTGCCAGACTAGGTACCAGAAATTATTTACTATATAACATTCTCCCAAAAGAGTAAACCAAGCTAATTTAATGTAGTATTAGTATTTGTTCTCTCTAAATTCCATCACTAGTCTGTTTATACCGCTGAAGTTCCCTTTTGATTGCTTTGTGTGCCATCCCAGTGTGCAGTTATTGCACTGTGGGCAGATTTTCAGAGCAGTCTATGCAATCCCAAGGATTTGGTTTACTGCTGGAGGTGAGACATGAGCCAGGGCTGGTCCAGCTGCCAGCAGCTCCGGGGCTGACAGGTTCAGTGAGTGACAGCTGCGAGGGTCAGGAGCACTCACCTCAGAGAGCACTGAGAACAAGATGCTGATCCCGTTCCCTGGGGCTTCAGCAGCCCCCTCCCATCACCTTGGTACCTTGGAAGCTCACCAGGAGCATTTTGGAAAGCAGGACAAACTTATAAAATACACAGCCATAGCTTAATGCACTCACTGCACTTTAGCATATCTGAGGACAGCAGACACGGAAAATAGGCTGAATGATTTAGTTCTGTGCTTGTTCCCATTAAATGCTCCCTTCTGACCACTGTATCTCTTTTAATTGTAATATGAATTTGCTCTGCCAGCAAGCCCAGTTCAGCTGGGGAAACTTCTGCTCCATTTGTTCCCACTCATTCCCATCAGTTTCTAGGTCAGTGGTTCATTTTCTAAAGGTCTCTGCCATGCACAGCACACATGGGTTCATTCTGGACTATGAAGGAACCTTCTCCTTTCAAGACAACATTGCTTCTGGAATTAATTTTTCCTGACACATCACATATAAAATGTTAACAACAGAACCAGCTGTAGATGCAGCTGCCCAGGGGAGGATTCAATACCATGTAATAACTTGTTTTCTTAAAACAAACCACATAAAACTGTATTAATAAATACAGGGTTTTGCATGTTTTCCCAAAACATCCGATCGTGTCACAGGAGCTAGTGCTATTCCCTGTTGGAATCCTGCACAGGGAAGCACTGCAAGGAGCTCTCTCTCTCCCCAGAGCCCTCCCTTCCCCGGGCCGAACACCCCCAGCTCTCCCAGCCCGGCTCCGTGGCCTCCTCCGGACTCTCTCAGGTTGTTTTTGTTCTGGGGGCCCCAGGGCTGGGGCAGCTCTGAGGATGGAGTCCCCCCTGAGCAGGGTGAGGGGCAGAACCCCCTCCCCTGCTGCTCACCCTGGGGGCTCGGGGGGCTCGGGGGGCTCGGGGGGCTCTGGCCAGGCACGGGGAGCTGCTGAGCCCCAGCAGCCTGAGTTTGTGCTGGGATTGTCCTGACCCACACACAGCACCTGAGCTCCGCAGACATTTGTTTCATTGTCTTCCCTTTCAGTTATTCAGGGAGATGGATGGAGTTTGGGTACCCCGTTAGGGTGGGTCTGCTGCTCCAGCCTTCACAGGAGGAGGCTCTGGTGGGAGGCTGCTCTGCTCTGCACACACTGCAGCCACAGCAAAGCAGCACCAGGCATTGTTACCTCACTTTAGTCACGTCCCCGTGGATCAGGAGCAGTGAGGGCTATTTCACACTTCCTTCCAAAACACCTATTTTTGCCAAACGGTAATTTTAATAAATCATTCTCTCTTGCTGTCTGAACGACTATCCCTGTGTCCTAGACAAACAGGACCTCAATTTGAAATAGTAGCTTAAAAGCTGCATTAAAATATTTAGAATAAATTATTCCTGAATTTGTGCATCCATAATCACAGCATAATTTCCTTTCCCACGTCACAACCCTTTGTGGGACCTCATGAACATAAATGAAAACAAAGTCTAAAAAGAGATTTCTTGTCCCAGTCCCAGGGAAGAGCGGAGGGCCAAGATTTCAGCCAAGGGAGATCAGCCCTGTAGCGCTGGCATGGGGAGAGGCCTCGGTGACACCTTGTGCCAGACCTGCCTCCTCAAACACAACTTCATGGTTTTGCCCAGAAGATGCTGTTCACATTAAAAACCAAATACCATCCTCAGGAAGGGAGGAGAGCCTTTCCCTGGAGCTGGTCTCTCTCTCTCTCTTGGCCAGTCTATGCTTCTGAGTGTCACAGAATTTTTCTGCCCCCAAACATCCATGAAAAACCATTTCTAGTTAATTACTTCACCTGGTTGCACTTAGAAGAGCAGGACTAAAACAAATATCACAAATGAGCAGGAACCACCATCAGAGACAGCTTTGTCTAATGTGTATAATAATGTTGTTTTTCTTTTGGTTTCAGTTTTTCCAGATTTGCTCAGAATTATCCCTGCAAGTATCCACGTTAGTGTCATTCTGTTCTGTGCAGTGCTGATTGTCTTTGCCCTGGTGGGAGCAGGGTTCTTCATGTTCAATGCTTTTGGCAGCCCCTACGAGACTCTGCACGGCCCCGTGGGGCTGTACCTCTGGAGCTTCATCTCCTGTGAGTACCTGGGCTGTTCTGGGGCTGTACCTCTGGAGCTTCATCTCCTGTGAGTACCTGGGCTGTTCTGGGGCTGTACCTCTGTAGTTTCATCTCCTGTGAGTACCTGGGCTGTACTGGGGCTCTACCTCTGGAGCTTCAGCTCCTGTGAGTTCCCCGGCTGTTCTGGGGCTGTACCTCTGGAGCTCCATCTCCTGTGAGTACCTGGGCTGTTCTGGGGCTGTACCTCTGGAGCTCCATCTCCTGTGAGTTCCCAGGCTGTGCTGGGGCTGTACCTCTGGAGCTTCATCTCCTGTGAGTTCCCGGGCTGTTCTGGGGCTGTACCTCTGGAGCTTCATCTCCTGTGAGTACCTGGGCTGTGCTGGGGCTGTACCTCTGGAGCTTCAGCTCCTGTGAGTTCCTGGGCTGTGCTGGGGCTCTACCTCTGGAGCTTCATCTCCTGTGAGTTCCCAGGCTGTTCTGGGGCTGTACCTCTGTAGCTTCATCTCCTGTGAGTACCTGGGCTGTTCTGGGGCTGTACCTCTGGAGCTTCATCTCCTGTGAGTTCCTGGGCTGTGCTGGGGCTGTACCTCTGGAGCTTCAGCTCCTGTGAGTTCCTGGGCTGTTCTGGGGCTGTACCTCTGTAGCTTCATCTCCTGTGAGTACCTGGGCTGTGCTGGGGCTCTACCTCTGGAGCTTCATCTCCTGTGAGTACCTGGGCTGTGCTGGGGCTGTACCTCTGGAGCTTCATCTCCTGTGAGTTCCCAGGCTGTGCTGGGGCTGCCAGCGCTCACCAGCACCCACTGCTCAGGGGGCAGAGCGAGTTCAGCCCTGCTGTGCTCACTCTAAACTGGCAAAAGCAGCCAGGCTGGAAGGAGGGCGACTCTGCCATATCAAACACGAGTTTCCAGATTGAAGTTGAGAGATAAAGTGGGGAGATCCTGCACCAGGGTGGGTGGCAGGATGGGAATGGGCTGCAGGAAGCCATGGCAGAAGGGCCCCAGAGCTGGGCTGGCACCACTGGCACCCCAAGCACAGTCAGAGCCAGGAGCCACAACAGAATACAAAAAGGGGGGAAAAAACCCACCAAAATATGCCAGTGATGGAGCTGGTCCCACAGCAGGAGGGTTCCAGATGCTGTGAGCGAGGTCAGCACTTGGAGCAGCACAGGACACAGGAGGATGACAGTCACACACAGGAGCTGACAGTCACACACAGGAGGATGACAGTCACACACAGGAGCTGACAGTCACACACAGGAGCTGACAGTCACACACAGGAGGATGACAGTCACACACAGGAGCTGACAGTCACACACAGGAGGATGACAGTCACACACAGGAGCTGACAGTCACACACAGGAGGATGACAGTCACACACAGGAGGATGACAGTCACACACAGGAGCTGACAGTCACACACAGGAGGATGACAGTCACACACAGGAGGATGACAGTCACACACAGGAGCTGACAGCCACACACAGGAGCTGACAGTCACACACAGGAGGATGACAGTCACACACACAGGAGGATGACAGTCACACACAGGAGCTGACAGTCACACACACAGGAGCTGACAGTCACACACAGGAGGATGACAGTCACACACAGGAGGATGACAGTCACACACAGGAGCTGACAGTCACACACAGGAGGATGACAGTCACACACAGGAGGATGACAGTCACACACACAGGAGCTGACAGTCACACACAGGAGGATGACAGTCACACACAGGAGGATGACAGTCACACACAGGAGGATGACAGTCACACACACAGGAGCTGACAGTCACACACAGGAGCTGACAGTCACACACAGGAGGATGACAGCCACACACAGGAGGAGGACAGTCACACACAGGAGGGTGACAGTCACACACACAGGAGCTGACAGTCACACACAGGAGCTGACAGCCACACAAGAGGCTGACAGCCACACACAAGAGGCTGGCAGCGGCTGGTGGTCTCTGAGAGGAGCCACTGCCGTGCTGGGATAACAGAGGGTCCCGTCCCTCTGCCACACACCCACTCTCAGGGCTGCTGGCTTGGCTGACAGGCAGATTTACCCTGACTCTCCAAGCTGTTACACACTACAGTCATAATTTAACAAAGGACTTCAGCAGGTGTTTATGTTCAGGCACGCAGGGAGCTCCATTCTGCTCAATGGGACAATGAGCAACAGGAAGCTGAGCACAGATATTTCACTGACTCAGGGCACTAAAGCAGCAGTGCTAAATATTCCTGCTCCTGGGCCAAATTCAGTTAGGAAAGCTTACCCATTTCAATAGCCATTGGCTTGGGTTCCAGAAATAATCCATGTTAAAGCTAAGTGGCCATACAAACCTTCTCCATGGGGTTTTTAGCTGCAGCACACATCATACAGCATGGCTGAGGGATTGCTGAGGTGATGAGCATCTCCCCCTCCCTTTCAGGTTCCTGTGGTTGCCTCATCATGATTCTGTTCTCCTCAGAGGTGAAGATCCACCACCTTTCAGAGAAAATTGCTAATTTCAAAGAGGGAACTTTTACCTTCAAGACTCACAGTGAACAGTTTGCGAATTCCTTCTGGACCATCCTGGTTTGCTCCCTGGTGCACTTCCTCAATGCCCTGCTAATCAGATTTGCTGGATTTGACTTTCCCTTTTCAAAACCAAAAGACTCGGGGACAATCACAGGAGCGGTTGACCTGATGTATTAAAATGATGGGATTTAAGGACATTTAAAGTAAAGAAGTTTGTCACTATTGCATCAACAACGACCAGATGTACCAACTTGTGAATTATTAGCTCTAGAGAAGGGGAAAAAAAGGGAAGTTTCAAATAAGTGTCAATATGGTGTAAGCAGTGAACAAAAGAAAACGTGCTGTATGGTAATGTCTGGATGGAAAAGCCATCCTTCTTGGGGTAAGAACTTATTATGACACCTTTTCCTTTAAACTGTTTAAAAAGTGGCTATGAAGAAAAAATAGGAATCTCAGTAGTGTTCCACTGAGTCTGGACAGTCCAATCAATGAGTTGCAGCAGAAGCACCCAGGCAGCAGCAGCAGCTCTGCCCTTGGCCCTGGCAGGGATGCAGCTCGTGTCAGAGCCCAAGGACACCCAGTGAGGGAGAGGACAGGGCCCAGGCTCTGCCCCAACCCTCCCCAGACTCCAGCTGAGGTGTGCAGAGCTCAGAGAGCACACCCAAACACACACACTTTGGTCTGGCTTCACACACATGGCAAGAGCATCATTTCTCTCCGTGAAACTCTCTGGGGTTTTTCCTCTAAACAAACCAAACCCAAAGCCCTGGGAGCCCTGGTTTCCCAGCAGCTGCTGCAGCTTGGAGACAAAGCTGGCACAGCACAGCAGATGCAGGGCAGATGCCAGGTGCTCCTGCTCGCCTGAGGGACGCAGCCAGGCTTGGCAGCACTGAGTGAACCCTCTGCAGCACATCAGGCAAAGGGCATTTCCCAGGGCAGAGGGACAGGGGTGAGCCCAGGTACCTCCAGAGAACGGCCCTGCAAGTTCTCATCACACAGTGCCAATAAACCAAGTCAGAACCTCTGGCAAAGGGCAGTAATAACACAAGAGACAGGCTCCCACTCAGGCTGCAGCTCAGCAGGGACACAGGAGGGTCTGGTGTGGAAATCCAGAACACACAGACACATCGGGCCTCGCCCCCTGAGCATCCCCAAGGCAGCTAAAGCAAGAGCTGCTCCCCCAGGCAGAGCACCATAGCACCAAACACTGCCTCTCCGGGGTTCCCTCGGTGCCCTGGAGATGAGATGGTCCCCACAGGACACAAAACAGCCCTCAGAGCAAACAGGGCTGGACAGCCCCTGCTCCATTTATCTGCAGGGCTGCAGCCAGCTGCGGGTGAGGAGCAATCGCAGCCAGCACCCACCCAGTCCCCAGTACAGCTCAGACCCAGCTGTCACAGCCCTCTGTGCTCCAGCATCTAGCAGCCCATGAGGCATTACTGACCTGGATGTCATTTCTTGTCCTTTCACTGTGAAAGGCAAAACACTGCTGGGTTATTGTAAAGGTTTGTCAGCTGTATCCTTTCCCAAGGAACTCTGCCTCTGCATCTCCCTGGATTTTATCAGTGTGGAAGGGCTTCTGCAAGTCAGCACAACTCCCAGCTTTTTTCATTTTCTTCTTAATCTATGTGCATATTCCTCCTAATGTTAATGTGTGTTTTTAAAGCATAATTCGTATTGCATCTCGTGGTATTGTTTACCTCACAGCAAACCCAAACAGCCTGGGGTCTGGGTGTCCTCACAGGAGCACTGTGCCCAAAGCCTGGCCCCACCAACCCCACATCCCACCCTGCACCCCAGCACCAGCTCTTCCTAAGGCAGACAACAACTTGTTACCAGCAAAATAAAATTAAGCCAATGTTTGTGTGTTTGACCGTCTGAAAGAGCAGGTGTGGTCTGTCCAATGCAAACCGTGAGGGAGCCCCATCACGGACCCTGAGGGACCCCCAGAAAGGACCCTGGACCTCCCTGAGTCTGTGAAAATGTCCCCGCTCCCACCCCACACTCCTCCCACCCTCAGCCATCATCCCACTCTGCTCTTTATTTATTAAATTCATCATTAAACATTGATGCTGCTGTACAGCGAGCAGAGCAGGGCCGGGCTCTCCTGCAGCTCCATCACATTGTGACGGCGGCACTGCCCACAAACCCCGGCCAGGGGCAGGGAGCTCGGTGCCTCTCAGCAGCGAGGGTCAGAGGGCGGCTGGCCAGCAGCTCCAGTGTCCCCACAGCACTGCCGGGAACAGCACCCGGAGCACTGCCGGGAACAGCACCCGGAGCACTGCCCGGAGCATTGCCCAGAGCATCACCTGGAGCAGCACCCAGAGCATCACCTGGAGCACTGCCGGGAACAGCACCCGGAGCACTGCCCGGAGCACTGCCCAGAGCATCACCCAGAGCATCACCCAGAGCATCACCCGCAGCACTGCCGGGAACAGCACCCGGAGCACTGCCCGGAGCGTTGCCCAGATCATCACCCGGAGCAGCACCCAGAGCATCACCTGGAGCATCACCCAGAGCATCACCCGCAGCACTGCCGGGAACAGCACCCGGAGCACTGCCCGGAGCATCACCTGGAGCACTGCCCGGAGCAGCATCCAGAGCATTTCCCAGAGCATCACCCGGAGCAGCACCTGGAGCATTGCCCAGAGCATCACCTGGAGCATCACCCAGAGCATCACCCGGAGCATCACCCACAGCACTGCCCGGAGCAGCACCCGGAGCACTGCCCGGAGCAGCATCCAGAGCATTTCCCAGAGCATCACCCGGAGCGTTGCCCAGAGCATCACCCAGAGCATCACCCAGAGCATCACCCGCAGCACTGCCCGGAGCAGCACCCGGAGCATTTCCCAGAGCAGCACCCAGCACATTTCCCAGCTCATCACCCGCAGCAGCACCCAGAGCATCACCCGGAGCAGCACCCAGAGCATCACCCAGAACATTTCCCAGCACATTTCCCAGCACATTTCCCAGCTCATCACCCAGCTCATCACCCGCAGCAGCACCTGGAGCAGCACCCAGACCATCTCCCAGAGCATCACCCAGCACATTTCCCAGCACATTTCCCAGAGCATCACCCAGCTCATCACCCAGCTCATCACCCAGCTCATCACCCAGCTCATCACCCGCAGCAGCAGCGGCCGAAGGGAGCGCAGCCGCTCCATGGGTGACCGGCAGGCTGAGCACCCTGCACAGACGGAGCTGGAGGAGATCACCAGCAGAATCTCTGATCTGAGCAAATGGAGAGAAATCTTTAGTTTCCGTGGGTAAGATTTTCATTCTGCTTCTTTAACATAGTTTTAATTCCAGGTGGCTATTTAATGTAATTTTAAAAGGTATGTTTTAATACAAAATTTCTGTGACAATGATAAAAGTTCCTCGTGTACTCAGTAACATAAATGCTACAGCTCTTACTCTCCCTTTGTTCTGGGGTTCTCTTCTGGCTGGGCTCCGGTTTCTCCACGTGCTACCAATTCCTCTGTTGGGTGTTTTAATTTGTACTTTATTTTACGTTTTCAGTTTGGAAATCAACAGCACGACTCATCAGGTAACTCCTTTTCCAAAGGTAATATTTTCTGTTTGTTTGGTGAGTTTTGGGCTGTCCTTGGTTGGCACAAGGACACACATCTCTACCTGCAGCCCAGGTATCTCTGGAGATTAATTTCTCATGCTGCTTCTTTGAGAAAGAGATGTTCTCTTCAAACACTTTGAAATCAAAGGGACAGGCCAGTCAAACACTTGATTAAACTTTCTGTCAGAAACTAATGGTTTTCACGGTGAGTTTTAGAAAACAAACGAAGATCTCCAAAATGTAATTATTTGGAAAACTTGCTGTGCCCTTAGGTTGGGAGCCACTGAAGGGTATTATTCCCTGTAATTCGGACAAACACAGCACTGTTACCTGCTCCAGTCATCAGCTCGTAGGGATGTGTTGGGAATGTCTGAAGAAGTGAAGGGCACCCCCGTCCCAGGGCACCCCAACCCCCTGGCAGCGAACAGCCAGGCGTGGTGCCCACCCCAGAGCACGGGGAGAGCTCGGGGACGGAGGTGCTGTCCACTGCTGCCCACTGCTGTCCACTGCTGTCCCCTCCTGTCCACTGCTGTCCCCTCCTGTCCACTGCTGTCTGCTCCTGTCTGCTCCTGACTGCTCCTGTCCACTCCTGTCTGCTCCTGTCCACTGCTGCCCACTGCTGTCCACTGCTGTCCCCTCCTGTCCACTGCTGTCCACTCCTGTCCACTGCTGCCCACTGCTGTCCCCTCCTGTCCACTCCTGTCTGCTCCTGTCTGCTCCTGACTGCTCCTGTCCACTCCTGTCCACTCCTGTCTGCTCCTGTCCACTCCTGTCTACTCCTGTCTGCTCCTGTCCACTCCTGACTGCTCCTGTCCACTCCTCTCCACTCCTGTCTGCTCCTGTCCACTCCTGTCCGCTCCTGTCCACTCCTGTCCGCTCCTGTCCACTCCTGTCTGCTCCTGTCCACTCCTGTCCACTCCTGTCTGCTCCTGTCCACTCCTGTCTGCTCCTGTCCACTCCTCTCCACTCCTGTCTGCTCCTGTCCACTGCTGTCCCCTCCTGTCCACTCCTGTCCACTCCTGTCCACTCCTGTCTGCTCCTGTCTGCTCCTGTCCACTCCTGTCCACTCCTGTCTGCTCCTGTCCACTCCTGTCCACTCCTGTCCACTCCTGTCCACTCCTGACTGCTCCTGTCTGCTCCTGTCCACTCCTGTCCACTCCTGACTGCTCCTGTCCACTCCTGTCCGCTCCTGTCCACTCCTGTCCACTCCTGTCCACTCCTGTCTGCTCCTGTCCACTCCTGTCCACTCCTGTCCACTCCTGTCTGCTCCTGTCTGCTCCTGTCCACTCCTGTCCGCTCCTGTCTGCTCCTGACTGCTCCTGTCCCCTCCTGTCCACTCCTGTCTGCTCCTGACTGCTCCTGTCCACTCCTGTCCACTCCTGTCTGCTCCTGTCTGCTCCTGTCCACTCCTGTCCACTCCTGTCCACTCCTGTCTGCTCCTGTCTGCTCCTGACTGCTCCTGTCCACTCCTGTGCACTCCTGTCCACTCCTGTCTGCTCCTGTCCACTCCTGTCCACTCCTGTCCACTCCTGTCCCCTCCTGTCTGCTCCTGTCTGCTCCTGTCTGCTCCTGACTGCTCCTGTCCACTCCTCTCCGCTCCTGTCCCCTCCTGTCCACTCCTGTCCACTGCTGTCCCCTCCTGTCTGCTCCTGTCCACTCCTGTCCACTGCTGTCCACTCCTGTCCGCTCCTGTCTGCTCCTGTCCACTCCTCTCCACTCCTGTCTGCTCCTGTCCACTGCTGTCCACTCCTGTCCACTCCTGTCCCCTCCTGTCTGCTCCTGTCTGCTCCTGTCCACTCCTGTCCACTCCTGTCTGCTCCTGTCTGCTCCTGTCCACTCCTGTCCACTCCTGTCCACTCCTGCCCACTGCTGTCTGCTCCTGTCTGCTCCTGTCCACTCCTGTCTGCTCCTGTCTGCTCCTGTCCACTCCTGTCCCCTCCTGTCCCCTCCTGTCCACTCCTGTCTGCTCCTGTCCACTCCTGTCCACTCCTGTCCCCTCCTGTCCCCTCCTCTCCATTCCTGTCCCCTCCTGTCCCCTCCTGTCCCCTCCTGTCCCCCAGCCAGGCCAGAGCAGCGCTGCTGAAGGAGCCCCCGGAGCTGGGCAGTCCCCAGGGTCGCAGCCCCCCTCCAGCATCCCCCTGCTCCGGCCGGGCGTGGGCGGCTGCCCCATCTCCCTGGACACGGCCATGGTGAGCTGCTGCTGAATTAATGATGAGCTGTAATTGAATCCTGTCCTGACGGGAGAGGCTGGGGAGCCTTTCCTGGTGCTCTGACTGCAGGCTGCATCCTGCTGTCAGCTGAGCAGCCTGTGCAATGGGCATGGATTATTTAGGAGACTCCTAACAAACAGGGCTGGAATGCAACCTGAAAGCTGATACGCAATAATTCTCAGGGGAGAGCCAGCCAAATGACAACAGGCAACCATTCCCTGCTCTTAGGGGCTTCCCTGAAAAACAGCCTCAGGACAAGAGGCAGGATGATGGAATCTTAGAATTGTTTGGCTTGGAAAGGGCCTTTAACACCATCAGTGAGGGATTTCAGCCTGGCCCCAAAAGCACTGCTGCCAGGTGCTGTTGTGCAGCAGTTCTGCAGGTGATGGCAGGACAGGCCCAGGTGCAATCTTCCCCAAAATCTGCTTTGTACCCAAATGTAATTATTACACGCTAGAACCAAGCTTCAGCAGAGTGGCTGAGTGTTGAGTGCAGTCCCTGCACTGAGCTCCAAACACCACCTTTGCTCTGAAGCTGTGAGGGCTGGCTCCAGGCGGGCAGTGACACTGCTCTGGCTGAGGACTGAGAGCCCCCATGTTCCAGAGCCTCATGCTGGGATGAGAGGTGTGACCCTGGTGCCTCTGTCCCCTCCACAGAGGCTGCAGGAGCTGCTCTTCAGGAGCACGACCCCCGTCTTCAGCCGTGAGTGGGCAGCAGCTCGCTTCAGGTTCCACCCGCCACACTCGGATCTGGCCTACGCACTGCAGGCAGGAAAGGTAAACGTGTCCCCAGAGACTGGCACGTCCAGCTTGGTGTCCCCAGAGACTGGCACGTCCAGCTTGGTGTCCCCAGAGACCGGCACGTCCAGCTTGGTGTCCCCAGAGACTGGCACGTCCAGCTTGGTGTCCCCAGAGACTGGCACGTCCAGCTTGGTGTCCCCAGAGACTGGCACCCACTGCCTGCTGTCCCCAGAGACTGGCACCTGCTGCCTGGTGTCCCCAGAGACTGGCACCCACTGCCTGCTGTCCCCCAGAGACTGGCACCCACTGCCTGCTGTCCCCCAGAGACTGGCACACACTGCCTGCTGTCCCCCAGAGACTGGCACCCACTGCCTGCTGTCCCCCAGAGACTGGCACCCACTGCCTGCTGTCCCCCAGAGACTGGCACCTGCTGCCTGGTGTCCCCCACAGACTGGCACCTGCTGCCTGGTGTCCCCACAGACTGGCACCCACTGCCTGCTGTCCCCCAGAGACTGGCACCTGCTGCCTGGTGTCCCCAGAGACTGGCACCCACTGCCTGCTGTCCCCACAGACTGGCACCCTCTGCCTGCTGTCCCCCAGGGACTGGTGTCAGGTGCTCCATGGCAGGGCCCAGAAGAGATGCAGCAGGTTGCACGAAGCCTGTTTCCTTTCTGAGAATTAGATTTACCTAGTTGTTCCTGTGCCACCTAGACATTCAACAAGTGAAATCACCCAGACTTCACCAGGAGATTTCCTTCTTCCTTATTTACCATCACAAGGCTGCATTCAAAAAGGCAGAAGGCCAAGTTGCACGCTCAGATTGTAAATCCCCATAGCTCGTGTGGGGGCTGAAGTGCTGGGTGCAAGCACAGGTGCCCCTGCCCTGTTCGAGGCTCACGGAGGGAGCACAGCCCCGATGGTGGTGGCAGCACGGTGGCAGCGGGCACAGGCACTCACATCAGCCCTGGGCTGCCTCAGGCCCCTTTGCTGCCAGGCTGGAGGGGACAAAAACAAACCAAGGGGCTTCCAGCACACCTGGTACCTGGAGCTGGGAGCTCCCTGGCACGGAGGGAGGAAGGGCACCCACCCACAGGATCCCTGCTGCCCCCAGAACCTGGCCAGGGCTGTCCTGCAGCTTCTCCTCCACGAGGGCTTCTTGTTGTCCCCCTGGCCAGGGACTGTGGGAATGACATGTGCTCGTTCAGACTCCTCAGACAGCAGGGGCTGTTCTTCTGTTCCCAGGGAGGAACGAGAGCCATTCTGGCAGCTGTACAAGCACACATCATCACGTACCTGCTCTTCACAAGAGACACAGAATGTACTCACCTGGAAAGGTAAATACTGGGCCTCACCACACACATAAAAATTATTTCCACGCACTGTTTGCTCGGTGCCAGCCTCTGAGCTCGGGCAGACCAGATCCAGGTTCAGCTGTGCAGATACAGGTGGGGATATGCACTGGGAGAGAAGCCTTGGCTGGCCCCCAGGCAAGGCTTCTCCCCACCAAATCCTCTGATTTCAGGACACGTGTCCCCCCAGCCCCAGCCCCTGCTGTCCCCTGGCACAGGCTGTGCCGGCTCAGGCGGCACGAGCAGGGGCAGGCACTGGCCACGGCCCTGGCAGAGACCCTGTGGGCAGCAGGAGGAGGTGGCAGAGCCATCGTGTGCCTTGTCACTGCCCCAGTCACCACGGTGCCACGCGAGGGCTGCAGAGCCAGCAGCTTCACAGACAGAGTGAGTACGGATTTCCCTTAAAGACACCTTTGGCCTGAAACACAGAACCTCCAACACCTGCCCTGTGCCTTGTGCTGCACTACAAACAGCCACCAGCCAGGTCCTGGTGCAGCCCCAGGTACATCCCCTCCCCTTCACCAGAGCCCATCTTCCTGCTCCTGCACAAAGGAGAATCCTGTCAGCACAAAGTGCTCCCCTGAAACCCAGCACAGAGCCAGAGCCCCGGCTGGGGAAGGGGCAGAGCAAACCTTTGCATTGCTCTTTCACTTGACTAACCGAGCCATGGGATGCACAAGCTCAGCTTTTGGGTACAATTCATGTCTCCTTTACACCACCCTCACGGTGCTCGTGCCCAACAGATCCGGCTGTTCGAGTTCTCAGAGAAAGCTGCTGCTCAGGGCTTCATCTCTGATCACATCAGCTGTGTAAGTGGGGATATCTGCTTCATCCATGCTATTTTCTGTCTAAATTACATCTCATTTCCCATTCAAATTGGGCATTTTGGACACAGAAATGTCATTGTCATCGGGACGTTCACACAGTTGATGTACAGCTAGTTCATGGATCATTTCCAGCCTTTCCTATGGGAAGGGATCCTGCTCCCATGGAAATCCCTGTGACTTTATGCATTATTCCAGCTCTCTCAGCCCAAACACTGGGTAAAGAGGGCAGCATTTTGTACATCATTCAAAGATGTGATTCCTTGCAGCGTCAGCAAAAGTATGGGAAAAACTGTACAAAGCACTTTTAGCCAATAACTGGAAGTTCCTTCTTTCTTTTCTTTACCTGATCCTATTTGACAGAATTAGTTACAACATTTTCCTGGAATAACACCTTCCTTATCTAACTCAACACACTCACCTACGGCTGTATTGAAGCAGAGGAATTGTGTTAATTAAATATGATTTACTGGCCATAATTCCTCCCCTGTGACCCCTTATTTCTTTTTCCAGTTCAAAGGTGAAGGAAGCCATGGAGTGATCCTGTTTTTGTACAGTTTACTTTTCTCTAGGACACTTGAAAGGTATATTCCGCGTTTTAAAAATTTTCCTGTAGTTTGGTTGGATCTTCTGAAAAGCCTTTTCCTTTTCTCCCATTTCTGTAGGTCAGGCAGGGGGGTACAGTGTTGTCTCTGGCACAGGCCCAGGGCTGCCCTGATGATCTGTGCTTGGCCACACAGGGTCCAAGAGGATTTGGGGGGCACAGCTCCTCTGCTGAGCGTCAGTTCTGGAAACATCACCTGTACAGAGGTAGGATCAGCCACATGCCTCAAGCGTTCTGGTTTTATTTTTCCCATATAAATATTTTTTATTTAGGAAAAAATTATCACTTGTTAATTAATCCAAAGGAAAAAAGAAGCATAAGTAATTAACTTTTTTTTTAATGAAAAAAATGTTTTGCAATTTTAATCATGACTATGCGCTTAAAAAACAGATGATGATGATGATGATGATAGGAGCAATAATTTTTAAAAAGCCGCTGTCAGCCTGGCATCTCCTGCTGGCGAGGGACGGGACAGAGCTGGGAGCAGGGCACCCCCACAAAGGGCATTTCCCGGGGCTGTTTCCACAGGCCCTGCTCAGCCTGCTGCTCACCGGACGGGCGAGCCCGAGGGAGCTCCGCGGGGACCGGGAGCCGGGAACCGGCGCTGCGGACGGGGACGGGGACGGGGACGGGGACGGGGATGGGGATGGGGATGGGGATGGGGATGGGGACGGGGACGGGGACGGGGATGGGGATGGGGATGGGGATGGGGATGGGGACGGGGACGGGGACGGGGATGGGGATGGGGATGGGGATGGGGATGGGGATGGGGATGGGGATGGGGATGGGGATGGGGACAGGGATAACGAACCCCGGCAGCAGCGGCGGTACCCGGTGGGATTCCTGCGCTGGGAGCGAGAGCCGGGACAGCGACAGGTGAGAGCAGGGGCACGGGACACGGGACAGGGACACGGGACAGGGACACGGGACATGGGACAGGGGACAGGGATATGGGACATGGGACATGGGACATGGGACACGGGACAGGGGACAGGGACATGGGACAGGGGACAGGGACATGGGACATGGGACATGGGACACGGGACAGGGGCACGGGACACGGGACAGGGACACGGGACAGGGACATGGGACATGGGACATGGGACACGGGACAGGAGCAGCGGGACACAGGACACTTGACAGGGAAAGGGGACAGCTCCCGGTAAGCGTGTCCCGCCAGGTGAGCCCCGGGCTGCGCACGCCCCGGGTGCCCGTGTGGCTCTGCAGTGTCTCGGGCAGGCACGGCGTGCTCTTCGGCACCGACAGCCGGCTGCTCTCCGACTGGAAATACGAGAGAATTTTCCACCTGTACTTCTGCAGTGGGCAGCAGGAGCAGACCCGAACTGCCCACCTGACGATAGGTACAGACCCGGCCTTGCCAGGGACCGAGGGATGGGAGTCACTGTCGAGAACTGTTGCTGTGTTAAATACTCAATACAAAGTTCAAACATACCAGAAAGCAGGACTGTTTCAGGATTAATTCAAAATTTATAATAACCTTCTCTCCAGCTGCCGTGGTTTTACCCCATGCAGCCCCCAAGCCCCACGCAGCCGCTCACTCACTCCCCCACCAGCAGGATCAGGGAGGGAACTGCAGGGGTAGAAAATGAAGAACTTGTGGGTTGAGACAAAGACAGGTTAATAAGAAAAGCAAAAGCCACACACACAAGCCAAGGAAAACAAAGAATGGATTCACTTCCTCCAGAGGCAGGCAGGTGTTCAGCCAGCTCCAGGAGGGCAGGGTCCCATCACACACAGCAGTGACTTGGCAAGACAAACACCACACTCAAAAGTCCCCCTCCCTTTCTCTTCCTTCCCCCCACTTTATACACTGAGCATGATGTCACACGGTCTGGAATATCCCTTTGATCATTTTGGCTCCTCTGTCCTGGCTGTGTCTTCTCCCAGCCTGCCACGCACTCCCAACTTCCTCACCAGCAGGAGGAACCAAAAAGGCCTTGGCTATGCCAGCAGTAACAAAACCATCTCTGAATTATCAGCTGGGCTCTGCACAAATCCAAACCACAGCCCCACACCAGGCACTGGGAAGGCAATGAATTCTACCCCAGACAAAACCTGCACACCCACTGCCTGGCTGACTGAGGCTGGAGTCTGTCTTGCTGCTCAGCACCAGGTGCCACCATGGCCCTCGTGTTCCCCACCAAGTTTCACATCCCCCCAGGAGGGATAAACTGCTCCTGTAGCAACGCTTGGATTGTGAACCAGGTTTTGTGCTTGGGGTGCAAGGTTCTTGTTTCTCTGCCGCTGTGCATCACTTACCTTCCTCGCTGGGTGCCTCCTTCCTTGCTCTCCTTTCACTGCAGCATTTAAAGCAAAGTCAGAACCTTGAAACTAAAGGGTAAATCTGCACGGAAGTGATTTGAGATCAACTGTCATGATACCTGGTGTGGCCACAGATCCTATCTGAGCATCTGCTCAGGGGAGCAACACGCAAACACACTGTGCAAGGAGCCCAGGGCTGCACTTAGAGCACCGGAATTTCCCGGGGGCCCCGGGGGACAGGGGCAGTCCCCAGCTCGGGGGGCCCTGCTTGAGCTGCCCCAGCTCCCTGGGGCAGACTGGCAGCACATCTGCACCAACACAGCTGCAGAAGCTTCTGCTTTTAGCCTTCACTGAAGCCTTTTGGAGTGGGGTTGGGTTTTTAAGACTTTTTTTTAGACATTTATTTTTCATTTCCTCTTCAGACACTCATTCGCATCACTGGGAAGAGGCTCAAAGGAGCCCCTGCAGCCCAGGGAGGAGGCGCCCAGCCCTGGAGATGGCAATCAGGACCAAGTGGGCAGGTGCAACCATCAGCTGGAACGGGACAGACCCCTTCTTTTGAGGAGAGAGCACAATGGACCCCTGCTCCTGAAGGAGCATCTAGCACACATTACCAACTCCACTGGTCACTGCAGTCTGGGGGACAAAACCTCTCTCCCCAGACAAACAGCCTTTGGTGCACTGGAGGGACACCCTGTCCACCCGGCATCACTGGGGAGTGGGCACTGGGGAACCTGCAGCCCTGTCCCACTGCACACCTGCCTCAGGTGCTAGGACACAGGTTCTCCTGCTTCCCACCACAGCTGGCAGGAAAGAGTCAGGCCCCCGCACAGCTGCCAGGAGGGATTTAAAAACTGTGCAGATTGGGATGGGAATGTGGGATTTGGGAACTTGGTTTAGTGGTGGCCTTGGCAGTGCTGTGGTAATGGTCGGACCTGTTGGGTCAGAGAGGGCTTTTCCAACCCAAACTGCTCTGGGGTTCTGTGATCCAGTGATTTTACTGCCACTGCCAAATCCTGGCACCCTGCATTAGCGTGACAAGCATGGGCAGGGCACATTGCTTCCAGCTCACAGAAACCACTGTCCACTTCCTTCTTCACTGCCATTACTCCAAAACAGTGTCAGTCACACCCTTAACGCGTTGCTAATGACAACTAACAATAAACCTCCTGCAAGTGATCCAGAAGCTTGGTTCAAATTTATTGAATTGAATAAATTGAATTTATATTGAATTGAATAATTTAATATCTTCCACCTTATAAAATAAACAGAAGTGGTGACCCCCAGTCTGAGCCAATGCTGGGCCAGGATGAGACGCTGGTCACACCTGGAGTGGGGTCTGCACTGCGCTGCCCATCTCCGGTTTCTGCCCAGCCCAGGGCACCGCGGAGCTCGAGGTGTCCCCGGGGCAGAGCTCGAGGTGTCCCCGGGGCAGAGCTCGAGGTGTCCCCGGGGCAGAGCTCGAGGAGTCCCCGGGGCAGAGCTTGAGGAGTCCCCGGGGCAGAGCTCGAGGTGTCCCCAGAGCAGAGCTCGAGGTGTCCCCGGGGCAGAGCTGCGGCTCAGGATGCAGGGCATGGACAGCGCCACTGACAGGGCCCGGTCCCGGTGTCACTCTCCGGTCCCGGTGTCACTGCATGGTCCGGTGTGTCACTCTCCGGTCCCGGTGTCACTCTCCAGTCCCGGTGTCACTCTCCGGTCCCGGTGTCACTGCCCGGTCCCGGTGTCACTCTCAGGTCCCGGTGTCACTGCCCGGTCCCGGTGTCACTCTCCGGTCCCGGTGTCACTGCCCGGTCCCGGTGTCACTCTCCGGTCCCGGTGTCACTCTCCGGTCCCGGTGTCACTCTCCGGTCCCGGTGTCACTGCCCGGTCCCGGTGTCACTCTCCGGTCCCGGTGTCACTCTCAGGTCCCGGTGTCACTGCCCGGTCCCGGTGTCACTCTCCGGTCCCGGTGTCACTCTCCGGTCCCGGTGTCACTGCCCGGTCCCGGTGTCACTCTCCGGTCCCGGTGTCACTCTCCGGTCCCGGTGTCACTCTCAGGTCCCGGTGTCACTGCCCAGTCCCGGTGTCACTCTCCAGTCCCGGTGTCACTGCCCGGTCCCGGTGTCACTCTCCGGTCCCGGTGTCACTCTCAGGTCCCGGTGTCACTGCCCGGTCCCGGTGTCACTCTCCGGTCCCGGTGTCACTGCCCGGTCCCGGTGTCACTCTCCGGTCCCGGTGTCACTGCCCGGTCCCGGTGTCACTCTCCGGTCCCGGTGTCACTCTCCGGTCCCAGTGTCACTGCCCGGTCCCGGTGTCACTCTCCGGTCCCGGTGTCACTCTCCGGTCCCGGTGTCACTGCCCGGTCCCGGTGTCACTCTCCGGTCCCGGTGTCACTGCCCGGTCCCGGTGTCACTCTCCGGTCCCGGTGTCACTCTCCAGTCCCGGTGTCACTCTCCGGTCCCGGTGTCACTCTCCAGTCCCGGTGTCACTGCCCGGTCCTGGTGTCACTCTCCAGTCCCGGTGTCACTCTCCGGTCCCGGTGTCACTCTCCAGTCCCGGTGTCACTGCCCGGTCCCAGTGTCACTCTCAGGTCCCGGTGTCACTCTCCGGTCCCGGTGTCACTCTCCGGTCCCGGTGTCACTGCCCGGTCCCGGTGTCACTGCCCGGTCCCGGTGTCACTCTCTGGTCCCGGTGTCACTGCCCGGTCCCGGTGTCACTCTCCGGTCCCGGTGTCACTCTCAGGTCCCGGTGTCACTCTCCGGTCCCGGTGTCACTCTCTGGTCCCGGTGTCACTGCCCGGTCCCGGTGTCACTCTCTGGTCCCGGTGTCACTGCCCGGTCCCGGTGTCACTCTCAGGTCCCGGTGTCACTCTCCGGTGCCGGTGTCACTCTCCGGTCCCGGTGTCACTCTCCGGTCCCGGTGTCACTCTCAGGTCCCGGTGTCACTCTCCGGTCCCGGTGTCACTCTCCGGTCCCGGTGTCACTCTCCGGTCCCGGTGTCACTGCCCGGTCCTGGTGTCACTCTCAGGTCCCGGTGTCACTGCCCGGTCCCGGTGTCACTCTCCGGTGCCGGTGTCACTCTCCGGTGCCGGTGTCACTCTCCGGTCCCGGTGTCACTCTCCGGTCCCGGTGTCACTCTCCGGTCCCGGTGTCACTGCCCGGTCCTGGTGTCACTCTCAGGTCCCGGTGTCACTCTCAGGTCCCGGTGTCACTCTCCGGTCCCGGTGTCACTGCCCGGTCCCGGTGTCACTCTCCGGTCCCAGTGTCACTCTCAGGTCCCGGTGTCACTCTCCGGTCCCGGTGTCACTGCCCGGTCCTGGTGTCACTCTCAGGTCCCGGTGTCACTCTCCGGTCCCGGTGTCACCCTCCGGAGCAGTGCGGGCGGTCCCGCGCGGTGCATGCCGGGAGCGGGGCGGGGACCGCGCGCAGACGCCGCTCGCCCAGCACCGCCCCAGCCATCATCATCATCATCATCATCATCATCATCATCATCATCATCATCATCATCTCATCATATCATCATCATCATCATCATCATCATCATCTCATCATCATCATATCATCATCATCCTCATCCTCATCCTCCTCCTCCTCCTCCTCCTCCTCCTCCTCCTCCTCCTCCTCCTCCTCCTCCGTCTCCTCCTCCCAACCCTCCCCAACCCTCCCCACCTCTCCCCATCTCTCCCCTCCCCTCCCTTCCCCTCCTGTCCCCTCCCCTCCGCTTCGCTCCGTTCCATTCCCCATCTCTCTCTCCGCTCCGCTCGGTTCTGTTCCCACCTCTCTCTCCGCTCCGCTCGGTTCTGTTCCCATCTCTCCGCTCGGTTCGGTTCTGTTCCCATCTCTCCGCTCGGTTCGGTTCTGTTCCCATCTCTCCGCTCGGTTCGGTTCCGTTCCCATCTCTCTCTCCGCTCGGTTCGGTTCTGTTCCCATCTCTCTCTCCGCTCGGTTCGGTTCTGTTCCCATCTCTCTCTCCGCTCGGTTCGGTTCGGTTCGGTTCCCCAGCGGGGCCCGATGCTGGCGGCGGTGCCGAGGAGCGATGAGCCGCCCGTCCTCCGCCGGGCCCGGCCCTAGCAAGCCTTGCGGGAAGCAGCAGCAGCAGCAGCAGCAGCAGCAGCAGCGCGCCCCGTCCCCCGCCGCCGTCCTGCCGGGCACCGGCAGCGCTTCTCCGCCGCCTCCCCCTCCTCCTCCTCCTCTTCCTCCCCCCCAGCAGCAGCAGCAGCAGCAGCAGCAGCAGGAGCTGACCTCGCTCTTCGAGTGCCCCATCTGCTTCGACTATGTCCTGCCGCCCATCCTGCAGTGCCAGGCCGGGCACCTGGTGTGCAAGCAATGCCGGCAGCAGCTGAGCCTCTGTCCCACCTGCCGGGGCCCCCTGACCCCCAACATCAGGAACCTGGCCATGGAGAAGGTGGCCTCGGCCGTCCTCTTCCCGTGCAAGGTAAGGATGAGGGGCTGGGCAGGGGGACCGCCCGGACCACCCCTGTCCCTGTTCCCCTGCAGAAAACCCCCGCCCATCACCCCCACATCCCCCTGCAGAGGACACCCACCCATCACCCCAGTTGTTGAAACTAGAATCCTCTGTTCTTTTTAAAGAAAAGGAAAATCCAAGCCAGGACATCTCCAGCTGATCTGGACGGATCAGATCTAACTGCAACAGCAGATCTAACTACAACTCAGCCGTACAGCCCATTTTATCTAAGTGCTTGTGTTAGGAAAAAACAAACACAAAATACAAGAAGAATCCATTTTAAGTGGAAACAAATACTAAGTAAAAGCTCAGCTTGAATCCAGGCTACGTACAAGTTATGTAAAATTTGCAGTGAGCACGAGAGCTCTGGCTGATCACCTGTGTTTCAGCGAATACGAGTGCTGGTGCCTTTCCTGATGGCTTGTGTTTGGTCTCTTTCCAGTATGCCACAACAGGCTGCTCCCTGGCACTCCACCACACAGAAAAGCCAAAACATGAAGCCATGTGTGAGTACCGTCCCTACTCCTGCCCGTGCCCTGGTACCTCCTGTGACTGGGAGGGGTCCTTGGAAGCCGTCATGTCCCACCTCATGCATGCCCACAAAAGCATTACCACCCTTCAGGGAGAAGACATCATTTTCCTTGCCACAGACATTAACCTGCCAGGGGCAGTGGACTGGGTGATGATGCAGTCGTGCTTTGGTCACCATTTCATGCTGGTGCTGAAGAAACAGGAGAAGTGTGAAGGTCACCAGCAGTTTTTTGCCACCGTGCTGCTCATTGGCACCCGTAAGCAGGCAGAGAACTTCCAGTACAGACTGGAGCTGCACGGCAGCTGCCACCGGCTGACCTGGGAGGCGTCTCCCTGCTCCATCCACGACGGCGTGGCCGTGGCCATCCGCAACAGCAACTGCCTCGTTTTTGATACAGCCACCGCACACCTTTTTGCTGACAACGGAAACCTCGGCATCAACGTGACAATTTCTATGTGTTGCCCATGATGCATTGCTAGTGACACTCGAGCTGTCTGGATGTCGTGCTTCAGCAGGGTTTGGTTTTGGTTCCTGTTTTTTACGCTGTTCAGCTATGTCATCTTGTATGCTAAGGCTTCTGACGAGCCAACGGTTGTAACTTTGGGCAGGAGAGGAACAAGAGTGTGCTGTAAGTAACATGAGTGGGACAAGGTCTTTTAAAATTTTTGGGTGCCTTAGGAAGATTATACACACAGAGTTACCTTTTATAATTATATTTTATGTAAAGAGTGCTTCCATTAGATATGTGGCTTGAGAGGCTCCTGTTTGGAGCACGTCTAGAAGCCCTTTCAGCAGCAGTACAGATTCCTTCTGTCACAGGTGGGCTTTAATAAAAGGCTTTAGTATCACAAGAGGGTTTGGTTTGGAAGAGATGATTATCTGTTCCAATCCTCCTGCCATGGGCAGGGACACCTTCCACTATCCCAGATGGCTCCAAGCCCTGCCCAGCCTGGCCCTGGGACACTTGCAGGGATCCAGGGTCAGCCACAGCTGTTCTGGGCACCCTGTGCCAGGGACTCCCCACCCTCACAGGGAACAATTCCTTCCCAATATCCCATCCATCCCTGCCCTCTGGCAGTGGGAAGCCATTCCCTGTGTCCTGTCACTCCAGACCCTTGTCCAAAGTCCCTCTCCAGCTCTCTTGTAGCACCCTTGGGCACTGGAAGGGGCTCTAAGTTCTCATGATTTGCCCTTAGTGAAGCCATATTGGCTATCACAAGTCACCTTATTTTCCATGTGCCTTAGCATCGTTTCCAGGAGGATTTTTCCAGGCGTTGAGGTGAGACCTGACCACCTGTAGTTCTGTGGATCTCCCTTATTCATCTTTCTAAAAAGGGGGGGTTATGTTTCCCCTTTTGGAGTCAGTGGGAACTTCTCTGGACAGCCACAACTTCTCTAACATGATGGATAGTGGCCAAGCCACTTCTTCCACCAGTCCCTCTGAACCCATGGGTGCATCTCGTCATGTCCCATGGACTTGTGCACCTTCAGGTCCCTTAGACCTCCTCGACCCCGATGCTCTCCTACTGCTGGCAGTTCTTTGCTGCTCTCTGCCTTTGCCTCCTGTGACTTGGCCAGTGTGGCTGGAGCAGCTTGCCGTGAAGGCTGAGTCAGAAACGTGGCTGAGTGCCTCAGCATTCTCCCAAGTCTTCCTTTTATCACCAATGTACCTATAGAGGTTTCTCTGCTTGTTGCCGTTGATGCCTCTGGCCAGATTTAATTCTTTCAGGCTTTGGCAGTCCTAACCTGATCCCTTACAACCTCTCTGTACTCCTCCCTGGCTGCCTGTCCTTTCCTAGTAGGTGAGAAAGGAAAGAAATCCAAGCAGCCTCTCACAGGAGAAGCTGTGAGGGGAGCAGTAGGTACTTCAGCAATATTTCTCCATTCCCTGCTACTTTATGGAAGGGAAGGGCACTGGGTCAGCTGTGGTGGCTTTAACAGGAAAAAGGAGAGAAGGGGTTGGGGCACATTTCACAGAGCACGGAACTGCTGGCTCCTGTCTGCTTTAGGGGGATGGGGCCAGGTACAGGGGCAAGCAGGAGGCACAGGTTTCACAGACTGCAGGTGGCTGGAGCCAGTGGCACAGGGTTGTCCACGTGCAGCTGCCCTGGGACACGCTCTACTATTGATTATTGTCAAAGATTCATAATATAGCAAGAGCTTTATGGCCAGTCTTGTCATTTGCTATTTAAGTTTTGTTGCCATATTTCTTTTATTTTGCAATAAATATTTTGCAAAACCTCCACTGAGGAGCTGTGCTAACACAGGAGTGCGTGGCAGCTGCTCCGTGGTTTCGTGGTGTGCTCGGCCGTGCTGGCTCAGCTGGGATCCCCTGGCATGGGCTGGCTCTCCCTGGAGGGTCCTTGCCCCTGCCACCTCCCAGCCCCGCTGCTGGACACACGAGCAGAGGAACTGGGTGGGGATGTGAGTCCCAGGGACAGCAGTGACAGCCTGACCTGTGCAACTGCATCATGGGGCTGTCACCACAACTGACTCTGCCTGCAGCTCCCCCTCTGCCACAGGAACGTTCTGCTGGAGTCACTGACAGCAAATACCAGCTCCACACACGGCTGTGCCAAATCTTGTCCGTGCACCATTTGGAGGAGGCACTGAGCCACGAGGTGACACTGCCGGGGGAAGCCTCACAATGGTGGAAAATGGCAGGTAAGGGACAGGTGAGGCTTGGTGTGAATAAATACAATACAAAAGGAGGAAAACCAGTCCTGACTGTTCCTCCTGGGAGAGCTCTGGAATTATGTCCAAGCCCTAAGCAGCCGTCACCAGCACCTGGCAGCAGCCCTCAGAAAAGTGCACAGGAACAAGTTTGGCCTCAGTGGAGGGAAGCTCGGTCTGGCTGCAAGAACTTGGAAGTGACCATGGAAAAAACCTCCCAAGGAATTACTCTCTAGGCACTGAATACCAACAATTAAAGGTTCTACAGCTGGTGTCACTTACATTGTGCCAGCAGAACTCCAGCAGCATCAGCCTGGTGAACTAATTGCCTCCTGCATAAACAGGATCGAAATCAAGCTGTGGTTCCAACAGCTGTCACCACCTGTGCTTTCATCAGGATTTAAGCAAGAATTCCTAAGGATTTGATTAATTTTTCTGTAATTTGGTAAAACTTATAGTGGAAGGTAATTTGCTTATTGACATTTGGGACATAAGAGGATTTTTGCATAAAGCAAAGCTCCAAAGTGTGTCTTTGAATATAGCAGGATTAATTAATTACTCCAGTGTTACCTATAACCCACATAAGTTAACACACTTTATCATTAGGTCTGTCCACACCATTCAGTTCTGAAGGAGTAGCAAACTCTTGCTAGATTTCACCTAAAAAAACCCAAACAAAATTAACCCATCACCTTGTGTCTTTTCTGACTGAAACTGAGTTTAGGGTAAAGAATGCCTCAGCTGGCACTGCCAAGAAGGAAGGTGTTTCCAGTTCAGGTCACCTAGTAGACAAGTGACATTCATTTCAGGATTCCCTCAGGTTTCAGGTTTTCCTCCCAAGGCAGCTGATATGACTTCCCAAGTAAAGTTCCTCAAGACATTCAGAAGAGATTATTGAGGCCTGCCTGGTTTTCTGAACAGAACTGACTCCTCTCAAGGCCCCAGCCTTGAAAGGGATGGTGAAGCCTCTCTGGACAGAGCTTGCAGCAGGCAGACCTGCGTGCCAGGCTACAACACCTGGGAGGTGCCCTGAGCCCCTTGGCTGCTCTCCAGCCCACCAGGACCATCTGCTGTGGAAGGTGATGCCCAGGGAGCAAAAGCTGTGCCTGGGAAGCAACTTTTCTGTTGCTAGAGTTCTCCCTAAAAACTATTTCCGTTTCAAACACAAGTGAAAATGCAAGTGTCCAGGGCCTGATGAGTTTAGACTGAACACAGCACAACTCGAGGGGCCCTGGTCGGGGCTGTCGTGCCACAGCCAGACCCAAGGGCTGTGGTGATCCCAGAGGCCATGGAAGTGATCTTGCAGTGCTCTGGGCACCAACACCAGAGGAGCCACTGACACCACTGGCTGCATCTCAACACGCTCTTTCCATCTGAGGAATAAGTGAAGCTGGCTTACTGTGTTGTGGAACTCACATGCTAGTAAGACACTGTGAATTTTTACAGACAGCACTGGTACAGTAGCACACAGCTGCTCTCCCGAGGGGTATCCAAACCTGGCTGTGTTTGCACAAGACAGTTTCCTCTCTTTTATTCTGCAAACTGTATGTGCAGACTCCTTCCAGAGGTTGCACAGCGGCAAGTGCTACGGGAGAGCTCAGAAGGTGTGTGACAATGTGTGACAATGTGTGACAATGTGTGACAGTGTGTGACAATGTGTGACAATGTGTGACAATGTGTGACAATGTGTGGCACAGGTGAATCCGCTCGGGCCGGTGCTCCGTGTGCACGGGCGGTGTCCGCACAGTCGGGGCGGGGTTGGTAACGCGCGGTGTCAGCCCCAGCCCAGCAGCTCCGGGAGGCGCTGGGACGGCAGGAGCAGGACCGGGCACAGGCTCGGACACCGCTGGCACCGAGGGCCCCCCCGGCAGCTCCCGGGGAGAGCCGGTACCGGGGAGAGCCGGCACCGGGCAGTGCGGCCAGCACAGCGCCCGCAGCCCCGCCCGGGCGGCCCCGGGGAACGGAGCGGCCGCAGCTGCAGCCCCGAACAGCAGCGAGCGCCGCGGGGAGCCTCGGCCCGGGGCCGGTACCGGGCGGGTCAGGGGGCGGTACCGGGTGGGGACAGGGGCGGTACCGGGTGGGGACAGGGCCGGTACCGGGTGGGGACAGGGGGCGGGACAGGGGCGGGACAGGGGCGGTACCGGGGCGGTACCGGGGCGGGACAGGGCCGGTACCGGGCGGGTCAGGGCCGGTACCGGGCGGGTCAGGGGCGGTACCGGGTGGGGACAGGAGCCGGTACAGGGGCGGGGTCAGGGCCGGTACCGGGCGGGTCAGGGGCGGTCCCGGGGCCGGTGCAGGGGCGCAGCCGCAGCCCGCGCGCTCCCGGCGTGCCCCGCGCCCGTCGCCCTGGAGACGCCGCCGCAGCCGCCGGGCATGGAGGGGCCGGGCACGGAGGGGCCGGGCACGGAGGGGCCGGGCACGGAGGGGCCGGGCACGGAGGGGCCGGGCACGGAGGGGCCGGGATGGGCCGCGGAGCCCAGCGGAGGGGCGGACGATGGGGCGGACGATGGGGCGGACGGGCTCCGCTGGCCCCGGCCCCCCGAGCAGGGCACAGAGCTCCCGGCAGAGCCGCGGTGTGAGACACCCCCGGCCGGCCCGCAGCCGATCCCCGCGGGCCTGCCCACCCTCCTGGCCTACAGACCCGAGTCCGCACAGGCAGTCGTACACCACGAGGTCAGTTGGGGGTGGGCGCACCTCGCTGCTTCGTTCACACAGTTCCATGTAGAAAACATGGAACCGCCGCCCTTTGCCGAGCCCGCAAAGGAGCCTCCTCATGACAGGTTTTTCTTCTGCGAGGCTGTTGAAACAGTGCTGGCTGTGCACACCTGGGTAGCAAGAGGCTGTGCAGTCTCTCCCCACTGCTGCATCCTCTGTTCAGAATTTCCCAGCAGAATATTTTGTCTAAATCTGATAGAAAATGTATATAAATAGGTACAATCACAGAATACAAGCAGGGCACAGAGTGAGCACACCCTTAGCAGAGCAAAGTCACCAAAGAATTAATCCGAGGCACGAGGTGGGGAGTGAGGGAATTTTGTTTCAGGATATCCAGTACCCATACTCAAAACACACCCTGCTGCCAACCTGGTTTGCACCTGCTCAGATGTGACCAGCACTGTATCACCAAGTCTGCTGGTGCTGGTCAGGAACTCCCACAACTGCAGACATCAAGAATTTTTCTCTGTTAACACATTCAAATCCTCAGCCTCGGTGTTCTGTGCTCTCAGCTTCCCTGGGAAGGAGCACAGCTCATAAATCTCACAGTCATTCCCTTTCCTCGGGGGCATTTATTGATTTACTTATAACACCTCTGCTTTTCTTTTTGGTGGTTTCCTGAAGCTAATGTTTTGAGTTAAATTGTTCCAAGATACCCCAGGCACGGATCTGCCATGAGTGCCCTTAGGAATTGCCATTTGTTGCGTTTTGAGCAGAGCCCTCTTTGGCCGTGCTGAGCTGGGGGTCTGGGGGCTGGCACCCCATGTCCTTCCTCCCTGCTCTCATCCTCATCGCTGCAGGCAGAGGAGGATGCTGAGCCAACATGCGAGTACTGTGGCAACCTGCTGAGGCCGTTCCCTTTCTCTGAGGACATCCCTCTCTCCGAGGACCAGGAAGACGTAAGCTGGTGGGAAGGACGAGCAGGGTTTGCTGTGGAACAGCCGTGCTCATGGCTCTGCTCTCTTGCCTTCTAGAGATTCTGCTGCGAGCGCAGCCGAGAGCTCTACGAGTTCATCAGGAATGAGAGGAAGAGGCTCGAGGATGTCAGCAGCCTTCCCAGAGCTGTCAGCACCCATGAATCCCTTGGCTCTGAAGACAACCTGCTGCTGTCAAAGGAGCAAGAGAACTGGAGGTACTGGGAGAACTGGGGATCAGGTCTGTGTAATGAACATAGGGAGCTCTGAGGAGAAAAGGAGTGTTAAGAAGCTGCAGGGAGAGGGATTAAAGAAGAAAAACCTTTGCTTTAGGCACCAGAAGTTCAGATTCTCTCTGGTCCCTCCTGACTCCTCTATTGCCAGGCTGCACAAGGAGGTGGTGAGGCACATGCTGGGTGAAATGTTAATTCCAGTGCTGGCAGATGAACTATCTAGAGACAGGTAGAGCCAAAAACTGCACTGTCTAAAAAAACAGCTGTGGGAAGGGACAGTATTTGGATGTAGCTTCTACCTCTGGCACTGAAACAAAGCTGAAGTTTGTATTTCTGTTTTGCTCCATAAACCGTTTGGATTACAGTTTCCAGAGTCATGCATAAGAACTGTGCAAGTTCTCAGGCTGTTTACAGGACACCCAAAGCTTGTGCAACAGTTTAAACCTCCAGGGGAAGTCTAAGCCACAGGGAAAAGGAAAACCAAACCAGTATACCTGGAAGCAAACTGTAGGTCTCCTTGAAAATCCTTTGCAGGCTGAGGGTGCAAGTGCTTCCTATTATGTACAAAGCACAAACCAAAACACTGTCCCACTGTCAGATTCACAGGAAGCTACACAAGGATAGTGAAAATATTCTTGAAGATGAGCTATTTTCTTGATCTTGTGGGCATCTGTCCTTCTCTTTCACATAAAATCCTGACCCAAACCCCACTACAATATTCAGCTCTCCTGCCAGCAGAGCTGATGTCACTGCAGCGGCAGTCTGTTCACTGGAATCCGTGTGGGCATAATTCCTTCCTGCTGAGGCATGAGTATTTTGGTGACACTGCTGCCTGTTACTTGGAATTGTGAGCAGAGAGAAAAACAGATTCAGAAATTGTGTTCCTAAAGCAGGGATATCCACTACTTGCAGCTTTCCAAATAAGATACATGAGGTGTCAACAACACTTCTATTTTCCAGGCAGCAGAAGAGACACCTGGCTAGAGAGCTGGCTGAGCAGTCTTTAAAGCCGAGTGCCACTAAAGGTGAGTTGATATTTCCGTATGGATTTGTCCATTTGTCTCAACAATGCATGCAGTGGAATTGCTGGTTTCTAACTGGAGGATTTTATACAGCAGCATGTTCGTTCATTGTCAGATATGCAATCTCATTAAATTAGATACAGCTGTATTAAATCATCCCTCACACATAAGCACAGAGAGGCTGTTTGTCATGATTTCAGTATGTGTGCAGTTTCCAGCTGAGATGCACAGAACCTGACCTGAGAGGACAAGTTGGCAGAGCCAAGCCCTTGGGAAGTAGGAACTGCCAAAATGAGGCTCACCCATATTTTGCCTGATCAGGTGGATTCTCCACCAATTCCTAGCCCAGTCTGTGGATGACTGAGCAGCCTCTGAGTCTAGCTTTAGAGAAGGAGTTTTGACAGGTGAACCAGATTTACAATATGGGCATGTTTTCACAGAGGATAGCAGGGCACTGAGGCTTTTGCAGCACTGGGATGTCAAATGGTCAGTTCCAGTACATGGAACCAAATGTTATCCCAAAAAGCTGGTCTTTACACAGATGTGTGTATACACATAACTGAAAAAATACTATCTTTTATCATAATCCTGTGCTTTGAAATAGCTGAGCACTTTGGACTGCCCTTGTTAGAAAATACCCCGACAGACTGTCAGGATGGAGCGTTTCAGCCAGGAACTCCCACTCCCCCAGTTACAGCAGAGGAATCAGGCAGCCCCATGGTGGCCACTGCCAACCCCCTCTGCTGCACAGAGGCCCTCCCTGTGCTCTGCAGGTTCACAGCAAGCTGGATCCATTTCCTATGAGCTTTCCCAGGAACTCACATCTCCCAAAGGTGGGACACCAGAGCCTGTTCCAAGTGCAGCTGAGCCCAAGCCTGAGCTGGAGCCCCGGCCCCAGGAGGAGCCAGAGCCGGAGCCCCAGCCCCAGGAGGAGCCGGAGCCCGAGCCCGAGCCCGAGCCCGAGTTCTGGCCCGAGGAGGAGCCCGGGCCCGAGCCTGAGCCCTGGCTTGAGGAGGAGCCAGAGCCCCAGCCCCAAGAGGAGCCCGGGCCCAAGCCCGAGTCCCGGCCTGAGGAGGAGCCTAAGCCCGAGACAGAGCCCGAGCACGAGGAGGAGCCTGTGGCCTTCGGTGACCTTGGCTATGATTTCAGTCTTCTGGGGAAGAAGGCAGGTACCCGCGGCCGACTGCGGCGGGAGCCCTTTGCACGTGCCAGCCGAGCGGTCAGAGCCTGGCAGTACCCATTTTCACAGGGCAGCTGTGCCAGACTGCTCTCATTTGTGTCATCCTTCCAATCTTAGGTGAGGAAGGGTAAATTGGTGCAGAAGTACTACAAAAATGGAAAGAAATTCCTTACCATGCTCCCAGACGGAACCTCGCAGTTATTGTATCCTTTACAGAGTTCACTTGCCTGCATTAGTCCAGGGCTGTTACTAATTTTAAATGTGTCCCAGTCCACTTTATTACAACCCGGCTCATCACTCCCACTCGCTCTGTCTGAGGAGCAGCAGCAGTGAAACCTGACACAGCTCCTGGGCTGAGGTTTCAAAGAACAGCCAGCAGCTCCAATGAGCACTAGCTTCCAAGACCCAGCCCTAGGAAGCTGAACACCTTTAACACAGTGCTCTGAGTAATATATCAGTTTTTACACCCCAAAGTAGTACCCAGAAGTATTTAGTGTGTAGTAACAGACCAGTCAAGCAAAGCAGGGGGTTACAAACACCTTACCTGGTGGCAGCTATCCATCTGGAAACCTGGCCATCATCATTACAAGACAGAGAGACCAGCTGATTTGCGTAGTACAGGAAGATGAGCGGAGGACAGCCAAAATCCGAGCGCTGTTTCAGTCTGATGGCAGGAGCACATGCTATTACCCAAACGGAGATGAGTGGTGCGTTCAGCAGCTTTGCTGTCTCCTCTGTGCATTGACATTTCAAAGGCCATAAAGGGTATTTTTAATAGCATCCAAAAATAGACAAATTCAGCAGCTCATAGGCCCTGCTTTGGGTGCCCTCGGAGCAAGGCAACCCAGCTGTGCCTTGGGAGATGGGGGACAGACCCTGCCCCTGCTGTGCCCCTGTCCCACCCCTCAGGGAAATGAGACACCTTCTGCCACAGGAGCTTACAGAGTTCAGAGCTTCCATTTCCCTTTCTTTAGGATAAATATGAGCATCCAGGGTGGGCAGTATTTGGACCAAGCAGGCAACAGGGTAAGAAGGTGGATGTGGCCAAACTTGTTGCCAGGACCTCATGTCCCACTGAGCCCCATTTTCGTCTCCCTGAACCGCCACGTGGGAGTCAGGATCCTGGCCCAGGACAAGATCTTCATCTCCTTCCTCGCCATGGGGCGACAAGCAAAATTCAACATGGGAACCAAAGTGCAGGTATTGTTCCTGTGCCAAGCCACTCCCCACAGCAGGAGCAGGGCAGCCAGGGAAGCTCCCATCTGCACTTAGCCTGTGGTGGATGCTCCCTTTGTTGTTCCATGCTCCTTCCCCAAAAAGCAAGCTGTGGAGGTGTGCATATTACTGCCACTTCTATGGAGATGGGGCTCTTGCCAGCCCCAGCTCTCTTCAAGGGCCCACAGTGTGGGACTCCACTCCCAGGCAGGTCCCCGGCTACATCCCCAAGGGTCACCCTGGCTCTGCCACAGGGAGAAGAGCTATGGGCAGGGTGCGTGGCAGCTACTTTCCTCCAGGGGCTCCTGTCAGTGGTGCAGGTTTGTCTGCTGGAAGCCCTGCCCCCGGCTCGGGTGGCTCTGCTGACACGTGTCCTTGGTTCTGCAGGTCGGCACCGCCAGCCAGCCGCTTCCACCAGCCCAGCTGGGTGAGGACGAGCTCCTGCTGCTTGCCTTCCGGGTGAGGATCCTGCAGCTCTTCGACAGGATGCGGGGATGCCTCAACTTCCCTTCCAGTGTGCAGTGGAACAAAATGCAGCCTCCCATGTACCTCATGACCCAGGCTGTGAAGATCTTGGAGCTCTCCATGGCTGCTGACATAAGTGACGAGCTGCGCAACTCCATCAAGGCGATAGTAAATGCACAGGAGCTTTGACTGGTGTGTGTGTGTAGTGTAAGGCAAAATGAGCCAGAGACAGTCCCTGATGCTGTGGCACCTGCATGTGCTCAGCAAGGTTTCTCCTCTGGCCCTGCCCTGCCTTGGTGCAGAGCAAAGGGCAGTCCAGGGTTGATCTGCACAGCCCCAAATGGGTCTTGCTCAGGGCAGGCAGCAGCAGCTCTCACTGGGGACACCTGGTGATGGAGGCATGAGAGGGCTTTGCTCAGGCAGCTCCTGAGCAGCCTCTCTTCTGTCTCCAGCCCCAGCTGAGTACACACTTCAGCCCTTGGCTAAGGCACAAGGTAAAAACATAGCACAGCCAAGGCAGGGCTTGGGACAGGTACACAGGCAGGTGTTTGCTCCAGTCACCCACACAGGTACTGCTCTGCCACGCCTGACAAGAAGGTGGGAGCAGCAGGAATGCCCCAAGTATTCCCAGTGCCCATGCCCAGGGCAGTTCAGCTGGCTGCAGCTGCAAGACAAGGTGGTTCCCTGTCCAGAGAGTGACAAATGCCCTCAGAGTGCCCAAAGCAATCACCTATGCTTGGTTCCAGGGAGTACCAGCTGCAGCCAGGGATGGGCTCTGGTTCAAGCACTGCAAACACAGAGCTGCCAATGGGCATTTAGAGACCTGTGGTGCTGCACTTGGCAGTGAGGAACCTCCCAGCCCCTCAGAGCTCACTTGGGCTTCTCCTGGCCAGCTTCCCCCAGGGAGGCCACACCTCAACTCTGGCAGGTGCCTGAAGGGTAAGGCCAAGCTCCACGTGCCCCTCCCTGCACTGGAGGTTCTTGGGGGCCTACACACGACAAATACAAGATCAGTAACTTTGAAAAGTTGGCTTTTTATGCAGTTTTTCAATTGCAGTTCCAAGAATGTCCGTAAGTGACAAACAAGGTACTTCACACAGGAAATGGGAACTCTTTATTTCAATTAATGTTCTTGGGTTCTATTTAGGACAGCAGGAAGGCCCAGCTCATCTCTCAAATGGCCAAGGAAGAACTGCTAGAGCTGGCCCACATGATTAAAGACTAGCTGATCTTAATTTTCACTGAAGTCACCAAATGATGTAACGATTCTGCATATAATTTTGCTTATATAATTCAGTATATAATGCACTGTTCGACTCTTCCATAGATTTTGAAAAATATACAAACCTGTTTTAACCACATTAAAGAGATTTGATAGACAGCTATCACTTACTCAACAGCTTAGGACAATATCAGACACTCCTATAACTTCATTTAAACTACAAAAAGAACATAAATTCATATAAAATACAACAGATTAAACAAACTTCTCTTTTTCCAAGGAAAAATTAGGTATCAACTCAATCTGCCATTGTGTGAAACATGAATATAAAATAAGTTACCATTAGTAATGCCTGCATTGCTGATCTATGAACTGGTCGAATGAAGTCTTAAAAAAACTATACAGTATTATTGCACTCGTGGCTGTGCAGTGTGGACCAGCCAGCACTGAAACAGGGCTCATTGAGTGTTTGTCCAGGAGGCACAACGTGGCTGCAAGAGAGGCATCCAGCCTGCACCAACAGCGGCTGTCTTCAGTGCAGGCCTTCATGGGTCTGCACCACGTGGCCCAGGAACCACCACCCAATGCCTGTGGAGAGACACCTGGGTTACAGTGAGCAACAGCCCTGTGCCACAGCAGCACACCTGTCCTGAGCCTGGGCCACACCTGCATTGAGCCAGGGACACACCTGCACTGAGCCAGGAACACACCTGCACTGAGCCAGGGACACACCTGCACTGAGCCAGGAACACACCTGCACTGAGCCAGGGACACACCTGCACTGAGCCAGGAACACACCTGCACTGAGCCTGCTGTACACCTGCACTGAGCCTGGGACACACCTGCACTGAGCCAGGAACACACCTGCACTGAGCCTGCTGTACACCTGCACTGAGCCTGCTGTACACCTGCACTGAGCCTGGGACACACCTGCACTGAGCCTGCTGTACACCTGCACTGAGCCTGCTGTACACCTGCACTGAGCCTGCTGTACACCTGCACTGAGCCAGGAACACACCTGCACTGAGCCAGGGACACACCTGCACTGAGCCTGGGACACACCTGCACTGAGCCTGCTGTACACCTGCACTGAGCCTGCTGTACACCTGCACTGAGCCAGGAACACACCTGCACTGAGCCAGGGACACACCTGCACTGAGCCTGGGACACACCTGCACTGAACCTGCTGTACACCTGTCCTGAGCCTGCTGTACACCTGCACTGAGCCTGCTGTACATCTGCACTGAACCTGCTGCACACCTGCACTGAGCCTGGGACACACCTGCATTGAGCCAGGGACACACCTGCGCTGAACCTGCTGCACACCTGCATCAAGCAAGCCCCAAGATGGGGAACCATAACCTATGCATTTTGAAAGCCACAGGTGACACAGAGATGTGGAAGTGGTTTGTCATAAAATACCTACAGGATGTGAACCCCGTGCTACCAAAAGCTGTGGAGCTTTTGTGGAGGGGCAGGGCAGTATAGCAACTGGAGCACGACGCTGTTCTGCTCTCCAGGGTTAAGCAAGGAACAGGACAGCATCCTGTTCCCCAAGGTTGTGGAATTCAGCTGGGTTAAAAGCCAGGGAGACCCTAATCCCCTGTGCAGAGGCTGTTCTAAGGCACGTAAGGCAGCACATTTCTGATCTCTGCACCACACACTTCAATGACATTAGACCTTCTGCCTACAGTAATACATGTTCTCCTGCCTCATGGAATGCCAGCTTCCTGCTCTGAGACAGGCAGAAGGAGCCACATCCCAAAACCTCCCCCCAAACAGCCTCTGTGCCACCACACGTGACAGTTTAACATCACGGGAGCTAATTCTCCAGAAAAACATTTAACTGAACAAACACACAATCCAGTCTCCAGCGTGCCCCTCTCACCTGGGCAAACACACTGGTGACTGGAGGAGACTTACGAGAAGTTTCAGTGCTGATCGATGGGGCTATGATCGATGATGGGGCATTGACTCCATGTGCACATTGAGCTTCATCTCGTTATCAAGGATCTGTACAAGCTGCTGCATGGAAGGGAGGTGGCCAGACTCCAGCTTAGACCACACTGGGACATCTAGCGCAGAACACACGTGGGAGAAAAGCACCATTACACTGGGAGCATCAAAAACAGGCAGAGCTGGTGTAAACATGGAATTGAGAAGCTCTAGGAAGCTGTGTGAGTTGGTACTGATCTGTGCTGAGGAAAACATCTGAATCAATAATCCTTCCAAACCTCTTGCTATGCTGAACCCCAGCCCAACTAGGAATAACAGAATCACTAGGTTGGAAGAGACCTCCAAGATCATCAAGTCCAACCCAGCCCTAACACCTCAACTAAACCATGGCACTGAGTGCCACATCCAGTCTTTTTTCAAACACATCCAGGGATGGTGACTCCATCACCTCCCCAGGCAAACCATTCCAATACTTTATCATCCTTTCTGTAAAAAACTTTTTCCTAATACTCAACTTTTCTTTCCCTTGGCACAGCTTAAGACTGTCCTCTGGTTCTGTCAGTTGCTGCCTGGAGAAAGAGACCGACCCCCACCTGACCACATCCACCTTTCAGGGAATTGTACAGAGTGGTAAAGTCACCTCTGAGTCTCCTTTTCCCCAGGTTAAAAAAAAGGAGAGCAGAATGTCTAATGCTTCCGTTTAGACGTGTATCATATTGATGGAGAGGTGCAAAATATCCTGACATTCCTGTTAACCTGAAAAATCAGTACTGTTGTCCACCAGCACTGATAATCTGGTAACAGTAATGGATGCTTTAGGATTCCAAGGCTAAAGCATGCTGCAGAACAGACAGGGAAAGCATGTAATTGGAGAGTACATGCCCCTAGCTGATGGCTTCTTACTTAATGCACATCACACACAAAGCAAGAATATAACACAGTTATTCCAAGAGATCAAATATCCCTCAGAGTAGGTTTTTACAGAGCTATTCTAGAATATCTGACATCTGTATAAATTGCTTTATAAGACTTTTATGATTTTTATATTTTATTGTGATAGATGACATCTGAAGATCCAAATGGATGGCGATTTCTACATATCACATTTGGGATATAACTTTCCTGACACCATCCCTCATTCTCCTCACCCCACAGCTCTCACATGTGTATATGTGACACCCCTCAAACGAAGTCTCAGCTCACCATTCAAAGTGATTTCAAAAGCCCCAGTGGACATACACTGGTTCTCAATCATGTTGCTCAGGAAGAAGACCATCATGCAGGCGTACACCTGGAAGGGAACAAAGATCCACACAGACCTCAGCCACACCTGCCATTATTCACTGGTGCCTCTGAACTCCCTCTGTGATTGTTCAAGGAATGTTCCCATCTACAGACACCTCCCCTTCAAAAGACTGCACCTTGCCTTCCCCAGAAAAGCACCAAACCAGCTCCAAACCCACCCAACTGACAGCCCTCCGCACACCTCTGGAGCCAGCACAGCCAGGTTTGCAGGGGGGCTGGCAGTGTGACATGGGAAGCATTCCCAGACACAGACTGTCCTGTCACAGCAATCTCCAGATGACAGAGCAAAGGGCCCAGCCACAAACAGCAGAGCAAGGCAAGTCACATGTGTATAGGAACCACCGACCCTCCTGCATGCCTCCAAGCTCTTCAGCTGCCATTTTCTCTGTGCATGGGACTAAGGAGGAAAGGATAGCATCTCCAGCAGTGTAGCTCCTCCCTCACCACCAGCACATCTCTAATTTCCTTTTCCTGTTCACAGGCACACTCACACAGGTCACTGCAACATCACAGAAGCTGGCACAGGGACAGCAGCTATGCACTGCAGCCAGCCCAGCCAGGCACGGAGCTGGCCCATTTAATTCAGCTGGAAATATTACAGCTTCTGGGCATGCAAACTGGCCAGCGAAAAACCCAGGGAACTGGGCAGCTCAGCAGGAAGGTCTGCAAATTACTTTAGTTTAGTGGAATAAATCCGGAATAAGGTTACTCTAAATCAGAGTACAACACCCTGAATCTGCTGGCATCATGAGTACTGACTCATGGGGTTATTCTCCCACAATGTCATGCCAGTCTGCTCTCCAAAAACACCCACAGCATTTCAACTTCATTTTTCTAACACCCTTCTAATTGCTGCCTAATCTATCAGGAGTCTGACGGAAACATCAACTGCAAAACAGAGAGAAGGGAAGCTCTAAGATTAACATCAACAATACAGGCTTGAAATGCTACTCTTGAGCCCTAAAAAATAAAAAACTCTTTTATCATCTGTGATAGCACATTAACCTCATCTGCCCCTCTGCAGTAGCAGCAGCTTGGAGAGAGATCACAGAAGCAATCCTGGGTTTGTCAGAAGAATAAAGTAAAACTGGTAAGAATTATTTTATTGTAATGCTGTAGCATATGAAAGGTAAATCAGCCAGAACTGAGGGACTCACAGAGCACCCTCATGAAGTAACTCTGAAGCTGCTTTTTCAGACTAAAAGAAGTATGTCTTTACCTTGTTTTCCTGGCCCCACTGCCAGATGCTTGGAGCTTGCATGCCAAAGAAAGCAAACGGGTCCTTGCCAACGATGATTAAGCCAATTAATACTAGTTTGAAGACAGACAGGAAAGATGCTATGTGCCTGTTGGAGACAACACACACCAGTGACTGAAAGGTTTAGTTCCCACTTCACCATACACAACTTAATTTACCTCGCTAGGAGAATTTTGACAGTGAACAATCAAATGTTTCAGGGGAAGTAAAAAACTTACCAAGAATGTTTATCTCACTGTAAAAAAATCCCAAACCAAATCAAACCAACAAAACAAAAATGCAACACACATTAACAATACCCCAATAAGACCCTGCTTTTGCACAGCACCCCAGAAAGGCACTTTCCCGTAACCCACAGATTCTTTTGCCCCTCAGCAGACCTCAGATGGGACTTTGCTTTTAACTTACATATGCCTGAACCAGGTAACAGATTCAGTTTCTAAAGAAGCTGTTCCACATCACAGACATGTTTAACTGACAGGCACCACGTCTCGTGGAGCATTTCCCAGTGATGCAGAACTCCCCACAGCCAGCCCACACTGAGGCACTGCACCCTGCAGCCTCCCACCACTGCAACCCTGCCAGAAATCGGGCCAACGAGTGTTCCAGGAGCCACCCAGTAACTATGGCATCACTCTCCAGCGTGGGCACACTGCTTGAAGTAATAGGAATAATACTATTTTGTCTTTTTCTGAATTTCTTTGGGCTTTCCTCCCACAGCTGCACCAAAGGCCACTCTGGCAGCCTCCCCACTGAGGTGGGCTCTCCCTGATTCAGATATTAAATCTGACCTTTCCCTTCCTCTGTGTCCTTAACCCATTACAGGGATTTGTCACTAAGTGCATAAGCCTGAGCAACAAATTGAATTTATGTCTAGATACAGCACGAAGAAAAGCTGGGAAAAATCACTGCTTTAAAAAAAGGTTACATAATTAATTTTAGCTTGGATATGACAGGCCTCATCATGCAGATATCCAGACAGTGATACTTGTACAGAAAACTAAGGCAGATACCTGGAAGGCAGAAAATCACCACACTTGGATGTAATGGCAATAGAAAATCCCCATAAGTTTACATTTTCTGTATTATTTCAGTGTAAAGGCACGTGTTTAGCACTGGAAAGCAGACAGACAGACAGTACACAGCACAAGGTGGCACGCTCACCTATAAATAGGTTGAGGAAGGTAGTTCTCCCCTTCGATTCGGATGTCTGGGTACCGCTGGCTGATGACCCGCATGTACTCCTCAAACACCCGCCTGTATCCTCAGGAGACACTGAACACAGACAGCACTGTCACCACAGATCGAGGGCTGCACGGTACAACCACTGCTCAGCAGTACTCACCCTCTTCACTTAAAACAGAACTAACATTTTTTATGGCACAGAAAAAACATGAGCTGCAGTGAAATTACACATCACAAATCCCAACAGGTAAGCCCTGGGCGTGACACTGGTTTGCTCCACATCCCAGCACAAACAGAGCTCTGGAAATCACTTGCCTTCCCCGTAAAAATCTGTTAAATTAGGATTAATTTAGGAAATCGATGTAAGCAATCCTTTGCTCTGTGGCCAAAAACAACAACAAAAGAATAAAAAAAAAAAAAAATCTTCACACAGAGCCGTCTGAATTCCTCTCTGGGGTTGCCCAGACAGGCAGTGTCACTCCCAATGTCAGCACGACACGTGAACTGCAGCAGTTCAATGTTCCCGAGCTGTCCCCGGACTCGCCTTTCAGCAGCCGCCTCTATAAAACTGCGGAAAGCCGCCCAGGACCCTCCTGCACTTTCCTCTGAGCGCTGCTGCGGGGCCCGATGGAGCCACAGGGCCCGGCCCAGGCTCTGCTCGGCCGCCTGCCCGCCCTGAGGGCCGGGAACCTTGCTGAGAGCTCCGGGCCGGCTCCCCGCTAGCAGAGCCCGTGTGCCGGGGCTGCCTCAATCCTGCTCGCAGCTGCTGGCACCCCCGGGATGGTGCAAAGGTGCCCGAGCGCACCGACTGCAACACGGGCACTGCACCAAAACAAACACGAAACTACAGCCATTGCTGCAACATCGATTCCAACCAAACGTTAGTCCCGCATCACCACAACGCCACCCGCGGCATTAAAGGGCCCGAAAGAGCGCGGTTTTACGGGGGGTGGCCGTAGAGCGGGACCCACTGACAGAGCCGCCGCCCGCGGCCCGGTGTCGCCTCCCACGCTCCGGCAGCGCCGGGCGCCCCGACAGGTCACCCGGGGCGGGGCGGCCCCCAGCCCTGGCGGCGGCCCCCCCACCGACGACAAGAGCGAGCGAGGCCGCCGCCGCGCTGAGGGAAAGGAAGGGAAGAAAACGAACGAGGGAGGGAGAGGCGAAGGCCCTGCGGACGCCGCCATTTTGGCCGCCGCCATCTTGGCGGGCGCCCCTCACCAGATCTGGAACTTGAGCAGCGGCCCGGTGGCGTAGGCCATGCGCAGCTTCTTCGCCGGCAACCCGCCCTGCTCCGCCGCCGCGGCGCCGCCGCCGCCCGGAGCCGCGGCCAGCCCCGCCAGCAGCAGCAGCAGCAGCAGCCGCCGGCGCAGCCCCGCCGCTCGCATCTCGGCGCTCTGAGGCACCGCGCGCCGCTCGCCGCCGTCACGCGCGCGGCGGGGCGGGGCGGGGCGGGGCGGGACGGGGCGGGGCGGGGCCGGGCGCGGCGCCCCCCGGCGGTCACACACTGCAAGGACAGCCCGCCCTCAGGAAATGCTCTTTATTTCATCCCGCTGCCCTTAGTGCATACAGACCACATCTCCCCTCAATAAAGCTAGCAAACGGCTGCAGCGCCTTCCCTTCGCCCACACAGATAAGGAAAAAAAATCTGCTTTAGGCAGGATGTTCTCAGAAAAAGAGTGCATTTCTCGTTGGAACAGCAGCGGAACTAGCTGATGGATACTCATCAGGTGCTTACAGCTTCATGTGCACAGATCTTTAGGAAAACGCTTTTTTAAAGGCAAATGACAAGCAAATCTGTGGACTTTCTCACCCTTGGTCATTTGCTGAAATGTTAACAAACTACGTTTTGCATCAACTTCGTGTTAGAACCATACTGGAGCCCAACGAAGATTTAAACACCCAGTTCTAGGTCTTCCAGTTCCTTAAGAAGAGCAGCTTCTTTCTGAATCTTCTCCACCTAGAGCAGAGAAGCGTAAAATGTCATAGATGTAGCTTATTATAAAATGAACCTGGAATAAACTATACAGATCCCGACCATACCTGATTCTTCTCCAGCTGTTTGCCAGCAGCTGCCTGTTCTTTCAGCTGCTCAATTGCCTTTAGTTTCTGCAAAAAAAATATACAAAAAGCCACTCTAACACAAAAATATTGATGAAACGAGAATAGAAAATAGTCTTAGAAGCTGCTGCACTTGTAATGGCCTGATGCATCCGGAGACAGGTCTCTGTGGAAGGCACAATCCCTTAAGCATATCCAGATGCTCTGCCCAGAATTTCCCACCCATAACAGACATTTCTTTCAGGAACAGAACCTAGAGAACAGCAGCACTTCATCTCTGAAACAAACACCAGACATTGTCTCACTGAAGGGCAAGATACAAACTTGGAAATTACTCCATCACCGTGCCTCTTCATGACACATTTTCCTCAGAAAGCCTGGAATGTTAACCCAGAGGCTATGAGCAGCAGGAGGCAGCCAAGAGAAATGGGCAAGATTCTCTAGCCAGAACTTAACAGTTTCTACTCTGGCATTATTTAATGCAAGAATTGTCAGGACTGGCAGTAGACCTGGCACCGTTCCCTTGCCAGATGCAGGTCCCAACAGCCACAGAAGGCACAGAGCTCCTGTCTGGGCACCAACGCTGCCAGGGCACCCTGCACCCTCCTGGGCACTGCCTGCACCTCCAGCATTCCTGGCCAGAGCCTGAGGGCTAGTTTTAAAAACTGCTCCCTGTACTGCCCCTCGGATGGGACCTGCAGGAGCTCTGGCACACGGTGGCCTCCACCGCTGGGAGGGCACAGGGAGGCAGCTACAGGCTCGGGACGTTACCGTGAAGGCACGTGCATCCTCCTGAACTCAGCTCAACCTACACTCACACCAGCTGACAGACCAGCCCTTGGAGAAATACTGTGTGCTAGAAAAATAATCTCTTCACACCTTTTTCAGATTCTTTATCTTTTTGTCCACTTCAGGATCTCCTGTGGTCACGGCAGGCACAGTGTTCTGCAGGGCATTCTGTGCAGTTTTCACCTGGGCAGGGCCTTGGTGTGCATCAGCTTTGGCCTCCTGCAGACACATAAACACAATCTAGAAAATACCTTTGATTACAAAGAGAATGAAAAATGTCTTTAATCTCTGTAAGAGGATCTATTTCATGTTTCTTCTTTCCCCAGTTTGCTGGTGTATTCCAAAGTCTGGGCATGACTTGTTCTGAGGTACTGTATTACCTATTGATCTGATTTCCATGGACAAAGGTTTATCTGGAACAGCTCACATGCTTCTTCTTGTTTAATTTCTACTTCCTCAAGATCCCAACCACACACAGCACAGGGAAACATCAGTTTGAGAGTAATATGACAAACACATACACAAATATTTTACAAAGCAGACTGGGTCATTGTCTCTAAAGCAATAGAAAGGGCTCAAAACCAGTGCTAGAAATATTTTAAAATAGCATTTAAAGAAATTATTGCTTCAGAGGTTTGTAGAGATTGGAAGGCTAATACCAAAAGCTGACTTCTATCTACCTAGTCAAAGAATAGCAAGTCCAGAAGTGACAGACAGGCTGTCTCTGGTCTGCACTAAAAACACCCCTCAGCCTTGACCTGCTGGGAACACAAAGCACCCAGCCTGTTCTCAACTCCTACCTAAAACCAAAACACATTCTGTAGGACATGGAAAGTCAGAATCACTTTGTCTCCACACTGATTTTAGCTAACATTCGCAGTGCTGCAGCAAGGCTGCTATTTTTGAATCACCCTTTTGCACCTGCTTTTCTCTGGTTAAACTCTGCTGCCCTTCCCACATTGCCACACACACGACAGGCGTGGAGGGCTCTCAGCACAAGCCACCGCTCTGAGACTGACCACTGCCCTTGGGGGAAACTAATTAACTAATTAAAGTTATCCTCCTAAGAAGACTTTAGCAGTACCTGTTTAGCAGCCTTCTTTGCTTCATGTTTCCTCTGATTTTTGAGAGCTGTTTTATTGAGTGGCTTATCACCACCTCCCAGCTGGGGTTTCATGTTCTGGGGTGGCTCATCCTCATGCTGCAGGATATGCAAAATGGTTAAAACTCCATATTCCATGTTGGCACAGAAACCCCAAAATCTACCTAAGAGAACATCATGTGCAAAGATGAAACAGAAAGAAAAAATAAAAAAAGGAAGTGGGGGGGAAAAGTATGCACCCCTTGGAACAGCCAAAGAAGGGTGAAAAGGGTTTCAAACTCATCCATTCGAGTTTGCATGGGCCTACTCTGTGTGCCCTAATAATATCACAGACTTCTGATAAAACAACAAAATCATTATGTTCTCTATCTCAGGAAGGAAATAAAATCCAAGAGGAATAATCTAGCACAAAATGTCTGAAGCCTGGCATTTTGCTGTTGTTGACAGCTTTGTAACTCAAACTCCTGATGACCAGAGAGGAAGGCTGAGTGCTGGGAGGGGAGTGGGGTGTTCTTGAGGGCTGTGGGGGCTGTTTGGTGCTTTTATGACAACTCTCAACTGTGGCACTGTATTGTTTTAATGCACGTGACAAGATTTTTTGCCCATATAAATAAGCAGAATTATTTCACTGACTGTATCTTTTCCCTACTCCTTCTGCTCAGGGATGGTTTGTGAGAGCAGCCCTCAGCATGGCTAAGAGACTGTTTGCAGGCTGAGTCTCCTGCAAAGCACCAGGCTCAAATCCAAAGCTCTCCAGGACTCAAACATTAAGGGTGCAGCTGTTATATGTTGCTATTCAGCCTACTTTGAAAACTTGCAGAAAGCAACCAATTATACAAGCAGGTCACTGTACTGAAATGTGTTTAAGCTGCAGCTGACTTGCTAATGATCCAATCTCTTTCTAATGAGTACATTTATCTTACAAAAAAAGAAAACAAAACAAAACAAAAAAAACCCAACAAGAAAGGCTGGCTGGGTTCATAACTGGCAAGTCAAGTCAGCCAGATCAGAGGCTTCTGTCCCAACCAGAGCACTCAATTTCACCAGAAGCCCCACTTGGGGTTTAGTGTTTCAGTGCATATTGCAAAGAATATTACAAAAGTTTGCAAATGCTTTGTGAAAGGGCAGTACTTGGGCCAAACAGATGAGAACTTCCTAGCATACATTCTTACAAAGTGTGCCGAGCAAAGTGCCAAAGAAGGTTACCAGAACCCCTCCAAACCCCCACAGTGCTGTCAACCCAACTACTCTTCTCATGCTCCTCCTCAAAAACACACACATAGGTGAGGCCAAGCCCCAGACACGAGGCAGGAGGCCAGTCTGACAGGACACTGGTACTCACCAGCTTGGAGCTGGTGGCGGGTTTGTTCCTCAGGGCAGGAGGTCTGTACGCCTGCGCTGGCCTGGGCTCAGCGCCGGGCAGCTCGCTGGGAACCGCCCGGTATTTCACCGCTCTCTCCGGGAACACCCCGTCCAGGAAGGGCTGCCAGGACACCTGCCACATCTCCTCGTCAGAGGGCACCTGGTGGGAGTGCAGCACCGAGCCCGTGTAGTGCCAGACCTTGTAGCCGTTGCTGACGCGCAGGCGGGGAGCGCAGGTGGCTGTCACGATGTGCTCCCCGTCGGGACACCAAGCCAAGAACGTGGAGTCCGACGCCACCGGCTTGGAAATCAGTTTGTAGTTTTTAACGTCCCACACTTCCATCTGTCCCCTGAGGTTCCCAAACCCTGCCAGCACCAGGATGTGTCCGTGGGGGCTATAGTAGACAGCATTGCGAGGCCCGGTGCCAAAATCAAACACAGGGTCACATTTCAGGTTAAAAACTGTGGCTTTGGCAGGCATGAAACCATACACAGCACAGAACTCGACAGAATTGGGGCTCCAGGCAACATCGTAAATAGGGCCATTTTTTGCTAAAGGAAAAGGAAAAACATGCAGCTGTTGGGAGATTGCACTTTTTCAGAGCAAGGCAAAATAAAATCCATAGCATTCTTTATGCTTTGCTAAAATGCTGTATTCTGACTACTGACAGTGAAAATTAATTCTGCTAACAGAGAGAAAAACAACCTTGTATCTTCTGATAACTTTAGTTACAGTTTGCAACAATAACTGCAGTCATTCCAAATCACCTCTGTAAGGTCAGCACCAACACTTTAACAGCAAGCAAAAACTGACATGGAAAAAAAATCCTTTTTTTTTTTTCATGACCTCAGGACTTTCTCAAATTGTCCCACTGGAAACCTGAGAAAACAGGAGTTTTATACCAGCTGGGTAATAGTTTCACTTTTTTCAATCCAAGAAATATTGTGTAGTTCAGCTTTGTAGAGGTAAGCATGTGACTTATCTTTGGTTCACGCCCATGCACAGTATTTTATAAGTCAGATTTTAATGTGAGTGAGCACACAAAAATGGCTTTACACATAATGATCAAAATTTGGTACTGTTAGAAGCTATTCTGGGGGTTTGAACATTAGGAGATCCTGAAGAATGATGAATTAGTGATGAAAACTCAGGTAAAATATCCAGAGGCCAAATGTATATGTATCCATATACAAACCACAGGCCATTATAACTTTTCTTTATCATTTATCCATAGTTCAGAAAAATGCCAAGTGCATTACTGAATCCTTAAATCCAGAGCTGACCCAAAATGTTCAAACTGAGTTAAATGGTTCATGCCTGTTGTCACTCTGCAGTCTCATTATCTTTAGAGATGAGGATGTATAATCACACTGTGTGTTCTCCTCTGAAACCCTTTCAGTGACATTAACCCACTGTAGCTCAGATACAGAGGTGACAGAAAATGACATTTGGTGACAGCAGCAGCTGGAGAGATGAGGGCAGCTCCAAGACTTCAGAGCTCTGCCAGAGCCTGCAGCAGTACCACACCTTAGCTGAAAATGAAAAGCCCTCTGCAAATGCCAGTGTGGAAAAAAGCTTCAAAACTGCACTTCAAAAAAGATCCAACTCCAAATGGTATGAGGCACCTCTCATTCCAAGTGCCCACCACCTGCTTTTATGAGTTTGGCCTTTTCCTTGAAAAAGAATAGCTAAATTAAATGAAAAATAATGGTAAACTTCCTGTTAAATACAGATGCAGTAGAAATAAGGAATATTTTAGTAAGTATGTAGATAAACAAGTAGTGTTCTCAAGCTGGGAAACTGCTCACAAAGAGGTTCTATATACTGAGTCATAATCCAAATTCTCCTTCCCCAGCAGAGTTATTCTCAAGTGAAAATGGGGCCCAGTACTCATCCACAAGTTTTGCAGCACAAGGTAAACTGGAAATGTTTCCAGTCAGCAATGCTACAGTAATTACATTCACAGTACCTCCTGCAAAGATAGTCCATGTCACCCCATCCCCAGTGCTCCCAAGCATTCCCAACAAACTGGCTTGTACAATCCCAAAGAGGCCAGACATTTGCACTCAATGGCAAGAGCTTGAGGGAAGGAAAAACAACACCCACAGGGGAAATATAGATGCAGACTTGCAGTTCAAGCTAGACACTGGAATTAAGCACATTCATCTGCTGCTTCCCAATATGTCTTTTTTATGTTTTAAAACACTTTCAATTTTACAATACAAAATAAAGGACCTCTATTTTCCAACAGACTTCAAAAAAACTGATTTCTGTCTGCCCTGGCTCACTGAGTAACAGTATCTTGCATGTGTAAAAGTGTAGGTAGGATTATTCTGTCTGCTGACACACATTCCTGCCCATTATGGATTCTCAGGCATTGGCCTGGTTGAATTGTCCTGATGTTTCCTCAGCAAACGAGCATAGTTCCCTTCCCATGCACTTGAACACCTTCCCAAGCAAAATATCAGTAAGTATTAACTGGGAGTGTTTGCTCTCTGCCTCTGACATTAAGATAAGTCTATCAAAGGTAAGAAAATTCACCTACTGAAAAAAACCAAACAAACCAACCCAGAAAAAAGCAACATCTTCCTGTAGAGGTAAAAAAAAAAAAAAAAAAAAAAAAAGTGAAGGATTTTTTGTTAAGAGGATTTAGTTGTAAAGATGAGTTCATGACACTGAGAAGCGCTGCAGGGGCTGCAGGGGCTGCAGGGCAGCACAGGAGGTACTCACGCAGCTGCACCACGGCGCTCTCCCCGCTGGCCGCCAGGTAGTGCAGGGTCTGCTCGCCGTAGTACGAGGCCCCGCTCTTGTCCACCTCGGTGCTGGCCACCACCAGCAGTGCCGTGGCTGTGAACAGACACAGTTAGTGCAGCACAGCTGCTGGAAGCCACAGCAGCCAGAGAACACCACAGGCAATGTGAAATCGGCTCTGCTATCAGTTCCTACTGGTTCCTTGTGTAACAGTGCTGATATCATTCTCTTCTGAGTTGAGATTTTCCTAAATGCTAACACAAAGGGACTGAATGCCCTCCTTTCTGAGATGGAAAATGTCAGCTCCGTATATTCATTCACTGTTAGATCACAAGCAAGTGAACATCCTTTGCAGCTGTAAAAAAAAATATTAAACTACGGCAGAAACCAAACATCCTGATCAATTCTTGAATAAAATGTTTCCTCAACATCTTGTGTATGCACATCTGTTGTCCAAAGCTGTGTCCCTGTCAGGGGTGCAGAGCAGGGCACGGTCTCATCAGGGCAAGGCCCAACATGCCTTTCCCCAAGGCACATGCACCCCAAAATGTCTCGAGACATCAATCTTTCCTGTCTCTCACAGCCCCCATGCATGGTTTCTACACATGTGCAACACCTTCCTCGTATTCCAAACTAGGTGGGTTGAAGTAAAATGATTTGTACAAAATCATTCTGAAACAGCTCATTGCTAACAAAGAGCCAAGCACAGTGGCCTGTCAGCTCACCCTAGTTATGATGTGCATGCATCCAGACAATTCTACAGATTAGGATTATATCATCGCATGAACTGTTCTTATATCTACAATCCAATCATATTATCAACATAGAATGCAAAATTATATAGGAATTCCTCATTCAACTGCAAAAATTACCAGCATGTATAGAATATTTTCAATTACAACATTCAGAATGATGAAAGTCACAGGGAAGTGCTGAGCACTCCAGGGTGTGCAGAAATGCACCTCAGCAAGGCGTTAACAGCTGCCCTCAGAATTTATGCAAACTAAACACAAACCCCACACAGTAAACTAAGTAAGTCAATCTAAAATGAGCACAATATAAAAGTTTCAGTCCACAGCTGCTATACCTTTTTTGTTCCATAGCATTGTCACCTTGTCAGCTTTAAAGAAGCTTTTGTTGGCTAGTGCTGACTGCGGGCCCCCGAAGTTGGGGTACTGGTAGAGCCTGACAAAGGCTGGAGCACCTTTGCTGCCTGGGACATAAACAGCAACCTGAAACAGTCATGAGATTTCACTGCAGGTTAAAAGGGCATAGTTACTACCAGTACATTATACTAAAACCACAGTGGGTTTTTTTTTAAGAAAAGCAAGAAAAATACTGGAAGCTGGATCAGAAGTACCTTGGTTGGCTGCGCTCCTGGGGACAACACGAAATCACTGACCTTCTGCAAATGCAGCTTATTTGCAATGGTATCTGCCAAGAAAAAGGTCACAGGTGTGTGATGTTAATGACAAACCACATTACCTGGATGTCCTATCCACACCCTTCTATAGGCTGTATCCTGGATAACACAGACCAGTAAAGACAATCACAAAGGATCTTTTTTTCTAGGCAAACAACCATTATTTTCCCATTTCACCACATCATTTTACCTACAAAACAAACTTGAGTCTATGTCTGAAACCCATCACTGGTATCTGAAAGTTCAAAAAGCAGAGGAAGCCTCTGAAGCTGAGGTGAGCACAGCTTGTGTTTGAAGCAGGTATTGTTCACGGGATCTGTGCTGGGTTCAGTCACATTCAGGTGCCACCACACAGAGGCAGGAGCTCTCCCCTCACACCTCCATGGGATGACTCTTCCCCCAGCTCTGCTCTGGGCTCAACACTGCCCCTTCCCACAAACAACCGATGGCAACAGCTCCTGGCAGCCAGGAATGTGCACTGCCAGCAGGCATCCTGCTGAGGCTGGCATCCCACGCTTCCCACAGCTCAGCCAGCCTGAGCAGGGCTAATCCTCAGGAAACTGAATATCTCCTAGCCCTAATCCTTGTATCAACTTTATATTTAAAAGAAAACAAAAAATTGAAAAACTAAAACCATACACTGCTGTTCTCCCTTCAGTTTTTTTAATTCCTTTACATTTTTGTTCTAAATTTTTATCTTCCTTCTTTTTTCTTCCCTTTCAATATCTATTGACCCCAGATACTCTACACCACCAGCAGTAAATCTTCTTGGTAAAAATCTTCAGGCTTCACTACCTCATTTTTGCCATCAGCTTTTTTAATGAGCCATTTTTAACAGTCTATTGACAGAATATGCACAACCCAAGGAAGTAATTGCAGACCACGTTTTCTAAGGACAATTCCCTGGATCTCATTAAATGAGAAAGAACATAGAATCAGGCCTCTTTAATTGAGAATCAGATGCATTTCGTATCATGTCAGTCAGTGAAAAGACAAATAAGAAAGTGAAAACACACTTCATTAAAGCATAATGACTCTGAATTCCAAACTGAAATAGAATGTAGGCAGTACCTAAAATAAAAGGCAAACAAAGGAAGAAACAAAAGCCTGAAAACAAAAACCACCCCTCAAAAGAAGCAGTATTTAAAGAAGCAATGAAACTTAAAGAAATATTCGCATACTGAAGTTGTTGTTCTCAAAGAAGTGCACTTCATTGTTCACATTCCTGGCACAAATGCTTTCATCATCGGCCCAGCAAGGACACCTGCACATTAAGGGAAAAGCCAGAAACAAAAAATGATGCTCATCATTAAAACTCCAGGATTGTTTTTCAAGTTCAAACATGATACATTTAATGTGGATAAATGACATCTGCATGCAAAAAATAAAAAAGTGGACATAGTTATTGTCTGCCCAGCTTTCCTCTGTGGTGCAAAGTGAGAGTGAATTTACAATGAACTACACACAGGCACTCACAAGCACAGACTCTGGCTTTCAGTTAGCAGCAGGCACTGCTTTGAAAGCCAACACCACACTAACAGTTCCATTAACCTGGATCAGACTTGAAAACCACATTTCTTTATAAACAATTGGCATCAGGAAGGCTTATTTACCAGTTCTGCATCTTTTTCTGCACGAAAGACTTTAAGCATTTTCCAGTTCTCAGATCATGGAGCTGCAGGTTGGGCACCCCTGCTGTGCCATCCTTAGCAGCTGAAAAAAAACATAGTGGTCTTTGAATCTACTTCATCCTAACATCCCATCTCATGGTTCTGCTACTGCCCAAACACGCATGAACTTCTTGCAAGCATGCAGCTGCTGCCCCTGAGAGCACACCCACGATGCTGACTGCTCTACCTATTAACCTCAGTCTGTCTGCTGAAAGAACTCACATTTGGAGGCACAGGGTTTCTGCTCTCCACTCTAAGGCTGCAAGCACCAACACCTGCACAGCTTTTTAATCCAAACCCAAAACCATCCTCACGGCAAACAATGGGGGCATGCTCTCCCCTCCAATGTTTTGCTCTCACAGGAATGAGATGATTTTGTCCATTCCACCAGTCACAGCTTTCTCTGCAAGCCACGCAAAATGGTTCTGCTGCTTTCAAACTGTCTGTACTCTCCTCCTTGGCCTGGATAGCACAGCCTGCCTGCTGCTGTCAGTGATTTACAGCAGACCCAGCACAGCTCACTAACAGCCCACAGCTTGTGCTGCCTTCTCTTATCCTACAGCCTGTCCTGGTTCCCAGTCTCCCCACAGCCTGGCCAGCTCCCAAGGCCCAGCCTTGCCCAGCTCTTCCCTCCCAAGGGAGCATTTACACCATCTGTGGCTCAGACAGGACTGCAGCTCTCAGGATCAGGAACTCAAACCCCCTGGGGAGGCAGAGGAGGGAATAAAGCCCTGGACATTGAGAACATTCCATTCATGGGCCCCAGGGCAGGACACAGCTCCTCCAAGACAGTGTGCCATCTCCCCTGCCTACCCAGCAACACGAGCTGCCTGCACAGGACACTGCACCACCACCCTTCCCAAAGTTTAGAGAACTTTAGAGTCAGTTTTTGACTGACACAGTAACTACAAACACCTGCACCCTGACAGAGCTCGTGTAAGAATGGCCAACACCAGCTGCTCTCGGACAGGGGCATCCCTCCCTCCTCCACTGTGCTCCTGACTGCCCACAGAACTTCCTGCACCCCTTCTGCACTGCTCATTTAGCCAATAAATGTGCTGCAGAGGCCAGCCAGGTACTAGCCCAGACATGGGTCAGGACATGCACAAACCCTGTGCTTCCCCAGCTGCTACAATACTCACTTGCATAGGCCTGCCACGTTGCCAGAACATTATTCTTTGGCGAGAATTCAAGGCAAACGGTCTTTGGGAGATCAAAGGAATGCAGTAACTCAGCTCTGGTGACATTAACAACTTTGACTCTGGAACCAAAAGATGCTAATTCAGTAAAACATGCTTATAATAACTAATAGCTGAGAGAACTGTTCAAGTATTTGACTCTTCTAGGTCTGCCCCAAATTTGGCCAATATAACAAAATTAGAAGAGCTTTTTCTTCTTGCTTCATCTTGTTTTCACTAAATTTTTCCAAAAGCACATTTTAAAACCAGACACACAAGCATGACAGAAGCCAAGAAAAGTGACCACTGGTCGAAAACATAACAAGTATTTTTGTCTGCAACACATTAGCACTAAACAAAGAGAGTGAACCCTATAATGCACCTGATCTGTAAAAAAGGAACCTTGTAACATTCACAAGGTGTACAGACTCATTATGTTCTGTGGACTCTACAAATAGATTAATCCCAGAGACCAGGTATGGGGAGCCATCAATAAAAACAGACAAAGAAAGCATACCCAGACTGCACAGGAATGGGTGAATTATAAATAAGAGAAGAACGGCAAATCTTTCATCTGATAGTCAAGAAACAAACTCACTAATGCAACAATAAACTCCATGAAAAGTGTACATGCAAATGCTTAAGCATTAACAGCAATCACCTTCACACAGACAGGAGTACATGAGGTATAACTGATTCCATTTATTTCATACAATCTAAAACTTAAGATAATAAAATGCACCCACTTTTCTCCATTGCACCAAGCAAAGAGGGAGCCATCTTTGCTAAAAGCAACAGCTTTGCAATTTTTTCCAGAATCCCTAAAGAAATAAGAAAAGCACATGAGTATCCAATAGTGCCATAGTTCAGGTTTTTTTAACAAAAACAAACACAACTTTCCTGCCGTGCTCCTGAGGAGCCCTGTGTCACAGTGCACTCCCTGTTACCCCTGTTCAGGGGCTGCCACCTGGCAGCGAGAGCTCAGGCAAGTGCACAGCCTTCCAAACCATCACTTCTCCAAACTCATTTATAGCCACACGCTTTTCAATTCCAGAGCCTACCCTCGCTTTTCAGAAGACAATTTACTTTGTGCCACTGACAGCAGTACCTCTGGAACGCCGCGCTCTCGGTGAAGCTGGGGGGTCCATTCACCATGTACAGCCCTTGGGACCCTCTCACTGCAAGAGGAAACAAACAACTCATTGCAAACGCAGGAAATTGTCCAAAGCAGCTGTTTTTCTGATTTATGAACCCCGAGACATGCACACTCTTCCCTGTATTTCCCATAAGGAAATTCCAAGGCACAGGCAGGACCTGTCCCCGGAGCTGCCATCGCAGCCCCCCTTCGGCAGGACCCTCTGCAGGGCTGGGAGGAGCCCCCAGGACGGGGATCCGCAGCCTCTGCACAGACCGTGCTCTGCTCTCACAGTAAAACAGCTTTCTCGTGCCTTAATGCCATCTCCCAAGCTTCCCGTACACCACAGCCCCGAGAGAGCCAAGGGAGCCTTTTACCACCCCGAAAAGTGACCCAGGAACGGCGCAGCCCTGCCTGGACCGCGTTCTCCATCTCTCCCCGAGCCCCGCAGCCCCCCCAGACCCGAGCGAGCGGAACAGGCTGGTGACCAAAGCTCACAAACCCAGAAAAGGAAAACACCCGTCCCTTGTGCTCGGGGCAGCTCAAGCAGTGAGAAACGGAGCGCGACTTTTCGAGAGACCTTCCCGAAGCGCAGGGACACAGCCGCGGGCTCCGAGCCGCCGGGAGCTGCTGCCCGGCTTCCCCGCGGGTAAACCATCCCCGCCCGAGGAGCGAGACCCGGCCCGGCCCGAGAGCTCCCGCGGGGCGCGGGGGAACGGCCGAGGGGAGCAGCGGCACCGTCAGCAACTCCACGACCGGGCCCGGGCTCGGCCACGCCGCGGCAGCGCACGCACGCCGGGGAGAGGAAGCGAGGCGGGCACCGGAGGGGCAGCGGGCCAACTTCGCACGCCCCATTCCCCGCACCCCCCCGCGCACCAGCCCCGACCTCGCCGCCGCCCGGGCCCGACGCACCTGCGAGCAGCGGCGTGGGCGGCGCCATCTTGGGGCGCGGGCGGAGCGCCGCTTCCGGTTCCGCTTCCGGTTCCGGGGCTGGGGCGGCGCGGCGGCCGCAGCGCGCGCCACGTTCCGGGGGGCGGGGCCCGGGGGCGCGCGCGGGTTGGCGCGCGGGGGTTGGCGCGCGCGGGCCCCGCCCCCGGCGCGCTCCCGGCGTGCGGCGCGCGCGGTGCTGACGCGGCAGCGGCGGCCGGGCCGGACCGGGCCGAGCGCGGACATGGTGGCCAAGCAGCGCATCCGCATGGCCAACGAGAAGCACAGCAAGAACATCACCCAGCGAGGGAACGTCGCCAAGACCTCGGTGCGCGGGGCCGGGCCGAGCTGGGCGGGCACGGGCGGGGGTGGCGGGGCCGGGCCACGCCGCGCTGATGGCGGTGCTGTGCTCGCAGAGAACGGCACCGGAGGAGAAGGCGTCGGTCGGGCCCTGGCTGTTGGCTCTGTTCATCTTCGTGGTCTGCGGATCAGGTGAGCGGCCGCGCGCGACCGGCCGGGTCCGGCGGCGGCTGCGGGCCCCGGTGGCGGCTCGGGCCCGGTACTGCCGCTCCGGTACTGCCCCTCCGGTCCGATACTGCCCCTTCGGTCCGGTACTGCCCCTCCGCTCCGGGCACTGCCGCTCCGGTCCGGTACTGCCGCTCCGGTACTGCCCCTACGCTCCGGTCCGGTACTGCCCCTCCGCTCCGGTCCGGCACTGCCCCTCCGCTCCGGCACTGCCGCTCCGGTCCGGTCCGGTACTGCCGCTCCGGTCCCGGCACTGCCCCTCCGGTCCGGTCCGGCACTGCCCCTCCGCTCCGGCACTGCCGCTCCGGGCCCCCCAGCTCGCTGCTGGCGCTGCCCGGCGAGCGCTCCCCCTCCGCTCTCTTGCAGCCATCTTCCAGATCATCCAGAGCATCCGGATGGGCATGTGAGGGGCCGGGCTCGGGCCATGGCCCCCCGGGCCCCGCCGCAGCTGCCGGGGAGCGGCGCTCGCCCTGTCGCATTCCAGCTCCCTTCACCAGTCATTCCGAGTTTTCTAGCCCGTGCCACAGTGCCTTGAACAGCACCACATGTATAAAGCAATAAAAGTCTATTGTTGATCTACAATCGTGGACCTACTTATTCGCTGAAGATCCAGCCTGCTCTCTGTAATACGTGGAGCTGTGCGCGACATAGGTCCGTAGGAACTGACATCTGTCGTAAACACCGGTCCCAGATCAGTGTCACCCTCGCTGTGTAGCTGGAAATGGTTTTGTTTGACGCTGGAAGCCAGGATTCCTGTAGAGGCTGGAGCCGGACTGTGCAGCATGTTCCCGAGGAGCCTGAGCTCCGCAGCCCCGCCGTGCATCCTCCGTGTGTGCGCAGGGCAGGCTCACTGCAGCATGTGGCAGTGCTCGCACTCGTCCTCACACCACGGCACCGCCCGTAGCTCTCTCCTAATCCACGCAAAATGCTTGTCTGTGTAGGGCTGCTGGGGTGGTGAGGAGCTGGCACGGCCGGGCAGCGGCTGCTCCTGGCAGGAGCCGGTGCTGGAGCTTTGTGGACTGCGGGGGCACCGTGGCCAGACCCGTGGCTCCCCAGGCCTCTCCCGGCCGTGCCCGTGCTGTAAATACTTCTTGGACAACTTTCAACAAGTGGTGGTAGTTTTAAATTTGGCGATGTTGTGTGGGAATGTTGGATGCAGGGGGGGACGTGCTGCCCCCTGCCCACAGTTCTGCTTCTGTATGTGCAGCCCCTGCAGAGTGTGGTGTGTCTTGCAATATATATTTAATCCTATTTAAGGTAAAACCTGCCTTCAACTCGATTTCTTTTAACAATGGATTAACTGCTTCCCTACTGGTGATCACAGTTCCTTCTGTAGACGACTGTAACTCGAGATCACATGGAAAATGCTGCTATTGATCATATTTCCCTGCTGATGGCCCTGACTCCTGCTGGCTCTGCTGTCTGCGTGGTGACAAAGGTGGTGGGAATTGCTCTACTGGTGCACACAGTTGCTAAAGGAAGATTTGTTTTTTCCAGGTTTCTTAGCAGAAGACAAATTTTAAGTCTGGTTACACTAGAAATAATAGGAATCTGAATGGGTTGAGGTTAATGAAATGCCTGTTAGCTGTGAAGGAGCAGATCTTTTGTATGTTGTATTTCCATATGGAATCATTGGGACTGGTGTAAGCCAGCGCAGCCCCAGGCCTGGGCTGCCCCAGGGCACGGGGACCTTGTGCTGGGACATTCCTGTGCTGTGGCAGGGGAAGTCTGTATAATTGCTGATTTTAAATAAAGTTCTTTTCAAACGCAAGTTGTGTTCACTCTGGCATGGGTAAAGCAGGGCTCTGCTGGGTGTTGAAGCTCGGCCGTTCACCCCAAGCACGGATTAATTGGCTTTTCCCCGAGAGGAGCTGCCGTGCCAGGGGCACCCCCGTGCTCGGCTGTCTGGGTGCTGGGCCAGGTTGGGACCACGGGGCCTGAGCTGGGGCTGCCAGGGCTCTGCATGCACCCAGCTGCTGCTGCTGCCCTTCCCCTGGGGACCGCAGAGCTTCAGCAGGTGCCTCTCCTCGCCTCTTCCTCTGCCTCCTGGGGATGCCACAGAGGCCCAGGGCTGTGAGCAGCTCCTGCTGTTGCTGCCGGAGTCATTGGCTGTGCCAGCGCTGCATCTGCTCGGCTGTGGGAGTGTTCAGGGTGGCTTGTACAAGTCGGTTCTTCCAAGTTCAGTAAATGATTGCTTTGGGGCACGCTGGCCACAGAGGTGTGTGCAGCTGTGCCCTGCAGTGGCGCTTGTGCGAGGGGCCTTCTGCTCCCGGCTGTGCTGTGCCTCACACGTCCAAGTACAAAAGCTACAAAACATCACGCTTGTTTCTTTCTGAAACCTAGCAAAGCGATAGCCAAGTTTATTCCCCCTCGTGAGCTGCAGCTTCTCCTCTCCCGGTCCTGCCGTGCGGGCCGTGACCCCGCGCCGCCCGCGGAGCTGAGCTCCGGTGATGTCATTAACCACCCAACACACTTGTATTCAATTGATTTATTTTATTTTCTCCTGTGGAGCCTTCTCAAGGCCGGCTGCAGGACTGCGCTTCAGTAACGCACCAGGAGGGGCACACGGTTTGCTTCCCAAGCGAGAGGTCCCGGCTCTCCTGCCGGGCCTCTCTCAGCTCCCGGGGCCGCACGAAGCGCTGCGGCCGCGGCCCCGGCCCCGTGCCCGTCCCGCCGCTCTGCGGCACCGGGGGGAGCCGCAGGGACAGCAGCGACACCGCCCCCAGGGACAGGAGCCGCGGCCTCGCGGAGAGGAACAGCCCCGGAGCCGAGGCGGAGGCCGGGACAGGCGGCAGAAGCGTCTCTGGTGGAGAGGGCGCGACGGCCCGAGCGACGGGAACCGGCCCGAGGCAGCGGCGGCGCAGCCGGGGCTGCGGGGACGGCCCGAGACCGGGACCGGGACCGGGATCGGGAGCGGGATCGGGACCGGGATCGGGACCGGGACCGGGAGCGGGACCGGGATCGGGACCGGGATCGGGATCGGGACCGGGATCGGGACCGGGATCGGGATCGGGATCGGGACCGGGATCGGGATCGGGACCGGGATCGGGACCGGGATCGGGACCGGGATCGGGACCGGGACCGGGATCGGGATCGGGATCGGGATCGGGACCGGGATCGGGACCGGGATCGGGACCGGGACCGGGACCGGGACCGGGATCGGGATCGGGATCGGGATCGGGATCGGGATCGGGACCGGGACCGGGATCGGGACCGGGATCGGGAGGCGCTCCACATCGGGAGCCCCACAGCTCCGGCCCGCTCCTCAGCGCCGCCCCGCGGCCGCCAGGGCCCCCGGAGGTCCCGCTGCGCCACGGCCGGAGCCGGAAAAGGGCTGGGGAAGGGCTGGGGAAGGGACTGGGGAAGGGTCTGGGGAAGGGCTGGGGAAGGGACTGGGAAGGGTCCGGGGAAGGGCTGGGGAAGGGACTGGGAAGGGTCCGGGGAAGGGCTGGGGAAGGGACTGGGGAAGGGTCTGGGGAAGGGTCCGGGGAAGGGACTGGGAAGGGACTGGGAAGGGTCCGGGGAAGGGACTGGGAAGGGTCCGGGGAAGGGACTGGGAAGGGTCCGGGGAAGGGTCCGGGGAAGAGACTGGGGAAGGGACTGGGGAAGGGCCTGGGGAAGGGACTGGGAAGGGACTGGGAAGGGCTGGGGAAGGGACTGGGGAAGGGACTGGGAAGGGCTGGGGAAGGGACTGGGAAGGGACTGGGAAGGGCTGGGGAAGGGACTGGGGAAGGGACTGGGGAAGGGACTGGGAAGGGTCTGGGGAAGGGACTGGGAATGGTCTGGGGAAGGGCTGGGGAAGAGACTGGGGAAGGGGCTGGGGAAGGGCTGGAAAAGGGCTGGAAAAGGGTCCAGGGAAGGGACTGGGAAGGGTCTGGGAAGGGTCTGGGGAAGGGCTGGGGAAGGGTCTCTGTTCCAGACACAGCCCCACAGGGCCCGCCTGCAGCCAGGGAAGGGCCACTCTGTGCTCACCTCACCTGGCACCTGCTCCAGAGCCGGCTCATTACTGTGCCAGCCTCCTGCACACGCTCCCTTCCGAGCCAGGGCCGCGGCTTTGAAGATCTCCTTGATAAGCATTTTCTCCGCATCTTCTGTCACATCCTCTCTGAGACGCCGGGCCTAACTCAGAGCCACCTCTGCCCAGCTCCACTGCATTCAGACCATTGTGACACCACACAGAACATTCTGTGACTGCAGCCCGCTCCCAGCCCGTGCTAAGGCACACACTGCCGTGAACGCAGCGGCTGAATCCTCTCTTTTATACCAAAGCTATGGAATAATGTCCAAGACACGTGTTAGAGCACCCACACCTGGTCTGGAGAGCCAGCTCGCCCACCCGGCCAGACCCCAAGTGTGGGGAACCCACGGCAACCCCGGCACAGCAGCACCGGGTCGGGCTGGCGGCAGCAGCCGTTCAGCACCAGGGCTGTGCCAGCTGCAGTCACACACACACACTGACAGCACGGCGGTCCCACTGTCAGAACTGCTGTGCCTTTTCCTCAGGCTGCCTCTGGAGAAAAGCCCGCAGCATTCCCAGACTCCTTCTGCCAGTTCAGTGCTCTCACAAGCCGAGCAGCTGTCCAGAGCTGAATACATCTCCAGGATAAACACAAACCCCCAAAGCAAACCTGACAGGAGCAGAGCAAAGGCTTTTTATCAGGATCAGTTCAATCTTTGTTTCATCCCCTTTTTCAGATTTCCTAGATGCTTTCTGCTTTCGGAGAACGCGCCTGTGTGAAGGATGCGCCTGCCAGCGCCTCACAGCTCACCCAGGGCAGCAGAGCTGGCCTCGCCCCCTGCTCCCAAACAATCACCACCTGAGACAGGTTCAGATGCCTCTGTTCTGTTTCATTCAAAAATGAACTGACAGCTTCTGTGTATCCTCCATAGAAGTTTTAATCAACTACTCACCTGAGGGACTCTTGTTCCCAGAAGTCCCCAATTTGTCCCCTTTTTCTGACTTTAGCAGCATCTTCCTCGCTGCACAGCTGGAGCGAAGCACTGATCGCACTGCAGAGGAAACAGACATAGCTACTGGAATATTTTACTTTCTAATCTGTGTGCACTAAGGTCTCTCAGCAGTGCTCACAGCAAAGGGCTGCAGCAGGCAGAAAACACCAATCCACGCCTAATGGAGAGATCATTTTGCTGTTACCTTAGTGAGGACTTTTTAATAAGCACACAATACATGGTCTGAACTGTGCTGAACTGATGCTTACCGGGGGAGGAGACGCTTCTCAGTTTCTGGGACACGGACACTTTGAGATGTGAAGACATCAAAACCTGCAGTTTGCAGTGTTTTACCTTAGACATAAACCTGAGCAGAGCTAGAGCTGCTCAGCACCCAGGTACTGGAGCAGACACTCACAGCAGAGACTGAGCAGATGTTTATTTACAGCAACCAGTGCAAACCCAAACCCCTAAGGCAGCCACTGCCAGCATTTGAAGATGCTGCTCCTAGAAGAGAAGAAACCAGTCTGTTGCATTAGAAGTGGTAACCCTGGCACTGGTCTGTTACTGCCTCAACTGACACTGCATTTCTCTGTTTTGTTCAGAAAAGAGCTACTGAATTTAATTATACTGCAACAACATCTACAGCCAAAAAAGTCAACAAAACTGGTTTAATTTCAGAAAATGTGTTAAAATATATATATATTTGTACATCAATTTGACACACTGCATTAGTTTACACAAATGATGGTCTTTCTTGAAACTGTATTTATGAAATGTACATTTTTAATTTAAATACTCAGTATACACTGCATTTAATCTGCATGTTGCATTTATTAAATACATTAAATCTGCAATGTAACAAAACGTTTTCTGCATACGAAATTCAAAACACCATTTTAAATGAACAAAAGATGGCTCACTTCATTTATTTGTTTTAACAACTAGTGCCTAGCACACTAGCTTAGCTCCACCAACACCAGCTGTTCTTTCTCTTTACTGACATTGTTCACAGACTAGTACATATTACACTAAGAGTGCTGGATAAAAACATGAGGTACGGAAGTGGTTCAAAGATTACAGGTCATGCAGATCATGCGAGACAGCAAAGAAAGTTGTGAATGAGAAAACACTAAATAAAAAATACATAAAGAATGTGCATCATAAAATAAAAAAAAAACCAAACAAAAAGCCAACAAAACAAAACAAAAAACCAACAACCAACTCAATTACACAGCTTTGCTTCTTTGGTTACAAAGTAGGTTGAACAATTTCACAGCTTTTTATTCCCACCCAAAAAACTAAACCAAAAACGAAATGTCAAAAAGCAGAGGAATCATGGCCCCTTTCTCTCTATTAGAAAGTAGAAACAGAAATGAGCAAAGTTTTCTTCATCAAAATAGCCCATCGCTTATTTATTATATCACAAGGACTGGTGACTACCTGTACAGATGCACTATGGTCTTCATACTTACACTCTATACAAAATTTACATTCAAGCTGGATCTTTACTACCGTAAATAAATACCAAAGGTCAATTGCCATTAGTGTTAGAAATATGCCAGGATTCTTTGTTCAATTATTGCCTAGACATTGTATCTATTAACGCAATCCCATCTACCATTTTACCCATACAGACATTTATTTAAAAAAAAATTCAAAAGTTCTGTGACATTGTTCATGTACATTATGAAAATAGCAGCCCTGTAATAAATAAAACAAATAAATGAAACTAACATAGGCAAATGTTACTTATATGAAAAGAACAGTGGCTCTGAAGAGGAGTTGTTGCTCCTTACCAGACAGCAAGGCTCAAAGCAACCCAGGAGCAGTGGGAACCTCGGAGAGCCAGCCGAGCTCTGACAGACAGACCTCCCTCCCTCCCGGAGCCCAGGGGACTGCAGGGACTCCTCCGCGACCGGACGTGCGGACACTCCCACGCCGCAGCCCCCGCTGCCGGCGGGGCTGGGCTCTGGGAGGATGATTGTCTAATACTGAAAAGGCCAAAGACACAAGAGAAGCGCGGCTGCTCGCTCCGGGCGGGTGGGAGCCAGCGGTGCTCACGCCGAGGACACGTTGGGCTGCGGTGGCTGCGCGGCCGGGGGCTGCGCCTGCGAGGTGCTGCTGGGGCCGGCCTGTTGGCTGGAGAGCTGGGATAACTGATCGTTGTTGGAAAGGGATTTTAACAGTGCATTTTCTCGTTCAAGTAAAGAGTTTCTTTCAACTAATTCTTTTATTTGTTCCTTCAGGACTTCCACTTCTTCTCTCACTGCATACATCAAATGGCTTTTCACTAGATCCTGCACAGAACAAGTGGACAGTTACACCACGGGAAGGAAGAGTCTCCTTCACCCCAGCCCCAGGACTTACTGCTTTCACTGCAGTAAGCCTGGAAAAACAAAGCATTCATCACCAAATATTTATAAATAAATCAGCCTTTGAGCACAAACAACCCAGCCCTTTTATGAAGTGGGCCTGATATCAAAAGCTTTGTCTCCAGCACTCCGGTCACTCCAGTTACATGGAAGCCAAGGGAGAGAATGATGTCCCAGCTCCTCAGAAGGAAAGCACCAGCTCTGATGACTGGGGATATGGGTCTGTGGTACACAGGTCCAGTTAAATCAACAAGCTTTTACATCATAAGCAAAAATCCAACAGCTCTAACTGAAGCTGAGCACCTGACCCTTCAGAAAAACTAGTAATGAACTTGGCTAGAGCAACAGACTGAAATATGCACTATATTTTCAGCACTCCTTCAAGTTCAATCACCTTGTTCACAGCAATTTGCAAGAAAATTAAGTAAAAAACATTTCTGGGCCAACAGTAAAAGCAATAATGGTTTGTGCTCGTTCATAGCTGATACAGAAAATCCTTTTTTCTATCATTTTTTTCAATCGATGTTCTCAGTCTGACTCACCTGGAGGGATATCACAGCCTCACAAAAACACAATACAGCAGGAAACTTATGCTCACTGACGAACCATATCAATCCTATTAGAAATAACAACTTATATATTACTTACCATTGCCTGCTCTATTTTGTTGTCAATGGCAACAACACTTGCACCAGACGCACTGTAAATACAATGAGAAAACTCCGTGTTATTGTATCACTCAGGTAAAACTACACACCCCAGGACTCCTGGATCATGCTGTCACTGGAAGGCTGAAGCTCAGAGTCAAGAATTCAGTATACACTCATAGGGGGGTGCCCCATGTCCCTCCCACCCCTCACCCCACCCAGTTGCCCAGTACAGTTGTAACTCACAAGAAACTCTGCTCATTCAGTTTATACCTTCTCATACTGGGCTTATGACACCCAGAACCATGAAAATGCATTAGAATAAACACCAAATCAACTGCTTTGAATCCTGGCCTCACTTTCCAGCTTTCTTCACTGAGGAAAAACAAGTATTCATGGGATATTCATAGGATTCTTACCATGAGCATTATTTCTTCCAAACTTTGTTTTTATAAAGCAATGAAGAAAAAATCCTGTTATAATACCTGTTCTCTGGATTCACTCGAGTGCACCTTCCAGGCAAGGAGCTCCTGTGGCAGCCTGTGGCAGCAGCCAGCAGGAGGCTGAGACACAACCAGAGCCCTGAGCCACTTCCTGGCTCCCAGAGAATCCTCCCTGGATCCTCCTGACAGCTGACAAACACATGGCCCTGGGTCACAGCTAAGGCCAGGCTTGTTCCACAGACACACTGGTGCACCTCAGAGCACACTGTGAGGATGTGTATTCACTCCCAAACCGCATCTCTGAATGCTGCAGGATGGAAATGCAGCCCCCAATAGCCAGAGTCTGTTTCCAAGTCCCACCACAGGCACACGAGCCAGTTCCTCACTCGCAGCTCTGGAGCTGGATTTCGGCAGGCCAGGAGTGTCCCTGATCTCCCCCAAACTCTGCTTTCTCTGTTCAGAGAGGAGCTGTAGCTCTCCCTGGGGCATGCAAAGCTGCAGCCTGCAAGCAGCCACCTCCCCACCCTCCCCACCACCCTCCCACCCCGGCTCTCAGGGGTCCCTGACACACACAGTGGCTCCTGGGCTGTGACAGCCCCACCAGTGAGAGCTGCTGATAAAACTCCCAGCCATGGACATAGCTATCAGCAGTGTGCAGCCACGTTTAGTGGAGTTAACATGGGGAAAATGCAAGGGTTGCAGTCATGCTGGAAAACTCGCCTCTCTGGAATTGTGCAACTCACCAAAACCAAGTGTTAAGAAAAAAACCACTCAAGGCTTTTTACAAAGAGTATGGCAATGTGGTCAGTAGTACTAGTCACAGATGTGGAACATGGCTCAGCTCCCAAAGAGTGATACTGGTCAGAAGTTAATTTTAAGGGCTCCCACAGAACTGTCAGTACCAGCACCGGGCTTATACAAGCAGAGGGCATCAGGTTTGCAGACTGAGGGAATAACAGCCTCTGTTTCTACTGAACCAATCTTGAAACCCAAACCAAAAGCCCTGAACACACATTTCAGAAGAAAACTGTTCTAGTCTCTTATTGTCTTCTAAGCCTCTTTCAAACCCTATCTATGGTAAACCTCCTCAGAATAAAAGCTCTTTATAACTCATGCCAAGGGAAGTATTCCTTTCCATGCTGAATTAACACGCATCGGAGTCATCTGGCACTGTCAGAAGTATCTGTGTCCATGAACCACAAAATCCCCAAGACTCCCTGTCCTCTCACAGTCCTTTATGGACACCACCCTACAGGTCAGATGAGGCAGCTCTAAGAGGTAACAGCAAGAGAATTAAATTAAACAATTAAAGCAAACACCACACATGGCAGGGGGATCTACTTCCCCATCTTTGCAGCACAATTGTACAACTTTTGTCAATACCTGTCTAGTCAAACTTGAGATTGGAACTTTATTCTATCCCTGTTTCAGCTATTTTGTAGTGTGATTATTTTAAAAAATAAACCCTGCTATATCACTCCAAGTAAAGGCATTCAAGCAGTTCCATGAGAAAGACAGGCAGCCTTCCCTCAGCCTCCCAAAGAGCTGCACCCACCCTGTGCACACCTTTTGCTCTGAGCTCCCCTCTGCCTGTTGGGTGGGTGTAGGAATTGTCCCTCCCTGCAGAGGGATTGGAATGAGCTGGGAAAACCTCTGCCTTACCACACAGACCCCACACTCGGCACGACACCAACAGTGCTGAAAGCTCTAAGCAGCTTTGTACACTCCTTTGTAAGGCTCCTGCTGCCCCCATCTGCAGAGCAGCTGCGCCAGGACTGAACCACGGAGCCTGGGTCCCTGTACCCACCCCAGCCTCAGCAGGCAGAGGCTGGGGCCACACAGACCCCCACACAGCCACCAGGAGCTCCACACTGACACAGGGTGCCCCAGTTTGTCATCAGGATAAAATCAGCTGACTGTACGTCATATCACTTTCTGAAGGAAGATGAGAATTAGATGCTATACAATTCCCACATGATTTTGTTCATTAATCTGACAGTGCTCCCAACAGCAGCTCCTGTGGGACATTCATGAGCAGAGCACTCCAGTGACAGCTACTCTCATGGGGAACTCCAAATGTGCTGCCAAATCTTAAAATTTTATACTGTTCTCAAATCCTAAACCCTTGACATCAAATTCCAGTTTGCATAAAAATATTTTATCCCATGGCTGCAGAATGACATTTATAAATACAATCCAGTCCTTATGAAAAGGCCAGGAAGAAACCCCAAATATCTCCTAAATAAAGTCTTTTTGGATGACTGAATGGAGTGAGAGTGACACATTCTGTGAGTGCACCATCCACTGTAGAGTCAATGCCTCAACTTGCAAATCCTGGAATTAGAAGAGGAAAGACACCATTTAGCTCTTGTGAAAAAAGACCAATTACTGATTGCTCCAAGAGCTACAGAAGTCTAGTGATTTTTGTCAAAACTGCAAAAAAATCCACATGACACAGGGAAGATGAATGGGTGCATTAGGCATATTAGTTTTTAAAAGCAAAACTCCCACCCCACAGCGCTTCTGCAGCACACCAAGTATCAAACAGATACAATGAACAGTGCACATTTAATTTTGACTTGGACCTCCCACTTAAGGTCATGTCAATGAAGGCTCTACCAAAAAAGATACTATATTGGTACACCAAGTTCAGATTGAAGCCCACAAGGTACATGGCAAGATTTACAGTCAGCAAAAACACCAAAGACCCCCCAAGCACAGTTTGTCATTCCCAGAGATGGATGGTAAACCCAATGTTTTCCTACCTTAAGCACCAGGTAGACAAGACCCCACCTTGTCAGAGAAATACTCATTTTGATGGTGGCTTTTGCTTTTCCTATTAAATTGTCTTTATCTCAACTGACAAGTTCTCTCACTTTTCCTCTTCTGGGAGGAGGGGGAGCTGAATGAGTGGCTGCATGGGGCTTAGTGCCAGCAGCATTAAACCAAGACAGTGCCCAACATGGGGTTGGAAGGGTTTGAAGTAAGGACAGATTTGACTGGGATGCTCTAGATTGAATGGATAGCTCTTCCTTCTGTGCAGTTATTGCCTGGAACCTCCCACGCTTGCCATGGGCTTGCTTGCCTGAGTCTGCTATAGTCCATTGCTTGTTAGTGGCCACCTTTTGCTCTCAGTGCTGCCACACTGCTCTTATCACCTCACTGCGGTGCCTGGAACACTTGATAACAGCCACTAGCATGTGCCTGGGCTGGCAGGTGCCCATGGCAGCACTGACACGCTGGGCAGGCTGGAGCTGCAGGACTGTGAGCTGTGGATGAGTCAAGGGGCTGCAGAGACCGAGCTGCAGCGCACAGAGAGCCCCAGCAGCAGAGCAGGTGGGTGCCCAAAAGAGGCCATGGTGCTTTGGGAAGTCTGTGTTGGGACAGGCTCCTGGCAGAACCTCTGCCACACTGGAGCAGGTGTGTTGGAAGTATCTGAAGCAACCTGTTCCTGAAGGATTGACCCTGCGGAAAGGACCCAGTGGTGCAGCAGCTTAAGAAGAGCTGCAGCCCATGGGAAGGACCCAAACTGGAGAAGTTCAAGGAGGACTGTCTGTCTAGAGCAGGGGAGAGTGTGAGACTGCCCAGCAGTGTGTGGTGAAGAGCACAGCAAGGAAGGCTGCAGGACCCAGCCTAACTCAGCTTCGGTGTCCAAGAGCTCCACGCAACACACATACCTCTCCTGTCCTGAGTGACCACCATGAGAGATGGAGCCCAAAATCACAGACTAAATTATCTCAGTGGACATCTGTGGACAACCTGCAGGCCTGGTGCATAGACTACAGGAACAGCGCCCATTATCAGAGCAAAGGATGGGAAGGGGTGGTGGTTAAGGAGGCTGTATTGGAGAGCATGCAACCTGAGCATGAGGCAAACACTGTGGAATAAAGGGCAGAAAATGTGCTGCTTTGGGCTAGAGTAGAGTTCATTTTCTCCATTGTAGATGGTATGGGGCTCTGCTTTGGATTAGCATTGAAAATGGTGTTTATTATTGCTGAGAAGCACTTGGCTTGCACAACCAAGGTCTTTTCTGCTTCTCATACAAAAAAAAGGTTAACGTCTTAATGTTAACTTGCTAATGGCCACAGCCTTCAATACCACCTCATATCCATGGGCAACAAGATTCATTTCTATTATTAATTCAACAAGTGCTATGGCAGTCAGTGTGGCGTTTTCACCATTAATGCCATTAGATACAACTATCATCTTCCCAAAAAACATACTCTGAACTTCCAAATTCACCTCAAAACCTAGGTAAAAAAAGACTAAGGATCCAACTTCAAAGGTATTTGCGGCTTAATTCATTCTGTATGCTTAAAAAAAGCACAGTGGTTCGTTTTTAGATATTTCACAGACCTCAGTAACGTGTATGTTACACCAATGCTGGATATATTAGGAATGAATTATACAGAGCCTACTTTGGCACAGCCAAGCATTGAACTAGGTAATAGTGTTTCACACTGAAATGAGATTGAAATCCTACTGACTGCATGATGTAAGCTAATTCTGAAGTTTTTCAATCAGTAACAAAAAACATTCTGTGTTCAGCTCTATTAATGATTATCTGTATACTACTATCCTAAGGAATTTCTTGACACCAAGTTACACCCCAAAAGACTCCCAGAAGGCAGAAATTTTCTTGCTTTTTAGATGCATAAAACGTATCTCATCTCACAGCTGATCCTACAGGGCAGAGGACATGGGACACCAATGCTCTGTCCAACAGCTTCTGCAAGACAAATCCTCCTGGAAACCACCATAAATGCTTCCCTTTAAGTCACTGTAAGTAGAAAAGGCATCGCCACAAGTCTGACACACAATCCCAAGTCAAGTGACCACCCCCAGCTCTTCTCTCCCTTTTGCTGTTACTGCTTTGAATCAAATTTTCAAATAACTTTTCTGTAAACACCAGTAAGGTACGCTGGAGTGCTTCTACTTGGTTACAAGTGAACTGAAGTCCTGTGGTCATTTATTCTTTCCCCTCATTGTTTCCTCATTTATGAGCTACTGTCTTACCACTGGTTAAGTTATTCAGTTTATCCAGAGAAATTTTTTCTATTCTTGAAAGAGTTAAGGCCTATTTAATTAGCCTCTATCCCATAAAGAGATTTTATAATGATAGCATCCCAATGCAATCTAATCACCTACCCAGCCTGGAAAGAGGATCTGTGTGAGTATTTCAAACTTGCATTATTTTTCTTTGTCAAAGGCATGTGAGAATGTGTGACAACCTGAGGCAGTGAAATCACCACCTCAGGAGTTCCCACACACATTTTATGAGTTAATTTATATTGTGAAGGTTTAATACTTCATTCATAAATGCAATGGAAACATAAATCCTACTACTTTAATTCAAGTCTACCAATAATGTCTGTGCTTTAGGCAGACCCAGATAAAGCTGGTATGGCACCTTGACTGTGCAAAGACAACCCAGGCCCAAAAGAGCAACCACCCAGCCTCACGTGAATATGCCAAGAAACCACTGCTCCCCTTCTTAAACCATATCAAAAGACCAAACACGTGAGACCTGTGTGAGCACTGTGCAAGAAAACATCCCTGCTAATGTGTCAGTAACAACCAGTATCTCCCTAACACTTACTGGTTTGAGTGTCACCAGCACTCTTCCTGCCACAGCGTGATGGTGAAAAATAAAATAGCTTCTATTCACTGGAGCAATTCAGCAATCTCTTGTTCCCTCTTGCAGTATCATGCAGCTAGCTCTGCTGACCTCAGCAGGTCCCCAGTGACAGCTACTCATAGGGGAATAATCCACATTCGTTAGAAAAAAATACTACAATTACACAGAAAGATTTTCTGTTTACAAAGTCTCCTAAGTCAAGCCCCTCAGGTTCACAAAGCACCTCTGAAAGAGCTGCAAAATGTAATTAAGAGTTCACTGCCAGCAGACTCACGGTCCTGGTGCTCTGCAGTGTGTCAACCCCCACATTTTGTGATGGGCAAACAAAGGGATTCTGAGGAAGTCACACGAGCTTGTTGTTTCCACAGCAGCGATTTTTCTTTTCCAAACCAGAGATGACAAGAAGCAGCCCCACACCACGTTCCTGTTACAGCCCTGCGTGGGCTCCCACAACCAGCTGCGCTGCTCATTGATGCCCCTGGCTCCCTCCACTAGCTTTCACTGTTTAGAGTTCATAAAAACAGAAGTTTATAAACTTATAAACTTTAAGTTTATAGCTGAAAGCTTCTCCATTTCAGTCATCCAGTGAAGGAAAGCTGCCTAATGTGACTTTAAAATCCAGTAACTGGGGTATAAATGCAAAACCTGCAAAATCCTGTCAAAGACTTTGGAATTTGAATGGATTATAAGTTTAAAACATGCATCAATCCTGGTGAATTTCATTCTGTGTCCTCACAAACGTTTGTTTTTACCACAAAGAGTTCACCAGCAAAGGTGCAAGGTTATTTTAAAGGCAACTGTTTACATTCTTCTACCTGAATTTAATGCTCTTCTATATCCCACATTTCCAGCATCTGCTTCAGGCAATGTAAATAAATCTCAGATTTGTAAAGCCTCCATCTTAATAATTTATTATTTGATTTTAGGATTTTTTTTAATTAGCTTCCTCATCTTACGACTTATTTTGCAACATGAAAGTAGAGAAACAGCTAAAGGCTAGACCACATAGTGACCTTTTGGTCTACAAACCAAATGTGTATTCTAAGCTCTGAAGTTTGTTCCAGTGAAATAACAAAGTCCTTGAAACCTAAATACCAGCTCTGTTCCATAAATACAGGGAAGTAGCATCATCCAGAGCTTAAAGCAGTAACATAAATTTGTCTGACTTTCTGCTGAAAAAGGAAGACATGCTCTGAAACTGTGCTTAATGCCAGCACCCCAGCAATACAAAGTAATTTTTAAAAAACCTGCAGGACACTTAGCATTACTTATAACCATCACTCTGCAGTATACAAACTGTTGCCAAGCAAACTTTAAAGGATTCAGTTGAACTGTGCAAGTTGAGAAGCCTTTCAAGTCAAATACAGCCAAGACAGTGATGAAATGGTTATCAATACTTCAACAGCCAAACAAAATTTACATTCTACACAGCTTGTTAAGCAGAAGTTTTGACAAGCCAGAGCAGCACATTAAAGGCATTAAATCACATCACTGGGACTTTGACTTAATGCTGAAAAAAAAATTAAAAAAAAAATCCCTCAAAATCACTAAAGCACAGGAAAGGAACAGTTTGCAGCTACTGATGAATTAGTAATGCACCTCTCTCAATCCTATCCATGCCAGTTAAGACTGTTGCACTTCACTGCAGTTTCTCACCATGAGTTCAATGCTAACTTTGGAGATTTACTTTACTTTTCCTTGTCACAGTTCATGTTCCCCATCCAGCTTCACTTGAGCAGAATGAAAGTAAGCGAGAAAGCTTCTTTTCCCAGTTTAAAGACAGAAATATCTTAACTTTGCCAAAATTGTGTTTAAATGTAGTATTTTCACAATGTGTTTTCTGATACAGGGCTCAATGCCAAAAAGTCTCCTCTTTTGGACAAGGAAGCTGTAAATATTTTGGTGAAGGTTGACTAGCATTAAACTCTGAACTTATGCATCATGTATGATACATGCATAATGGAAGAAGGAAGAGAAAAAGTCATGTCATATTTTAGAGTTTAGTTCCATGTTTCAGAACAAATACTTCCATGACCACTTTCACCTCTTCAAACTGCAGAAGCCCAATATGGAGTTCTGAACACAGGCAGCAGTTCTGTGCAAACAAAAACAATGAGAAACTCGCATAGAGCAAAGCAGTTCATGCATACCTCAGCATGTATGCATTCCATACTCAAGCATCCATACCTATCCCAGGTGGTCTTTGACTCGTGTAACTTGTTGAAATGGAACGCTTGGTAGAATGCAGTTGACGGATTCCTATGAGATCCAAGAATCAGACAGACATGTTGAAAACGGGTACGTAATAAAAATACCAACTCTCTTAATTCAACCTGCATTACAAAGTGAATTAGCTGTCCAGACAGGTTAAACTAATGTCTGAAAGGCCCTACTGTTTCTATGGATTTTCATTAAGGACACAAAGACCCAAACCAAAATAGTAGTTTTCCAGCCCTATGGATTTTCAGGCTGTATTAAGCTGCTCCTGTACAAAGATGAGACTAAGACCAACAATGAGACATCTCCCATCCTGCTGGCAATGCTGCATCGTTTAGCTGACCATCACCCTAGTGCCAAACATACTTAAACCCAAGAGATACCTTCCCCATTTTTGGTATGTCCCAAACTACCTCTGCACACAGTACCCAGTGTTTCCATCCTACTTAACCCACTGCTTTATACTCAAAACAGATGATTCCTCCAAGGGGACCCAAAGTCAAGAGTTCAGTATGTCACATTCAAACTACGACAGATCAATTTACAACAGAAAAACAGATCCAGCTAGAAATGAAAAACGGAATGTCAGCTACCTCTGTAAGCAGCCCTCAGTCCCATTTCCCCACAAGGCAAGGGCTGCCTTGGCAATGCACTCAGCACAGCGTTCTCACAGCCACAGCCCCTCTGGCCATATCCCAACACCAGTGCCAAAGCCCTGAGCAGCCTGACCCTGCAGCCTCAGCCCCACACTGGCAGCTATACTGACAGTCTAATCAGACAATCTTGCTTCTCCCAAGTCTCATCTGGACGTTTGCTGTAAATTAGATACTGGGTGAAGCACAGAGCTCTCTGCTGCCCGTGGCTGCAGCAGTGTTAAACTGAAGCTTACAAACTCCCAGCCTCAAACTGCTCATCCTCATGTGGGCAGAGCTACACCAGCTCTAGAGACCAATGACACAAACTTGCTGAAAAATCTTCAGAAATGCAAGCATGAGTTCAAATTCTTTTTAGGAACAGTTTTAAAATGAGAAGTTTATATCAACAATAGAAGCACAGGTATCAATCCCTTTTCTAAGTTTATGGGAAGAATATTTCTAAAAGCAAATGTCTTCAAGTTATTAATTATTTCAATTGAAGTACAATTACTGCATAGTGAAAATCACATAAAATAAATCAAAAACATCACAGAAGCAGCGCCATAACAGAACACTATCAGAAGTAATTCAATTCTCATGGCAGGTGAATACCAAAAATCTTGCAAAGATTTGTGTATCAGCAATGACCAGGAAGGGTCTGAGTTTAAAGTGCCTGCCACTCCTTTTCCCACCTTCAGCACTGTACCCTTAATAAAAAAAAACAACTTCGTGGAAGTCTGGAATTTATCTTAAGATCTTTTACAGAAGTTGCTTGATCAAAACTGATAGACACCATCCTCCTATGTTGGTAACATCAACACTTTCCTAAGAAGCACTGCACACAACAAGTAATTACAGGAAGAGCAACACAATAGTTAAAGGACATTTGTGTAAAAGGACTTCACATGTGGAAAACAATTGGCATCTGCAGATCAAGAGAGCACTCCTTTGCTCAAAGGAAGGCCCGGGCTCTTCTTTCTAATGCAGCTGTCAGGAGTATGTACAGTCCCTTCCTCAGAATGAGGCTGTAAATAGAAAATAATTTAAATGCCAAGACAAATTTACTTGTAGCATATAAAGCTGTGTTGCTACTGTTATGTATAAAAAGTGGTTTATAACCACACAGCATGTATTCCATATAGTCTATTTTTATACTGATATTCTCTATGCTCTATATTTTTGTACTATTCTTAAGCAAGCATCTGAAAAGATATGGAAAAAATTTCCTTATTAAATTCTCATTTGTAGCCCCCACTGTTGAAATTGCTTTTGCATTACTTCATACAACAAGTAAGAGAACCTTTTCTACTCCATAGCTATATATTTTAAAAATAATTAATGGGTGTGTGTGTACCTAAACAGGAAAAGCAAATCCACAGAGACAGCATGAATGATGCCTCACATGCAGATCTGAACCAGTATGACTGAGTTTCAGACTGTGGAGGCATCTAGTTTAACCATAAGAAACAGTGAAAGGTTAGAGAATGCCTAAAAATGCCCTTCTGTTTGCAGAAACAACTGAGAAAACAGCTTACAGGAGCAGTAACACCTAGCCTGCTGCTGCTGTGCCACAGCTGGAGCCCCACAAGTCCTCCTGACACTGCCCTAAGTGACTACAGACACAGCCTGGACCAGAGAAGCAGATTTTCTGTGTCTCCTCCCTGGCAGATTGCCAGGGCTGAGGTCAAGACTCAGACCCAGTCCTTGGCAGATTGACACAGTGGAACCCAGAGCCAGACAGGACAGGAATGTCCCAGCTGCTGACCCAGAGAAAAAGCAACCACCTACCCTTCCACAGAAGATACTCCAGAATTTCTCTTCCTCCAACTCTGGTGAGAGAGATCAGGTATGCCCAAGGGTACGTGGGCTGAATTCCATTCCCAGACTATGAAAGACAACTAACTTAGTACACTTAAACATTCAAAGTGTATCTCAAGTGGCCAAAAATGTTTCCATGTCTCTATAAACAAGTCCTACAATACGTACTGCATTTATGTCCTTTAAAAGCTCACGAATGCCAATATTCACACCTTACTCCCATGCTCTGGTTTCTAAGAACAGTTTTCATGTAACTGAAAATTTGATCCAAATTTAAGGAAGGAGAACTTAGTTCCCTGAATGCCCAGGACATCAATCTGTCCCTTTAAAAGGGAAGCCTAGACCTCATCCCAAGTCTCACCCAAAAGTTGCAAGTGTATCCTGCCACTGCCATTCATAAGGACAGTATGCCAAATACAAACTTCACCCTTGAGAGCTCTGTTCGCTAGAAACCATGCCTGTGAAAGCTGGCAAATCATCAAGTGTACAGATAATTGCTTTTGGGTTCAAATAACAATACTGGCTTGGACTGGGTATCAGCCCAACACAGCAGCTGCTGCACAGATGCCTTTTTACCAACTACTTCCTTTGAAAGGACTAGTAACATCCTTGTTCATGAACAAGTTTCAAAGTACTGACTAACCTCAGCAATTGAGGGCAACAAGAAGAACAACACATGAAAAATAGCACCTCTTTCCCCAAATAAAAAATTAATACCACCTCAGATAGTCTTCTCTCAACCTCACTTACATGAATGTAAAACATTCAAAAGGCCTAAGCACCTGTCTTTGAAGAACATGAAAACAACAGGTCAGACAATCCATGCTCAATACCTCTAAGGAAAACCAAAGAATGGAAGCACATATTTATTACCCAGACAAGCACACATGGGTGACCTTTAGAGAAGTTCACTTCAGCCAAAATTCCTTATGAGAACAACGGACAGGTCTCATACAGAAAGCCACAGGAGATGTGACCATGTCATAAAATGAGTCGAGCTTTTAAAGCCACCTTGCATGACATTTTTGTTGGTAAGAGCTCAGCTCATACAAAGCCAGGCCACCATTGGCAACTACTCTGTGCACGTGGCTCTCCGAGGGCTCAGTGGGAGGATCATTCATCAGTGCTCTCCCAAGGTCTCCCCCAAATGTGTTATGGGACACTTTAATCCATTGCTTGGGCAGTGGAGTAGACTATCTCTATACCTGCAGATGATCTGCAAGCACTCTGGACAGGAATAGAATTCAGGAAGATCTTGCCCAACTGGAGCAATTGTCTGAAATAAAAAGGGTGCAATTCAATAAGGATAAGGGGGAAGCAGTAAGCTCTGGTAGCAAGAACCAGCTGCACAAGTACAAAACATGAGTAGCTGGCTGCAATTCCACAGAAAAGAATCTAAACAGAATTTAAAAAAATTAAAGCCTTGCAAGGGTGTCAAGCCTCTACACAGGACATACAGAGAATAACTGAAATTTTACTTTATTCAGCCTGAGCCCTTAGCTTCAATTTCATGGCCAGGTTTGGATACCAGCTCTCCAGAAGGATATGCACCTACCTACTCTCATAACCCAGATCCTAGGAGTAAGGTCAATCGTGCAGTAACACCCCAATAGGATGGGGGAGTCAATTGCCATCTTCCAATTCCCATCCTGTACACAGAGATACAGGAGCTGGGAATTTTGCCCAAAAAAAGGTGCTCTTCAGTCACATTTACCACAGGAAGCACACTAATGGAACTTTGTGCATCTGTGTTACTGCTACAGAGCCAGAACTGAATCAAACACTTGGAGAAAGAATTGATTCAAAGATGGCTTGAATAGGGAATCAGCAAACAAACACATTCAGCCTTTTTTTAACATCACAATTACTACTGAATAGGTAAGAGACCCAATAGTAAGGTAAGTGTGCAGTCTGAGCCCAAGAGAACTGTCACCATACACAGATGTGTTTGTGCACTAAAGGACAACAAATTAATCCCTCCTTAGTGTCTGAAGCTTATAAAAGACTGGATGTACGTTTAGCCAGAAGTATTTCAAATCCAAGGTAGTTTTCAGTTCTGTGTCTCAGTGCTCCCCCAAAAAAGGCTATTTACTGGGCTGCTGACTGTGACCTGCAATAGGGACTGATTACAGCTGGTCTCAAAATTACAGCACTTGGCAGGGTTCATCTGGGATCTGGATGAGGGATTTGATGGTCACTTGATCACAGTTTATCAGGGAACTTGCAGCATAGTTTATGGCATTTTGAGATTATGTTTACACTAGTAACAGAATTCCTTCTCCATCCTTGTCTTTTAAAAAGATGTTTCACTTTATTTTTAGCACCTTCTATTTAAAGCATCTGCAACTTTAAATCAGCTTTCTTTCATAAGACTCAATTTACAGAACAGTAACTGGAACACAAAGCTTTGCAGGAGAAAACTGACAGGGACTAAATGTGGGGGAGTCAATGCAAAATTAAGGAAAATAACATTTCAAGTTCTGAAGTGATGTGTTTAATTGCATGTTCTGTTCACGCAGTCCCTTAAAGTCACTGTAGTTGCTATACATCCCCTAAAAGACCAGCAAGAATTCAAAGATTTAACACTCGGTTTTAGGTGCATTCTAGCTACAGATAAGAGGAAATGCTGGCTCAAAGACAAACCCACATGACAGTTTTTGAGACAGTGAATCTCAAACACCATAATGGATTTAAAGGGGTTTCACAGGCTACTACCAAACAAAAATATTGTAATAGCATAGAGAAAGCACTCTGCAGGGAACTGATCTTCACTGGAAAAACCAAAAGCAGTAGTCCATACTTCTTCACCTCACTCTCAAAAGAAGATTTTGGCAACTAATTTTCTGCAGTGACTAGAAGTCTCTAAGGAGAAGGAAACACAGACAACTGTGTCAAATACACAGAGCATGAAGTCTGTCAGCGGTGTTTCACTGATCACTTGCCTGCTCTGTTGAAATATTGGCACCAGCCTTCCCCTGCTCTGGGTGGGCTTGATTATTTAAAAATGAGTAATATTTTTCAACCTCTACCAATGCTATTACTTGTTTTACATAATTATATTATTTTAATAAATAATTAAAAAAATATTTAAAATGTTTCATTATTACCTGTACTGGGTAATAACCATATACTATTTCTGAAGGAGCTCTGCTGAAGAGTTCAAATAGTGAATTCCAGTATGACTATTTAATACTAATCATAGTAAGAATATAACAATCTTCTAAGTATCTTCTTATTCCTAGCTGCATATCAGAACTCTGGAATCCAGTTCTCTTGGGTCCCACAGATTGGTCCCCAAGCCTCAGGAGCGCTGCACACAACTGTAATCATAACAGCTTTATGGCTTCCAAGATCTAGTGACGACCCTTTCCATGCTCAACAGGCTCTCTTCCCACTTTCTGGAGCCAGGCCCGGCGCTCTTCTGTCCCAGCCAGGTACCCAATGCTCTCATGCTCTTCCTGTCCCAGACAGCACTGCCACAGATGCATTAATTAACACACCACCTGCTAATGAAGCACGGCTCTTCTGTGAAGGCTGCCAGGGCTGTCAGTCAGGCTGAACTTCAATTACATCATCTTACAGACTGTGCGAGCACTAATCTAAGAGCCTCTGTTCTTAAACCAAAATGTGTAACAAGGGTAAGGTTTCCTGTACCAATGATTTGTCTTCTCACTGGATATAGTCAACCTTCAATTCTTGCAGGAAGTATACAGAACAAAGTAGTTGACATGATGCACAGCTTGGCTCCCAGGCAAAATCTACAGCAGATCATATTTTCAGAGAGAAACTTTCATTACAAGCTGATAACAGCAATGCAGAAAGTCTGCCTGATCTAGTCAGGGATTCTTAATTCTATCAAGAAAAGCCACAGAAAAATTCTGCAGTATTATCCACATTTGAATGAACTGAGACAAGTTAAAAAAACCCAAACGAAGCCAAAAGCAAAGCGTTGTTGAATATAACACCCATGGTCTCAACAGACACCTTGAACTCTACATGGGATGGAGCCCTTCAGCATCTACTGATACCTGCCAAAGAACATCACTATGCCATGACACTCTCCTGCAAATGATCCTATTCAAGAGCAAGCTCTGAGTGCTCCTACCCAGCAGACCCTGATATGCTGGTATGAAGGACAAAGAAAAATAATAAATTCAGCATTTCTGAAATAAAAAGATCCACATTTGTAAGTACTACATTATAGATCCAAAAATCTGTAAAACCCCTCAGAAGTGTTGACTTTTATACAACATGGCTGGTAAAGAAAAGGTATGTATTTGTATGTATGAACACGTTACTGAAGATGATCACGCTCCTGCTTCCTGTGATGCCCACAAAACCCAATTTTCTCATACACAGTGATGAAGGGAAAGCTGCCTGTGATTTCTGGTGAAAATGGCCTGGCACAGTGGAACAGTGCCAGGGTCTCTATAAATTGAATACTCATCCTCAAATAAAACTGCACTAAAATGAGATTTATTTTTTTTTTCTCCCATTAAGCTGAAGTGACAACACTTTCAGCTATTTCAGTCATCTATAAATGCAAACGGCTCCTCTTTTTTTGACAACAAAATATTTCAGTATCTGTGGGGGGAAAAAAATGAGTGGATAAAACAGCTTCAAGCAGACTCAGACAAATCCCACCTGTCCTACTCATGTGATAATGGTCAGGAATGCATCTATGAGCAAATGTTTCAAATTACACACTTAGCTTTAAAGAAAGATATTAGATCCTAGGCCATGTACGGCATGGTTATTTACACAGTGTATTATAAATCTGTCTGCCTTCCCATACCATTTACAAAGCCTCTGCCACTCAAGTTTCAGGCCAGCCTGTGCTGTCAGTGAGTGCTCGCCACTTGGTTTCCAGAAGAAGTATTTTTAAGAACGCATTTGTAGGGTTGGTCAAGGTATTTACAGGCCTTGCACCCACCAAAGAGTGCTCTACATAGGAGGCATTCCCAGGAGTTCTCATCTACACCCCCACAAAAACAGCCAAAGTAACCTGATGGAGAAGCAAGCAGGGTTTTTTAACCATCATTTCTGACCACCCCATCCTCCATTGGATATTAAATCTGCTTGAGATGGATGCAGAAGCCTCAGATCATTCACTGAAAGCAGTATCTCATCTCCTATCCAATCTACACTTCTCCCCTGCAAGCTCACACACCTGCCACACTCATCCCATCCCAGACAAACGTGTCAGCACTCTGCCCTCGCTGCAGAGGGGGTGAATGTTATCCTGGGCTGCACAAGGCAAAGTTCAGCAGGGGGAGGGAGGGGATCCCTCCCCTCAGCACTGCTGAGGCCACCCCTGCAGGGCTGTGCCCAGATTGCCATTCCAGTTTGTAACCTTTAATGTGTACCAGACAAACCCGCCAGCTGTGAGTGCGACACACAGCTCATACCTCTCCAGGGCACTAATTAATATTTCTACCTTCTCTCTGCACTGACAAAAGCACTCAAGGCAAGCTGTCACAATCCAAATGCATCCTTCATAGCTTCCAAGGGAGAACAGATATGTGCACTCTTGGACTAATTTTGCTCTGCTTGACAAAGAAAATTAAGACAAGCATCTAGCTGTCCTTCATGCGGCCAAGTAATTCACCTGCCCTGAGTAAGAACAGATTATCCCACAAGGCAAAGACTTCCTGACACTTAATACACATTTGCATTTATGAAGTGTGAAGTTTAAAGATAGAATAATTTTCAAGAGGAATGAAACTACAACCTTACCCTGCACTTCAAGTGACCTCTTGCGTCTGGAGAATCTTCTCAGGAGACAGTGGCTTTAGCTGTTACTATAAATACTTCTATCTTTATACTTTGTCAAATAGAGGAATAAAAGCAGACACCTGTGCCTGACAATCTAGATTTACTGAACAGAACCATCCAGATGGTTTAGCAGGAGGAGTCTCACAGACGTTTCTTAAGGAATCATTGCTGACCCATAAAGCACGAACAAGTTTGTGCTTCTCCTGAGCAACAGAAACTGCTAATTGCCAGCTTTAAAACAGGAAAATTAATATACAGATTCAACATACAACAGGCTGGTAATCAAATATCCAGTACAGTAACAGGGAGTAACTCCTCTTTACTATATTGTCACCTGAAGTCATAAAAATTATCAGCACCTCCTGTAAAAATGCAGCCTCAGAGAACTTTCAGCCCTTCTGGAGTCTGAGAGCAGTTAGGCAGTCCTGCCTTCTTGAAACATCCAAATTATTCAGCTTTTAACAAGAAGTTTAAAATAGCTTCCACAAAACATATGCTGTTATTTCTGCCATACAGACAGCATTCAGAAATCAGCTATGGAACATTTACACTGTTCTACAGGAGACAAGGGAAAAACAAACCCCCAGCAGCTGAGCAGAACACTCGGGAGTCTGAGGCACAGGGAACCTCACCTGTCAGAGCTGGTCACTAGAGTCTTTAAAACAAACTGAACAGCATCACTGTAAATTTCTTCCACCTATTTTCCCCATTTCCTCCTTTTAATAACTCGTTCACCTGAAACACTTGTACCTCATTAATTTTAAGAATTCACTGACTTAACAAAGTCATTTGAATGTTTAAACTAGGAACCCATACTGTCAAACAAGCAACTACAGTTCTGTTTAGCTATCTTGCACCACTCCAAAACTGACTGCACAGCACAATAGGCTTTCCACCACCCAGAAACTCATGCAGTGCTGCAGTTACCTTTGGTAATTTTTGTTACAGAAAGTACAGCAAGCACTGAACACAACCAACTGGAGTTTCTTTGCATTAACCATCGTTTGCTGCCATGAGCTGCAGGTGAGCCCAGAAGCCCCAGCTTAGTTTTTGAACTGTCCATCAGACTGAAGGCTCTCCAGGCTCTGGAGCCTGTCTGCCCAGGCTGCATTCTCACCTGCTTCCACACATATTCACAAACACAGGCCTTCAGGAGGAGAGCTGACAACAAGTCAGTAGTTGTAGGAGAGATCAATCCTCTACAGAGTTTATGAGCAAGGTGAAGAAACTAGTAACACTGAGTACTAATGCAATTCAAGTATCAAGTATTTTCTGGTATGTATTTGCAGAATACTTACTTTTTTCTTTAGGATCACAATAAAATATGCATCTAGGGCAATACTTAAGTGATCCCATGCCCAGTTTTGTCCTTAAATGATGAACATGGTCTCAAGAGCACAGTTCTCCCAGCAGTTAGTGCTCCATACAAATAGGTGATTTAGCTGAGCTCAGAGACACGCTGCGGAGAGCCCTGCACTGTTGGGCTCTCAACAGCTCAGCTGCCATAGCTGCCAGTTCACAATTGCAGCCATTCATCAGTGTTCCTGGAATACAGCCGGAACAGTTCAAGCCGGTCAGTTATCTCTGGAAAATGATCTATACTCTGCTCCTTTTCCAACAGCCCTAGTAATATTTTGCCCCAGAAGCCTGCCAAACACGTAGGAGGTTTGAACAAGCTTTCTCAGTAATATTCTTATAACAGAAGCAACATATTTCTTTTCCCCCCAAGAGCCAAAATAAAGTTATTTAGCCAGATGAAATATTCTACTTGTCAATTACAAATTTGTGTATACATGGGCATAAGGGTAAGCAGAGAACATGACACAGACCAACACCAAAATCCTCTCAGGTGCTCTAACTGCCCTCCCTCCAAAATAATTAGTACTAGTGTTGAACAAAAAAAGAAGAGTCAGAGCAATTTTGAGATCTAGTTCTAGTTGTGTTTTTACACAATTAGTATTTTTCAGGCTCCCTCTTTGAGGCAGCAATACCCACATCTGCCTCAGTACCAGTACTAGTTCCTCCATCCTTCAATACTGCTGCAGTTTATTTTATTTGCAGCCACATTTAAAGATGAAAAGAAAATAACACTGTGTTATGTTGTAAATATTTCATAACTTTCACACAACAATTTTTCCCTTTTAAGAGCTTAGCAATTTGGACACATCAACTGAAATACTGGCTCTGCTTCTCAAGGAAGGCAGGACACAACAAAGGCTTTTTTCTTTTTCATTCTTTTGGACTACCTATCCACCCGTTCTTCCCCCAAGACAAGACTTTCCAGTTAATTGATTTTTCACTATTCATCAGGTCAATGCAAGAAATCACATTTTTTATAGACTACTCTCAGAAGTGTCTATGGGAACAGGAAATTAAAAGTCTTTGGGCAATGGCTTGGAAGAAAGCAATCTATAAACATAGTTCTCTTTATATATCAGGCTAGATCACCTCCACCCCTAATAACCTTAGACGTTGTTTGATTTAAAACAAAGATAGGAGAAATACAAAAAATCTTTTCTTCAGAAATACACTAACTGACCAACTTTTTACATCATGTTTACTGTATTGCTGGCATGCTGCCTTCAAAGAATTTCCATCTTTACTATTTTACCTTTCAAACAGTTCCTCTTCATATTCAGAATGGTGAGTGACTTTCCAGATAAATCCAGGGTATTGAGAACTATACACTGCTCCTTGATGAGTCACTGTTTTAGAAGATGACTATAGGAGAATGATCTAAACAAGTCTGTGAAGCTTCAAGTAGGTGCAAATATTGAAGTATAACTGAAGGTGCCAGAAGAAACGTAGATACCTGCCTACACACTGAGCCCCCTTTCTGGGAATGTTACACATTAATAGTAAGAAAGACAAAGGAAAAAAAAATGCTTTCCACTGATTTATAGCTTCTGTGACCACCAAGTAACCTCTCTGAACTGAGCTGTGCAGTAACTTCCTGGACCTGCCAGCACAAACCATGACTCATGATGTATCAGCTCCCTTTGTGCCTTAATAGCTTTATCAGTGTCAACCCCCAGCCTATTAATGACACTTGAAGGTCTTCATTAACTATTTCACTACTGATTCCAGTAGATAAGGCAGCTGGGCAAAGCCCATGGGAGTACTGACATAATTTTTAAATGGCTGGGAAGAGAAAAAAAGCAGGAGCAAGAATAGAACAGCAGACAAGCAGGAGACAGTCTTACAATAAAGCCTTCTCAGAGAGTAAAGCAAATAAAAACCAAGTGGTAAAACAGCCTTAACAAGCTGCTAGGTTTTCATTCTCACCTTTCTCTGAAGCCAGTGGAAGTCAGGCTACTGCTTGAGGGGAGCAAAGAATAAACTTTGATCTACTGTCTCTGTATTCATCTCCTATGTTACATATGTGGTCTAGGTCCATCTAAGGTGAGCTTTCATAGCTTACCAGGAACACCTTCCCAGCTGGGAAAGGCTCTCACAGCACACATGTGCTCCTGGCTTTCCAACAGCCCAGCACACGGCTCAGTTTTATCACCCAGTGCAGAACTGACACACGGGCACTCCTTCACTGATAACCAGACACTCGTCTCTCTACTGAACACTACAGTGTCAAAAGGAGCATGCTGCATCCAGACCCCATTTCCTCTTCTTACTCACAGTTCTCCTGGTAAAGTGCAAAAGAGTCTCTTTAGAAATGAACACCATGTAAAGCACCGTGGCAAGGTGGCAAGTTCAATGACTAAACTAGAAAACTAGCTTTAAAAATCACTGTTCTGGTAGGAGCACCAAGAGGTGACTCACTGGAGTGCCACACAGAGTTAGATGTTTTTCTCTATCTTTACACAGAAATGATTCACTTGTCACTGATACTCACGTTCATTACCACAATTCATATTAAGCATTAGAAGCTATGGAAAACAAATGCAAAATGCATTGCTTTCTTTCTGATTCCTGAATCAACAGACTGATTACCAGACAAAACATCTCAAAAAACACTGAGCTATGAAGAGAACCCACCAGCTTGAAATCTAACCTTATTTGCACAAGGCAGTTTGTCAGCCAGGTTAGCAATCCTCCTAAGGTAGGCAAACTGTGAGTAAATTTCAAACTTTTTCTTGTCAGTCCTTTACCGCTTTAATCAGAACCAGCACAGGTTTCCAAACAACAGCTTCTCCTTGCAGAAAAGCACAGCAGTTACTTTCTTAGACACAGTGTCAGCCACTTCTCCAGCAAGCACAGGCCAGCATTAAACCTGCAGCCTGAACTCTCCAAACATCCACTTTGAGGTGCTCTCTCCATCCGCTGCACCCCAACCCCACAGACACAGCTGCTTCACTAAAACATCCTCAAAGCAACACTGACTCCCTTATCCTAATGTCTGGTGCTGTCCCAAGGTGAGGGAAGACTTGCAGAGAAATTCACCACAAGACTTGCTCATAATGGTCTAATGCCTGTTTTTAAAAATAAATAACACAAGTGCATTCCCTTCCTCCAAACTGCAGCAATCCTGACAGCAAATGTTCTGAGTTAAATTCACTGCTTAAACACTGTTTGAGTCTCCTTTCCCTCAAAAAAATCAATCAAATGGTTTTGGCCTTCAGAGCAGTCGGATGTGTCTATGGGAACAGCAGCCACACACCCTCTCTCAGGCCCTCTCAGGAGTCTGCTCACACCACACCCCTCTGTTACAACTCATAGCTCCAAATTACTTTGCAATTAAAAAAAAAACCCTCACTGTAAGGGTGGGAAGGACACTTCCCACCGTGTCCACATCGTCTGTTTTCTCAATACAAAGGATCATTCTCTGCAGAGCTTTCCCCGCATATGGATTTGCACATAAATCCACATCCAAGTGCAAGTGTCTCCTTATTAGCTGACACTATAAAGTGTTAACTCCACAGCAGGATAAAAATCAAGAAACTCTGTTAAAAGCCCTGAGATAGCATCACACAGATTTAACACTACAATACAGTGTCATTTTAACCCTGCTGTCACTGAAGTGTTTTATAATGCATTCAGGAAGAAGGAGAGAGCAGCCCTTCTCACATCTTGAGCCACTGGCTACAGAAAGACAGCTTTCAGCCTTTGATTTTGAAGAGGTCATATTATTTTTGCATTGAGCAGCTTTCAGGATACTTTGTAGCCCATTTTGAGAGAAAAGTAATTGCACTCACACCCTGCAAAAAACAAGCACAATTCACTACTGGCCTTAACACTTTGCTATGGTTTGCATTCTTAAAATAAAAATATAGTCCAGGCGAACCTCAGCATGACTTTCTGAAAATACGAATTTACAAAAAACACTTGGCAATAACTTTAAAGTTGACGTTTTTCCCCCCGAAAAATATGCCTCTTTTTTATGGCATTATAAAATAATTCATACCTGTCTTCATCACCATCAACAGGAATGGATATGCCAAAAACAGAGCTAGCAAGACTGTTCATTGGAGTACTTGCAGGTAACTGAAGAGGATTTGCTAGAGTGTCTGGAATGGGAGGCTTCACAAGAGGTTTATTTTCAGCTATAAGAGAAAGTGGTGGCTGAGGTAGGGGTTCCGATTTTCTTCTAGTATCATCAATCTGGCCTACTAAGGACTGGGCCTGGGTCTGAAACTGTCCGAGGTTTGCCTGAGGCAGACTGGCGGGTGCGCTGGGCGCACCTTGCATCATCGAGTGTCCGACGTGCTGGGACTGGACCACACCAGTGCTTCTGCTGACAGAAGGGTGGCTCGTCAGCTGGGACTGGACCAGCGTAACAGGGACGTTTGGCATAGTAACAGAAGTGGTGGTGGACACACCAGGCACGCTTGTACCGGGCACAACCGCAGGCACGCTCTGAACTCCAGGGACCACTGCATGGGGAGCACCAGGCATTCCCGACACTTGACTGCTTCCCCCCATTGGATGCTGAGTCACAGATTTCTGTTGCACAACCCCCGTATGTCCAAGGCCTGGCTGCACCACACCTCCTGGCTGTGGGATGCCAGGTTGACTGGCTTGTGCCTGGCCACTCTGCATCAACCCCGATCCCTGTCCGACTGCTTCGCTGGGCTGCGCTGACACCCCCATCACTGGTGCTCCCACAGGTGAGGGGTTCTGGCCCGTCACCTGCCCCACAGGAAGGCTGGAGGCCACAGTACTCGGAGCAGAGCTTGTAGTAGCCTGCTGAATAGCTCCTTGAGACTGCATCATTGTCATGTGCTGCATGTATTCAGCCTGCCCAGGAGGCTGCGTCGGCAGTAGATGCACTGGTGGAATCTGGGACTGAGAATAAGCAAATTGTTGAGGCTGAGTCACTGGTACGTTTGCCTGCTGCACCTGCTGCTGGGCCACAGGAATGCTTGACTGCCCTACTGTCACACTGGGAGGTGCCATGCCTTTCCCGTTGGGTCCAGCCTGTGAAACACCCTGTGGATTTACCTGTGGCTGGGGCTGCTGCGGCACTATCATTTGCTGACTTGCTCCCGAAGCCCCGGAAAACACAGGCTGAGCAGTACTCTGAGGCACGGCCCCACCTACGGGCTGTGGTGGCTGCTGCTGTTGCCCAATGACAAAATTAGGTTGCTGTAGAGAGGACTGGTTCATTTTCTCTGTCTGAAGCAGCTGTGACACAGCAGCCAGGGAGCTGTCAGCTATAGAATCGGGGCCATGGGCTGACGCTGGCACAGCCGAGATCACAACAGAACCTCCTGTGGCACCGAGGCCACTGTCCCTCTCTTGAGCAGCCTGTTCAAAGGTGCTGCTGTGCCTAATGCAATCTCCAGTCCTGCTCAGAACACCACCACCATCTGAGTCCCGGTCATAGTACTCCATACACGTCCATCGGCCTCGCCTGTAGGGCTCCCCAGTACCGTGGTCCAGCTTGATCACCCTGAAGCGTGAGCTGCACGCAGCAGCCGCTGTCTGAGACATGGCCCCGGAGGCAGCGGCTGCAGAAGGCCCTGTGGAGGGCAGAGCAGCCTGAGTACTGCTGCCTCCCCCCACAGCAGTGCCAGGGGCAACAGCTGCCAGGGGCACAGCCGAACTTTTGGGCACAGCCCCCCCGTTGGGGCCTGCAGCCACCCCAGCAGCAGCCACAGCCAGCTGTCCGTCCAAAAGGAGATTGGGAGAGACGCTGCTGGGAGTTTCGGCCTCGCCCACGTTGTTGAGAGTCTCTTCGGAAGAGCTCCGCTCGCAGACGTCCTCGGGGCCGTAGTCGGTGGCTCGGGAAACATCAAAGATTTCAGAAGACACGTCCTCGGTGCGGGACTCATCCGGGTCATCCAGGCTCTCGGTGTCCTCGGTGATGCTGCTGGCCACCTGCGCCGTGGTCACGCTGGTGATCTGGAAGCAGCTCTTCTTCTTGGCCGGCATCTTGGACATGTTTCCTCCGCAGGAAGGGGTTCGGCCGGCCGTGGCGAGGCGAGCGGGGTGCTGGGGCGGGCTGTCACGGCGTGCCGGCCGGGCCCCCGGCACTACCGTACATCCTCCGGCGGCTTCCTGCGGCGGGCGGGGGGCGGCGGGGCTCCTCCTCTTCCTCCCTATCCGCAGCCCTCTTCCCGCGGCCGGGCCTCCTTCTCCTCCCTGCCGCCGCTCCGAGCGCCCCTTGGCTTCCTGCGGGCCGCAGCAGCGGGCCCGCGGCCCGCCCCGCGCGAGGGGCCCCGCGCTGGCCGGGCGAGGCCCAGGCGGCCCCGTGTCCCCCCCCCCCCCCGCTGTCTCCGCGCTCTACCTGGAGACCAGCGCCAGGCGCATCCTGCTCGCAACCGGCCCGCGGGCTCGCCCCACGGGCAAACCCCCACCGCGGGCGGGGTGCCGGCGCCGCGGCGGCCCGGGCAGCGGCGCTCAGCGGCCGCGGGCGGGCGGACCCGCTGCGCTGCGCCGGCCCCGGAGCTCCCGGAGCGCGGTAGGGCCGCGGCTCCGCTCGCCCAAGATGGGGCTCAACTTGTGCGCTGCACCCTGGGAGCGATGTGGCCACGCCCCCGGCGGGTGACGTCACGGCCGGGCGCAAAGCAGCGCGGCGCGGGGGTGGCGGAAGAGTGCGGCCTGCGGGGAACAGTTGGGATATGGCGGCTCACGCCGAATTCCCCCCTCCCCCCGAGGGTTGGTCGCGCCCGGCCGCACGCAGCCCCGGCCGGAGGCGAGTGCGCGGCCCCGGCGGAGCGCGGGCGGACGAGAGAGAGCGCCCTCCTCGGGCGGGGCCGGGCACTGCCGGCAGGGGCACCGGAGCGCGGCACCGCGGCCGGAACGGAGCCGGGACCCAACCGTGCCCGTGGCCAGCTTGTCACCTGTGGGCTCACAGCACCGAGTGCCGCGGCCAGTCACTGCACACCTCCAGGGATGGGCACTCCGAACCTCCCTGGGCAGCCAAGGCCTCACCAGCCTTTCCATGGGGAAATTCCTGCTCTGTCCCCCCTGAGCCTCCCCTGGCCCAGCCTGAGGCCGTTCCCTCTCCTCCTGTCCCTGTTCCTGGGAGCAGAGCCCGACCCCCCCGGCTGTCCCCTCCTGCCAGGGACTTGTGCAGAGCCACAAGGGCCCCCTGAGCCTCCTTTGCTCCAGCCTGAGCCCCTTCCCAGCTCCCTCAGCAATTCTCCAGCCCCTTCCCAGCTCCCTCAGGAATTCTCCAGTCCCTTCCCAGCTCCCTCAGGAATTCTCCAGCCCCTTCCCAGATCCCTCAGGGATTCTCCAGCCCCTTCCCAGCTCCCTCAGGAATTCTCCAGCCCCTTCCCAGATCCCTCAGGGATTCTCCAGCCCCTTCCCAGATCCCTCAGGGATTCTCCAGCCCCTTCCCAGATCCCTCAGCAATTCTCCAGCCCTTTCCCAGCTCCCTCAGGAATTCTCCAGCCCCTTCCCAGCTCGGATCCCTTCCCTGCACACACATCCCTCCCTGAACTGAGGGGCCGGAGCTGGACACTGGAGGTCCCTCAGCACAGGGGACAGTCGCTGCTCCTGCGGCCGCACTGTTCCTCACGCTGCCCACTGCCGCTCTCATGAGTGGAATGAGGAACGGGCCATTGTGACATTCAGTGTGGTCTAGCAAAGAAGAAAGGGAAATTAATAAAATGTAAAGTAGTTGAAGGGTAAGGAACAAGAATGAATAAGGTGAGCGGATTCACTGGCAAACCAGAAAGGTTTCTGAAAAGTCAAGTATGAAAATTGCTACAGTCCATGGCCAGGTTAGCCAAGATCCACACAGCATGGCCTTGTCACTGTTACACTGATAATATTTTTGTGATGTTGAATTAGAGCTGAACAATATTCCAGTATGCTGGGCACAAACACACTGATAACTTTATTGTGTCAAGCATGTACATATTCCTTTTTTTCCTTCAAGGAAAACATTTGCCACAGTTAGAAGGAATTCCCACGTGCCTTCTGTTAGTGTGTGCAAGCGCCAGCGCTGTGGGAGCCTCCTGGTGTGCGTGTGCCTGGCTCTAAAGACCTGGACAGGACAGATGGAGCAGGCAGTGGAAGAGCAGCAGGCTCCTGCTCAGTGCTGCTGTGCCGCCTGACACAGGTTTGGGTAATTCTCCCCTGCCCTCTCTGTCACCTTCACCATTACACACTTCACTAGGAGGATCCCCATACAGGATCAGTGGTAGTAAGACCCTTAGTGGCTTTCCTTGTGGTTCTTCTGTTCTCACTGCAGGTGATCTTAAGCATTTTACACATTTTGCCATTTAAAGATCTTGCAACAGTCATGTGACAGAAGTATCTCTCACACAATCCCTCAGCCTCTGGACCAAGGGCAGAAATGCTCCCTCAAGTGATAGAAGACTAAAAAAGAACCTCTTCTGGAGTGTGATAGTTGTAGGTATCCAGTGAAAATAACACCACAACATTCTCTGTGTTTGTTTCTATAATTTTAAATGGTCAAAAGGCAGTGCTTCCCACTGATGGTGGCTGAAATCTGTGTCTCACTGGCATGCACTAAACCCCTAAATGCTTCTGGAGTGCACGCAGTCACACACGTGCTCACACCCAGAAATGAATGTGTGGCTGGATAAAAATGTCTATTAATAGGTGTATGTGTGTGTTTAAGCTTTAGAAAAGCCCTGATGTAAACTTTAAAAGTAAACTTTAAAATGGCAGTGTTTTTCAAAAGAAAGATGTAGGAATATTAAAGGGAGCCAGTTTATTAGTATCTAGAGAGTGCATGGGTTCAGATATCTCAGCCTTTAACAACATTAGGTGATTACTGCTGGAGACTAAAATCTAGCCTGGGCTGCCATTGCTCTATCAAGCAGGGCATCTACCCAAGCATCAGGAGTCCAGACTGAGACTGTTTGAGGGGAAGTCAGTAGGAAAAGCTCAGGGGATTGTTATTTTAGCTTCAGTCTGACCCCTCAGTTCGTACTGATCTGCAGTACGGCCTTGTACAAGTTCTTTTTCATTGTTGGATCTTCATTTTTTTTCTCTCCCATCCAGCATCTGCCTTATCTGCAGATGCAGAGAACTGTTGAGGGCTCTACTCACCATTCTTTTGTGTGTTGAGTACTGCGACCTAAATTTTCCTCAGGCCATGTGATGCTGTCTTAGCAATAGTAACATACTGGCATAGTAATGAACAAGTGATAAGCAGTTTATTTATCCCTAGGGTCTTTTCAAATTTGAAAATAAATTTAGGTGTTACTAAAAACTGGATATCCTAAGAGTGCACTCTGTTTCTGATGACTCTTATATCAAATCCTGCATTAACATCATAAATTTTAAAATAACAGTGGTATCAGAAATTCCTTTCTTTAACTGTAAACTGTACATTTTCCTTTTTATGAAACTCGTGGTTCTAGACAGTAAGACATTTACTCAAATTATTCTTGTTTTTAAAATTCCTCTAAATTACCCCAAATGGTCTCAAACCTGACTGAGATGCAACTGTAATTTGAATTTCAAGTTCTTTTGAATTTCAAGTTGTAAGACACAAGACCTGGAAGACAAATACCAGGTTACAGACTGCTAGAGGGGAGAAGGGCACAGAAAATGGCAAATTAGTTATTTTAATGTCTAAGTGGGATTTTTGCATTTATAAAGGCCACTAACTATCCAGAGAACCATGAATATTAGCTGCAGTCTTTAGCTTCAGGCTCTTCTTCAAGTTTCACGTGACAAATAGCAGAGTTTTCATCTCCCCTGACTCTAAAAAAATTGCTCTTTTTGTCTTTGTAGTGTTTGTAGTCTTCTACATGGAAAATAATAGGCACTAAATCCAACAACTAATGAAAAAAAAAACCATAGGAATGACATGTGAGAAAAATGGACACTTTTTCACACATTGAAAGTGCAAGTAGAAATGAATAAATGTTATGAAATATCACCAGCTGTTTTTAGCCAGATCCTGACCCCTTTCAAGTCAATGGCAGTCAAGCCTTCCTATGTCAATGGCAGCTGTGTTTTCCTTTACTGAGAGATGTTAAAATGCAGGATGTACATTTGTACAGACCAAGGGACAGGCCTTTAGCGTATTGGGCTCTCCTTCATGATGGGCACCTTTGCTTTCTCTGTAGATCTTGTGCTGCACCCAGTTGTGGTGTTTGGTTGCAGCAGCTCCTCCAGTCAGAACAATGTGTTAAAAGCTCTGTGCACACCAGTAAATAGTAAATAAACACTGTAACTAAGGGGGGAAACGACAGCATTCTGTGGAACTGGAGACTGCTGTTTCACTGGGGGTCTGAGGCGATCTCTTGGTCGATGAGTTACTGCCAATACCTTCTGGGCTATACAAGCCCTGTATGGCTTTCATCTGTGTGATTTGGCTGTTCTTATTTACACAGTGGTTCTCAGCCTTGCTGACTGCTGTATTTTGAACCATTTGTGGTTTAGAGGCAGAGGGAAGAGAAGTATGAACAAAATCTGAGCTGCAAATCTAGTTTGGGGTTGTCGTATGTTCTTGATGCTGAAAAAGAGCTGTGGATTTGGAAGTCATCATAAGGCAACTACCATGTTTTGGCACAAATGATGAATTACTGCTGCAAGAACAAGGCTTTTAGGGAAGGCAGAGCAGACCTGGGTTTGGGCCATAGTTTTAAAGCCAGGAAATCAATCCTGGCTTTAGGATAAATAAGTCAGGTTGGTCTGTCTTTTCTTTCTCCGTTTGAATGTGGAACAGTTTGTAAACTGTTGCTATTTAGCTAATACACTGGAATGCAGTGAAATTTAAAGATATGCAATGTTTCTTCAATTTGATGTATAAATAGATTATGGCATTTTCAGCATTCCAGTCTTATGATCAAGTGGAATCCAGATCAGGTTTCATTTAACCTAGTAAAGAGAGAAATGAGACCGTTTCAGATAGCTCATGCAGCGTTCAGCAGCATATTCTCTCATGAATTTCAAACTCATACTGAGTAAAGTGGGATATCAATATTGGAGAAAATCCACATCTCTTTGATAGACGTAGTGTATCTGAAATCTTTCTGTTTGGCATGGTTTTATTTTAATGGACATTTCAATAATTCATTGCTGGATTTCTGAGAATCTATGTTGCTCATTTTCTTGAAAACCTCTTCTTTAAACAGTAAGTAATCACTTTGCTTTGTGTAGCAACCATTCTTTAGACTTTTTACCAGGTTTATCAATTACCTCTCAGTGTTAAAAGCATGAATAATGGCAGAGCATTTGTTTTTCATATGTTGTCTAAGCAAAAAAGACAACATACACAAACTTCAGAGAGCTTGTCAGATACTTTAAATAAGTACTGTGTGGCACAATCTGATCTATAGTTACAGATCCATCTTCAGGACTGATTTCCTAAAGGACTTCTGTAATACTTGGGGTAGAAGACTAAGAGGAAGTGTGGAGAGGAAAGACGGTCTGTTTTTAAGATGAGAGGGGAGTTACAGAGTAGACATTAAAGCCCTTGCAAGTCCATAATAAAAACAATAATGTTGGCCTATTTAAATAGACTTCCCAGAGAGTCCTGGTTGTTTGGAGTGGTGGTATCTGTGCTAACGAGCTGAGACAACATCCACTTGCCTCAGGTATGTGGGATCCTCAGGTTCAAAGGGAATGTGTACCTGCACCCTTCACATTTCCCTTCCAGAAGTGCAATGCCCTTCCTTCCCCTTTTACTGCAAAGAAGGAATTCAAAAGCAGAGATCAGAGCTGGATAAATAAAGGTGTGGGAAAACTTTTACATATTTAAGTTCTGAGCAATTTTTGACAGAGTATTGCAACCACATCATGTAGGACATGAGACAGCAATCAGACAAAACTGGTTCCTTGGCCTTATTCACATAAACATGCTTCAGAACACTCACAGTCTGGATTAGCTCTAACTTTCCTACAAAAGCACAAATGTGGGGTTTGTAGCAGATAGTGGATTGATGGATTCCCTGTCTCCACATGGAAACTGTGAGGAGTAAAGATTTATTGCCCAGTCCTTTGATGCCATGGTCTGTTGAAGCACGGAGAATGGCCATAAGGAGCGGGTTTAGTGTTCTTTTGTGGTAAATTACAAATGGCACCAGGAATGAGGAAATGTGTCTAATCCTGGTATGGATATCAATTGATTCAATGGTATGGAGTGAGTTTCTTCATCTCCTTACATCAGTTACTCCATTTTTGAAATCAGGTTGATGACTATCAAGCATTGTTCATTGTTTGAGAACTGCAGTTATAAAGTAGGAGCAGCATGGGCAGAGTCAGGGTGACAGATGCCCCACATGCACTTCTGGGATCCTGGCCTGTGGCAGGAGCTGTGTGCTGCCCAGATGGGTTATCCAGTAGCCCACAGCAGTGGCCAAGTAACCAATGGAGATTATGAAAAATCTAATACTCAGAATTAAAAACTGTGGAAAGATCCAAGCTCACTACAAGACCTCTCCCAAGACTTCCTTATAATTCCTGGTTTGCGGAACATTTTAAATTCATCACCGACATTATTTTTATGCTGCTATTTCCCAGAGCCCTATTCAAGTTTTATGTACTGAAAAGGATAACTGTGTTATCCAAGCAGGTCTTTAGAAATTGATTTCTTTGTTTGATACCCAATAGCTGAAGTCACTTGTAGGTGTTTGGGTTTGGCCATCAATGTAAAAATCTGGCTATTATGTATTCAGCACTTATCTAGGTACTGTGTAGTTTACAGTGAGCAAAGGTGGAGTCAGATCCTTTGGATATTGCTCAAGGAATAGCATTTAAAGTTATGCTTGACCCATGCCAATCCTGAGCAATTCCCACCCTTATGGAAATCTCTGTATGATATGACATTTGTTTTCTCTAATCCAGGATGTGCCTTTGTAACCAGAACTTTGTTTTGCACACATATGTATGCCTCTAAAATTGTCTAGTTTTGTCTGACAAACATAAGAAATTTTCAGAATTATATTAATTTTGGGGACACGCATTCATACCTTGGACAAGACTAAATTTATAAGCCTTGAGGGTGCAAGGTATGGCTTTCACCCTAAATTTAGTTTTATTTTCAATTATGTTGATAAATTTTCTGTACTGATTTCAAAGTCATAGGGCATGCTTTCTGGATGGTTAAAATTTCTAGAGAAAGGGGGTTACGTATTTTTAAGGATAATAGTAATACTCAGAGTGACACCAGTAAGGGTTATAGAAATAATTCAAAGAGTTGAGTTTAAGAATTAAAACCTGATCACACAGAGTCACAAGTGAGGAGAAGGAAAATGCAATTCCTCTGTTATGCTGTCCTCTCCCTTGTGGCCCAGCAGGGTGGGACACCAGACTGGATCCATTACTTTAAACAGAATACCTCTTCTGCTCCCCAGGTGAGCAGACACCAAATGAGGATGGGCACTGAGACCTTGCAGTCCCTCATAAATACAGCCTGGTTTCTCTAGGGAACATTTATCTGGTTTTGGCAGTACATACTGTGAGCCTGGCTGTTTCATGCTCTGGGAAAACCAGTGTGCTTGTTCTCCTCTGCATTCTTACCTGGAGATTGCTTGTGCCTGTTTGTTCCTTCCAGTTTGTTCTGGCAGGCGCTGCAGACGAGGGCTCCGTGCCTTCCTCCCAGAGCAGGAATGGTGTCGTCATGCCTTGCGGAGACTTTGCAATGTGGAGGAACTGGCATGGGGATAAGATCATGCTTGTTCTGTTCTCTGACCTGAAGGAATGTAAACTTGCTGACCTCATAGATCTGCTGATGTTGGCAGATGCTCTTACCCACACCACCGTGTAATTCAGCATGATGCTTATTCCTCACCCTGCAGCGTGCTGTGCACACGCTAACAAGTGGTCTTAGGAGATGCCACCATTCCATGAAGCAGAAAAGCAAACTCCTCAGCTGGGCTGCCTGAGGTGAGAGATGGCCCCGAGGTGGCCCAGAGTCCCTCATTCCCTGGTAAGGGGCCTGGCTACTGTGTTCATTTCTGCAGACAATGCCTCAGAGGCTGCAGTGTGATGGGCAACAGATTCTCCAAGTCCCACCACCTGAGTTCAGGTGAGCTGTGGGGAAATCCTCTTGAACCTCCGAGACACCAGATATCCACCTCCTTAGCTGCCTCCCTGCAGCTCCATCTGGGAGCCCACATGGAAAGTGCCCCATTAATTCCCTTTGGAACACATTCATTACTGCTTTGACTTCCACATGGGAGTCTGCTGTCAGCAAACCTCACAAGTGTGCAAACTGCATGTGCTGTCTTACCTGGAATCTGTCTTCTCCACGCTCTGTTGCAGCTCAGATTGACCCCAGAGGCAAATCTGTGACATTCCAGTTGAACATGGTTCCACGTGAAGGTGACATAACCCTCTGTTCCACTGGGGCAGAGAAGGGGTTTCTCAATGGGCTCCACCTCTGAGCAATGCATGGAAGGAACAGATTGTCCCATACAAAACTGCAGTCACTGCTGAGGAAACAAGGAGTTGGAACTAACCTCTTATCATATATCCTCCCTTTTTCCTATAAACTGGGGAGCTGGAGCACCACACTTCTGTGTCATTAGGGAATATGTCTGTGCTGGGCTATACATTATTTGGATTTATTTTGATTTCAGAAGCTGTAGCAATATGGCTCATGATTCACATCTGTGGTAGGTTGTAGTAGCAAGAAGAAGCAGACAACTCTTCTTGTATTTGACATTTTAAGTGCTTTTTAGCAATGTTAGTATCCAGACAAACCAACATTACTTTGAAAGCTACTGTGGAAATTCACAAATGATAATATAGCCAGAGACAATTATAAACATGTAAAACAAACAAAGGTGGTGTTTTCTAAACATGAGTCTAAGGTTTCACCACTGGCTCTGCACCATATGCATCCCAGAGGGTCCATGGATGTGCCATAAAGAGCAAATTTCTATATATAGCAAAATCTTAAAAATAGGTCATAGTTACATGCAAAACTAACACTCCTTTTTTAGGGACGACTGGCTGAGCCACATCTTCCCAGGAGCAGCTACTGACTCCAGAGAGGACAGCTGTGGGACCTGGAGCCAGGTCCAATTTTTGTTTGCTTATTCTAGCAAAGAACCTTCTTAGAAAAGCAAGAAAAAGCTCTTTACTCCTGCAAAACTTGTGGCATTATCCCCTATAACCTTCCTGATGGTGGGAGTCACTGCCAGAACCTTTGCTCAGCTTCCCCCTGAGGAGTCGTCACAAACCCTGGCACTTCTCAATGCAGAACCAAGTTACACCAACACCCTGCTTCAAAATGCAAAGGGTTAGTGCTGCAGGGATAAATCTCTTTCTTAGAAAAAGCACCACAGAATGGAGCAGGGCAATTGAAAGATTTAGTCTTGTTCCTGCTGCAAATGCTTGAAATGCATAAGACTGAATTATCTAGGGAGCATGACAAGGGTCTGACAAAACCTGCCATTTTTAATTAACAGCCTCTATTCAGCTGTCAGAATCCAGTGGGTCTGCTGACAAGACAGAGTGATGACAGATCAGCCTCCACTGACACCCTGTGTAGATGCCTTTAAAGTAGTAAAACATACATTTAAAAACTTACACTTTGGCATTTACACAAAACTTGAAGTCTCCCACAGGTACTCAGATTTGTATCTCAATTACAGATTCCCTTCAGCGAGGCAAGCAATTTAAAACCCTAAACCAAGTCAAACATGATGCAAAAATGATCAATTATTGAACAAAACTGTATCATCATGACCATGAGCATCTGTGGATAAAAAGAAGAGGGGAGTTTCACCACCACAAATACAAAATTCGAAGTGGTAAGACCTAGAACGAGCTTGGAGGTTTTTAAATTAGCCAGAGGAATAATGGATTTTGGAATCACTACAATGACTTAACATGGCTTTAGGTGCTATTGTTTTGTTTTGCAGTGACAGAGACTTCTGCAGGAGTAAAGTGTGGAATCCCAGCCGAAAATCTCCCATTGCAGAGGTGAAGTCTTTAAGCTCATTTGGAGGCAGGGCTGGCCAGCTGCTCGGGAACGCTGCTGAAATGCAGCAGGGAGAGCAAGCATTCACTGCAGGTGTGCCAGCGGGGATCGCTGCTGGGGCTTTCCAGGGGGAGCTCAGAGCTGGCTTTGGTGAGGAAGCTCTCTGTTTCATGGGATACGTGCCTGGCACGGACAGGGCAGCGGTTCTGCCTGACCAGACTAAGCCCCACAGTGCTAGGCTGGTCCAGAGGCAGCAGGTGAGGTGCCCTGGGTGTGTTCCTGTCCATGGTGCACAGTGGGTGCAGCAGCTCTGAGCTGTCTGTACCCCCACAACATCCTCACTGCAGCTGCCTTCTTGCTTTCAGGAGCTTCTTGTTCAGAGAAGGTGCCCTGAAGGACCTTTTCCTTGTAGGAGAAAATCACTGTACTCAGGCCAGCCTGGGGACCCCTCATTTTAGGAGAAGCCTCAGAGCCCCTGGGAAAGAGCCTTCACCCACGTTGTGCAGGCTGAGGATGAGAGTTTCTGTGCCTCTGACTGCACGGAGAGATGAGCACTGCCACGTCTGGAGGGAAAGAGCACGGAGCACTTCCAGCTGAGGGCACCAGGCTGGGCATTCCCTCCCTGCTGGGGAGCTCTGATCTCCATTGCTCAGGGACAGGAACCACGGCTCAGTATGTAGCCAGGGGGAAAAGCACTCCTGGCAGCAAAGAGAAAGCAAGAAAGTGAAAAGTGACAGAAATAGGCCTTCAGGTTAGCACGTGTCTCCAGAGCAGCCCTGAGAGTGGATTCATATGCCCTCAGCCAATCCATTCCTGAGCTCCTCAGGGTAAACTGGCTTTCCCTGTGCACACACGAGCCCAGAGTGAGCACCTCTTGTGCAGCTGCTGGACCTGGCCTCTGAACTCATGACCAAAAATAGGTGGGTCTGGTTTCCCCAGTCATCATGTTCAGTGTTACACATGCCATGGTGATGAAGCACTGTAAAATCATGAGTGTGCTCACATTCACTGATAAACCAGTCATGCAAAAGGTTCCTTGCAGTAGGAATTCAGCAGAAGGCATTTCACATCTGTCAGAAATAATTCAAGGGTGTGGAATGACTAATTGGGAACTGCATGAATAATCAAGACTTCATTTTCAGCAAGACAAAGCCATGAACTTTTGTCTGGCACATCAGTAGGGAATATGTTCCCTTCGTTAAGGCCCGTGTTCTGGGGACTGATGCTAGTAAAAATACCAGAAAGAGGGATTTTTTGTGCTGATCACAGTGTCCACTTTTAAAGTGTAGCTCTTAAGTCTAGTTAAAGAGCTGTTTGAGAAGCAGTTGGTGTTATGTAAACAAAAATAAAGGATTAAACTGAAAATAAAGACATAAAATTTGAGACTAAAATAAAAAAATGGAAAATTAAATCAGCCTAAGCTGAGGTTTTTAACATTAAGCAAGGATTCCCTTTCCCTTGGCCAAATCTAGAAATCTGCCAACCATTCCACTCATGTGGAAATGAGGAGCTGGGTTTTCTTTTGTTTTTACCCTAGGATGCAGAGCAAGCAACAATAGGAGTTGTGCTGGTCTGAGGTTTTGATTTGCTGTGCCGTGTAAGAACAATGATGAGAAAGGGGGAAATGGGATCATTTTCCTTCTGACCTGTGCCAGCTCCAGAGCCCAGGCACCCTCCAGGGTCAGGTGCTGGGGCCTCAGCTTGTTCCACCAGAGCTGCCAGGTACTGCATCCCTGCACACAGAGCTGTAAATGCTGGCAGCTCTCAGGGATTGCAGACTTGGCAAACAGGATAGATGGCAGGAAAAGCTTTATAAGCTGAGCACAGGCTGGGAGAAAGCTTGTGAACTCTGGTCTGTTATAGAACAGACAAAAGCATGTCAAACAATGGATATTGCTGGATTTCTATGTATACTGAGGTCCAGAAATTGTCACTACAGATAAGGTATTTCCAGTACATTTTTTCATGATACAAATTGTAAAATACCTCCCAAAAGTACAGGTTAGGTGACAGGATCTGTTCTTTCAAGTACAGGGCTAAATCCATCATGACACAACTTGCCAGCACTTCATATAATTTGATTCCATGTGAATCACACAGAGAGTGAGAGCTCTGAGAGCTGAGTCCATGAACAAAGCATGTCTTGCAGCAGGGTGAGGAATGCAGAGGTGTGTGCTGGAAGGTGTGGCAGGTATGTCTGAGCTGTTAATGACCATGCTGAAGAAATCCTGATGATGCAGAGGTGAAGGAGTCTGAGAAATGGAGGAGTCCAGATCCCATGCTGTAGGATCAGCTGAGGGATGGATCTGCATCCACAGCAGCTGGTGCAGGTTCCTGGCATGGAAATGCTGTTCAGCAGCAGCAGCAGCACTTCAGAACCTCACACGCTAGCAGCAGGTATGGCCCTGCACTGGTATTATCTTCATTTTCAAAGACGTCATCATGCTTTTTAGAGACATCCTGTTTTTCATTTGAGACTTCCCTGGATAGGGCACTCCATGGCTACTACCACTGTCCTCTGAACCAGCCTCTCTGAAGGTGACCTCCTCCAGTTACAAGTGAGCAAAGGCAGAAAAATTAGAATTTAATGGATGGAACACAGGATGGAGCATGGATAAATGCAAGAAGTTTAATAGGTGAAAAGTGGCAAAACCCCTGACTAGCATTTGTAAAGCTGAAATGCAAAAACCTTAAGTTCTGTAACTTGAAAAGTACCGAGTCTGTCTAGTTGTGAGTCAAAACTGTGGCAGGGTCTGCCCCTGCCTGCTCAGCCCTGCAAATGAGGTTCTCTTTCTCCACGTTATGGGCTTCAGCTGTAGCACCATCCTGACATGAGCACTGCTCAGCCTGCCCACACTGCCTCGCTGCCAAGAGTGCCTCTGAACTGTGGGTGGGCAACATTCACCAAGACTGATTCCCCCAGAAAGTTTGGTGCTGCTCACCTGATTTACTCCAAGGCTTTCTCAGCCCCCTTGAGGTCCCACACCACTGGAACGGCTGGAGCCAGGTACACCTTGCTGGGGAAGTGACCTGTGGGCAGAAGTGATCCTCCCCAACACCTGGCAGTTGTCCCACCCAGGCTTCAGCTGCATCTCCTTCAGCCACAGAAGGCTGGGGATGAAGCTGCTGGGTGAACAGACTGGTCCTGGCCCCGTGTCCAACCAGCACTACGTGACCAGGCATGCCACCAACAAACATTCCCAGGAATTCCAGGCAGGAGATATCCCATGTCCATCTCATCTTGAGTTTTGATATTTTTCCACCCTAAACACTTGGCTAGGTGATTGTTGTTTGGCTTTTTAAATTTTTCTGTGTGGTACCTGAAGATGTTTACTACCAGGCAGGAGTTTTGTTTCCCTCAGAGCAGCAGCCTCAGCTCCTGGAAGCAAGCAGCTTCAGTGGCTGCACTGGGCATCTACTGACCTCAGGCCTTATTCTTCCACCTGTTTTGTCACTGACCTGTGTCTGCTGGTGCTGAGAGATTGAATACATGATGCCAACAGCCCTCCCTTCTGGGGAGGTGCAAAGGAAACACCAGATGTTGATTTCTAGTTGTCTCTGTTTACATTTTCTATTGGAAATTCACTGATAGGCATTCAAGCATGAAATGCAGCGATTTTTTGGAAGGTGTCCAGAAAACTCTGACATTCTGGGAGTGAGTTAACTTTCTGTGCTTTGTCTAGCAGAGAGGCAATGTGGTTCAATGAAATTTTTCTCCCTAAAGCCTCAAGTGGTGCTGGTTGCTTCAAGTCATAAGCAGTGAGATCTCAGGGCTGTGAAACCCTCTGACCAGAAGTGGCACCTCTGTTAATACAGAAAGACACAGAGTGTGTTTCTGACCCATTTCCATGCCCTAGGACATTGCAATTCTGTGCTGTTAGGTTGTGCTGAACATGGTTTACAGTGGGCTGTGGCAGCTGGGTGCTCACTGCAGGAGGAAGAGGAGGCTGGTGGGGCAGGGGCAGCTGGGGGCCACCACCAGGCTTGGCCTCATCTCAGCTGTCACTGTGAACTCTTCAACCCCTGTGCTGAGGGGCTGAACATGCTCAACAGCCTCACATTTGTCCTCTCTCTCACAGACTCTCCCTTCCAAAAATTCTTCCTGCTAAGGGCCACGGCCAAGCTGGAAGCCCACTGTGCCCTGGGAGCTCCGGGTGGGGAGGGAGCTCTGCATTCCCGAGGAACTCCGGGCTGGGAGCAGGTGCCCTCTGTGCCCTGGGAGTGCTGGGCCAGCAGGGCAGGGCAGTGCTGGCACAGGCAGGGCTGGTGCTGCTGGGATCAGCTGCTGGACTCGGAGACACTGAGCGTGTTTGTCTGAGGACTAAGCCAGGTAAGGCTCTGGGCTTGTCCATCCCCCATTCGGGGGGCCCAGTCCCTTCACCTTTCTCTGTCCATGGGGTATTTAAAGGCCCTGGTCCCCTCAGGAGGACACCTCGGGCTGGCAGGACGTGCTGTGGCCACGCTGTCCCCGCTGAGCCCCAGCTCGCTGCTGTGGCAGGCACAGCTGCTGGCGTCTGCTGTCTGCTCAGCTTTACTTTCAGGTATTTAAACTTGGTAAAAGTGGCTTTTTTTTTAGAACCATATGCATAGATCAGGTGGTCACCTGTGTCAATATGTTTATTCACAGATCCTAGCTGCTTTCAGGCACCAGCCTTCTCTAAACATAATCAGAGCTATTTAAGTAGTTGCTCACAATAACCTCTCAATTCATATAAAACACCATGAATTCCCCCACTGAGCAAAAACTCCCAGTGGCACAGGGGTGAAAAGCAACAAGGATTTTGCTGTTGAGTGCCTCAAATATTTCTATGATCCTACTGTAAATGGATTTTTACTTCTGAAGAGCTGCCCACTACGTCCACTCTGCCATGATGTCAGTTTTCAGAGCAGCAGCTTTACTGGCACTTTGACTGTTCCCACCTGCCAGCCTCCCTTGCCCTGGCTCACAGGAATTGGGCTGGAGGTATATGCAGCAAAGCCTGATTTGGGGCTGGAGGTGAATAGATGCTTTTCAGCTTTTGTCCTTTTGCCTGCCCTAAAAAAATTTGATTTCTGGGGTTCCAACAAGGCCATGACACTGAGTGTGATGTGTGAGGGCTGGTGAGCAGAGCTTGGCCCCACACCCGGCCCCAGCAGGCACTGAACTATCGGGTCATCTGGAACATGAGTCTCATTTTCAGCACTGCACAATTTTCCCCACACTGATGTTATCTTTGCCATCGGCTACTGGCATGCAGCAGCTCCCATATGCCATTAGCAGGTGGCAGAAGACATAAATGGAATTTTCTCTCAGAACATTTCTTCCATTCTTCCTCTGCTGAAGTGCAAGTTCAAGCTAAAGGCATGTAGTGACTGCAGCCCATTCCCAAACAGGGCCATGGAGAGTTAGGAGCTCCAGGAGGAACTCTCCCATCTTTCAGTCTGTGTGCCATGGTTATCTCCAGCAGGCTCCAGGAGGAACTCTCCCATCTTTCAGTCTGTGTGCCATGGTTATCTCCAGCAGGCTCCAGGAGGAACTCTCCCATCTTTCAGTCTCTGTGCCATGGTTATCTCCAGCAGGCTCCAGGAGGAACTCTCCCATCTTTCAGTCTGTGTGCCATGGTTATCTCCAGCAGGCTCCAGGAGGAACTCTCCCATCTTTCAGTCCCTGTGCCATGGTTATCTCCAGCAGGCTCCAGGAGGAACTCTCCCATCTTTCAGTCCCTGTGCCATGGTTAGCTCAGGCAGGCTCCAGGAGGAACTCTCCCATCTTTCAGTCACTGTGCCATGGTTATCTCCAGCAGGCTCCAGGAGGAACTCTCCCATCTTTCAGTCTGTGTGCCATGGTTATCTCCAGCAGGCTCCAGGAGGAACTCTCCCATCTTTCAGTCTGTGTGCCATGGTTATCTCCAGCAGGCTCCAGGAGGAACTCTCCCATCTTTCAGTCCCTGTGCCATGGTTAGCTCAGGCAGGCTCCAGGAGGAACTCTCCCATCTTTCAGTCTCTGTGCCATGGTTAGCTCAGGCAGGCTCCAGGAGGAACTCTCCCATCTTTCAGTCTGTGTGCCATGGTTATCTCCAGCAGGCTCCAGGAGGAACTCTCCCATCTTTCAGTCTGTGTGCCATGGTTATCTCCAGCAGGCTCCAGGAGGAACTCTCCCATCTTTCAGTCCCTGTGCCATGGTTATCTCCAGCAGGCTCCAGGAGGAACTCTCCCATCTTTCAGTCTCTGTGCCATGGTTAGCTCAGGCAGGCTCCAGGAGGAACTCTCCCATCTTTCAGTCGCTGTGCCATGGTTATCTCCAGCAGGCTCCAGGAGGAACTCTCCCATCTTTCAGTCTCTGTGCCATGGTTAGCTCAGGCAGGCTCCAGGAGGAACTCTCCCATCTTTCAGTCACTGTGCCATGGTTAGCTGGTCAGCACACTGCCCTCAGAGCTTGGGGGCTGTGTGTGGCTGCAGTCCTGGCACCCTGGTGGCTCCCTCAGCTCCTCTGGGATCAGCTGCAGGGATGTGTGTGCAGCCCCTGGGGGAAGCTGAGGCACCTGCCCCTGGTCTCAGCAAGCTGCTGGCAGCTTGGCACAGCTCTGCCCACTGGAGACAAACACAGACATTTAAGGATCAAGCAAACAAATCTCCAGAAGAGGTATGAGTTCAGGAACAACACCTGCACATTGCGTGGCCTCCAAAAGAAGGAGGCAGAAGCTTGAGGAGCTCCACATCATCCCACATTTATCTGCTGTGAGCTCAAGCTGACTTGCCTTCCAGCAGAGCCACAGTCAGAGGAGCCTGGGAGCTGCTGCTGGAACCGTGTGCCTGAGAACACTCCTGACTCACCATTCACTTTTGGATCTGGATGTCCTATATAGGAAAATAAATGGCTTTCTGAGAAATCTTATTCAGGTTTCTTCTTTTATTTTTAATATTAATTTTTTTGTCTTACTCAACTGCAGAAAATCCTGCTCAAAGTTGCTCCTGAACTTGATGAAAAAGAAACATATTAAAGACCATGGCTCAGGACCCCCTTGGTCTCTAGACCTGAGCATTTATTTTTCATCTATTTTGTTTTGTCCCCAAAGGACAATTTCATTCCAGGTTCATGAGCTCATACTGAAAAACAATAAAACATTTCCAAAGTCACAGAATTCTGTGGCATTGCAGGTCTAATGCTTTGGATCCAAAGTTAAACTTTGGGGCTTTTTCCCCACAAAGATACTTAGATACTTGACCAAATGAAAAGTGCTTCAGTGCTACGACTGCCACATTGATGCTCTTGTCTGTCTGACCTGTCTCAGGGACTTTGTTTGTTTTGTTATAGAATGCAGATGGGGGAGGGAACTGTCACTTGCTTTTGTTCATTAAAATTGTTATGATCCAAGGTTATTTAAAATAATTTTCTTCTATACAAGTATAGTTTCTATTGCCCAGTGTGCTCCCTCATCATATGTGGAAATCTCATTCCCTGGTTTCAAAAAGCCTTTGGGTTTTTGAATGCTGCTGCTTTCCCACGTGGGGGTCTCTTCCCCCCTTCCCCTCGTGTTGCTGGGGGCAGTGAAGAGAGCACTGCTGTGTGCACCAGGGCACAGCTGCCGCTGGAAAGGTGCACAGACACTTGTGCTAGCCATAAAAATAATTTCCTTAGAAAAGTATTTTGCCTAAAGCCCACTAGAGATTGCAGCCCCAGATAATTCACTGGCTCTGGCCCAGGACCAGAGCTGAAACTGCAGAGGGGACATGGCCAGCCCTGGTGTAAGCACTGGTGGCCACACAGGCAAGGGACCTCCTGTACCAGATGACCCAGGGCAGAAGGAAAGAAAAGGCAGTAAGGAAAACAGGAGTTGTAATAATTTTGTTGTACTGGGGGGACAAAAAAAGAACTTGTCATCTGACTAAGAAAGCAAATTCCACTAGATCCCAAATTTCCTATCTCCATGGAACAGTTTCTGTCAAGTGCAGTCAATACCTCGGAGTTCTCCCATGTTCCTTTCTTTTAAAATTCAAAGTCAAAAGGTGACTTTGAGGTGGCTGCATAGATTTGCCCTTTTCTTCCCTTGGAGCAAACAACCAGTAAAATTCTCTGGTGTATTTCTCTCCTTTCTGAAGTTTCTTTCCTCAATTGTCTTCCTCCATAAAATCAGACCCCTTTTCATACATGGGTGAACCTAGAAATCATTTAGGGTGGGAAGCACGTGAACCACTCCAGTGAACATCAGGTAATTGTATATTAGAGGCCTTTTGAAAGGTCATCTATTTCTGGGTAATTTTTCCAGCTACTTTCTACATGAACTGAAGCTCAGTGGCACCGAGTGAAGAACAGAGTGGTTTTCTTTGCACAAGTCTCCAGGCCCTGGCCCTGTGAATTGCCCACCCCTCACCACTGTGTGATTCCTTTGATGTTTTCTTTCCAAGATGCCCATCTCCACGTGTCACCTGCTTCTGCTGTGTTTGTATCACTCACCTGTGTCCTGGGAACAGCTGAGGTTTTCAAACACACTGCTCATTAGATTCCACACTTTTCTAAAAGAGGCTGACTTTTCAGTTGCATCAGGAAATAAAAAACAACCTGAAAATCATGAGATACACAAATAGACACACAAACACACAGACCACTGGAGTGCTGATGAACCTGCCTGTCTGTGGTTGCTCCTGCTGCATTTCTGCTATGACAAGGATTCCAGGTGGGCTTATGCTGCAGCTTTACCTTCTCAGCATCACAAATTTGGGTATTATTCCTAACAAACCAATAAAATTTGGGAAAAATAAATAAGAAACTAAAACATTAATTTAAATGAACTGACAAGTGTTACAGCTACAAGATGGTCACATAACATAATCCCAACTTCCATTCAAAACCAGACAAAAAACATCAAACAACATTAAAGAAACTTTATGCTCTTTAGTAATGCAATTTCAACTACAGAAGCAAATAAATTTGGTTTATACTAAGTATGGAAGCACAGAGTGACTTATCTAGATAAAATTTCTATTTTTGGAGAGATTTAAATTTCCTAAACTGGTCTTGTTTTCTGAAAAACAGCCCAGAATGGAGAAGAGAAGGATGACACTTTGGCTGTACATTCATTAAAGCAAAGGATTTTTTTAAACTGCAAACCTGGCAATCAAGGCCCTCTTTTGTGCTCCTGGGAATGCAAGACCAGTCAATAAGAGTGGGGTCAGCTCCCGGTCCCAGATTCCCAAGTGCTGCTCCAGACACTGCCCAGGTTGTGCCAAGTTTGCCTGTGCAGGGTTCTGTTCCTGAGGCTGCATTCCTGGCTTCTGCAAACAGCCTCCACACAGCTCCAGACATGGCAGTGCCCATGGTCAGACACTTGTGCAGAGGCATGTGAAGAGGCAGGAATAGCTGAGATTCTAGTTAAGGAAAACACAAGTGACATATGTATTTGAGAAAGTGATGGCTGTGCAGAGCAAGTGCATCAGTGCCAGCCTCCAGAGCTGCAGCCAGCAGTGCCTTTGCTGCAGGACAGCAGGATAATAATATAATTCTCTCTACTAGTTATTGCAGCTACTGCTTGGAATGCACTTCAGTGTGGAAGCAGCAGAGCCCTATGGACATTTTACATGAAAGAAGCATTGATGTGACTCTGTTAAAGAGAACAAAAGGCATTTTGTGGATTTTTGGCTTTGCCCAAGTGCTGTATATTTATATTTCTTGACACTACTGCAGAGTATAGGAGATGTTAACAGCTGTGCCTTGGCATCAGCACTGGGCTGGCAGTCTGTGCCAAGGTCATGGCCAGTAGCCCCAGAGTGGCCGTCAGCACCTCGCTGACCCTGCACTGAACCGCACTCTCATCGCACACAACATTAACTCTGACTTATCCATGGAAATGAACAATTGCCCAATAGCACAATGGACTCAAATTGGTAATCCTGGCAGGCTCCAAGCAGGTGAAAGTTGACCCTGTTATAGTCTTGTGAGCACGAAGGAGGCATAAACCACAATAACGGAGCCACAGTGCGGCTCTGACCCCACGGCACTGCCAGAAAATCCCTTCCCTAACCGGCCTTACAGCACTCTAGGCTGAGCTTGTCTGAAGTCTCAGAGCTCTGCATGTTACTCATTCCAATGCAGATTCTAGGGCTAACCACAGTAGAGAGAAAAACAGCTGAGGACACAAAACACCAGAATAATTTTAAGCATTCACTGCTAAAATACTGTATAAATTAAAAATGCTGTCAGCATTTACACTAAAATCAAAAGCATCCCTGGTTTTAGGCTTTGTTTTACATTTCATGCTGAGTTAAACAATAAATATTCAATCCCAAGAACTTAGTTTGAAAGTTCAGCAATTTTTAAGACCCCTCAAAGAGAGTTTGAAATGACTCCCCAAAGCAGGGGGCCTTTTGCAGCAGCCAGAGCGTGCAGAGGGCTGCGTGGAGCGTGGGCTGGCAGCATCACCACAGAGCCTGCCCGTGGCAAGGGGTTATGGCAGGATGAATCCATGGATATGCCGGGTGGAGGTTTGCTGTGCTGGCTGTTCCCACCCTCCGAGGGCCCTGGATCAGCCACAGCTCCCCTGGCTCTGGCAGAACCTCCCTGCCATGCCCAGGGCAAGGCTCAGCCAGGGGCTGGGCTCTGTCCCCTCTCAGGGGTGGCTGCCCTGCTCCCAGGGACACCCCAAAGCCCCCGCACAGAGGCTGCAATCCCAGCCCTGCACACTGTGGCTGGCAGGGGAGGCTGAGCTCAGCAGCTCTTGGAGCACTTTCTCACTGATTTTCCCCGAGAATTGGAGCTCCCCAGCCCCAGGAAGCAGCAGCAGCCCTTCCCTCCCAGGTGAGCCACCGAGAGCTCGCTGCTCCCTGGTTGGGACACGGGGACAGAGAATGTGGGCACTGCTCCCTGGGACACGGGGACACAGAGTGTGGGCACTGCCATGGCTGGGACACGGGGACAGAGTGTGGGCACTGCCATGGCTGGGACACGGGGACAGAGTGTGGGCACTGCCATGGCTGGGACACGGGCACTGCTCCCTGGGACACGGGGACAGAGAATGTGGGCACGGGCACACAGAGTGTGGGCACTGCCATGGCTGGGACACGGGGACACAGAGTGTGGGCATTGCTATGGCTTGGACACGGGCACTGCTCCCTGGCTGGGACACGGGCACACAGAGTGTGGGCACTGCTCCCTGGCTGGGACACGGGCACAGAGTGTGGGCACTGCCCTGGCTGGGACACGGGCACTGCTCCCTGGGACCTGGGCACACGGGACGTGGGACCACTGCAGGTGAGTCGTGGGCACGAGCCCATCGCTTCCTCAGTAATTGTGCAGACCTTCAGGACCAGAAGTTCTCATCCGGAATGCAAAGAGCAAATCCCCACACTTTCTTCCAGCAGTTAAATCTTTATTTATCAGAGCAATAGCCTTCAGAAATCAAAAGCCCAGGTCCTTCCCCCCCACTGCAGAGTTCATGTGATACCAACAACACCCAGAACCACCAGAGGCAGTGACTTCTCTGCATCACTCACCCCACACCATGGCCATGCTCCCCGGGCTGGCAAAGCAGGTTCCAGGGCTGGAGAGTGAATCTTTGGGAAGTGTTGTCACTCAGACAGGTGAGTGTACCTGTCCTACGCCTTTGCTGACCCCCTGAAATGAGAGATGAAATTAAACTCATTAAACTATTCGAAGCAAGGACTAAAATAAAATTATTCCAATGAGGAATACCTGCATTTAAAAGAAATTATATGGGTATTATCAGCTAAAGAGGCTGCTGTCTCTTCCAGAACATGCTGCTGCTGACAAGACCTTAACGTTACACCTGAGACAGTAAACAAGAGCTAATCCTTACACCCTTCTTGTGCTAATGACTGCAGGAGATAACTGGTGTCCCTGGCAAGTGTCCCATTTAATTCAATTAACTCCAGCCAGGCCCTGTTGATTGCACTGGCAGTGTCAGAGAAAGCCAGAAGCCAGATCTGGAGTCAGATGGTAAAACCAAGGCAGTCTCCACCATCCCTCTGTGGCCCAGTCCCCCAGCAGACAATCCCAGGGGTAACAACCAACCTGGCATCCACAGCAGCTTCTACAAAAGGGTGTGGAAAAGCATCATTTTTTTTCTTGAAAATGCTCATCTTTTTTTTCTGAGAAAATGCAGGCAACTTATTTCATTGTATATTTTGCTTATTTATTCTGAAATGCTGGGTTATGTGTTACAAAATAAGTTTAAGCAGCAGTTTGAGAGTGTTCCCACCCCCTTCCACAGGTCCAAGCCAGCAGGAAGATCGTGTTTCTCCTAACAGAAGGCAGATGTCTGCCAGCTGATCTGGGGGCACACAGAGCTGCTGGCCCCTCCAGGGGACCCTGACACTTGCAGAGATTGAGTGTCTGAGGTATGAACTGAAACATTCTGATAAACATGAAAAATAAACTAACCATGAACAATTAAGCTGCATGAACAACTGCTATATCCCCTCAATACAATTGATACAGTTCCCAGGTCTTTTTGGTAGTAAAATAATACTTTCCAAATATTTCCTTTTCCTTTTGAACATGCTTCAGCTGTGAGCTTCAACAGGTAGTGATGTATCCACCAATCCACATTATTCAGTTCAGAAGTTTTTAAGTAGAAAGAGATAAGCAGAGAAGTTTCCTTGGTGGCACTTTTGAAGTGTTAGTCTAGGATAGCAGGTAAAATCCTCAGAAGCCTGTACACTGCCAACATAAATAGAAAGTGTATTTAAAGATGGGAGATTATCCATTCCTTCACAGGGCTGCCATACCTACTCTGTTGTCAGGTCTTGGTAATAGTTTTATTTGAAGGTCAGTCCAGCACAAATAGCACCCAGAAAATCTCTTCTGCTGGAAAACAAAGCCTTCAAACCTTCAAAAGGAGCTGTAAAGACTCATATGTGACCATCAGCTTGGACATGTCTCAGAAGCAGCATGAGCCAGTGGAGATTTCTGAAGCTTCACTGAGTTTCTTTGTGGAAAACTCGTTATGGAATTCCAGTCACCCTCCAGCCTTTGTGTATCCTCCAGGATGGCTGAGAGCACATCAGGGAAGCCCAAACATGTTAACATATCATTGTGTTGCACCTGCAAATCCACTGGAGAACAATTCTCTGCAAATAAATCTCAGCAACTGGCTCCCAAGTCAGAAAGCCTGTGCTGTGGGCCCACTCATTAGCATTAAATACATGTTTAAATCAACTTCTACATCCTATGGACATTCTTCCCGTGCCACGGCTCCACTGGATAGAAGTGCTGAGCTCCTGGTACGGATGTTGGCACTCATCTCCCCCTTGTTCCCATCTACGTGTTTGGTATTTTCCAGAAAAGAACCAACCTCCCTGCTGTGCACCAAACCCAACTGTGCCCAGGTGTTTCTATCAGGCACCGCTTTTACACCAGTTCAAGATCCATGAGGAATAACAAGGGGAGACCAGAGCTGTGCAGAAATAACTGCAAGAAAAATGCCATTAAGGGCAGCCACAGTTGGAATTCCCACCCCTGACGAATCTGGGCAGGCTGACCCCAGTGCTGCAACCCAGAGCAGGGGTGCACAGAGCGCAGCACCCACGTCCAGGAGAGCACCTGGCTGCACTCAGACCATGCAGCAAAGTGGGACAGAGCTGACCATCCTTCCAAGTGCCTCCCAGAAAGCTGCAGCTGGCCACTGCCTAAAGAACACTGCGGTTCTTCCTTGCTGCTTACAGGTACAGGGTGCATGTCTGTGGCATCCTGCAATTAGCAGCCTCCCCTCTTCAGATCTGTGAGTGAGTTAGCTCCAACAGGGCTGTGTTGAGCCTTATCTTTTTGCAGGTGAGGTGTCAGCCAAGGGAAAATTGTGCCTCATGAGGGCTGGCACCCATGTGAGCCATATGTGTGTGTGGCAGCAGTGGGACAGCAATAAAAAAAAATGGTGTAAAAACCCCAGGGCCTTTCAAACCATTTCCAAATGCTGCCCCAATTTTTCTGCTGCGTGTCAGATTCTAGGAAGCCACACCTAGACAAAACAGCTGTGGAGCCACATCTAAAACTGCCTCACCTTTTCTGTACCACGGGTGAGGTACAGAGAGCTGACAATGGTATTAGCATGAAACTTAGAGGCTAATCGGGTTCTGCAGTCACTGAAACTGAAGACAGCTCAGCAATTAACATCCCTGAATTTTCTTGACTAAAATAAATGTAAAATCTGCCCCCATTCATGCTTCTCCCTGCTCCACGAGCAAGCACTGCGGTAGCCTGGCACACAGGGGAGTTCTGGCACCCCTGCCAGGGCTTGTGGGGTTCCCAGCAGTTACTGGGGCAGGCATAGGTCTGGGGAGAGATTGTTATCTGCAAATCAGCATCATTTCACAGAAATGGAACGTGATATTCAATGCCAGGGCATGGGAACAATCAGCAGCACATGAACACACACACAAGACAGCATCCAGCAGGAACGGTGAGCGGGGATGGTGCGGTGTCACGCCGTCCTCTCTGCAGGTATGTCTGGCACTGATCCAGACCAGTGCTGCTGCTGCTGCTCCAAGCAAAAGAGAGAGATATCAAAATCAAAAAGTGAGAGCATCTCCTGCTCAGGGTGTCAGAGTGGGACACAGGCCCAGCCTCTATCAGTACTTCTTGTAAGTGAATCAGAACATCTTCTATTAAGGTGGGCAATAACACCTACCGAAAGGCATATGGACCTTCCACTGGACCTCCCAGGGGTGCATCACACATTTGGGGCAGAGAAAAACACACCCTGTTTAACTGTACATGTTATTATACATGTCATTTTCAAGTTGAGGGGGTTGCTCTCCAAGATCCACAATGAGAAAGAGAATGCACGGCCATTACAGCTGCAAGCAGCAATTGCTCTGCCTCAGGCAGCGTGCTGCAGACTTGCTGTGCAGGGTATGGCCACCTGCAGCCTCTTTCAGGCTTTCTGTGCAAGTGTGCTGTGTGTGCTCATCTGCCTGTGGTATGCTCACCTGCCCTGGGCTCACCTGCAATTTGTGCAAGAGCTCTATGATCTCATTTTCAGTTCATTGTTCTGTACAACACTCGGAGTTTCTGATCCATCAAAGCATCTTATGGTAGAACATTTGAAAAAGCCATGGCATGCTTCTGCCTCCACTCACAACTGAAATCTCTGACTGCTGACAGAGCTGAGCTTCCAAAGCCAGCCCCTCTTCTGTCCCTTCCTTCAGCACCTGCCTTGATTTTGCTGTGGCCAGCAATTTTATCTGCACTCTCTGGTCCAGATGTTGCCTGTGGCTCTTCATGAGAATCTCCCAGTTCTGCTATGACCCAGGAGGCAAGGAAGGGACATGGTACAAGGCCTGTTCCTCACCTCAGCTGTGATGAAGAGGAGGTCACAGCTGGCCCCTGCTGCTCCTGCTCACAGATGGGAAATCCCTGCCATCACCACACAGCTCATTGCAGTCGCTTGCTCCACTCTCCTCCTCCCTTCTTCCTACACTTGCTGCAGGCACAAAATGTTCCCAGGCTCCCACAGCCACGCCTGGGGCATGCCAAGTCCATATGCTGCTGTCCCTTTCACACACATTTCCAAAGGGCAAAAAAAAATCACTCCTTGGAGATCCACTTCTCTGTGTGCAGTTCATCAAGCAGAAAGAACAAACCTGGCCAAGATGGCCACAAAAACATGTCACTGTTTAGAAAGGCTTGACACCCAAAGGTATCAAGCATATTATTTTGGGGTAAAGTAATATAACCAGTTTTATTTCCAGTGCAATGTGCCTAACTTTTTCTTAAGTAAATTGCATTTGTACTCATTTGGTTTAAAACTCTTGATGTGGTGGGAAGAAAAATGTCTGCATGTGTATTATATATACTACAGATTTTATATACCTCTGCATTATACTACAGACATCCATTCCTTCCACCATTTATATCAGTATTTCAGACTACCACCAGAGCACTCTTGGCTTTATTCTAAAACTCAGCCCCACAGATTATGAGCAAAGGAGTTTCTGCATTAGGAGTCCACAGCTCAGGTCTGCCCCTGGCTGTCCCAGGCAGTGAACCCTGTTGGAGACGTTGGCAGTGCTGGCATTTGAGGGGACCCCTCTCTGTAGCTGCCATCAGCCTCCACGCCCCACTCTGCCATCGGGCTCTGTCCCCAAGAGCATTGTCATGGCAGCTGAGGCTTCACTTACAGCTGCCTGCAAAATATAGACTGGGAACAGCAAGGATTTTAAGTGCCAGTTCTTTTCTTGACTGATGCTCCCAGCTGATGGTAAGTTCATATTTCAAGGTAACATCACATTCATCAGTGTCACAAACAATTGCTGCCTTAAGAATCACCTTCCCTTCCCTTCAATAAGTCTCACCTGAAGAATCCCACATGCAGAAATAAGTCTGACAGCTCTCTGGGATGCCAAGGCATAAGCAGCATAGAGACCCATGTGCTGGGTGAGAGCTCAGAGCCAGGGCTGGAAATGTCCTCCTGAGCAGCAGTAATTGCAGCTCACATCACAACATTCCCGATAACAACAGCTGAAGATCCCTGTTTCAAAGGGACTGAACGTTTTAGCCAAAGCTGAACTCTTGTACTCATCGCTGTAGAAGCCTCATGGGGCTCATTCCCCTCCCTGTCCCCTAACATATGTGGATCATCATCCCACAGCTTTTTTTTCTACCAACAATATTATAATAATAATATATATATTATATATATTATAATATATATAATATATATTAATAATATAATTAATATATAATAATAATATAATTAATATATAATATATTAATTATATATATTATAATAATAATATATATAATAATATATCTTTTCAAAGGCAAAGTGGAAATCCCTGCAAGCATTTCTGGTGCCGCTCCCAGTCAGAAATAACAGTAATCTGATCCACAAGTGAATTGCATTTGAGTTCCTGAACTGCTTTGTACAAGTATCTTTGCTTTGAAAGAGTTTGGCAGCAGTGAGGCACAGGCTAATTTTACTTATAAGGTGTGAATCAAAGAAGATTTGCAAGTTTCTGAGTCACAGAAAGGAAGCGTCTGTGGCCTTTCACCACTTCTGTCAAGAGAAAATGTCACGGTTCAGCTATTTTAGTGCAACTTCAGACCGCTCACTGCACCCTGCAGACCCCATCTCCCACCACCCTCACGCTCTCCCCAGGCAACCAGGACAGTTCCAGTCTTCTCCTGGGACCTGGGAACTCCCAGCTTTACTCAGACCTGCTGCTGTTAATGGGATGCATCACCACGGGCTGCAGTAGGAGAGAGTTGAATCAACTATTAATTTGGCAGAATTCAGCAGATACTTTGTGGGAGGAAGGGGTGACCAAGGAAAGGGCGAGCCACTTCCCACATTGCACAGTACTGAAATCCCTGGGAAGCTGAGGGCCTAAGCTACAAACCCTGCTGCAGCAGCAGCAAAGCTCCAGGGTGTGCGTGGTGCCCACAGCCTGACTCTGCTGCCATGCAAACAACCAACAACAACCCTAACCAACTCCTCCCGTGCTGCTGTGGGAGCTCCCAGCCAGGGCCAGCCTGTCCTGAGGGTGGGGACAGCTCCCAGGAGAGCACACAGACCTTCAGCCCCGCTTCCTCCAGCCCCAAAGGTTCCGTGGAGACGCTGCTGAGGCCAGGTTTAGCCAGCAGCTCCAGCTGCAGGGTCACTGGCTAAAGCCAAACACGGGAGTCCATCCTGCCCAGAGATGAGCTGGGGCAGCCTGTGCCCACGGTACCTGGCACGTGGCCTCCCCATGTGGCTCCCAGGGAGATCTGTGCTTCTCTCACTTCTCTTTATCCACTGCTCATGACAGACATGATCTCCAGGCCCACAGGGATGTGCCAAGGACTGGCACATTACAACATGTCATTCTACATGAACCTGCTGTTCTCCAGCCCCAAGAGATCATTTTGCTGCCCTGTCCCCGTCTGGGGGTGACAACACTATCTTCTGCCTCCAAACAGGTCCTCAGGGTTTACAGACAGCAGGCATGGTATAAAAACTGCAAGCAGTTATCAGCAGGAGTGGAGGGTCCTCCACCTTCCAGCCACCTGTGGGATCTGCCCATCCAATATATGAGTGAAGTCTCCCATAAAAGTCAGTACTGGGCATGCTTACCTTAATGCCTTAATTATTTCTTAATAATTTCACTGCCACGTTCAGCCTGATCCAGCACAGCTACATGGCTCCAGAGCCAAACCAGATTCTTCCCTGATAGTCTGTGGAGATGTGTATTTCTCATCTGCAATCTATTCCTTGATTTCTGGCATGTATTTTCAGTGCTTTCTCTTGAAAGCTTTTTCAGATTTCCCTGGGCTTCTCCCTAACTTCTGTGAGCAAAGCCTCACACAGTTTAATTGTTGACATCTGTGTCAGGAGAAGGTTTTTTTTATGTTCCCCTAGCTGCAGCACACGAGCTGCTGCACAAAGGGCTGCCTGCCTGTGTAATGCACCAAAATGTGGAAAGCAGACCGTGTTTTTGGAGGGGGAGGTTTTGGGGGCTTTAACTGTTTGTGATGTTTTTTCAGAGATAATTGCAGCTCCACACATGAAAATGCTGATAAATAAAAGGCAGCTGAGCAAAGAGGTGAAAAGCTTTAAGTACTTGGATGGATAAAAGTGAATCTCTCCTCCTTTCCAGGAGTTTGCATTTTGGCTTCACAGTAAAGAAAAATCCAATTAAAAGGAAAAAAAGAAACTTTCTGATTTTTTTTTTTTTTTTTTAATAAAGTAAAAGATGGGAAATGCAGGGGACTAGATTGATCTCCCTTTCCTGCCAGGCTGAACTCAAATCTGAAACATCTGTTCACATAACTTGAGACAAGCTCTTCCAGTCAAGTAATGTAAGCTCAAGCTCTTCCTGCCATCAGGGCAGAACTATCAGTTAAGCTTTTTGTGGAAGCCTAAGAATCCAGACACTTCTCATGTTCCCTGCAAGCACTGAATAACCATGGGTTCTCACTACCAGCAAATCACCTGCAAAGAAAAATTAGCACCTTTTCCTAGTATTTGAAATCCTAAAATCTGTTTTTCTGTGTACACATTATCCTTCAGGAGTTATCTAAACTGGACAGTACCAGCTATATAAAACAGTATCTCACCCAGCACAGAGGGGTTAACTCAGGTGACTGCAAAGATCAAGGACAGGGGAAATATCCAGTTTTTAGCATAGAATCACAGATTGGTTTGTGTTGGAAGAGACCTTTAAAAGTCATCTTGCCCACCAAGCCCACCATCAGCAGAGTCACCTTCCACTGTCCCAGGCTGCCCCAAGCCCTGTCCAAGCTGGCCCTGAACACTGCCAGGGATGGGCTGGGTAACCTGGCCCCACTGTTGAGCTGCAGTCTGCAAGGCAAAGAGCAGCACTTCAGCTGAAAGTACTGAGAGCCCAATTTTCCTGCAGAACCTGCACACAGGCCTGGGGTCAGGGCTCCCAGCACCCCCAGCACCCCGAGCCTGGCAGGAGGGGACCCATGGCTCACGCAGAGCTCCATTCTGACATGAATGCCTGTGTGTAGAATGTGGAGAAGAAACAAGTCTGTGGCTACACAAGTACAGGCAGCCCAGAAACACAGCAGATCAAGCAGGAAGCAGAGCTGTGCTCTATCCTGAACCTGCTCCTGCAGCCCTCCAAGAGCTCTCTGTATTCAACATGGTCTGGAGCATGAATCTCATCCTGTCAGGGACACAGACTGGAAACCAGGGCTCGTTTCAGATCCTGATTCCAATTCTCTCTCTGTGTCTACAAGTCACTTTGTTTCCCTGCTGTTTCCTCCAGCCTCACATGACATGATGTACAACAGGGGCCTGTCCCCAGCTACAGACCTGCACAATGTCCCAGTCAGGGACCTGGACTGAAATTAAAGGGTTCTGGAAGCCACAGGGGAAAGAAAAAACAAAAAACAAAAAAACAAAACAAAACAAAAAAAACCAAACAAAAAAAAACCCCAAAAAAACCCCAAAAAACCTGAGAGAAAAAAGAAAAGTGCATGTAGTTCACCATATCCAGTAGCTTTCCCGTGTGCAGGAATGCCATCCTGGCTGTTTCTGCCTTCTCCCCGCACAGCAGTAGATGGAGCCCTGCTCCCCTGTTCTGGCCAGCGCGGGGATGCAGCAGCACCAGCGCTCCCAGCTGCAATGACCCTGCCAGGACCTGCCAGCACTGCAGGGGACAAAGGCGGGGATCACACAGGAGGGACCTGGGGCTCACAGCTCCTGCCGGACCCGTGAAATTCACTGAAACTTGGGACTAACAAAAGTATCCGACTGACCACAGTATTACCTTTTTTCTTCCATTTAGGCATTGGGTAATGTTTCTTTCTTTCGTAAACTGTCATCAGGATTACATGGAATTCACCAGTTTTATTTATTTTGCAAAATAAGGAACTACAAGGTTTGCTTGCCATACTTAGAAAGAACATATGTAATAGTTGTATCATGGCTGTGAGCACTGCAGACTACATTATCCAGAGGATTTTACAAGAACTAAAGGTCAAGGGATCCATGGCTAATTTCTCAGCCACTGCTTGCAGCTCTGATGCCTGCAGCTTGTGTGTGACAGGACAGAGAAGAGATCAGGGAACACTGGCACCTATGTGCAACTTGGGAAAAAATTATAAATGTGTATATTGATTTTCTCTCCCCACCTCCACCTCCAAGTGCTTCTGCAAGTGACACCAGTGCAGCCTGCACGGGTGCAGGCAGCCTCTGGAGCCATGCACCACTGGGCCACAACTACTGCTGCAGCTCCAGGAAGACATCACTTCTACAGCAACAGCTGACAAATGGAATATTTCAGAGCAGTAAGAACAAAATCCACTGAATATGCTGAGCTGGAAGGGACCCACCAGGATCATCGAGTCCAACTCCTGGTCTTGCAGAGTCACACAATGTTCCTGAAGGTATTGTCCCAATGCTCCTTGAACTCTGTCAGCCTTGAGGTTTGATGCTGTGACTGCTTCTCTGGGAAGCCTGTGCCAAACCACACACTGCATTTAATATTTGACCTAAACCTCCTCTGACAACTTCAGGTCGTTCCTTCAGGTCCTGCCACTGGTCACCACAGAGGAGAGATCACTGTCTGCCCTTCCTCCCCTCCTCATGAGGAAGATGTAGACTGTGATGGGGTCTCCCTTCAGTCTCCTCCAGGATGAACCCTCAGCCACTCCTCATCTGGCTTCCCCTCAAGGCCCTTCATCATCTCCATCATGTTTATCCAGCTGTGAGATGGACAGGTTGTCCAGAAGGATATTATGAGAGACAGTATTGAAAGCTTTACTGAAATCTCAAAAGATTACATCAAGTGGCCCCTCCTTGATCAGCTAGGTGGGTTACTTTGTCATAAAAGAAAACCAGGTTTGAGAAGCAGGACTTTCCTCTCATAAAGCTGTGCTGGTTTAGACTGCTCTCTCTTTCTAACAAATGTTTTGGAGGTTGTTTTTTTTTTTTGTGTTTTGGTTGGCTGGTTTAAAAATGCACCATGCACATTCTGCTTCCTTCTGCTGCACATCCAAGTGCAGGTTTGACTGTAAATAAGAGCAATCCATGCTGCCAGGGAAGGCTGTCCTCAAAGACAGTGTACAACCTGTTGTTCTCTGGAAACATGTACTGCTAGACAAGCAACACATCAAACCATATTTTGTCTGGTTTTAGATTCTTTGAAGAAGACCATTTTATGCAGGTAGGAAAACTGAGAATATTGAAGAGTTACATGAGATGCTGGAGATTATATTTGCCAGCACGGTAACTCAATATACATCTATTCTGGCACTCAATAATTTAAGAGAGGCCCCCAGCAGTGAATTACAGGATGATTTGCTCACAGCAGCAGCTCTCCATACTAGAGAGGGGCCAGAACTTTCAGTCAGGCACTCACAACCACACATCTCATCTGCACAGTCCAGCTTCAAAATGTGAGTTTTTGCAGTACTGATTTTTCATTTCTCCAAATAGAAATTAACAGCAGAAGGGAGATGCGATACCCATCCCTGAAGAAAGAGGGTTTCTACTGATTAGCCTAGAAGTGATTTGCTTTCTGAATTCAAGACCTTATGCTGCTTCTGATCCTGCCCCCTGATGCTGACTAGATATGATGGTCTGTTCATACAGGCTCCAAGCCCCAGCCCTAACTGAGTAAAAATCTAGGTAAGGACTTCAGCATTTGATCTTTACAAAGCAGAAGTTAACGGCTTCTTTGTCTGCAGACAAATTAAATCCTTCAGAGTAGTGAAAATTAAACAGTCCTGCAGTCACGAGTGCTGGCATGTGGAAAGCTGCCACTAAGATAATAATGGCATTGTCCAGCACAGCACAGAGGGAGGTCCCAGCATCCCAGAGCAGCCACACATCTGGAGACTGGCACCACAGCCATCAGCAACCCATGTTTAACAGCACATTCTTGCTCTTCCTGCCAGCTGCTCATCCTCTCTCACCACAGGCCGAGGGCAGAAGCCCAGGAGCAGCAATGGGTACTGGGGACAAACTGGAGCAGCCATGCACAGAGAAAGGTCCCTCAGTAGAACCCTGCCTGTCCGCTTGATTCACTTCACAAAAACATGGGCAGCTGGCTCGTTTGTCACACACCTGCATTTGAACAGGACACCAGCCACTTTCACTGGTTCCCCCAGGTACCTGTGAGGAGTGTAAAGTGCTGGGGATGACTGTTCCTGGCTTACTCCAGCCTGGCCATGGTACAAGTTTCTTGTGTGCAGCAGAGCCACACTGCTTAGGAATGGGAGGAGAATCAGAGCTAGGAAGTGGAAGACAAAGCAAACATGCAGATTATCACTCGTAACCAGAGACAGAGAACAATTTCCAGAGAGGTGGGGATGGAGCTTGCACAAGGTATTCACCCTTTAATGCTACTCACCAGCAGCTGCCTGCAGAAGAGCCCAGGCAGGGATGGGAAGACCAAAGCAGGGAACGTGCTACAGGAGCCAGCAGCAAGAACACAGATGTATGATACAGCTGTGGGAGGAGAAGCACACTCACATGAATCACCCATCACCACATGCACTGTGCTCCTGGAGAAGCCAGAGGTGGCTGATTGACAGCACTCCCCTCAGTGCCCTCCCCTCTGTAGTACAGAGAGCTGACAAGAGTTAAAGAGCAGGAGATAAAGCACTAAAGACAAGAGGGACATAAAATGCTGGAGAGGAGATATACATGAGTGTCCAAACACACACAAGGACAAGCTTGAGTAGAAAGAATGGACAGTTTTAGCACTGAATCACTGCGTCTCTTCCTGAAGTACCTGCCTTGTATTTGAAAAGATTTCAAGGTACCAGGCTGTAGAAATCTGTATCACTGCTGAGCAAGCTGGATAGCACAGGGCAAACCAAGAGGAAACAGAGCAACCATGCACAAGGTATCCACCACTCTATAGAAGAGCAGTTCAGGCTGGGTAAGGGTGGCTGGGAGAAGATCCTGCTCCCAAGAAAGAAAAAGGAAAGGAAATTCCAAGAAGTTTCTTGGCAGCCTGGTTCTGTACCCACTGACATCCACTGCAAGGGGTATTTGTAGGCTCAAGAGATGTACCATCAGTGTTGGCAATAACTACATGGTTAATTAGGCCATCTTCTCTCTTTGACAGTAAAAGAGACCCAAGTGTCTCAGATTCACCCAAGTAGATTTCTGTCCCAGCTGCCCCTTTCAGAACACTTGTCTGAAAAAAAAAGTCTTGGGATCAATCAGTATCTTATTCTCCAAGTTCATGCATAAAACACCTGGGGCATCCACACAACTCTGATACTGATTGCTCACAGCAATGGCAAATGCACACAGGGCTCTCCACTGCAGGTGTATGCTTCAGAAAAATCTAGTCATCTTTGCCTGCAATTGTAGCAAGAAAATAAAACCTCAAAAAGAATCTGCAGGTTCTTCTATTTAATATTTCAGTGCTTCTTGGTCAGAGGGATGGGCCTGCACCTATTGGTTTTCCCAGCAAATATCACTGCTGTCTTCCATGTGTGCAAGGCCTCCAGCAGTAGAGTTCAGCTGACAATTTCATCCCTTCAGAGACTTCACTCATTGGTACTGCATCATCTGCCTGTAGAATAATGCTTTTACATCATGTCTGATTGGGAACATGAGCTTCCAAAAGCCCAGACCTACACCAGGTGAGCTTTTTGTTGGCTTTTTGATAATGTTCCTTTGAGCTTGCCAGAGCAGGAGTTTGACTCCTGCAGCACTGACTACAGGGGACACACCTGGCATGGATATCTTCAGGACTGGACAGGTTCTTCCACCCGTCAGGAGGAAGGGATAGCTTTTTCCTTGCTCAAGCTATGGATTACTGTAGCTAGGCATAACAGGGATCACCTCTGGAGGCCTGCAGTTTCCTCAGCACTGACCATGGCCAAAATAAAGATTTTTGGCACCAAGGATGGCATCCTGGCCTTCTCTACCTGTAGCTTGTGCATTTCCTCTCTCTTTGGTCCCTTTATGCTCTCTTATTCTGCTGCCACCTTGGTCTCTCCTGGCCATGATAGATCTCAAGCAGTTCACAGCACAGCAGATGGTGAAGGGCAGGAGACAGGAGGGAGCACTGGGAGGCTCATGCTCTCTTACTCCATCCATTTCTGGGAAGGTGACACTGGACCATGCAGGGTGATGGTGTTAACACCACACAGGGCAGCAGCTCATTAATTGGAATAGCAGCAACACTGACAGGACTCACAAGTCTCAGAAAAGAAAGCTGATGTGGAACTGGCTTGCTCATCTTTTCCATGACAGGAAACATTTCAACCTCTGTTATCAGCACAAACTCTGCCGGCTCTCATCACGCTTTGCAGCTCGCCATACTCCATGCTGGGCCCACATGAGTGAAGAATGCCAGAGTGATACTTTTGCCTTCCACAGGCTCAAAATGCAACACAACTCAACCCTCTGTTATGCTTTTCAGTCTCCAAAGCGCTCAGCTGCTCATTTTATGGTGTCACAGCCCATGGATGTATCAGCCTTCTAAGTAAAGCAAGCTGGTCATCCAGAGCCAGCTGCTGCAAGGACCACAGGACAAGTGGCCTGTCCAGGGCCAGAAGCCCTTGGGCCAGTGATGGCCACCAGCTGTCAGCCAGCCTGCCTGACTCAGTCAGACAAAAATCCTCCACTTTCAATCCAAACACATAACAACTGAGTAAAGAGGCAAGGAAGAAGAAGGGCAACCAGCTCTCACATGTATCTACACAGCACTGTCTTCAGCTCCCATTTTTCAATTACTCTTCTGCTTCATGGCCCTTAACACAAGAGGAAAAATGGAGGTGAGCTGCAGAAAGCAATCAGTCTCTCAGCTTCTCGTGCATTCACACCAAAGCAGAGCTTGGATCAGGGACACCCTCAGGAAGCGCTGGAAAACACATCCAAAGCTTTGTGAAGAATTGCTTTTACAGGTCACAGGTTGTTTTGGAAATCACAAGCAAAAGGCACTGAAGTGTAACAAGTTTTTGAAAGGTCAGCAGAAAATTCCTATTGCATTTCAGACACAATAAAACCTTATGACTTGAAAATGGTAATCAGGAATACCGTAAAGAAGCCTTACCAGAAATCACAAGTGAATCCTAGAGACTTTGATCTAAGCTGGAATCTGGCTGCTTCAAATCTTGCTGCAGAAAGGTTCATAACCCTGAAATCAACAGAAAGGACACAGCAATAAGGTACATGTAAGAATAAGACCCATTGGGTCTTACTGGCCCCAAATCTGATTTAGTAAAACCAGGGTAAGACAGGATGTTAGCCTTGGCTTCAATGGTTCTGAGCTGTCCTCAGACAGGATCTGTAGCAGAGGAGCTACTCTCTAAAATAAGACAATGCATTAGCTAGGTGTTTTTAGGGATCAAATTATTTGTCTACTTCTCACTAAAAGCTGACTCAAACAGCCTTCTCTTTAGTGACTGCACAGTTAGATTTTGGGGCATTGTGTATTTGCATTGGGCCAAATTGCCACAATTTGCCTCTTTACTTCAAGTGAAGGTTTTCTGGGGAAAGAGCAGCTGCAGTCAGGAGCCATCCCTGGGGCCCCAAGAGCACAAACTGTAGCTCACCACCACTCCAGATTAATTCTGTAACACACCAACCACTCTAGATTAATTCTGTAACACACCAGCCACTCTAGATTAATTCTGTAACACACCAGCCACTCTAGAATAATTCTGTAACACACCAACCACTCTAGATTAATTCTGTAACACACCAACCACTCCAGATTCATTCTGTAACACACCAGCCACTCTAGATTAATTCTGTAACACACCAGCCATTCTAGATTAATTCTGTAACACACCAACCACTCCAGATTCATTCTGTAACACACCAGCCACTCTAGATTAATTCTGTAACACACCAGCCATTCTAGATTAATTCTGTAACACACCAGCCACTCCAGATTCATTCTGTAACACACCAGCCATTCTAGATTCATTCTGTAACACACCAGCCACTCTGGATTCATTCTGTAACACACCAGCCATTCTAGATTCATTCTGTAACACACTGGCCACTCCAGATTCATTCTGTAACACACCAGCCATTCTAGATTCATTCTGTAACACACCAGCCACTCCAGATTCATTCTGTAACACACCAGCCACTCCAGATTCATTCTGTAACACACCAGCCATTCTAGATTCATTCTGTAACACACCAGCCACTCTAGATTAATTCTGTAACACACCAGCCATTCTAGATTAATTCTGTAACACACCAACCACTCCAGATTCATTCTGTAACACACCAGCCATTCTAGATTAATTCTGTAACACACCAACCACTCCAGATTCATTCTGTAACACACCAGCCACTCCAGATTCATTCTGTAACACACTGGCCACTCCAGATTCATTCTGTAACACACCAGCCATTCTAGATTAATTCTGTAACACACCAGCCACTCCAGATTCATTCTGTAACACACCAGCCATTCTAGATTAATTCTGTAACACACCAACCACTCCAGATTCATTCTGTAACACACCAGCCACTCCAGATTCATTCTGTAACACACCAGCCACTCTAGATTAATTCTGTAACACACCAGCCATTCTAGATTAATTCTGTAATACACCAACCACTCCAGATTCATTCTGTAACACACTGGCCACTCCAGATTCATTCTGTAACACACCAGCCACTCCAGATTCATTCTGTAACACACCAGCCATTCTAGATTCATTCTGTAACACACCAGCCACTCTAGATTAATTCTGTAACACACCAGCCATTCTAGATTAATTCTGTAATACACCAACCACTCCAGATTCATTCTGTAACACACTGGCCACTCCAGATTCATTCTGTAACACACCAGCCATTCTAGATTCATTCTGTAACACACCAGCCACTCTAGAATAATTCTGTAACACACCAGCCACTCTAGAATAATTCTGTAACACACCAGCCACTCTAGATTAATTCTGTAACACACCAGCCATTCTAGATTCATTCTGTAACACACCAGCCACTTTAGATTCATTCTGTAACACACCAGCCACTCTGGATTTCCTTCTAACCTACATTATACACGGTGAATGTTTCACTTCATGCAGAAGGTGATTGTCTCTCACGCATGCAGCACCAGCCTGCACAACGGTTTGGCAGCCCCTGGGCTCTGCCTTTCAAGGCTGAGAGAGGGCTCCAGTCCTGGGGTGCCACAGGTATCAGATATTTGTGCACATGAATGAGGTACACAGTTGCCCCAAATCTGGCATTTTTATGTGCAGCTTGGAAATATAAAATCAAAAGGCAGAGATTTTATAAAAACTTAACTTATAAAAGCAAAAGAATATATGGGCAGAAATCTAATTTCAAATGACAACCAATGCATGTTTGTTTTATGGATATCAGTTATCTACATAGGCCTTGAAAAACACTCAGAAAAAAGCGGAGGTGTCCCATGGTTTTCCTTTTCACCCAAAGACAGCCTAAAGCGGCAGCTTTGGTCATTTGCTTTCCAGAGTTTCTCAGGTTATGGTGTAAGGAGACAAAAGGTATCTACGACTGATGCCTGCCTCTCTGCATCTCTGTAATTCATCCCTCTTTCTACTAAGTGCTTTTTTTACCTTTTCTCATGACTGACTGACTGCCTGCTATGCCAGTCCTGGTTTTCCTCCCAGATGGCAAACATCCATCTCCTGGCTGCACTCACTTGCAGGAAGCAGCAAGCCTGCTGCCTCACTCCCCACAGCACTGAAACAAGTGACATGAGACTGAACTTCACTATAACCACAAATGGACCTAATCCACTGAAAAGTGTGGGGCCAGGCTTGCATGACAGGCTGCTCACAGAAGTCTCAGACTTGGGGTAAAACAAAGCACCAATTTTAGGTGTATATTATGTTGGAGATGGAGGCCACTCATTGCACTGTTAGAAGCCCATGAACACAGAAAAACAGTGTTAGACCCAGCATTTGCAGCTGATCATTGCCATGATGGGATTTATCCTGTAGCACCAGATATTAACCTTTACAGAGTATGCCACCTGCTCAATAAACCCAAGATCAGGAGACACAGACAGGCCTGTGGAGATGATAAATAAAGCCCAATAAAAAGTCAGAGTTAATTTCCATCATGAGACCTAGACCCCGGATGGAGGCTCTGTTCTGTGCACCCTTCAGGCATCACTGCCCTCCTCCTCTGAGGGCTCCTCACCACAGAACACAGCCCCCTCTGGAGCGAGACCCAGGAGCTCTCTCCTCAGGCCACAGCAAAGGCCAGCAGAGAGCACCAAGCCTAAACCTATGACTCTGAAGTTATTTGAAGACAAAGGCACACATAGAAAAACCTCCCATTTAAAACATGGGTTATAAAAGCCAAGCAGTTGTGTGCAGTACTGTGATCAAATGCCATCCTCATTCCATCACAGCTTGAAATAGATTGGGTAACAGGCAAACAACTGTAAAAATCCCAAGCTGCTGCCAAGGAACACACAGCAGGCAGCGGCACCGTGCTGGGGCTTCACTTCCAGCACTGTGGCGTCTGTCCAAGGAAAGCCTCCGTGGTGCTCCAGGAACACGCTGACTCTCGGTACATCCAGAAGAACCTTGCTGGTGACCTATACACTGCAAAGGCTCCACAGGCCCCAGCGCTACAGGCTGAGTGTGCCCAGACCTCAAGAGCACCCTCAGCTAACAGGACATGGGCAAAAATGCCCTTATTTTGTTTACACAGTCCATAGGACTAAAGCTAGGCATATGATTCACGGTCTTCCCAGATCTTCTGAACCCCTTCTGTCAAGCCTAGGTAGTTCTCCTATTTTAGCTGCTGCCTGCACAGGCTTTGCTAGTGCTGGAGGCTGAGGCTTTGTACCAAGCCCCGGGAGTTCCGTACATTCTGTTCAGAGTGCCAAAGGCACTGAATAACCACTTTCATTTGCATTTGTCTAAACATACCCTAAACATATTGCAAACAAATAGCAGGAATAAGTTTAGCACTCGAGGCACAATTAAAAGCTAAAAACACCCATCAATAATTTGGTCCTTTTTCAAAAAAGACCAGAAAAAGCCAATAAGTATAATTGAAACGGTATTTTTGTACTGCAGCAAAAAAACAAAAAATAAAAAGGCCTAGATGTTTGCCAAGAACTTTAAAACCTATTTTTAACCAGTCAGTACATTTTATGAGCTTATCTGTAGATGAGATAAGCTGCTAAATACAATTTCTGGGGTTTAGACTTTTTGCTACAGGCATGTTCAATCTCTGTTGCTGCCTGAGCCTGGCTGCGTTGCGGTGCAGCAGGATCGCAGAGGTGGCCAGCCTCCCAGCAGAGCTGCTGCATTTCCAATCGGATCGTGCTCACCGAGGAAAGGAGCTGCAGTGTCGAGGGTGGGCTTGAGAGAGCCGAGAGGGTCGGGGTGCTGTTCTTGGCAGATTCCCCGTGTGACCTTGGGAGCGACTCAATCGCTGGCCGGATCCGCTTCCAGCCTGGCTGGAACAGCCGCAAACACCACGAGGCTCTGGCTCTCGGCAAGGGAGAAACAGAATGGACCGGGTGAGACAGAAAGGAAATGATGCAGGGCACGAGGATGCAGTCACAGGGCTGTGTTTGGAACAAAAGCTCTAACCCACGCAATAAAAGAGAAATAAAGCGCTAAAAAAAGGAGCAGCATCCCCTTAGTTATTTTATCCCGACGAGCTTTGAATGAGGCAGATATTACTGTAATCGAGCGCCTGTGAGGTGTCCGAATGCTGCTGTACCTGATGAGATTCATCCTCCCGACATCCCTGCATGAGGGGAGGAGGAGGCTGAGCCCTGTTTGGTCTGGAGCTGGTACAGAACACTCCCACAGCTAAAGACAGCCCCTGTCGCAGCTGTGTGATGGGCACCAGCGATGTTCTGCTGCAGCTCCGCCTGGTAACAGCACAGGATGCAGCCCTGCAGTGCAAGAGGAACCCCGGCTCACAGCTCCGGGAGATCGAGAGAAACCCCGGCTCACAGCTCCGGGAGATCGAGAGGAACCCCGGCTCACAGCTCCGGGAGATCGAGAGGAACCCCGGCTCACAGCTCCGGGAGATCGAGAGAAACCCCGGCTCACAGCTCCGGGAGATCGAGAGGAACCCCGGCTCACAGCTCCGGGAGATCGAGAGGAACCCCGGCTCACAGCTCCGGGAGATCGAGAGGAACCCCGGCTCACAGCTCCGGGAGATCGAGAGAAACCCCGGCTCACAGCTCCGGGAGATCACCGTGGCACCGAGCCGGGGGCCAGCCGGGCTGCCCGGACACCGCGAGTGTCGCTGCGAGCACCCCGCCCGTGCCAGAAACTGAGCGGCACACACACACAGCCAGACACTGACACACAGACAGACACTGACACACGGACAGGCACTGACACACGGACAGACACTGACACACGGACAGGCACTGACACACAGACAGGCACTGACACACAGACAGACACTGACACACGGACAGGCACTGACACACGGACAGACACTGACACACGGACAGGCACTGACACACAGACAGGCACTGACACACGGACAGGCACTGACACACGGACAGGCAATGACACATGGACAGGCAATGACACACAGACAGAAACTGACCGGCACACACACAGCCAGACACTGACACACAGACAGGCACACACACACAGCCAGACACTGACACACGGACAGGCACTGACACACGGACAGGCACTGACACACAGACAGGCAATGACACACAGCCAGAAACTGAGCGGCACACACACACAGCCAGACACTGACACACACACATCCAGCACACACACACACACACACTCACACACACACACACACACATCCAGCACACACACACACACACACACTCACACACATCCAAGCACACACACACACACACACACTCACACACATCCAGCACACACACACACACACCCCAGGCACTCATCCAGCACACCCTGCCTGGTCCCAGTCCCTGTCCTGGGCTCTGCCCAGCCTCCGGGAGGAAGCTCTGGGAGCTGCCGGGGTCTCGCTCCGTGCAGCATCCCGGGGTTTGCTGTGGCCAGGGGCGCTGGGGCTGCTGCAGGGGCCAGTCCTGCCCTGCTCCCCCCCAGGCTAACAACAGCCACACTCTCAGCCTCTGCCCGGCTGCACAAGATTGCCTCGGCTGCTGCCCAAAGCCAAGATCCTGCTCTGGGAGACTTCAGGAAGCTCTGCTGCAGCACCACAGCAGGATTTCATTCCTCTGGAACAGAAGGCTCAAACTTGCACATCTTACGCCCCACGTCCATGCTTCAGGATAAGGACACACCGCAGATCACACCTGAAAAGTGCCTGTTTAATCCTAGAAATTTTTTCCAACCTAAACAATTCTATGGGCCTGTAAGACTGCTCTGCCTGGAACACAGGCCTCAGCCTTTACTGCAATAAATGGGAGTTTCCACGGAGAAGAAACCAGTCACCACCTGCTGTGTTCTGGGGTTGTTTTGTATCTACATTCACAAGACCACTGTCATCAGTTGTGTATGTCTGTGTCAAAGCTGATTTCAAAATACTGCCAGCCACAGCAGCAGAGACACGCTGCTGTCTGATTGCCACACAGAGTTTAAAGCCCAGGCAGATCTCAGAGTGCATCCTGCAGCCTGCATTCACAGCTCCACCTCAACATGCCACTGCATGCTTTATTGCAGCTGCCTCCTCTTCCTGTGCACCACATAATCTCACACTTGCTGTTTCCACTCCTTTACTTCTAGGTTAGCTGTACCTTTGCTGAGCAGAAATACTGCAATTCCAGGGAAAGCAACAGTGACAAGGCACTTCAAACAGCGACAGCAGCCAGGGCTGCTAACACATGGCATTGCAAGGCTGCCGAGCACGGCCTGTCATTATCATTTTACAGATAGGAGAATAAACTCCTTCAGAAGGCAAAGATGCAAACTGGCACTTTCCAAGTCACCAGATTAGCTGCTTTTGAATGCCAATAATCACTTGCATTTGCTCTCCATTTACCTCATTAATCCCAAATAGCAAGTGTCAGTGACTCACTCTCCCCTCTGTCCCTGAACAGCCACAGCTCACCCCCTGACCAGTCACCCAACACCCTGGTACTGGACAACCTCTCTGACACATCAGTTACACAATTAACTCCATTTGAATCAACTCTGTACCTCACCCCAAATGAGGTGGTGCACAAAGGGACCACCTGTTTGAAGCCCTGCTCTGACATACGCTACTCATTGAATCCATCTTTGTTTGCTTTTTAATATTTTTAAGTGTTCCTTCATTTGAGTCTACATTTTTCTTAATAAATTTATTTTCAATATCCAAAGAGGTGCTTCTACTAAGACTGTTTCGTTGTGCTGAAGCCGTGGAGGAATTCAGGTGAAGATATCCTTTTAAGTAAGCTTTTCAGTGTATTCCAAACACTGAAAACCACATTGTCCTTCAGAAGCACCTGACAAGCGACATTAGTCAGTGCTGCTCTGTGCTCCAGCACCGTCTGTTTGCAAGAGCTGGAAATGCTCCGTGGACAGTACGGGATGCACCAGGGCAGCAGACAATGAACACAGACCCTTGTTGGGATACATTTGTACACAGCTTTCTTTTAAACAGCAGGTAAGTCTATGGCTACAAATACAAAACTAGCTTTTCAGGTGGCAGCTTTTAGGGAGCTGGCAATGAATCACAGCTTGTTTCTGTGGCCAACACCTGCTTGTTGATGATGGAAAGGCACAGCCAGATAATGCTGCTACTGCAGGATGAGTCTGATCAGCGCAGCCCTGCACTCACTCAGGGAACAAAGCAGCCATGCACAGACACCTCCTGGTGTCTGCAAAGCACCCACATGGATGCTTTGTGTTTGTCCAGTGCTCCGTCCTGTAGACATGATTTTCTGAACCTGAGAGAATATTCACACTCTCAGATGCTGACTATTCCCAAGGGACAGTGTTGAGAACCGTTCTCGCTCAAAGATTGTTGTGTAAACAAGGAATTACTTTCCAAAACAAGGCACAGATGTTCTGGGTGTGTTTTTCTCTCTTGTCCCACCAGTGGGACGAGATGGGTGTTATTCCTTCTACCAATCAGGGTGACCTGTTGGGAGAAGCTTTTAAAAGGCTTGACAAGACCCCGCAATAACGGCTCTTGCCTCACGAAAAGTAGCTGTGTGTCTGATTAACCCTCAATACTTTGTGTCCTTCAACGACACCATCCCACAGGGCTGGTCTTTGGGGAGAACCCACAGCCTCTGGAAGCACAAATAAATCACCAGAGATCACTGCAGTTGGTCCTGCTGGTGCCAGGCTGATCAGAGCAAACAGCTGACTGAAAGGTGCTTTACTTTGACCTAGCAGACTAGTAAACTGTGGTTGAAACTACTCAAAGGTAGGAAATAGATAGACAAAGCCAACTAAAACCATGTTATCTTTTCTTATGTAAAGCATCAGTTGTTCCCACTCACATGGCTGACAACTGCTGGCCTGTGTCCCTAAGCAGGGACTATCACAGAGGCTCTCCAGAACTAGCCTGGCAAACTGGAGCTTTGGGGTTGTGCAAACTGACTCACACTTGAGAGCGAGCAGAGATCTGTTCTGCTGTTTTGACAGTGGAAATAAAGCAAAGCTTCACAAGTAAAGACGTTATGGGCCAAAGTCCACACATGACATTAGCAAGTGGACCATGTGCCACCCTGGGAGGAACATCCCGCTGCACGGCAGAGCCCCAGGGCTCCTCTTCCCTCTTCCCTCTTCCAACAGCCTCTCTGTGCCAGCACAGCCCCATGGCAGGGCAGGACGGGTTCTGTGGCAGGGCAGGAGGGCTCTGCTGCCAGGAGGAATGGCAGCACTGGGACCTCCTCCATACTGAGAGGTGAAACAACTCTACATCAACTGGTGTAATGCATTTCTATACTTCTGTCTATACAGTGTCTCCTGTGCTGTCCAAGGACCCTAGTTGTTGCCGAGATGCAGATTCAAATTAACTCAAGGTAAAAATTACTATCAGTCACTGCTTTACAATTCAAATTCATGTGCAGAAGCCAAACTCTAAATGCAAAATCAGATCAACCCAGATTCACAGCCAGATCTTGTACATAAACAAAGCAAGCTTGCTCAATCATGGATTCGTGCCACTTTCAGTGTTTTTCTAGTCTTGCCATGCTCATCCTGAGCTATGGACCCAGGGGAGCAATGTGTCTGATGCTCTATAATCACACACATACCGTGGTGTTTCCCTTGTGTTTCTGCTCTCTCTCCCCACAAGTACAAGGGTGTTGCACATGCAGTGTTTGGAACAGCCCTACCTGCTTCAGGGCTTCCCCTCACAGCTGTCTCTGTGGTTTACAGCACTGCCAGGCTACAGCTATCCCACCTGTATCTGTCATGCCAAGAGTCTATCTCAAACGGAACTATTTGGACTTGTGAAAAACAAAACAGGTAGTTTTAAAAACAGGGAATAAGATGGTGCTTTAATTAGATGAACATTAACCACTACAGCTTCAGCAGAAGGTTTGGCAGATGAGGAACCAGCAAGCCACAGAGGAACAAAACCCAGAGAGAAGTACTGTGGAACAACAATACTGCACACACAATGCAAAGTCTGCCTCAAGGAATTATGTCAGAACAAGGTGAAATATTTCACTGGGACTAATACTTCCCATTTAATTTATTTTTATAAATCAATCTGCATAATGTATGCTGGCATCCTTTATGTTTCAATTTTGCTTACAGTAATAAAACTAACTGCAAATCATCCTTGGCTGTATGTTATTTTTATATCCAGGAGCACAGAGTTATAGAAGCTTGGCAGGACAGATCTGACTAAGAGAGAGAAAAAAGCATTGTACTTCCCAAACATAGCAGAACAAGCCTGTTTTTAAAGCAGTAGGATGAAAATGATTCAGCCTACAGTTAAAATTAGAGGTATGATGAGATTGAGACTGCAAGAGAAGTACTGAATTAAATGTGCTTTTACTTGACTCCAACAAGCTTTCTTTATTAGTCTCTGGTAAATGTAATACTAGCAACTTTAAAAGTCTGTGAAACATTCAAATCCACAAGGTGTTTCATGGAGCAAATGCCATCTGCCATCGTCACCACTGCAGGAAAGGCAGCGGTGACAGAACACAGGAGCTGCAGGTGCCAAGGGTCTGCTCCCCGTGACTTTCCAGCCACCCATCCCCGGGCTCCAGTGCTGCCATGGGAGGACAGGCAAGGCCAACACAGAAGGAGAAGTGGCAGCAGCACTGGCACACACGTTCCTGCTGGCTCCTCTCCAAAGCCTTTGCAGCCGCCTTTGCCTCCTCCAGCCCAGCTACTGGAATGGCCCTGATGGTTTCCCCAAGGCCTCCTCTCCCTCCCAGCATCCATTCCCAGCTTCGTGGGGAGAGGCCATGGGCAGCCACAGCCCCATCTCCCATCCCTGCAGCAGCAGCCGTGGTGCTCAACAACCAGAGCCTTGCTCAGGCCAAACACTGACACCTTGCACAGCCATGAGGCACCTGGCCCAGGGCCACCCTGACACCATTTTCTGAATCTTCTGCTCAAGAGACAGACACACTGTACTTCTGGAGTCTCTTATAATGAATAATTACTGAACCTCAGCCCAAATTATGTGTATGTGTATGTGTATGTGTATGTGTATGTGTATGTGTATGTGTATGTGTATGTGTATGTGTATATTTGTAATATACATAAAGAAATATAAATGCCACAAACATTTTGAATGCTAAATGAAAAAGCCATCATTAACTGGAAGAGTTCACTAATCCAAATAACCAAATCAAGATATTCCCATTCCCCTCCTCCCAGATACACTATTTACAGCCATCAGGAATGTGTCACTGTTCAGCATTCCGACCCACTGCCTCCGCAGGCTTTTCCTTTCTCCAGCAGGAAATCCTCCAGCTGGTCCTACTTTGTTCTGTAGCACATTTTAAATTCAGCTTCTTTGCACCAACTGAATGTAGGTACACGCAGGCATTTGGTACCTGCGTGTGGGTGTTCCTCCTGGTGAGATTTCCTTACTTTCCATTTCCTTATGAGCAAATTAAAAGAAAAAAAAAAAAAAAGAAAAGAGTAATTCCTTCAGTGATTTTTCTGCCTTTCTGCAATACACATACACACACAATTCTTAAAGAAATGTAGAAAACAATAGCCACTGAAGGACTCTGCATCTGCCAACTTGGATTGACCAAGTCCTGCCTAACTTTATGTTGAAGGGTTTGCTCAAATAAGTGTTGCAGATTTCTCCTTAACAGAAACATTTTTGATTTCCCCAAGCCTTTATGCTTAGAAGCAAAATTATTTGTAAGTTGGTGTCATATAACACCATGGGCCAAATGTTACCTGGACATGGATTCCATGGAAACTTAAGCAAATGCATATTGTGTCTCTCCCAAGTATTCTTGGGGAAGCGCCATGCCCGTGATGGGCATTGGGCTTGCAGGGGTACAGGGCTTGATTCCAAGGGCAGAGGGCCTCAGGTTCTGTTCCAGGGACAGAAAGGAGGCACAGATTATGGGTGAGCAGGAAAACAAACCCCTCAGTTTGGCTGTGGGTAGAGCTCGAGGGGCTGAATCACCCTCCTTTCAGAAGCAGTACCCTGAGCCAGGGGCTAAAAGAAGCAAAAGAGGGAGTAAGGTAGGACACTTGCTAGGCAGAGTATCCTCAGTTGTGTTTGGTTTGGTTTGGTTTGGTTTGGTTTGGTTTGGTTTGGTTTGGTTTGGTTTGGTTTGGTTTGGTTTGGTTTGGTTTGGTTTGGTTTGGTTTGGATTGGATTGGTTTGGTTTGGTTTGGTTTGGTCTGGGTTGGTTTGGTTTGGTTTGGTTTGGTTTGGTTTGGTTTGGTTTGGATTGGTTTGGTTTGGTTTGGTTTGGTCTGGGTTGGTTTGGTTTGGTTTGGTTTGGTCTGGGTTGGTTTGGTTTGGTTTGGTTTGGTTTGGTTTGGTTTGGTTTGGTTTGGTTTGGTTTGGTTTGGTTTGGTTTGGTTTGGATTGGATTGGTTTGGTTTGGTTTGGTTTGGTCTGGGTTGGTTTGGTTTGGTTTGGTTTGGTTGGGTCTGGGTTGGTTTGTTGTGGGTTTTTTGATGCTCAACATCTATTACCACTACACAGCAGAACCTGTGACAATACATATAATATAGAATTAGAGAATATAATTGCTTTGCTCTAAGAACATGAGCCACCTTTTCACCAAATGAGAATGGACATGTTGGGTTGTTTTAATTCCAGGTCTAGTTGGGCATGTCTCATCTCTGGCTCCAAAAAATGATAATTTTACATTATGAAGGCAGCCAGTTGTCTTGTAGGTAACTGAACACTATTCCCACGACAGGACAGGATTGCTGGCAAGATGTGGTATCAGTACAGGGAAACTTAGCACTGCCAGCTGAACAGATCTGTCAAATTTCTTTCTGCAAAATGTTATGTCTACAACTACTAGAAATAGCACAACTGAGTGATAAAACTTTAACAAGTGTGAAAAAATATTTGCTTTATTTTCAAGTCTGTTTTCCTTGTGAAACTGACAGCATTTTGTTTTCTCAAAGTCATGTTTCCTGTGCCCAAAGACTGCACCTTTCCACCCCCTACACCTGTGTTCCCATAAACAGCAGCAGCGATTAAACAGATTCTGCAGCAGCTTCTACAGGACTGAGAAGGCAAGCTAGTTGGACACTTTCATCTAAAAAGAAATAGGAATAAAATTACTTTATGTTGCCCTTAAAACACTGAAATGCTCTGCAATGTCCTCTTGATGAGGCCTGGCCCTACAAAGAGTGAAAGCATTTTCATATTGCCAGAACCCTCCTTCCATGAATAGGCACTGATTTCATGTACTACTTTAGGATCAGGTCTTAGAGGACACTATTTTTAACTATATGAAGAACAAACAAGTCTAAACCACCTTAACCCTCCAGCTGAGGCTACACATACTTTAAAACCATTCTAATATATGCATAATTAATGTATATATTACTCAGCAAATGGTAAACAGCAAGTGTTGCAGTAACTCTCATGTCACTAATTTTAATACTGTACCAAAATATGCTACTGTAAGTTAACTACTACATTATGGAGTCTCATAAATAATTAAAACTAAAATTATAACTGGCAAAATGAATGAAGCAAGAACATTTTGTAACCCAGTGTTCTTCCTACTCGAGTTCATAATTTTCTAATTTGAGTAAAACACTACATCTGATTCTGTCTGAGCACAAAAAGGAATTTGTTCATATAATTTACTAATTTGGAAAGTAGCTTGGTTGGAAAGAAATTGAAACATTAAAACCTCCACATAAGCCATTCTATGATCTGTCTACATGCCACACAACACAAACTGCTCTTTGGTCATCATTCCCAGGTCCCAAGGTGAAGCCAAAGGAAGCACATCACAGCAAGAGTCACCCAGCAGAAACTGCTGCTGATGGTGGGACATCAAGCCCCAAGAAGGAACCCATCCTACCTGATCTCAGAGGATGCAGGAAAGAGATGGGCTCCTCCAGGTGCCCCAGCTGACACAGCTTGAGAGAGCAGGACCTCTCTGTCTCCCACAGCAGCAGCTGCTGTACAGCACCATGGGCAAGGACAGCTGCTGAACGCAGGGCAGAGGCAGGAGAAACAGGTTCTGCTTTGGTACATGAAGTTAGAGCCCACAGCTTTTGACATCTAGAGGTGAGAACAGACACGTGAACAGCACAGCAGTGACATCACTATATCTTTTACAGGAATTTTTAAAGACGACCAAATTTTATGCAAGTTGGTAGAACTTGCTGCTCCATTACTTCAATCAATAGCAAGTGTCAAACTGTTTTTGCAGAAGTCTTCTATTGTTCTGTATTGTTTTGCTTTTTAATTTTCATTCTTTGGTTTCACTGAAATAACATGTCTCTTTTTTTAGACAGACATAAAAGAGGCTGTCAGACAATGTCTGCTGCTTCCTTGTCTCCAGGTGGATTCCATATTCTGTTCCTTCACTCCTCTCACCTTCCTGCTCTGTCTTCTCTGAAGTACCATGGAAGCTTACACTTGCCCATTTCTTTTTTATTTTTAATTTGTTGTGTTAATTAACACATCAATTAACCTGGTTCTGCTGCCTTGACTTTGACTGGAACAGAGCACAATCCCTACCAACAGAGCAGAGCCAGACCTTGTGTGGCATCCTGACCATGCCACCCCACACACCTCCAGAGCAGTGGGGAAAATGCTGAGGGGTGGTGAGCTCAGGATGAACTCTCAGGGAGAAACCCCTATGGAGTTTGAGCTCTGGCCTTGTTTCTGTAGCCTCCAAGAAGGGGGTTCCTACATCTCTGGAGCCCACCATGGCACAGAAGGATTCTCAGTGGCTTGGGCAGGCCCATGGGCAACCTTGGGCTGCTGGCTGGCTGGTGGGCTGCAGCCATTGCCCCACAGAGGGACAGGGGAGAGGCAGAAGGGAAAAGCTTCATCTCTCTGCCTTAGCCTGACTTGTGCAGTTACACCACAGATGGAAATCCCTGGAGACAACAATCCCCTGCTCCACAGGGTCAGGCAGCTCCCCCCGGCACAGCAGGGTGGGTACAGCACTGACAATATCCCAGGGGAGAAGCTTATTTAGAACTGCCCTCTGACAGTGGTAAAAAAGGATCCTCCACCCATCTGTCCTGCCCACCCTGGCTGTGGCAGCCTCCCTGGGAGGCTGAGCAGGGACACACAGCCTGTTCCCAGTACAGATGGCCCACAGGCCACCCCAGGGAGTCTCAGGACCATGTGAGGAGCTTCATCAGGCACTGGGAGATGCTGGAGAGAATGGGATGCTCCTGCAGGGATGCACTTCCCCGGGAGATCTTGAGTTCTGGACAAAGTTGTGTAGCTGAGATTGTAATAGCACTCTGCCGTGGACAAGGACACCAGGGGGTTGTGCTGGGTATAAGCAAGGACAGTTTCTAGTGCTCAGTTTTTTATAATAATGATGGATTAATCCTGTTCTTGCTAATCTGCCAGGACAGAACAGCTGACATGAGACTCCTCCAAGCTGCTATGGGTGTCCTCAGCTGCAGGAGCCAGCAGTTGTTAAGCACATGGTTAACTCCCACAGACCAACTATTTCCTTCCTTTTTTTTAATAACCATTTCTTTAGGCAAGTGTCTCCTGGTATTTTAAAAATTCATTTTAATCAATTTAAAATTAATAACAAACCAGCAAAATCCTTAGGGCCTGAAAGCTCCAATCTCTGGCTTGCTGGAAGTGATGAGTCAGCTGCAGCGTGGCGGCCGTGGAGCAGCTGAGGGCCACCCATGAGAGCTGCACGCGCTGAATTAGGTCACTTGCTTTGCTATTCATGGAACCCTGGCTGTCCCTGCCATTCTGAGGAGAGCTGCTGCACTCCAAGGGCACTGCCACAGCCCACTGCTGCTGCTGCTGCTGCTGCCATGGCTCTGTCCTGTGTTCTTTCCAGGTGGGAGCCTTTCCAAGAGGAGGGAAAGGACAGTGGCTGCAGGACACAGCACACCCAGGGTCCTGTCCCACTCCCTGGTGTCTGCATGGTGTCTCCTCAGGCTCCTGCCCTGCTCACTAACACGTGCTCTGCTTGGGTTAGGAACGGGAACCAGCAGTGCCCAGAGCCAGCCTTGTGTCTCCAGCCTCTCCCCAGAGCACGGCTCCCAGCCAGGCCCAGCCCACACACGTTCCCTGGGATCTGGAGCAGACCCCTGCACCCCCTCACTGATCACCTGTGTCCAACAGCAATGCCATGGTCCCCACAGGCAGCTCCTACGGCAGCTCCCTGCAAAGCGCTGGACTGGAGCTACCCACAGCACAGGCTTGCCTTGCTCCTGGCTGCTCTTCTCATGCCAGTCATTCTGGAACTAGCTCACAAGTGTTTTATGACCTGGGGAGACAAAGAGAACAGCCACCAGAGCCTGCAGAGCCAGACTCACTTGAGTCCAACTCCTGCTCTGGCAAATGTTCTCTTCCTCACAACAGCCCTCGGAAGGGTCCCTGAAGTGACTGTCACTTCAGGACACCTTCGGGAATGTTGAGGCTCCAGCATTCTTGTTTACCAGCTGCCTGAACTCCCAAGTGCCCTTGTTTCTGCAACTACAGTCTCCAGAGATCCAGAAAAAGATCTGCTGAACACCCTGGGAAGAACATCTGCTGCTGCAGGACAGTCCAGTGCCCATGTCCTGCTTAAGCCTCTCATATTCAAGGAGTGGTTTTGTCCCTGCCAGAGGGGCACAACGTGACAAAATGACTGCCCGCTCACCTATTAATATTCAGCTGTGACAGAGATTAAAGATTTTGGCTCACATGCTCATTTGTTCACTGAAGAGAAATCAAGATGAACCAAAATGGTTGAACATTTTGCAAATTAGTAAGTATTGAAGCTCCACTTCTCTGGAAGGCTGCAGAGTGACAGATGTAGTGCAATGGCAAATGATAGAATAGCTCTCTAAAGTTTAGGTGTGAGATTTCAAAAAGACCTTCCTCTAATGTCCCAGAGGAGCATAGCAGGCATTCCTGAGGCAAATAACAGCTTTATTTAAAAAAAAAAAAAAACAAAAAAAACCCGAAAAAAACAAGCACAACTTTCTTCAGGAGAACACAATGACAATTTCTGTGCAATCTCTGCAGGGCATGTCTAAAGGCACCTCACAAACTGGGCACCCCACCTGCCCCTATCCTCCTGCTGCTCAGCACAAAGCCTCTGAAGAAGTCTGAAATTCAAAGTCAGATTTTGTAGTGAAGCTACAAAACAATATTCAGGGTTTTAATGACAAAATCTGTTATGAGTGTCACCATTTTGGTTCAGTTTCTTTTATGACTCCTTCAGTGCTTGAACAAAAGTTTTGACTAAACCAGTCTCTTGCTGATAAGATCACAGGCACCCAAGAACAAAACTAAATCTACTTCCAGTTTCTTCTGTGTAAGGAAAAGATGGTCTTAAATTTCTGATATGTGTGTGTGGCCTGTGAGACATGGTGCTTGCTAAAAGAAAAGTATGAACACTACATTTTCGAAGCTCAATTTGTTCAATATTTTCAAGGGTAACACATGGAGGAAAAATGGTGACTTAGATGATTCTGAAATGCTATCTTTGGCAGTAAAAAGTGAAAATACAAATGTATTCTTGCATGAGCATAGCAAACAGAAAGGGTGGTCATCCCCACCACATCCTGAAATATAACCAGGTACTTTGTTCAGAAATGGCATTACCTTTATTCAGCACAGCTCAGGCATTAGCTTAAATCTGCAGCACATTTCCAGTATATTCAACTTACAGTAACTCCCACTGTGAACCTGAGAGTACATTAAAGGGTGCTAATGATTATGATGCATGTACTAGATCAAGCAGAATCTGCGCTAATATTTAAATTTTCATTTAGATTAAACTATGATTTACACCACTCTGCAAAAAAACAGGGAAAGAGGTGCTGTGGGTGTAGCAGCAGGCACACATATGTTCAGGTATTCTTCTCTATTTTTATCTTGTTGAACTTAACAGGCTTCCAAGTGCAAGTAGATTGAAGCTCCATCTAGTGCCAGGGGCCGGGAAGTTCCTGGGAGATTTTCACTCCAAAGCCAGCAAACATTGTCAGAGAAGCACGGAGGAGCAGCAGCCAGCCTGGCATCCCATCCCATCCTGCCAAACCCTGCGGAATTGCTCACAGTGTGTAAAGGCTTCACTGAAAAGCTGCAGAGGCCACCGGGGCCAGGGGACCCGCCCGGCTCCATCAGCAGCTCCTTCTGCAGGGCTCCTCTCCTGGGATCCAGGGCTGCATCCCAATTCACCCTGCTAACCTCTGTCCAAAACCAGGGCATCAGTGCCTCTGAAATACCCTCGCTGTCTAATACGTGGCTTAAGCACCTGCTAAGTACTACTATTAGTAATGGTAGCACAGCAAATGGGTGGCTATTGCCAACACACAAAACAGTCCAGCTGGTGGGAACGGTCCCTTCCTCTCTTTTTCTGCCTTTTTTTTGCAATGGCAAGTGCTAGAACTGCAGCTGTTTGTAGCTCTGGAACGAAGCCATGCTGCATGTCCCAGCTCCCATAAGCTCACTGTAACCCAAACCAGGAGTTTGTGTAGCAGGGGACAGATGTTCACATGGTTTAGGCAAAGCAGTAATGTCGGAAGTTTTTCCTACACGCGGAAGTCATGTTTCTTCATTTAAGAAAAGTGGTCTTCACTGCACATTTTAGATTTGAGTTTCTAAGAAAACTGAAATGGGAGGAATCCCTTCACTGTCCTAGCTAAACGTAACCCACCCGAGTCACAAAGCTTTAGGGAGCACTGTGCCAACTGGACACGGAGTACAGACAGACTGTGCTGGATGCATCTGTCCCACATTTGTCTGCACACAAGCCAAGCACACGCTGGAAACTCCAGCACTGGGAGCCCAGGGGAGCAGCGGAGCGAGCACTGCAGGCACTGCAGGCACTGCAGGCATTGCAGGCACTGCAGGCACTGCAGGCACCGCAGGCATTGCAGGCACTACAGACACTGCAGGCACTGCAGGCACCGCAGGCACTGCAGGCATTGCAGGCACCGCAGGCATTGCAGGCACTGCAGGCATTGCAGGCACCGCAGGCACTGCAGGCACTGCAGGCATTGCAGGCATTGCAGGCACCGCAGGCATTGCAGGCACAGCAGGCACTGCAGGCACTGCAGGCACCGCAGTCCCGGATGATGAGCTGGTGCCGGAGGATGCCAGCAGCACCGGCAGCTGAGGATGGAGAGCTGGAGAGCAGGTGACCGGACTCCTCCTCACAGTCCCACCACCACAACCCTGCTTGCAGCCGTGTGAAGGCTGAGAGCCAGAACTCGGAGCCTGCCTGAGATCCAACAAACATTCCCTCCACAACCGCTTATCGTGTGTGACAGTGCTGGGGACAGTGACAGCGCTGGGGACAGTGACAGTGCTGGGGACAGTGACAGTGCTGGGGACAGGGTGACAGTGCTGGGGACAGGGTGACAGTGCTGGGGTCAGTGTGACAGTGCTGGGGACAGGGTGACAGTGCTGGGGACTGTGTGACAGTGCTGGGGTCAGTGTGACAGTGTTGGGGACAGGGTGACAGTGCTGGGGACAGGGTGACAGTGCTGGGGACAGTGACAGTGCTGGGGACTGTGACAGTGCTGGGGACAGTGACAGTGCTGGGGACTGTGACAGTGCTGGGGACAGGGTGACAGTGCTGGGGACAGGGTGACAGTGCTGGGGACAGTGACAGTGCTGGGGACAGGGTGACAGTGCTGGGGACAGTGTGACAGTGCTGGGGACAGTGACAGTGCTGGGGACAGGGTGACAGTGCTGGGGACAGTGACAGTGCTGGGGACAGGGTGACAGTGCTGGGGACTGTGTGACAGTGCTGGGGACAGGGACAGTGCTGGGGACAGTGACAGTGTTGGGGACAGGGTGACAGTGCTGGGGACTGTGACAGTGCTGGGGACAGGGTGACAGTGCTGGGGACAGGGTGACAGTGCTGGGGACAGTGACAGTGCTGGGGACAGGGTGACAGTGCTGGGGACAGTGACAGTGCTGGGGACAGGGTGACAGTGCTGGGGACAGGGTGACAGTGCTGGGGACTGTGACAGTGCTGGGGACAGTGACAGTGCTGGGGACAGGGTGACAGTGCTGGGGACAGGGTGACAGTGCTGGGGACAGTGACAGTGCTGGGGACTGTGACAGTGCTGGGGACAGTGTGACAGTGCTGGGGACAGGGTGACAGTGCTGGGGACTGTGACAGTGCTGGGGACAGTGACAGTGCTGGGGACAGTGTGACTGTGCTGGGGACAGTGACAGTGCTGGGGACAGTGTGACAGTGCTGGGGACAGCCCACCCATGGCATGGGGGTACAAGCACGATCATTACAACCTCTTGAAGCAGCACCAGCTGGAGAAGTGGTGCTGAAGGAGCTGCCCCAGCCCCACCAGCCTCGGCACTGACTCTGCTCCTCAAGCCGGCCGCACGCTCCCCTTCCACAATCAACACTTTGGCTGAGAGACAGGATGCTTTATTGTATTTTGAGGGGCACTTTGAAAGAAGAGAAGCCATTCTAAATTAAACCACATCATTCTTAGACTACTTTCCCCTTTACTCATTTCTACTTTTCCCCATTCCTCCCATTTTTATATTTTTATATTCTTAATATTTCCACTTGTGGCAGAGTGGCTGCTCTAGAGCTGCAGGGTATTAGCCTTTCAGACTGAATACACCTCTTCTAAGAGTACATAGACAACTTTGAGCAGAACAATTTTCATATACTTTGTTCATCAAAAATGTGACATTTATTTGAGTGGATGCAATTGAGAAAAGCACTACACCTATTGCAGGAATAATTCTCTCCATGATGGAACTAAGTGGTACTTCAGCTACCAAAAATTCACACCAAAATATTCTAAATATTAAATATACACTGGCTCTTCTTTGACAAGCCAACAGCAGGCAAGTTGACTGCTGCTTGTAGCTAGGATCAAGTTTTTTGTGACTAAAGAAAAATTTGCTATAAGGTTAGAACAGTATCATTTTGCTGGGAAAATATGGCTTTTTAGACTTAAGAATTATTATTAAATGCTTTTCAAGACAGTGAATGTTTTAGGTAGAAACTGTGTATCACAGATAAATTTATGTATCTGTGATTCAAAAATCCTTTGGCTTTTTAACAAGTAGCAAGCATTAACAGCAAAATCATTTGTGATCAGAGGTGGAAACAGCACTCAGACAAACATATTTACAGATCCTAGCAGGGAAAGCAAGTTGAATGAAGAAAATAGCGCCCTGAACAAAGCTCCAGAGCTCCCCAGCTGCATCATGTGGGTGACTGAAAGTGCAGCAGAAAGCGGTGGAGAAACAATCACCTCCAGGAACTGTGAGCCAGAAAAACAGAACTGTCCCCAAGGCACAGCTGGGACAACGCTGCTGCTCAGCACGGTGTCCCACGGGAGAGGGTCCCCGTGTTCCTGCCATGCACCACAACAACAGGCAGAACTGGGTTTTCCTCTTAATGCTTGCTAGCACAGTGAAAAAAAGCAAATCAGCTATTAAAAAGCTAAATTTGTTCTACCAGTCAACTGTGACAGAGAAAAAACCAAGTGGATGAAGCCTGTGAAAAGTTGAATGTTCTTTTTCATCTCCTATCACTTCTCATTGTGGTCAGCAGAGTATGCACAGGGGTCACAGCTTCAGACTTTACACCACAGTAAGATTGTTAACTGCCCCTGTTAAACCACACTGCACAAATATCCATTAAAAAAATGATTGTGTCAAGAGCCTGTGCTCGCTGTGCATCATTTTCCACTTTTCTGCCTTCTTTCCCTCTAACTTTTGCTTCTTCAACCCTCTTATTGCATTTCTTAGCCTTAGTTTTGGCTTTTAACTTCCCCTCAACCTTTCACCCACTGCAACAGCCAGTTGCCAGAGGCATGTGACAGTCACCACGAGTTTGGGTAAAATAACATAAAGACCTTAGACTGACTCTGTTCCCATCTCCCCAACACCGTGTCAAGCTAGCTACAAACTTAGTGAATTTCACAGTTTCATAGCATTATTTCATAACTGAAAAGTTAAGTTACCTATTGGGGTTCTGTTTGCTTGACTTCAAGCAAAACAAAATACTGCAGGATCTAAGCACACCGAGGAGTCCAACTGCTTGGTAACAGTGAAGCACAGAAAGCTGTGTCATACATAATTCTGTACTTGTTACTCCTATAGGGATTCATCAAAGACACCACTGTGAACCAGAGACTACCTCTACAAGTAAAAATTTGCATACAAAGTACTTTAATTTCTAGGAATAAGGTTTATTTTCTGTTGGCCACTAGCAAGATAAAAAATTCACCTTAAAAATCCTAAAGCTAAGCAAAGTTCCATGATTTTAGACGTCTCTTTTAGTGCTTTGGCCAATCTGTAAATTGCTTCCTCAAAGAATTGTCCTTCCTCCTATTTGAAGTACTTCTGGAAGCCACTGAAACTGAGGCAATTTCATGCTCTTATATGACATAGCCACATCCCTACACTTGCATCTGATTTTCAGAGTTACATTGTGGGTTTTTTCTGTTTGAACTTGATGGGTAAATAAAGAATAAGCAAGGGAAACTCCTCAGAACTGCTTATATAACTGTCTTACATAGGAAGACAAAGGTTTTGCTGAGCTATCTTATTGGTAAAACCACACCAGGCCAAAATCCTCTAAGGAGATGAAACTCTCATCATGGAGAGTTAACATGGAGTTAAACCATTGTTCCAAACAATGAAAGATGCACCAGAAAAGCACCTTTTTTCCCAGAACTTTATGGATGGTTTAAGTGCCACTGTACAAGGCTGTCTGCAGTGCAGCCACAGCTGTGCTGGCACGGGACAGGCCCTTCTTCATGCGCTGGTGCAGCAGCTGTGCAGTAAAACTCTGTACCGTGGTCCTCATGATTGGGGCATTATGAATGACCATATTTTTTTAAACCTAGTTTCAGGTTTTCCACACAATAATGTGTCATTTTCATAATTTATTTTTAGCTAACACCCACCCCAGTCTCTGGTGGCTCCCTGGGGTTTCAGCCAAGTCCCCTGGGCAGCTGTGGAAGGAAGGACCTGACCCTCACCAGGCTGACACACACTGCTCCTGGCTGTCATCACAAGAAGTGAAGCTGCTGACTCGTAGCACTTGTAAATTGGTGTTTCCCTCTGCACTTCCAGAAGCACTTGTGGTGAAGAGCCAGAGCCCGCAGAGCCCAGCAGGAGCCCAGCCTGGTCAGCAGGGGCCGTGGGCTCCAGAGCTGAGCTGCGGGAAGTTTATCTCCACAAAGAAGCCCAGCTGTGTCCTGCTGCTGCTTGGCTGCCCTCCTGTCTGTACAGAAGTGCTGGTTACAGTAATCTCCAAATGGTGAAAAACACCAATTTGCTGAAAAACAGTTAGAACCTGTGACATCATGATGGTTGGACTAAATGATCTCAGAAATCTTTCCCAACCTGAACAATCCTCTTGTGAGAAGTTCTGCCTTCTCATCATTCCAAGCACAGCAGCAGTACTGGTAGCTACAAGGCCTGACAGAAAAATCCAAGTTACATTACTCACAAAATATAATCCTCCTTCCAGTCTTTGGCAAATCTCAGTTTTTCTGTTAACAATATAAAAGCAGTCAAGTCTCTCACAAAGCTGTAAATAGTGACTACACTCTGGTTAAGCACAGCTGGTACTTTAGAACTCTTCCAAATTATTATTTTTATTAGATGTGATCCAACATCAATTTTTGACAAAGTTCTGAGCTGAAATAAAAGACCAGTAATTGTTACAAGCTGCACAGAATCCTACCAAACTGTGGCTGTAGTGTGCAATTAAATTCCAGAAAGAACTACAAGGTCAAATATAGAAAGAGACTAAAATGCAAGAAATAATGATTTCACAACTATTTACCACATGGCTATACCTTACAAGCAGTCCATTTCATATGTGAGCCTAGGCACTGATGTTAAAATTACCTACTGTATCTATTAAAAAGGCTATTTTTATACATATATAAATATTTTGCTTCAGAAATGTCTCAAATTCCACTTAACTCTCATGGCAAAAATACCCCAACAGCCCTGCAGGTCCCTGCTCTTACAGTCTTTAACATACAGAGCACACCTTCATTTTCTTAAATTCAGCAGTCTCAAAGGTGCTCCTGCAGTAGTGCCTTCACAAACAGTATTGTAACCATTGTATAACACAGCACACAACCAAACGAGGCACCTAAGAGTGAAAATTAAATTAAAGAATCATGATTTTCAGAAACAGCACTGGTGGCTGCTGAATCTGCAAATTACACAAGTTACCTGGTAGCTTTGAAACATTAAATAATAGCAACCCAATTTAGACTTCACTTCCTAAATGTATTACTAGAGTTAGTTCACAAATAACATGACTAGAAGCTGAGCTACCAAGCAGGTGTGAAATCCCCTACTCTGATCCAACCATTTATGTTAAGGAGATCCCAGACTTCCATGCAGTTATTTCCAATTTAAATCATTCAAAGCAGATGTCTGTATTCCCTGTTTCACTAACGCAGCTGCACACCAAAACAGCCCTCACACCACTGACTACCTGTGCAGATATTACAAAAGGTAATATTCCCCTTGAGGCAGCAGCACTATTACCTGGCCTGCACTCTGACACACTGCTGAAACACCTGTCAAAGAGGCAAAACACTGAACCACACACATCAACCCAGCACGGCTCCAGATTCTGGGGAAGCAGCAGCAGCTTCTCCCCACACCCTGGCCCAGAGCGTGGGGTCTGTGCCTCCTGGGAAACAGGACAAGATGCCAGGCTGCAAGGGTTCAGGAGGGCACAGATGCTCATTGGGCAGAAGGGATGGACAAATGTGTTGGAGGGTGAGATCCCTTCAGGCAAGAGGGGCACAGCCTTTGGGTAAAGTCCTGGAAACTCCCAGGCTCTTGTCAAGGCTCTGTGTGAGGTACCTGCATGCTTGTACCAAGCAGCCTGCTGCCCAAGAGAAGCCCACCTCTTATTAATCAAAGGATAACGATGCTGGAATAGCAAATAAGCAGCTCCAAAAGCTCAAGGCCTGCCCCTGGGTCACAAGATGTCTCTCTATATCCATTAAATCCACTGATTAAAGTAACACTATTTGGAATCATTATTGCAACTTGAAGACAACAAAAAATCAAACACATTTTGGTTGAACTCTAAAAGGGACCCATCAGCCTCCCATTCATTTCAGATGGATGCATTTAATTTTGTGCCAGTAAGAATGTTTAACTGGGACCTCCAATAGGCCAGGAATAAATAGAGAAATAATGCTCAATGACGCCTTCAGACAGAAGAGAACCTTTTCTCCTTCCCATGGAAGGGATCTCTGGAGGCAGGATGATGAAGGCAAGCCAAACTTCACAAAAAGCTTTAGCTATTTTAAAAGCTGAAAGCAACTTTAAAGACTGTAACTCATTGGTAGATACAGTGACATGAGAATATTTTTGGGGTACATGGATGATGCTGTCCAAATTCAGAGGGGTAAAGGCACTGTGAAAACAAAATAGAGAAAAAAACCCTTATGCAATTAAGGTAAAAGATACAAACGAGCTCTTTTTCAAGTACCTAGTAATCCAAGTAATTAGTACTAAACCACACTCAGTTCCATGACAACAGGAACTAGGTTGTTAAAGGACTGAGAAACCCTCAAGTGTGCTGTAGGGGTATCCATTATAATTACCTGGAGACTTAAGGTAAAGGAAGAGTAATGGGAAAGGCAAAGGAAAGGTCAGGAAAAGGCAGATTCATTTATTGTATACTATGCTTTAGCATATTCAGGTACGAGATGTAACTTCTTGAATTATAGCCACAAAGCTATTGACATGGACAGCCACACCACCAGTTTCCATTGCCCCAAGAATCACAACAGTCATCCAGTAAAGCAAACCCACCCTGTTCAAAGGCAAGATGATTCCCCCACCAATTTCAATGTTACAGAAAACAGAGCAGCTGCCTCAGAACATGCCCTTAACATGCTGGTGAACACTCCTGCGACCCAGGACAGCCTTGGAGCAGTCAAGCCATCCTGCCCAGGGCCCAGTATCAGTGCAGCAAACCAGTGGCACCAGCCTCGGGTGTTGGAAAGGAATGTGGGACTAAATTATTGCAATAGAGACTCGGTGGAACCTGGACCAATAAACCCCAAAATCGCCAGTTACAACCCCTTGTGGAAATAAAATGTAGCAGATGCTGGTGTGAGACAGGGACCGTGAGGTCCGGGAGGATGAAGGGCAGGGGCGAAGCAGGCAGGGAGTCAGCCATCCTCCACGGGGCGCGAAGGCAGATGTGAGATGATAGAAACAACACAGATGCGGCGACTGCCGGGGGCCGGAGCTTCCGTGCACGGGAGCGGTCCCCGCTCTGCCGCAGCAGCGCAGCCGTGACCGCTGCGGGCTCCCCGGGCCCGCCCGCCGCCGAGGCAGCGCCGCTCCCTGAGCCCCGGGAGCCGCGTCCGGGCAGCCCGGCTCGGCCCGGGCTGGAAGGAGCCACCGCCGCTACTCACCGATCCCGGCCGCTCCCGGCCTCCGGCGGGGCACCGGGGCGGCCGCACGGGATGTCCGGCCCCGCCGCGCCTCCGCCCGGTGCGCTCCGAGCCGGACCCCGCACAGCCCGCTCCGCAATTCCTCCGGGCCAGCTCCGGCCCGGGACTGCCTGCACCAACCTCCAGCGGCCCGGGCCCGGGCATCGAGCACCGGGCATCGAGCACCGGGCATCGGTCTCGGTCCCGGCCCCGGTCCCGCCCCGGCCCCGCCCCGCTCCCCGGCCCGCTCCCCCCGGCCGCGGGGGCGGTGCCGGCCGCGCCCCTCCTCCCCCCGCCCCCGGCGCGGCAGCGCAGGGCTGGGCTGGGCCGCGCCGCCGCCGCCGCAGCGCTCGGTCCGCTCCGCCGCCGCACCGCCGGGACCGCCGCCCGCCCCGCGCCCCCGGCCCGCCCGCTGCCCGCACGCCCTCGCCCGCCGCCCCGCGATCATGGCCGGCTGGCAGAGCTACGTGGACAACCTGATGTGCGATGGCTGCTGCCAGGAGGCCGCCATTGTGGGCTACTGCGACGCCAAGTACGTCTGGGCAGCCACGGCCGGCGGCATCTTCCAGAGCATCACGGTGAGCGGGACCGGCGGGAGCGCGGCCGGGAGCGGGGGCGAGGGGCCGGGGGCCGGGGGCACCTTGCGGGCGGGGGGCGCGGGCCCGGCCGCCCGCGCCGCCTTTTTGTGCGCGTCGGGAGCGGCGCGGGGCCGGTCCCGCGGGCGGGGGCGGCGGCCGGCCCAGGGCGGGGGGTGCGGGCGGCGGGCCCGGTGCGGGGCGGGCGGCGGAGGAAGGCGGCTCGAACGCCGTCGCGCCGCCGGCTCCATGTTTTCTCCGCCAAGATGGCGCTCTGCCATTGATGCTCCCCCGCCCTGCCCGCCCGCGCCCCCGGCCCGCCCGGCTCCGCGGCCCCGCCGCCCCAAGAGAAGGCCCGTGCGGGGCCACCGGCGCGGCTGCCCCGGCCGCACGCGGCTCCGCCCCGGGCGCGGCGGGCCCGGTCCCGGCCGAGGCGGAGCGGGGCCGCCTGGGCCGCGGTCGGGGGGCCGGGCCCGCCGTGACGCTGCACTTTGCGGCCGCCGCGGTGCGGCCGGGCCCGCCGCGCCCCCGAGCTCCGGGCACGAGGCCCGTCCCGAGGGGAAGGCCGAGGGGCCGCGGCGGCGGGAGCAGCCCGGGCCCCGCGGGCGGGCCGGAGCCGGGCCGATGCCGCGGGTGCGGGCGGGCCCCGGGCTGATCTCCCGGGACAGGTGCGGACAGAGTCCGCTCCAGCCCGGGGTCGGTCTCCGACGAACGCCCCGCGCCGTTTAACGGGCCCGGGCCCGGAATGGCCGAGGCAGAGGCTCCCCCGCGCGCAGCGCCCGCGGAGCAGCGCGGACTGCGCCTAACAAAGCCCTGTGTTCTGGAGCACTTCCTGCGGGGAGCGAGGGGAAATCACGGCCTCGGCCTCTCCACGAGAGACGGGACCCGTTCTAAATAGAAATTACAGCAATATCCCCTGCCGTGCTAACTCTGAACTCTTTCCTTTGACAGCCAGGAGAAATAGATATGATTGTAGGAAAAGACCGAGAGGGTTTCTTCACCAATGGTCTGACCCTTGGTGCAAAGAAGTGCTCTGTGATCAGAGATAGCCTGTATGTCGATGGTGACTGCACAATGGACATCAGGACAAAGAGTCAAGGTGGTGAGCCGACATATAATGTTGCTGTAGGCAGAGCTGGACGAGGTAAGCACCCTTTTTTCTACCTTCAGATTGCTAAATTAGGAATGTGACCCTAAGCACAGACTCCAGCTATTAAGAAAACCAAACTCCTGTATTTAATGGCTTATATTGGGAAGTGATAGAAGGGGATAGATGGCAGTGCTCTGAGTTCTGGCTGATTACGCTCATCCCCATTCCCTGTCCTGCCTCCTGGCCCAGCACCAGGTTGTGCAATAGTTAACAGGTCTCTGACAAGCAGGAAAAAGCAAGCTGCAGCTCCAAGCAGGCTTAGCTGGTGTTCTATCACTTGATACCTGAAGCTCAGGAGGGGTCTGTTAATGACAGGCAGTGACTGCAGCTTTCTCATTGTCAATTGCTTGATGGAAAGTTTATTCCACAAAGATGTGAATCTCATGTATGAGCTGCTCCTACTTAAAAAGTTCTACACTAACTCTTCTTGCACTTCCTATTGAGCCTGCTGAAGTCTGTCCTGGCAGAAAAAGCCCATCCAGTTTGGTACCACCCAGAAATGTGCTTTGTGCTCATATACTTGCTCCTTGTGCTCTTCATTTAACTTCCAGTGAAACCTATTCTGGGGCAGCCACTCATCTGGGATATGAAATATTGCCTGGGAGTGGTGTGCCTTATGTTGGGAACAACTGGGCTAGCATTTTTTGGCTGGCTGTGGAACAGGTTCATGGGTGACAAGATTTTGGCTTATAGGTGTAAAACCAAAGGCAGAGCAGGTATCTGCAGGTAAAGCCCAGGGCAGGCATGCAGGAAGAGTGTTGGCAGTGCTGAAGTGAAACAAGCAGAGTTCTGACTTGTGAAATTCCAGTCAGAACTGTCTTAAGCTTTTATGAGCAAATTGCTACAGAGATAGAATCACAGAGTCATTAAGGTTGGAAAAGCCCTCCAAGATCATGGAGTCCACCCCTTCTCCCGGTGCTGCCTAGGCCACCACTGACCCATATCCTCAAGTGCCACAACCACATGGCTTTTAAATCCCTCCAGGGATGGGGACTCAGCCACTGCCCAGGGCAGCTATGACAGGGCTGGACAACCCATTTGGTGAAGAAGTTTTCCTAATATCCAACCTAAACCTTCCATGGCACAGTTTGAGGCCCCGATGTATGATCATGTGTAGGTGGACTGGCTGCAGCATTCCCAGGCTGGCAAACAGTCCCTGGCCTGTGGCAGCCCAGTGCTCGCTGTGTCCCCCTCCCTGCTGAGGGACAGCGGATGGCAGCTCACAGTGGCTGTTGCTGGTGAGCCTCCAGTGTTCCTTTCACCAGGCCATCTGGGACACCTTGCTGGAATTGGGGGAGTGGGGAGAGCCTCAGCATGACAATTGTCCCTGTGTTTTGCCTTAAGTAAAAAGTGTGTTTTCTAGTTGTGTTATTATATGGGACGTCTCAGCCCAACTCACGCTTTGGGGTTTTTTACCAGCATCAGAGCAGTTGCTCTGGTTCCTGTACCAGCAGGGACTGCTACAGCACAGATCATGGGGATTTTCTTTTGCCACTCTCCAGGCACACTTGAGCACACACTGCACCCCTGCCCCCACAGGTGTTCAAACTGTCACCAGGATTTCCTTGCTGGGTGATGACTGATGGTGAGAGGCACCATAATCCTTTTTTTTGATAGCTGGTGGTATTTTTCTTAGCAGTGAGCTCTTAGAAACTTCCACACTTAGATAAAATCCCTGAGAATAACTTGTGCCTTCTGCCAGTTCTGTCTACATCTGTGTTTTAACAAAACTGTTAAACTAGCTTAATACCCAAATACTAAATCTTGAATTTGAGGGTGTTTATTGCACTGCCTAAAACTTGTGTTATTTACATGTCTAACACACTCTTTTTAAAACTTTTTTTCTTTTCTCTTTCAGTCTTGGTCTTTGTAATGGGCAAAGAAGGGGTCCATGGAGGCGGATTGAATAAGAAGGCATACTCAATGGCAAAATACTTGAGAGACTCTGGGTTCTAGTTGTTAGGCAGACTGTTAAGTATTAGGGGAAGATTGCTATTAAACTTTCCTGGCGGTGAGCTTTAAACCTTACATTCTGGAAACTTTACTAGCAATGCAGGGTGATGGGGTATGAACCTGTGTCTCCTTTGTATCCCTTTGTTGGTGGGGAAAGGTGTTTTGGTTTTTTTTCCCTTTAATTCTTTTAATTTCTGTTTTGTTTCCTTGTGTACTCCAGCATTGGTTATAGTCATGGGAAAGGAAGGTGTCCATGGAGGGACACTCAACAAGAAAGCATATGAACTGGCTTTATACCTGAGGAGGTCTGATGTCTGAGCAGCCTCTCCCCATCCACCTAGCAGCTGTCTGCACCACCACCCGCTTGTGCTCAGTGCTACCAGACCGTAGATGGTAGTTTGTGTTTTTTTATTTACCCATTTCCTACTGTCATTACTCCAGTTCCCCCTTGTTCATCTCTGTAACCACTGTAGGTAACCGAGCCCGGCTGGCACCACCATGATGATGATATGCATGATAACTTGAAACTTGGGAGGGGAACATGCCAAGTGTAGGCTCTGCTTCGTCTTAGCAATTAGTGTGATATTGACAACTAAACCAACTGAGATACTAAACAAGGTGCCGATTGTACAATCTAATTTGATCAATGCCTCTTCAGCACTTTGAGCAAGTCACAGCTCACTAGTCTTCCTTTCACAGAGCACGGTTGGGAGGAAAAAAAGTACGTGCATATCTTCACTTCTGTCCCTCTCTTTGTTTCTGTTTTTTAAACCCATGTGTTTGCTTACACCCATTTTTATAGTGCCTGGTTTGTTTAACCAATTTGCCACTCAAAAGCTATTAATGTCACATTAGTTTTGTCATTGCACTTCACTGTAGGCTTAAGTCTCTTACTTTTTCTTAATGTTGTCTGAAGGTTGTACTGCTTAACAAGTGCAATCACAAAACTACGAAAGGGTACAGATGTACTTCCTCCCATGACCTTAAACCACCATCCTAGGGACTCCCTAGACATTCCATCATTACAATAGCTCAGGCACTTTTTTTTTTTTTTTTTTTTTTTTTTTGCCAGCTCCTGTTCTGTAGTTGACTTGTGCAAGGCTGCCACTGTGGCCATTAGCTAGCCTGGTATAACCAACTGGAGTGTGTCAGTTTCAGTTTCTCATAGGACCAATTTTAATTTGCAGCTTGGGGGTCGGGGGGTGGGGAGTGTTTTTGTTTTTTAATATGAAACTGCAATGTCATTGTGGAAAACTGCCACCTTCAGCTACCCTGGGAGCTCTGACTGGCTTCAGTCTTTCTGCCAGATCATTCAGTGGTGCAGAGTTTGGCTGCTCTGAAGCTACTGTTTGGATGAAGGTTGGTAGTTTGTAAGCTAAACTGTCAAAATACCATTTCAAATTTAAAAATCTTCATCTGGCCTGTCACACCCTTGCTGCAGAAATGATGGAGTGAGCTGCCTTGTGCACGAGTCATCTGAAATGTCTGTAACCAAACTCAGTTCAGGCACGGTTCTGACCTGTATGTCCATTGCAAGAACTGCAGAACTCTGTATACTAAAGAATAAATGGGAGATGGTAGTGGTTGGAATAACTGACTTGGCTGTCTTGTGATGAATTTTTTAATATGTATTCTGTGCCATACTATTGTTAAAAAAAAAAAAAAAATGAACTGTTGCTATTGTGAGATGGATTTTAACTGACTCCGAGGGTTTCTTTTGACTGGCACTACCTTAGGGACATTCTAGTATTTGCTTCTATTGTTGGGCCTTGTGGATAATGTACAGATTTAAACAAATTCTTGTTGCTGATTTGTCCATTTCTTTCCCTGCACTTTGTTACATCTGGGATACAGTCTAACTCATCTGATTTAATATGCATTTCAAAAAATGCCATAACTATTAAAAACACCTTGTTTACAGACAGATGAAATAAATTTATTCCAACCAAACAAAACCAGACTGTTGGTAATTCTTTGCCCTACACCCAGGAAATCAGAGTGAGGCCCTTCAGTGCCTGGCTGGCCAGGAGGTCCAGGTAGTTTTAAGTTTTGCAGGACAGCAGTAGTATGATATGGTTAGTGTGATAATGTGACTTCAGTCAAAAGCCAGGCAGTCTTTGGGGTAGATCTTAAATTAGGAGATGATTTGTCATCTCCTAATTCCATGTTTATCCAGCTCTCTGGTGCAGGGTTCTCCTGCCCTCTGAGTGCCCAATATACCATTCCTGAAACAAGCTGAAGGTGACTTCGCTTTGGAGCTGGCAAAGGAGCCTGTGGTGGCCTGCCCAGGTCAGTACAGCCAGGGTGGGAATGTGCCTCCCTCACCCAGAGAAGGTTTCCATTACTTTAAAGGATTGCACCTATGTGTGTTACATCCGCTGAGAGCTCCTAAGAACACAGGCCCAAAGGGATGTGATGAACCCTGGAGCTTGAGGGATGGGAGGACAGCTGAGCCCAGATCATGGGACATGAATCTGTAGACTCTTTCTTCCTGGGCTGTGAAACTAGTCAGGTGCTTCTGAACAGGACCTGGAAACACCTTTGTTCTCCCCTCCTTCCCCCACACCTTCATCATTGGTGTCAGCTGCACCTGCTCCTCTGCTTGGCACTAGAGCTGGGTCTAACTTAAACTTTCCTATATATAGTGCTCATATTCTCCCACTGCCACGTGGCTCCGTGTCCAGTGCCAAAGTTAGAGCAGACCAACACACCCAGAGCACACAGAAAATTCTTGTTCAATAGTAACTGGTACAGAGGATGCAAATCTGCTTCCCCCATAAAACACAGCTGAAGCTGTCCTCAGTGTCTGAACGCAAAGTTGGACTCACCTTCTGACTGCAGAACTTCGTTTCTCCCTGGCTAGGAAGATGAGGGCATTGTATTCCCAAAGCTGCTTCTGTGGTAAGGCCAGACTGGATGGAATTGACTGTAGCAGCACCTCAGAGGCAGAGCAGCTGCTGGTAGCACACATCAGGTTCTTGTCATCAATGACCAATGCCCCTTTCTTGAGGTGTATGTATAATTCTCCTTGGTTAAGAATTAGGTGTTGTTCAAATTACTTTTTCAAATGCATGTGTTGGTGAATTTTCCTAGCATAACTGTGTCTGCAGCTGATTGCAGGCACTACAATTACATGAGAGCATACTACAAAGTTTAGGTCAGTTCAGGGTTCTGGAATTCTTCAGAGTTTAGAGAGCCTGGAATACAATAATGAATAAACATGCACACTCACAGCAAGAGCAGGGACCTATTTTAAGAAACATCTTTCAGCTTAGTAATTACATTTTTAGAAACCATTTTCCCTTTTGGACTCACCTAGACATAACCACGCTGACGGGGAATTTTGCCTGGTGAAAATATACCACTATCACAGTCATTACCCCATGGCTGCTGGCAGCAGTGGTTTGGACATGAATCACCCTTTCATTATTATCCTTCTACTGTGCCTCACTGTGCAAAATAAACTTTCCCTGCTCTCAGCTAGGCCCAGAAAACAGATCTGCACTGCAGGGTGTGTGGCTGCATAGTGGTAGGTCCCAGTCACATCTGGGAGCACCTCACCTGCCATTGCCTGTCCAGGGTTCCAGCACTGGGCTGTGGCTCTGCAGGTGCTGCCAGCTGGGTAGGAATTGTTCAGAGCATCCTAGTCCTCCTTCATACTCCCCAGGCAAACTACAGACTCCTCCAGTCCAAACTCCTCAAGCTAGAAGTGAACAAAAATGAAGGTTTTCTGCATAGCTCAGATCCCTGCACCTGTCAGTGCAACTCCTTGTACTGTGACTGACAGGATGACACAGGAAACATCTGCTCGGGATCCCATGTTCTGCACCTTCACCCTCAGTAACAGAGGCAACTACTCAAGGTCTCAGGTGATGCAGAAGTTCAATAAACTCCTTTCAATATTTAAAGTGGAAAACATGTTTATTAACATTCTTTCAAGCTTTCCTTAGTCAAGGCCATATAAAAAATCTCCATTTGAGTATATGCATGGTTTTACTTTCTACATAGTTACAGAGGTATTATATAGAATCTACCTTCTTTTGTGATACACTGGTAAGTACTGAGTTCTGTGAGACAGGTGTAAGCACTTGTTTTCAAATCAGGTATTTGAAAAGAACAATTTTTTATATACAGTTTAGCAGACTAATGCAGCATAAAATGCTCTTAGTAAGAGGTATATGAGCCAAGGATCAATAGAATACTTACCCTAAACTTCTTTTTCTGTGTGGAACAAAACCTCTGTCTCAGTTGTCTCCCAACTCCCACCTCCTCACTGGAAACCAGACGACCAAGCAGTAGCAAGGAGGGATAATTAGTGTGCTTTTGGTGGACCTGACCTTGTGAATTTCTCAAAACTAAACACAGATTAAGTTTCCTTATCCTGGGAATTGCTCAATGGAACTGCTTAAACTCAGCTACCATGGCAAACTCCAAAGGATTATTTAGAATCACTGCTTTGAAATAAAAGTGGAATTTCTTCTGCTTTGTTATGACATACCAGCACATAGAATATTGATCTGTTCTACATTTTCTGTTCAGCAGTGGTGACAATTTTTAGGAAAACTATACAAACATGCAAATACAGTTTTTGTTGGGCCTCAGGGGTAACACATATCTACATGTAATAAATATTGCTCTCAGGATGACCCAGTTGTAGCTACAAAATGGAAATAAAAGTACTTCCAGAGAAATCCCGTTTCAACAAGGGACATTTAGCATTTCTGCAGTATTTCTATTGATACAAACTATTCTCATTATTCATTAGCATAGTGAAGTCCAGTTTAACTGTTGGTTTTGAGAGAACAGAATGTGTGACTTAATACCTGAATCAAAAATAAATCTACCTGTAATGATTTAACCAGAGTACTACTACATGAACTGCTGTGCCTATCAAACAAACCAAATGGATTACAGATTAAAACAGATTCCCTATGCAAAGGTTTGTAAATAGCCTTAAGAACCCTTTTGTTCATACACCTATGGGTCATTAGTAGTCTCAGACAGTGTTTGCCACTCTGTACTCCCTGTCCTCACTGGGCTGCAGCTGAACCACTACACTTTCTTCATTGATCCCATTTTCCGCATCACTGCTATCAACATTGTCATTGTCATCCTCCTCATACTCCGAGGACTCGGTCATGTTCTGATGGGAATGGGACTCTGACAGAGCCCCGAAAGACTGTGTGCTGACCGAGGCCAAAGGTCTGAGCAGAGGAGTGTTCTCAGACACTTCATTCTCCTCTTGGCTGCTGTCTGTCTCCGAGTCAGAGTCCCCCTGGGAAGGGACCACTTTCTGCTTACACACAGGACAGGTTTTCTTTGTTTTTGTCAGCCACGGATCCACACACTTGCAGTGATATGCTGTTAGAAAACAAAATACAGGGACATCATTATAATAATGAAAAGGACAGGGAAACCTGCTAAACCATGTTTCTGTTCAGTGACACAGGAGAATTTTAGAATGTAGCTCACAGAGAATTTTAGTCCCAAATTTCCTGGCATGCAGCCTGTACAAAACACCTGATGGCTTAGGATCTCAGTCACTTGGGTATATGCAATGAATACCTGTGTTCTCTATTGAGTAAATGACAGCAGTAGTACAACAGGCCACACCTGACAAACCTTAAAGCTTTTTGAGCAATTCCAACCACTTTGCAGCAGGCATGCCCACCATCACCATCCTCACATGTAGCAAAGCACCTCATCACTGCATGACATTTCCGCATGATTTAGTGGATCTTCAATGACATCTGCAATTGGCACTGCAACTAGACTGGCTGTGTTTAAAATAAAGTATTTGTCTTACTTATATTAAAAAATCAGTTCTTCTTAGTAAGAGAGACTTCTACTTGGCAAAGAGCGTGTATTTACACAGGCCAGCAATGCCATGCTTAGTTCCTGGTCAAGCACACTGGAAACATGTTCTCCACATGAACTGATGGTGGTGGGTGGTGGTGGTGGTCAATTTAAGTTCCCTCTGCTGTCCCCCACTGGGAGAGCTGCCATGGACCTGTTCTTTCTCTTCTGAGAACTCTTGTTTGTCAGCCTAGCTTGAAATTGGTTTTATGAGTGAGGTTCTAAAAAGCTCAGCTTGTCACCTGCTATGCTGGCTGTGTACAGAAGGCAGTAATACCTCTGCAGTGGGCTGGACTTGAGAAAGACTGCCACAGGGAAAATATTTCACTAGCTGACTTCCAAGTGCAGTCAGACAGGAGTGTGCATGGCTGCAGACTCCAGGACTGACCCATCCCTTCAGCTGCATCTCTAAGTCACCAGGAGCTTAATTAAGTTTAGTGGTTTTTTTGTCTCAGGGATAGTGAAGGCCTATTTTTGAAATGTAGAAGTATTACAGTAAATATGGGTATTCAGGGGACAGCATCAAGCCCAGATTTTCTTTCATGTGTACATGCAAGGAAAAATGAAAAGTGGGAATGCTAGCTTTTTAGCTTTTAAAAAAGAGAAAGCAAGCTTTCACTTCTCCCACTTTGAACATTCATTCTTGCATATTAGCAAAAAGGAATTTTATAAATCACTTACTAAACATATATGCTGTAGGTTTTGGACAGTGTTTTGGAAAGCTGTTTTAATCTAAATTCAAACCTAAAATACAGCCGCTTACCATGAGAGCATGGAAGGATCCTGAGCTTGTCTCCATCCTCATATTCATCCAGACAGATGGCACACACATCGTATTCATCTCCTACAGCACATAATTGAGAATTAGTTTGACTTTAAAGGACTTGCAGCAGCCCCTCCTGACATACACATGTAATAAATATTGCTTGGGAATATAAATATTGGGAGTTGAAGAATTTTCATGCAATTTCTGCACTGATTTGTTTTAAGAAATGTTTTAATGCTCAGCCACAATCTGAGTCACATTAAAGAAGTGTTAGAACTCCTCTATTTCAGTGGGAACAGGGTCGAGCCATACTTGCCAAAGTATGCTTTCACTCAAAACTCTTCTATTTCAAGTGTATTCAAAATTATGTCTTAATACCTCTTCGATTTACAAAGTTTTTTGTGTTAAGAACAATTGTGTCCAAAGGGTTAGACAAAGAATGATCAACTTGCCTTTCTTAAACTTATGTATGGGAAGTTTCTTAAGCTGATCCTTCCTAAGCCGATTCCTTCTTGCTCTGTGTCTGTCCTGAACAAATTTTGTTATCTAAAAACAGACAAGATAACATGAACAGTAAGTTACACCAAAACAAAAGAACAACAAAAGGTTTGGTTTATGAAGCTTGGCAGTAAGTTGATCAAACGGGAACCCCAGCTAACACAGAATAACCTCTTCCTTGTCTGAACACAAGGATGAAATCAAACAAGCCTAAAGGATACTCTACGTGAACATAGCCCTTGGAACTGAGAATACAGAAGGGTTTTTTTGAGAGGAAACAAAAAGGTATGTATACTACATAAAATAATGGCCACTGCTGCAATCTTCTACTGAGGCCTGTGAAAAGCAGGAAGCATACTGCAGAACAAAACACAATTCAGTAAGTTTGAACACTTTTTCTTTAGATTTAGATTATTACAGCTGTTTTAGAGGATTATTCCCACATTCATCAGAACTGTTTCCATATCATCTAAAGTAGTAGTTTGGGGAGTAAAGTAAAGGGTTTACTTTGAGTCATTGTTACATGTTGTACTATGCCATAGTAAAGTAACTCATTACAAAAAATAACCGAGTAACATTAGTTGTACCAAGCTTTCTAAATAACTGTAACAAAGATTATATTTCAATTTTCTGAGTAGTCTCTAATGCTATTTCTGTTCAATTTCTAAATTTAGCACCTGTGATATGGCATTCTTTTCCAAATATGATGACAAACAAATAAATGAACAAAGGATATTTGAATCTAAACTGTTTGTATTTGTGGTGAAATCTGAACAAATATAAACAAGCTGTAAGCACAAACGGAAGTTTTTCTGCTGTAATGCAGATGCTTAGTGACAATCAGAGTCTCATTTGAAGCTCCTAGTTAAAAAAAAGATTGTCTCAAAGAAGCAGTGACTGAATCAGAAAAGAATGAGGACCAAATCCAACCTGAAACTTCCCTGGGATCAACTTCAATTTCTTTAGGTGATCATTCTGCTTTGTTTTCAGAGAGCTGCCACAATTGCAATTGTGCCCAACATGCACAGGATTGTCAATGAAATATGTAACTTGCAGTGCAAAAAATACTAATACAGAAAAATATTTTAAGTAAGTGTTTATACAACAGTTGATGCATTACTTGCCTTTTATTAAAAGGTAAAATAATAAATTGGGCACAGATTACAAAAACTGGGATGCTAAATATCCTGAAATATGTAGTTATGCTACCTTAGCATTTCAAGGAAAGATGTCCCAGCTGAGAACTCCTAGAGGCACTGCATGTGCTGAGATCAATGCTCTGTGCTTGCACACACACAAATACACCTAAGTGCAGCAGAGAACACTGAGCCCTCACCCTGGAGCAGGGGCTCCAACGATCAGTAGGTCTGGTAAGGCAGGATATGCTCTCGGTGTACAAGAGCACAAGGAAAGGTCACTCTGCATGGGGCCAAAAAGCAAGCACTTGTGAAGTGTGAGAGTGGCAGTGAGGACAATTCCTATAAGCAGTTACATGCCAGGGAGAACATCCAAAAGGTTCCTGATATCCCTCTGACAAAACCCTGCACCTGCTTGCTTTATTGAGAAACTAAATGATTACAGGTAAGCATGGTATGTGTGCAGTACACCTAGCTTCACCCTTCCTTCACTCTATACCTTACTTTAACTTCAGTGTGTTTCAAATCATTCCATTCCCTGATGTTTTGAAAGAAAAAAATATTATTAAAAGAAGAAACTTACCATAAATATGACGATGAGAATAAGACAGATCCCTACTATTATTAGGAAAGGAATTAAGTAGTATTCCAAAGGAAGACTGAACTCTGGGATTAACACAACATGGCCACTGTGGGGAGAAAGAGATAACACTTTCTAAATTAATGAGAATTTGATGAACAAGTTGAAAAACAAATACAATAAAAAAAAAAGTAAAACAAAAGATTGTCACACAACACACCCTACAGGAATCCTAACTGTGCACAACAATATAGAAAATTCAGTCCCTACCCATACAATATAAAGCTAATTAAATAAAAGGCTAAAACACTGTTTCTTAGAACATTTTTTGAGCTAGAACTATTTACTGACCTCAGTCAAACCTAGAGAAACCAGGAGAACCACCTCATAGTTGCTTTGACAACAGAATGAAAAAATATAACATGACTATCAAAAGATACAGTGAAATCATTCTTATTCACTAAAGCATTACAGGTTGCTCTCAGGCACAAAATTTCACCTGAAACACCTATAACCTCTGTCATCAAAACATCCTATTTTAAAACCATAAATAGTCAAAGGAGACAATGATCTAATGCAAGGAATAAGACAGCTGCATGTGAGTTAACCTACCCTTTTTCATAAGTAAACTCCTCCTTAAGCGAATTAGCTGACATCTCACCAATAAAGACAGAAGGAATGTCAATCTTCTTTAAAACCTCAACTGTATTAAAAAATAAAAGGAGGAAAATAAAACTATTATTATGTGGACAATCAATGGGTACTCAAGATACAAGACCTGAACATTATGAGACTATCACAACTGGAAGACATTTTAACATAGTGACATCCAGACCAACGCACATGCATGTTACAGCTTTACTTCATATAAGTACTATTATTTTTCCTACACAATTTCTAGGGAATTTATTTCAGGTAGAAAAATCAAAATTCCCAATGGAATAAAAGGAGCCTAAAACCAAAGTATGATCATAATTTTAACCAGAACACCATTCTTCACTAAGATTCAAGCAAGTCACATAATTCCATTGATTTCAGGAATTTCTGGCAACTTACATGATTTTGTGAACTGGTTCTATAAGTTTTAATTAATCTGTCTTCCCTTCTTTTCACCCCAAACATAAATAAACATACTGGAAACAACTGTAGCTAGATAAGGTCAAAAAGAAGAAAGAAGAGAATTAACAAGTCCCTTTAACACCTTTATTTCAGTCTCAAGAAACTGGATGAACCGTTGTCTTTGCTGTTTACCAGTAAAGGCAGTAATAAATGAAAACTTATCGAAAGATAAATTCCATATTCTAGAAAACCTTCTCCTCAGCTTCACTTTATATTGATTTTCCCCCTAATACTTCACACATTTGAGGCTCAAAATAATCTGAGTTTACTTGATCTCAAAGAAGTCAGGTTCCCCAAGGTAAAAGCACATCTGGCTGAATGTCAGCTCACACTACAAGGTTTGTGTTTGTTGTGGACTTGTTCTATGTTTTGGTTACTCAGTGAAACCTGAAGATAAGATTCACATGGGTTGAGAATTCATTAAACCCACTTTCACATACGTGCCCGGCCTACTCAGCTCCTATGTAGTTTGTTAAAATTCATTCCTACTTTACTCAAGGGCATTTCCACTGGAAAAGAATTTTTTCGCTCTTACTTGTTTTCTTATTCCATTTTGAACAGGTTGAAAACTGGACAAAATAAAGAAATGTCACAAAGAAAGCAGTAGCAACACAAAGTGCATACCACAGAACAAACCCAACATTCTGACTAGATTTCAAGATGTTCTGAACATATTCACTCCATGAAGGTTAAAATTGGAACAGCTAACACAAGAAACAAATAGTAAATGGTGCACTGGTCTCTAAATACTCTTTTTCCAACTGAAAATAAGTGCATGTGATATGCTAGAATACATTTGTCCAGAGGAATAGGAAGATGCATCCACCAACAGTGCAACAACAAACTGGAATGACTATCATGGATAAACTTCATTATCTAAAGTCTTTTCCAACCTAAATGGTTCTCTGATTCTAAATACTAAAATGCCATAAAGTTTGATTTCCTGCCAAATATGTGTTTTCTCCTTTTGGTGTATTTCTACTTGACTAACAACACGTCAGCTATTTTACACGTCAGTAATATAAATCTAGCCCAGAACACCTGAACTAAAATTTGAAGGAAAACCAAAAGGAACATTCAGAGAAGGCACAAGTCAACTCACTTGTTCTTATGCAAACATCTCCTGTTATCAAATCTTAAAAGCAGGAGGGTTTATCTAGGCTTTTTGTTTAGTTTGGTTTTGGTCTTTGTTTGTTTGTGGTGGTGGTTTTGTTGTTGAGGTTTTGAGGGGTTTTTGGTGGTGCTGCTGTTTCCAGTGGGTGAAATGATATTCAAACAGGAGAGAAGAAGTGATACCTGTACTTACTGTCGTTGGATCCCATGCTTATGAGGTCATCAGAATCAACATTGTGAACTATAGCTGCCTTGTATCCAGCTCTCTGGGCATTTAAGACCTGTAAGCCACACAAAATATTACTGGAAAGACTATTGCTTCCAAATACAGTAGCCTGTCTGTGCTTTCTGAGATAAGGTGGACTTTCACAAAATGAGTAATATGGACATAATTTGCACTTATAAACCATGTGTCACCTTTCAAACCAAAATCATACCGTTATTCTTACACTCAAGAAATGAGTGGGAACCCCCTTTTCTATCAATATTATACGAAATATAAAAGGTAACCAAAAATTCTTACATACAGAGCTAATGCAACATAATCCTTAAAGGACTGACTATGGAAATCCCTCAACGGCAATGTAGAAATCTCCCAAATTCAGACCTGTTCCTTTGACCATGTCTCCAGAAGAAATACTGTCCTGACAGTGTATAGACAACAATTAGACAGACAAAGCAGACATGAAAAAAAAGCCAGTAGCCATTTGGCCCCCTCTCCTCTCCCACTGAGCCATATGCACACACGGTGGCAGGATTCCCAGGACAGACTATGTGCCATTCACAAGTCTGATGTGCAGGCAGTTTACATGCAGTGAACCTGTCTCTGCAGGTGGAATCTGCAGTCAAGACAGAATTTATATGTTTCAATCACCACATAACTGAACCTACCACACAGCAGCAAAAGCAAATACATTTGAATCTCCTTTCAGTTCACAAAGCTCAACAACAAACTGAAGAGCCCTGTTTTCCTTAAGACGTCTTTAGCTGCCCCATTGTATGAGGTTAATTTTCAAGAAAACCATAGTCAAACACAAATCATTCTAATTTTGTATTTTTAAAACCACAGAATGTTAAGGGTTGGAAGGGACCTTAAATATCAAGCTATAGAAATATTTCCGAAGCACCAGTAAACTCTTTGAAACAGAGGGTGGGGAGAAATGAAATCTTACCTTGACATCAAAGTTGCACTCCAGCCTTCGGATTAACACAATAAAAGCACCAGAGGAGTTGTCTCTCAGTGGAGGTGGGGCTATAGGCTCACATGCATTCTCTGGTTTGGAATTTATCAGAAATCCCTAGAAAACAGGAGCAGAAAAAGAAGCTTCATTTCTCTTTAACAAAAGGGTTGGTAGTCAAGTATATGGAAAAAAAACTGAATATTTTCATACAATAGCTAAACAAATTCTTATTATCAGCTCAGTTCTATATCATAGTAAGATTCCTGCTACTTCCCTGACCACATATTTTGACTGATCAGAATTTTTATGTCTATTAAGAATAAAGAAGTTTAAAAGAAAACACAGTTTTTCTAATTCCATCATACTCATTCTCTGCAGTGTGTCCTAGTTTAGGACACATTACAATGTATTTCAAGAAAAAAGATGGCATATGCTACATTAATATAATGCAAGTACTAATCTAAGGCATATGGAGACTAATCAAGAAAACAGAAGTACAATGGCCTAAGAACCACAAACACAAACTCAGCACTTGCCAATTAACAACAGAACACAAGCAAAGTTCCATGTGTGACCCCAGCACTGACCTAGCATATGAAACAGTTGGTTTGCTATGGTAATCAAACATTACCCAATGAGCTACAGCTGAAAGCTTCAGGAAGGAGGAAGCTCTGGCAATATCAACTTTGAAGCAATCTGAGTTGTTTTCAGGTGGCTGAGATTGTGGCCTTCTGCTGGCAGTCTGTAGCCACTTACTGTAGAACCTAACAGATTGTGTTTTACAACTTGCATACTAATAAATCTAAATCACAAGCACTGAAGGAGTATACTGTTTTCATCCTATTGTAACAATTTGTAGCATTTTAAACAAGTAATTAAAATCTTAATGCAAAGAAAAAGTTTTAATATAATATTCAGGTCTAAAACTCCATTTCTACACACGTGATGACAGCTACCTTAATTAAGACACAGAGCTGTCTAACAGTTAAAAAGGTCAGAAACAAAGCTCCTTATATCTATTTCTGGTGTATGAAACTGGCTCACTACTTGGGTAAATCACTTAATTACCCTCTGATTCTCAATATAGTCAATAAACAACTACACAGCTTTAACAAATCATCTCCCCATTATAACACCCACTGGGCATGGAAATGAAGCCTGCTTGAGGGACATTGCACAGAAATTCCCGAGTTACAGGAATTTTTGCAGTACTTCATTACCCTTTGGGATTAAAAGGGCAACATGGAATTAAAGAGTAATCCACCCTTCTTCCTTATCACCAGCTTCTTTTTTTTTGTGCAGTGGTTGCTCTCAACACTGCAACACTAACAATGCTGCAGAGCCAGTTTTTGGGGCCATACAGGCTTACAGACAGAAGTAACAGGAATACAACTCCCCGCTCACATGGGCTATTCACGGTCTCCATGGGATGTGATACAAACTCTCCTCGCCCAGAATTTGGAAGGTGGTCTGCCTAAATTTTTGTATAAGAATTCTAAGCTGTAAAAGCATACACATCTCAATCATAAACCCTCATACACTGTTCAAAGGGGATGGCAAGACAAACAAATCACTGCCACATGACTGATTTCATGTAGCCACTTCCACACTATAAAAAAGTAAGGAAGCCTGAACTTCCCACAAGCCCTAAACTGCCTGGATGGCCAGACACGACCTCCATTCTCATGGACAAGTGTTTCAATTGCTGGAGTGAAACACAAAATACATTTTATCCAAAATGAACAAACTTACTGACAGTGGCTTGTAGGGAAGCGACTATAAAGGGAACAAACAGTTCCTGTCACTGCAGAGCACCTCAGGTAAGGCAGTCAGAAAGAGAGAGCGTGCCCCTTGGTGTTGAACTCAGCACAGCACACCAAAAGGAAATCAGCTGCATAATCTCAGCAACAAACTCCCTCAGAATGTGAAGACTAGAACTAAACTGGATATTCATCTGGCTTTTAAGTACTTTTCTAAGTACTTAAAACACCAGTTCACAGCATTAACATCACCATATGTAATCTATTTTAAAATTATTTACTTTCTACCTCCTCTGTCTTATATATTACAGAGATAAAAGAAATAAAAGCCTTCACACCACTTACTACTGCCACCAGTGTCTGTATACCTCAGCAGAAGCCAGAAAGAGCAGAATGTGCCTTATCATTGCTGTCTAAGGAAGATGAATATATTTAACCTCTCACAGTTCTTTTCCATTTTCCTTTCAACTTAATCTCTCTTCTGTTAACTTCACTCAGTCCACCTACACGTCTTCCTGCGTTCCAAGTGAGCATACTGACCACACTAAAGACATGAAAATTATCCTGCTATACAAAACATTCTTGCTGCTGTACTTCAGAAGACATCGGGTCTTCAGAATTTCTAACCCAACGCAAAATAATGGTAAAGCCTAACCTGTACTCCCATGGCCACATCCATCTTGGACAGTTTTTGCATATTAATTATTTTGCATGAAGTCAATACAGTTTTTCCCTTTCCAGTTCCATTAACATTTGCAAACCTTTACATCTTCTGCCTTCTCTAGCACTAGGTGTATTTTACAATTTCATACGGTATAATATTTATATGTTTTTCTGTGTCAATGAAAATGGGAATAAGAAAATTAAAAAAAAAAATAAATAGAGACACATGCATATTTTTTGCTAATTCAATAGATTAGCACTTCCTAGTGCCTTCTCCTGGTATTATTATGGCCAGTTTTCAAGTCATGGCCCAGCATCTCTACCCCAACATGATGCTATTTCAAGAAGTAAAGACAGTCTAACAGGTAAGTAAGTATATGTGTATCTGCATTTTCTGCACTTACTGATACAGAGTAAAATAGAAGAGCATGATTGCAACCCACACTTTAAGGGACACTGGGAGAATGTGTCACCTGCTATGGGGTGTGGACTGCAATTGAAATGAAACCATGTAAGGAAAGGGATCAACCACAATCCCTGCCCTCAACCCCTGCACCAGGCATAGTGCACATGCACCACAGCAGAGCTGCAGCCCCTGAGTTTCTCCATTCCGCTGCTTGAGCAATGCAACAGGAGTAGCAAACAGACAACAATTGTAACTTCCCAAAAAACTGAGCTACAGTTGCTGTACACAGCATACTTAACCTGGCCACACCAAAGGAAATAATCTCTTGCTGCTCCACCCTTCACAGTGTGAAAGGTCTTCTCAGTGCAGGACTGTACAGAGACAATGAATCTTCCAAATATGTTTTTCAAAAAACTGTATCAGACAAAATTAAGTCTGGCATCTGCTGAGTCCAGTGCAAGGTAAATGACATCATATATCAGTACTGCCACCAAACACAGAAAACAGTGGCCTACCTACCTTCTCTTAGATTTCCATTATTTTCCTATTTTTTTATTTATTTGTTAAAAATTTCAGCAAATTCTCCTTAAGCAGACAAAGATTACCAAAATTCTCTTCTTATGAGAAGAATTTGCCTATTCACAGGCAACATCAGATCTTTCGCACATTTGTTTTGTTTGAGCAGTTGATTAATAATTTCTGTCTTTATTTTTCCTTGGTACTAAATTCCTTTCATTTTTACCTTTTTTTAGCTTACAGAGGAAATATTCAGCATATACTCTTTAAATACATTCAACATTCAAATTTGATCTAGCACTTCCCAATCAAATCTGCTTTTATCTCGAACCCTTTGTGCCCCACACTGAGTGCCAGAAAGGATTGTGGTGGTTTTACCCCATGCAGCCCCCAAGCCCCACGCAGCCGCTCACTCACTCCCCCACCAGCAGGATCAGGGAGGGAACTGCAGGGGTAGAAAATGAAGAACTTGTGGGTTGAGACAAAGACAGGTTAATAAGAAAAGCAAAAGCCACACACACAAGGCAAGGAAAACAAAGAATGGATTCACTTCCTCCAGAGGCAGGCAGGTGTTCAGCCAGCTCCAGGAGGGCAGGGTCCCATCACACACAGCAGTGACTTGGCAAGACAAACACCACACTCAAAAGTCCCCCTCCCTTTCTCTTCCTTCCCCCCACTTTATACACTGAGCATGATGTCACACGGTCTGGAATATCCCTTTGATCATTTTGGCTCCTCTGTCCTGGCTGTGTCTTCTCCCAGCCTGCCACGCACTCCCAACTTCCTCACCAGCAGGAGGAACCAAAAAGGCCTTGCCTATGCCAGCAGTAACAAAACCATCTCTGAATTATCAGCTGGGCTCTGCACAAATCCAAACCACAGCCCCACACCAGGCACCGGGAAGAAAACAAACTCTAGCCCAGCTTAAACTGGCACAATATATATTTATTTTTTTTACCTTCAAGCCTTCTGCTGGCAGTCTATAGCCAAATCTAGCAGGTAAATCATCAAAAGTCCGGGTTCCATTTTCAAGGTTATACTAAGAGAAATACATTAAAAAAAAAAATTAGGTTTGCAACAAGACAGAAATAGTTAACAAGTATCAACTAAACCAAACATCACTATGTATTTTTATAGATTAAAATATTTATCAGACATAGGACATCTTGTGACTATGTCAATGAAACCACAAAATTGCTTATTCCACCTGTCTTCTACTCACATGTTAACATCATTCTTTTCTTATCTAGCTGTCACTACAAGAAAGTAATAGATATTTTGTTGAACTATTTATACAGTAAATCTTTCTTTCTACTGTCTAAAATCCAAATACCATCCTTTGTGCAGAACAGAAACTTCAAACAAACCAAGCAAGTAAAAGTATGAAGAGCTGGGATGTTTGGATGTAGAGTTTTTGTTGGATGGTAGTGGTGGATGTTTTGCCCTTGGTAGTGGTTTGGATGTTTTCATTTGTGTACAGGGAAAAACAGCTTTTAAGAGGTGTTTTACTGTAGATAAAAAATAGCCTTCATATGTTATCCCCTCCCAATTCCCTGTTGTACATTCAGATTAGTAGCTGAAAAGTATCTCTACTGTTTTGTAATAACTATGAGCTTTCATTTTAAAACAGAGGAATATTGTAAAAGACCCTAAATCTGTGCAAGCTTCGCTTCCCCTTTCTTTGTTCATCTTCTCTGGCTGTATAAAATGCCTGACCAACACAGAATTCATACAGAAAAAAGTGCTGTGTACATATGGCATATTTTTTTCATTTAAAAAAGAGTGTTTCCTACAAAAGTTGTGAACTTTACAGTTAACGGACTTGAATGTGCATCGGTTGTTTAATTAAACTATTCATCACAGCTGTCACACAGAACAGCCCAGCATGGATCATGTTTGCTTCAGAAGGATGTTTCCTACCAGACAGGCTTAGGCAGGGTTGCCCTGTCTATAGTTCAGAGAAAAACACTGCCAGGACTTATGTGAACCCTTCCAAAGGAGCAATGTTTGGAAGGAGCTTTCTTCCCACAGACTTTGAGGGAAAACAGGTAGGAATGGAGCCAAATTTCAAGGAAGCTTCTTTGTTCTGTGTAACCAATGTGCCCCACACAATCTCTCCTCCTGACCTTCCACCACAGAGAGCTCCGGTGCACCACCTTCCTCCATCCACCTTCTGCTAAACGTCCTGAGCTCGGGCTACTGTCAGTTTGCCCTTTAATCGCTTGACAAGCCCCAGCTTAAGCCAGGAGTTTGAGACAAACCTACTTCTTTTTACCCCTTTCAAAAAAAATAACCAATCCTGTCTCACATGCACCTAAACAGCACTTTACACAGACATGATCCTTTAAGGCTGCAACTATATGAGAACACAGAAGCATAAAACCGCTCCTAAATTAAAAGGGAAAAGAAGAATTTCTTTCCTTGGTAAACCCAAAACTTTGGTCAGCTTTGCTAAAAAATGGGTAATCATTAAATGGTAAAATCTCTCAAGACTGTAAGTGATCTGTACACCAGCAATTCCATGTCACAGTGCAAATATTCCCTCTTCTGTGCATCTTTTAAGCAATCCACTGGCTCCTTTGTGTAGAAGTTTAGTATATAGTTCATCACTTCAGCTCTTACTTCTAGATATGCTCAGAATAAATCTGCAACTTCCAAATATCCAAGAATAAAAGATGCTTCATTTTTATACGGAATTATTTTAGAATACTACACACAAAGCTTAAATAGCAAACTAAACTTCCAAAGTGCCCTATTTTTCTTATTTGAGGTTGGGATGGGTTGTTTCTTTTAAGTAACTTTTCTAAAACAGGAAGAAGTAAGAAAGAATTAGGTTTTTGTGAAAAGAGGAAGCACAGGCTTGGTGACAGAGCAAAAGGGGTCAAAGGGAAATCATGTTTATAGTAAAAAGCCCAAAATTTCACAATAAAATGGTGATGTCAGTGCCATAATTAAGCAATTGTATGTCTGCATTGATTCTTTATATTTTTTTCTACTGAAAGTATTTATAGAATAGCAACAACCTGAAAATCCAAATGCCATACTTTAGTATTCATCCCCGCTTTATCACAAAAAACTTTTAAGTATTTTTAATTTAAAATTTGTGTCTGAGAGTTTGTCACTCTCTTCTCCAAAACTGATATGACATTAACAACTCTCTCCATATCACTGGAACAAGAAGGAGGCTACAGTAATTAGGTTTAATTATCTCAGTAGCTTAAGCTCTATCCTACAAAGACATTTCATAACTTCCCCCTTAAAAGGCCACAATATATCAAAGTGGTAATAAGCGGCACAACAACAGCTTTTACCACTTATCTACGTTCATTATACTGTTTCTTATTTTCCTTTATGACAGCAGATATTTTCAGCTATTTTACAACTGTATCTAGGTGTAAAAAAACACATTACTGACAAGGCCCCCAGCCCACACAAATAAATTGCACTAGTCACAGAAGATTACTTAAATCCAGTAACCCTCCAAAACAGCACCCATCACCAAAACTTAACCTGCTGTCTAAACCAAAGAATGGAATTAACAGCGTTAGAACATGCTACATGACATCTGGTCAGAATGGAATTTTGTAAATGACTAAGGGAATTAGGTGCTTCACCATCATGGTACCTGAGCACATACCATCCATAAACTCATTTGAAAATATACAATTTATTGTTTATTGAGGTAAACTGTTATGGCAGTTCAATTCCAAGCAATCTGCTATAGCATTTATTGTATTAACTGATTCATTAATAGAATAGTTGAAGAGATTATTCAATTTTATAGAGATTTCATCCATGTAGAAAAATATTATTATACTTACTGCTAAAATGTCTGCCTCCACAGGTAAAAGATTCAGGAAGGCAAATAACTGTACAGTCACAATAGTGTATATCTGAGTGGCAGACAACATCAGCATTCCTATTGACAACAGCATATTTATTCAATACCTGCAAAAAAAGAATCAGAGTCAAGGCACATAACAAACACTTTCCTGGGTCATTTTACAGGACTCTTAGTCACTTAGAACTTTTCTGCTGAGGAAGTATGCAAAATGTTCTTCAATGTATGCCTTTGAGAAACAAGTAATCTTAAAGTTATAATTATTTTAGAAGTTCCTTTTGCTAGAAGCATGTCCCTCCATGGGAGTAACAGCCTGCATAAACTTAAAAAATTATAAGAGCAAGACTTCAAAAGGCTTTGGGCACCATAAAGCAATGCAAGGGGTACGAAAGGATGGTCATCCACACTATAGTAATCATCCTTCGGCACTTCATTTTAAACTTCCCTTCTTCCAGCATAAATCCAAATCAGCAAAATTCCTGATGTACCTTGAACAATTCCACTAAAAATATGTATTCCAAAAATACACTTGCAAAAGCAATGTGATACCAACTTGGAAGAACTTCAGATTTCACTCAGGCTTAGCTACAACACGACTGTGGGCAGGAAACCTCTTAAGAACACAGAAAGCACAAAGTATCTTATGCCCTTGATAAAAGCACACATTTACACACGATCAAGTTAGAGAACCCAACATTCAGAATTTAATTATATGTGACCCAATACACCTCATACTCATGAGTACGAAACAAGAACCAAAAAAGTGCTACATTCAGCAGGAAATCTAACCACTTTCACTCCTGAATATAAGAGAATTGTATGGTCCACAGATCTCTAAGTCTCTCTAGAGATTCTACCAGTCTCAAAGTAAGAAATTACTGGAAATTACATAAAATAGTCAGAACACAAAACAATAGAATGGGTCCATTTCTGGGTCCAACACAGCTATAAAAATTAAAATAATTAACAGGTAAGTTTTAAAAGTGGACAGTATGTACTTTATAATATAATTATCTGAACATCTGGATCTCCTCTAACTTCTTTTACTGGAGTAATGAAAAGCACTTGACAAAAAACTCAATTAGGTCATCCAAAATGCTTGTTGAAACAAATTTTTGTTGAAAATCTCCAAACTGTGGCTTCTTATATAAATGGTTTCATGCGAATTTGTTTTCATTTGACTGTAGATATTTCTTCTGAAAACTGTTGACTTAACTGACACATCACAGCCAACACTACTATTTCCTTTTTTGCAACCAAGGAACACCTAAGAATTCCTGTCCTTCTGACCTATCCTCCATTGGTTTTTCAAGCAAAAAGCATAGTCCCATGATGTGAGGTTGTCAACGTTAATTAAAGCAAATACCAGAGAGATTCACTTGATTTAAGCTAACATGAAGGTAATTAGAATTTATTATTACTATTTGGAGAAAAGAGCTGATATTTTCAAAAACAGTTCTCATTATTCTAACTTGGTCAGAATCAGACATATAATGCTTTGTGAAACTTTCAACTGGATCACAGAAATGAAGTTACACTCACAGGAAAGAAATGGTAGTGAGTTACAAAACTAATGAACCCTTATTACTAAATCAGGATTTATCAACCTCTCTCATCACCCTACCCTGAAAAAGAGAACATCAGTGAAACTGGAAGGATAAGAGAACCATTGTTTCAAACATGCAGCCATTTTTACTGACAGAAACAATACACTTGAAGTTATCACAGCACTTTAACCAATACAGTAAATTCAGCACAGAAAAAAGCAGTAAAAGAGTATTAAGCAAGGTTAGAAAACACGAGAATTAAAGTGGCCCTTGCAAACAAGATGTATACACAGTGCACTTGCCCCTGTTAAATTTACATACAAAATCTTCTCTGCTCAGGATCTTATGCCTCAAATGCAAGCCAAAAAGCGCTATAATTCCTGAAATTCCATGGCTCTTTGGACAGCATGACCCTCTCCGCTGAGGGAGGCAGCTCAGAGCACACAGAAATGCAGGTGTGCAGAAAAGAGCTATATTGTAAACCAAACAAAACAAGTTAAACCTGACTCTGCAGTAATCTTCCGCACTTTACACCTGATTTACCAGCGTGTATAGACAAAGTCGTCCTTAAACAACTTCCAACATTTCTTCTCACTCTCCATGCTAGAATTAACAAACCGAACTATGCCTGAGGTGCTGCATCCCTCCGTCAGGAGACTGAACAGGGCAGAAATGAGGAGAGGAAAACGTGGGGTGTGCTGGACCAGCACAGGTATGAGCAGCAAGACACCCCTGCAGTAAACACACTAAGCACGTTTAAGATGGAGGTCACAAAGGTGCTACACTTTCACAGCTTTTGGCAAATATTCACAAATCAAGATTCAGAAACTACACCTAAATATGAAATGTTCAAATATTTGTATCTCAATCCACTCAAAATGCGTTTCAAAGCACAGTACAACACAAAGCAATTCCATGTTCACACAACGTTATGTTTACATTTTAACTCTCAATAAAAGTCCCACTCCCACTTCTGAAAAAAAAGAATAACTTGTACATCGGTATGAAACAAACCTAAATTCTATTACTTCAAATCCAAGTGAGGTTGTAAATCTTACAGTGATCACAAAAAAACATGTGAACATACAGAAACTTTGTGACAAATTCCAAATATTTTGGTAGATTGGGCTGCACCTTCCAAAAATCTCATAAGCAGAGCACGAAGAAAAACTAGACAACTAATATGAATAATTCTCATTCATATCCTCTAATCCCCCCATATCTGAATTCTTGCATTTTGATGCCATCGTATCATTACTGACATAACCTCCATCTCAGACCTGACACAAAACCGGACACAGACGCACGCCAAGATCACCATTCACACCTGTTAAGATGCAGGAACCATTCCTCTCAATTAATTTTACCATTTTTACTACTTCCCGCCAGCCAGACTCCACGCTGCTCATCGTGCAAACCCGAGCAGCACCTCATAGCGCAGCTGGTCTCTAGAACCGCACGGCCGGTCTGTCTCTGTCTCTAGAACCGCACGGCCGGTCTGTCTCTAGACCCGCACCGCCGGTCTGTCTCTGTCTCTAGACCCGCACGGTCTGTCTCTAGACCCGCACAGCCGGTCTGTCTCTAGACCCGCACCGCCGGTCTGTCTCTGTCTCTAGACCCGCACGGTCTGTCTCTAGACCCGCACAGCCGGTCTGTCTCTGTCTCTAGACCCGCACCGCCGGTCTGTCTCTGTCTCTAGACCCGCACCGCCGGTCTGTCTCTGTCTCTAGACCCGCACCGCCGGTCTGTCTCTAGACCCGCACAGCCGGTCTGTCTCTAGAACCGCACAGCCGGCCTGTCTCTAGATCCGCACCGCCGGTCTGTCTCTAGACCCGCACAGCCGGTCTGTCTCTAGACCCGCACGGTCTGTCTCTGTCTCTAGACCCGCACCGCCGGTCTGTCTCTGTCTCTAGACCCGCACCGCCGGTCTGTCTCTGTCTCTAGACCCGCACCGCCGGTCTGTCTCTGTCTCTAGACCCGCACAGCCGGTCTGTCTCTGTCTCTAGACCCGCACAGCCGGTCTGTCTCTGTCTCTAGACCCGCACAGCCGGTCTGTCTCTAGAACCGCACCGCCGGTCTGTCTCTGTCTCTAGACCCGCACCGCCGGTCTGTCTCTGTCTCTAGACCCGCACAGCCGGTCTGTCTCTAGACCCGCACGGTCTGTCTCTGTCTCTAGACCCGCACCGCCGGTCTGTCTCTGTCTCTAGACCCGCACAGCCGGTCTGTCTCTAGACCCGCACGGTCTGTCTCTGTCTCTAGACCCGCACCGCCGGTCTGTCTCTGTCTCTAGACCCGCACAGCCGGTCTGTCTCTGTCTCTAGACCCGCACCGCCGGTCTGTCTCTAGACCCGCACGGCCGGTCTGTCTCTAGACCTGCACCGCCGGTCTGTCTCTAGACCCGCACCGCCGGTCTGTCTCTAGACCCGCACAGACGGTCTCTAGACCCGCACAGCCGGTCTGTCTCTAGACCCGCACAGCCGGTCTGTCTCTAGACCCGCACGGTCTGTCTCTGTCTCTAGACCCGCACCGCCGGTCTGTCTCTGTCTCTAGACCCGCACCGCCGGTCTGTCTCTGTCTCTAGACCCGCACCGCCGGTCTGTCTCTGTCTCTAGACCCGCACAGCCGGTCTGTCTCTGTCTCTAGACCCGCACGGCCGGTCTGTCTCTAGACCCGCACAGCCGGTCTGTCTCTGTCTCTAGACCCGCACCGCCGGTCTGTCTCTGTCTCTAGACCCGCACAGCCGGTCTGTCTCTAGACCCGCACAGCCGGTCTGTCTCTAGACCCGCACGGTCTGTCTCTGTCTCTAGACCCGCACCGCCGGTCTGTCTCTGTCTCTAGACCCGCACCGCCGGTCTGTCTCTGTCTCTAGACCCGCACCGCCGGTCTGTCTCTGTCTCTAGACCCGCACAGCCGGTCTGTCTCTGTCTCTAGACCCGCACGGCCGGTCTGTCTCTAGACCCGCACAGCCGGTCTGTCTCTGTCTCTAGACCCGCACCGCCGGTCTGTCTCTGTCTCTAGACCCGCACAGCCGGTCTGTCTCTAGACCCGCACGGTCTGTCTCTGTCTCTAGACCCGCACCGCCGGTCTGTCTCTAGAACCGCACGGTCTGTCTCTAGACCCGCACAGCCGGTCTGTCTCTAGACCCGCACGGCCGGTCTCTAGACCCGCACAGCCGGTCTGTCTCTGTCTCTAGACCCGCACGGCCGGTCTGTCTCTAGACCTGCACCGCCGGTCTGTCTCTAGACCCGCACCGCCGGTCTGTCTCTAGACCCGCACAGACGGTCTCTAGACCCGCACAGCCGGTCTGTCTCTAGACCCGCACAGCCGGTCTGTCTCTGTCTCTAGACCCGCACCGCCGGTCTGTCTCTAGACTCGCACGGTCTGTCTCTAGACCCGCACGGCCGGTCTGTCTCTAGACCCGCACCGCCGGTCTGTCTCTAGACCCGCACAGCCGGTCTGTCTCTGTCTCTAGACCCGCACCGCCGGTCTGTCTCTAGACCCGCACCGCCGGTCTGTCTCTGTCTCTAGACCCGCACCGCCGGTCTGTCTCTAGACCCGCACAGACGGTCTGTCTCTAGACCCGCACGGTCTGTCTCTAGACCCGCACCGCCGGTCTCTAGACCCGCACAGCCGGTCTCTAGAACCGCACAGACGGTCTCTAGAACCGCACAGCCGGCAGCAGCAGCGGTCGAGCTTTCAGCGGGCCGAGAGCGACGCTCGGTGAGCTCTGCAGAGGCCTCCGCTCCGCTCATCTCCCTCCCGCGGTCCCGGGAAGTCGCAGGACCGCGGCCGCTCCGGGGCTCCCAGTCCCGGCTGGGCCTCAGCCGCACACGGAACCGGGCCCCGCCTCGCCACTCCGAGGGTGGAGGCGAATAAGCACTGCGCAATGGAGCGCCAGGCCCGTAAGTGCTCAGCCGCCGCACGGCCGGAGCGCCCGGGGAGCCCAGCGGCCCCGGCACGATGCTCACCTGCGGCCCGGGGGACCCGCCCCGCGCTCAGCTGCGGCCCGCGGCCCCGCGCTCCCCGGGCGGCCTAGGCCGACGCCATGGCGCGCTCCCTGCGATCCGCGCCCGCGCCGGAAGTCCCGCCTCCCGCGGCGGGCGGTGGCCGGGACCGCCCATTGGCCACACGGGCTGTCACTCAGCTGCAGCTCGGCAGGGGCTCCCGCCCCGCCGCCAGGGGGCGCGCGGCGACCGCGGGGCCAAAGCGGAACCACCAGGAGCGCCTCGAACACCTGGGACACACCTGGGACACCTGGGGACACCTGGATACACCTGGATACACCTGGACACACCTGGACACACCTGGATACACCTGGGACACACCTGGGACACCTGGGGACACCTGGATACACCTGGGGACACCTGGGGACACACCTGGGACACACCTGGATACACCTGGGACACACCTGGATACACCTGGGGACACACCTGGGACACCTGGGACACACCTGGGACATCTGGGGACACCTGGATACACCTGGATACACCTGGGACACACCTGGATACACCTGGGGACACACCTGGGACACCTGGATACACCTGGATACACCTGGGGACACCTGGGGACACCTGGGGACACACCTGGGGACACCTGGATACACCTGGATACACCTGGGGACACACCTGGGGACACCTGGATACACCTGGGGACACACCTGGGACACACCTGGGGCACATCTGGGACACATCTGGGGCTCGGCGGGGGCACAGGTCCTGCCAGGGCAGGAGGCAGTACCCACCTGTAGTTCCACGGATGGAGATACAGGGCTGGAGGATGTCTTGTCCTAAACAGCAAAGCCAAACTCTTGGTCGAGGGAGGCAGAGACAAATAACCTGAGGGTAAGGACTCCCACCAGCTTCACAGGAATTTGTTGTATTTCCCAGCCATAACATTGCAAAGATTCCCATGTAAATATATCTACAGCAATTTATACATTTTTAAATTGAAAAAAAAAAAAAAAAAAGATGCTGAAATGCAGAGCATTTCTGGGAGTCTTACTGAAACACTGCATCTGCATGTATGATTCTGGAATTTGTATTCAGAGTCTGAAGGTTAAACTTGATAACATTTTAATAGTGTAATTTAGTCCATATAAAGAAGCTTACTTTAGTCACGGGGATGTCCTGTATCCGTGACTGCCAGTCTTGCATAAAACTGCAGCATGCTCTAAGCAAAAGCTAGTGCTTCCACGTGGTGACAAAATTACAAATGACAAAATTAAGATTAAGATTAACTAAAATTAAAATTAAGATATTTTTCCACTCACAGTTTCCAGACATTCTGTTATTAAAAAAAAACAACAAACCACCTCAGAAGTTGTCCAGCCTTTGGGTTTAACAAAAGGAACTATCAAAGGAAGAACAGTTACAAGAAGTTGTTATATATAATTTTAATAACTCAGAACCTTGGGGGGAATTTGTTTCATTGGTTGTTGTTGTTGTTGACTTCATTGAACAAGGAACACGCATTTTTCTGTGCCAGGGCAGCAGCATCAGCGTCTGGGTGACACATTACAGCGAGATCTCCACATTACCGGGGCTGTACATGGGAGCGGGTTGAACTGCTGCTGGAAGGTGGAATAACAGAATCATCAGGAAGGAAAGGAAACGCAGAATTGATCTGTTACCTCACCTCAGCACAGCTCTGTAAGATACAAGAATGGTTTCATTGCAGCGACGCGCACTTGGGGAGAATCGTCCCCGCGTCCGTCCCCGGTGCAGCCCCTCAGGAGCTCTCCCGTAGCTGCCCCGGGACACGGCTCGGAGCTGCTGCACGCCAGGGTGTCCGGGGTGTCCGGGATGTCCAGGGTGTCCGGGGTGTCCGGGGTGTCCGGGGTGTCCGGGGTGTCCCGGGTGTCCGGGGTGTCCGGGGTGTCCGGGGTGTCCCGGGTGTCCGGGGTGTCCAGGATGTCTCACAGAGTGTCCTACGGTGTCCCAGGATGTCTCACAGGGTGTCCAGGGTGTCCGGGATGTCCACGGTGTCCGGGGTGTCCAGGGTGTCCGGGATGTCCACGGTGTCCGGGGTGTCCGGGGTGTCCAGGGTGTCCGGGGTGTCCGGGGTGTCCAGGGTGTCCGGGGTGTCCAGAGTATCCAGGATGTCTCACAGAGTGTCCGGGGTGTCCCAGGATGTCTCACAGGGTGTCCAGGGTGTCTCACAGGGTGTCCCAGGCTGTTCCAGGCTGTCCCAGGGTGTCCCAGGATGTCTCACAGGCTGTCCCAGGCTGTCCCAGGGTGTCACAGGGTATCCAGGATGTCTCACAGGGTGTCCCAGGCTGTCCCAGGGTGTCCCAGGGTGTCTCACAGGGTGTCCCAGGCTGTCCCAGGGTATCTAGGATGTCTCCCAGGGTGTCTCCCAGGGTGTCTCACAGGCTGTCCCAGGGTGTCACAGGGTATCCGGGATGTCTCACAGGCTGTCCCAGGGTGTCCCAGGGTGTCACAGGGTATCCGGGATGTCTCACAGGCTGTCCCAGGGTGTCCCAGGGTGTCCCAGGGTATCCAGGATGTCTCACAGGCTGTCTCACAGGGTGTCTCACAGCCTGTCCCAGGGTGTCCCAGGATGTCTCACAGGGTGTCCCAGGCTGTCCCAGGGTGTCCCAGGGTATCTAGGATGTCTCCCAGGGTGTCTCCCAGGGTGTCTCATAGGCTGTCCCAGGGTGTCACAGGGTATCCGGGATGTCTCACAGGCTGTCCCAGGGTGTCCCCGCGGCCCGGGCCCCGCGCAGGCGCCGGCAGAGCGCCGCCCCTTCCCGGCCGGTGCTGGCGGAGCCGCGGGGATGCTGCTGGTGCTGTCGGCGGAGCACCGGGCACATCTCGGCTGTTTGCCGCGGGCCGGCGGCGCAGGTCGGGCCGGGCCGGGTCCGCGGCCGGGAGAACCGAGCCGGGCCAGGGCTGCAGCCGGGTCTCTCCTCTCTCTGTCCTTACAGCCCTCGGCGAGCTGGGGCGCCTGGCGCTGGAGCAGCTGCGGCGGGGAGCGGCACCGCGGGCCTGCGAGACCGCCGCCAGTGAGAGCCGGGCCGGGGAGCGGGGAGAGCGGAGCGGGGAGCGGGGAGCGGAGCGGGGGGAGCGGGGGAACCGGGCCGGGGAGCTGGGAGAGCGGAGCGGGGAGCGGGGGAACCGGGCCGGGGAGCGGGGGAACCGGGCCGGGGAGCTGGGAGAGCGGAGCGGGGAGCGGGGACCGGGCCGGGGAGCGGAGCGGGGGGAGCGGAGCGGGGAGCGGAGCGGGGGGAGCGGGGAGAGCGGGGAGCGGGGGAACCGGGCCGGGGAGCGGGGAGCGGAGCGGGGACCGGGCCGGGGAGCGGAGCGGGGGGAGCGGGGAGCGGGGAGAGCGGGGAGCGGGGACCGGGCCGGGGAGCGGAGCGGGGGGAGCGGAGCGGGGACCGGGCCGGGGAGCGGGGAGCGGAGCGGGGAGCGGGGACCGGGCCGGGGAGCGGGGAGCGGAGCGGGCCGGGGAGCGGGGAGAGCGGGCCGGGCCGGGCCGCGGTGATTTCGCGGCACCAGGGCAGGAACACGGTGGGCTCTGTGCCGGCCACGAACGATCCCCGAGTCCCCGGAGCACCGCTGTGCGCCATGGAGCTCCAGCACCGCGGGGATCGGCGTTTCGTGCTCAGTGTAAAGAGGGAAGAGGAATCTCTTTTCGGACACAAACCCTTCTCTGTACCGTTCCATGAGAAATTATTTTGTGTTTTTCTTAGTTTTTTGCTTTTGATGGTTTGTTTTGAGGGGGGGTCTTTAACATGCTGGATGTTGTTATTTGAAGGGTGTGAAACCTTTTTTATTTTTTTCTTTTTTCTTTTTTTTTTCCCTAAGCATATTTTGCATACTAAAATTTTGTAGCTTGAAGTCTCACTGCTGCTGCAGTTAGCAAGTAAAAGACACTTTGTGCTTCCTTTAAAGGAAAGCTGAACATTGGCGTTGACACCATTCAGCACGGGGTAGAAGGACTAGTGTATCTTCTTACTGAGAGTTCCAAGCTTATGGCAAGTATACCTTTTCATAAGGAACTTGGGGATACGCTCAAGAGATGTCTTCTGGACACTTAGCCCTCTAAAAATACTGGTGAAAAGATAGCTCAAAATTTTAATGTCTTGACCTACGGGTTACAGTGTACTGTGGTACAATGTGGTTGGTTACAGACTGTCTGCAGCGTGGTGCATTGGAGAGGTACAATGGCATTTTCTGTGGAGTCACTAGCAGCTTCCCCAGTGCTGGGCCAGGCTGCTACAGTAAGCACAAAAGCTTGTGAAGCTTCTGCTGCCCTTGGGAGAGGAGCCTGAGTATTGTGTCTTGTGCTGCTCATTGTGCAGATCACTGCTGTGCGTTTGTAGTCTGGTTATCAGTGGCACAGTAGCACCCTAACAAATGTATTCACACGGCATGTTGTGCCTTGTAACACAACTGAGGTGCTCCCTCATGCTGTGTTTTGGTCTTTGATGTGAAGGCTTACATGTGAGGGGGTCAAATGTTCTTTAAAAAAACTGTTCTTGAAATTCATACAAATCTGCAGTAATATATCAGCATCTGTAGATCCTTGTAAACCTGGATATTTGTTTTGTCCAAGGTGTAGAATTGTACTTGAACATTCCTGCAGGAGAATAGCTGTACCATAGTATATGTGATGTTTAGTTACAGTTTTATTTGCTTTTCAAGAAATAATGATGATTACCTGGCCTAATTTGTTATTTCTAGATTTCTGAGGTTGACTTTCAAGATTCCATTCATGTTTTGGGATTCTCAGATGAATTGAACAAATCTTTGCTCCAGCTGTACCTTGACAACAGGAAAGAGATCAGGAGCATTCTTGGAGAGCTGGCACCCAGGCTTCCCAGCTACCACAGTCTGGAGTGGAGACTGGATGTGCAGGTGACTTCCCTGATGTTTTTAGTATTCCATCTTTTCCTTCCCATTTTTTTTACATAATAAAAACCTACTAAACAATGTAAAAATAATTGAGACAGCAGTACTTAATGTATTTAAAACTGACATGACTTTGTTAGTGTCCCACAGACAGCCAGCTGTGAGATGAACAGTATATGCAGTGATGCAAAGTACTTATTGCCTGATGAAAATTGAATTAATGGCTCTATTGGTATTTTTAAAACATTAACATATACTGAACATATTTGGTCTTGATTATCACCTTATTTTCAGAAATATTATGAGAGCATTGATTAAAGTGGGTTAGTATTCCTTAATTATAAAACACAATAGCAGCTTGTTTTTTCAACCACATCTTTAATGTGGATGAAACAGGTTTCTGAATAGTCATGCAGGCAGGTTCTACAAGCCTGATGAGAACTGTTAAGAACAAACATTGATAACCATGTTACCAATTTCCTGTCCTACTGAACCCCACCTGCAGCTTGCAAGCAGAAGTTTGAGGCAACAGATCAAGCCTGCTGTGACTATGAAGCTACATCTTAACCAAAATGAAGATCAAACTGCCCAGGTGTTGCAAACTGACCCTGCTACCCTTCTCCACCTTATCCAGCAACTGGAGCAGGCGCTGGGGGAGATGAAGATGAACCACTGTAGAAGAATAGTGCGCAACATGAAATAACCTCAAGTCCTCTCTGCTCTCTTACTAAGCAGTTTGTAAAACAACTCAAAACATTGCTCACAAATACATTTTGAGGAAAAATAAACATCTGGATCAGATGAACTGTTTTCCTGTGCCAGGATCTTGAGCCAGTATTTACTGGCCAAATGTCCTCAGCTGCCAGCTTTGCACATTTATATGTGGTGATCTTTTTCACAGAACCATCTTCATATATAGTTCATGGTAACTAAATGTGATCAAATATTACTGCTTTTTGATTTTTGATTAGTATTTTTCATGTAATTGATCTCTGTTTTCAGATGAAACACAGGATTAGCTCATACATAGGTGAGTGGCTTCCCTCATTCCGTCTCTCCTCATTACAGCCATAGTCTGGAACTCAGGGCAGCAAAGTGGGAGTTTTAGATACAAGTCCTAGGAGCTTCTTCTGTTGTCTCACTAGTGCCTGATGAATCTGAACATATTTACCTTTTTTTCTCTTAGAATGTTTTAAATAAAAATCCAGCTGCTATAGAGCTGATTGGCATCATGGTAAGTGCTGGCAGTCTACACATGGCTCATATCCTGAAGCATGTGCTAACTGAGAGTGTTGAGGGTTTTCCTTGGGGATTCTGAGTAAAATGGTCAGTTGAAAGCAGATGTTGAGAATGCAGAATGTCTCTGGAGAGCCTGCATGTTCCTTTGTGCAGTGTGTTGCAACAGTGAAAAAGGAGAAGCTGCAACACTGAATGGTTTTGTTTCCTTTTACAAAAAATTACCTCAGCTAAAGATGATCAAAGGTAAGCTTTGAAGCTGGATGAAACTGAGAGAAACTCAAATGCTGGCAGTGATCCACAAACAGACTCAAGGAGAGAGGGAAGGAGAAAGATCCTTTACACCAAGCATCTTACTTTTAAATTGTACCTTTCAGTTTGTTCTGGGGGAAGTACTGAGCCTGGAAAAGCAGCTGTTCAGCAGCAGGATTTGGGCTTAATTATTGGAAAAGAAGATTTGCCTTTAGGTGAGGTTGGAACTGGTCTACACCTCTGCAAGTTCTCACTTCTCTGTCTTCACAGCGTCCAGGGCAGCTCCTGTGGGCTTAGCACTTTAGCCCCGCTGGTGATTGTGCCTGCACAGCAACCAGCTCTGGCTGCCAGTGCCTCTGTACAGCAGCTGAGGCTGGGAGTGAAAAGGCACATGTGTCAATAACCCAGAGATACTGGTAAAATAGGAATTCATCCTTGGATGCACTTTGATTTTATTGTAAACTCCCAAATTAAAATTGGCATATTAAGCTAAATTTAACACATCTTCTGTAATTTGCACTTGCTTTATAGAAACCCTTGAACATGACAAGGAGACTACAAAGCATTTTTCACAAGCTACTAAAAAGTTTGGTTGCTACTTTTAACCCATTTTATTTTAAATAGGGTTTTTAAAATTTACTGCTGTTCCATTGTGTTCTTTGTTCTCCATTGCCATATAGTTCAGAGGAACAGAAGTTTTCTGTTCACAGATGGTCATGGAGCACCCAGCTGTAGTTACTGCCTGCTTGGAGTCTCCTTGCACAGAGCAAACCCAAAGCAGAGACAGAACCATGCCAGGCTGTGCTGTGCACTGGTCTATTGGTTACTCAGAAAGAATAAGGCTCGCCCAGAGACCCTGAAGTGTTATTTTATCACAGACATCACACATGCTGCTTCACCTATATAGGTTTTGTCAGAAAAAATGTTATTTTATGAAGAGCTTTGACGTAGAGCAGTGATGGATCTAGATTAAAAATTATGTGTGGCATTATTTCTTGAACTCATTAGATGCTCATCATATAAGGGTACTTTTAAAAGTGCACTTCTTCTGAGCTGTTTGGGTTTTCATTGAAGTAGAGATTGAACTTGCTGCTAGAAAATCGACAACAAATAGGGTATATTCAAAGTACTGGACTTTATAAATCCTTCACATGAACACAAAACCTCTGTGCTATTCAAAAACATTTGAACACCATGTGAAATTGAGATAAAATAATGTTATTGCCTTATTTTTTACAATGTACAATCTTGCAGTGAGAACAAAGAAATAATGATAAGGAGCTTTCTATATCACATTTGTGATTTGGCTCCTTTATCACTTAATCCAGCCCCATTGTGATGGAAGTGTCCTCGTCTTCCACAGACTTGAGCATTTTGAGTCACTTGCACTGAAAGCTGGTGGTTGTATTTTTTTGTCCAAAGAAGGAAGTTACTATTTCTAAACAAAGACTAGTGACAACAATACTACGAAAATTTATACTTATGGTTCTAATCACTTTCTGATTATCGGAGAAAAGCACTTTAGCCTACATCAAGTGGTACAATAGCATATAATTGTATTATTCAGTAAAAAGTGCAGCTGAAATGCATCTTGTTGAAGAAGATGGTTCTAATTGTAATAAACGAGGCTTAGGTTTAAGACAGATCTGTACATACTCACGCATAAGATGCCAGGCTTATGAAAGTGGTTTAATTACCACAGATGAGATGGCCCCATGCATGAGACTGTCAGAGCCTTCCCTTGAATGGAAGTGTTGCCTGGAAAGGAATGGAACAGGTAGAGAGTGCATGGTTTGTTTTACTCAAAGATACAGAGCCCTGGAAGCAAAAAAAGCTCTTTTAAAGGCTGTATGAAAAATCACTCATGTTCAGATCATTATCTGTGCAACAACCACATGCACACACCCACAGAATCTCATATGCAAAGGATTTAAATAAGGTTATTGCAGGAAAGAAAAAAAGATACGTTAATGTCTGCATAGCCCTGGAGCAGGTGCTGTGGTTAGCACTGCTCTTTGAGCTTGTTGCAGCAAGGAATCCAGTACAAAGCAGTAAAGAATGGTACCAGAATTCTTTGGGAAGGGAAATACAAACAAGTCTCAGGAGTACTGGGTTTCCTGACCAGAAATACAGCAGATGTCAGGAAAATAACAAAAAATTAAAACCCCTCAAAACAATAACAACAAAACCCTCAGACCCTCACAAAAACAAAGAAGAACAAAACAAACCTCAAGGAGGAGATCTGCCAAGCCAATGGAACTAGGAACAGGAAATGTGGTGAAATGTAACTTACAAGGAATATTTGTTGAAGCAAAGCCATCAGGAAATGCATAGGATCTGTTTCACAGAGCTAGCTGTAGTTCCTGTACAGGCTTAAACTGCAACTCTGAGAATCTGCATAACCAACATTTTATGTAACTGATTTGAGGGACAAAGATGGTTCAGTCAGGCCCACATTCACCACTAGAGAAGCCAAATGCAGTTTAGAGAAGTTTATGCATCTTTTAAAGAAATAAGGAATAAAGTTCAGAAAAAAATTACTTTAGGCTTTTCTAAGTGTAGATTCTGATTACTGAGGAGGGTATATTCTTATCACCATAGCTTAGAGTCTAAAACACAGAAATAAAATAACAAAATGCATTACTAAAATAATAAAAATAAAATGCTAAATAAAATAATGTGTTTGTTTAGCCAATGTGTGATATCTGTGTATGTAGTCATAAAAACACTGGATGCTTCCCTCTGTAAAAACCAACACATAAGCTGGAAAGTGAACAATATTATTCTTTATAAACAAAGCTACTGAACTTAAACTATTTTTTTGTCACATCGCTATTCAAAAGTTATTCCAAGTGCACCAAAAAAGGGGACAAGATTAAAACAACAAAAGTATTTATTAATTATAGGAAACCTCAGGTATGCATTTTGATGACAGCTCTGGTTTCTAGTATAGGCTAAACCAAAGGCAAGGGACTGAATGGACAGTCAGCAGAGTTGCACAAAGCATCACGCCTGCATTTGAAACTACCCCTATGGAGTTAAGATACAGCTCTGGACTCATACTTGCCAGCAAAGAGCCAAACCTTACCCAAACCACAGCGAGGTGGTTGCAGTCCATGTCACGACGAGTGCTTCGTTCCTCCCCATCGCCGTAGCATCTCTAAACTATGCCATTAAACTTGTACGTGGACTAATTTAAGCATAATTTTGCTTCCAGAAATTATTATCACCCATTAACTTTCTGGACAACGCTTCTGGAGCAAAGCTCATTAGTTTGGCAGAGACAAAGCGCTCCGAAGGTTCCCCGGGCACCACGCGTTGGGCTGGACGGGAGCAGCCGCTCCGGGCGGGCCCCGGCGGGGCTGGGAGCGGCACAGCCCCGGCAGAGAGAGGCAAAGTCCCGGCAGAGAGCGGGCACACAGCCCCGACCGGGAGCGGACACACAGTCCCGGCAGAGAGCGGCACAGCCCCGGCAGAGAGCGGGCACACAGCCCCGGCAGAGAGCGGCACAGCCCCGGCAGAGAGCGGCACAGCCCCGGCAGAGAGCGGACACACAGCCCCGGCAGAGAGCGGTACAGTCCCGGCAGAGAGCGGCACAGCCCCGACCGGGAGCGGCACAGCCCCGGCCGAGAGCGGACACACAGCCCCGGCAGAGAGCGGGCACACAGCCCCGGCAGAGAGCGGCACAGCCCCGGCAGAGAGCGGCACAGCCCCGGCAGAGAGCGGACACACAGCCCCGGCAGAGAGCGGACACACAGCCCCGGCTGGGAGCGGGCACACAGCCCCGGCAGAGAGCGGGCACACAGCCCCGGCTGGGAGCGGGCACACAGCCCCGGCAGAGAGCGGCACAGCCCCGGCAGAGAGCGGGCACACAGCCCCGGCAGAGAGCGGCACAGCCCCGGCAGAGAGCGGGCACACAGCCCCGACCGGGAGCTGCACAGCGGGGCGACGCGAGAGGGGGCGAGGGCGGGGCGGGCTCCGATGGCCGCCCGGCCCCGAGGGCCGTCCCGTGCCCAAAGTTTCCGCAGCAGTTGCATAACTGCGGGCGGGGCGGCGCGGGGGCCGGGCTGGAGCTGCCGGCGCTGCCCCCGTCCCGGCGCTGCCCCCGTCCCGGCGCTGCCCCCGTCCCGGCGCTGCCCCCGTCCCGGCCGCCCGGGACAGCGGCGCGGCTGGCGGGGGCGCAGAGGCTCCGTCCGTCCGCCTCGCCTGCTCTGCTCCCGGCGAGCCCGCTCGCTCCGGAGGCCATCGGGGCCGGCCCCGGCCACCGCCCGCCCCGGGGCCAGAGGGGCGGACAATGAACCCCGCGGCCGCGGCCCCGCCGCCGGGGCAGCAGGTAATCCACGTCACGCAGGACCTGGACACGGAGTTGGAGGCGCTCTTCAACGCGGTGATGAACCCCAGGCCCAGCTCCTGGCGGAAGAAGATCCTGCCCGAGTCCTTCTTCAGGGAACCCGACTCGGGCTCGCACTCGAGGCAGTCGAGCACGGATTCGGGCGGGCCCGCGCCGCGCCTGCCGCCCGTGCACGGCCGCTCGCACTCCTCGCCAGCCTCGCTGCCCGGCGCGGCCGCGGCGCCGCAGCACGGCCACCTCCGGCAGCGCTCCTGCGATGGCACGATGGACGAGCGGCCGCTGCCGCCGGGCTGGGAGATGGCGCTCACGCAGACCGGGCAGCGCTACTTCCTCAAGTGAGTGCGGCGGGGCTCCGGCCGGGGATCGGCGGGGCTCCGGCCGGGGATCGGCGGGGCTCCGGCCGGGGATCGGCGGGGCTCGCCGGGTGGGAGCTGCGCCGTGCGAAGGCGGGGTGGCCTCCGGGTCCGAGGTGTACGCCACATTCCGGGGGAGAAAACCCTTCCCTACGGGAAGAGAGAGGCGAGGGAGAGCCTGGGGCGCTCCCGGAGCCGGGCAGAAGTCCTGCCCTACATGTTGATAACGCATTTCTTTTCTGCTTGGCCACACGTCCAAGATTCTGAAACTTAATTTTTTTGAAAATAAATTCAAAAACAGTTATTCCAGGAATTACTGCAGTTATTCTGGAACGTGGTAGCAGAGCTGTGCGAGGTAGAAGGGGCTGTGGATGGGTGGAAGCTCCTCGAGCATCCCCGTCTGCGGGGACACGGCCGGAGCCCGCCTTGCTCCAGTGCCGGGCTTTGACAAGTGTGGTAACACAAGTGTCGGTATCTCTTCTGGCCAGTCATTTTAGCCAGAGGGTTTTAGTTATGACACCTGACATTTGATTCAAAGCCGTTTAATAGGCCTGGAAATATGTAATAGCTGTAATAAGGAGCAGTGCCTTATTTTGGTAGATTCTGTAAGTCGGCTACAGATTCACTGCAAACAAAATAATACTACATTAACTTGTTAAATAACATTAAATGTTTGCTGATGAAATAAAACATTTACTGATGAAGCATGTGCCTGAGGATATTGAGAAAGTTAAACTGTCAGGGCTCCAGAACATCATTTAATTGGTCACTGCAGCCTTCTTGGTCAGAAGAATAAAATCTTGAGTTCACATTGAGCCATGTGTGGGCTTTCAGCCATCATAAATGTCATATAGACAATATGTGAGGGGGAAAAAAGACAAAACTGTTTGGAAAAGTGAAAAAAGTAATAATTTACTTGATTGTGTAATGATTTCTTTGCCTCGTGGGTTTGGAATCTGTAATGGATTACTCAAGAGCCCAGTTTCCGAGTGACTCTGCAGAGTTTAGATTTTTTGTCTTTTGTCACACTCCGAGCTACCAGCAAAGCATGTAAATACCTTTCTGTATGTCACTGTATACTATTTATGATACTGTGTGCATGTATCCCAGGGTACAAACTTACAAGTTTGTTATTAATTTATCACCTAAATGAGAAGATCTCATGTCTCTACATTTGCGTGTATTTTTCTCAATTAGAACAAGCAACAGAGAAGTAGCTGACTGACAGGAGCATTGTAACAGACCATTCATAAATAATTATTCAATATAAATTCTTGCTAGGGTTTGGTCAGGGGGTATTTTCAGATACCTCTGGCTAAAAATTGCATAATATAATCTTTGCTCTGTGTTTTTTGACTAATATCATAATGAGCTCATGTGGTTTCACCTTCCTGTCGTGCTTTTCTGACCTAGAGACAGAGTTTTCCAAGTCAATGGATTTTTGTTGCGTACACCAAAAATTCAAGGCCTTTAGTAACTGAAAAGCAAAGGAAAAAACTCAAAGTGGTTTTAAATATTTTTTTCAAAATCCTGTCAACAGTAATTCTCTGATTAACAACATCCTTTTTAATATAACATACAATATTCATTGTGCATGTAATTTTGTTACCTAAGTTAATATTTGTTTTGTTTCCCCAGTTTTATCTCTGCAATAGATCTTCTCTTGTTTATATAAAAATTAATTGGAATAATGCATTCCTTTATACCTTTAATGTATTCTGTTACACCCCAATGCTTTGGGGAGTAATATTTAACTATAAAATGCTCACATATGAATTATAGTATTTTACAGATGTTGTAATATTCTTCAGGTGAAAATTCAATTTGAGATTGATTATGGAAAGCAGCATTTAAAGCTTTGTGTAATAAAATAATAGAGGATTTGAGGTGATATGCTAAAAATCATATTTGATCAAACTAGGGTTACATTTCCCTATATTCAAGAAAACAAAGGAAGCCAGTCCTTTCTAGCATAATGATAAATATTGCTTCTTGGCATTAGCAAAGAAAAAATTGAGAAACCAATTAAAAGTAAATAGTCACATTCAGTTCTATTAAAGCCTTTATTATCTGTTGAAGCTTAGAATGCAATTTGTTGTATTAAAGCATATTCTCAGTAATTATTTAACAGAAGTACTAGTGTGAGTTTCAATGAACAGTGAGCTAACCTTGTTGACAGGGAACCAGCTACAACTTGAAGCAGTTGCACTCCTGCATGTCAGTTCCTGCAGAAATTTTCTGGCTGTGACTGGAAGAAACATAAGTAGCCTGGGGACCACTCCACCCTGTAATTAAATACCAAACTGCACAAGTGGGGAATGGAAAACAGGCTAATGAACACACACTTGCAGCAGTGTTATCTGAAGCATTTTTCAGTGTGAGCATGTGTGGAAAAAAATGTAATTGTGATTTATTTCTGATAAAAAGCATTTCTGTAGAGACAGGCCAGCTGCCTGCTGTTATGCCTGTGAGTTGGGAATGTCAGTTGCATATTGATCTACTTGCTGGGCTATGTATATCTATTCTCTAAAATGAATGTTTCAAGTACTACTTTACACCAGTTTGGGTTTAGGTGGTACAGCCTCATATTTTAAATAAAGACTGAGGGTTTTGTATTTTCTCAGTATGTGTAGAGAGCTTCTTGGTCAGACTCTCATAAACAGATTTGTGGAACTTTTGCCACTGTTATCTTTATCACTGTTATTTTTAAAATGTTACAGTAAACGTTTGCCATACCAGGACATGTTTGCCACCAAGTTCTGGTCAGGGATAAGGAGACTAATTACCTATAATATTTCATTTACTCAAAATATTCAGACTTTTTCTTACTGGTTTCTGTTGGAATAGAGCTTGATTTAGCACATGACCAGTTTCATATAACTAGGCATGTTCAGCAGGATAGCAGAACAGTAATATAAATACTATAAAAAGTAATACAAATACAATGAAAAACTTTTTTTCCTGAGAATGACAAAACAAATAGTGCTAAGATAGCTGAACTGCTGAAGTGATTTTCTAATACAGTCTTTCCTTGAAAAGCATTTGTGTTAATTCTGTAGAAACTGTTGTTATTTTATATTGGTGTTGTGCTTGGTGCTATACAGCATTGATCATAGAAAAGCTTTTCTATCTTGGGACTGAAGTTACACAGCTGGGAGTTGGGGAGGCGATGGACAGTGCTTGAGGAAGTAACTCGGGTTCTGGTGAGGATGTGGGAAGCTCTGGCAGCTTTGTACCAGCTGTTTGTGCTGCTGTCCCAGAGGAATGAGCACGGTCACAGCTGGGTGTGATGGATGTCCTGCAAGGGGGGCTCGCGGGGCTTTGGCTTTCCTTGGTCTGTGCAGATGGTGCAAGGCGAGAGGCCATGCATCCCTGCTGGCTTTGGTGTCGGGCAGTAGAGAGAGATGTTTCACAGATTCATAGAGATTTTCACAGATTTGGAGCATTTAGTCCACACCTTAAGGGATTTTTTTTTCCCCTGTTTCCAGTGGTTATTCCTGTGGGACTTAGGGCCTGAACTGTTCCTCTTGCCAGCATCCCTTTATTAAAAGTAAATTATAACATGCTAGACAGTATCAAGATGTATTACTGCCAATGGCTTTCATCCAAAATTGTTGAGTGCACTAAAGAGTTCTTAACAGGCAGGAAAGCTGTGATACACCACTGAAGTTTATTTGTCATAAATTCAACTATAGCTCACATTTATAACTAATTTTAGAGATACTTAGGAAGTTATGAGATTGGAATGCACACATCAAAACTAAATTTTCAAGCTGTAATTGACAGCAGTAGTGGTCTGTCTGATTGCTTCTCAAGTGCTGATTTAATGATGATTATGTTGGAGTTCCACTTAAAAAAATACCAAGGATCCATGAGCTACTCTTTCTTCTCTGAATTTGGCAGTAGAAACAGCTACAGAGTTTCTGATGAAGGGTGGTATTTATTCATTCTCTGGTTCAAGATGGTGTCTTTCCATGATTCTGTGTTTTTTCAGAATGTAAAAATCATGTCATCAGCTGCTTAAAAGAATTTGGTGGTTAATGTGAAGCTTAATAAAATCTGAGGGCAGAAGCAGATGTGGAATAATTCAGGGACACTTTCAATTTGCTCGAGAGGATGTGATCCAGTTCCCTCTCCTACTGAGTTTTCTGAGTTAGGATACAAGCTACATTTTAGATTGAACTGTAAAGTATCAGTGAAGAAAGCTTTAAGCAAGACAGCACTGACCCTAGAAGTATTTACAAGAAGGGTTTCCTTTGAGGAAATATTTAAGAAACTTTTTGTAGAGGGCTGTCTAGAAGCTGAATTTGAATTTTGGTGTATGCATTTCTAAATTATTTAAGGAATCAGTGATAACTGTCCTGTACAAACTACTGTGTTGATGTAGAATTTGATATATTGGATTTACATACACTTTTAAGATAATAAATTAATAATGTGCACATGGAATTATTGGTTTAATGAAATTTGTCGTAACTTAGTCCTTTAGTAATAGTGTTAAACCCAGCGTCCTGGGGTATTTGTGCATTAATGGATAACAGTCATATATTCATCTCATTAGATGAGCTGAAAATACAATTGCTTTATGCATTAATGATTAGGAAATAGTATCAGTTAGCACATTCTTAGAAAGCTATCTATAGAATTGATGCAGGTGTTAATTAAGAATGCTACCCTGAAAACTAGACAATTTTCTTTTGTCTTTACTGATGGTTTGGGTTCCACAAAAAAAAGAAATGAATAGAAGCGGGTTTTTTAACATGTCTGTGGGGTGCTGTAGCATCTAAAAGCTGGTCTGCCTGACCATCTTTACTCCATAATTAGTAGATAATTAGTAGATGGCAGTGTGGAGAGCTGGCTGCATCTGAAGGTTATGAATGCGTTCAGTTTTGAACGGGCTGGACAATACAGAATCTGTAAAGTCTTGCTTTCCAGCTTTTTGCTGTTCACTCCTTCAGATAATGTTGGAAGAGTCAGTGGTTGGACTTTGGCTTGTTTCCTTTTGGATGCTTTAGCTGAAGTTGAAATTCTGTCTTTTTGATGTTGGGTTTATTAGAGGCCAAGAGTGTCTTTGTAACAGAGTGTTCAGTGCCCAGGGCCTTCTCTTGATTGGCAGATACAAATTGTATCAAAGCAATTAAATCCAAAGAAAATGTCACATGGGCTGAATTTCAACATACAAACTTGTGGCATTTTCCCTCTTCATTTAGGGGGAGAGAGGTCCCCAAGATGTAGGGTGGAGGTATTTGGGTTTGTTTGCTTGTTTGTTTGTGGATCTTTTTCTTTTTCTTTGATTAACTCTAAAGACTTAAAGAACTGTTCAAGAATGGAAAATCTGTGAATAAAACACCTGCAGTTTTCTCTACCTTTGACTATTTTAAAGACAGATGTGATGGAAGCTGCTTTGCAAAGACAGATACAGACTTGCTAAGAGAATTGAGCAGAATGTATTGTACTAAAACTGGAAATTGCTTCAAGTGTCACCAGAAAATAATGCAGTATAAAGGGAGATGTGAAAGAGGGGTTGGCTCGTGTGCCCTCATGGTTCACAGCGTGTGCATCAGCAGTCACAGCATAAGCACAGTAGGAACAGAGCTGCAAGTTCAGACACAGATATTCCTGCACTGACTTGTTTCTCTGATCATATGTCTGCTGACCCCTCACTGTTTGCATGGTCAAAATGCTCCTTTTTGTTTATTAGGTATTGATTTGTCCCTGATAATTTTTGGATGCATTATTCTGACAGTCTTCCAGGTTTGAGAATAGCAGGATGCTTCCATGGTACATTTGACTTTTTTCCTGTACCACAAGTAATCATTTTTTCCTACCTGTGATCAATTTTCCTAGTCCATCTACTGTTTTGGTTTTTTTTTTTTCAATTAAATGTTCTATGTTCCTGTTTTTCAATGATGGATTGGTGAGCAAAGCATTACAAAGTGAAGCAATAGTCCTTGGTCAGGCAATTGGAGTTGTATTAAAGTGTCTTGTTTCCAAACCAAAAGTGGTGTTTGAAGTGTGAGCCTTAAATTTTGAGTGGGCTTTTAAAGAAGCTCTCAAAACCTCTTGATGGATGTATTTTCTTAGTCTTCAGTGGCACTGTGAAGCCCCTGAGTACAGCAGCATCTGAGCAGAAGGAAGTAGGAATCATTGGGAAGCTGACCTGGGCTGAAGGAAAGAGCAGCGCAGTTCCTGTTGTGCTGCTGAGCGTGGCTCTTCGGAAATCACGTAATTTCTCTGTGCCTTCTTTTCTGGGCTTCATTTCAGCATCTGTTCTTGTCCATGAAAAAACTTCTGTGTATTGAAGCAGGCAGTGCATAGTAATAAACCTTAAATATTGCTTCATGCAAGTTGTTTTGTACAATGCAAGCTTACACCCTTTTGTGTTCCCATGGGGCAGCTCAGACTTTAATCACCAAAATATCATAGGCAGTTGCTGGTGATTCCTGATTGATTCTTGCCTGGAGTTCAAAATCCCTGAAAAGAATACAGATTGCTCTTTAAATACATTTCTGCTGCCAGCTTGTTTACAAAAGCTAGCTATAGTTTGTAGAAACTACAGCAACTCCCCAAACACTTTTGGAGATAGAACACACAGAGGAATATACAAGGAAGGCACCTTCCCCAGCTGGAGTCTGTTAGGTTTTTTCAGACCATATTTCCAAAGGTCTCTTCACCTGATAAAATCATCTGGCTGATGTGTGTTGTAAGTTGCCTTTTTTTCAAAAAGAATGAAAGAAAAAAACACCAAAATGGAACTGTTTGGTATTGTTTGTTTGCTGAAGCAGCCTTTTATAATCTTAAGGTAGAAATACCAAAGTTGTTTTCAGAAGTTTCTTAAAATCCTGTATTTTCAAATGCTTCATGAATAAAAGTGATTGCTATTTGAGAAAGGCTTTTGACTGTCTGCTTAGTCAGACTGTTTTGACAAAAGCAGCTTTTCTAATTTTGACATGTGCTCCATATGTTTTATCTGAGAGCACACAGGCAGTTCTGTCTGTCTGTGGATGCCCATCTTTGCAGCCTCCTGCCAGTGCCCTCGCCTACATTAGGTGTCTCTGGACTCAAACAAAGCAGGATTTGCATCAGTAAGTCAGTGCAGCCTGTGGGCATCATCCTGCAGCTCTGTGGGGAATGTAGGGAAGGTCAGACTTTTGGAGATGACAAACAGAATTTAGTGTGGGAATTTTTCACAAAAGGTTTTTTTTTTATTTTACATTTGGTTTTTGATATTGTATTTCCCATCTCATGTTTTACTCATTCTATTGCATATTGTTTAAACAGAAATATAAGTGCTTTTGCTTCAGAGATTGGGAAGATATTTTTTGCAAATGAAACAAAATGAATGATGAAGAGAAGATGATGAAAAGAAATGCCTACGGTTACTTAAAATGTAGTTTCTAAAGGTATAAAACAGGCTGAATTGTATCTGCACATGTCAAAACTGAGGGTTTGATGTGAGTGAAGTTAATGTGAAAATTGTGGGCCACATTTTCATTTTGAGTAAATGTGTTTTCTCTGCAACCTACAGCTCTAGTTGACATGACAGCCTTTCCAGCAGGAGAGGTACAGTGATTCTTACCATCCCTTCACACTGCAGAGGATACAGCTGGTGTCATGTTTTGACAGCCATTCCTTTGATGAAGACTTTTCCAGCCACAGGAGGGTATTTTCACAGATGCTGCCATCACTGTCTCTCAGCACTGACATTACCAATAGTAGGTTATAATACTAGATAAAGCTTACTTTTCATTAGAGGCGATGGAGGGCTCTAATTCTTTATTCATGTTTTATAGTTGGCATTTTGATTTTTGTCTGTTACTGGAAGACTTCATGGAAATCGAAAATCAATGAAATTATGCTAGTGCAAGAGAGCAGACAATATAAAACTTAATAACTAGAGCAAATGAGATTTCTAGTGAGACTCTTTACAACTTACTGAAAGCACAATGGTAAATCATTGGTATGTAAAGGAAATTAAGGTTTTGTTAAAGATTCAGCAGTGAGACTAGTCAGTGAAGGTATGTATGTTGTAGAACATACTTTTTCAAAGCTAGGAGGGATCCTGGTTTGAGATTTGTAACTTTATAAAAACCTTAGCAATTTTAGTCCATTAGTTGTAAATTAAAAAATACCTCTTGATATTAACCATGCTAATGTCACCCAAATATATGAAGAAATATTATTTTAAGCAGTTATCTGCAGTGACTGGATAATTCACATTATTATGTTTATTTTCTTTCTATGGCAGTCTTTCTTTGAGGACAGAGAGAAGATCTGACTTAGATTACATAAATTCTGTGTAGTTATATATCTTGTGAATTATTTGGCAAATTTTGCCATGATGTTCCATTGCCAAACGTCTGGATGAAGTGTGGTGCTGCCATGGCAGGTCCCTGTTTTGTATTGCAGCACGGAAATGAGTGAGCAGTCTATGGCAACAAAAGTGGTTTCAGGTGCTGTACATTCCAGAAAGCAACTCCTGTGTTGATTCTCTTGTCAAATAATTGCCAAAATTTAGGCATTGGAATGATTCTGGTGTTCAAGCTGTAGGTTTATGGTCAAATACTGCTCAAAACACTCTTTAAATTTTAAGGTTTCCAAATGGTCTTTTTTTAACAATTATGACAGATCTTTCTTGTAACAAAGAGTTGGAGAATGAAGGGTGAAAGAGAAGCACAAGTTTGCAGATAAAACAAACTGGGATGCAGTTAAGACACAGGAGCACTGTCAGTTTCCATTTTGTGCTACATTTCCTGCAGATACAGACATATGTTTGCGTTTATTTGAGTCTTTTTGTGGTACTGCCTGGTTTGCTTTACTAAAAGCATGCATTCTACTGAGGATATTGTCTCATGAACATTTCCTTTTTCTGTCAGGATGGCTTCTACTAGAACAATATTTTCAGTGGTCTTTTTTTATCTTAGAGAAACAAATGTCTGATTCATTTTTCGAAAAAACCAGGAAGCTGTGAAGTAGACAGACTGGAAAAGAAATGCATAGTGTTACTTAAATTGTAATTTCTAAAGGTATAAAGCAAACTGGAAGTGACTTTTTGTTAGATTCTAAGGGGATATTACAGTTTTACTGTTTTTCTCCTATTATCTGAACTTCATGTGAACAACAATTTAAGATGATCTTCTTAAAAAACACCCCAAAACTCAAAAAGCACCTACTCATGTGAAAACTTCAGATGAAAGCAGCTTTAGTACAGCAGCACGTACTTTGAAAGCATGCAGCCTCTGCACCTTTGTGAGTGATGTTTTCTGTGCCCATGTTCAGTATTGCTGCTCTGGCTCTGACACAGATTTTGATCACAGCTAAGTAGTTCCCAGAGCAAGAGAAAAGACCAAATGGGGAGATTGAAGTTAGCAATTCTTTCTGGCATGTATCAGGTGAAGACTTTTTAAGAAAGGTATGACAAGATTAATGGATAAAATGTTCCATTTTAAGAGATTGAGAAGTCCTGCATATTACAGGATTTTTCAATCTAAGTTACAAAGTATGACTTTTTTTTTTTTTTTTCAATAGAAATGATTGAACCTCAGGGCAGATTATTCTCAGATTTGCATGCAGATCTGTTATTATGACTTTCTTGGGTGCTGAAAATATCCATGGACATTTTATACCTGTAGAAAGCAGAATGACTACATGTTGAAAGGGATGTGGAGCATTAAACTTCCCATAGCACAGTGATCACTGCAGTGGGATTCTGGTTCTAGGTGCATGCTATCCCAGGTGGTAACTCAGTGGCGAGGTGTTGATGCTGTGCTGTATTGCTGCTGCTAGTCTTGACCTTGCTGTGAATAATCTGGTCCTCCACCCAGTACCTTTGTTACTCTTCTTTTCTCCCTGGGGGTTCTTTACTGTTGCAGTAAATACAAAAATTAGAAATCACTGAAAAAATTATTCCCTTAGAAAAAGCATTGTGACAACTTAAAGATTAGTCCTTCCTGTTTTAATACCCATGACAAAGGGATGCATCCTAAGGAAAAGTCAAGATAAAAGACTTCTGTTATTCTTGCACTTTTGTACAGTGACAGATAGGAGGTGAACTTCCTCAGAACTGTAATGAAATAGCTCTGTTGAAAATATGTGAAGTTCAGTTTTGGCTTCTGCAGATAAGTAAAATACTGTGTGGAAAGATAATCTTGACTGTATTTATAAAGCACCTGTGAAGTGCAGAACCATCAGCAATGCCTCTGTCGTAATTGGTGGTTTTTTCTTGATGACTGTACTAGGAACAGCAGAGAAGAAAAGGCTGAACTAAAATTCCTCTTGGGGCCATATGGAAAGAAATATCACTGCAGTAATTCCGCCTGATACAGACCTGAATTTTTCCTCACTGTGTTGTGCAGGTCCCTGTTGTGGGTTGTGTTTTAGGTGCTGGCAGAAGGGAAATGTTTTCTAGTCACTCAGTTTGCAGCAGTTGTATCAAAAGGAAAAGTTGGAAAGGTGTTTCACCGCAGGGTCTTAGAGACAAAGCTATGTCAGTTTGTAAAATTTAATTTATATGTGACATTTTATATAAACCACGTGTTTTTAAGAAATTTATTTAATGTTAGCTCCTGAGAGTTTGCAGTTTGCAATTGAATTATTTCTTTGAGACATTTGAATAACTATTCCTTTGATAGTGTAATTGCAGATGGCATATGCAAGAGTCTTGACCTGCCAGATCATCTCTGCTAGGCCTAAATACATCTTGCAGAGATTTAATTGTACTTTCACTTCATGCTTATTATTAAAGTAATCTAAATCAAGAGGATGATCACTTTAAGCATAGGTGAAGCATACACAGTTGCTCTTCAGTTCACAGCTGGCTTGGCCTTTCTTTTCCGTATGAGGTCAAACCTCAGATACCTGGGTTAACTGTGACATGAAAAGGGGATGCAAATTTAAATCCAGGGTTGATAAATGACATACCTCCCGCTGCTTAATTTGGTCCAGTTTTTAGTTCCCCGTGCAACCTTTATTTTGACCCCTTTGTTTTGACAGGACTTAGTGTAAGCACTGTCAGACAGAAACTTCCATGAAAAGAGCAGGTAAACAATATCTTAGGTATTGGAAAATACCGTGGCATTGGAAATAAAAAAACCAAAGCAGGTGTAGTGGTTGAACCCAGTGGATGAGTAAGATGAGAGCAGGTTTTAAGGGAAATGTGGAGGGTAATTTCTGCCCTTCTCTTGGGGGTCTCTTGGCCGGGGTCTGGGGGCTGCTGGGGGTTCCTGAGGCTCCTGTGTCCTCCCTGGGAGGAGCAGGGAGCTGCTGCCCTGCCTGCTCTCCATTCCTGCTCCTGCTGCACCGTGGAGAGAGGGGCTGGAACCTCCTGCTGCTGCTCTGGCTTTCCCTGGCAGTGAGACAGGGAAGCAGCTCCGAACCGTTCCCTGTGTGAGCTCTGTCACAGCAATGCCAGCACCTCTGACCTCAGCTGTGCTGGAGTTGTGCCTTTGGGGGTGTCTGATGTGTAGCTTCAGTCCCAGTTCAGCTTATCTAAGAAAAAAGACTGATTTTCTTTTGGCTAATGTAAGCTGAATTGAAAACAAAAACAGAGGATGATTGCTCTTAGTACTCAGGTAATAATCTAATTACTTTCATTAATGTGAATTATGAAACTGTCAACACATAGTTAAATTTTACAAGCTAAATTTTCTAATAGGACTGCTTTATTACTCTCCGCTGAACTCAGTATACCAATAAAACATCACAGATACTTATTAAGATGAGAGAATACCTTGCAGGTCATATCTTAATTTACATTTTCACAAAGCTTCTTTTCCCTCCTAGTGGTTTTTTTTTCTGGTCAGAGGTTCATTTTCACTTAATTTCATTTTCACTGTTTGACTTTGGATGTTACAAAGTCTTTGGCCTCTTTCGAAAAACCATAAAGGATTTTAAGACTTTGAATAACAAAATATAGTCCAGAAAAATATTTATATGTGAAATTGTAAAGGAGGGCAGACGTTCTGGATTTGTGCAGCTTGGAGAGGAGGGGGCTGAGGGGTGACCTGCCATGGCTGTGAGTTCTTCATGGGGGGAGCAGAGGGAGGTGCTGGGTGCTTCTCCCCATCCCCTGGGGATGGACAAAGGGGCTGGCAGAAAGCTGTGCTGAGGAAGCTCAAACTGGACATCAGGCTAAAGCTCTTCACTGAGAGGATGATCAAACACTAGAACAAGCTCCCCAGGGAAGTGGTCCCAAGCCCCTTGTTGGTCAAAGTGTTTGGATGACTCTCAGATACTGGTTTAACTTTTAGGTTGCCCTGAGTGGAGTCAGGAGTTGGACTGGATAATCCTCATGGGTCCCTTCCAGCTCAGGATATTATGTTTTTACTAAATAATTCTGCATTTCTTTAATAAGAAGTCCAGTTGAAATACAGGGAGACTGTTTTCCAGATAAGAAACTGGTCTAACATATTTCTTTCCTACTACATTTTAAAAAAGAGATTTTAGGTACCAGATTTTAAATGGTGTATTAGGAAGTTTTACAGTTTAATTAGGACACTGCCTTTTAAACTATATTTTTCAGTCAGTGTCAGCATTTTTTGTAGCTGTGATACAACATTTTAGTATTAAAAAAAGTCACACCTTTTCTGAGGGTGGCTACCATTTTTCTCCAGCCTCTCCATACACACACACATATCCCACACTACTCCCCAGTCAAAACTGTATGTTAGCCAGGTTAAATGTCTAGGCTAAACATTGCCTGATCAGTCACTCTCTTGCATTCCTAAATAAATAGATTTAGGGGCTGCATCTGACTTGCTAATAATATGTGTAATATGTGTAATTTGTGCTGCCTTCATTTCATGGCATTATTCCTTTTGAACGCAGCACAGTGTATTCCTGTGACACCTGCCCATCTTCTCATACCAGGAATCCTCAGACACGTGTTCCTTGCACCCCATTAGAAATCATGCACCTACATTGCTAAACATCTGATACTTTTATACATTATTCTGAGTTTAAGGGATGTCTTCCTTGTCCACATTTGTACTTAAAAATATCTCTTTTCAAAGAGACTGTGTTTGATTGGAATATTACTGCAGTGTCAGAAGTGACAGAAATTCCTTATGTTCAGCTAAATCTTACTTGAAATTCTGGTCTCATTTTTAAATTCTCATGTGCAGAAAGCACCAGAGCAGAACTGTCACCCTTCCTAAACTCAGGTCAACTGTCAGCTTTGAGACATCGTTTCTTTATTTTGGAAATGTTTTGTTTGAGGAAAGACCTGGTCTTTTAACCAGCTCCTGCTTTTCATCTGTTTTTCATGGCAAATGATCACATTTCCCAACCATTTGCAAACACTGACTGTCTGGCAGGATTTCCTGGATACACATTAGTTTTGAGATTGTAAAAGGTCAACTTTCTGAACTCTGGCAATTAGTGTGGTTATTTGTCCTGCCTTTTCTTCCATGGGAACTGATCAACTCATATGGAAGGGAGAAAAAGTGTCCAGGAAAAATTAATCTGCTAGCCAATCACCTCCACCATGAATCATAAAGAAAAAAATAATCCAAGTAGGACATTTCCTGACCTTTGTGTACTAAAACTTTGTGAACAGCTGGAACCAATATGTTTGGAGTCAGAGTTTTGTAAGAAGCTTCTGAAAAAGTTACTCATAACCTGACCCCATTTTTGTCTATTAAAGTGAGGTACTGAGGCCCTCGCAGCACATAACTCTAAGTTGAAGTTGTGTGAACAGAGGGCAGTGGATAACTAGTGCTGACTGTGAAAAGAACCATTTCTTTTAGACCTTATTTTTATATTCTCAGCTGACCTTCAAAATGAAAAGTAAGAGGGTAATAAAAACAGGTAAACCAACAGATGTTTATAGGAATTTGACCAATTTTAATTTGTTTCTTGTGACTCCACTGGAAGAAGTGATGGTATTTTTCTCGTGCATATGCCATATAAGAGATTGAAGCCATGAAAATTTTTCCGTGTTGTGAGGGAACCCTCTAAATGGGTTGTAGGGGATAGTGGAGAAGATGCTGGTGTTGATAATCAAGACAGGGTTTTGTCATTATTTGCATAGAATCCGTCAGACATTTCTTCAGGCCCTGAAATTGAGTGGTGTGTTTGAATATCAGGAGTCCTAATGGATTCCTTAATCTTACAGGGAAGAGGAAAGAGCCGTGCTTCACATCCCTTTAGCACCAGCAGTTGAGTTTGGTTGATTACTTTCCTTTTCCTCACCTTCTGAGGACTTAAAAAGAGGGCAACATTCTGTTCTACCTTTTGTCTATTTAAGAATTATGTATCTCCTGAATTGTCTGTTTTCCTTACTGTATTCTCAGTAGTGATTAAATGGTCCAAATGGAGGAAGTAAGATAAGTCCAGATGTATTCAAGGTCATGGTTATCTCAGCATTCATTTAAGTGAAGCAGATTTTCTCCTATTGAACTTATTTTACAGAGGAAATGCCAAAGGCATCCTGATAGATGCTTTCTCTGCCTGTGGATCCTTTCTTCTGCTGTGTGAATGAGATGTGAAAGTTTTGGATTTGCAGGGTTGGGGCTGGAGGGGAACGACAAGCAGCTTTGTTGATTGTTTTTGGGTAGGTGTGGATTCTCAGCCCCTCTGGTGTCTGCAGGAATGTCACCAATGCCACTGACTGGCAGGTGGGTCAGCAGAGACGCTGTGTGCAAGGTCTCTTAGACCCTGCAGAAATGCTTGGGCAGTACAACTCCATCAGGTAACCTTGTGTTCGTGTCCTTACTTACATACTGCACTGATAAAAGAAATTTGTAGCATTTATTTAACTTCAAGCACATAGGTTTGAAACAATGGTTCTTACAATTCTGTGATTAGTCTGCACCATACAAGACTTGAAAGGATAGAAAGGACCAAAACCCAGAATTTGTGGTTGGATAAAAATACAAGTGTGACGCATTGAATCATGGGCAAGTTAATAAAACTTCATTGTTTCCAGGTACCAGTCACAAAGTTGTTCCTGATGATATTTCAATAACAAATGATCTTCTAAAATACTGAGGGATTTGAGTGGCTTTATATTGTAAATAATTCTACCTGCCTCATAACCACTATTGAGGGAGATAAATATAGACCCAAAGTAATTTTGGGTCTAAACATATCTAAATAATTATGTCTGTGATATATTGAATGAAATTTGTTACCTAAACATTATATTTAGTTGGATATGTTGTAACTAAATCACAGGAGCAAATGCTTTTGCATTTGCTCTTTGGCAGACTAAAGTCTTATTTACAAGATGTAAATCTTGGTCTGAAGATTTGGGGATTTGGGCCATGGAGGGAAAAAAAAAAAAAATTAGTATCTAGTTTGGCTCTGTGTGTCTGTTGTGTTGTTGCTACTGGCATGCATATTAAAATATAAATATTGCTGTCTGTGAAGTTCAGAGAACAGAAGTTATTTTGGCCTTTTTGGAGCTTCATAAATATACTGACCTGAAAGCTGAGGTTGTGAGAATGGTCTCTGACTGTGAGCTGCAGTACCAGGAACTGCTTTGCACAAATGTGTGTATTTTGAGCCAGTGTTCAGTTTCTAGTGGATTGTCTGTTTGGGAAAACTATTCCTCAAACCCATCTGTGTTACTGTCTGGAAATCCTGACCAAGCAGTTCAAAAGTTTGTCATAAGAAAAAGTTAGAACAACCGCTCTGCATTTGTGGAAAGAAATTCTAGAGACTGTGATAAAATATTTTGTTGTCTTTTGAGGAAATGCTGTTCTCTGTATGATTTCAAAATCAGAAGGTAGGCAGGATGGGCCTACTTAGGGAGTAGAAAATAGTTTTATTTCTGCAACAAAAACCTTTTACAGAAGTGTACTTGAATATATTGCAATGATCTGACAGCTCTTGACAAGTTAGTTTCCAATTTCAAAGCAAAAACAGTGCATAATTGTTAGTTAAATAGCAAAATAGAGTCTTACTGATATTATGATAATTCAACCCTCTAAATTATCTGATTAAAAAATCAGCAGTACTAGAAAAAAATCCAGGGTTTTTTTTGTTTTTGTTTTTTTGTTTGTTTGGTTGGTTGGTTTGGGTTTTTTTGTTTATGAACATGCCAAAATGCACAATGCCCTGGAAACATTAATGGTGATTTTCTGACAGACTCAGAAAGAGACCCATGAAATAAAAATTTAGATTACAGAAGAGAGTTCTGGGAGTAAATTCTGTGGAATTGTACATTTCTCTGCCTCCAGCCAGCTAACATATAATGTTAGGTATTTTTTCTGGAGCTTCAAAGGTATTTTGTGTCCTGTTTTGCTGTGGGTTGTTTTTCTATCCTGCCACCTGTTCTTGCCTGGGCAGGATTTTCAGTGTGTCTGTATAAGGGGACTCTGTGTAGCTGAAGGGGGAGTTCTTGTTTATGTATTAATTCCTATTAAAATACAGAATATGTTAAAGTAATAACACCTTGTCTAGGAATGCCACCTTGGCAGTCAAAGATGGTTTATTAGCTTGGGCTACTTCTCCCATTCTTGTTACAAGACAGCACCAATTTATATTTTATGTATGCAAACCCTGATTGTTCATCATTATGGTCCCTTTTGATGTGGCTTTTATACTGGGGAAATGAGACATTCACTCACAAGAGCTGGTGATAGCCCTCTAGCTCAGGTAGAGGAGAGATAGTTACCTTTCATTCTATAACATGTTCAACAATTTCAGAATCTACAGGCATCTGAAAATGCCATGTATTTCTCACAAAAGAATGCTTTGTCTTCAGATTGCTGCATTTTCCCCTGAATCTAATAAATATGGTTTTAATAAAATCATTAATATCTCTTTAAATATGAGTGCTACAGGCACTCATCAAGTAAACAAATGCATTAATGCTATTATATATTCTATACACTAAAAAACCCTAAGAATTTTCTCAATAATAGCTTCATTCAGTACCTTTTTTTCTTTCTCTCAAGAACTGGGATTTCATCCAAATTCTAAAGGTTGTCAATAGAACTCAAAGGGTGTTTTGTATCCATTTGTATAACTAGTTTAATGTTTTTTAAGGCCTCCATGTACACCAACAATGGAATCAGTCAGTTACAGGGGAGCTTAGCAGGACATTCTCAAAGTTCTCTTCACAGCAAATTATGCTGAAACTAATTCCAGAAAAGAGCAACTCTCTTCACTGAAGGAGTTACTTAGCATAGCGTAATAAATATTCAAATACAGATGTAATGTTTCAGCTTCAAGATCACAGATGATGATGAACATGCAGCAGGAGAACAAAGTCCATGGTTCAATCAGTTTAATAATTACATTGTGGCTCCTCGTTAAAGCTTCATGTAATTTTCATGAAACATTATTGGTGTCTGAAAAAGCAAGTGCCATGATTAGCTAAAACTTGTGAGCTGGAGTACTGCAGTATCACTTCAGCTTCCACAGCAAGTGGCTTAATATTAGACTGTTATTAATTTCTGCACTCTAAAGGAAAGTGATTGAGAAATACTGGATTTTATATTTGTGTGTTTTTAGTGATGTAAGGAATGATATATTCTCATTCTCTCTAACTGTTTAACAGCAGAAATTAAATTGGGAACATGCATCTCTAAGCTCTTCCACCTAATAGCTATTTTAGTTCCACATGTATATCCTGGGTGTGTATTTTTGCAAAATATTATTAACATTTTGGCTTTGAATAAGGCAAAATTTGTGCATTCCTTATTAACAGTGAGTAATGTTGTCGTATAATTAAATTGCTGTGGCAGCAGATGTGTCTGAGCCCCTGGCTGTTTTGAGGTGTCCGTGGGGGCACCTCGAGTGCTTTGCAAGAGCTGTGGACACACAGTGGCTGCACCTGGTTACTCTGAAGTGCCAGCAAGTGCTTTGGAAGTGCCTGAAGAATAGAAAAAGTTCTTCCTTTTCAGAGAGGGAAGTTCTTAATACTAAAACCTTAGACGGCATGTGTCTTTTGATGTCTGATTTTGGTATAAAATGAAAATGCTGTAGATTTTTGTCAACCTCTCCCATTTTTCCTTCCTCTGCCAGAAATCAGAAGACCAGAACTGACTGTGAAATAAGCTGACACTGTCCCAGCCATTTCACAGCCGATGCTGTCCTGGCTGCAGAGCACTCTTGAGAGCAGTGGCCTGGCCCTGTCCTTCTCTTTTCAAATCTTCTTCTCCATTTTCTTCACATGGGGCTCAGGCAGATCAATCTGTTAATGTAGCTGAAACACTCAGCAAGGTTTGTTTCTGCAAGTTCACCAAGCTGACCGAGGTGTCCATCTGTATCCTCTGTCCCCACAGGCTGGACAAGAGCCACCAGCTCCTGCATCCTAACAGGATCTGCCAGGCTTCAGCTGGGACCTTAAACTACCTCATGCATCATTTGTGGTTTAGAATGCAGAAAAATAACTTGGTTTTATTTGTAACAGCCCAAGTGCCTTTTGGTCTGCCCCAGACATTAGGAAACATCAAGAAACCTCAACATCTTGAGGCAGCTGTGCTAAATAGCAGGAAATACCCTGTAGCTATCTGATTTTCCCGGTCTCAAAGTATTGTCCCATGGAATGAGCGTCTTACCCATTTGTCAAGTTGCGTCTTCAAAAGGTAGCTTAAAGGAAAGCCCTAGTCCTTTATCTTCTTTTCATATGTTTTAGTGCTTGCTGAAAAAAAAAGGTACATTTCTATCTCTATATAATTGCTTGAAAGGGTGTATGTATTTGAAAGTAAGACCCCCCTCCAAGCTATGCTAACACCCTTCTCCATGCCTCCCTGTGATTCATAATATGCACTCAGGGGTAGCTGAAGTCACTGGAAGCTGTGTTTTGAACACAAAAGCAATATGTACTTTGTAGATTCAGGGGCTAGATGTTTCACTGTATCCTGCTAAATATGCTGCACCCCTGATCTGTAGAATGGGGATAGCCTTGAAAAACCAAATGGAGATGTCTGAAGTTTCACTGTGATGATTTTCTCATTGTCTTTTAAAGACAGTTTATTACACTTGTCACTAGAACAGAGTGAAAATTTTGCAGTAGGTATGGGATGAGGCTGCATGTTCATTAAAGAAAATACTTCTTAGCACATCAGAAACAGAGCCTTTGAATAGTGAAATGTACTTAGTGAGCAAGACAGGTACTCTCTGAAAAAAGCATGTGATTAGATAATTAAAACTGTGATATCACAATGCTGGACTGCAGGGAATGAAGAGAAACTAACACTGAGTTAGTTGTGTTTATTGTGTTAAACTTTCCACATTCCTTTCTTTGGGGGGTAATGTGAATATAAACTGAAAAAAAGTCTGAGACATCTGCCAACATAATGACATTGATGCTTTGTCTGCACAGTCTGGCATGTAAACTGTTGATGCCAATCAAGAGTTTTCTCCAAACATTTTCTATGTGGGTTCATGCCAGCATGAAGCTCATTGTTTTTAGCAGGATGTGATTCAGATCATAATATAACTCAGTCCCATTTCCACTTAAGTTTGAATTTAACAGAACTGTAAGCAAGTGACAAGCCATAAAAATTGGGCTGTCGCTCCGAAATAGCAGGATTTTCAAGCACTTGTAAGAGAAGTGACTGTCTCTTACATGTTTGAAGGTACCTCCTACATCATGAGGACTGCTGCAGTCTACTTAAAGAGTTACAGTTACCAAATGTACAGGTGAATGCATGACATTAGGATATGGTGCTGTACTTTCTGTAAAGTCTTTTCATGTTGTGATGAGAGCAGAACTTGGCTCTCGAAATTTTCCAGGCTATAGTGAAAGAAGGGGAAAAGCAGCATGGCAAAGGAAAACATCCAGCTGCATCTATGGACAGGACACAGTATTCTCATCCACTTGTTGGACCACATCCTGCCTTTCCCAGCAAGAAGCATTCAAAATTTCTCTTTCAATATCCAGGAAAACACACAGCATATGTACAGTTTTTTTAATAAGAGGTAATCTAAAATGTTTCTCACCTACTGTTTTCTAGTGAACAATGAATTCCTTCTGCTTTTGGATTAGAGGGATGGCAGTAGCAGCAGTGCATCCCCTGGTGTGCAGAGCCAGCAGGTGCTGGCACAAGGTGACCTTGGTGGGACAGGCACGGGGCAGTGACCGCTTGTGTTCGGTCTGGGGACAGTTGCTGCTTGTTGTGGCACCCCCAGCAGTGCTCCCACCGGCTCCAGCAGCTGCCATTAGCTGCTGGAAAGTACTGCCTAATTATAGCATTTTCTTCATCCCCTTGATCCCCCTCAGAGATTCCTGGCCCTACCCTTGGCCAAACTCACCAGCTAAAGGCAAGGCACTCATGGAGGTATGACAGTGGCACTGCTGCTGCTGCCATCCTTAGGGAGGAGGTGATGTGTCTGTGCTGAGCAGTGGGTTTAGAGGTCTCTAAATGTCCCAGCAAACATAACTACTGTTGGTAAGCATTTAGCCCAGTTTGATAGTGTAGTGTCCTGTATATACATAAATTCCATTCATTTCTGTGAGAATTGGACATGTGCACATAAGGTAATTGTTTCTAAAGATAAAAATCATTCCCGTTCATATCTTGCGTTTTCCTCACCTGTGACTGTAAGACATAAAGATCACATAAAGAGGAATACTAGAACTAAGGTTTTTAAGAAGGAGATGATACTAGACTTTTACACATGCCCAATATTCTGTGAGTTTGTACACAGTTAGCCTTTTGCTGCTGCAATCCCGCATGGTGGTGGCTGCTGGAATAGTGTGGGGCTCTGGCTGTAGGTTTACCAGAAATTACACTGCAGTACCCTGAGCAAGATCATACAATAGACTCAAATATTGTGTCCCTGAGGTAATTTTCTTAAATTTAAAAGACTTCCCCTCTGTATAAAGGCATATCTGCCACATCACACGGTGTCAGAGCAGTGTGAATGGCCTCTGGCTTCCAATACACTTTCTTTCTGTGCTGTTTTTGTTTACAGGGAGCAGAGGGATGCAGAGAAGGTTGGGCAATGCTTTGGCTCTGCTCCAGGAGACGTAAACAGATTTCCCAATGTTTGGCTTTGGTGGTGCAGCCGGAAGGGATGGCTGGAGATGCTCCAAGGCAGTGTGAGTGTGGCTCCCTTGGAGGGGTGTGGTGAGTCGCCAGCTTCCCACGCAGCAGCAGCTTCACTTTGATGTGGCTCAGTCACAAAATCCACACTCAGTCCCTAAGCTCAAGCCCTGATAAAGTACCCCAAAAAAGCTCAACACTGTAGTCAAACTCCATGTTCGTGTTATTTCAGGTAATAGTGCACTTACAGAATAATCAGTTTGTCTTTCTCAGTTCCCCTATGACCTTTTTAGGTGAGTTGCTTTGAATTTCCTAATACCAGAAAAAAAAATGGTCTGAAAATAGAACCCAGTGAGACACATTAGTTGTTGGAGTGAATACAAGCAGAAGGAGAATTGGTGTCTCTCATGCTACTGCATGCTGATTTAAACTCACTGAGATGTCTTGGCATAGCTGCAGTGGAAGTCAGGGATTTGAGCCTCGCAGTTACAGAAAGCAGCAGCACAAATTCAGAGGAACACTGACTTTTCAAAGTGGGAGGCTGACACCCATTGCTGTTGGACACCATATATAAGTGTGGGTTCAAATGCAGCACACCAGAATGAGTTGCTAGGAAAAGGGCTTTTATTCTCTGAACTTTGCAGCTTTTATAGGGTCTTATGCTACAGGTTTGAAATGATTGGTAGAGGGACCACCACCTCTTGTCCCATTGGTGGGACAAGAGAAAAACACACTATCTATCTAGTTTTGCAGAACTGTTTCAAGAAAGTAAAATGGTTTACAAATATTGTCTATGAGCAAGAGATCTCCCAAGAAACTTTCCCTTGGGAACAGATCAGCCACTGATGGGCTGTAATTCTCTCAGGCTCAGGGAAAATCAGGTCTACAGACACCCAAACAAGAGGCATTTAAGAAAAGCCTAAGGTTCAACAGGTGGAACAGAATCCTGAAGTCTGAGTAAAATACTCAGCTTTTGAGATCTGAGCTTTGGTTTAATTTTTCTTTAATGAGGGTCCACTGTTGGGATACAATCTGCCGCTTGCTGAATTGGAGAGTTGCAGGACTTTTATGGTTAGGAATGCCATGATCTGAGCAGATTGGAGAAGCAGTTACGGTAGCATGTTCTCTGTCCTATATGTCAGATTCTTGTGTATCTAATTTGAGTGATAAATATTTATCTTTCCCTGATTTTATTGGAACATGTAAAGTTCTTGTTTGCATATGGAGACCCCCATCAGTCTCACCCGTGATGCAGAAACAGAAGCTAAAATGGAAATATGTGCTTTCCTGTTCTGCTTGTTTATGAATGAAAACCTTGTTGAGAAATGGCCTGCTCTGATACCAGGATTTATAACAATCAGAGATGCAAGAATTGCCTATGAAAACTTGAAAGTGAGAATTTTAGTATGGACTTTGGGGCTGCTTTGTCATATGTTTGAATATGCCTCAAATAAGAATCATATAAAAGTCATAAAAGCAAGTCATAGAAGTTCCTTACTTATCTACATAGTTCTGTTTAATATTATAGATGAGGCAAGATATTGTTAAGGTTTGAGGCTATTTGACTTCATGCACCATATTCTTGAAATGTAATAGTAAAGAGAAGAAAGGCTAAAATGTAATAAAGATTTTCAATGAGGGGAGAATAAAATGTTTTAATCCTAGAGAGAAGCAATGGTGAGTGGTTTCATTGTGAATAATAACAAACAAAGACTCTAGAAGCTGTGAAGAAAGGAAGTGACTCAGCAGTTTGAGGCTGAGTAACATTCACATAAAAGTGTGATCTTCCATTTGAGAATTGTACATTAAATGCAAAGTATTAGGAGAAGAAAATGGCTACAGACTACATAAAGGTTTTTCTGTTCTTTAAAAAATGGTCTAGGTTATTTTCCTTTTTCTCTTCTTGTAGTTCACACTATTTTTGGTAATACCTGTGATGTACATCACAATATATACTGAAGCTTGGTTGTGAAATTGGTCTGGTGGTCATGCCACGAGGGTCTGCAAAAGCAATGGCAAGTGTAAGATGGGGCTCAGTAAAGACTTTAGACTGTTCTTTTATGAAAATATAATTTTATGAAAATTATCCAAAATTTTGGATCAAAATGGTTTTCCAGACACAGAGTGTTTAAATTTTTATACCTCTTGACATGTTCTTCTTAAAGATTTACCTCTTTGTAACAAAAAACTAGTAGAGGAGAACCCGCTCCAGTACACACAGTGTCATGGTTAGTTGGTTGGGCTCGGAGCCAGGCAATCCCGTGATAGATACCAGACTATTGATTGCTTTAAGATACTTCCTTTTTCTTTTCTTGTTTCAAATAGAATTACATGCTCATCCTTAAAATGCTTGTCCTGTTAAGTTTCTTACAAAACAGATGCATTTCAGTGTAAACTTTCAGATTCAACAAAACCATAGTTCTTTCACTACTGAATTCTGTGGCCAAAAATATTTTACAGTGATCATTGCTATAGCTACCTCCCTGTAAAATTTATGTGGATATGTGCATGACTCCACTGTTTTCAGGGTAATACATGACAAACAATAATATATATATGGGTATATATACAGGGTAATATATGTATATGCATACTGACGTGGTAGGTATGTTGTTAACTATATTGCAATAAAAACTCTTAGTACCTTCACAGAGAAATTGGTGATTACACATGAGTCATGAGGCTGTAATCTGCCTGGTTTGGCAGTGGGAATATATGCTGGTATTCTTGGGATACACAGAAAGACTCATTTTCATAGTGTGGAAAGCAGCAAAGCAGTTGGATTTGGCAGGACAAACACTTGACTTTTCAACACTCAGCAAAATGACTATTGCTGAGTGAGGAATGGCCATATATTGAATATGTAGGAAAAGACTGGTAGGAGAACAGTAAACAACTTTTGGACAATTAAATGATCTGAACATGGGTGTGTATTACAGATTTTCAGTATGACAACAGAATTTACCAATTGTTCAAGTAAAATTAATTATTCAACAGTAGAGCAAAAGAAGTAGAACAGCAGGGGCAGAAGCTCAGAAGATCAGAAGAAAAACAACCAGATGATAGATAATTTCAAGTGGGTGAGGGTGAGATGACAAGGGCAGATGTGGAATAAGAAAAACAAATAGGACTTTCGTGACATTATGCTTAACTGTTTGTATAATTTTTATTATACATATATAAGGTATTTTATGTTAAGCTTGCATCTTTTCTTCCACAGTCACATAGAAAAAATTACAACATGGCAAGATCCTCGAAAGCCTGTGAGCCAGCCGCTGAGTCATGTCAGCCACCATCCTGCCACCACGTCCACACCGGTGCCACAGAGGTCCATGACAATGTCTCAGCCAAATCTCAGTGAGTACTGGATGGCATCTCTCTGGTGAAAGCACAAAAGAAATAGGAGAGACACCTCCTGATTTGTTTGTCAATGTAATTTTTGGTTCAAGGAGGTAGGTCTGATTCTGCTGTCAGACCTAACAGTAGTTTTTCCCTTCATTTACTTAATTTTCCCCTCTGTTGACTTGGCAGCAAGCAAATTTGTACTGTTTGAGGTGAAGTTCTAACATCTCATGTTCTATTTTAGAGCCTCCATGGCTTTTTGGTGTAGTATTAGACATAGGAAAATAAGTTCTGTCTGTGCTTTTCTGTACTGAAGTGGTATAAAACCCCCATAAGCCCCTCATGTCATGTCCGAGCTGTGAGATAACCTGTCCACAGTTAGCTCTGTGTTTTCTTTAGGTCAGAAGGTGTAGCTGCTTTGCTTGTTAGTTTGTTTATGGTGGTGGGGCTTTTGCATCGTGAGGTTCTGTACTGGAAGCAAGTTGCAAACTACTGAACAGTCTGCTTTGCAGTATGAATTACCCACTGGTATGCTTCCCTTGCTGTTTCTGTTTAGCACTTCAAGTGTAAATTCAGTTGTCAATTTACATCAATCTGATATTGCCAGATTTAAGCCTTAGTGAAAATAAAGCCATGAAAACTCTAAAATTTTAAGGAAAATTTGTAAATGGAAGAAAACATTTTCATGTATAATTGAGAATTTCAAATAATCCCTAATGTTTCACTACTGAAGATTTGACTTTTATATTGCTCAAGAAGGTGAGAACAAGTGAGCTTACAGGCTCAAAATCACAAAACTATGTCAAAAAGGAAGGCTTAAAAACACATAGATTCTTGTTCTGGTTAATTTTTGGTATGTTGATCTCATGTTTTCTTGCAGTGTGGTTCATGAATGCTGTCTCTTCACATGCCAAGAAAATGCTGAACATTTGTCTGCTAATGATCACTGATAGAAGCAGTGCAATATTTACTTTTGTCTTAAATTTATAAGAAACACCTAGACCTACCTTTGTCTCATCGACTGCCTTGCTTGCATATATGCAGTAAGAGTATTGGTTATGTTACAAGATTTATTTGGCAGTAGCAAACCATAATGTGAGAGTGGATATCAACAGATAAAATCTGAAAGGTTAGGGTATCTGCAAGAGTGTCATAGCACATGGTAAAAGTAACAATTGCTCTGCTGTGGCTTCAAAGCACAGCTGCGTGTGGGTCAGTCTGTTTATAGCAGTGCTGGAATAGCCAAGAGGTAAGAATAGGACAGCAGGGGTTCTGTTCATACCAACTCCTCCACTTATGTTAACATCTGTTACATTGTCCCTGGTTAAAAAACAGCAGTGGCATAAATCAGGACAGTGTGCAGAGCATTTTCCCCCTCAGTTTATTAGTGGAAGTGAATGAAAGCCAAATCCTGGACTAAAACACATGTATACTGAATTTTAGGGGAGGGTCTTTCTTGAGATTCAAAGGATTAGAAATAAGTCTATAATGAAAATCTGTTCTTGAAGGTATTGCAGGTGCCCAATAAGGGTATTTCCACAGACCTCAAAATCTGACCCATTAAATACAGTCTGTATTTCATTCAGTAGCCTTCTTTTGTATACATACATACATATATATATATATATACATGTGACTATCGTACTAAAGTAGAATGTCTGTGTTTTTAGATTGCTGCAGCCAAAAGGAAAGCTCTTAGTGCTGCTGTGCTGTGCTGGACGGGGCCAGGAGCAGCTGTGCCCGCATCTCACAGTGAGAGCAGCACTGCAGCTGGGCACCCAGCAGGAACACTCTGCTGGCTCTAACTTCACCACTTTGCAGCAAATGAAGTCTGTGCATCTGTCTTTTGCCTTAGATTTTTTTTTATTTGCTTTGCTTTGTTTTTGTTGTTGTACTGTAGGAACTAAAAGAAGGTTTTTTTCTTTTGAAGATGTGACACTTAAAAAAGAAAAGGATTTAAGTACTTCAGGTCTGCACACTGGTCTGCGCTTCCAATTACTAACACATGTGTTTTCCTTGTACTTCTTATGAGGAAGAGGAAAATATTGTTTGCTTGATACAGCTTGTTGCTTTGGTTTATAAATTCCTTTCAGCAGTATTTGCTGGGAATTGTACAAAGGCACTGAAAAAACATTTTATCGAAGCACAGAGTGTGACTAAGTGATACCAAATCACAGGATGCCTGTGTTGGAGGCATACAAAAGCATATAGTGAAAGCTGGTTGAAGTTAGTAGTCATACTTTAAAAATTCTGAGGTATTTTTCTACCTTTTCTCTTACTATGGTTTTATGTTGCCTATTTATGAGCTGTAAGTGAACACTTCATTAGTGTTAGTTTTCACACTAACATTTAAAGCACTGCCTTTTAAATGTTACAGAACAAAGGCATCAGGTGTTTTTTCCTTTGATGCATCTTACTAAATTTACAGAAAAGTAATATATGCTAGGCAAATTTCTGTGCTCATTTACACACCACCACTAAATTCAGTGACATTTCATGAATGAAAAGGAAAATTTGTCATGTAGATTGAAGGCATGTTCTTGCAGGTTAGCCTATATTCAGACTTGTTCAATTTGTCTTTTCTTAACATTTTACCATCAGTACACTTTTAAGATGATTTGTAGATGTATATACTCAGGAAAGCGCAGCATTAATAGGAATATTTTCAGTGTATGTTTTGTTGTTGGAAGCAAAAGGGAAAGTCATCAGCCTCAGACTGAAGACAAGAAGAAATAGTGTATTTCTTGCATCTTCATAAGGACTTCAGAAACGTCATTTACTGTGGTGCTGATTCTGCACAGATCCTAATTTTCTGCCCATTCCAAAACAGTCTTTTCCAGCTGATTGATAAGGTATTAATTATCTCTTGCCAGTCAATTATTGCAGTAGAATCACAGGCTGTTTGTGGAAGGAGGGATGAGTCTAAATCCTTGTTTTGGTTGTCAGGCCTAGGTCCCTGAACAAGGAGAGCAATCCACAGGGCCCCGAGCCTGAGAGGAAGGAGAGGACTGAGGGTCCCGGTGCTGCCCGAACCTGAGCTGCACACACCCTTCTGCCTTCGTGGCATTCCCTTGTCTAAAAAGATTGTGGAGGATGATTTTGAGCTATATGTAGCAAGATTTAGATGCAAAATTAGGTCCTTACAGGAGCTTTTTGCAAGATTTTTTAAATTAAGTGATACATGTTTTGTAGTCTTTCTCTATTCTACATTATGCAACACTCAAAACCATTGTTATTTGCATCCTTCTCCCTTCAAAGTGTTTTAAACCGATTTCTTTTATAATTGTACTCTTCATCCAGTGAGTAAGCACAATCTGGTCTTCACTTAAATATTTTCCAAATTTAACAATTTGCAACTTACTTTGACATTAAATAATGAACCCCCCTAATAGTATTTATGTTTTCTGTGTAAGTTAACTTGAATTTATATGTGAATTTATATGTGAGAGTTCCTTAAAAAGGTTATACAAGAAGAACATACCGTCTTCAAAAAACCCCAGAAAGCTTCTTGGCCATGCTGTGGCACAGCTGGATGTGGGATTTGGGCCTCGGAGCAAATAGCAGTTGCAGGCTGTGATCACAGTTACTCCATGTCCCGTGTGAGTGACAGAAACGTGTGTTAAGCAGTGCCCAGAATTTGCTGGTTTGAGAGTTTTGGGCACTGCTGCTTTGTGAAAGGATAGGGGCTTTTGATTTATCTATCTGTGGTTAAAATTGGTGTTTGGTCTAACTCAGGCCACCAAAGCCCAGCCAGGTGGGGTGTCCCTGGTGCTCCCCACTGCCTGGCCACCACCGTCCCCTTTGCTTCTCTTCACAGTGGACACTCCAGCAGCAGCAATTACAGAAAGGTGTGTCTGGTTTTACCTCTTCTGGTATGAAAAAGAACTTGTGTGTTTCATCAGACTGTGCACAGAGATGGGATTGATGGGCAGAAGGGGTTTTAAATGCTGTAGTTATTACGACCTGGCTGTCAGGGGGGGAATGACAAGGTCTGGAGCTCAAGAACAAACTGTGTTCATGTGGATCTTTTAAGTATTAGAGCTGAGCCATCTCCTATTACCCACTCTACCCTATATACCCTCTTTCTCCCTTGCAATGTATTATTTTCCATGTAAGTTTGGGCAAGATGGTCTTTCAAGGTCCCTGCTGACTGGGGCTGTTCTGCAATGATGGTTGATACATAATGTCTGCTGACCTTCAGAAAATATACCTGGATCACCCTTAATTCTGTACACTGACGTAGTAACTTAAATATTCTCTTAGGTTTTGCCAAAATGAATTCATTAATATGCACATTTGCAGGGGAAAAAATCATAAATAATGTTATAGTTCCTGAGATTTTCAGTGTTCCTGTACTCTGTCTATATCTGGAGCAGATTGTATTACTTTTCTCTGTGCTACGGGTTTATCAGCTGTCTGCTGGTCACATCCTCAAAGAGGTTTGATAAGAGCCTCATTAGTGGACTCATTCAGGTGTACTGAATGGAGAGACGGTTGCTGGGAGGACAGTATTAATTCTGTGAGCTCACAAAGGTGGAGATGCCTGTTCTGAGGTAAGGACTTCTTTCCTGGATGGGTTTCCACACACGGCTGAGGCCTTGCCCAAGTTCTGGTTGTGTCCATCACAGAATAGCTGCGGTGGGAAGGGACAGGGGCTCTAACCCAGCCTCCTGCTGAACACAGGGTCAGGGGTGGCACCAGAGCAGGAGCTTGGGACTTTGTGCACTCAGGTGTAGAAATCCTTTGTGACAGAGGAGAGGGTCCTGGCGTAGTTCTCATGTGTTCATTAGGAGGAGACTGGCACCACAGAGGAAATGGATGCTCTACCATCAGCACTGAGTGGAGGAGAACATGTCACACAGAGGAGGAGAACATTTCAGAACATGTCACACACCAACACCCACACAAATGCACACACACAAACACTTCAGAAGGGAGAAGAATTTCTGGCAGAGAGAAAAGGGTGCCACATGTATTTTAGTTTGCTCTTGACATCTCCAATTTCACCTGATCAGATTAAGTGTAAATATTGACTATAAGAAAAACTAACAAGGTTCATCTCTGGCAGAAGCTGGCAATATTTATCTCCATTTTACAAATCAACTGGTTGTATTAAGCTTGTATCTTTTGTACCTCAGTCACATAGAAAAAATTACAGAAGAAAACAGTGGAAAGCCTGATGTTAATTTATTTAGGGTCAGTGTAAGCATTGATCCTGAGAGTTCAACCACATTTACTTCTTGTATCAAACTCCAGGTGAAGAACTATTTTGTTTTTGGTTTTCCCTTTTGAAGAAGAGAACTTTATCTCTTACTCTGTCAAGAAACACAAGCAGGCATGACCTAAGTGATACAAGCAGCATGGCTTCTGATATTAATTCACTGGTTCTTTAAGATGAAGGACATTGGGTATTACAGATTAGAATTTCTTACTGTGAAGAGCCTCTGACACTTGTTGTTTAATAGAAAATCATCCATGAATCTTAGAAGTTTAACTTTCAGCTGTATTGCTAATGTATTTCAAATGGGTCTGGACAACTGGGGATTACAGCAGTTTACCTCTGCTTTTATTTTTTTTTAACCAGCCAGGAAATCCAATCAATAAAACAATGCCAAAATCCTATCTAGGAACAATAAACACATGAACCAAAGTTTCCGTATCCTGCCATGATAAAAGAGGTGTAACTACTATTGTTTAAGGATGATAAAAGACAGTTTTGGTAGCTATATCAAAACCAGTCTCTGGAGATAAGAACACAGAAACTCACAAAGTGTTCAAAACCAGATTATATGTATTTTAGTGTTCATTAATGTCCATGGAGAGTGTTCACCAACATCCAGGATTTTGCAAGTCTTAGTTTGCATTGGCTGGAAATTTGGCTAGAAATGTGTGACACTGAGAGGAACATGTTTTTCCTTCTCTGCAGTCCTTACACCACCTGCATGGTGGAAAGGCTTCCTGTTCCAGGTCATTTTTAATTACTGGATATCCTGAAAGAAGCAAACACAATTCGTTTGTGGTCAATGTGAATAATCTTGGCACCTGATTCTGAGATTACTTAGAGGAGAGCCTAAAGCATTATAGAGGACTTGCACGTACTGTGAGAATGAGAGTTTTGTGATACTGCTCTCAAAAGAATGAGGGGGTTTTGGTTTATTGCAATTAAAACCTCTAACAAGTGATTTATCAGGCAGATTTCAAGTGGAATAATTTATTTATGTTTAAGGAGAGTTAATAAGTTAATAGGTCCAGAGTCTGATAGGAGTTAACTGCAGTATCAGGTCAATTAAATTAAAGGACGCACACCTTTAAACCAGCAACTGACCATGTAATAAATCTGAAATGTTAAAGGTTTCATGTGTTCAAGAGAGATGTTGCATTTTTTCAAATTCTAGTAATTTTTAATTTTGACAGAAATAAGTTCCTGTTGTTGTAAGCATTTCCCCTCAAGGTTAGCTGTCCAAACATGTGCTAGTGCAAGAGTGGAGGGTCATTTCCATAGTTTCAAAGTGACTGAAACACAAAAGCTGAAGATTGCATGAAGCAACAGTAAAAACAATTTATTAAATATTTTAAATCTAAGTCATTAGTAATTAATCCTTAGCATTAAAGCAGTCTCTTCACTCAAGCAGCCCCCATCATGACTTTTTGTTACTGATTTATTGTTAAAAGTGCTTGCAGAGTAAATCTCTAATCTTTTAAATAACTTCCTGCTAAATCATAGCTTTGATGTTGCACCTGGAGGTTGTTTGTATTGGTTTTTTTAATCTTAAATCATCGAAGATGGGAAAGATTAGTTAAATGTGAATATCACAGGCCTTAACAGTTGAAGCTGTTGAGAAATCTCTATACAGCTATTTTCAGCTCAGAAATCTGAATAAAAGAGTCTCTGTGCACTGGGATAGTGCAACTTTTTGCTTTAATACTTTACAGATTTTTGGAACAAAATGCACCAGAACTGAAAAGCAGCATTTTTTGCTGACCTTGTTAGAAGGCTAATGCTTCTTTCTGGGAAATAAATGAAACAAGCAGTTCTTTGTTGGCTGGAGTGAGAAAAGCAGGGGAGCCCAGTGTTTTCTTCTTTATAGTGTCATGACTAAGTCAGAACTGTAGAATGGCCAGGTTAATTTTTATTTTTTTTTTTTTAACCTTTGTAGACATTTGTTTTTCATCAGTCTGTGTTGCATTAGTCCTGTTGCTGTCTACTTCATATGAATTTGAGTCTGGAATGCTTATAAACAGAGCAGAAAGATCCACAGTTGCATCCAGACACTTCTGACACTTAAGTAATAAAAGTTGGTGCAGTCAGTTCAATGCATATGTCAAAAATGATTGACACTTGCATGTTCTGGCTTCTGCAACTTGCAGTGTCTCTTGTCCACAAAATAGTCCTTGCCTGGCATCTATCTGCCAGTCATCAACGGAAAGCTCTCCTAAAATGTCAGAGAACCTAATTCACTAGGATATAATAATTAATGTAAAGGCAATCAAAAGCAATAAAATAATTACTTTCTTTTTCATCTGCCTGGAAAAAGAAAACTACATTGGTCTAACTTGATGTAAACTAAATAGTTTCAATTTCATGGACTGCAGTGGAAATGTGGTCACACAGTTCAGGTTTGGAACTTAAGCTCCATATTTTTACTTGCTTTTGGATAATTGTATAATGGCTGTTCATTAAAAGACTTACTTCATTTTGCAAAATAAATTTGATTTTCCCCAAGAGAGCTTAATTCAAGGCCACCCTGAGTCTGTCTGCTATAATGACAAATACTTTTCTCCTCTTATGTTAGACCCTGTCTTCTTTACCACAGAGTGGTAGATTTGAGCTTTTGAATATTTTTTTTTTCTTTGCAGAACATTAGAAATGTTACGCTGGAGTCCCAGACCCTGCCTAGTGAATTGAAGCTTACTGAAGACCAATTTTTTTTTCTTTAGTAACTTTTTGACTTCTCAAAATTAGCCCGATGGCCCCAAGGCTCTGCAGAGCTCTGTCTGAGAGGAGCTGTCGAGGGTCCCTGATGTGTCTGATGGTGTCAGTGTCTTGAGAGAGGGGTCTGTGTTGGGCAGTCTAGCTGCAATGTGAACTGCGGGTTTTTCTTTTTTAATCCAAACTCCATTATGTTCCTCTTACCATTAAAATACAAATTCAGAACTGAAATATAAATTAAAACAGGCATTGCTAAAACATCACAAATGGCACAACAGATGTGCCGTATGATTATATCATAAGGAACAGAGACTTGTGCAGTGTCATTGTTTAAGCTGCTCACTGGGGCTGACACAAGACTTCCACTGGGCTTGTTCAGATCACTAGTAGCAAGGAGTTACCAGCTGTTACCAGCCCACTTTTACTGCCCGGGTTCAGTTCTGGTTCATTTGAGCAGTTCCAGGAAAAGCACTTAGGTAAAATATTTTTCACAAACTAAGCTTAAGTATAAAATTACCACAAGGGTAATTTGTGCATTGTTGGGATTATTTTTATTCTACCAGTGTATTTAAAGATTCACTATTCATTTGAAGTCTAGACAATATCAGACCTATCAAGCATGCTTAAAAGTATTCCAGATACAATATTTTTCTGTTTTCCCTATGCATATCATTGTAACTCTATCCTTAAGAAGACCAACTGAGTTTATTCCATTTTTTTTCTTGTTGTTTGAAAAACTGACACAGTGAAAATTGGTAAAGCAGTAAGAAGTCTTAGCTCTGTAACAACTGTATCATCAGACTTCGGCACACTTCTTTTGAAGAGACTGCTGTTCTGCCAGGGTGCTGGGGTTTGCCCAAGTTGGTAGGGTTGCAGGACAAAACCTACCTGATGTTACCTACAGCGTTGTGGAAATTGTAAGAAGATCTAGCCTAGGTCTGATAGAATGAGAATCATCAAATCATTTGGGTTGGAAAAGCCCTTAAAGATCATTGAGTCTAACCATTAACCCAGCACTGCCAAGGCCACCACTGACCTATGTCCTCAAGTGCTACAACCGCACAGCTTTTAAATCCCTCAAAGGATGGGGACCCTACCATTGTCCTGAGCAGCCTGTGCCAGGGCTGGATGAACGTTTTGGCAAAGAAATTTTTCCTAATTTCCAATCTAAATGTGTGTCCTGTGGGATGACACACTGGCATCCATCTGTGCGGTACTCTCCAGAACACCTGGTTGTGGAAGCAAGTTGCAGAGATGGTTTGGATCTGCCTGCATGCTTTCCACAAGGTCCAGAAGGATTTATTAGTGTGGGCTTTGCACCACCTACAGGCATTAAAGCTGCCCTTAGATCCAGACTGGCCCTGGAGATAGCCTAGGACTAATTCACACCTGGTCCATGCATCATTCTAGGCCTGATCCCCATCAGTAATAAATCTAACCTGGGTCCTAAACAAACCATTGAGTTAAAATGTTGAAAATTCACTGTGTTTCACTCCTGGCTTGTCTGGAGGATACCAGTGCTGTATGCTGTTCTTAGCACCATAAATGGGAAGATATTTGTCTTGGTAAGTCAGGAGTGATACCTGCTGTCTGAGGTGACAAGGCATTCTATTAGCTTTGTGACATGTTGGCACCAGAGTGACACACAGAAAGCTACACAGACTTGGAGTTTCTTTCACTGCAGTTCTATGAAAAAAAATGTCCATCTCACAGAGAATTCTGCTCTGATTTATAGCTTCTGAATTTGATCAGAAAAGATGATGCTGATTTAAGAAACATTAACAATCTAAGCAGCATTAACTTCCTCAGCAACAGCCTTCTGTCAGCAAGTGAAGGAGTTTACCTGTTTTACCTGGGTGTAACTCAGGTGTGCTTAGTAACCCTTCCATCTATGATATTCTTCCCCTGTCAGCCTTGTGAATATCCTACCAAAGGTGGGGGATTGATGGGTCATATCCTAACAGAGAAGGTTTCAGTTGTTAATTGGAAATTACTTCTGGTAATAATAATTGATTTAAATCTGTCAATAAAGGAAATGTTAAGTTGAAATATTTTTACTAGCTTACTGCCTATTATAGGCACATATTTTTAGGAATTTTCAATTTAAAAACTTCCATATTATTTACTAGTTCATTAGGTGAATATTTGAACATACTGGGATAAATATAAAGACTTGTTGTATTGTAAGTGTTCCTGTTTGATACACTCAGAACATTGAAAGTCATTTATTAAGCAATTGCTAGTGCAGATCTTGCCAGATGGAGTAGTTCTCTCAGTCACTTGAAGTACGGTAATTCTAATAATGCATCCCTGTAACTGAGCAGCATGTGTCCTGAGCCCTCTGTTACCTGAAAACACAGCTCTGCCCAGGGTGCCATGAGTTGTTTTCTTTCCCGCAGTGCTGAGTGCCCAGCCACAGCTGCCCCCCAGCCCGGCCGTGCCGCAGCAGAGCCGCCCCCCGCAGCCCCCCGCGCTGCTCAGCCTGCCCGGCGCGCTCACCTCGCAGCAGCAGCAGCAGCACAAGCTCCGGCTCCAGAGAATCCAGATGGAGAGGGAGCGAATTCGGATGCGTCAGGAGGAGTTACTACGACAGGTAACACCAAAGATACTCTTACTTTGTTCAAGAGCTTTTAGTTCAATGCATCTAAATTTTTAACAAGTACAGTTGGTAGCTCTGTTACTTTATGTCAAGACTAACTATGGTTTTACAGAAGGGTTACTAAAAAGCTAATATAAACAGATAATTTCATTTTTTTTTCCTCAAAACTAGCACTGAACAGAACACAGAATGGCTATTGTCAGAAGTCACAGACCTGGTGTCTTTCTTACCAGTCTTTTTTAATAGTGATGTAAGGTCCAAATTCTGTTCTATGTCTGTTCTTAAGCAGCTGGAGCAACTAACACTGATTTACGTGCAGTTTAACTTGGTTTGCATGGGAGACCATGTTCATACTTCACTGAAGATAAAGGCAGAAAATATGGAATTGTTCTGGACTCCAATCCCCACTCTCTTAATTTGCACCCTTTGCATTTTAGTTAAAATAAAATCACATTCACATCTTTGATTAATACCTCTGATCTGAATTCTTTCCAGAGTTGGTTATTTGCAGATGTTTTGCTTATTGTGCTATTTCTTAAGTTTCAGCTCTATATAATGACTCATACTGAACAAAATAGATATGTAACTTCCTTTATACTGCCTTAAGAAAACAAAGCTTTAAGAATCATGTTTCATCTGTTACAGACAAGTCCACTAGTGGTGTTGTGTTTGCCTGGCATATTAATCAGATTCCTTTGTGGAAAAAAAAAATAACCTGTTTCTTTCAGAAATAGCATGAAAAAGTACACTTTATCAAGAAACATCATTATTTGTTATTGCAAATGCTGTAGTTAACAGTTCTAAGTACCTTTAGAAATGGCAACTTTCACAAGATTAAGGTGGTGGTCTCTGACATGGGTAGTGGTCTCATCTTTTGTGTAGCTTCTCCTTTCCCATCAGGAGCTCATGATAGAGATGGGTGTGAGAAGAGAGTGAGGATATCTGGCACAAGCTTAGTCATGATTGTCATCATGCTAACTAGTTTAGCTGTTTTTGGCTCTATTCTTGATTCAAGACAAGAGCAAATTAGGCTTCAAAACAGTTGTGCCATTAACACAAGGGAGGGTTTTTCTGCTTTGCTGACTTTGAACCCGATACATTCAGAGCACTCTGCAGCTGTGCTGCACTCAGTCAAGACTTCCATTTACTGTGCCCAGTAGCACCCTGTGGTGTTTGTTGAAGTTCCACATTGCATGAGGCAGTACAGCATCACTTTGCATTACTACAGTTTTTAGAAGTGGTGTAACTCTTAGGGAGGAAAGCAAGATGCAAAATCTCATCTTCCTAACAGAATGTTGTGAACTTCCTTCCAGTAACCTCGGTATCCTGAACCTCGGCAGCTGAGGGTGCAGTGAACCCCGTCATCAGTGTCCAAGTACAGTTACTCCTGTCCTGACCCTCCCTTGCTGCTTTTGCTTTTCTACCGTAACCTGTCTATGGGAAAAAAGCTGAGTAAGGGTGTACGCTGCTACTAGCAGCTGTGGGGAGGTGCAGAGCGTTTGAGTGAGGGGAAGGATTCTTTGGAGGGTCACAAACCTTTCAGCCCAGTAGCAGCTGCTGGCTCCCCACAGCCATTCCTGGCAGCAGCTGCTGGGGTGGAGCAGCATGCCCAGCAAGAAGAGGTCATAGCTCTGGAAGCTCTTGCCTTAGAGAATTTCTTTCCGTCTTTGTCCTCCTCTTTACGTAGTTGCTAAAACCCTAGAACTCTAGATGGAGTACATGCAAGAAGGGCAGCATTTCAGAAAACCAGCATGATAGCATCTATTTAAAGGTTTCCTTACTCAGTTTTGTCATTTTATAAGGAGTTAATGTTCTTTTATGCTAATTTGGTTTTGCCAGCTTTCCAAAGGAAAAGAGAGAATCTGGTTGCTGCTTAAGAGCCTCTTGGAAATGGAAGTTGGTAGAGGTAATATTGGTCAGAAATCACTGAAAGGCCCTCCTGCATTCAAAGGCTGAGGCTGTAACATTGCTGCTCACAGAGCTGCAGGACCTCTCTGCAGCCAGACTTTTATCGTTGGGTAGGAGATTTACAAATATTCTTCTTAAAAACCTTGTAGTCATGTTTAGAATAGAGAACAGGACATAAGAGGGCTTTGGGCATACAGCTTTGGGCATTGTGTAGTTGATCCATTAGTACTGACCATTGCTGTAATAATGTCAAAGGAGCAAAGGAATCTGACATCTGTAGCAGTCCTAAAATTGCAATGTGACTTCTGAACAAGTGACCTGCAGCAGAAGAACATATGTCACATATGGTGGAGCCAGTGCTCTGTCTGCTTCCCCAGCCTAATCTGTCTCCAGTGTGCAAGAGTCTGTTGTTCCACATTTTAAAAGTACACATAGAGTTAATATTGCAAGCAACATGCAATATGTTGAAATAAAGACATGAGGGGTGAGCCATTCCCCAAGGGAGAGTAGATCAAGTAACTCTGTAATAAATATGGTGTTTCTTGCAACAAAGAAGAGACAGGAAGTTAGGTTAGGTTAACTGATAGTGGGAGTATTTCTTTAGGGTGCTGCAGGCTTTTCAGCTTACAAATGTTTTGCTTTGGAAGGCCTGTCTAAATCTCGTGTGGCTGTAGATGTCTTTTTTATATTTTAAAAAAGTACTGAAAATATCTGCATGTAGACAGAAAATATCTGCTAAAAAAGACACTTTCCCCTCCTCTGAGGTTTGTACATTTTCAGACTCCTGCTGATTAAATTCTAAATAGAAATGTCACCATTGAAATTGTCACTTGACAAACTTAATCATAAACATAACCTATCATACATAAGCAAATAAGAATCTTAAGAATGTTTGTTCCTAACACTTGCTAAATACTGACACCATCTAATGTAAATTATAATTTATCTATGAATATATTGATAATTTTGTTACAAAAGAAATATTGCAATAATGGGCACCAGTATGTATTACATTATTCACAAAGAGACCAGACCACTCCTCCTCAATGAAAAAAAAAATTAAAACAGTAAAGCATCATATTCTGGCCTTGAAAACCTGTTAATCCTTTCTGTACTGGGGAGACTGAATGACTGATTCAGAGGAAAGAAGTTTTCTACTAGGATTTAAATGAAATATTTACTTTGCTTGTTTCATTAGAAAAAATAAGTTGAGTAAATTATGGTAAAAAAAGATACAGCTTTATTATTTTAAGGTCTTGGGATTTTTGTCGGGAACATCCTGTTGGAGTCAGACAAATTCTATATGGAGCCCTGTACCACTAGATGTCATGGGTGTTTCGCAGAGATAATGCTGGAAGAATTTATCTTTCAGGAAGAGTTGCGAAATGAGTTTCCTTTGGCTCTGATTGCTTGTTGATCATCCTGCAGATAGCAGACATGAGACAGGTCATTAGGCAAATGCTTATTATTAGGCAGTGTTCCTTCTAAACCTTACTGAATCACAGTCTTGGTTCCAGTGGTTTTCTTCTAACATGTAGAGTACTTTATGGTTGCTGGATTACAGTCTGGCTTCCAGACATGGTAACTGACAGCTAGATTCCATGGTGCTTTAAGCCAGCACAGGTGGGTATGTCTGTCTACATCATGATTTTCTTCATATCAGTGTAAACAAATATTCATCAGTGACATCACTCAGAATTCATTTTCTTTGGTGTCTATATTACATGTTCACTTGTTACAAGACTACAGTATTTCTGAGCTGTTGGAATAACCCTTCCCATGTATTTATTTGTGTCTTTTCAGGAAGCTGCTCTATGCAGACAACTTCCTATGGACTCAGAAAACATGGTCTCAGTTCACACAGCTGTGACACAGGACATGAGGCCTATTACAAATAATGGATCTGATCCTTTCTTGAACAGGCAAGTTAATTCTTCTTCATCAGGCAATTGCTTCTGTTGCTTTCACTAAACTGTCACAGCTGTCTCTCTAAAATAGTCCCTATATCATCTTCTTTTGTTTACTTACTGTATGGCTGAGTGGCTGACCTGAAATCTTTCAATTCATGCTTCAAGAAGGAACCTTAGCAAAAGCAATAAATTGTAACAGGTGGTTTTAATTCTGTTGTTAGTGTATGTAGAAGACTAGGTAGAACAGATATGTTACCTAAGTATAAATAAACGCAACTTTTTAGGCTGTCAGAACTGATTTCCACTAGATATATATATATGCATGTGAGTATTTCAAAATTTAAGAGTGGCCTCGCTTCAATTACTTTGTTGTTTGGGCTGATGTGACCCAAATATGATGTTGGCTGATCAGTGGCCAACAGTTGAGGATGAGGCTTAATGACTCAGTGTCTACTTCTGATATGTAACTTACTGTGTTCTCTTCCAACGCTGTGCTCAGGAGCTGTGTCTGTCAGAGCATGTTTACTGAGTCCTTTTCATCTTTCAATTTGTAGTGGGCCATACCACTCCAGGGAACAGAGTACAGACAGTGGCTTGGGCTTAGGATGCTACAGTATACCAACAACACCTGAAGATTTCCTCAGCAACGTAGATGAGATGGATACAGGTAGAATACTCAGATTTGGCTTTAAGTATAGTCCAGTTAATGATTTTGTATTATGACTAGTGATGTTTTATAATTGCATAACTGAACAATAATCTCTGGCTTTCCTATCCAAGAGAATAGACTAAGACTGGGATAAAATGCCTAGATGGTGCTTAGTGCCCAGAAGGTTCTCAACTTTAACTTAGATCCAGATTCTACCCTTTTACCTCAGACTGATATTAAACAGAGTAAATAAAACCTGGAAAATGCAAGCTTTAATTCCTATTTTCATACCATTGTCCATGGTAGGGGGAGTAAAAAGTTTTGGGTTATATGTACAAATCAATACATTTTCTAACTCTGGGAAATCAGTCTTGCTTGTGAGTCTTTTACATTGGCAGAATTGGATTTGTCTTCAAACAGAATGTGTTTAGCTAGCTTACATTTTGATATGTATTTATTTTATGTTAGTATCCTCATGGTGTTTAAAATACTGAAATAATTTACGAGGAAATAAAGGTTTTTTCAGAGAGTGAAATTCTCAGCACTTCCTAACCTAAAGTTCCTTTTGAAGTCATCAGAAATTCAGTTTTAGGCAGAGATTGAAAGTTTTATCTATTAAAGATGTTCATGCTTGTTCTTACTAATTTATTAAAAAAAAAAAAGAAAAAAAAGGAAAAAAAAAGGTAACATTACAGAATTAAATTGCTGTAAAGCACTTTTTTCAGTTATTACCTATGGACTGCATTGCCCCTGGTGCAGAGATCAGGATGGAGGTATGCATGAGCATCCTTTGATGCTCCGTGAGCAGACCAGGAAACAAACTTGAAACTGTCCTGCCTCCCAAGTGGAAGGCCAGAGCTGGATCTTTGAGCACTGCTGGAAAGGACCTTTTGTGATTTCAAGATCAGAGCAAGGATATGAAATGTATTCTAAGAATATGTACTCTGCACCTAAATACAGTTTTGAGATAACATTTGTGGTGAATAGAGTGCTCACAAGTGCTTGTGGGAAAAGGGGAATCAATTTTTATGTCAATTCTATTGTTTTAAATTACCCACAATAAGAGTATGGTACTTCAAAAGTTCTTCTTTACTTTTCCTAGGAGAAACTATAGCACAGACAACATTGAACATAAATCCACAACAAACACGCTTCCCTGATTTCCTCGACTGTCTTCCAGGAACAAATGTTGATCTTGGGACTCTAGAGTCAGAAGACTTGATCCCTATTCTCAACGACGTGGAGTCAGTGCTTAACAAAAATGAGCCCTTCCTTACCTGGCTGTAGCCAAGCAATGCTTACCTGGTGCAATTCAGTGCAATTCAGATTTCTTTTTTCTCTTGAGGTAGGCATAGATAATCTGAATATCCTCAAGAGATACAACAATACCACCTTATTGACTTTTGTTACATCATCTTTATGGTCAGTTTAATATCTGTCTGGATTTTATTGATACTAATTTAAGCATAAAATGCATTTTATATATATATATATATATATAAAATACATACATAGATATATAATTCATTAAAAAAGCCCACACAACTTTACACATCTGTGTACTTTTTTACCTTTTCAAACCAGGCAGAAACACTTCACTTTTAGGACAGAAAGAGACTGATATTTGTGCACATCCCTGACTGATCTCCTGGGCAATGGTTGACATTACAGACCCTTCCTAGGTCACTTGGTTCAAAAACAGTGCAAAGCATCAGAACATGAGAGAAGTTTTATTATTATCTTTATAACAATAGTATCAGAAGCTTTTTTAAAATCAACTTACTTAAGCCTTAAAAATATTTTTTAGTTCTTAGTAACTAACTGTTCTGTATAGAATACAGTTCAAATCTGATCCATATCAAGCATAATTCCCATTATATATTTGTGAAGGCACAAATAATACTATAGCAGATTCTTTCTTCTTTTTTTTTCAGTAAATTACTGTATAGTTTTCAGAAAATAATTACTTCCAATCTCAAAGTACCAAAATTTTTTAGCAACATTTTTACACTACAATATTGTTACAAAATAAACCAGGCTGGTACTGACTGTTGCCTTTTAAAAGTAAAGAAATGTATTATAATCAAGCATTTAAAAAAAATCTTAGATTTTTTTAGTTTATTATATTAAGCACTACAGCTTTGTAATTTAACACAGGAATAAGCAATTTTTTATATATATAAAATCTGTGGCAAGTATCTTAAGCGCAAAAATATTCTTTTAAAATGAGTTCTAAAAATCAATTCTGGAAAATGTGGCACAACTTTTTAATGTCATACATAGTGGGGAGAAAAACATAGGGGAGAAAAACCTTCCTTGTACTGTTTTCAGTGATGTTTTTAACTGACAATGTCAAAATACATGTAGTTGTATACATGAAAAAAAACAGGAACTTTATCAGGGCACTGCTAAAGAAGAATTCACCAGGGACTCACCTGAGCAGGGACTCACCTGGTGAAGCTGCTTAGTTTTTATGTCTTTTACTTACCATAACTGGTGCACAGGACATGAGGTATGTGCTGTGTGTTTTTACCTGTTGTGTATCCTACAAAACTTCCTTATCAGAGGTTTGGGACTGAGAAAACATCAAGAACATTAAGCCTGAAATTCTCCTGAAATGCAAGTTAAGTCCTGAATATTCTTAAATGTTTTGAAATCATCTTATTTATAATTAATGGATTTAAGCATTTTGTATTGCAAAATAGGTAATTTTATGAAAGGCATTATAACTTTTCTCTGAGTTTAATCCAGGCTATGTAAAGAGATGTAGCACTAAGTGTAAATGTGTGTGCCAGGTCTGATAACACTTAACAAGATCTTAATGATGCATCAGAATATTGACCCCTAAAGACATTTTCACATCTGGTTGGGTGAGGGTAGGTGAAAAGGTCAGTGGTGAAGTGGTGGGAACACAGAGCAGATTTGGAAGACAAATGATGAGGTAATAAATGTAGATCCTTGCTGGGAAGGATGGCTGCAGACAGTACATAGCAAATGAATCTCTGGTATTCAGTGAAAAACATAACAGAAGCACTCGATACAGTAAATGAACTGCTAAGGGTACATGGTGTCACAGGATGGAAAATAAAAAGAGCACACACTGAAATTCTGAAAAAGGAGATATCAGGCAAAGACCTACAGTTATGATAACTATAGTAGAAGGCAGCTTTTAAAAAATGCTTTTGTTTTGTTTTTTTTTTTAATAGAAAAAGAGATGGAACAGCAGAGTTGTGTCTGCACAGAATTTAATCGCTGAATGGGCATTGTGTTTCTTTTATTCTTTTGAGGAGTTATTAGTTTGGGTTTTTTTTATTCTTGCCAGTTTTGCTAACTGTTAAGATAGCATAAATTTCTTTTGAATAAACAGGGGACTGGGTAGGGCTGACCAGTATTACTGTAATTAGTTTTAATCTCTCTCTTTTAAAGATTTCTTCAGATTGTCAGCCTAAATGAAGAACAGATGGTCCTAAGGCTTTGTTCTTTAGTTCCATGACTGATGTTGGTAATGAATTGGAGATTTTCTGGCCAACTTTCAAGGCCACGTCACTAGCAGTGCTCAGTTGGCGTAAGGAGCTGGCAGCCAGTGGTGCTGGAGTGACCCACAGCAGCTGTGGATCTGAGTGCTGGTGTGACCCAGGTGATAGTGCCCATGACAGGTTATGTTTAGAGAATGCACTTTGTTAATTTGCTAGTAACTGCGCCACTGAACATGTACATTTGTCGTAACAGAAGATACTCTGAGCAGGTCAGGCTCAGAGCAGCTCGCAGCTGTGTGAGATAGCTGGTGCTGGTTCCTGCCCACCACGTGCATTGTTGTCAGCCAAAGGCTGTTCTTCATACAGGGAGAATGAATGCAACTTTATAGTGAAATCACATCAGGTATTTATCAGAATTGTGAAGCTGCAAGCTTGGTTTGTTTTTCATTTGTGTTTCTGGTGGTTGAGTGTCTTGGTGCAAAGACCTTAAAAGGGTAAAGCAATCATAAACTGTGTTTCTGTGTTACTTCCATTGTAAGCCAGCAGCAGATGTAAAACAGATCTGTTGCTGTGTGGAGCAACACTTCAGGTTGAAACAGCTGCCAGAATCTTGGGTTAGATCTTTACTCAGTCATGAAACAAATCCTGGTTAAATTAAAAGTGATTCTTTACACTGACAGCTTTTAACTTTTGTTACGGAGATGATGTATCTGATGAAGTGCAATGACAATAAAATCTATCTTTCAAAGTTACCTTTTTAAAAAAGTTTCTGGCTTTAAACAGGCTTATGACAGACCTTTACAGTATTCAGAGCATATGTAATATGAAAATAAATTTATTGTTGACAATACTTCACTGTACTATTTCAGGTTTTGAGCATTTATGTACTAAACTGTACATTGTCTACTTGTAGTATAAATACAACCCATGTGCTAGCTGGACAATTTTGTTGTGCCTATCCCTGAGGAGGCATATATAAGCCTTGATGATACAGAAGTAACGGGACATGGTTAATTACAGTTTGTATTCTGGTAATACTGGTAGAATGTAACTTGGGGAGGTATTGGGTTTGACTTTTTGTTAACAAATGCTGTTTAGGGGAAGGGAAGGATTTAAATCTATATTTTAATTACAGAAAAATGTGGGTTGTCCAAATAAACTTGTTTCCCAACGCATACATCTATGTATATGCTAGTTCTTTAACTATTTCCTTTTTTTCATTTTTTTTATAAGACTTGTATGAGCATTTGTTTTTAATTTTTAGTACCTTGCAATAGATTGTATTGGAGGCAATCAGATCAACCTGTTGTATCCTGGGTTTGATTCTGGCTTGATTTTTTTTTTAATTATTTCTTTGATCTTTTACATGAAAAAATACAAATGAACTTGAAAGATTTTGGATGCATATTGTTTTTTTAAAATAATTTCTTTAGGGGAGGGGGTGGGTTTGAAGGTTTTAGTATGGGCTTCCTAGGGAACTGTAAAACGCTGCTTGGAATAAAGGTGTGCTATTATTATAATACTATTCTGTGAAAAAGGCGTACATTTCTAATAAATTTCTATTTCATTTCTAAATATCAATTTCATATTGTATATTGTATATTCAATTATTCATATATATATATTCAATTCAATATACATTTGAATTAAAATATGGGGCAAAGACCTCACCCATATCAGTGTAATGGAAGAAGTCAGCCTTCCCACCCTCTGACAGCTGGAATGGCTCCAGGGTTTTGACATTGTTTGCCTTGCAGCTGGTTACACTATGAGTAATGTACAATCCATGAAGAGGGAGCTAAAGTTGAACTGGAGACAGGTGTTCCAGACTGGAATGATGTGAGAAAACATCCCTTGTTCTGGGCTGAGCAAATTTTTTTTCAGCATTTTATATGTTACTTCCTCCTTTAGAGATGAACCTTTTGCACAGAGTCTCCAGTTAATGCATCACTCCCTGGAAGGTGACATTTTCCTGTGGTTAATGAATCATTTTTCAGCAGTCTCTTTACTGAAGACAATCAAAAAAGAGAACTAACTGTATATAGTTCTCTTGTGCAGGGGCTGAACCAGTTTTGTCCTGCTGAAGTGCATGGACTCAAAATCACATGCACATGCTCCACATGTTGTAATCTGAGCTGTTTAAATAACCAATGTACTTTACAATATGCTTTAAATAACAATGTACTTTACCAGTGATATCTCTCAGCTAAAACAGTGCCATGCAATATTGAAGTTGCCGTGGTCTCAGCACCCTGGTCACCCAGCAGCCAATTTTTATGGGTGAATAATGAAGCTTCAGCCAGCGTGGGTATTTCTGAGATTTTATGAATAATACTAATATTCTTTCTTTTGACTGCTATTATTTTTACTTCTGTATTAGTGTATGTTGATATTTCTACATTATTTCTATGATATTTCTAGTGTAGTCTTTAAGTTGGTCAGGGTTCCTGAGGTCTGTTAACACTTTCAGTTATCCCTGTTTATGGCTTCTTTCTTACCATCATCTTTCTGTCCCTTCCTAGCATTGCACTCTCTTTATCTCTGCCTTCTTTTCTGGAATGAACACAGGCTTTTTACATCATTCTGTTATGAGGATCTATGGTCAGTTCCTCTCCTTGATTTTACTGGATGCTTTGCTTACTAAAAACACAGAACAATCTCCAGTTACTGCAGAATTGACACTGCAGATGTGTGATTCACTTGAAAAAGCCTCAGATGTTAGGTTTAATTGAATAGATTTGGAAACACCATTGTTGGGACGTCAAAGTGTGAGTTCAGCTGGACTGCTGGTTCCTGCTCATTTACCCTTTTTCAATACACCTGAAGGGCAAGGTGAGAATGCAGTCTGGATCACAAGATGAAATGTGTGCACCTTGTGTGAGTATCTGCTATATATTAGCTCGTGTTAGAAAGCCATCATGTAGCTGGGTATCTCTTAGAAGCAGCAGCTCATTGGTTTTGGTTTTAGGTATCATAGCTTGTTGCCTTTTATTTCTTATCCCATCTCCCACGAAGATTTATGTACTCTGTTTATTGATACATCCAAGTTGTATGCTATGCAGCTACCCATCCCTTTGTTGAATGCTGATGAGAAACATTCCTTTTTCCCAAAGGCTTCATATAAATCAAACAAGACAAATGCAAGATGAGGTGCTGGACAGCTGCTCACCAGAGATGAAAGAATAGATGTGAGACCATAGCACAGCGTGTGTTGAAATAAAGAGTACTTTCAAATTCCTGGGCTATGCAGTAGAACAGGTGGCACAGACAGCTGTTCCTAAAGAGTTTGTTTTTTTTTTACAATTTACCATCTTGTACAACATAATTCTCAGTACCTATATCAAACTGTTTAACATTTCTGCATGTTGCTCAGGAGCTTTCAGTGCTTTTAAGTACTTCTAGATTCTTCAGATATCTCCTAGTGTAAATACACAGTGCATGAAATACATTTTCTGGAAGCACATGCCACAGAATCATTATTTCTGGTGGAAAGTTTTAGGAAACAGATACACCCAATATCGAGAAGTGCTGGGACATCCAGCCTGGTAAGCTGATTTGTGAAAATTTGTTTCAGAATTTTTTTTAAAGAAGCATATTAGTTGATAGTTGACACCCTCAAATGTCTCCAATCCCTCTTATTTTCTCCTTTACTCCTTTGGGAGGTAGCTTTTTCTTTTTAAGTTTTAGAAGTTCTTTCTAAAAGGTATTTTTGCCTTTGAGCTAGCTCTCTATTGTCTTTCCTATCTCTTCCATAGCACTGTGTCAAATACAGCTACTTTTTGCAAAAAGTTTAATAAACAGCATTTTCGCTTATATATAGATTGGAAGCTTTGAGGAGTTACAAGCTAGCTAACTGACCAGAATAAAAATTGTATTTTGCCTGAGAATACCCTCTTTTTAAATGGAAGCTGTTTTACAAAAATAAATATGAATGTGAGGCTTGTATTTCACGTATTTTATTCCACAATGAGGGATTTCAGGAAGGCTGGAAAGGGAGTCAGGGCTTCATAACACTGGTGGGAGGAAGAGCCCTTCATCCTCATCTTCTTAGCCAGAGGCAGTGCATCCGAGGGCTGCTTTGTGGAGCGGCTGCAGAAGGGATCCTCCCAGGGAGGGGAGAGTTGTCTGCAATATTCCTGTTCATCAGACAGTTCCATCTCCCTGGAAGAATGAAAACATGGAGGTAATTTCCTGACTAATATTGCTGTGACTTTCTAAGGGTTGTATTACTCCTCATGGCAACAGTGTAGGGTTTTGGCAGTATGTTAGAAAACATGATCATAGAGCTGAAGGAAGGCTAGTTTTTCTGTCTGTCAGCTAGAGGTGGGTATGTAACTCATCAGTACACAAGATAACAAAGGAGAATCATCAGTTGCTCACCCCACAACAGCATTTGCAGTCCCCACAGAGGGTTCCAAACAGGCCATTCACCATCTGAATTCCACAGAGCAGTCCCTGGATCCCGCTCATGACCAGCAGCAAGGAGAAGAGAGTCAGGTGCCATGGGACAATATTGTCAGGTGACTGACACAGGTTCCACAATTCATGGTCAGCAAGGTAATTCCTACAGGAGAGCAAAATAGTTAGCAAGAGGACAATTAACTCCCAAAGGAGGTCTCTCCCCTCTGAGAGGTTGTTACTGCTGTGGCGTGGCTGAGGTTCTGTTCGCTTGGGTAAGACTTTCCATTGGCACACTGCTGCTACTTACCTAGAAATTGACTTCAGTTTAGTTTCTAGGTAAGCTGAAGCAAGTGATTTGAAAAAAACAGACATCAGAAGGGAGCAAGTTGAGACAAGTACATGTTCGTTACAATTGAACCATTTTTAGTGTTTCGTGAAGAAAAGATATTAGCTAAGCCAAGTGTGCCAAATGTTCCAGTGTTTTGTCAGGGGCATTTTTGCTGCTTTTACTTGATTACAGCATTTTTTTTGGGGGGGGGTGGGGGTGTGAGGGACTATGATCAGGGCATGTAATCCAGTATGTCAAAGTACAGTTGGGAACAGGGAAGTGCATTGTAATCAAAACAACTGAATTATCAAAAGAAATCATGAAATTATGCAAGTCATCTCTTGCCCACTGAGTTGAAAAGAACAGCTTTTGTTGTTTTAGATGCCACATCTAAAGTGAAGGTAATAACTTCAATAATTTTTACAGTCACATTTTGATTTAATTGTAAACTGCTTAACCACTGGCTATATTTCATGTGCATATTCTTACTGCTGACTTGTTTGTGTTCTTGTCAATTGATTTCTGGACTGCAACCAAAACTTTGTGAAACAGAGCATATTTCCAAAGACTCTCAGGATCAGTCTGAGAATCAACTCTCACACCAAGGGAGTTGGTTTCCAGCCCTCACTGGTGCATGAACAAATAATCTTTCACCTGTGTAATTCTTGTTTTCTTTCTTTTTTTTTTTTTTTTCAACCCAAAATAAAATCTTTTTGTATATTATGTAAGAAATGCTGCCAGGTTACTCTTGACTGAGGCAGACTGCATTAAATGTTCTGAGGTAATGAGGAGTTTACTGCAGCCCTTGCCATTCTGTTCTGATCACACCTGCTCTCCTCGGTAGTACATTGTGCCCTGTTGTTAGCTTAACTTGTCTTGACTTCAGCCTGAGCAGTGGGACTGCTGGGGTTAAGTGAGAAATATACATGACACCTAACATGTTTGAGTTGCAGAGCATGAGGAACAAGCAGCTTCCAAATGCCACAGCCAAAATAAAATTATACATTATTTATATTTATTAATATTATAGATATTATATTATGAATAGTAATTATTTGCATACCATTAAATTTCAGGAAAATCATAGAATCACAGAATGGTTTGGGTCGGAAGGGGCCTGAAAGATCATCTCATTCCAATGCCCTTGCCATGGTCAGGGACCCCTTCTGCTCTCCCAGGTTGCTCCATGCCCTGTCCAGCCCAGCCTCAAGCACTTCCAGGGATGGGGTATCCACAGCTTCTCTGGGCAGCCTGTGCCAGTGCCTCACCACCTTCACAGGGAAGAATTTTTTCCTAACATTTGATCTAAACCCACTCTCTGTTTAAAGCCATTGTCTTCTCCTGTCACTACATCCTCTTCTTATAAAAAGTCCCTCTTCATCTTTCTTGTAAGCTCCCATCAGGTACTGGAAAGCCACAGTCAGGTCACCCTGAAGCTTCTCTTCTCCAGGCTGAATAATCTCAATTCTTGCAGCCTTTCCTCACAGAACAGGTGTTCCATCCCTATGATCATCTTGGTAGCCTCTTCCATCTGTGTCATTAATGAAGATATGAAATAACACCAGTCCTAGTAGGGATCCCTTAGGGACACCGCTTGTCACTGATGTCCATAAGGATCCTGAGGCACTGACCACCACCCTCTGGATGCGGCCATCCAACCACTTTCTTCACCATCTAGCAGTTCATCCATCAAATCCATCTCTCTCCAATTTAGAGAGCAGGATATTGTGGGGGATTGCATCCAGGTGACTTCTGTAGTCCTTCCATTATGCACTGATGGAGTCTCCCCATCGTAGAAGGCCACTGGGTTGGTCAGGCGGGGCTTGCCCTTGGTGAAGCCATGCTGATAGTCCCAAATCACTTCCCTGTGCTCCATGTGCATCATCAGACCTTCTATGAGGAGCTATTCCATGATCTTCCCAGGCACAGAGGTGAGGCTGACACGTCGATGGTTCCCAGGGTCCTCCTTCCTTTAGGAAGTTTTAAAGTTTTAAAGAAGCGTGTTTTCCTCTTTTCCAGCCGCCTGGGGCTCCAGCTGACTGCCGGGACTTGGCAAATATGGAGAGTGGCTTGGCAATTACATCAGCCAAATCCTTCAGGACTCTGAGAGGTGTCTCAGATTGCTATTCATCTAAGTGGAATTTATCCCCATATGTTGCTTATCATCCCAAGAATAACCTAGGGAGAGGCTGTGCATTTCTCTTTATTGGCCTCTCTGAAACTCAGTAGTTTTGCTATTCTTATATCCCTGCTCTTGAACCTTATGAAGTGTTGCTGTGTGCTACAGGCACTTCAAAGATCTTCTATAATTTAGACAAGTGGTATCATTCCCATTTTTATACAATGGATTTTGAATTTGAATCACCTCACAAACTTAAAACATGTATCATTTTTTTCTGATTGCCTTGTCTTACCCATCCTGGAAAGGGTAGGTCCACTTTTCTCCAGTGTTACATTTAGGGCCTTTGTTTAGGGCTACTGCTGACAAAATAAGGCAATATCCAGCTCCCAGAACTCCAACGGCGGCAAATATTATAGAAGAAAACATCTGATGAAGAAAAAATAAGGTTGTTTTGGTTCTCATTCAATCAATTAAGTGCACCCTTAATGTCAGTGAACGTACCCTAAATGCAGGTGTTAATAGTCAAATAACCAACACCTGAACAGCTGAAGTCAGTTAGTTTTCATTGCATAGTAAAAGTGTAATGCATACTTGTAGTGGTATTTTAAAGCTTGGCCATCATCAGCCCTGTGTGCCTGGGGAGGAGAAGGCAGAGGCTGGCAGCAGATGGCACTGCTCCCCTCTGGGGCCTCCTGTTCCCCTGCAGGAGAGGTTTTCCTCAGGAGACTGCAAGCCACACTGAAGTCTTTGACCACTCAAGGCATTTTAAAAAAAGTTGACACTATCCTTTACAAGTTAGCTTTCATATCTTGGTTATATTTGGACCAAATAATTATAGTTTTCCTTCCCAGCTCTCTCTTCAGGTTTCATATTAGTATGCTTTATCTCCTCCCAGGTACTTAGCAGTGTAAGCTCTGGTAGTATAATTGGAATGGATGGCAAAGTATGTCTTTATTTTTCTGGCTTTTTATTACAGAGTTTTCCATATATACTATATGTAAGTAAATCATGCAAGAACTAATGTCCTGCTTGAATTCTGAAAAAATTCTGTAGCCATTACCGTTTGTAGGTAGAGGTAGTGTCCTTAATTGGAATAAAGTAATACAGGTGAAGAAAAAAACAAAACCTTCCAGGTCATAGAATCATTTGGGTTGGAAACAACCTCTAATACCATCAAATCAAATGTGAGTTTTTGTTCAGACCTCATCACAAGAGGTCTTGAGTCCTGGCATGCATTTTTATGTTGATAAATCTGACAGGGGAAACTTAAAAATTATGCTTTCGCAGTAGACATCATAATAATGGATTTCAGCTAACTGGAATATACGAGACTAAATTTGGTTCTCAACCATGCTGATGGTGATAAGGCCATAGGACTCTTGTAGTGCAGTGTACTTGGTAGTCTTGACTGTATTAATATTCCCAGTCAGCTGCACTCTAACATGCCTGTCAGCAAAGAAGGCAGGTTGCTTTGCAGGCAGCACCGTGCACGTGCAGGTTGGCTCCCACCAGCCAGCGCTCGCCATGGTCACTGTGTGTGGCCCCTGGTCACTGTCTGTGTCCCCTGGTCACTGTGTGTGTCCCCTGGTCACTGTGTGACAGTGGTCACTGTGTGTGACCATGGTCACTGTGTGTGTCCCCTGGTCACTGTGTGTGACAATGGTCACTGTGTGTGACAATGGTCACTGTGTGTGTCCCCTGGTCACTGTGTGTGGCCCCTGGTCACTGTGTGTGGTCTCTGGTCACTGTGTGTGTCCCCTGGTCACTGTGTGACAGTGGTCACTGTGTGTGACAGTGGTCACTGTGTGTGACAGTGGTCACTGTGTGTGTCCCCTGGTCACTGTGTGTGACAATGGTCACTGTGTGTGACCATGGTCACTGTGTGTGGTCTCTGGTCACTGTGTGTGACAGTGGTCACTGTGTGTGTCCCCTGGTCACTGTGTGTGACAATGGTCACTGTGTGTGTCCCCTGGTCACTGTGTGTGACAATGGTCACTGTGTGTGGCCCCTGGTCACTGTGTGTGTCCCCTGGTCACTGTGTGTGTCCCCTGGTCACTGTGTGTGATCATGGTCACTGTGTGTGACAATGGTCACTGTGTGTGGCCCCTGGTCACTGTGTGTGTCCCCTGGTCACTGTGTGACAGTGGTCACTGTGTGTGACCATGGTCACTGTGTGTGGTCTCTGGTCACTGTGTGTGACAGTGGTCACTGTGTGTGTCCCCTGGTCACTGTGTGTGACAATGGTCACTGTGTGTGTCCCCTGGTCACTGTGTGTGACAATGGTCACTGTGTGTGGCCCCTGGTCACTGTGTGTGTCCCCTGGTCACTGTGTGTGTCCCCTGGTCACTGTGTGTGATCATGGTCACTGTGTGTGACAATGGTCACTGTGTGTGGCCCCTGGTCACTGTGTGTGTCCCCTGGTCACTGTGTGACAGTGGTCACTGTGTGTGACCATGGTCACTGTGTGTGTCCCCTGGTCACTGTGTGTGATCATGGTCACTGTGTGTGTCCCCTGGTCACTGTGTGACAGTGGTCACTGTGTGTGACCATGCCCCTGGTCACCACCTGCTGAGCAGCAGCAAAGCTGCAGTTCTCTGCAAAACTCAGCTAGTTTCTCTTCACTGCTTGCAGAAAATTGATCATGCAGTGTTGTAAATAGAAACAGATGGCTCCATTTCCTCCTTCTCAAAGTTCAATCTGTCTTATTGATATTGCATGAAGACAGCATCAAAGACAGAATTTAGGGAAAGCTCTTTGGTCAACCTCATAGGTGCGAATCTTTTCCCGTTTGTTTTTCTCTCTCTCTTTTTTTTTTTTTAAGTTCAAAATCTGTTCCTTTATTTAAAAACTGTAATGATTTACTAGATCCAAAGAATTTATTTTGAAAGGACATATTTTCCTACTAGAAATATTTTAAATTTAAACTAAAATGCTTGAGAGGTTTATTAGTGTCTGAAAGTATTGTTTGGAAACTTTCCTAGTGTGAAAGGAAGCTATAAATTCAAAGTGTAGTCTCCTTCACAGTGCTTAAAGTAGGAGGTTGGATTAGGTGACCTCCCAAGGTCTATTCCTTCCTGAAATTTCCTGTGAATCTAATGAGATACAGCTCATTTTGTTGGCCTTCAGTGAGTTGGGAATGTAATGTCTGACTGCCTGGGTAATTTTAAAAGCTGCCAACAAAGTGGCTAAGGAGAGAATTGTTGTACTCTGCAAAACAGTGTAGATCTTTCAGCAATAAATTTTAAGTGTGATAGTAACTGAAAGTATCTTGTGCTGGCAAAAACCAATGAGGCCATACTGTTGTGGTACCGGTGGTAAAACATCAGAGGCATAACACAATTTTTACAGCCTGCTTTTTTCACTTCCCAGCACTCAAACAAATGTCAGGGCTGTGTGTCCAACACACAAGACAGCCTCTGTCTAGACTCACAATGACTGTGAGAGGAAGATACATAATATCAGCAACAATTTAGCTTTTCCTTTTTTTGCCATGTTTCCTTTCACTTACCGCAAACCTCTTTCCACAGCTTCGATTACCGCAGCATCCACAGCAATCGTTATTCTGAAGGCCCAAAAATACCAAGGCAGGGAAGATCATCTACAAATAATAGAAATACAGTTTGAATTGGGATTAATTCAAGTTACTTCTTCTTGTAAATATAATAATACTATGGGGTTTTTTTTCTTATCATTAGGTTAAGTTACTTATTGCCAAACCTTTGGATGATTTATAGCTTATTTGTTTATCAAAGAAGAATTTGCAGTCCTGAGAAAGCTCAGGACTTTCAAGTCATGGCTGCGGGTGGGGGGAAAGCAGGAATGTCTGAATTTTGGTACTTACCAATACACCCGATCCCAAGATCCCTCCAAAGTACCAAACTTCATCTGTAATGTGTGCACTGTCTTCAGCCACTTTTCCTCCAGGGAAAAACAACAAAATGTTAGCAAGGGTGCCGAGCACGGCCAGGGGGATGAGAGTACCTCCCAGGCACTTCGCACAGCCTCCTGTGCACATGCTTCTTTAAAGGAATTGAAAACACAATTGAAGACAAAATCTCTCAGATGTTCTCAGAACTGATTAATAAGAAGAAGCTTCACGGTGTACTTTGCAAAATCTAGTTTCTGTTGCGCTGTTAGAGGAGCTTAGCCTGTAGAATGCTCCTGTCAGTGTTCCTGCAGTCAATCCAAAATGCACTGTGCTGGTTTTTATATGTCCTTGCAGCCGTGATGTCAATTTTCTGAACGTCTGTAAACGAAATTACGTTCAGGGCAGCCTCTCATTTAACTATGACAACCCACAAACTCTGTTAATATTTTACTAAGGTGGCTGACACTTCATAATCTGGGCTCAGGACATGGGTAGATATGTGTCTTAGTTCTGGATCATCATTTTTGCAGTATATGATCTTCCTTCATACTAGAAAACATTTCTCTTGAAAGGACTGACATAAAAAGGCATAATGAGTCAGCTGATATGAATAACATATATAACATATTAACACATTAAACTTGGATAAAAATCCAAGTTTTTACATGTCATGAGACAGTTCTGTAATTGAAATAGTAGAGAAACTACTAAGAAAAGTATAATAGAGAAAAAAGAAAAAGAAGAAATAGTAGAGAAACTACTACAAAGATGAGCCATTACAGACCAATGAAGATACACATTCACAAACCCAAGAAAGTTCTTGTGTTGCAGCAGACTAAGGAATGCTTATTTATTGGTGTTAGGCAGTTTGACTGTGCCTCAGGGCATGTGTTTCATCTCCATTTTTGGGATTAAAATGTTTATTTTATATTTATTTTGTGATTTCATGCTACATGATGGAAAACTGTTTACAAGAAAGATTGAATTAGAAATGCTTTAATATTTAATCACCCTCCTCACCAAACATTAAGTTATATTATGAAGATGAATCAAAACTTGACATGTTTTCCATAAATTGTTTTTTTGAAATTATGGCATATGCCATGTTTTAGGATAACTCACACATTTTTTTTCCTTTCATAGGAAAATATTTCATATTACATATATCTAAGCTAATTCAATAAAGGATAGCAAGAAATGATTGTCACTGCTGCCAATCATATGCATTCTGTAATATATTAGGAAGACCACAGGATAGTTTATTTGAGGACCAGTCCTAAGAATTCCAGTGTCTGTAGTGCTGAGCAGACTCATGATTTCTGAGGAAATGACACTAGTTTACTTTGTAAAAGGTTTTATTCAGATATTTATCGAGGTGAATTTTTGAGCAGCTTCTCAAGTTGGCAAATAATGCAACACAAATTAAGTCGACAGGTTCTTGGTATGAAGCGCAGATCTAGCAGAACAGCCTAGACAGTGAAGGTGGTTGTTCCTGGTGGACTGAAAGATCCTCATTAATCACAGTGCATTCTATGCACAGGAACCTTCAGTTGATGATTTACCAGTTTCTGAAAGTTGTGCGGTTTTTGTTTTTCAAATGTCATCATGATTCCCCTCTTAGTGTTTTTGCTAGAGGTAGTAAGGGCTGTGAACAACACGTTCAGTTTGATACAGTTTGGAATGCATGGCCCTTTGCATCCTCCACTGCTCAGCCAGAGCAGCTGCGTGTGCCAGGGCTGGGAGCTGCCAAGGTGCTGCCAGCCAAGTCCTGGCGTTGTTGTGTCCGGCCTCTGCTCAGAATAAACAATGCCCGAGGTGTTCCCACTGGTTTGTTGGTGGTCTCTGAAGGAGAGAGGAGCCTCTGTTTCCGTCTGTGTAACAGCAACATACATATGGCCCCTGAGGATAGCATTTTGAAAGGCACATGCTCATAAATTTAACTTTTATCTCAAGAAGGACAGCTATTGTGCAATCGAAGAGCAGGCAGAGAAAGAAGTCCTGAGATCACAGACTACGTGTGGTATTCAGGAGGTTGTCAGCTGGGCCAGTGTAAGCAGTTTTCATGGCTTTCAACAGCCAGTTATTGATTCTGTGGCAAAGATTCAGAACCTGAAAATTCTCCATACATCATCTGATACATTAAACAGGCTTTCACGACATTCCTGTTTGCTAGAGCATCTGTAATTTGGCTCCCACTTACAGTGGCTCAGTAACAGGCACAGGGAAAATGTTTGCTGTAGCTGGAATATAAGTCTTAGCTGACTTTCTTCCCGTCCTCTATGTGACTAGAATGTGTCTTTTTTTGCAATTGTGTATCCTGGCTTGCAGTAAAGAGGAAAAGTTTTAAGTTGTATTCTATCCAGGTTCTGCCATCCTGGTTCACAGCAAGTGATTCAAAGGCAGATGCTTCCACCAGGTTGTTGCCAGGTGTTCACAGCACTCCTGTATTTTCCCTTCCTCCGCTCAAACATTGCCAGTGCCACTGAAGTCTAGCCAGACCCCTCTGTTCAACTATACTCACTTATACATGGAGTTTTTAAACTATTGCCAGCTTTTATGTGAGGGCTTAAGCTACATCTTGTTTTCAGCAGGGAAGTGGCACACAACCTGAGCTGGAAAGCAGCATTCAGATTGAATCAAGAATTTTCCCCAGGGAAAAGCTGGGTGGCTTGCACACCCATGTTTTCCAGCTCTGGACATCTGTCTGGGAGGAGTGACCCATTATCAAACATTAGCCACAATTCTTGTCCTGGAATAAATGCTTCATCTTGGAGACTCTGAGTGCTGGTTATTGGGGTGGAGCCAGTCTTCTAATGTTGTGTCATCCTGTCCTCTTGAACAGCATGTTTCTAGGAGCTGTGGTATCATAATGGAAGGCACTCCTTTCTGGTGTGCTTTGGGAGGGTGTTTCCTTCACTCCTCATTTCCTGAGTCATAAAAAGTCCATGCTGTGCCAAAAGGTGAAATGGCATATTTTACTGTGGAAAATTATAGGAATATCAATACTCAGTTTTGGTAGTTTCAGAAGGCTATAAGCAGTGCTGATACCATCCAAATTTTGTATTTTGATGTATCTAGTAATTTGGAAATATAGATAGGTTTGTCTTGATCAGTTTTTTGTGTCAATTACTGAACTCATTAGAAAATTATGACCTGAGGTCATGAGTCCTCGCTCTTGTGATTTGTGTAGCTGCTTCCATATTCTAAATGTAGTTTGGATATCTGGAGCTTGATAAGCTTGTGACAAGTACTGACCCTTCCTTAAATTGAGCCAGGAGGGAGGGGAATGATAAAAATTTATAAGTAGGATGGGATTTACAGTAGCCTAGTTGAAAATAGGTTTGTTCAAGCCTCTGCTGGTGCTATAAGCTTGTGTGTGTGCCTTTATATGTGTGTATATATATTTATATATATGTGTTATAATTTATAAAATATATATGGTGACACACTGATGTCAAGCAAGACATACTGAAGAATGTTCCTGTATAAGATTGCTCTTAACACACATAACATGATGTGGTAGTTGCTTGGTGTTGTGCAGTTCCACTGAGGGCTGGAGAGAGGCTGGTAAACTGTGCACCAAGTTATTTTCTGTGAAGAGAGTGCAAAGCAGAATGAGCTGAAAAATGTCTCACTTCATATGATCCAAATTTTCAGTGCAATGAAGGATCACATTAGCACAAGCTGTCCTTTGGAGTATTCCAAAAAGCCCTCCAGCTCTCACAGCTGTGTAGTAAAAGGGTGCATGCAGTGGGATGTACTGAGGAGACAGACCCTGCTCCTCTTGCTTGAGATTCAGCCACTCCTTCCCTGTGAAACGCATGGATATGCAATGCATGTCAGTGAAAGGCTGAAGAGTGGGGCTAAGCATGTACAGAAGTAAAAGCCATCATTGTGCCCTATACACAGCTTTAGCATGGGAGAAATTAATTCCCTTTCCTATTCCCAAACTCCTGTGTTAGACCTGGGGCTGGCTGTGTGTGAGGCACCTGAGAGCAGAGAGGGGGAGTTGCCTTAGGAAAAGCTAGGTGTCATGAGCTTCCTAATGACAGGTTTTCCTGTCCCAGCCTCAGCTGCTGGGCTTTCCCAAGCTCTGAGGACAGACTGTTGATGCATCCCCTTCATATCTTTTTGACCTTTGTCAAAGCTCAGATAAGAGCTTATGACAAATGTAGCTTGGTTGATGACAAATGTAGGACTGGGTGGTGTCTTCAGTGACACGTGGGCATCACATCATCGTGAATACAAAAAAGCCCAAGTATGCTGATGATGAGTGTCTAGGAGAAGTGGGCTGGAAGGCCCATTAGAACTACTGTATTCCACTGTACTGTAACTCAACTTTATACTTCTTTGCTGTTCTATAGTTCTGTAGTAAACGTTCTGTTTTACATGTCTGTGTTTTGCATGCCCCCCACTGCCCATTTGCCAGCTTTTCCACAAGTGCCCCTTTCGACATGGAACATCTTCTGTAGGGGTTTCAATAAAATTCCATTCCTTTATTCTTCTCAAGGGATACTGTGAACATGAGTCCAAAAGTAACTGTCAACCAGTAGCAAATGGGCATGTGGGCTCTAAGTAATCTCTGATACGTCTCTAATTTATATTACATAGCTATGTAATTTAAATTACAAATTTAAATTACATAGCTATGTGTATGTAGTACCTCTTTTTTTTTCTACTGTTACATTTCTTGAGTTTTGTGGGGTTTTTTTTCATTTTTACAAAAGGTGTGTTGTTATGTATTAATGAAATTGCCTTTTTTGTAATCCACAATGTGTGTAGGAGAAAACAAAGGAACTTCAGAATCGCTGTGGACTATATAAGTACCACTGAAGTACTTTTAATAATGAGGATTAAAATTCCACCTAAGGTATTTTCAAAAATGAGAGAACAAAGGAATTGTTTCCTTTAGGGTTACCTGTTATTTCTTTTTCTGTGTGCTCCTTATTGTCTTGTTATGAGTTTTTTTCCAAGTCACACAAATTATTATTTACAGTGGTTATACAGCATTTGCAGTTACATATTCTTCCCATCACTATGCATGCTGAAATGCACAAGCATCCATTGGGTACAATCATCTTCTTGCTGGTATAAATTAGTTTTTCTTCTTCCTCTTGACTTTACAAAAGCAGGCAAACAAGCAGGAGATGCCTGGGAAATGATGCCAGCTGCTTCAAATTTTAGAAACAAATGAATCTGCCTCCTATTTTTACCAGATGCGTTTATTCTTCCCTGCTTTGCAGGGAAGTGTCACAAGATGCTATCACTGGGCTTGGTTTTCTGTAACTTCTTTCTCAAAGTGACTGCTTGTCACTGACTTATATGTCTCCAGAGCCCAGTGTTCCTCCCAATTCAGTGTGTTTCTGAAGCAATACACAGTGTGTCTCCATGTCTATTATCCTCACAAAAACCCAGTGCTTTTTGTGCTTCGGCCTGCTTCTAGTTTCATCTTCTAGCAGTCAGCGGACATGATGTTTCACTACAAAATTTCAGTTGTAACTAATATTTGTACAAGGACTCTAAATCTTTGAAAATATGAGAAATTCAAATTACTCCTGCTTGAGTGAAATCTTGGCTACAACTTGAAATACATAGTTCCCATCATGTTCAGTGAGGGCAGATTTTAATCCTTGTATTGTTGGTTTTGACAGGTTTTTTTATGTCTGTATTTTGAAATTATCCTATCTCTGTGTATTTTGCAACAACAAACATCTTTAAGTTTTCACGTCACATGCCTGCACCTGGAATTTCCTTCTTTGCTTTTATAAGCATTCAGGTTCTTATAGTATGTGACAGGGCCATTCACCTGGTTGTTTTTCTCTCCCGCTTCCCTTTCAAGGGGTCCTACAGACAGCCCAGGGTTTTCCCAGCCTCTCTGGTGCAAATACCAGGAGTGCTGCTGTGGCTGCTGTGGCTGTGGTTGCTGCCCTCCCTGTCTCCAAACCATCAGTGCTGGTGCAGCTGGAGATTGTTTCTGTCTTTTCTGGGGTGCAAACATCAAGTGCACCTTAAGGAAATATGTAGCCTTAAGGGAGGGTAGGTGCCAGAGATACAGCCTGTGCATTCCTACCCCTTGCTAGATACCAGTGTAATTGAGATGAGAATCCTTTTCAGAATTCATTAACTCACCATAGGTAGGAACCTTATGTGACCCCGAATGTAAAACAGGAATAATGCTGCAAACTTACATGGAGTTGCTTTGCCTTAATCTGGGAAGAGAATACTTACCTCTCATCTTTATTTCTAGACTCGGAGGAGATGGGAGTAAAAGTGAGCTCTTTCTTTCTGCAGCTTGTGTTGCTGATAAACAGCTTTCCCCATATGCTGGTTCCTGTGGTAATGAGGATGTGAGCTGCACATCCATCAAACCTTCTGTCCAGTTTCATCCCTGCTGCTTTGCTTCATATTCTCCACTTGTGATGTTCAGCTGAATTATTCATATGCCCCATGGAAATGACATGATTGTGGCCAACTGGCTCTTTTGCTTCTCTTGCTTCTCCAGAATTCTCTAAGGGATATGTCTGCCTTTAGGCTTCTGTAGGGAGATGGAAGGAAGGAAGGAAGGAAGGAAGGAAGGAAGGAAGGAAGGAAGGAAGGAAGGAAGGAAGGAAGGAAGGAAGGAAGGAAGGAAGGAAGGAAGGAAGGAAGGAAGGAAGGAAGGAAGGAAGGAAGGAAGGAAGGAAGGAAGGAAGGAAGGAAGGAAGGAAGGAAGGAAGGAAGGAAGGAAGGAAGGAAGGAAGGAAGGAAGGAAGGAAGGAAGGAAGGAAGGAAGGAAGGAAGGAAGGAAGGAAGGAAGGAAGGAAGGAAGGGAGGGAGGGAGGGAGGGAGGGAGGGAGGGAGGGAGGGAGGGAGGGAGGGAGGGAGGGAGGGAGGGAGGGAGGGAGGGAGGGAGGGAGGGAGGAAGGGAGGAAGGGAGGAAGGGAGGAAGGGAGGAAGGGAGGAAGGGAGGAAGGAAGGAAGGAAGGAAGGAAGGAAGGAAGGAAGGAAGGAAGGAAGGAAGGAAGGAAGGAAGGAAGGAAGGAAGGAAGGAAGGAAGGAAGGAAGGAAGGAAGGAAGGAAGGAAGGAAGGAAGGAAGGAAGGAAGGAAGGAAGGAAGGAAGGAAGGCTAGCTTTTCTGTGGAAGCAGAACTGTTTCCATTTTGGGTCAAATCTGAAAGGCTCTTACAGTTTTGAATGTGTTCAAATTTAAGGATTGCTGTGGGTCATTCCAAGCTGTATGTCTCACGTACTTAGATGCAATTCTGTACAGCTTTTGACTGACAGTAAAAATGTTATAAAGACCATTCTCTTTAATCCATCTGGTGAGAGACTGGGATGCATAATGCCTCATATTTATCTTACTCATAACTTGAAACATGCCTCCAGCTGGCTAGTCAACCTCCTGTGCTGATTTCACCCGGACATTTGTTAAGAGTGGGGTCATAGTCCATGTTTACAATTTATTTCCTCTTCAGTTGTTTTCTTTGTTATCCTCATGCTGTAATTCTATTGCAGAAATGAGGTTTTCAAGACTGATTAGTATTTTTTTCTATGCTGATCTCCTCTGATAGCAAGAATCAAGAAATTCTAAAGGAAGCAGCTGGTTGGGTTTCTAGCTGTGGAACGCTTAGAACTCACAGCTGCAACTTTCTCTTTATTTTTCCAAAAGAAATAAAACATTTAGTTTTTAGTTAATACATTAAGAATCTAGTTGCATACCTTGGATATATCCATGGCTCCTGTAAATTTCTGTGGGAAGCCTTGCTGTAGAAGAAAGGAAGAATTATCTTACCCAAATCATTCTTCATTCACAATTTAAATGCTATTATTTTTTCCAATATGCTCAAGTTGCTGGTGGCTTGACATTAAAATTCCTGTATTCCTATTATCAGCAATAGACTCCCCAGGCTGGTGGAGGGCAATGTGAGATTACATGTTTGTGGCCTTGCCTGCAGTGGATTTATTCATCAGTCACTGTGGTAGTGGAGCTCTGAGGCTGAGCATTTGCCTTTGTACTATTGTAACAGTTAACTGATTTTTCAGTTAACAAATAAATTAAAAAACTGAGACAGATCATGCAATGTTAAGTCTAATTTCTAACAAATTTTGTGAAAGCTTGTGTTCTTTTTATGAAATGTTTGAAAATGTGTGAAAACTTGGGGGTTTTGTGAATTGTATGCTGTTTAGTGACAGCCCCACTATCCAAAGAAAAGCCCACAGAGCAAGGACATGACATGCTATTCCTGTTATCAGACCATTAGTGCTTTTTTTAAGCTTGTATTTCTTAGTTAGAGTTTCAGAGGGAAGATGGCACAACCTCTACACCTTCTCCCAACCTCTTTGCCCCTTCAGTTCTTTCTGTGCTGTTGCAGCTTTGAGAAGCTTGCCCTGTTCCTGTGTCCGGAGAATCCACAGGAGTGGGGGTACATTTTCCATGTTGCTCCCTCACCCTCCAGTACATCCCTTTGCAATCATGAAATCTGTATTAGGTACAGCAACAAAGTGCTTGCTCTGTAAATAGACATCCAGATGGTCTAAGGCAACCGTTTTGTATTTGACTCTGTTTGTGCCTGGTGATAATGGATTGGTTGCTATTAAATTTGCTAGGCTAGGAGTAGAACTATACTGCTGGTTATGGTATCCACATTAAGCTTCAAATGAACCTTAGCAATGGAAATCTTGCCTCTGAGCATGCCTTGTCCCTTCTTACAGCAAAATTCTTGTCATTGTCAGTATGCAGTATCTTTTTAAACAGGGTTCTGTTGCTGAGTTGTTATTAAACAAAAGAATTTTCTTTTTTCTTTGCAGAGAAATCTTGTCCCAGCTCAAAACCAAATTAGCTGTTACTCCCTTATTTAAAGCCCAGTGGTTTTTAGGTGTAGTGTGTCATACACAGAGTTGGAATGTGTTAACTACTTCACAGAAGTGTCTTTTATTATATTCTATAGTTTAAAGCTTCTTTTATTTTCTGAGACTTACACGGACCATTTCATTTTGTCAACATAGTGAACGCAGCCATGACGTGTTTCCAAAAGAATTTGACAGTCTTGATTTCAGAAGTGAAAACAAACTTTAAACCTGTATTTTTAATCAGATCTTTCTGTTTCAAAACAAGTAAAAAAGCTTTGTCTAGAACAAGTTATATTCGGTTTTATACCTGGACCTTCACTTGCGTTCTCAAAGTTGGCACAAATCATGAATTCCTTCTCATCACTTCAGTTTAAACTCTACCATGAACTGTAAAAAAAGTGGTGCAAGGCTGTCTGCTGATGCCTTTCTCCCTAAAGCAGGAAATCTACAGAAGAGAAGAGCAGGTTTATTTTTCTTGTTGCATCATTGAAGTAATACCAACTACATTTACTGAGAGGAACAATTGTTTTACCATAATAGGTTAATTAATGGGGGTCTTTCAGCAGCCTCTGTTAAAATGGTTTCATATCCCTGGCAACTCTTTCTGCTTCACACACAACTTTGTGTCAGTAAGGCTGAACTGAGTGGAGGATAGGCCTTTCTGTGCAGTCATAAATGGGCAACTACATTAAATTTCCATATCATAAACAGATTGTTGTGTCGGGAATGTAATGCTACAGGTTGCTGAGAACCAAACGTCAGCAAAAATAAACAGGTAATTGAGAGTGAGCCTGTTGATAATGTAGGTTCATCCTGGCTAAAAGCTCATACAGGATCTCAGCTGCAGGAAGCACAATGCAACTTCCCTTCCCTTCCCTTCCCTTCCCTTCCCTTCCCTTCCCTTCCCTTCCCTTCCCTTCCCTTCCCTTCCCTTCCCTTCCCTTCCCTTCCCTTCCCTTCCCTTCCCTTCCCTTCCCTTCCCTTCCCTTCCCTTCCCTTCCCTTCCCTTCCCTTCCCTTCCCTTCCCTTCCCTTCCCTTCCCTTCCCTTCCCTTCCCTTCCCTTCCCTTCCCTTCCCTTCCCTTCCCTTCCCTTCCCTTCCCTTCCCTTCCCTTCCCTTCCCTTCCCTTCCCTTCCCTTCCCTTCCCTTCCCTTCCCTTCCCTTCCCTTCCCTTCCCTTCCCTTCCCTTCCCTTCCCTTCCCTTCCCTTCCCTTCCCTTCCCTTCCCTTCCCTTCCCTTCCCTTCCCGCACCTTCCCGCACCTTCCCGCACCTTCCCGCACCTTCCCTTCCCGCACCTTCCCTTCCCTTCCCTTCCCTTCCCTTCCCTTCCCTTCCCTTCCCTTCCCTTCCCTTCCCTTCCCTTCCCTTCCCTTCCCTTCCCTTCCCTTCCTTCCCTTCCCTTCCCTTCCCTTCCCTTCCCTTCCCTTCCCTTCCCTTCCCTTCCCTTCCCTTCCCTTCCCTTCCCTTCCCTTCCCTTCCCTTCCCTTCCCTTCCCTTCCCTTCCCTTCCCTTCCCTTCCCTTCCCTTCCCTTCCTTCCCTTCCCTTCCCTTCCCTTCCCTTCCCTTCCCTTCCCTTCCCTTCCCTTCCCTTCCCTTCCCTTCCCTTCCCTTCCCTTCCCTTCCCTTCCCGCACCTTCCCTTCCCTTCCCGCACCTTCCCTTCCCTTCCCTTCCCTTCCCTTCCCGCACCTTCCCTTCCCTTCCCTTCCCTTCCCTTCCCGCACCTTCCCTTCCCTTCCCTTCCCTTCCCTTCCCTTCCCTTCCCTTCCCTTCCCTTCCCTTCCCTTCCCTTCCCTTCCCTTCCCTTCCCTTCCCTTCCCTTCCCTTCCCTTCCCTTCCCTTCCCTTCCCTTCCCTTCCCTTCCCTTCCCTTCCCTTCCCTTCCCTTCCCTTCCCTTCCCTTCCCTTCCCTTCCCGCACCTTCCCTTCCCTTCCCTTCCCGCACCTTCCCGCACCTTCCCTTCCCTTCCCGCACCTTCCCTTCCCTTCCCGCACCTTCCCTTCCCTTCCCTTCCCGCACCTTCCCTTCCCTTCCCTTCCCTTCCCTTCCCTTCCCTTCCCGCACCTTCCCTTCCCTTCCCTTCCCTTCCCTTCCCTTCCCTTCCCTTCCCTTCCCTTCCCTTCCCTTCCCTTCCCTTCCCTTCCCTTCCCTTCCCTTCCCTTCCCTTCCCTTCCCTTCCCTTCCCTTCCCTTCCCTTCCCTTCCCTTCCCTTCCCTTCCCTTCCCTTCCCTTCCCTTCCCTTCCCTTCCCTTCCCTTCCCTTCCCTTCCCTTCCCTTCCCTTCCCTTCCCTTCCCTTCCCTTCCCTTCCCTTCCCTTCCCGCACCTTCCCTTCCCTTCCCTTCCCTTCCCTTCCCTTCCCTTCCCTTCCCTTCCCTTCCCTTCCCTTCCCTTCCCTTCCCGCACCTTCCCTTCCCTTCCCGCACCTTCCCTTCCCTTCCCGCACCTTCCCTTCCCTTCCCGCACCTTCCCTTCCCTTCCCTTCCCTTCCCTTCCCTTCCCTTCCCTTCCCTTCCCTTCCCCCATGCAGCTGGAAAACCCAGTGAAACATTTACCAGAATGCAGTTATTTTGGAGATACATCATATACGGGTTAGTGGTTTATTCCATTTCCTAAGGGCATGGAAGCAACCCAGTTTGAATGCAAAACACTGAGTTTTGTGAAACTCTTAGAACTGCAAGCTCAGGGTTGGTTATAAAATTTTTTCTTTTCCTTTTTCAAACAGCAAAATAAAATTTGGGTCTTCTCATATGTTTTCTCACAAACCTATAATGTAGCATGTTTTACAACAATTTATGTGCTTAGTCTTGATTTATTAAACTTTTTTTTTTTTTTTGGTAAATGGTTTAAACTGTGGTCAGAGTTGACTCACCTTGAGCAGATTAGTTATCACTTGTGTTAATATTTAATGGTACGGTACCAGGCTGTACCCTGTTCCTTTTAGAACACTCCCATGTTGTTTCAACAGATAATGCATCTCCTGCATTTATACCAGGGATCTGGGATGAAGTGTGCTGTATGACCTCAGAGGTGCAGTTTCTGCTACCTTTATGTAAGGGCTGCCATGGATCCTAACAGTGCAAACATTCAGATTCCAAGAGCCTAATTCTGGTCTTAGCAAAAAATTGTTAAAAATTAGCAATTTTAAATTTAAAATGAGGTCTTAGCAAAAAAGTAGCAAAAAAATGGAAATAAATTAGATTAAAAAAAAAATAGGGATCATTCTAGTTAGTTATGTCTATCTCTTTGTGAAAAAAATGCTTAGCATTTTGAAGCTGGCCTAAGGTCAAGGGACTGTGGCAGACCTTAGAGTTCACATTTCCTGTTTTTCCTGTCTGTCCCTTAAGCTGTCTTTTTTGCCATCTCCTCCTGTCACCAATGCCAGAGATCAACTGCACCCCTGAGATGTACTGCCTTCTGCTGCCACTTCCCCGTGGCCATGGCTCTGCCTCCTCAGCTGTCTCCTGGTCATGCCCATGTCCCCATGCACAGCACCATCACCTCTGCAAGCGAGACACTGATGCAGGGAATACTGCAGGTAAGCAGGTGCCTCTGCTGCAGAAACAGGGATCTGAAAAGATACCATGATAATATACAGACTCATCCTCTCTGGAACTTACTTAAGCCTCTCCAATTTCTTCCCCTGCTCCCTTTTTTGTGTTTTTGGCACTTCAGTGAGAGGACAGAAAAGGCACTTTTGGCTGCCGCAGCCTGCAGGGTCCTGTCAGTGGCACGGGCAGCAGAGCTGGGCCAGCTGTGGTGGGAGCACAGCCGGAGGCCACCTGAGCTTCCAGCAGTGCCCAGAGGAGCCTGGTGCTGGGTCCTTGGCAGCTGTGCCCTTTGCAGATGGGCTGATCTGGCTGAACACAAGTGGTTTGTTCACTGATTTGTAGTTTCCATCACTAGGCTAGTTTTTATCCTCTTTAGCTCTCTGATCCAGTCCAAGTAGGACTACAGGAATGCTAGGACCAGTATCAGGGAATGAGTGTGAACAAGATCTCAGAAGAACATAGGGAGTTTACTCTTGTGATCTGGATTGCATCCATCTATTATTGACAAGAGAAGTCCCTGGTTAGATTAAGTGCAAATAGTTTGATTAAACTCTTTTTGAGGTGTGTCTCTGTTTCAGTTTCCCCTCTTGGACTTCAAGCAGTTTGGGGTGATTTTAGGACTCCAGAATGAACTTACACATGTGGTACTAAGGGTCTGTTTTAATAGTGTTTCTTTTCAAGTTCAGTGTGTAGAATATTGCTATATATTTGTAAATTTGTTGGTAGCCAATTCTCACACCATTTAGAGGAGCTGGGCATAATAACAACACTTTCTGGAGTGGGGACTAAATTTTCTTTTTTTAATTGTTGAAAATGTTTCAAAATCTTAATCAACCTTACAGCTTGGTTGTAGCAAAGTAGGTTCTTTTAGATCATCACCAGTATATGCCACAGTACCACTCCAGGCTGCACTAAAGAGGCCTGTCAGGATTCTCCTTGGCTCCTCTGATGGTTGCTATAGTATGATCTTGTGGAAGGACTTCAGCTGTTGTCACACCCTAGCGTTTTTTGAGTAAAGTTATTGTATAGTCTTGAAATATATATATATCAATACTAGCTCAAAAGTACCTGTCTTGCTACATGACTTGTCATCTTAATACAATGACGTCTTTATTCCTGGCTTCTTTGTTTTTTTCTTTTACTGACTTATTAGCCTCTTTAATTGCAAGGTGGATCTCATCCTGTGAATTTAACAACAGGTTTGAAATGTGCTGAACCCTTTTATATGTTCTTTTGCATGGGATAAAATTGCCATTTCTCTAGCATTGAAGTGCAGAAGCAGGTCTGGCTGAATAGCTGTTTCAGAACCATGTTTATGCTCACAGGTAGAACCAGTTTCTCCCAGACACAGCAGATATGCAATTTGATTTTGTCAAAAAATCCTGGCTTTTAATAACATCCTTTTCTTAGTTTTTGTCACTGAGGGGCATGGATTCTTCTGATTTATATTTAGGCAACACAGTAAGTGACCTAAAATTTAAGATGCTGAAAATCACAATACACTAGTTGAAATTCCCTTGGGATTTGGTGTGTAAACTGCAACCAGCTTTCAGCACAAACAACAATTCAGCATGAATGTACAAGTTGTATGCTTTTCCAGGAAACATATATAGCCCTCATGCAGAGATCTTCCTCTGCAATTAGTGGTGTTAGTTACTTCTTGGTGCTTAGCCTTGGCTCTGTGTCCCTTCACTGCTTCTGTGCACTCCCTGTGCTGTGCTGCTCACACAGGAGCATTCTGTTTCCTCTCTGAAAACAATGCCCTTTTTGCCTGATGCTCTTTGGGACAAGCCAAGGTGGTGACTTTCCATCTGAAGCTTTGACTTGACAGACGGCAGATGCATCTGCTCTGCCTTCTCCCTTGTGGAGCCTGCAGAAATCACCAGCGAATTCCCATGCTTGTTCAGCCACGTTATGCTGGAAGCAGTCACTAAGAATGCACTGTACTTTTTATATTTAAATTATGAGAAATCTACCGCTGGACTTGATGGTGTGTGGTTACTTTTCCCTCTGGTCCACTTGAAAATAAGAGATCTTCTTAATAGTGCTGGTAGACTTTAGAAATTATACTTCCTTAGTGGTGGTGCATTTAGGTTGTATCTGTAATGATGTGGAAACAGATGTTTCCAGAACTTCTGTTAGTCCTTAAAAAGTAACAAATATGGGAGTTTTAAGACAAAGGCTTTTTAAAAAGTGGTCTCTGCTTTCTTGACTGTTATCATTATCATAATCATTATCCCTCATAACAGGCATTTCTGCAAAATGCATAGCAGGTGTTACAATGTAGTAAGAATATTATAAAAAATTAAAAATTAAAAAAAAATAAAGACCAACATGTTTAGTTCTTCGTAATATTCTAGGGCATCTGATACACAGTGAGTTTTGTTTTGTTCCCAAGTTATTTTTTAGTTGGAATGCATCTACCCAAAAGATGTAGATAAGATTGAATGTCTAGGTATGCCTCATAAGAAGGCATATATTTCTATACTTAGAAAAACAGAGTTGCATTTTAAATTTTTAATTAGATACTTATTTCTGATTAGATATTTCAGTTTTGCCTACTTCCTAATATTCCTCATACTTCTGAAAACTTCTGCGGTTCTGTTTTATAGTGAGGCTATATAATGATAGGTTGCAAAATGTGTATGAAAAAGGAAGGTTTTTATTAGAAGTTATGAGTTGTATTTTCTCAACATTTTTGCATTTTCAGAAAGGTCAGCATACTCTGCACACCCACCTCTTAGACACAGTACCCTGTAACACCAAGGACAAGCATTCCATCTAATCCAGGGCTCGCAGGAAAAAGTTCTTAGTCATTCATTCAGTGGCACACCCATTGCCTATTAAGAGGTATTTTTAGAAAGAAGCAGAAGTCCTCAGCATGGCTCACAGAGACTATTTTGAAATACCTGGCTACATCCACACCCATGCTTGTAGCCTTTACTTGAGGAAATTTTTTAATTACAGCCATGGGAGTTGTGTCCAAGTTGAGCAACAGAGGACAGACTCTTAAACATAATGGGCTACCTGTTGGGCAACTGAATTGACTATTTTCAACGAGGGAACATTCATGTGCTGAGCAGTACTAAACCCAAAACATAGCATCTCTGAAAGTAGACATAAAACTTTGAAAGATTTTTGTAGACTTAGCAAGATAATTTGGGTTAGCTTGAGGTCAGGATGATATATATGCTGGAAGAGGAATGAAAGTGCTGGATCTGTCTTGCCGTGGTTTGTAGTGGCACCTCGTAACTGTCACAAATTTCCAGCAGGTGTGGGGATACCTGTGCCAGAGCTTTGCAGCAGGGAAGGAAATTCCTTCCATTGGGATGGATTTAGCTGGCTGCTTGAGTATGTTGTTGGCCAGGAGGAGTGGTTCATGCCTTGATCCTGTCAAAGAAAAGTGGTAGGTTTTGGAGGCTGGGGCAAGCCAGTGTGTGCAGAGGCACATTTTGAAAGTGGAGCAAACATCACTACTTTTGGAGTACGCAGGTAGAAAAAGTTGGGGTGCCCAGTTCCTGACAACAGATCATTAAAATGCCTCCTCAACATGAGGAAAGTCATAGGCCTTCCTCAGGCTGAGGACTTACAAAACCACATCTTTTTGTCAAACACCTTATCAGTAGGCAGGTCATGTGGGCTGTGCTGCCTTCTTATGTGCCATCTCAAGCAGCAAAAGGTTTTGAGAGGCACCAGTACAGCAGAGCAGCAGCAGCCCAGGGAGCTGTGTCCTGGAGCTCAGGACTAGGGTAACAGTTTTCCCACAAAATAAAAGTTCAGGTGTGAGTATATTTGGCAGGATTTACAGGGCACCTTGCTTCTACTGATGTCCTCTTGTGAGCAAGCAGACTGGCACTCCAGGCTTTTTTCTTTTACATGTTGTTTAGATATCATGTGCTGAAGGTAAAAAATAACTTCATAACTTCATAATTTTACATATTTCTCATAAGCTGTTTTGACTGTTACATGTAAGCAAATTTCAAGTGTGTTATAAAAACCACCCTTCTGTAACTCATCTGCAAGTGAAATCTATTCTGTGTGAAGGAGCAAGATTTCCCCTCTTACATTGGGTTGGGCAAATTGGGTTGGGTTGTTACTGCAGAACACTGTGCCAATTCATAATGCCTATATCTTATTCTAAAAGATTGTTTTAGAGAAGGGGGGAAAGACTACCTTGCTTTTGGGAGTTTGTATTATGAAGAAATACATTCACTGTGCTGGTTTTAATATAAATTTTTAATAATGCTTTTTTATTGTTTCAAGCAGGAAGAAAAAGCTTTTTTTCCTCCCTGTAGCGTGTGAATGTTTGGGAAATGCCTCCATATAGAGAAAGAATCATAGCTTTGACTCTAAACATTTTGGAGAGTTCTAATTTTAAAGGTATGTCTTTCATATCCAGTAAGAAAGTTGAGAAGCATGTGTTTGTTTTCCAAGTCTGATCAAGTCTGAAAGAATGATTCAGACACAGAAGAACAAATCCATAAAAATTTTCAGCCACCTATAGTTCAAAAGAAGTATTCCTTGATACAGGTGAAAGGCAAGGCTCCAGTTCAAGTAAACTGTACAATGAATAGTTTTCTGCTACTAATTGAAGTGTGATTTTATTGGAGAAAGTATGAGACCATTTTGAATTTTGTGTTGAACACATTATTTTGCAAACTACAAAATAAACTTTGAAGAAAATTTCCAGCATGATTTAACTGATACTTATAAACAACTTTATACTTTTTCAGAATTTCTCACTGTTAACTACTGCACAATGCTGTGAGCAATATGATGAAATTAGTACCATGAGTTCTGTGAATAATGTCTGGATATACAGTGCTTTTTACTGCTCTGTACTGTGCAGTAACATGGACCATGTTACAATGTGTGGTAAATCTAATGCAATTGTAGATTTTCTGCTGCTGCATTCGGATGCTGAGGCTGTGGAACTCAGCTTCACTGATGCGATCTCAGTCTGTGCTGATCTGACAAGGGTTGGGTACCTAGAAAAACAGCCTGCCCAGATCTGATGTCAAGGAGTGTTCTCAGCTGATTAATTTTTAGAGATATTTTCTCTTCCCTTGCATACTCTGTAGTATGAGAAGGAATTCTGTCATTGGAGATTTTAATCTGCTTCTGTACATATGATGGTTATCAGACTTCCCTCACAAGTATTTGAAGTATGTCTCCATTAAATAATTTGGCTAAAAAATTGTTTGTTTTTATAACATTAGTCCATGTGCTACTTAAAAAATTAAAAGTAGTTAGAAAAAAGAAAATAACAATTGCTAAAGTAGTAAAGCAGTAAAGACCTATTAGAAACAAGTTATCTGTGGGTTTTAAATCAGCTTAAAAGTAAAGAAAGGGAAGAGGTGCACTGATGTATTAACCTAATTTTAAGAAAAAGTTGGAAAGTGTTCAATTAAAAAAATTACTGTGTAATGATTTCATGATATTTTCCTCTTGCCTAACAGTAACATTAAAAATTTTGCTTGGACAGTCAGAGAATGGTAAAAATGAGAGAGAGCTGGTTTAAACCTTAGATCTCAGTCAGCATGATCAGAGAAGCAAATGGATGCTATGGCAGCACTTGTAGCTATGAAGTCTCTGTATCTGTGGGTGTTGGTACCTCTTGGCAGCTGTTTTGCTCAGAACTGGTCTCCATCACATGGGGCAACATGTGCAAAACCAGCAGCATCCCAGCCATTTTCCTTGGGTGGAGGGGAAAAGAGGGAGACTGTATTCAATCAAAGAGGACTGCAGCTCTCCTGAGAGCTCTTCTGCTTTCCATGGCAAATGTCCAGGCCCAGAATTTCTGTTCCTAGCTGAGAGCTCAGCATGGCAGGAACTGCACCAGTGTGTGTGGAGCAGAGCATGGAAGAAGGACCCTACAGTGAAGCTCCCCAAACCCCCACAACATGATTCTGCTTCCCAACGAGCTGGCTGTCAGCAGCAATCTTTCTATTTAAGGGTTTTGTTTCATTAGTGTGTTTGAAAGGCAGAAATGAAATATTGGTAGCTGATGGGGTTTGCAGCCAGGTTAAATTCAATAAGGTCCATACTTAGTAAGGTCTTGTAGCTAAAAATCATCTTAATGCTTTGCATAATGACAGCTTTATTAAAGGAACGTAAGAAAATCAATGAGCACAGTGATTACTTATGCAGAAGTAGAAATTCCCATGTGTGTAAGTACCAGGCTGTGTTAGTCTGGGTTTGTGTACTTTAGATATATATGTTTACTTTAATTTATTGACAGGATTGTGTTTGAACCTAACCAATTATTAGTTATAAGGTTGAAATATGGATATAGGCATTATATAGCTATTAGAGGACTTTGGCTCCATATAGCTATTAGAGGACCTCTGTTCCATGTAGTATTTTGTCTTTCATATGATAACGTCTATAATTTCCAAGTTTTATCTAAACCTTGGTGTGTCTCAATTGCTTCAGATTATCATAGAAGTATAAGCATTAAAGCTCCCTGAGGCCATTGAGTCAAACGATTCTCCCAGTACTGCCAAGGGCACTGTAACCCTTGTACCCAAGTGCCACATCTACACAGCTTTTAAATCCCTCTGGGAATGGGGACTCCACCACAGGGCTGGACAAACCTTTTGGTTAAGAAATTTTTCTAAGTATCTCATCTAAACCTCCCTTGACACAACTCGAGGTCACTTCCTTATGGCTTATACTACCAATTTGGAATTGCTCTCCTTAAATTTCTCCAGTGCTGTACTAGTGTGAGGCATCTAGCCTAACACAGTCCCACACTTCACAATATGGGGGTGAGATTTGTCTTATAGGTACTTAGTAGTTCATTTTTAACTGAGACAGAACTTTTATGGGTGCTAAGTTTTATTTTCTGCATTTCAAGCAGTAGGAAATCTAGCTCTGAAAATGTATTGCCATCAGAAGTGAGATTAATTACTTTACTGTGGTGTATCCTTGAGGTAATGCCCTGAGGCCTGCTCTCTACTCAAATGCAACCGCATGGGCTTTGGAACACGACTGGTTCCAGATAGCTGAGAACTTAGACCACAAGTGAGAAAGTACTTACAAATAAAACATGGTCTAGTGTCTGTGAAGACTATTTGAGAAGATGATCAGAGTCCAAACTATACTACTTCTACGGGACAGAATAGTTAATTTTCAAATTTTTAAAAATACATATTTTCTGTTCATGTTAAGCTCTGCCTTACTAAAGGAACTAGTTTTTGTTTCACACAAAGCCTTTTTAATTCAAAAGGAGAACAGGAGTGGAGTTGCAGCCTCTTCTGCCTGTTTTCTCATTCTGCAGAGCAGGTGTGAGATTCCAGGAGAGGACAGACTGCTGCATGTGTGTTAGCCAAGTCCAGGAGGTGAGGGTGTTACACGCCTTCACTAGCCTCAGCAGGTCAGCCTTTTTTCTATAGTTCACAGACTAAGTTCAGCCTTGTGCCATAGTTCCACGCAGAACTGTGGAAATGCAGTGTTGGTAAAGTTACTCTTGCAGTGCTGTGGCCGTAGCTGAGTCTTTTTTCTTTAAGGCAAGGAAAGATAGGAGTGTCTGTCATGACTTCTAAGGTACTGGGACCCCTTATCATTAAGATAAAGTGACTCCATTTGCAGTGCAAAGTTATATAGCCCTGACAACTCTGTACCCTCTAACCAATGGTGTTTACTTTTGGTTTTGCTCTTTGTAAGTATAATTTGCAATGTTAAGGATGATCTCTGAGTTCTTTGCAAGATGAGCTTGTAAATTTTAGATCTTCACTTTATTTTGACAGAAAAGTAGAAATGTCTTATGTTTTTCATATTATTGTTTTATAATTTTAAATAATGAAAAACAAAGTCCAGACTCTGTCTTGGCAACATTTGTTCATTCATTCATACCTAGCGTTATCAGGACTGAGTTACTAGCAATAAACTTTAATAGAACCTTGTTATTAATGATACTTAGCAACGTACTGTTTAGACGCTTGTCATGGTTTAACCCAGCTCAGCCCCACAGAGCTGCTTGCTGACTCTGCCCTTGATGGGATGGGGAAGCAGTTGGAGGGTTTATAGTGAGAAAACTGGTGGGTTGAGATAAGAAGAGTTTAAGAATTAAAATAATAATAATACATTGTAATGAAAATTGACTGGAAACTAATTTCTGTTGCGATAATCTTTTTAGTCATTGCACATTAATCATAGTCTGGATTAATCAGCAACTAACTTTAAAAGTCTCTATATGAAGAACACTCTAATGGTTTTGTAATTACAATGGTTTCACAGGACACATCCTAATTTTCCTTGAGCTCTTTGTATGTTTTTAAGTAGTGCTCTTTTAGTAAGCCCTATGTCTCCATCTTAGAGCAGAGTGTAATTTATCAAAATCCTGGGAGTCAATAGAGTGTAACATGTAAAAGCCCAGGACGTTTTGCCTGACAAGTACTATTGTTGACATGGTTGCAGTTTCCTCAAAGACGGTGCCTGCCTTTTTGAAGGGAAGTTCCATCTGATTCAGTGCAGATGCCGGGGAAGGATTGTGGTATTTTGATTTCTTTGAGGGTTTTTTCTCCTCACTTTTAGAGGAAACTTACAGTTTGTTTTGTTTCCTTCGTGCTTAAGGAGAGCAGAGAGCAAGACTAGTTTTCTGTAAAAGAAGAAAGTTGGTTTATATTTTTTTTCAGCTTACCATTTATAAGTCTATTCTTGGAAGAGCTCTCTTTTGGAACTAACGCCTGAACCAAATCCCACCTATCCTGTCAAAGCCTCAAGGTTTGACATGGTGGGCATGGTGCCTTAGTTCATTTCCTCTTCCTGTAAGAGTTCCTTGTGAGCTCCTGTGCCTCCAGGAGCTGTTACTGAGCATTGTTGTTTTCCACCAAAGGCAGACGCCTCTCACCTCAAGATGGTATTTCAGGAGCTACTGTGGAAGACTTGAAAGCTAGAGGTCACTGGAGACAGAGGACCATGAATGGGCCCAGCAGAACCTCTTTGGTTGCAGCCTGATTATCACTAGAGGGAGTTGGTGGAATTCTTGGGGTACTCCATCTTCTGAGCACTGGCAGAAGGTCCCATGGGCAGGATTTGACCCCTGGGAGTCCAAGGAGATAGCTGTGTGACAGAATGCTGTTCTGGAATGAACCCATCTGTATTTCTGCAGCACTAAATTCCACGTTTTGGTACACAAATGGCACAGCTACCTTTAGCCATAATTACAGTACAAAGGAATAGACAAGACCAAGTTCAGGAAATCAGTAGTTCCCCATCCTCCAAGTCAATTGCAGCTCATTAGAAAGGTACCATATCTGTGAGTTTGAAAACCTGGTGAAAAGAAGCTTCAGTAGAGCTCTGTATCTTGTACCACATCAGCACTGAATGTTATTTTCTTCCTCTTTTCTCCATTAAATGTTGCATAGATGAAAAAAGATCCTCTGTAGACTAATTTATTCTTTAATCATGTTTTTAAATTGGTTCTTTTAAATTGCTTTTTAAAATATTTTTTAAAATAGTATTTTGGGGGTTTTCCTAAAGATTCTGTCCTACTAAAATGTGTGCTACCTTTGTGTAGCATTTTTGAGGTCTTGATGTACCCCTTGGAGGAACATCACTGAGAAATAATTGGCATTATCATTGACAGCCATTTTAAGGAACATCTTGTAGCAAAGATTCTTTGCACTGAGTGTGTATTGATAAAAAGGATATCAGGATTCCAATTTAAATGATGATAGCAAAGATTGGTGGAAGGGTGGGATTACAGTTTAGGAAATCATCTTTCAAGAATCTTGTGGTAACGTCTGATTTGCTTTTCTGATTGTGATGTCTGATTCAACTGCTACTGATGCTGAAATACATGCAAGTAAAGACAGCATGCTGCAATTTCAATCATGCTAATGTGAAAGACGTGTTAAATTTAAACATTCGTTTCCCATCCTAATGCTATGGAATCAATATGTAGACTGTTCCCAGCCAAACAGCAGCTGTGAGATTGTTCAGCAAGTATAATTTAAAATATTTAATTGACATGAACTTAGTAATGGCTAATTTCAGAGGCAAGACAGCATGAGCAATATTTGAAGCATATGCTAAGGAGGAAAAAGGCAAAGAATTTGGTGCTTTTCAGTTTTCTTTCTTTTTTTTTTTTTTTTCTTTGAGCTTACAGATCTAAAATACATGGTATGATAGAGCTAGTCTCTTTTTTTTCTTTTTTTTTTTTTTTTCTGGATTAGAAGTTCAGTACCAACAATATCCCTTTATGAGAAACACCAAGTTAATTACTGACTGACTTTTGCACCACAAGACCCAAAGCCATAATACTAGTTTTTGTTCCATGTTTTCAACGTCTGTTTTTTGTGGTTGCTGCAGGGGAGGGGAGGTATCAGTGACACACAGTGAGCCGGAAGGCCATCTGTTCCTTGTGCTGTGCTATGCAGACTTTGTATGCTAAGATGATGCCAGTTTTCTGATCCATACAGCCATTTCAAACACACAGTGTAGAAGAGAGGATACTTACAGTACAGTGATGATAATGCCTCACTCTTGTTTCACTTTTGCAAGAATGTCACACTTTTAGGGACAGACTAGAAATCTAAAATGCAAATCTGTGTGTGTGGATAGTACAATCCAAAGGAAATGAACTTTTGCTGGCCATTTTGCAGGGGCAAGGTTTCACCCATAGGCTGTTTCAGAAATAGAATTTGTTTGTCCTATGTCCTACTTTTATTATAATAACATTGTTGGAAGAATTAATGAATGCAGGCTACAGCATTGTTTTTGTATGTCACCCGAAAACAGTGTTTGAAGTGGTTTATTTGATTGTGGCATTGCAAGTCCAGGACTAGTAATAGTTGTTCTTAAGTAAGGTTTATGGGTTCTTCTTTAAAGAAAGGAATTTCTATACACTCATTTAGTGGTAGCTCTGCCTTGATTGTAAGCTTTTCAGTCTCTGAACTGGTTGTTTAAATGGCAAAACTACTTTTGTTGCATTGCTGCTGACTCCTTCTTAGATCAGCATTATTACTAATAAATGAAATGTTCTCTATATGCGTCAGTGTGTGTTGTTACATAGAAGTGTGAGCACTTACTGCAAGCTGACTTCTATGGTTCAGATCAGTTTTCTGTTTCAAAGTGGTGGCAGAGATAGCAAACAAGCACATGCATGTGTGTTACAGCTGTGTTAGGAGAAACTGCTTTCATGACAACAGGTAGTTGCTTGTGCTCATAAGTAGCTCATTTGCTCATCTGTGGAGTTGTGATCTAATTAATAAAAGTAATCTGGAGACTTTCTTCTGTCTGTGGCCAGGAAACCATAGGCACCAAGGACTTCATGATGAGCAGTTTCCTCTTGTGACTGTCCAGGTTGAGTTTGTCAACCAACGTGCACTTGAGAAACGGTGAGAACAGTTTCAGCTGCCTCACAGTGTTTTTGTGGGTGGTTACTGGAAAACATGGGTAATGCATCATTTGGACATTGAGAAATAGATGGCAGTGTGGATGGGTCAAAGGAAGTTGTCCTAAGGTCACCAGGAGCTCTGCACAGCTCGCCAAGAGCCTGCCCTTGGTTTAGCCAGTAGGTGATGACACATTCCCACTGTGTTCCCAACAATTGTCAGAGCTAGCATCGGCCCCCATAAGCATCAACCTGTTCAATAGTAAAAGACTAAATGAGAACAGGTTACAAGAGAAAACAACTGGGACTTAATAACCTGTGTAAATACATACGTTGTGTTGCAAATGAATCAGTGAAGCCCATGCCATTGTTTCCCATGCTGTGTCTCACCTGCAGGTATTGTACGGTGTACACATCCTGCCAGTGCTTTCATGGGAGATACCTTCCTCCATTAACCATTTTTTGATGGTGGGTGGGACCACCAGAAATTCTGCAAAGGAAGGTTATATTGAGACATTCTGGTAGAAGCTGTACTCTAGGGTTTCCAGATGGCAGTAGCATTAGTGAAGCCCCCTTGATTCACACCTGACCAGGTCTTTTAATGTAAAAAAAATGTATTTTCATCAAATACAATGTTTTGTTTCTTTCTTTTTTCACACTGTTTTCAAGGTCACTGGAAGACATTTTAAATATAGAATTGATCTTAAATATAGGGAGTTATTGATTATGTTATTTTTTTTTTCAATTAAGTATTTAGAAAGCCATTATTTAAGTTGTAAATAGAACAGTTTTCAAATATATGGTTAAGGCTAGGGTTTTAAATCTAAATATATGGTTAAGGCTAGGGTTTTAAATCTGTGTCCCACAGGCTATATGCTGGTGTGGTTGTTGAGGTGGGGGGAAAGGTATTGGGTGGTGGGTTTTCGAGAAGGAGTGGTTTGGGTTTTTTAGCCCAACAAAATAAAGGAAGTTTTCAGTTGAGTGTCTGTCTTGTTCTGCAGAGGAAACTTGCAGGATAATGTTTAGGGTTGTTATAGTCATTAGAGGTGAAGCACACAATAATGGCCAGCCTATGTTTGTACAATTGGAGGATATTTCTCATAATGAAGGAAGTCTCCAAGGTCAGCAGCTACAATACCCGGAGAAATTACATCACAAAGCCACAGCTGCACCAGCCTGCTCTCTTCCCCTGCTTCACCACCCATCTTTTATTTTTGCACACTATTTCTCAGCGAAAGTGTTGTTCACATCTCTTGCAAGAATACCATGGTCTTGACTTGGGCTTGTGTCTACTGTGTTACTTAGCTTTTAAACACATCCCACCCCACCTTCAAAAAAAGAAACTTGAAATTTTTTTTAAAAAGTTTCATTAAAGTCTTCTTATATCCTGTACATTTCCAAACTCCATTTGTCTAGCTTCTGGTTTTGCAATGACAATTACATTGTGCTGTGATAATGGCAGCAGCAGCACCTGGATCTAGTCTGGACCTGTGCATTTTAGTTACCTCCTGTCATGTGATGACAGTGGGCATGGCAGCTCACACCTCTGTGTTGAGCTGTATGTGAAGAAAAAGGCTCTGGGATATTTTAGAAAAATTTGCATGAGAAAAGGTTAGATCTTAATTTTTACACTCCCTTTGTGTCTCCATTTACTATGGAAATTAATGTTACTGGTACATGAAACACCATTTAGAAACCTTGGATACAATCTGCTTCTTTCTTGGCATTTTTCTTTTTTATGTGTTTCTACACAGGATACTTTAGTGCAAGGAATCTCTTTTATAATCGAGCTTTTTTTAAAGCAGTACTTTTCAGGAGTGTTTGCTTGGTTTAGCTGTTACCAAACCATTTACATTGATTGTTAATCTAAATTCAGTTCATCTTATAATGAAAAGGACAAAGACACTCCTAAGAAGCCTACCTGCTAATTTTATTTGTTTTCCAACCTCCCGGTGAGGTTTTCTGTTGTTCCATCAACAGGACAGCAAAGTGAGAGGTTGCTCTACATACTTGCCATTGCTGTAGAACTTACTGTGTTTATACTCAAAACTGACTCAGTGCTGTTAAGTCAGCCAAGTCTTTCCCTGGCTTCAGGTTGTTCTGAATCAGTCTATAAACCTAAAATTCAAAGCAGCTTCTAACAAAGAAAACAAAACATTTTTCCTTCCTAACAGGACTTGTGTTGTGGTTTAAGCCTGTTCACATCTAATCATGTTCACCAGTGATTATTCCAAGCATCATATGTTAGTGTGAAATCACCTAGTATTCAATATTTCCTTCATTGCATTTGGTTCATCTACAATTATTGCATTTAAAAAGGGCGGTGGTGTTCTGCCATCCCTGCTCTCTCACTCTGCAATTGGGAATGGTGGTTATGAAGGGTTGAAAACGTCATCCAGGTGATTAGGTAACCCCTGGTATTTAAGGAGGTGAGAATAAACACTGATCTTCTTTTAGGTGTAGACAGGTGTAAGATAGGTTGAATCGGACAAGTTGAAGGAGGATTTTTAAAGCTGAGAACATGTGTTTTGGAAGGTGTGTTAGATGTGTTGGTTATAAGTTGCTCATCCTTGCCCTCCTCTGCATTGTGGCCAACACTTTACTTTATTTTCCCAATGGCGAAACAAGATATGCTTCAGAGCATCACCTCAGCAAATACGTGGAGTGCCTTCATGGCATTCTAGGTGGAGGCTTTCTGGTAAGTAATAACCTAGTGTATTCTTTCAAGTTTGTTTTGGAGGTACTTGGTACTGCTCTTTCTCTACTGGTTACCTGAATTTATTCATCAAATATCTTGTCAACAGGTGTCTCTGGAGTTGTATAAAAAGGAGTTATATTATCCCATAGCTATTATTGCTTACTATTGATTATCTTAACTACAACATTATCTCACTTTAAAGCTGAAAAAATCATGGGGTCTAGGGCACAGAATCCAAATGCAAAAGTGAAACCAAGCCTCTCAGCAGGTCAGAGTTTGCATAAAGGGTTAAATCTTAAATTTTTGTTATATTATTGAACCACTCTCCTTTTAAATGCCCCTAATGCCTAAATGAGCATTTAGATACAATTCCTTAATTTCTATTATATGACATGCTGACAGGTAATTCTCTGCCTTAGCTGTTTATTCAGAGGAACTGAGTGGTAGTTGTCAAACCTTTGCTTTTGAATAACAGAATGCAAGGACTGAGTGTGTTCATTATAGGATGTCATTAATTTGAAGTTCTTATTTTCTACCTTTTCAGTTTTGTGGACCACACTGGAGCATATTTAAGACCCCTAATTCCAGGCTTCCTTTTTCATCTGCTTTTAGAAATTCTCTTAGAAATAGGTTACAGATCCCTTCTGGTTCTTAACACTCTGTGATTCTATGATCTCAAGGTGTCTGCAAATGACAGGTTGAAAAAAATTGCATGCTAAGGTGCTTTGTGTTGTGAGAGGTGCTTACAGCTGTGTTACAGTCCCAATGGGACCTGGAGTGGGCTTTGCAAGGACTGGTCTTTACACACAGAGTAACACAAGTGAAATCAATGGAACTTCTCCTGCAGCACACTTGTGCAACCTCTTCTGGACTTGAAGCATTGGGGCTCAGCAACAGGTTTGAGTAAGGGCTGAGAAGTATACGTCTGTTCAACAGGATAATTCTTATTCTCGTTTCATGTTAAGTAAATCTGGGGCATTTGCAAATAACTCTCTAACCTTCTTTATGGTTTTTCAGAGTACTCTTGGGTGTAGAGTCTTTATAAGTGGACAGCATGAAGTGCTACTATTGCTGGTGGGAGGATCCTCTTTTCATCAGCTCTGTTCATTCTTGATTTTATGCTAAAAACCCTGGAGTATGGATGCTTTGTTTCTCATGGATAGCTTCTGCTTTGTTATTTGCATTTCTGTTACTGGAAACTGGTTGTGAAATCTTGGAAAAAAATAGATGTCTGTAACGAGATGTTTGTTTGAATTGTGCAAAATTTCAGTAGACTTTCTACTCCAGTCAGACTGGTTTGTCACACAGGCAATGATGATTGCTCTTAAATAGCAAGTATATTGGCAGTAGCTGTTTTTCAAAAATCTTTATTTGTAGTCCTCATTGGAATAAAGTTGACGCTTTCCCCTCACCCCCAAGAATTTTGTTTACAATTACAGACTGTAATGTGAACAGAAATTTTTAAAGCTGAAATACTTTAAATGTAGCAATACCCCAACAGTCTCTCTTTGTGCTTAAGTGCAATATTGCCACAAAGTGGCGATAGAAATATACCTGTCCCAGGGCTGGTGATGTCAGTGAGATGATAGCTAGATGCCTACTGTGTTAAATAAGAGTAAAGCTGAATTGCCTGTACAGTCTCACTGCCAAGAAGCAACATAAATGAATGCAATTTAAAGACTGTATTTTATCTGCCCTCTCTGTGCAACCAAAAGGAACAGTGTGGTTTGTTTGCTCCATACCCAGGTACTCATTCCAGCAGCAGTGTTCATTGGGCTTCACAATGATGACTGCTGTGAATGCTTTGGCCATGAGGGAGGTGGAAAGAGCTGTGCGGTAAGTGAGCCTGTTTATCCCAGTCCCAGGTAATCCCAAAGACAAGGTGATGACTGTGCTGAAAGTTCACATTTATGTCTGCTGTGCAGATACTGTCCTCAGTTCTGGCAGCCTTTGTTGGGATCCTTGGCTCTGGATACTGTATAATCATTTCAGCACTGGGCTTGTCTCAAGGACCGTATTGTTTTACCCACCTAGAGAGAAACTGGATCTACCCTTTCACTGACTCCTCTGGAGGGTAAGTTATCTGTTCATGAGGATGTTATCTCTTCCCAATGTACACATGGGCTTTCAGCAATGTCCAGTAACCATATACCAAGATCTATTCATAGCTTTATCCTTCCCACTTAGTAAGAACTTAACCAATGGCATCAGTTACCCTCGCTGCTACAGCATAAACCCAAATGCATAGAAATATATATAGGTGATTAAATCCATCCATCGTATATATGGTTCATGTCCATGAACATCTCAAACAAAGTACAAAGTTTTAGGACTTTGAAGAATTTACAAACTAGGAATAGTGATTATTAAGATACTTGTCTCATCATTTGTGTAACAGTCTGATTTGTTAGGCTTGCTTCTGAAGCTGCTTTGCACCAGCATAAAGTGGCACAATGCACACATTAGTGACAATGGCATAGAATCTCATAAATGAAACTTGAGAAGGTTTACAAGAATTTTTGTACACTGCAAGGCAGAGAGGGCAAGAAGCTCCTCCCTAATTATCCCTAATTAAGGTTCTCCTGCAAAAAAAAGCCTCAGTCTGCTATTCCCCATTAATGCACATAAATTCTGATGTGGATATCATGGTATGCTTTTAAAGTGTCTGTATGGTTGGCAGCCTCAGGGCTGTATCTAGCAACAGTTTGTGGCTGATGTCAGACTAGAGGCAGTTGGAGTACTAAGAAGCCACATATAGCTCTTTGCAGTAGAGTTTGAATTTTATATTTCACTTGTATCTCTCCCAAGAGGAATCATTCCTCCTTCTTCATTCCCCTGACCATGAATGAGTGTAGAAGAACTAGGTTGAGTCCTTGCTGAAGGCAGGTGCTGATGTTCTTAAGTCGTGAGTGAGCAGTAACAGCTGAAATACTGGAGTACCTCACCAAATTTGTTCTGTGTTTGGCTTATCCAAGTAAGCATGTGAGGGCCCAAAGACAGCAACACAGGAGAGAAAGCAACCCATTTGCCTCAGATCAGTGACTGCTATCTTTAGAAAAAAGGCCCAGTCCTGCAGAGCTCTGTGGCTATTTTGAGAAAAACCTTTGCTCTTTCAGCTTTCTTGAGTTTGTGCCTCAGTTTAATCAGCAGCAGGAAATTCTGTCTTTATAGTTTAGATATTTTTTAAAAAGAAATTAAGACTTAGCAAAAACATGTGGTTGATATTTCAACATGTCCCTAAACCAAACAAACCTTGCATGGAGTAAACAATTGCTTTTTCTATCCCCTTAGGAATAGATTCCTAAGGGAACCTAGCCTATTAGGACTCTATAGAGTCTTAATATCCTCAGTGCAGTTACAGACTAGACATAATTTGTATAATTCTAGTATATGGTAAATATCCCACTCTAACACAACGTTAATATACTTTTAATTGTTGTGTACAGGTACTTGTTTGAGTATAACAAGTGGTCTGAATGTCAGGAACCTCAAAACATTGTGCAGTGGAACGTCACCCTCTTTTCCATCCTCCTTGTTTTGGGAGGAATAGAATTCATTCTGTGCTTCATACAGATAATCAATGGCATTCTTGGAGGACTGTGTGGGTTGTGCTGCAGTCATGAGGAGGTAAGTAATTTGCAGATATACCCATGCTTCTCAGATGAACATGAAAATTGTTACTTATACTACTGTGGAGTTTTACTCAGCAGTTACTTTATAAGTATTCTTAAGCAACAGTTCCCTCTACAGCTGTTTCTATAGCCCTGTTGTGATTAAAATTTTCATGTAGTGTTTGATCACGTGTTTTCAGCTGTTTTCTTAACTGTCACAGTGACATTAATCTGCATGAGAACTAGGAGCTGGAGGGCTTTTATCTGTCCAGTGACACGTGATCATCAGCACTGTATAGCTGATATAACTGAGATACAGATCTCCTGGCAGTTGTGGTCTTTGCCTAAACCACTGTTGAATAGTGTGGTGCTTGTTCTAAGTGTTTTGTGTTAGCCTTGTGTTTTGTCCACAGTAGCTCACAAGCTACTGACAATATGCTGCAAATAATGAAAACTGCAGCATCCTGGCCTTGCTTAGTGGAAATAAGAGAATTAAATTGCACATAGCTAACAAAATCTTCAAACAGATCTGGAAGGGGTTTGAAGGTGGATTTTTTTTTTTTTTTTTAATTTTTTTTGGTGAAGAAAAGAAATTTTCTTCAATTTTCTTTAAAGCTTTGTCAAATAGTTTGGGCATATTCCAAAATCACTCTCAGGGTGCTAGTGTTGGATAGCTGGATAGCACCATGGCTTCAAGTATGAACCACATATAATTTATATCACACACTATAGGTAAGCATGTGTTTCACATTTTTAATTGACATAGTTGAGTGTTGGGGCTCTTTCAAAGCTATTACTCTTTTCTTCTTCCTGTCTTCCTTGCTCTAACTACAGTATAGAAGAGCTATGCTATAGTTTTCTAAATGTGATCAGGTTAATTTTTGCATTTTTAGTTGGATACAATAGTAGCATTCTTTCCATTAATACATTTCTTCTTTTTTGTCCCCCCCACAGGCATACGTTTGCTAGAACCTGACAATGCATTGACATCGATGCATGTGTGTGCTGTAATGAATATACTGTGGATTTTTTTTTAAACATTCTGTGCATACTGAGGTTCACATTGTTGTCAAACTGTGCTGTTGGCATGAATTTAACTGACTTGGGGCCTTTGTTGTTGGAGTCATATGCAGGTTTTCTACTAACCTGCCTGAACCGGAAGGCAAAATGTATCCTGAATGTCTTTGGTTCATTTCATCTTGGTACAGGCAACTGCTTTAACACATGTAACTAAAGTGGCGTTATTTATTTTTCTCTTTCTACTGACATAACAGCTCTGTACTTTGTCCTGCCTTCCCAATAAAGTTGCTCTTTCATTCTGATTTTGAAATGAACACAAACCAAATCTAGCCTGGCCTGGATAAAAGGTTTTGGTCAGCTGGACCAGAACTAAAGCAATAGTAAAATGTGGATGATTAAGGATTTTTCAGGATTTTTCTGAACTTCCCCTGTATTTCACAAATAAAGATTTGTATTAAAAATACCCAGGAGGTGTCAGTGACTCCTTCCCTGCCCATGCTGAACCACTGCTTGCCTGGTCTTGAAGTAAAAGGCTGTGGTGTCTTAAGAATGTGGATTTAATGCAATCAGGTTATAACCTGTTTTTCCTTTCCAGCAGGCTCTGCCAGAGTGGGAACTGCTTCCTTTCTTGATTGGGCTCATTTAACTGAAACGGGTGTTTGTTCACCAATAAGGGTTCAACAATAGCTTTGGGACAGATACAACAGCACATGTGGAGTCTTAGTTCTGGCTCAGGGCTGGTAGTTCCCAACCAGGGAGCTGAGGGGGTCCCTGCACAGCTGAGCCCCTCCTGCCCTCCCAAGAGGGATCATCCCCTGATTGCTCCATTACAGACCTGAGATAAAACAAGATGTTTTTTACTTCACTCAGCAGACCGTAAGGCCTCCCAGTGTTCAAGGATTACAGTCCAAATTAGGGTCAGCAACAACAGATTAATCTGAAATATCTGACTTCACCAGTTATCAGCCTGAAGGCATTACCGTAAGGTCCTGGGTAAGAATCTCTGAAGTGTAGCTTATTGTCCATTAGACTGAAAGTTTCATCATGAGTACATCTGAATAATGTGCTGCCAACAGCATTGCTGGCAAAGCCAGCATGGCAACATTGCTGCTGGCAATGGCATTTTTCAAGTGAAAACCAAAATGCGACATGCTCTTTATTTCAAAGGAAGGAGGCTCAGTTTTGGAATTTAGCTGTTCATATTGTCCTTGAAAACAAGCAAATTGGTTTCTATTCATGGGAGAAAAAGAAGCTCCCATGGGTGTCAGTGCATCCTTAGGCTATTTGTAACTAGGAGTGTAGTCTTTAAAGATAGCCAGAAATTTCAGGTGTATCTCAGACTGTCTGCACAGTTAAGTCTGCCCTGTACAAATACATACCTGAAAAAAAAAGTTAACTGTGAAAACAAAATTGTCCACATATATCTACATCAGAAAAAGAATTCTCAGATGAGAGTTTGTCTAGAATTGCAGGATATCTGAATTTCACAAGAGTATTTATTCACACCTAAATACATAGAAGTAATTGAGGGATTTTAATGCCATTTCTTGGTAGTGTCTATCCTTGTCCTGCCCTGCTATGGAAGGGAGGAAGGAGAATACGTGCATGCACATATGTATACACACAAAATTCCTTGCACCTGTGTGGTCCAGTGCCTTTGTGTGTGAAGATACACTGTTTGAAAAAATATCTGTAAGGTTAAATGGGGTGCAGGAGAGAAAGTGGAGAAAGGAGTCCTCAATAGAATAATGTATAACTACCATGCAACTTAAAGATTTTTGCCTTTATTCTTGCATAAAATTACTTGTTTTTCTGGTACACACAATTAAAGAACTGGAACAATTTTATGAATTCCAATACACAGAATGATTAGGCTAGGGTTTAGACTTGAAACTTCAGCACAAATGTACGTAGCACCAACAGATCCTTGTAGCCCTAATGCACAGCATTACTGCCCACTATTTGTATTGTCATGTAAAAAATCCCCAGCTGGATTATTTTGTTGCCTGGTGCATAAGACAGTGTTTTGAGAGATTTATCTGTTACATTGTGAAGAAGTGATTGGTTTAAGTTTTATTCATTTCAGCTGGCAGAGAAGTCACACACAGAGTAAACATGACTTTTCGGTAACAGGCTTGGAATCAGCTCATGAATAATGACAGCAATGGAAAAGTAGTGCTTGCAACATTTGGCAAGATGTTTGAGAAACTGGCTTACAGGTTTGCTTAATTCTTAGTATAAAATAGTTGTTTCCTGTTCTAGTGGCATTGTGTGCCAGAAAAATAACCACGCTGAGATTTGTTATTTGCAGAGCCCAGTTTAAAAACAAAGTCATGAAGCAGACTGCTGCAATGCAGAACAAATGCTGCTTCAGTCATAATTTCCCAAGTTAGCTTCTTCTAATCAGAACAGGTTATAATGGAAATAGCATCAAAGTTGATTATAAAATAAGATGGTTGCTACTAATTTTGGCCTTTGCTTTTAAGAAAATATTTCAGCCAATTATATGATCTTTGAATTTTGTACTAAAAAAAATCAGTCATGGGGATTGGATGTGCATGATTTTAATGCAGCTGTTTACTCTCTATGGCAAGGTGTAGATGACATGAGTTCTGTCTCTGCCTGTGGTCTGGAAAGACAGGCTTGTACTACTTCTGATTAGAAGGAGACCTGAAAAAAAAGGGTCCAGAGAGATGAGAGAGTAAAACAGGAAATATGGGAAGATTAAGAATGAGGACTTAAAAATGAAACCTCCTAGAAAAAGAGGAGAGTCACAGCAGAGAACAGGTAGAAAAATGGTATAATTTTGTGAGTACCACCTTGCCCGTTTCCTTGTGTGATCTCATGTTAAGTGATAGTATGGAATTAGTTACAACATGCAATCTGAACAGCTTTTATGAGAGGATGAGAGAAGCCTCATGTGTGAAGGGCCTGAAACAGCTCAAGAGGAAACACAAGGAAAATATTTTGTGATGTCATTGCTTTTAAAATCAGCCTTCCTGCTTTTGATAGTGCGCTGGTTGTTTTTGTGGTTTTTTTTTTGTTTGTTTGTTTGGGGTTTTTTTTGGTTTTTTTTTTTGTTCTCTGACCCAGCTTTCCTATTGAGTAAAGCTTAAGGTCATTCTTGAGTTCTTTTCTGATGACTCATAGAGGGATTGACTGAAGGCTTGGGTTGTGCTGCAAGTGTTCAATCTGCCCTGGCTCTGTGTTACTGGGATAGTGTTTAGACACTCAGGGTTTGGGAATGATGACATGCAACAGTGGGAAAGCTGTCTGACTTTGACTTTGCACAGTGCAAAGAGCAGGCATTTCAGAACAACAGCCAGACCTTTTGTCCTGCACAAGAAGTCACATGTACGTAGGTCAGGTCTGTAGCTGTGCAAGCTCAGCTGTAAGCACAGAATGAAACAATTGGAGAAATGGCAGTATTTCATTTGCAAAGCCACATAATGCTGTGGGAAAGAGTAATTGATTAAAAGTGTGAAAAGCCTTGCAGTTTCTAACCAGGGTTATTTAGTCTTCTGTACTCTCTGCAAGATTGCCCTGACTCAGCCTGCTGATTGCAGGTCAGTAACACATTGGTACCCCCTTAAGGTTGTCTTAATGAATCTCTGTAGTATGAGGCAAAGTGTGTCCTTCTGTACAGAGACTGGGTATATTTATCTTCTTACAGCCCCCTTTCCCACAGTGCAGTAAGGCTGAAAAACCTTTCTTCTGCAAACTGTGTTGCAGTTCCTGTCATGGGAAGGAGGACATTTTTGAGCAGTCACTAGGAAATGAGAGCTTTGAAGTTCCTTCCTGAGTCTGACTCCTAGACATATTTCATTTGGAAGATCACAAAGGAGGATCTTTTGGAAGGGAAATGACTACTTAAAGACGTGCTTAACACAGGACAGTGAATTTACACAGTGATACTCATCTGTTGTTCTGCTAACTGTTAAGCACTTCAGTCCCTGGAATCACACCCCAGTCACTGGTTCCTGTGAATATGAAATGACTGAATCAAGCTGGGGAGGTCAAAACACTTCTTGTATTGAAAGACTTGTAAACTTTTGTTAGCTTAGAAGAAAACAACTTCCAGAGTTCTTGAGAGATGGCTTTGGAGACATATGGAAACTGTTTGAGTTGCCTGCTGGTACCTCTTGCGCTTTGGAGTATTGTTGTGAACATCCTCCTGTACTTTCCCAACGGGAAAGCTCTGCATGCTGCCAGTTACCAGCTCCCCAACCATGAGTGGTATTTTGAAGGGATCTGTTTCTCAGGTGTGATGGTAAGTGCTCAGTCTATGGATTTTTAATGAATTGCATTCTACTGCAAATAATATTGGATTACTCTTCAGGAACTCTTCTGTAATTGCTTTTAAAAAAGAGCATATTGTAATACTTCAACAAAAACCACTGCAGGCAGAAAAGAACAGAAAAAAGAGTTAGTACACTGAATGACATTTTATGTATGTTAAGTGCAAATGATTTTGCAGGGTGTGCTGGGGTGTTTTTTCTGCTGTCTTTTTGTTTATATGTAATTTTTCCTTGTATTATGGGAGCAAACACTATGTTGATTTAATAACCTGAAGGTTGAATTAGAGCTCTTTTACCCAAATGAAAAAAAAAAGGGCTTCTCATAATGGTTCCAATGTTCTGAAGAGCGTTATGCAGTCCACTATTTAGAGGACTGGATAGAGATCACAATGCATCAGGTAGTACTGTTGTCAGACTAAATACAGAGAAGTGTCTCACTGTGATGAGCATAGTAGGACTTTCCCTGTTACATTTGTAATATGCTCATCTGCAGTAATGAACTACCACGGAGTTGCTAACTGCTCGTGCAATTCACCATGTTCATAAAGAGCTGTAGCTTCAGGAACAGAAAGTGGTTATGTGATCAAAGTTCATTGCACTCAATCAGTGCTTAAAAAGGGTTTATCTGTGTAAGGGAGGCTTTTCTATGAAGGTGATGAACTGTTATTAAAACATTAGACATTCTTTTGAAATTGTGTATTTGTTTTAAAGCAGAAGAAAAGCCTTCTGTTCTAGCAGAAGAGAAAAACTACCAGAGAGAAGATTCAAACAGAAAAACAATGGCAAATGTATTTTGAAGCATTTTAGCCTTAAGACTATTACCAATTTATTAAAAATGCATGTATCATTCTGTTAGAAACCAGCAGCATGTGAGAGGACAGTGTTGTGATTCAGGAATACTCTCTTCTCATACATCTCTTTTGAAACCTATGCCTCTCTGAATGGCAGTTTGTGATTCTGGAGCCCAGATCCTATTTATCAAAATTATTCTACGATCAGTCTTAAATAATCCAATAATTTGAAAATTTTGAAATATTACTTAGATACTTGACAAACAAATGAAAGTCTAAGTGAATTTAATCAAAAGTTTGCATTACTGACATTTTCTAGCCTAAGTGTGTTGGTAAGGAAGGCAATACCCTGATTTGTGAACCTGTGTCAGCAAGAAGGTGTTGAACTGATGTATTTGTATCAATAAAATATTCTCCTTTTCACTGGTATTGATTCTTTTGTTTGTGAACTGGGTTTATTTGTTTCAGCCTCACTGGTGTCGCTGTGCCTACGCTCGTAGCACTTTACTGTGGTGGGAGATGCTGTACTCTTGTCTTTCAAGTATAAGACACGAGTACAGCAGCAGCCTACTAGAACCACCTCAGTCCCATGTGTGCCTTGAATAATTGTGCTGTCCTATGGATCAGCTTTAAAATAGCAAGACAGCAGAAGAGATGCAGTCCCTGCCTTCTAAGGGTGAAGGAGACTTTGACTTAGTATCTGCAGTCATCTCACTGACCTTACAATGTCCTCTTACAGATCCTTATTTTGGCAGTAATTCTAATAACACTGGAGTGTAGTGTGTTCTATCGGTGCTGCCAGAGTGAGAGCTGTAACAAAACCTACAGGGTGAGTCTGTATTTTATTTCTGTGCATCTCCTTAGCATTTGTTTTGAATGCCTTCCTGCTCCTGTGTTTCCAGCACATCCTGCTGCCCTCTCCACTGCTCTGTTTTCACTTCCTTTCACAGAGGATTCTAAACTGGGCTGCAAGATCACAGAAAGTGTAGCTTCTTTCTTCTGAAACATAAGCATGATGAAAGAAAATGAGACACACACTTCCCCTAAATCCTTGCAAAATAAAATAAGAACGTAGAATGAAGCACACCAGCTAAACAGCTTCACCTTTGTATTATTTGGAAGTGTTTTTCTTTTCAGAAATGACTAAATACATGCTACCTGGGATGCAGACATATTTAATACATGGTTTGTTCCTCTGGTATTTTCTGAAACAACTTTACAAAAATGCAAGTTTAAAAGCCCTACCCAAACAATATATAACTTATAGTTGTAGTGCTGTCTTAAACTCTGTCTTAATCTTTATTTTGTATGTGTATTCTTACTATTCTTTACCTACTATTTTTCTTTCTGAATTTTGAAGACTGCGTAAATCAAATGTGAAATTCAGCCCCAAGGAAGTAGCTAGACAGACTGAATGATCATATTTGCTGTTGACACTATCCCCACAAGGTAATATTTCTCTCTCTCTCTTTACTTTAGAGTTTTATTTCTATTGTGCTAGCCCTGCTTGGAATAGCTTTCTCGGGATACAGTTGCATCAGTTTTACCCTGCATTTGATTCAAGGCCCTTTCTGCAATTCATCAAGTGGATGGAATTATATTTTCAAAGACACTGCTGGGGGGTAAGAAACATTGGTGTAACTCTTCTGGGAGGAACTGTTCATCAAATCAGTAGCCAGAAACATTCTTCTTACTTCAGTCTGGTGTTTCTCTAATAGGTACCTCACAGATTACCCTGCCTGGTCCAAGTGCACAGAACCTGCTAACATAGTGGAGTGGAACATCATTTTACTCTCGATTTTGATAGCCCTCAGTGGATTGCAGTTGATCATCTGTATTCTCAAAGTTACTGCTGAGTTGAAACGAACGCTCTGTGGGACCTATTCTGTTTTTGTGCAGGTAACAAAACATCTGAGGTTAATTTCTTCAGCATCTCCTTGTCGCTGTAGCTTCAGCAGTTTCTCTCAGTTGGGGACCTATCCTTTTGGTTTATGCATTCTCTATACTACTGCAATTTTTTCCAGAGAATATGTACTGATAATACATTTGTTTATTTTGAATAATCCTCTAATTTCTTGTGGTATGCAGAGGTTGGTGACTGCTCACTCTGACCTTTAAGACTAGGACTGAGAAGAAAAAGAAGTGGTTAGGAAATTATCACTCATGCCAAGTCCATTACTCTTATGTCAGCAGAGGTTGTTGAAAGCCTTTGCTCTAACATTCAATTTACAGACTGAATGATCAGATTCTTACTAATGACTGAATGACTGATTCTTACTAATATGTGGCTTTCAGAGCAATGATGAGAAACATCAGCACTTTGTTTTTTACTTGCAGGCTGGGATTCTCTGAAAATGGCAAGGAATTTCTGCTGCTTCTCCCCCACCCCCAGAAAAAGAGTGAAATAGCCTCTCCATTATCCACAGTGGTAGATTTAAATGCTACAAAGAAAAATGAAACTCTTGTCTTAAACCTCTGTCTGTGAAACTTCTCTATTTTGGATGAGATATATTTCAACTGTCTGACATCTACATTTTTATTCATCTGTCCTGTTGCACCTGGCAGGAACACTTCATTTTTTTATGCTCCAACTTGTTGTGACAATAAGGATGTTTGAATAAAATGGAACTGCTTTGGTATTGAAATCACCTTTGTTTGTTTTGCTTTTAATAAACTGCTGTAGAACTGCTTTTGTACTCCCTTATCATTGCTTAGACCATATGACTATTTGTTGCTCCGAAAGGGCCTGGTTCAAAGCACAGTACATGAGGAGGGGTTGTTAATGCACTGAGTTTAGCCATGATTTCTAAATAAATTAATTTTAATTACAGACAGACCATGATGGCGATGGAGGACAGAGCCTACCCCACTCCTTCCATCTTAGAAATTCTTAACTGCAAAAACAATTACTGAAAAAAGTCTACCAGGTTTTCCTGTAGGAAAAAAGGCAGCTGGGCCTGACTGACATATTAGACACACATGTCTGAACTCAGCTGTACTAATTGATACACATTAATAGCTGCACTGGGTTTCTTTTCACTTTGCACTTAGAGGCAAACTTTTTTCTTTTAATCAAGTATGATGTGACTTGAGGGAACATATGAAGGAACCTTGTGAGCACCCAGTGCTAGCTTATTAATACTCTTCCAAGTATCCTGACCTTGCTACAATGGAAAGCTAACATTCTTGACAATAATGATCAGATGAAAAAGAATAATTTGTTTTAAATTAGCAGCTAAAAGTTATTTTTACTTTCTCTGAGAATTATTTTTTTCATTTCCAGTGGAAATTCAGGGATTCACAATGAAGTGGACACCTGGCTCATTTGTAGTTGCATGGGCAGCATTTGGCTGTATTTAGCACTCCAGTTTTTATACAATGAACACTCAGAGGAAAGATAAATATGTACTTCAGACTTGCAGTAATGCATATATCCCTATTACACCAGAACTAGTGGGATTCAGGTACACTGTCATCAAATATTAAATTATTGTTAGAAATGCAAACCATACAATAAGTGTCAGCTTTGGGTAAATTCTTTAGAAAAAAATAGAATATATATATATGTATATATATTTGATTCTGTTTCAAGACAATATTGAGATATTGCCTTCATACTCTTTTCTCAGATTGTTTTGAATAACTGATTTCTTCCTGTAGGATTTCAAGAATGCATCTAAAATTTTAATTTGTTAGTTTCCTTTAAGTTGCAAGAAGTAATAAAATAATAAATGATATGTAAGAATGGGGCTAGTCTTTTGAGAGATGGTTCAAGGTGGCATGGATTGTCAGAGGTGTGTGATACAAAGGCATGATGATAAAATGAAGACTGTGTCATTACACCTTTGTTTTTCTCTTGATTTAAATATGTGACATATCATTTATCTTAAACGATAATCCTGCATTTTTATGGATTTGTGGATATTGTTTGTGGACAGAAGGAAAAGAAAGAAAACTTAAAAATTAACCTGTACTCCTATCAAACATCTCAGAGAATCTTGCTGATTTCCTGCCTGCAGACTCTGGATCTGTCTTTAATTTACCATTTTTTGTATGATTGTGTCTGGTGAATTTACATTTCCACTCTATCTCAGGCATCTCTTAATTCTGAAGCTTAAATTAAATAAAGAGACATGTAATGTAGCTTTTGTTGAACATCCTGATCCTGCAACTCTTTTTACCCATAATCCAGAATCTGGCATCTCCATTGCCATAGCCAGATTCAACTGCAATTTGATGTTTCATCTTTTAAAGGGGCCATGTATTAATTTGAAATTGTTGTTAAGAATGCTAAAGGCTAACAGTGGGGTCTATTTCCAAATTTAACAGCCAGTTTCATGCAGGGCTTCTGGATGTAAGGCAAAGGTAACTTTGATCTAATCAGTTTAAATTCTGATTTAATCCTAAGTATTTTGTCTTTGAAAAGAGGTGCTATGAGCTGAGCCTGGTAGCAGAACCAAGATTCCTGTAAAGAATTTTAATTAACTGGCTTGATATCTAGACATAACCAATGATCCTGATGGTGTTGTTTGAGGCAATATGACCAGCTGCAGAACACAGACCTCACCCAACAACAGCAGGGAGAAGCGGTCTTCAGGGCCAGGACAAGGTTTGCACCATGTTGGAATGTGAGAAACCCTTCTTGCACAAGAGTTCCTGGACATGAAATGCACGTCCTGCCTGCTGAAATCCCCCCATAAAACACCCCAGGCACAAGAGGAAGAAAGCTGATTTGAGTTTATAAACTCTTGGCAGGGAGGAGTTAGTACTGAATCTGCAGTAAGGGCTCCAGCATTATTTGTCCCCCACAGCCAGCGCATCTTGCCAGAGTATCAGGTTTCTGTGTCTGGAACAGTAATGCCATTCATTTAAAAGACTGCAGCTGGAAATCACTGTAGACACTCGGTTTTGTAGTAAAATACTGTGAAGCCCCATCCTCACCTTTGCATTTTAGGGTATATTAATACTTGTGTAGCTAAAAGTGACCCTTGCAAAACTAGGGTTCCCTGATGGTTCCCATTATGGATAGAGGGGTTTTCCACATGGAGCGGCAGAGGACACATGAAGCTGCAGCAGCTCTTTAAAAGGGTGTTTAACTGCAGAGCTTTGCAGGCAGCCAGAGCAGCAGCATGGGCAGCAGACAAAATACACCATTCAAATACAGGAATTGTGAAATGGTGGGGGTTCAATTCAGCTTCACTGTGCAATCTTATTGAGACCTTTTGACTGAATATTCTACTTGGGGTTTGTTTATTTTTTCTTTCAAGGAAAATTTTGAAGTAAAATATTTGCTTTATCTTTTCAATGCAATTTTGGGGATTTTAAAAACTGTCAGCGTATTTCAGCATCTTCAATAGGAGAAATGAGGTACTATGGTTTAAAACAATAAAGGGATATTCATGACACCAAACTGCAGACTCATAATTTAACTAGTTAAATAGGGTCTTTTTATTTAGGTCCCGAGAGAAGTACCTGTTTTTCAGATGCTCTCTGAAGATAATACAGGCTTGAGAAGCTGAGGTACTTTGGTCAATTTTTTGAGTTCTTTAAGAAAAAGATTAGTGTGCTTAGGCATACAGATAATCTGAAATCTTGGGGAAGGTGCAATTAAAAGTGGGAGGAGAAAATATTGCCTGTCAGAAACTTTTGTTGTATTTTTACATAAGAAAAACATTCAGTTCTTATGCAAATCAAGGAAGAGTAATTTAGAGTATTCAGGGGTGTAAGGCAAAATAAAGGTTATATTCTTACCCTCAGATAAATGTAGAGATTTCAAGGGTACTGCTTGTGTGGACTTTTCTCTTTCTCAATCAAATGGAAATCTGAACAAAAATATATCAAAAACCTACATACACATGAACAACTTATTTATTAAAGCATGTACTAAGGAATGACTTTGAATTTAAGTATTTTAACAGGAGATAAAAGTTTTCTCATTTTTACCTCAATTAATTTACAAAAGGGGCATATGCAACCCAGATAAGCTGATCTTTTCACTGCACTACTTATCTTCATCCATGGCAAAGGAAAAAAAATAAAAAACCTACAGAAAAAATTTTGAACATGTGACATCAACCTGTGAAAGTCCAGAATTTCATAACAGATCCAGGAAGATTTCAAAATCTCAGCTTTGGCTTTGTCATTTAGGGAGAAGTAGAGTCCTCCATTTAATCCAGATATGTAGAAATGTGAAGAAATTAAATATTCTGACAATGTCTGATGGGAATAATGATTAAAATTGGTGAACTGTCTTATACCATAGTCCTGGTGAATAAGACTAAGATTTTTATGTCATTAAAGGAAAACTGGTTTAAAAGTAAATAAACTATTTATCAGTATATAAAGAATAGACTTTAGCTACATTCTGAATCTTAGTCTTCTGTCCAAAATGTTATGAATGCAATCAAGAGAGTGCATATAAAAAAATAGCTGCAAAGTATTCCTACCTATTAAAGATAATTTTAATTTTTATTGATTGCATTACTAAATATTTATTTATTTATGATTACAGATAAGTTTTGCTTTAATTATTACAGATAATTTTAAGTTGCCATGGAAAAGTGTAATTGCAACTTATAAAAAGTGTAATTGTGTCAGTGCTCAGAGCACAGATGACATTTTTTAAGAGTTTCTGAAAATAAGATAAGTGACTGAAAATACATATTTTTTAATAGAAGTTTGTGGGTAGTTTTGTATGCCTAAAGCTTCAGACACAACCATATTGTAATGGATATACACTCCCAAAAAGTGCCATTGCAAACTTTAGTTAGGTGGTTTTTAAGTGTTCCATGTTTAAGTTCCAATTCTGTTCTTATTTTTCAGTAAGACCAATACAAAATGTTTACTGAACTTGAATAAAACAAAAGAAGCCTTTGGCACTGGGTAGTGCATTTAGATAATGGTAACAGTTTAAATTATCTGCATCTTATGTTTTTAATCATTGAAGAATGTGGCTTATCCTGTCTGGCAACAGACTAGGAGGAAGTTAACATAGCGGGGTAATTTTGTGGAGTTTCTGAACCTCATTTCCACAATACTAAAACTGCTTGGAAAGGGGATGCAAACCTCCCCACCTTCATCCATGAATAGCTTGTTTCTTTCCATCTCTAGCAATATGTGCCACACTTTGTGCTAAAATTCCATTTCTAAGGAAACTGTGGCGGGTAGCAGAGCTAACCCAAGCATGCACTGCTGGGCACGCTGGTTCCAGTGATCTCAGTCCTCCCTTTTCTGCTTGTGCTGCACCAGTTTGGTGGAATGAACAGACAGAAGCAGGCACAGCTTGGGCTCCTTGTGTCAATGCAGAGCAGATACATAGGGAAAAGTGTGACTTAGAACTTTTCATAGTATGCTTGAGAAATTGTGTTCCTGTGCCACATACCACAGGATTGTTTTCCCAGTAGTATGCAAGCTGTAGAGAGTGACAAAGATAGTGAAGAATGTAATGAACCTTAGGTCTTAAATCTGCTTTTAATTCAGTGACAAGATTTGCACTCCACAACAGTCTGAATGCTAATTTGTGTGATTGAAGTTGGAAGAAATAGAAAAAAATTCTTTGATTTTCTGAACTGAGAAGGTTACCAGAATCTTTTGTTTGCTCTTGACACACATTGTGCAATTGTTTTTATTGTGTTCACAAAAGCAAACAGAAGCAGGGAGGGGGAAGGTAAGGATGTGGGGAGTAGGAGAGATAGGAACGTATAAAAGGAAATTGCATGTGCCCGTCCTGTGTTTTTATTTCGTGTTTTTCACAAGGTCCATGAATGCAAAATGAAGCTATTTCTCCTAAGCTGCTTGCTGATTTCTTGCTGTTTCCAAGCTGGGGCTGTGAACCGGGAATACTATATTGGCATTACAGAGACAGTCTGGAACTATGCACCTGGCAGTGCCAATGCCATCTCTGGGCAGCTTTTTGCAGAAGAAGAGTAAGTAAAGCAGTGTCACTGCTAGAGTTTTATTTTACAATTTCATTTGGCTTAAACACCAGGGCTGTACTGAAATCTTGGTAAAGGCAGTGAAATGAGTCTTGTTGGTGTCAGTAGATTTTCTGTCAGACCTATAAGGGAATTTTGATTTATTTCCTGGCTTGCCTGAGAATTGCATACCAATGTTCTGCAAAGCATTGGAATATGCAGTAGAGCCTGAATCTGTTGTAAGGAAATATTTACTAACTAGAGACTAGAATAAGACCCTGAATGTCTAATGGTGTTTAATTTTGAGTGTCTAAGGTACTAGTGCTGAAGAGATGATTTTTGTTTTTAAATGCAGAATCTTGAGAAATTAAAAACTTTCCTACTGAGCACAGGTTTCCTTTTTAGTCATTCATTGTTGACAGGGATGGTTTTCACTGGTGCAAAAGCACAGCTACATACTTCCACCCACAGTGGAGGAGCTGGGTTGCTTGTTACAAGGCAAAGAGTGTCCTGTGCAGATTGAGAGCAGTAAGTAGACTGAAGATATGTAGGGTGAGGAGGAGGGAAGCACCCTGCTTGTCTGAATAATCAATAAAGAAAACCTAGATAAAAAGGCATCAGAAAAATATTTGAGAGAGGAAAAGTGTTCCTTTTGTCTTTTTTCACTGCCTTTAAAATTAAATAGGACTATATCAAAGCAGAAACAATGTTGAGAGAAATCAGAAATTAGAAGAATCTCAAAAATGCAGATCTCATTTAGCGTGTCTCCCTGGATGAGGGATTACAAGGTTTCCTGTGGTTTGTTTTCTTTGGTGAGAGCCTCATCCATAACCTGCCACTTGATTAGGTGAGAGACGAAGCAGTCAGCTTTTTTTTTTTCCCACTCACAAACTTTGTGAGGTGTAAGACACTGCCAGGGATTCAGCAGGCTAGCTGAAAGTGGAAACAGGTCATCTTGTCTGAGAATTGCACAGCTGTGTTGTAATACAACAGACCACAGCTGTTCACTGTTGCACTTTCGTTGCTTTTCTCTGGTCTGTGGTGACCTGCTGCATGTTACATTCATTTCAGGTTTTCTGTAGTTGTATGCCTGCAGTGGAGCTGGTCCCTTGTATTGTACTTTTCAGTTTCAGCTTCTCTGATTCCCCTTCTCCACCTGGACGCTTTATGAGGCTGTGCTTGTGTGGAGAATGATGTTTGCAGGGCCAAAGAAAAACACAGTGCAGAAGGAATACTCTACAACTAAATGGTAGCTGTTTAAAACAGTCCAAGAAGAAGCATACCATATATGTTCGTTTTAGGTTGCAGCGCAAAAGCCTCATGCACTCAGAATTACAGTAACTGAGCCTTTGCTCCCCAAGTGGAGCTCTGGACTGGCATTTTAACTACTCTTCAGACCTGTGCTTGTCAAGGTACCTACAATTCCTTCCCCATATGCTCAAACAATACTCCACCTCGTAGAAAATCCTTTGCATTTTTGGGCAGTGTTAACATATTTCACCACAAGGCTTGCATGCAGCTGTGCACAGCGCAGCAGAGGCCTGGTTTTTATTTGAGACTATTAATTAAAATCTACGTTACAGATGCATACGTGTATTTTCTTTACAGGCAGGCTGAAGTTTTTCTCAAAAGAGGACCACACAGGATAGGAAGCACTTACAAGAAGGCTATCTATATTCAATATACCAATCATTTATATGATGTGATAGTCGACAAACCTTCCTGGCTGGGTTTTTTAGGTCCTATAATTAAGGGAGAAGTTGGAGATTCCATTATTATTCACTTGAAAAACTTTGCTTCCAGAAACTACACACTGCATCCACATGGTGTAAGGTACACAAAAGAAAATGAAGGTAAGCTTGATTCCATTCTGTGCCAAAATTTATCAAAGGTTAATCATCCCTCTGAGTGTAGTTGGTATTCTCCCATCGGAGAGAAGACTGGTCAGGTAAAAAGAGATTTAAATTAGGACATGAATAATTTAAAATAGAAGTTAAGTTTGGCACTTTTTCAAGAGTGAAATATAAAACCAAAATTGGAATTTGTGGAGGGAATTTTAGATCAAAATTTTACCTGAAATAAGAGTATTTGTGTTTCAATCAAAATAAAGGTATAAAGGTATATAAGAAATTCAGGTATGGAGGATATATAAAAATTTAATGCTGTAACGAAGATTTTGTTAACAGTCATAATGTACTGTTCCCATTTCTTAACACTAAATCTGTGCATATGCTATGTAAGACACACAAGAGTTTCTTAAAATGGAGAAACAGATACTTCTTAGTGACTAGTTTTCATTACAACTAGTATGTGCCTTGATAGAGACACACTCTGTGGGGTCAGAACAGTGTATTATGTAGCAGTACATATACTTTTCAGAAGTTTCTTCTGTTGCTAGCATTCCAGGAACACCTATATTCCTTCAGGGCATATGCAATTTTTTAGAACAGTTTCCAAGATGAATATTTAAGAAATGTTTTACAAATATTTGAATTGTTATATTTTTACAAGAAGTACGTAGTCCCCTCCAAATAAACTAAGGACTAAATCTAATGGGTCATAAATTGAAATACTCCTATGGACTTCAAAGGCAAATGGAAAGATTCCTAAAGAGAAAGAAAACATCTACTCATCCAACTAAAAAGCTGTGGGTTTTTAACCTGTATTCAGATGTTCAGTCCATTTTACTGCAGCATGTAGCCAATTTCCAGCATGGCAGGTGGTGTCCTGACACCCTGTTGTGAATGTGTTGTGCTAATGGTGGCTGTGTGGAATTCCTCAGGTGCTTTTTATCCTGACACCACCAAAGATTTGCAAAAGCAAGATGATGCTGTGGAGCCTGGAGGCCAGTACACTTACACATGGGATGTGACAGAAGATCAAGGTCCAGCTGAAGCAGATGCAGACTGCATAACCAGGGCTTACCACTCCCACATAGATGCTCCAAGAGATGTTGCCTCAGGTCTTGTTGGGCCTTTAATAATTTGCAGGAAAGGTAAACCATAAATAAATAAGTGAGTAAATAAATACATATGCAAGGTCATTGATAATTATCATTGATAAATATCAGTGAAATAACTTCCTGCAAGAGGAGAAGATTATAATTGATTTTGAAATAACAACTTTTGGTCTTCTCAATCAGCTGCCTTCAATAGAGTAGGAAGTAGTTTGATTTTGTGTATGAGAGTGAATATATTTTACAGAATACTTTGTTCACAAATCCATATGAGATGTGCTATGCTAGCAATGTGCAAGGAATTGTAAATTCTGATATAAGGAAGATAGTAACATGGAATATTTATTCGCAGTACTTTTAAAGAACAATTCAAAAGAGATTTTTGTTTCCTGTGAATGTAAGTTTATGTATACAGTAACGCTCAAGAAAAGTGTCAAAATGTGACGTAAACAGGGTCCAGCCCTACTGAGACTAGAGTTAAAACTGACAAAAAAAAATAATGTCAGTTACCAAAGATTTTGAATATACCTCTTTATTTTTCAGGTACAGAAATTAAGAGGGACAGTGATCAACACTTTGATGCTGAATTTATCCTTATGTTTTCTGTGGTGGATGAAAATCTCAGTTGGTATCTAGAGGACAATATCAGAACCTACTGTTCTGAGCCTTCCAAAGTGGACAAAGATGATGAGGACTTCCAGGAAAGCAATAAAATGCACTGTGAGAGAACATTATATTAATATTGCTTGACACTGATAGAGTGAAATAATATTTTTCTGTCTTGTCTCTTTTAAAGATGAGTTGTAGATTTTTTTTAAACCAGGGATTTTTCTTAGAGGATTAAGACAGATTATTTTAAATAAAAATTAAAAAAATTAGAAAGCAATGGTAAGTATTGTACAATTAAACCTTTGGAGTTGCGATATAAAATTCTTAGGGGCCAAGAAGCTCTTTGCCAGTGTAATTTTCCCAGGCACTCTAACAAAGTTGTGCTACTTTGTTCTGTTTCTTAGTCCTGAGCTCTGTATTATAATTTCACAGTTTAGAAAAACAGTTTGTACTGTTAGTGTAAACAAATAAGATACCTCTTACTCTGGCATATATTCCAGAATCATATCTATGTAGGGGAAGCATGTATCTGATACTAGCAGTGGTTTTCAAAGATGTGGAGCTTTCTTTTGAAGCTCTTTCTATTTTGAAGAATAGAGCAATGGTTGTATGATACCTGTATTTAAAAAAAAAAAATCCTGAGGTCTGTGAATAACAACAATAAACAACATTTATTTTAGCTATCAATGGGTACATGTATGGATACCTCCCAAACCTCACAATGTGTGCAGAAGATAAGATAAAATGGCATCTCTTTGGCATGGGTAATGAAGCTGATATCCATTCAGCCTACTTTCATGGGCAGACCTTAATAGAAAGGCATCATCGAGTTGACACCATCAGCCTCTTCCCAGCCACATTCATGGATGCTGTCATGGTACCAAGGAGCCCTGGGGAATGGCTGCTCAGCTGCCAAGTGAATGACCATATTGAAGGTACAGTGCAAGTTTCAGTGTTCAGATTTTTTTAGCTTGAGCTATGAGTTTACTGAGTTACTTTTGCAGGACTCTTGACCTGGTGATATGCCAGGCAATATTCTCCTCTAAGTAACAGAACTCCCAGAGTAATTGAAATGCCTACAAGTGCATTAGATGGGTTTGAGCCTGTAGCTGTGGGAATCAAGCTGGCAGCAATTAGCACAGCTGCATTTTTGCAAGCCTCACCTTTGGGGAAAAAACCAGCATTTGGACGTTTGCCTCCTGCTGGAGATAACTAACCACAATTTTCTCTTTGCCAACAAAAAAGTTTGGGCTCATTTCATGTTTGACAAGGGGCACAGGATAGGCAGGCTAATTTGCCTGCTGACAAACACATGTTCTAGAAAGTACATTCTTGAATAAGCAGAGATGTTCTTTTCTCCTCCCTGTATTATCCTTTATTTTCAGTTTTAATAGCCATATGGAATACTTAGAAGCTAATTCCATGCTTTTGAATGGTCTATATTTCTGTAAGTGAGAGAAGTAATTTGTCACAGAAGTGGGGAAGAACACAGAACTGAAAATCATTCTCCAAGATGTGAAAACTTCAAAATAAAAAGGAGCATGTAACCTATAGATTCAACTCCATGGAGGTTCCAAGATTTATCAGATCAAGCATCATCCTGATATGGCTGAAGCATCCTGGCCAAGACTAAAATCCTACAAATTGGCCTGATTTGTCACTGTAAAAGTGCTCTCTTCACTATATTATGTGTATCTGTATTATTCACTGTATTATGTGTATTTGCTAACTGCTTCCCTTAGGATGCAGACTTGGGAGTTCCACAAGTAAGCTGTTAATTACATTTAGATGGAGGATGGTCAGCCTAGTAACATCTGACCTTGGCTGAATTGTTCACTGACAGCGCTGTGTCCACTCTACCCTAATCTTCTCTGCCATGCCAGTGGCAGCTTTACAAGCAGAATGCCCTTTACCACACCTGTCTGCCTGCTGTAGATACCATGGCTGTGTTTCTATATCCTAGCTCAGCTGGCACGTCTTCTATTATAGCATTCATCTTCCGCTTTGTGATTTGCATATCCATCAATGGTGTGGGAATTGTCCAGGGAACAAAAGAGCTGATGGACACAGGGAAAGAGAAAACAAAATACAGTTCCTTCTCTCTAGGTTTTTCTACCTCTTTTTTTCCCAGGTGGTATGCAGGCCCTTTTTAAAGTAAAAGACTGTAAGAAATCCACACCAAGTCACAATGAGAGTACAAAGATAAGACAGTACTTCATTGCTGCTGAAGAGATCATCTGGAATTATGGCCCATCTGCAGTGAACCATTTTACCGGACAAGAATTAATCGTTGACAGGTAAATGCTTCTAATTATAGAATTTTGATTTTCCAAGCAGAATTGATTTAAGCATACTAAATAAGGGAAGCCATATGGTAGAACTGACTTTTAAGCAGAATTGTTCATTGTCCTCACCTGTACTTAAGTATTAATGCTAGAATAAATTTCAGACCAAATTAGGTAATTTATTTTCCTTGTAATGTTAACTTAAATTTTGCGCCTATGTTAGTCATTTCACTAGGATTATAATTAATTAATCTGTCCTATGTAGGCTGTGACTCCTGATTACTCAAGACGGTTGATTATTCTGAGTTAGGGAACAAAGTAGGAGTTCATGACCATTGCCTTAGATGATGACACTCATGCTAACTGTAGCTCATCCAGGAAACAGCTCGCATGAGATAGCTTTGCCCTTTGCCCTGTGTTTACATAATTAAGACCTGGATCAATTCACTGAATACATTGATTCCTCAAGTTTTTAATCTGTGAGTTAAAGCCTACTTACTTCTTCCACAAGCAACCAGGCACAGTACATTGTTTGAACGGTGCTTGGAAAACACTGAAAGGTCCTTTCTTAAAGGCTGGAAGTGTAGAGTGAATCTTCTCACTTTGTATATAGATGTTACATATTCTTGGTGTTCATATCCCCTCCTGTTGAATTTTTGTAACTTTTAATTAAAAGAAGAGTAAACTGAAGATTATGAAATGTTGACTAAAAAACATTGTTGATGAGTCTCTAAGCATACTGGCTTTGTAAGGGTATCACAGTGGCTTTTTCTTAATGAGAAGTTAGTGAAGGAGAATGTATTCCTGCACTGCACATCTTCTACAGGAATGTAAGTGCATATAAGTGCATGACCATACCACTGAAAAGAAACCCAAAAGACAAACTCAGCATTGTCATACCTCAGAAAACAGGACTGAGGTCCGATGGCCTTTATACACTTGAGCATTTTGACTTGAAGTGTTTGCATCTATTCCAATTTCTTTTACACAGTGAATCTCACATCTTTTTTGAACAAAGTGAGACAAGAATTGGTGGCTCCTACAAAAAAGCAATTTACAAAGAATACACGGATGGTTCTTTCACTGAACATAAAAAAAGGCTTGCAGAGGAAGCACATCTTGGACTCCTAGGTAAGAGAGCCTAACATTTTTTCATGTCAAATATTTATGAGTAAACAGTCACTTCCACTAGTTAGTGAGCAGTGCCCCCACCTCCAAGGAGAAGTCCTTAGCTCTCCCTGCTTCCAGCAGCCGCTAGTGCCTGTGGTTTCCCCCAAGTGTAAAGAAGCTCTTGAATGCAACACTGTCATGGTACCCAGCTTCCCTTTTGGAGCATGCCATGGTCTCCAAAGGTCAGGCTCTTAATTACAAGGCCAGATTAGGCAGATCTAGTTCTATTGATAACCTTGCTGTTCCTGGCATGGATTGTCTGTAATCCTAATGTCTGTAAATCCCTTTCCAAAGGGAGGAACTGTCCTGAAAGTCCAGTGACTGGGCCTCATGAGAATTGGGATTGGCTGCTGCTGGGCTGCGATTCCATGTGCCAGGGACCTGGTCTGTGGCCACAGAGGCCCAGGGGCATTCCTCATGCAAGGGAAAAAGCAGCCAGCCACTGAATACCATAAGTTCGTGGTGACCCATACACCGTTTGATTGAAATATCCTGTAATTAGACCGTGTACACCTTTCCAGGACCTGTGATCAGGGCTGAAGTGGGTGAGCGCATCATGGTGACCTTCCGGAACAACGCCAGCCGCCCCTTCAGCATCCAGCCCCATGGTGTGAGGTACCGCAGGAGCGAGGCAGGGGCACGCTATGGCAGTGCTCCCACAGGTGAGACACGGGTGGGGTGCTGCAGCATCTGAGCACTCACTGCCTTACCTGCCTATGTGTTAAAGGTGAGAAAAGAAAGAATGTGCACTTGGCATAATTCCCAATGCTGATTTCCCTAATAGGTACCGAATCTCCAGCCTCTCATGTGAGTCCTGGCACCACATTTACGTATGAATGGGATGTGCCAGAAGATGTGGGTCCCACAGAGCAAGACCCAGACTGTTTAACCTGGCTTTATTACTCAGCTGTGGATGCAGTCAGAGACACCAGTTCTGGCCTTGTTGGTCCTCTCTTAGTGTGCAGGAAAGGAGCTCTGCTTTCTTCTGGGAAACAGGTCAGTCAAAGAAGAAAAATGGACACATTTGCATCATCACAGGTGAATCTGCTTTCTCCTTCCAGACTGCACCACCTCCTCTCCACATCACAGTTTCACTCATGTTGTAAGGGGGATAAACAACATGAAGAAAGTGGGGTTGGTTTTCAATCTGGCTCCAGATAGGCAGCTAGTGCTATGTGAAAACACCATTCCCATGAGCAGCTGCTGTCTCAGCTATGATGAGAATCTCTAGGAATATGTAGAGATTTTAAAGACCAAATACAAACTCACTTTGAGAGGCGGTTCCTGCTGGTAGAAAGAGCATTTGCAGTAGATACTTAGTTTCCAGACACAGCAATTACAGAGCTCTGAGATTATCAGAATGAAGTATCAATGTTTACTCTAACAAAATTTACTCTATTTTGTGACTTGTACTGATAAATTATTATGAACATAGGATTTTTCCCCCTGATATTTTCTGTTCACTAATTTCTATTTTCCCTTCTACTATTTCTTCTCAACAGAAAAATGTGAATGTGGAGTTTTTTCTACTTGCCACAGTATTTGATGAGAATCTGAGCTGGTATTTGGATGATAATATTTTGATGTTTACCCTAAGTCCTGACAAAATTGACAAAGATGATGAAGACTTCCAAGAGTCTAACAAAATGCACTGTAAGAAAAATATTAGTTAGACAAATATTAATTTCTACAATAAGGTTTTTACTTTTATGGTTTCATGTTTAAGGCAGAGAAGCTGTATAATGAAGAGACACTTCACTCCTTTACAATAGAAAAAAACCCCAAAACATTTCAGTGCAATTCAGTTTCAACTAAATGTGGTACTTCAAAATATAATTCCAGCTGTTCAGCGTCTTTCATGGCAGTTGAGAATTCATCATGGTTATGTACCACTTCGAGCAAATAGAAGGAGGAATTAGATCTTTAGCCTGTGTGCAACCACTATGAGTGCCACCAGGCAGCAAGACAAAACTGACCTCTGCTTTGCAGATGATGTAGCTGAAAGGAGGTTTTTCACAGTTAGAGAGAAGCTGAGGTTGGACAGGACCTCTGGAGATCACCTGCTCCAACCCCCTGCTCAAGTAGGGCCACCCAGAGCCACTTGCCCAAGACCATGTCCTGATGACTTCCAAATACCTTCAAAGATGGAGACTCCACCATCTCTCTGGGCAGCCTCTGCCAGTGCTTAGTCAGCCTCACAGTAACGGTGTTTCCTGATGTTTGGAGGCAACCTCCTGTGTCAGCTGGTGTCTGTTAACATCAGTTGGGCTTCTGTCCCTATCACTGGGTACCACTGGGAACAGCCTGGCTCCATCCCCTAGGCACTCTCCCTTGAAGGTATTTGTACAGGTGGCTGAGATCCCCTAAGCTGCCTCTTCTTCTGGCTGAAGGGCCATCACAGCTTCCTCTGCCTTTCCCTGTAAGAATGCTTTCTTGTCCCTTCATCATCCTCGTGGCTCTTTGTTTTCCTCTCTCCAGTGTGTTCATGTCTTCTGCACTGGGTTGCCCAGAATTCAGCACAGCTCTGCTGGTGTGGCCTCAGCAGTGCTGAGCAGAGGCCAGGGATCCCCCTCCCTCAACCTGCTGGCTGGACTTTGCCTCAGAATGGCTCTTTGCTCCTTTAATAAAGCAGAACTGAGTTTCACACTGATTGTGTTTTAGTACTGCAGAAATGTTTTTCAAGTTTCATGTGAAAAAGACATTTTTACCCTCAGGCCCTAGCCCTGCCAGTAAGTCCTAATCTTTAAGAATATTTGTTTGTGCATTTTGAAAAATTTTCCCTTCAGGGCCATTCCTGTTTACAGACAGTTGGCGCTGAGCATTCAGTGGTACCCGAGAAGCCCAGGGTTTGAAAGTTTTGCAAAGGACTATCTAGAAAGGGTTAGTAACTCAAACTAAAAAACCCCTCCAATTGCTTCCACTGTGTGGCTGGAAGGTATTGCAGGGTATAAAACAGGATCCTTTATATATATGCATTCTGTATATCTGACAAGTAGAAAACAGGGAAATTTCCAGCTGGCCAAGGCAGCAGTATGTGCTGAAGACATTGAAAAGGAAAACAGAAATTATTTTTAAACACTGGAGTTTAAAAGTTGTTTTGCTTGAATTGATTCTTTAGTTTTGTTGATGTGATAAACTATTTTATTATTGGTATTTCTCTCAGTCTAAGTCATGACATTACATCTGAAGTGTTTATTAATTAATCTCTATTGAAGAATTAAGTAATATATTAATTAAGGTGGGTTTTGCTTTCTCAAATCTTCTATAGCCATTAATGGTTATATGTACGGAAATCAGCCTGGTCTTGAGATGTGTAAAGGAAGTGTTGTTTCCTGGCATTTGATGGGCTTGGGTTCAGAAGTTGATGTCCATGGGATCTACTTCTCAGAAAACACTTTTGTGTCAAAAGGAACAAGAAGGGATACAGCAAATCTGTTTCCACATACAGTTCTCACAGCTATTATGAAGCCTGATTCTGAAGGTAAATGTCTTATTTAAAAATCCTTTTACTAATACAGAAGCTGTTACCTATGAATGTTTTGTGCACAGAGACAAGCTTTAAGTAATTGGTATATTGATCCTGGTGCTAAAACTGAGTACAGCTCTGTTTGAAGGGCAGTAAACTTTAAGGACATATGTTCTTAATGCTAAAGCCTTGATTTTTCTAGGTCCTCTGTATGCTGAATTTTATTATTACAAGTAGCCATACTGCACGAAGATTTTTGATTTATATGAGCAATAACCTGTGCCTCAGTCTCCTCAAGTCTTTGTTTCTTACATGACTGCTAGGAGTTTTTGAAGTGTCCTGCCTGACAACAGACCACTACACTGGGGGCATGAAACAGAACTACAAAGTGAAAAAATGCCATTGGTGGAATATAGATTTATCTATGTATTTGCATGAAAAGATTTACTACATTGCTGCAGTGGAAGTTGAATGGGACTATTCTCCTAACAGGACATGGGAATTTGAGCGGCATCAATACCACGAGGAAAGGTACTTTGGAATACTCACAGGGGAAAAAAAGGCAAAAAAAGCAAAGGACCAACTCACTTTTCTGAACCTTTTCCTCTTCCGAATGTTTCTAGACACACTTTCATTTCACATTTTTTGGGCTCACTTGAATTTGTCCTTCCCCAGTAGTGCTGCCATGTAACTGAGCCAGACAGCACAGACCACCTCAGTGTTTGAGGAACAGTACAGCACAGACCTCCTGTAGGACAGGTGTAAATTTTAATGGATCCTGGATAGTGCATACACATTTATTATCTGTTGATGTTGGTAGCCCTTGGCTTAAAATGTTGTCATCTTATCTATGATGACTGTGTCCTGATAAACATCTTTGTCTCATGTTTATTTGTAGTCTGAGTAAGGTACTTTTTGACCCCTCTAAATTTCATGAGCTTACACAAGATACAACCGTGACTGAATCCACTATGAAGCTTGTTGTCTCAGTGTTTTATTTCCAGTATTTGAATCTCAATGAGAGAAATGATTGGATCAAATAATGCATGCCAATTAGCAGAAAAGGCTCAAAAAGAATGATGAATTTCTTTGTTTCACCTGAATAACTTGAGTAACAGATTATAACTATATTTTGTTATTAACTTAATTGTATTTTCTTCTTTTTCCTCAGTTTGACAGTACATTTCCTTGCCCTGTATACCAGTGGACTCTGACATAATCCTAAGCACAAGTAATACAGACTATGTTCTTACTAGACTTTCCCCCCTCCCATTGTGTCCAGCCCCCATGATCTCAGCAGAAAATCCTTCCCATTTTATGTCAGCAAGGCACTTAAGCTTTACAAATTTTAGGCTTCATTTCAGATGTACACAAGTCACCAAAGGCTCTATTTTTCCATATGCAAGTTGCTGTGTTTCCTGTTGCAATTTGAAGCATTTGCCAGGCCAAGCACTCAGCATTTTTTCAAGTACCATAGAGACTTGCTCTATCTATAGTGGGGTTTTTAAGCTTCTAAAGGTTAACCCTAACCCAGCTAAACAAGAATGTTTTAATGTTCAATATACTAGCAGTTTATGAGATTACTCTTGCACTGAACTGGATTGTTGCTTGATAGTTAATTGACATACCTGCAAAAGATGTTCTAAAATACATAAAGGAATGAATTTCTTTCTTCTTTTGGCAGCCCTGGCAACCCATTTTTAAATAAAGATGACAAATTCATTGGCTCAAAGTATAAAAAGGTAGTATATCGTGAGTACACCGATCAGACATTCAGTACTCTCAAAAACAGAGCAAAGGAGCAGCAGCACCTGGAAATTCAAGGTAAAGTCATCATGTTCAGTTTTGAAAACACAAAAAATGTAGTGACACAAATCAAAAGATACAATTTTGAATAATATTGAGTACAGTTCTATCCACAAAAATTGTCTCAATATAAATGGAAAACCTACTTGGAATTGCTACTTTTATTGTGGTGCTTTCCCTGCAAAATAACACAGCTTGTTCTACAAGGGAAAAAAAAAACCTTTTGGTTTGCTGCCTGATCAGAGATCAGTTTTTCCTAAGTTAGCATAAAACTGGGAAGCAACATCCAAACGGACTTCAGGTACAGAGTAGGTGCTGAGAAGTAGAGGCCTAATTTTAACATCTCAAGTTGGCATGTCATAGTGAACATTATATAGGTTTCAGCTGAATCATAAGCCAATGTTGTGAATTTGAACACAACAAACTGGCTGTCTGCTCTGATGTTTTGTAAAACCAAGTTAATCTTTCTTTTCAATCCAACAGGGCCATTGCTTGTGTCAAATATTGGAGATAAAATTATAATAGTTTTTAAGAACTTAGCATCAAGACCCTATTCTATCCATGCCCATGGAGTGAAAACAGACAGTTCTGTTGTTGCTGTAACTAACCCAGGTAACAAACCACCTTTTTTATTTCCAGCAGGTAACATTAAGACTTCTGGTAAGATTTAGCAAGCTCCCAGATAGCAGGAAAGACGTAATTGTTGTTTGTCTTGCCTCAAGTTCTTAAATTTTTGATGCTGATTATGACAAATATTCCTACAGTTCAAATGCCCCTGCTAATTATTGCTATGTATCATAATCCTTGACTGATCAGTAATTTTTTGACACAATGTGGCTACACCTTTCATGAAAGCCAACAGATTTGGCTCCATAAGGAAAGCACAGCTTATGGTATAACTTCTCAAGTTCCTCTATGATCTTTACAAAAGTTACAATTGACTTTATTAAGTATGGTGAACTGGACAGTGCAGACACATTCACACACACACACACACACACAAAAAAAAAAAAAAACAACAAAACAAAACAAACCACTGTCAAGAAGAATCAGGGATCTGCAGAAGGGGCCATCAGCTAGCCAGTGCAGTAAATGGGAAGGGGAACTTCAACTACATAACCTGTAAATGGAGATAACATCTGCTTCAGGATGACCTCCTGTAGGTCAGCACACTGAAAACTTCAAAAATTAACTTGATACTTATTTAATTCAGGTGAAACAAAAATGTATGTCTGGAAAATCCCAGAGAGATCTAGTCCTGAGAGAGGAGATTCACACTGTATTCCATGGGCATACCATTCAACAGTGGACATTGTTAAGGTATATTCTTGATATCAGTTTTGTTCATGTCTCCAACATAGATATAGCCGAAGGAGATGTGTTTGAAACTTTTTCTGCTTTCTCTACCAAGTTATTTCTCCTATTACCATACCTTTGAATTTAAATGTTTCTTCGAGGAAAATCGTACGAAAGTCAGGGAAGAAATTCAGTACTACACACATTCATTGTTTTGCTTCCTGGTTGTTCTGCTGTTGGTATAGATCATCTCACATTCCCTTCTTAAAGCCAACACTTTATAGCTTGCTTAATATCTAATCAGTCATTTGTGGGGAAACTAAAATGCAACTGTGAAACACAACTCTGTCCTTTTTTACCAAGCATGAATTAGCTTAACACAGTATTTTTAATGGAGATGAATGTATTCTTGCCTTTGTCTCAACAAATACAAATGAAGCGTCAAGAAGTTTATTTTAAATTGAAATCAAGCTCAAAATTCTAAAAATGGTTTGAAAAAAGAGCAATAAATTAATACGGAATAAATGTTTATTTGTATCGAGAGATGAAAACGAGGCAGTCTTCATTGAACTTGATTCCTGGGTAGCATAAAACAGTGAAGAAGTAACTTCATTTGACACTGGCTGCCCTTATTCCTAGATACTGACAGCTATGAAGATAGTAAAAGGATTCATGTATGCCATTAAAAGTACTTCTGCTTAGTTACATTTTGCAATTATGTGGGTTTTCATTTTTCATTTCAGGACACTTACAGTGGATTAATAGGCACACTTGTTGTGTGTCATAAACACTACCTGCCATCATTTCACACTAAAAAGAAAGTTCAATTTGCTCTTCTCTTTATGGTTTTTGATGAAAATGAGTCTTGGTACTTGGATGAAAACATTAAAATGTATTCTACCAACCCACACCTTGTTGACAAAGAGGATGAGGAATTCCTTGAAAGTAATAAAATGCATGGTATGTTCCCCAATTTAGTTCATATAGCTCTGAAAATTCTGTAAAATTATATATTTGAAAATACTGCATATTAATTCAACTTTCTCAGCCCCCTGAATTTCCAGTTCCAGGACAGAATGCCTAAAAAATCTTACTCAAACTGTATGCAAACACTGCTAATGCCAGTGAATGACTTTTTTTTTTTCACAAGTTAAAAAAACCCTTAATAACAACAAAACAACAACAACACCCCCTAGTATATTCCCATGTAGAAGTTTTGAGTAGAGAAAGAATAAAAATGGAGTTTGAAGTTCTGATTTATGTCAGTAAACAACTGCTCTGGATATGCTGAAAAGACTATGTGCATCCTGAAAGTGTGTCCTTGTAAAGCTTACCCTTTTACACAGATCTACAAGAATTGCAGATCTTTTTTTAAAGATCTGCAATACACACAGCTCTTTAAAAATGGCAATATTAGCAATGGTGTACAGCAAAGAAATTTTCTTAAGTATGTCTTTCTTTCTAGCTTAATGTGGAATATAAACCATTCATTATGTGCTGTCCAAAGCCATTACTTTTGTCTGGCACTGGCTTTCAAATCTTTCAGTCTGTATCATATTAGAGATGAACAATACACAATACACAAAATCTTACTGGTTTTCTCTGTCTTACTTTCCTTCTTTTTAGGCATTAATGGAAAGGTGTTCGGAAATTTGCACGGCCTGACTATGCATGTTGGAGATAATGTCAGCTGGTATTTGATGGGAATGGGCAATGAGATAGACATTCACACAGCACACTTCCATGGCCACAGCTTTGACTACAAGGTACCAGGTCTTTTTCTCTTGTTTCTTGCTGTGTTAAGAATGAGAGGTAAGTCAAATACCAAGGACTGTTATTTATGGTGAGAAGTTGTATTACAATATTAAGCAGGGCTAGTATTTTGACCACAAGGGTCTTATGCCTCAACATTTGATCAACATACAAGAGCCAGAGAATATCTGCCAGTGGCATTTGCTCACTAGTAACCTCAGAAGTTACTTCAACAAGATAATTGTGAATTTTTCATGGCTGTGGTAAGACAAAAGCTATAGTCTTCCTTTGTTTCCACTTAGTTGCTAGTTTTTTAAACTTTGGAGCATGAGGTGGATGTACAAAGTGATGCTGCAGTAGAAATGACGCACAGAAAGTGTGTTTAACACAGTTTAACTGTTGCTTCATTTTGTCTCAAAGCGAACAGGGGTTTACCGGGCAGATGTCTTTGACCTGTTCCCTGGGACATCTCAAACTGTGGAAATGACCCCACAGAACCCTGGAACCTGGCTGTTACATTGTCATGTTACTGACCACATCCACGCAGGCATGGAAGTGACCTACACTGTGCTCCCGAAGGAAGGTAAGAGCCATCTAGCTCAGTAATGTTTGTTACGTTTTAAGATGCACAGTGGGGCTCACGGACAAGCCAGCATACTTAGAACCAGTTCAGACACCCAGCAATATTACAGGTCTAGAAGCCAAGATGTTGCAGGCCACCTGGTCATACTTCCCGCAGCACTGCTCAGGAAAATGAAGTAGCTGAAGGACTGGATGGTAACTGACTATTACGTCACCTTACCATCATGAAATCTAAGTGACAGATTTTTTTATTTAAAAGTAATTCTTCACGAGATAGAGTATTTCTGTACCCAAGAAGTGCCAGTAGTGTCAGACTTCATCTCAATCTTTGTTCAAAACAAGCACAGCTGATAAATACAGCTGAATTCATCATTCCTGTACAGCTGAAGTACTGAAAAACTAAAATAGTGTTTACTTTCTCAAGGGCATGTTGTAGCTTTATGGACACTGTTACCTTGCTCTAGCACTATTACAAGTGAACAATCATGAATGTGGAAGAATTTTGAAAGTTCTTGCTTCTAAAAACTTAATACAATTTTAAAAACAACATTTTCCACTACTCAAAAGACAGAGCATAACAGGTATCAACAGAAAAAGAACAGTAGAAATAATTCAAAATATGTGATGTATGTATATATATATATATGCAACTATATGATTTACATTTATAGCAATACTAAAAATACAGAATGCAATGTTAAACAGAAAATCTAATTCTATTTGATAAACCATTGGAATGTGAAACAAGACCTAATTCTATTTTATAAACAGTAAATTTGATTCAAAGTATGTTATGCCAGACCTCCAGACAATAACAAGGCTAATTTAAAAGTACACAAAGACATGTAAAAACAGACTTCCAACCTGGATTAGCAGTATGTTGGTTTTTTTATTATTAGCCATCTAGATGGCATTAAAATGTACCCTTAAGTGCATTGTTGTTCTTAAACCTAACTCACAATGTTCAGAAGGTATTCAGATCCTCTGTGTTCGTTTTGGACTCTGTTGGCCCCATGCACAGACAGTTCTTTTGATAAAATGTAACAAAAAGCTTTTTTTTCCCCCTCCAGTCAAACAGTCTCTGCTCCCAAGATTATTCAATCAGTTCAACTGTAAAGGCACGACAGGCACTCAAGAATGATAAAAGAATTTTAACAGAGTGATCCTCCAAGGTCTACCTTCATTTCTTGGAAAATACTCTCTTCTAGACCACTCATCTCTACAGGTTTTGGAAGATTTCACATAGTGGCCATGGCTAAGAAAAGAGCCACAGGCTAACACATTTGAATGGATGTAACAGCTTATAAATATGTTTCTATAAATAAAAACAGTATCTTGCAATATTCTAGGTGATGGCTAATGCATGTTATTTAGGAGCTGAAGAACATGGAAGAACTAATGAAATGTACTTTTTTTAAAGTTCGCAAATAACCCTGAATAACGGCAAAATTTGGGGTATTGGTCACCATACTGTCACATTTTACTGGATAGGTATGTCTGTAGTAACTGCTTAGAAAACAGAAATTTGGTTATCACTTTATCCATCGGTTCACACTGAAAAGATACACAGTATTGTATAATTGAGCAGTTAACAAAATAGTTCTATTATTTCTGTTGAATTACTTTACAATTTTATTCAGTAGTATCTTTCAAGAATGTGCATTTAAAATATTTGGTTTTCTGTTATGAAAATAATTCCAAGGCAAAATTAGGCTGAAATAAGCCTCATGAAAAGCAGACCATGAATGCCAAAATTTGGTGACTATGGTACTGAAGAGCTTTGCTCTGATGACTCTTAAGTAACTCCTGCAGTGGAACCATTTTGTTGTTGCAGTCCTTGGCAAAGGAAAAAGGAAGTGTTTCCTGAAGGATGTAAGCAGCAGTAATAGAGGACAGCTGATGTTAGTCAAAAATGAGAACAGTAAGAGCGATATGGCTGTGTTTCAATAACCCAACTCCTCATATTAGATCTGTACTAAATGAGAAAGAAAGACGTATGGGGCAGACAGGGAAAGCAAGATATCTGGGCCTTATAACTGTAAGAGTGAAATTGGTTCTCTGTAACAACCCTAAATCACTTCGGTCTTTTTAAAAGATTATACTCAAACCAGCATAATACCTACCAGTAAATTAGATCATTCATTTTACCTGTAGCAGGAATGCTATGTAAGTAAGTTAAACTACTTATGTAAGTTAAACTACTTTTATCCTTTTTTTTGTTAATGTATTTTTGCTGAAATATAGATGATCTCTTCTGACTGACTTCTACAGGTTCAAATAACATTGCAACTCCAGTGAAAACATTTTTATGGAGTCACTGTCAGCTAATTAGGCCTTTAGATGGTTTAGATGGTAATGGGATTATGGGAGTCATTGTATTTTTGGTAATTGTCAAAAAAACTCCAAACTACATTCATAATAAAGTTATAAATATGTGTAACAGCTTATTATGACTGAATTCCAGCTCTGAAGGAGCAAAAAGATGCTTTCTGCTCCCAAGACAAACAAACATCAGTAGACACATGCACAAGCACCTGAGATGCTTATCAAAAACCCTAGAAGAACTAAGAGTTTTTGGCTGTATTTATGGCCTAGTGATACTTCAAATACTGTCTACTGACTAAGCATAACAGAAGAAAGAGAACAAAGACCAGCAAGACAACCATAGTCCGTATCTTCCACTTGTTTCTCTTTGATTAATGGCCTTTTCTTGCGAACTGCTAAAGTAAAACATTTTCAGTGTAACAATTGCCTGGGTATGTAACCAAGATGACAGAGCAGCAGCCCGATTTTGCCAGCTAGAATTCAAGGAAATGTCTGTATTGCAGTATCAGTCAGTTGGGCCCAATTCCACTTGGAAGAGTAGGTACTCACTTTTACTTGTAGACAGACATGCCTGAGCCTGAATTCCTCCCTAGGTCCACGATCCAATTAACAAAGATTTAAGACTGACCTTCAACTTTACTTTCAGTGAACACTGTATGTTCAGTTGGACTGCAGAATCCATATTCCCCACCTGCTTTGGCACCAGAATTAGCTTCAAAATAGATACTCTGCCTCAGGAAAAAGCTGTCCTTCAGTACTTGACATACGATGTATGTGAAGGGAGTCCCACAGTACCTAATAAGGAGCTCTACTGCTTGTTGCATTTACTTTTTTATTACAGCACATTTTTTGGAGTTGAATGGATAGCAGATCCACAGGTCATTGTTTTAGGTCAGCAACTTCCCCTGGCTGCAGTGAAGAAGATGTGGTAGAAAAAATCCTGCAGTCCCATCCTCTGGTAGAACACTTAGGAAATCCCTTAGCTCCAGTTCCATTGCAACAATTGATAAAGTTTCTGCTCAGGGCAGGGGAAGAAATATTGTTTAGGTATTTTGAGTTTAAGACACAGAAAAAGCCCCAAAGCATTAACAATGTAATTATTAAAAAAAGGCATCAAATTATTTAAATATTGCAACTGGAATTAAATTTGAGACATAGTCATTTGAGTGCATATACAACTATGCGAAATCTAAACCAGTAGTCCTTAGTCTGAACAGTTATTAAGAAAATAAGCTGATGTACAAAGCCTTCTGGAATTGAGTTACAACCAGTTGATTTACCTTTGAGTGATGAAATAAGAATAGGGCAGTCATTTCCAGTAAGTCTAGTTCTCTTGCAAAGTTCAGGAAGCAGCTTCTTCCACCACAGAGCCTAACCCACAAAACCCCATAGCAAAAGTGTAAATCAACAAGGACTGCAATTAGAGTATGAAACACCTGCTAAAAATACCCTGAACTGAGCTCAGATGTATACAAATACAGGTCAGTTATTATGAATTCAATAATTAGTTTATATAATGGTTTGAAATGCAGTAATTTTACATATGTTGTGTTTTTCAATCTTCAGGGCAACTTTTTTCTGCTAAAAAATCTTTACACAGTGTCCTTCACAGCTCTATAGAAAAAAGTTTAGAAGACAAAAAAAGCCACATGATTAGCAATACCAATGCAGTCTGAGATGTTTTTCCTCTCAGAACAGCTCCATGGAAAGTGGTGGCATTGCTTTGTCTCCTGACCTGATTTGTCTCATTCCAACAATTTAGAAGTAAATTAGGCTTTGTGCACAATTTTGTAGATAAGAATGGAGAGAAGGAAAGGGATTTCTTTCCTCCTTTAAAACTTGGCAACTATTTTCTTTCACTTGTGTTCAGATTCAGTATTGCAGCCTCACATTCTACTCTAATGTGGAAAAAAACACAGAACCTATTTTCAGATCGGAATAAAAAGCTCAAATCTGGTTCAGAATAGAGTTCTAGTACATCCTTCTGCTAGAGATCACCTTTGCTGACTCCGGTCAGCAGAGCTGCATACAATTAATTGTCCCAGTCAGTGTACTGGGAAATGGAAATAAACTCCTGCATTCCTGGAACACTAGAATAAAATCTGTTCGAACACTAAAACTGTATAGAGGCCTAATGGAAAAATGGGACATAAGAACATAATCTTTCCACTAGTGTACTGGTAGCATTCTGGTTGCTAGAAGGTCAGATGTCACTAGAACACAGATAGAACATATTTAAATGCAATTTCATTCGGAGGACCGTGTTTTCTTATCAGTTAGCTTAGTACTAAGATTTTATATTATAAACACTGACAAACAATTTAGAACATAGTCAGTTAGTGAGAAGCTAGGTAGCTTTTCATTTACAGTAGAAAAAGGTCATATCGCTCTCTTTTTCTGAGGCACTTTGCCATGTAAAAAACACGATGCTTTAAGTTTACTATAATGAATAGAGTAAGTGACAAAAGAAACTGGAGGAAAAGATATTCCATTACATTACTGGGGACTGAGTAAAGGGATTGAAATGCCAAGGAAGAGGTTGAAGGCAAGCTAAGGAATTTACTTTGTCTGAAAGGTAGGCTATGTGATCCATCCAGAGTCCATCTGTACATACAGAATTTCAGTTAGGGAAAAAAAACCCAAAACGATAGTGAATAACTGTATTGATAGTAGCCCACCTGATTGTCACCTTTCAGCTCATGCTGAGCGTAGAACACAGCTGCATCAGGACACTTTCTGAGAAGCTGATCGATGGCTTCCTCATACTTGCCCAGACGGGTACTGCTGAGGACACGGATGGTGAGGCCGACATTGTCAACTTCTGTCAGGGGCTCCAAAACAGGCAGAGCTGAAGCTATATTGATTGACTGACTACATAAAAGAGACTGAAGACAAGAAGAGAAAGTATTGTTTGGATTTAAGACAAATGTTGCAAAAAAATGCTAACCATAACCTTAGAACAGAAGTCGTTACTTGTTGGAATAATCCTGAATTAATACTTCCCTTAATAAATATTGCTGAAAACTGAGAAAGCAAGTTTAGAGTAGATGCAAATGTAAATATTGCTATCAACAGAACTCTTAAGTATTTTTTTCTCCCATCATTTCAGTTGCCCTTTTATCTTGACTTGGATAACTTAGGGGGGAAGAAGAAGGAGACTCACTGGAGAAAGTTGTTCATACAAACATGAACATTTGTAGAATTAATTTAAGATATAAAGCAGTAAGACGTAATACCTGTTTCATACCTGTAGTCTTGAGATGTCTCCATGGTAATCTTTGTCAGATGAACAACCCACTGACATTACAGAAGTTACCCATGGGACGATCAACCCAAAATGACGACAGGAGTTTATCTATACAAGACAGAATCAAGTTGCAATAAAAGAAACATTTCTATTAGTGACAGTTCCATAGGAAACTTACAGTGAGTAAAGAAAATTTTAATCTCAAATATCATAATTTAGAAGAGCACGTACCCTTTGTTGCCTGGTTTGCGTAATTTAATAACTTCTATTTAGTTCTGTATTTCAGCTTTCCTGTTGGTAATTCTTTGGAATTCATTATTCACACAATTTTCTTATCTAGTTAGCTTTGTAAAATTGTAAATAATCCACCTGAAAAATTCTCTTTTTTTTTCATTTTAACCCTAATTTCTATCCACAGCTGAAATTCCTGCTAGAAGTATATTTGCAAATGTCCCCAAGGAGCAGGACTGGCCAAAGACAGAAATATGATTTGTGATTTGAAACTGTGATTTGTAACTGCACACCACCTTATTTGATTTCAGACTTGCTTCTTTTAAGAGATAAACTGTCTAGAATTAAAATATTAAGAATGGTACTAGGATAGATCTTGGAAGAACACTGCAGTCCCAAAACTTCCTCTGTGTGGTTCACAACTTACTAGATCCTCTGTTGTTTTCAATGGCTTAGTTTCAGGAAGCTGCTTCCTTGATATTCTCCAAACATACTGAGAAGTAACCCTCAATAGGAGTTCCTGAAGTATTTCTTCCTGAGACGACACTACAAGAAGAGCTTCCCAGAAATCCACCAGGAGCTGGGGAATAGTGTTTTCACTATTACACAGCATCTAAGAACAAAAATGACAGAAGACAGAAAGTTAGACTATGGTGATTTTTAGTAGCAAAAGTTAGAAAAGAGGAACAGTTTTTCACTTTTACTAGAAGCGTAATTTTGAATCCTTTTTTGTCTTGTGATTCTATGTAATACACTGATATGCAAAGTAAAAAGTTCATTAAGTGATTTTAAGGTAATCAATTCAGACCAACAGACCTGATTCTTCAAGATTTACTCCACTGCCAGAAATGTCAGTACAACTGACAGCAAGTATTTACAGACTGCTAATGAGGAGGATTTTTACATATGTCAACAGACAAGTAGGTGTTTTCAGAAGAAGCCTATAGTCCATGATAAGATCTACTGTGTAGCTCAGCTGGTATCATGGTAGGACTCACAAGGAAGATGTTTTAAGATCTGCTGTGCCAGCAAAAAGGATTTTTACTTGGTTTCCAAATGGTTTTAAACAACACTTGTTCTAATTGGAACTTCATGACTTGCTCTTTTTGATACAAGTCTTCACAGTAAACAGATACAGTAAAGAGTGCAACACACGTACATTGATGAACACCTTTTAACCTGAGTGTTGCTATTCATTGTAGATAAAAGAAAAAAAGGTTTGTCTATTCCCGGCTGAAAGAAAGCAAGCCTCAGGGACACTAAAAAAACTATTAGTATTTCTTCTTATAAACTGCAGACATTTTTCTTTCACCAATTTATACAGTTCATCAGAACATGATATACCTTCACATTTAAGCCCGATTCTTTACATGCTCTAAAGATTTATTTAAAAGGAGCTTATGGAATTAATTTATCTAAATTCTGTTACACTTCAGTGGCCTTAGGAAGCTCTATCACTACGAAGCCACTGAAAGAGCTGAGATCAGGGTATTTTCCATTCAAATGACAGGTTAAAAGCAAAGAACTTAATGGATTTTTTTTTCCCCCCCACTTAACCAGTGTTTTGTTCCAGAAGGTTCAGTTTCTGACTCTGTAACCACCTATCGTGCCTAGAATATCTCCAATCCTCATCTCCCTCTCTCTGCAGAAATGCTGAAATGTAAGTGAAGGAGCAAACTGAAGCTGTTTTTCTTTCCCACAATAATGTCACTATGAAAAAAACAGAAGCAAAAACATGATCACCAGCCAACCTTGAAAAAGGTATCTGCTTCTTCTAGTTCAATTTTCCTGTTCTCATGTAAAGCCACAGTGGCAGCCACCAGTAAACCAGGCTGCATCTCCTTCAGGTGAACAGCAAACTCAGTTGGCATAACAATTCCTTCCTTACGCTGCTGCAGGAGTCGTGGTTGCCCAATGAAGCCACAAACCAGTGTTGTCTACAAACATAATTAGATATAAATAAGGTAAAGAATTCAATATATGGATGATTCTACTCAGTAAACTCAGTATTTCCTCAGGCAGTGAAATTTAGATGGAAGCAGACAGGGAAGAAAGTAAATCCTTTCTGTAATTCATAAAGTAGCTCTCCAGAAACAGAGATCCAAACCACATTTTGGAGCAACAGCTCCTGAAAAACAGGCCCTGTGCCTAAACACTGAAAGTAATATGCTGTTGAAAGATAGAGTTAGTGAGCACATAAAATGGATTTCACAAAGAAATCCAAGACATTTTAATATACAGGGTGGTTTGAAAAATCACTGGCTGACTTTTCAAGAGGCTACTTTGCTACATTTCAGTAGACTACTTTGCTAAAGTGTGATTTTTATTTTGAAAATACCCCTGAAACAATGATCAAAATGTGCTGCACTTTGTGCAACAAGAAGCTCTCTTGAGTTATGTGAGTGCTTTTGAAGGTGAGTGTAACAAAATACTATTCCCATTTTAAAGACAGTGGAAAAATAATGGCTAAGTAAATTAAATGAATTACACAAGAAATATAAGGCAGACCTAGAAAAAAAGTTCAGATTAGCTATCTGAAAGTGTTTCTTTTTTCCTACTTTGAAATAAAAAGATTTTTTAAAGGTGAAGTGCAGTGGAACATATTTTATAGATCAGATTAGAAAGAAAGAAAACCCAACCAAAAACACTGAAGCCAAAGCCACCTTATTCTCAAAATAACATTAATGCACTGTATGTTTGTTCACAACATGGCAATTTCATTTGATAGTGCTGCAAAAGCCGATGATGCTGAATATAATTTTTGAAACAGCTCCCCACAGTTCCTACCTTGCAACTCAAAACCAACTAACTTTAAAAACTCTGAAGGACTTCTTCCACCAAAGCATGATATCTAACTTTGAAACAGCTACCCATTTATTTCAAACGTGTTTAGATTCCCAGTATCCCACTATAAGAAGAAGTCTCTGTTTCCAACTCTATCACCTTTGAATATTCCACAGTCTTGATCAAACTCAACAAGAAGTAATTTACAGACTGATCACACACATGTGCACATCTATTAAAGAGACAGCTCCACTAACATTTTTGCTCCCAATCATGAGGAATTCTTACTTTGATAGCTCTGAAATAGGTTCTGATCTGGTCTCCGTAAGAGTTATGTGCTTTGATTCCATATAAGATATAAAACAGTATACAGAAACTTCAGTTTGTGAGCACAATGGACAAATATTCTTTCAAGATCTATTTTATAAGGGCTGTTTGAATACAGATGGTGTTTTGATGGGAATAATAATTTCAGGTGAAGAGGTGTAGAAATGCTACTATACAATCCTCCCATGCAGCTGAAGAGCACTGGCAGAGTTGGTTACAACCCAGTAAAACAACATCTAATTGATCAAGAATTAAGAGCTCCAAAATTTATTAAAAAACTTTTTATAAAAATAAGCTTGTTTTGTAAGTCTTTGCCAAGACAAGACTTACCTACCTGCAGGGTAACCTCTACAGTCCCAATGTATGTCAGCCCCCCATTCTACTGCTACTGCAGACATTAGTGGAGCCTACACAGCATATCAGGAGGAAGAGGAGTGATTGGAAGTTTCCTTTACTGTAAAATGCAACTACAAGTCAAACTATTGACTTGGACTTTGTAAAGCATGATTAACTCATGTTCTTGGCATACTTTACCTCCTTACAGGAGTCCATTTCATGTTCATACATTGTTAGGTCTCCCATTTTCAGAGCCAAGAAAGCCTTAGTAAGTGTCAGGACCGCTGATGGCATCATCTTTTCTACTTTCTGAAGATACTTCACAGCTGTCAAAGGACATATGTTTCTCATGCTGGGACTGCAAAGGACGTGAGGCAGCTGCACAGGGTCCGCAAGATAGAATATCTGGAGAACTTTATTTCCTGATTCCTATTGAAATAAAAGCCATTTGACAGCTCAGACCTCTTCAGATATTCATTCTTCTATGGCATATTAAAATAGTGCAATTCTGTTGTTTTATTTTTTGTGACTGGTTTGTTTGTATTTTTTTAAAACAGACAAGTTCAGTTTAGCGATCAAATCACAGCGCCTTTCCTGCCGCTCTACTGGTAATAGTAAAGGATTGCTAACTGGTAGTGATTCAACCCATATTCTGGCATGCTAAGAAGAACATCTACCACCAAAATGAATTGTTTTTAGCAATCTGTACAATTTACCAGTGATCAAAGAAACAGTTTGTTTTGCTACAGAAATGAGAGATGACAGAAATTTGAGGCAAGGCTTTCTTAAAACAGAAGTGTCTCTGTGCAAGTGGGAACCAGATGATAGCAACATGCGTCATGATAGCCAAACCTGTAAGATGTTGCTTGAACACAGTCCAAAGCATCACAGGTGCTGTTTGCTATTCAACAAAAATGGGAAAATAAAAATAATGTGAAAAAGAATAACTGTAAAACTAAAAAAAGCAGTTCAGCATTTTCAAAGGGAAAGTGACTAATATTTGACACACAATTCTTAAAATCAGAACTAAATTAGCAGATTACAAATAAACCAACTTATTTCTACCTTACTTAATTCTTCATTTGAGTCTTCATTAAGAGAATGAGTTAAGTAAAATATAAATCCTTTCGCATATGTCTGCATTTCATCACCTTCTGAAACTAGTCTCTTTAAAACTTCAGTCATGGATAAACCTGACATTCTGTAGTATGGCAAAGCAAGGTGGTAATCCTTTGTGTCAAACCTGAAGGAAATAGAGAGGAAGGAAAAAAATAGCAAAACAACTAAGGGCAATGCTTTTGCCATCACTGTAAGAATTAAAACTAAATCAAACTAAGTCGCAGGCACATCAGTTATCTGCATATGTTGTTCATGTTCAACGTAATTCCATTGAGTTCAATATAATTCTGAGTAATTAAATTCTGTTCAATGGCAATAAAGACAACCAGCTACTGAAGAGAGGACTAGGTTAGGCTGGTTTTGTAAAACACAAAAGTTTGTATTAAATATACAATACTAATGCAAAATAGCAAAGAATTATGGATTTTCATTTTAAGGTTACACTACTGGAAATGCAGCTCACCTATGCCACTTTGACATCTAAAACATACCTGCTGTAGCAGTCTCCTAAGAAGGCACAACTTTCTCTGAATGCTTTTAGAAGATCTTCCTTCTCATCTGATTTAAGGAAATGAGGGTCCATCATAGCTGCTCTGACCAGTAAGTGAGCCTCACTTAGAAGATGGATGCAGCTCTCAGTTTTAACATTTTTGTAAGTTCTACTATAATCTACCTAGAACAGACACAGGATATACTTAGGCTCCTGACAAAAATTAAGAATATACAGGAACAATTCTAATGAGGACAGCAGCCATTTGAAACAGGATTATGGGCTACTCAAAAGAAATACATTACCCTATATTCAGCAAATTCAGAGATTAATTAACAATACTTATTTTTAGCTAGCAAACAACAAAAGCAGGAATTGGGCAATACCATTTCTCTGTACAGCTGAATTGTTGAAACAGTGTTTATAATATATAAATTCCAACCAGGCTCTGACTCAGAATTTGTTCTGGATTTGATGCTGTCAGTCTTTCTGGAACTAAAGAAAAGAGTTGAGTTGTCAGTGTTGAAACAAACATTATGCAACCAAAAAATCCCCACTCACTTCGTAATTCAAATGCATAAATAGGTATGTTTGCAGACCAGTAAGTGCTGGAGAGTTAAGCTGTGAATTTATGTCATACTGGCTAATAAAAGAATGGGGATAGGCATGTTCATACAATAGAGTCATCATCAGAAGTGTCCACTACATCTTCTCCTGTGCTTAACACCAGGGAGTATCAGGAATCATAGAATCATCAAATGGCTTGGCTTGGACCTTAAAGATCATGTAGTTCTATCCCCCATGTCATAGGGATGGGATGCCACCCACTGAACCAGTCAGACAGCCCAGGGCCTTATCCAACCAGACCTTGAACAGTTAAGTAATTTAAATTAGCTGTTTAATCTCCTGTAAGGACTTAGCAGATGTTTGCCCCTGCAGCTCTGTTGAAGCATTTGACAAAACATAGGATAAAGAAGTATCAGAATGCTTTTATTCTAAAATGTTGGCTCCATCTGTAAAGCCTTAAGGTTAAAAAACACTGTAGGAAAACAGACTCTTTTTGTTCTGGTTTTTAATTTTATTCTAACCGTACAGATGTAAAGATGTTTACATCTTTATTTTAAAATGATGGTGCTACATAGCTTAGTATTGTCCAACCTACTTTCTTTACAGATAGCAAAAAGTATATCTTCTGCAAATGCCAATTAGAGTATGTGAAACAACACAATTGGCAGAAAATGTGCTTTATACAAGAAAACTACAGTAATTTGAATACTTATTTCTCCTGACAGGTTTCTCCTTTTCTTCTTCTGAATAATGTCTGCTCTAGACTTTAAGAAATACTGGTTCAAGTAACTCTTCAATCAACTAAAGCTGTCCCACTCTTGTTAATTAACTTAAACTGACTTTAAATGTGGTTTCTGAATAGTTGTTTAGAATAGCTGCTTAGCTGTTTATGAAAAGCCTTCAAAAATTGAAAGGGAATAGCAGTTGCCATGGAAACTTATAAAAGTCACACATGCCTCTGGCTACACACATGCTACAACAGTAACTTGGGGCTAAGTCTGATCCAACTTCTGTCATGGATAACTACAGTGATGTTCGCAACTTTCTCGGAAAGAACCCGTAGCCAGGTAGACATTTAAGATAAGACATTTAATTTTGTGCTGCAACGTATTTGTAACCTGTAGCTTTGGCACTACATATTTTTGGTACTCTACGTTTTTAGTCCAGATAAATATATTTTCAATTTTCAGGAGAAATTCTTAGTAATGTTATTTTAACATGTTGCTGATTTCCAGCATTTGTGGCTTTATGCTCATTTCTTCTATATCAATAAATACAACACAATTGGGAAAAAAAGCTTGATTGCTCTCCTCAGTCACTGAGAAGGCAATTATTTCTAATGAGCTTTTCAACAGAAGAACCACTCTTAAATTGCAATATCCACAAGTTCAGCACTGTACACAGAGCTATAAGTACCATCTACCTAAAAGACACAAATCCTTACAGCATCCTTCTTGTAGGCTTTCTTCTTTCAGTAATATCTTCTGTGTCTGCCTTAGTCAAAAGAATTATATGGTTTCTGAAATGACAGATAGCTCTTGGTCCTATAAAAAGCTGCATTCTTAATGTACAGACATCGAGTGTGACAGGTGGACAAGCCTATAAAGGAAAGTGACTGTTTTGTAATTTCACTTGGTATGTACATTGAGTTTTTAAATAAATCAGAAAAAAAATAAGTAAGCTTTGTTCAATGATCTGACATTAAAAACATTCACTGACTTTCCTAACTTTGAGTGCTTCATTTAAGCAAGAATAAAAAAATACTCATAAATGCCTAACAAGAATCATTTAATAGTGAGTGAAATAAAATATTTCATTCTTGAAAGTATCTGCACAGTTTCAGCTGTTTCTCAAAATAATTGAGTCTGAGGTAGATGCCTTATAGGTGTAACCTGCTTTTTGAAGACACCTCAACATTTCTTGAAAGAGGTGGAGGCCTACAGTAGTGATCTGGAGGATCTAGACTGCCCTGGGCTAATGAGACCCAGAAAGAGGCAGGCCTAAAACTGGTTTTAAAAAACAGCAGGAAAAATGGTAATAGCAAATAATAAAAATAACCATAACACTTGCAACTCCGCGTCAGGGTAGGGACATCCATGAGGGAACGGGCCCATGAAGGACTCACACCAGCGCAGGGATGCCCCTGAGGGACTGTAGCCCATGGAGGGGTCCATGCCAGAGTGGGTGGGCACGCTGTGGATGGCAAGCTGCAGCACGGAAATGTATAGGACTGCAGCCTTTACACCTCTCCAAAACTCCTACAGACACAGAAAGTGCGTCAGTTGACTGACTGGAGGAACCGCAACAGATTTCAATGTAACCCACAATGAAAACACAGAAAGCTGAGACTGGAGACTGGACAGGAGAGACTGTATCATGTGCTGGTATTTGCTATCCAGAGCAAAGAATACATGTTTGGCTCTTGAAAATTTTATAAAACTTCTGCTGGCCTATGGTTTCTTAATGTCTGCTGTCTATATGCTCAGAAGAAATCCTTAAATGCTATCTTAAAATAAACCTCTGTCTATCCTTCCTACTACATTTATTAATGGGTATCACAATCTTTACATTCAATAGATTTTTACTGATAAGCAATTTAAGGAAGGTGAAAAGTTTAGACCTCCAAGTAGCAAAAGCCCTCCTTCAAAAAACATGCCCTAAGTATCTGGTAGCAGACTTGTTTGACTGCCTACATGCCTCTTAGAAAAACTGGTTTTTCAAGGACGCCTAAGAGAGAGAAACAGACAACAAGACAAGAAAAATCTGCACCCTTTGTTAAGTTTTACGCAGAAGAGCATGGAATCTAGTTTAAAAATAAGTGATTTTATAGCTTTTCATGTTTTTGAAAACATTCTACTAATGGTCTACAATTTTACATGGCAATAATAGGTTGTTTCATTGAGATATCTGCAGGCCACCAAAATACAACATGTCATTCATTTTGGATATTATTATATTGGTTCAGCCACCAGAAACTAACAGGATTTCAAAATATAAGTCAATTAAGTGCCATACCACTACCCCCATTCTATCAGTGAGATAATGGGAGGTGTACCTTCACGGTTGTGTCAATATAGGGATCCTCACCACGAGCTGCTGCTGCACTGCATCGCACTGTGAAGCACTGCAGGTTCTGACTAGAGCAAAAGAAGAAAACACAACAATGAAGGAAAGAAATTAAGATTTTAAAAAATCAAGTAGCCAAGACTACAGTGAATCAGCTGTTTTTCCTTTGAAGAAATGGGCTTAAAAGCCCAAGCAGAAGGGTATGATGAACTATCACATGAGCCTGCCTCGAGATTTCCAGGAGGCTATGAAGGATGCATCAGTGGCAAAAAAAAAAAAAAAAAAAAAAAAGGGCAGCAGCATAGAGAAACAGTCATACTATCAGTAAAACCATAAACACAGTACCTTGTAATGACATGCAGGAACTGTGGAGTGAGGACTGCCTGCTCTGACTTCTCTGAATATTGGTAAGTAGAAATTAGCTCTACTAACTTCCCAATGGAGTAGAGATATCCAACATAAGGTAAAGAGAAAAAGCAGAAGAGACTCAGAAGTTTTCTCTTGTTCTCAGTTTCCTCATAGGCTGTTGTAGAAATTCCTAGATGTAACAATGAGAAAGGCATTTTATATACTTCATAAATAAAACCCTGGAAATTCCATTCCAAGCATGATGTGTAATAGAATCAAACATGCCCAAGTTGCAGACTAGTTTTCTTAGAAGCTTGCAAAAAGAAGTTTTATATGAAGCTCAGTGCATATGTCAAAAACTTCTATGACATGTTGTCTCATTTGGAGGCATTTTCACAAAAATTTGGACTTAGCACCTAGTGAAGAAATTCAATTGTTCCAACAGCATTAGAGAGTCCTAAAATCACTACAATTATGCATCCAGGAACTGAAAGCCTGATTTTAGATAATTACTTTTAAATTGGAATGAATACTCATCCGGAGCTACAGCTCACAAAAAAAAAAAAAAAAGGTCATTATTTATGGGGAGGAAAGGCTGGAAATGACAGAATTTATTAGAATGCCACTTTAGCGGGTAACAGCTGCATTTGAATTCTACACACCCTCTTGTCAAAGCCTGTAAATCACACAAGAGTATAAGACAGCAAGTGGTTCATTCTTTTCAGTCAGCTGCAGTCAGCTGCAGTTAAATGAGGCATTGCTACTTAGCAGACAGTAAACCATCTCAAACTGAGTGAGCAGTCAATATAAGTCAAAGGCCAACCATATCCTGGGATGCATCAGGCCCAGCATTGCTGGGGGGTCAGGGATGGGATTGTCCCACTCTGCTCTGCACTTGGGGCAGCATTATCTCGATAGAGTCCTGGGGGCAGTTTGGGGCACTGCAATACAAGAAGGATATAAACCTATTAGAGAAGAGACAAGGGAGTGCTGCAAAGATGGTGAAGAGTCTGGAGGGGAGGCTAAAGGAGGAGGGCATTTGGTTTGTTCAGCCTGGAGGAGACTGAGGAGAGACCTAAGAGCATTCTATGTCCAGTTCCTGAGGGAATGGCATGAAGCTATGACAGGGAGGTTTAGGTTGGGTATTAGGAAAAGGTTCTTCCCCAGAGGGTGGTCAGGCACCGGCACAGGCTCCCCAAGGCAGGGGACATGGCCCAAACCTGCCAGAGCTCAAGGAGCATTTGGAAAATGTTCTCAGGCACTCGGTGGGACTCTTGGGGTTCTCCTGCACAGGGCCAGGAGTTGGATTCAATGATCCTTGTGAGTCCCTTCCAACTCAGGACATTCTATGATGCTACAAAATCTGACAGCTAACATACAGCATTAAATTCTTCCATGGGTCTTTTAGAGCTTGAGCTAGTGAACCCCTAAAATCTGCATTAATTCCTTCCAGTTTTAATTAAGGCCCTTCAGAAAGGTAACCAGTACCTTAGTAATTATTAAGGTTTACTACTCTGATTTCCTCAGCTGGCTGAGTGGCAGTCTAGTATCCTGCAAAACTAAGGAGAATTTTATTAACTCAGTGTAAAGAGTGACTGTTTTGCAACACAAAATTTATCAACAAAGAACTGATAAAAACTGATTTAGTCACACTTTTGGTGTGTTGAATTGGTGTTTTAGTGCAAGGTTTATGTAGAACTTGGAGAAATTAAGACTTTTTTGTTAACAGCAGCTCAGTTTAAATTGCTGAAAAGGGACAAAGTATCTGAATTTAAAAACAAATCATACAGAAATCACACGGTGTATGAAACAGGATACACAAAGAAGCTCTCTCCTTTCATAAGTCTCCTGTGACACAGTCCATTACGCATTCATGCATATCCATATACCTGTCTGGTATACAGGAAGCAGTTGAACAGAGTGCAACTTTGTCTCTTCACAAAACCCAAAAGGCGACTGGTCGGGTGCAAAACGTCTAGGAAAAAAAGTTCGAAACAACATGGGACTGCAGTGAGAAATGATGATGATATATGTTGGACAAGTAAACAGCACTGCTACAAGAGGTACAGCTCATGTTTTAACACTTAACAACAATGCACACTCCTACTACCAATGCCATTAGCACAGCAATGCCAAGAAGCACATGGCACACCTAGATAGAACTCCATATATTGAGATCCTGCATCTGAAATCCTCTCTGCTTGTCAGCAAAATGCATGTCAAAGTTTGACATCACTGAAGAAATCCCGCAATTGATTTTGACCTCAATTTAACCTTTTTTTTCCTCTTTCTTTTTAGTCCACTGAGCTATATGGAACATCATGCCACCTCTAATACTATTTTCATACAATTGTGTCATCCTTTTCCCTGTTTTGCTTTGGAATTCACTGCTGGACCCTGACATCCATTCTTCCTCAGCTTTTGACAGAAATTTTGATGAAAAAGGAAGACTAAATAAGCTTCCTGAGGAAGGGAACTGGAGAGGCAGGTGCTGAACCTGTCTGCCTGGGATCCTGGGACAAGACACCTGGGAAAGGCTTGAAGCTGTGCCAGGAAAGGTTCAGACGCGACGTGTTAGCAAGATTGGTGAAAAACTGAAAAGGCTTCCTAGAGAGGTGGTTGATGCCCTAGACCTGTCCCTGTTTAAGAGGCATTTGGACTGTGCCCTTAATAATACGCTTTAATAGTGGCTCACCCCAGAAGGGGTCAGGCAGCTGCACTAGATGATTGCTGCAGACCCCTTCCAAGTGAAATATTCCAAGATGCTAAAAAGTGGGCTTTCTTTGGTATCAAAAGAAACACCAAACCTTATAAAAACCCCAGGAGTTAAAATATCAGGAGTTTCCTTTCAGAAAGACAAAACACACAACTCAGTTTGGTTTTCTGTAGTAAATTAACCCATAAAAGGGAAAATATGTCTGTAATACCTGAAAAGCAGATACCGCACTTGGAAGTGCTTTGTGTCTTCTGTAGGTAATTCTGTGGATTCCAGTGTGATGGGTATCTCACATAGCTTACTTTCTTCCCCAAGCAGTTCCACTGGCTTCTGACATATGATGAACCCATCTAATTCAAGCTGTAAAGGATCTGTTGAAGTACTTTCATCTTTCACACCTAAGCAATGAAAATGCTACCTTAATTGTTCAAACCATTCCACATGGTAATAAGAAAATGGTATGACAATATAAACTAAATACTCCAGTTACATCTACCCTGCTAGCACTGGCTTCCTCAAACCACAAGATTTTGAAAACAGCCTCAACAGTCTGAATACTTAAGAGTCAAGATTTCTGTAAAAAAAAACCCAAACAGGTAAACTGTTCATTAGAAGATGAGTCAAAGGCAAATGGCCGCAAATGGCTGGTCATCAAAAAGTGTTGACATTTGGCTGAAGAGGTTTTGAGAAGGCAAAGGCAGCTATCACAGGAAGCTGTATTATCTTTAACTCACTTAAGTGCTGGAAAGCAAATCCTAATAACACTCAGAAAGTAACTGGAACTTTTCTATGTAGTTTTTAGCAATAAAAAAAATAGGGGCAGGATGCCATTATCTGAGAAAAGACCCATCTTCACTCAGTGAAGAGCACTGCATTTATATTGTCCCTATCTGAAAAGTCTTATTTACCTTTAAATTTTTTCTAGGTACAGTTTCCATTTCTAAACAACCATTCTTTTGAGTTTCTTCAATTACAAAGAAAGGACATTCCTAAGGTTTGTTGGTGTTGATCTGATACACATACTTTTGGAGAAGTGGGAATTGATAATTGATTATATACAGATTGATGTCTTGCAATACACGGGAATGAAACCTGAGTACATCTATTTCCGGGATTTCTAGAATTCTAAGGTAAGCCCTGGAATAAGATAAAGGACCGAAAAAGGAGAATTTGCTTGATTATGGCAAGTTCTGAGCCTGAAAGTTAAAAAAGTACGTAGGCATCACAACAGAAACATTCTTAATTGTGTTAGCCAGTTCCTTAGGCAGTGACACCGATAGAATAATTTTTCTGAACACAGCACACTAAACTACTACCACTTTAACTTGGCCCATTATGGCACCCTAAAACAGGGACCTAACTGTGTTACTGCAGAGGCTGCACAATCCTCTAAGTGTGCAGCATGATGGCATATTTGTTTGAAATTTGAAATGTCACCTCCAGCTGCAGGATGGTACAACTTTTCATGCTTTAGACTATTTAGCTGATAGTCAGTGATAGGACAATCTGGAAATATTTTCTGAAGGGCAAAGACCTTGTTCAAGACTACTTTCAGAACAACAGGAATCAATAAGCAGATTCTTAGAGATTAAAAAAAAAAAAAAAAAAAAAATTAATTATTTCAGCACCTACCTCCATCCACAGCCTTTTCTGGTGCACTGACTGCCTGAGCACATTGCTCTGTCCTGTCTGCCCTCTGCTGGACCAGTTCCAGTTTCAGCATTAGAACATCCAGCTCTGTTGTTACAGCTATATGTCTGGCACAAAACGCAACTTCAGCAGGAATGAGGTTATTAATGTGCAAAATTAAGGAGCGTTCAAAATCTAACACAGTCAAATTCTGATTTATGACCCGGTATTTCAAACAGAACATGACTAGTTTATTCTTGCAGCCCACAAGAAGATCTCCATTCACAGGACAACATGAAATGCACAGTGGAGGATCTGAAAGTGGCATTTCAACAACTGACATCTGTTCTTTTAAGGTTTCACTGTATGACTCTTCCATCTCGTGACCAACCATCCGAACACACACGCGAGAACTCCCTGCAGACATGCATCTCCAGTTCATATATGCTCTTAGGAAAGTTGCTTTGCTTTTTTCTTCAATTGTCACCAGATAGTCACCTTAAAAGAAAGCAGTTATACTGATACATCATGAAAAAACAGATGACAGTTTCTTTACCTGCTGTAGTGTGCTACAAAGAACATCTTCAAGGCTCAACTCTTAAAAAAAATTCCAAAAACAGTTTTTACCATTTTTTCTCTAACTGAATACAAAGCACAAGTTTCTTTGCTGGGTGGCACACACTTCTCACACCACTAAAAGCAAGGACTTACATATGCAGGTCCAGAGTAACTCCTATGTAAATCCTCTCTACAAATTGTGATTGCATACAAGGTTCTCCCCACCCCCCTGCCTTCTTATATCCATTAATGAGATGTTTTTCTCCACAGACCATGGAAAGCAAAAGACAGACAAACCACTCCGTGCTCTAAAAACAAACAAACAAAAAACCACCACCAACAACCAAAAAACCAAAAACAAAAACACCGAAACAACCCCCAAAAGCAGGGGAGGAAGCACAGACCGCAACCGAGCCTTAGGCAGACGAAGGGAGGAGATGTGGCTTCCACCCTCCCTGCAGGCCCAAGCGCTGCCGGCGCTGGGACCGGCCCGCGTTTCCCAGCCCGGCCCGCTGGCCAGCCCGCTCTAGGAGGCGCGCCTCACCTCCGGCTCGGAAGCAGACTGACAAAGGGGCTGAGGGGGAGGCGGGTGGAAGGGCCAGGCCCTCCTGCCGCGGCGGAACCCGAGCAGCTTTGTTCGCCTCCCGGAGCCTCCCATCCCCGCCCGGCGGAGCTCCAGGGCCGCTCCACATACTCGAGCCTGACGCGTCCCGGCCTCCGCAGCCGACCACTCACGGACCCAGCCATGGCCGGGACTGACCTGTCGAGCTGTGCGCCATGCGCAGCACCGGACCCAGCGTGGCGAAGGAGCCCAGGGCCTCGCAGCGGCCCTGTTCGTGCACGGCGAACACCTCCACCTTGCAGCTGGCCGCCGTGCTGGCCACGAACAGCACGTCTTGCCCGCAGCAGAAGTGCGACGGTTCTTGCTTGCAGGGCACTACTCGCTGTGACCCGAACGGGTGCAAATTGTACAGCTGCACCATGGTCCCGAAAAGTTCCGCTGCAGCAGCGGAGGGAGCAGCCGCAGCCTCCCGGGGCGGCGCCCTCCACTTCCGCGGTGGGCAGAGCCGCCTCCGGGCGGCGCTGTGCGGGGGCGGCTGCGGCCGGCAGGGTGCGGCTGCCCCGGGACCGGTACTCTCCTACCTGTCCGTAGGTAGGAGGTTCCGTGTGCGTGGCCTTGGCGTGTTTCCACTGCAGAGTGAGCACCCCCGGAACCTTCCGTCATGGCAGACTAGCGCCGTACGCTAGTGGAGCTCTTGAGTGGGAAGAGCAACTGGAAGTGATCCTTGAGGTGTGAGACGGACTGGGAACGGCGGCTCGTAAATGGAAGACCTTGATGACGGTGTTTGGTCGGTGGCTTGTGTGCGGAGCAGCTTTCACTTGGGCACGGCTTGGAGCCGCTACCGCCGGCAGGAGCGTGCCTAATGCATTAGGCTACTGAAACCTGGGCTCTTCTAATCTTCCCAGCGTCAAAAATAGAAACTTTTTTGTATTTAAATACAGCAGTTCTTTTTTAATAACCAACAAAAGAAAAATTAACACCCAACCAAACAACTCACCCCAAAAAGCCTAGTTATTTCACAGAATATTCCCAGGTAGAAGGGATCCACAAGGATCACTTGAGTCCAACTCTTTGCTGAATGGCCTACATGGGAATTGAAACCACAACCTTGGTATTGTTAGCACCATGCTCTAACCAGTTGGGTCAGCATTTTTTACACAAAGCCAGGTGTCCTATGATAGAGCTGCTTCTATGTGTCTCTAAAGCTCTATTCATGTGAGCATACTAGTAAAGCATATTCGATTTTTTTTTACTACGCTAACGTAGGAAGGTAAAAATTACTGTGCTCTTTTAAAGCAGGTAACACATCAAACTGTCCTTCCTTCATGAATACACACATTAATAGTGAAGAAAAAAAAAGCAGCAGTATAATCTTTGGAACTTTATTTGGAAGCACATTTGAAAACAAACAAGGTTCTGCAGGTTTGTTTTTTTTGTTGTTTTTTTTTTTTGTAAACAGATTTTTCCAGGCTTTAGTTTTCTCAATATTCATCTCCTTCTTCAGCCTCTGCTTCTACTGAGTCTAGGCCAACTTCTTCGTAATCTTTCTCAAGGGCAGCCAGGTCCTCCCGGGCTTCGGAAAATTCACCTTCCTCCATTCCCTCCCCAACATACCAATGCACAAAGGCACGCTTAGTATACATGAGATCGAATTTGTGGTCGAGCCGAGCCCATGCTTCTGCAATAGCAGTTGTGTTACTCAACATGCACACAGCCCGCTGCACCTTGGCAAGATCAGCACCTGGCACCACAGTTGGAGGCTGGTAGTTAATGCCCACCTTCAAGAAAACAAATGAGAACTTTCCTTAGGAACACTAAGGCTTAAATAGTCATTTCTCTTAACAATCAAAAATCACCATGATTACAAATAAATTAAAGAGCTTAGAGTTATTTTACACTTTATCAAAGTATTTAACAGGGATATGACAACACTGTAGCATGACTCTCACCTCTGAAGATTACACAATTCCTAATCATTTAGCTATTGAGCACTTAAAAGGCTACATACCTTGAATCCAGTTGGGCACCAATCCACAAACTGAATGGTACGTTTAGTCTTGATAGTGGCAATGGCTGCATTGACATCTTTGGGTACAACATCACCTCTGTACAACATGCAGCAGGCCATGTACTTGCCATGGCGAGGGTCGCATTTGACCATCTGGTTGGCTGGTTCAAAGCAAGCGTGGGTAATTTCAGCCACAGATAACTGCTCATGATATGCTTTTTCAGCAGAGATGATAGGGGCATATGTTACCAAGGGGAAATGGATTCGTGGGTATGGAACCAGGTTAGTTTGAAATTCTGTCAGGTCTACATTGAGGGCTCCATCAAAACGCAGTGAGGCTGTGATGGATGAAACAATTTGCCCAATTAATCGGTTTAAATTGGTGTAAGTAGGACGACCAATATCCAGATTACGGCGACATATATCATAAATGGCTTCATTATCTACCATAAAGGCACAGTCTGAATGCTCTAATGTTGTGTGGGTAGTTAGAATTGAATTGTAGGGTTCCACTACAGCAGTGGAAACTTGTGGTGCTGGATAAATCGCGAACTCCAGTTTAGATTTCTTGCCATAGTCAACAGACAGCCTTTCCATGAGCAGTGATGCAAACCCTGAACCAGTGCCTCCTCCAAAACTATGAAAGATAAGGAAGCCTTGCAGCCCTGTGCACAGGTCAGCCTAGAACAAGGTGTGAAAAAATGGGAGAAAAAAGTTATTGATGGTTTCAGAGTAGTAAGTATTAAAATAATAATTCAAAAGCATCTCTGTCATACATTTGATATCATAACATTGTTATAAAAAACAAAACAGTGTTCTTCAAAGGTCCTGGTTTAACTGATTGAATTTTTATTTAAAGGGGAAGTAGGTAAGGCCAGGAAATAAAAGGTTTATTTTGTTTTGAACAATTAACTATGCACAAAATTCTTAACGAAAAAACAGCAAACCATCAGTATAGCTAGCTATAGAGCTGTATCAATTATTTCAAATACTAACTTATAGTGTGAAACCTTACCAGTTTGCGAATGCGGTCTAGTACTAGATCAACAATTTCTTTTCCAATGGTATAATGTCCTCTGGCATAATTATTGGCTGCATCCTCTTTCCCAGTAATGAGCTGCTCAGGATGGAATAACTGCCTATACGTGCCTGTACGTACTTCATCTACAAAAAAACCCAAAATACCACATCATAAATTTGATCAGTTCTTTGCGTGTGTTTAGTGACTACACACGAAGCACACATGTCAAAAGAGTGTAGACAGCATCTCCGACTACATGCAGCTTGTCTGACTAGTCTAAGAAGTTGGCACAACTTCTGCCCCTTTGTTTCAGAGTAAACATCAGGCACACACAAAGCAGTATTGGTACTCAAGGAACAACACAGAGATCACTCAGAAAACTACATTACAGGTACAGACACAATAACAGCACTGAAACAAAACTCTGTACGCAGTGCAGTGCAGCAGTCTGGAAAGATGATCCAGACTGCAAAAAAGTTCTCTTGTTCTCCAGATATTGTTACCTGTACACCATTATTTAATTTCTTTCAAATAACAATAACTGCAAATGTCAAAACAGCATCTAGATACACATTTTAAACTCTAGAGTGCTCTAAACAAACAAAAAAAAAAGACACTAGGGAATCCTTAAAGGACTGTCACTTTTTCACTTAAGACCTTTACTGTTGGGTACATACCAACTACGGTTGGCTCTAGGTCTACAAACACTGCTCTCGGAACATGTTTACCAGCTCCCGTCTCACTGAAGAAAGTGTTAAATGAATCATCTCCACGTCCCATAGTATTATCACTAGGCACTTGACCATCAGGCTGGATCCCATGTTCAAGACAATACAATTCCCAACACGCATTGCCAATCTGAACACCGGCCTGACCAACGTGGATGGATATGCACTCACGCTGCAAAGTAAAAAGAGAATGATAATGAGATATGGAGCTACCCGCCTGTGGGTTGTACTTTCCACGATCTTTCTCTGCTACAACATTCCCTGGTTACTCTTAAATGACAATTTAAGAGAACAAGTCGTCTCCTGCTGGCAAGGCACTACTCACCTTTGCTGACCTGCACTGACTCTGTGAATATTGGAAGACCCTAAAGACAACATAGTGTCTATGAACACATGGGTGAATACAAATTCATTACCCCTTACAATGCTGCATATATATTCCATCTTTAATATGCCTAGTCTCTTTTTCACCTTCTTTTAGTTTTCGGAAGACCTCTTTATATAATATCCCCACAATCTTCTTGACTTGTCACCAGACCATGTACCGGGTAACTGTTGCAAGAATCTTTCCTGCACAGGACCATTCAGTACCTTTTCCTTTATAATAAACATACCAGTATCTAGGCCCTAGCAATTACTACGTATTTTTCCCCTATATATTCCTATGTGAAATCATCTTAAGAGTCACAATTAAATTTAATATGCCCCCTTTAAGCTAGCTCCTTTGATTCTAAGTGACCGTGCCATATATGTTTAATCTCCCAATACCTGAATTGCCTTACACCTGAGAGGGAAATAAGGTGATTTTCTAGTTTACTGTTAAGAGTGTGTCTAGAAAAAAAGCAGAGGTGGACAAGAAAAAGCAAGGTGCCCCGGCTGCTTTCCCGTTTCCTCGGTAGCTTCATCAAATCCCGCAGTTTCCCGCAGACCCGCCACGAGATTCGCGCCGCCCGCCGAGCCCCTCACCGCCGCCGGCCGCACCTCTTCCTCTGATTGGTCAGGCCCAGAGAGCGGCTCCCGGCGCGCGCCGCCCGCCCCGCCCCGTCCCGTCCCTCGTCGCCGTCGACCCTGGAGCATGCGCTGCGCCTTCTACGGCTTCACGCGCCAAGGCGGCTCAAAAGCGGCATATAGATTCGGCCGGCGGCCACCATGCTCTGCTATCTGCGGCCACCATGTCCCGCTATCTGCCCGCCGCCCGAATGGAGGTTTCAGTTCGTCCCTCGCTTCTTAGCGCGGGAGGTGCCTGCTCCGAATAGACTTCCCTTGCACATAATCTCGTCTTGCTAGCTATCGGCCGATTTCTGTGCCTCGCCTCCCTTGAGGCGAGGCATAAAAATCCCCTATTAAGCTTTCACACTAATTTCTCTCCTTCTCCCCAACCCTTCTGCCTTAGCGCTACCGCGGGGACTTCAAGCAGAGACTGCCTGCGAGTTCTGCCGCAGCACGTGCAGTCATGAACTCTCCTGAAATGCCGCAACAGAAGCAGTCCAAACGCTCTTCCCCCCCCCCCCCGCCCCCCGCAGCCACAAGGATCCCGTCTCCCAGATGCCACTTCTCCCCCCGCAGCCGCAAGGATCCCGTCTCCCACCATGGTGCCTCGCTAGGGTGAGGAGCTCCGACTGCGCCACAACACGTCCGCCGCTGAGACCGACCAGAACCAACTGCCGACCGTTAACCGCCTCGAACCCCTCGCCTCAGGTGCGGGCTCCCATTGGCCATTACCCGCGCGGAGTGGGCGCGAGGGAAGGTCTCTGATTGGCCGGTGAGGGAGGCTGCCACGGGCAGAGGCGCGTCAGGAGGCGGGGCTTGGACGAGGCGCGCGCGTGCTGTGCTCTCGAGGCGGGAGCCACGGGCGCTGCTGCCGGAGCTTCCCCGCGAAGGCCTGTGCTGAGGATGGAGTGGTGACGCAGTGCCGAGCTGTTTTCAGATGTCAGCGTGATCTGTACTAAGTATGGTGATACAGAAGTACTACTTCCTGTAATCTCTCCTGATAATAAAAGGAATCAGACCTGCTTTCCCAAGGGGAGCTTTATTTAATAGAAATACAAAACTGGAGTGGTATTGTAATTACAGAGCCACTCTGAGTAGTGAGCACATTTTCCATTCCCTGCTTTTGACTAGACAGATACATTTTGTCACTTCTGGAAATTGTGTGAGTAACTCCTCAAACCAGCTGAGGAAGGGGGAAGAGACAGGTGCCTTTTTGCTTACATGCTCAGAATGAAATATTGCTCAAATAAAGTGCCAAATAAAGAAATCCATTGCTCTTGAAATATAAGAATACTAGGGTATTCCAAAAAAATAGGTCAAAATATAACATCTTCACCCCTTTGAAGATTAGTGTTATTTACAGTTTTTGTAAGACAAGAAGAAAGATGCCTAGTTGATTTTTCAGGATACTGGAAGACCAATGAGATAATGGACAGAACCTTTTTTAGAAGGTTGTTGTTTATTTTCCTGAAGAATACAGGATGGAAAAATTATTTGAAAATTGTTCAATAATTATTTATAGCTTAATTATTAACCAAGTGTGAAAAGCAAAGCTCACTCTCTAGAATTTTTAAAAGTTTAGTAAGGGAATAAAATGGGACAATGTCCAGCACTGGGGAGTTTCTGACTATTGGCCAAAGAACACTGTTACATTACTGAGGTACACTCATATTCATGTGTTTCATACATTATTCAAACATTCTTGTGAGCTTTTTGATGTTTAAGGAATTCTTTTGTTTGATTTTACCCTCTGACTTATCTGCACAACGTCCTGTCAGTTAGGTCAATATATTTTATTTCTTTTTGTGTCTGCATCCTGTTGTTTCACACTCCCTGATAAGGTGTTAACAAGTTCTTCTTCAGTTATTCTCGGTGCTCTGGTTTGTATCGCTCTTATCATTTGGAGAAATCGGTCAGCAGATGTGGGGGAAACAACATAATTGCCTTACACTATTCCCTTAGTTACACAGAAGCATTTTATCATTTTGTGTTTTGCTAAGGCCTACAATATAATACATTCATTACACTACTATTTCTACAAGCTATACGGTGCATACATAGATATAATATATTCATCACATTACTATTTCTATCAGCTGTACAGTGCAAAACTAGTAGATTGTGTTATACTAATAAGCAGCTAAAAGGAGTTACAAATTATACCATATCTAAATACTTATGATCAATAGCAACATGTAAGAGCTAATACATAAATGCAAAAGCCAATATTATAATGTCATTTTTAACACCAAGTATGACTTGAATTTCTTTACTTAAAATATAAAGTAATCGTAACTATAAATAGTGTCACATCCATAGTATTGTTCCTACTTGAATAGCTGCCACATGAAAATTGCTTATTCCCATTAGGCATTGTGTTGCATACATGCTTATCACTCAGCATACAGATGAGGTACTTGAAGTTCTAATTACCATTTTTCCAAGTAGGATTACTCAGTATATTTTGAAATGGTAGGCCAGAATTTTCTGTAGTATGGGGCAGCTTGGGTTTTTATGTATTGTAGGCTATATCCTCACTGTGTATCAACTGTTCTGATTGCATTTTGATCAATGGGACTGTTTTGAAGCATGAGAGATCAGAATGTTTCCTGTCTGGAAATCTATGTGTTTAAGTATGTTTCTATATTTGCAAATGACAAAACTCCTGAAGAATTGTGTGAGACATTACTAAGTAAAATTAAGTTTATTCTAGGCTCTGGTTCAGATGAAGAATGCACAATTTGCTTGGAATCACTGACTCTTCCTGTGATAACCCACTGTGCACATGTATTTTGTAAAATGTGTATTTTTAAAGTCCTCAGAAATGAAAAGGTTGGTTGTTCTATGGTTAAAAGTAATTGTAATAGCTATTCAAAAGCAATGAACTGCTGTCACCAGAAGGCCATCTATCTATTGTTCATTTAAATCATGAAGAGTAGAAACGTAGTTATCATCTGGCTTGTAAAAACTATTGGCCTGAAGTCAATCTATGGAGAGAGTAGCTGAACAGTGGTAAGGTCCATCAGTATTTTCAAAAACTTGTCCTGCAGTTCTTACCTTACTTTTTCCCTGAAGTAAAAGTGTACAGCATTGCATGCTTCCATTGGGCTGGGTGCCTCTTCACTGCTTGTATGTGATGTGATGCACATATATATTATTATGCTTAAAAGAGACCAAAGCTGTGTATTGGAAGTTGACTGTTGAATTAAAGTCATGTCTGCACTCCTTTTTCCAATCTGATAAACTTTGACAGTGAAATGGCTATCTTGCTAAAGGGCCATCTTTATGTCCCTTCTCTGGACCCTATCCAGAAAAAGCTTGGGGATGAGTATACTTGGATTGCTCTTTTGAAAACCACAGTATTTATTTCTGTTGTATGCTTCTAAGATACACTTGCCCTTTTTGTTTGCCCTTTTCTATCCAGGGCAATATAATGGCATGGTAGTCTCACCATTTGTATCCAGTGCTGCTGCACTTACTCTTGGGAGTTGTTCTGACTCTCCCTCAGCCAGAACAAAGCTGCAAATGTTAGCACAAATCTGTGTGGTATTCTTTATTAGGAACTAGCAGGGACAGGTTAGTCCCTGCTTGTGCATAGTCAGTCAACCTAAGAAGGCAGAGGTGGGAAGTGTGGTCTGTCTGGCTTATGGACTGACATTGTTCCACTGCTGGATACACAAAATTCTAATGCAGCTATCCCATTCTATAGAGTTTCTGAGAAATTTGAGGGTAACTAGTGAAGGAAAAAACACTTGTAGAGGCCTTTTTCCAGTGCAGAGGTTTTTGATGTGTCTGTAGCAGTCAGTACTTTCTGGTGATTTTAACATGCAGAGAAATAAACTGGGTTATGATGTGATGGAATTACCATCATTGTATACTACTTGACTGTAAAGATAAGTTACTTACTCTGTCTTGCCAAGAAAGGACTGTGGAATCTCCAGAACTACTGCCTTTGTCCAATCCCATGTTGATCTATAAATTGCTTTCATAGCAGTGAAGTGTGAACAGAGGCGGGCGTGGATTCTGTTCTTCTGAACTAACACAAGTTTCTACAATGGTGAGTGAATAAGCTTGTTTCCTTCAAAATGATTCCTGATTTCAATCAATTGCCAAGGAAATTTTCAGAGCTTTTAGCCTAAACTCTGACATGCATCTAAATCCCAAAGTTTGGGAAATTCACTGTTTCCACATGATAGGTATTTGTACTAGTACTGCATCTGATCTGGGTGGTTGCTGTGCGTGAATGGTTAGAATGCAATTCTCTCCTAATAAATAACATGGGAAAGTACTTTAGGTATCACCTTGAAAACAAAGGAGACTAACAAACTGCATACCCTCCCCCTAAAGCATCTTGGGTTCAAGTAGGATTCTTTCGGGCAAAATAATGGTTTCCATTATTAATACAAATGACAGCATTAAATCATCAGTGAGAAATGAGATGTGGAGCTGCAAACACAAAACTGCTGAGTGAAAAGTTTGGCTTGTTGTGGTATTGTGAACTTAGAAATCATTTTATCTTTCTAATGTTAACCTAAAAGCATTTACCGAAACCAGAAAAACTTCTTGGAAGTTAACAGCTTGAGAGTTAATACTACCTTCATTTCAGTCTTCTGTTAAGACTAAATTTAGAGTTGTGCAAGTAAGTAAAGATCCTATGCAGAAGCCACAATAAAGCTATAAGATGCTTTATTGTGCTATAGTAATCTAACGTCTTTGTGTATCAACTGCATTCTTACAAAAGCTTGCCAGATATGCATTCAAATACTTTTTCTTCTTTTAGTTGTTCATTGTAAGACTTTTTTTGCCACTTTCATATCCTTGTAGCAGAAGTCTTTGGTATCTGTGTTGGCAATGTTCAGCTGACTTTTGTGTTTTGTTCATAATTACAGTACTAAAGTGGAGAAGGGATTCAGAAAGATGCGAGCTTTTTATTTAAAAAAAGTCTTTATAAGCACTGTTAGGAGGGTTTTTTTCCAGAAAACCTTTTTTCAGATTTAATAGAATTAATTTATTTTGTCTTGTCACTGGAGGATTTTTTGTTTGCTGGCAAAGCAGGAATGGCTCATGCGTTCACTATGTTTGGAAAACTGTTATTTCAAATTTGCTTGGAGTCTGTCTCTTGAAAGGATATCTTTATTGCTGCAATTAATTAATGTATCAGACTATGACTGCCAGTCTCTTTAATTGCCTAGTGATTCATTCCAGATTAGCAGTCCCCAGTATTCATGTGCTTTGTGAGATCTGTTTTGTAGCCTCTCTAAAGCTGCCTTGGTTCTGTGGCCAGATTTCTATATAAACAGAATTAGCTAATTTTAAAGGGTTGCTCTGTTAGGCAGAAGTTTTTCATGTTTGTCATTTTTGCTTCACAGAGTTGTCATTTGTACAGTGCACACAGTCTATTATTAAATTTTCTGAGTAGTCCTATGAAAGTTCTATTGTATAAATTTTGCTTTATCCAGAATATACTTCAGAGAAAAAGGCTTTTGGTGTTAAATTATGTCTCCTTTCATGTGTCTGTTGGGGGAAAAAGAGAAGATACCCTGTGTCTAGTCCTGACAAAGCATATTTCATCAGACTGCTATTATTTCTGTGCAGGCTTTGAGAAAAAAAAAAAAAAAAAGAAAGGGTAAAAGGTCATTCTTTTATTTGTAACTAAGAAAGATACTGTATTTGAAAAATGGTTTATTTTTCTCATATTTTAAATAATGTTACTCTCATAGCCCAAATACATCCTTGCTTTAAAACCTTGAGTTACTCATTTCAATATAAATATGCTCAGAAAGACCACTTCATTTTTAAGGAGGGCTGAGTATTTTTGTCATGTTAATGTTCTTGCAAATAAAATGTTTTCACTGTCACATCAGAAATGACAAAGTCTGTTACAAGAATGAATCCTTGAGAATTTTTTTACATGAACGTCAGTATAAAAAATGCATAAAAGGTGCTTTGTAAAGGTGCTATTTATCATTCACTATAAATAACTAGATTTAATATGTTTCTTTTAATGTTTTGGGGGCTTTTGCACAGCCAAATGCCCTCTCTGTAAGAATGACCTTCAAGTAGACAACTTGGTGGAATGGTCCCTTAGAAGAGGAAATAGACTCCAGTAATGGAAAGAAGCCTTATCAGGAGAGGATAGCTAGCTCCAAGGCGCATTCTATTGTGTTTTATTTAGCTTTCATTATGGTTTTGTAGACCATACTCTATAATTGTGTAATTATACTAAACATATTATACATATGGACAACATAGTTCAAATTATTATTTATAAGTCTGTGCAGCATGTCTAGCCTGCACAGAAGAAAATGCGTACTAAAATCACACCACAAACAAATTTTCCAGTAGGGAAACAAGACAAAAGGAACGCCAGTTGGAATTTGATGCTGGGAATTGTTCGGTACATAAAAACTGCCGGTAAAGAGCTTTGCATTTTGTTTCAGTTTCTGAAGATAGAGCAGTTTTATAACCACTGAAACTTACTCAAACCTTAATTTACTTTTGAAAACAAAATCTAAATAAATTCTTCTTTCTTAAATCTTATTTATGCAATATATATTCTGCTCTAGAGGGGAAAACTAAATGGGCATAGGTGCAATCCAACACTTGTCAGAAAAAACATTGCAATATTGTTTTTTTACTTTGTGACTTGTTTCTCAAGGTCTGTCACATCATTTTTCTTTGCCTCACTCTCATTTGCTGCCAGAATTTGTATCTTCCTGCTTGTACTTTGGCCTTTTCATTTTGAGATTGCTTTTCTGAAACATTATGTCTTACACTTTTAATGAAGAAATTGTTCTTTCAAATGTCGGTTACAAATTTATTCCCTAAAAATCTTCTTGTGGAGACCTAAGAACTAATTCCAGACATTGTGCTATAGAATAAATCAAAATTTTTTTTCTTTTTTTCATTTTTTAGCTGGTTCAGTTACTTTCATTCTCTAGTTAGTGGTTCTTTACGTCATCATAGCTAAACCTTACTGAGAAAACCAGCAGTGTTCTTCTGGCTCAAATCCAATTCCTTGTTCCTTTTGTTCTCATGTTGGTTCCAAGAGAGCTTCTGGTGCCTCCTTGTCCCCTGTCATACATAGCCAACCTAAGCCACCACCTAAGGTCGTGCATACCCTATTTGCCTCAGTATTTCTGGGGGAAGCCTTTCTTACTTCTTGAGTATTGCTATGGTAGATCAGCCTTTAGGCTGTCCATTGCTTAAGCCTTATTTTCTGAAGTTCCAGTACTTTGTTCCTATATTCCACGTACCCTGGAGATAGAGGACTTGCAGACTTTTGACAATGTGAAGTATGTCTGGAAAATGGGTTGAGAATCCTCCTTCCCAAAGCACTCTCAATCAGCCTGTAGTTTGTGACTATTAAAAAGGCTGAAACCTTCCTTTCCTATGGAAATTAGAGGAAAGCCTACCCACAGAATTCAAGATTTGTTCATTTAAAAGGTATTACTGAACAGTGATTTCTCTCAATTGACGTGAACTTCATCAAAGCCATCTGTAGGAATGGACTCTAGCCAAGCCAGAAAAAGTTCCTTTCATTTCAGATAAATACTTTATTTGATTTCAGATAAATGCTCATGTGCATACTTTAGTAGAACTACAGAGGGTTAAGTCCAGCTGCTAAATGTCTGGTTGCTTCTCAGTTCATAACTTTCTTATCACTGATAGAAAACTGTTTGAAGTAAGTAGATTGATGTTATTTTTAATAAACATGTGTCTTTATGGTGCTTTAGAAAGATCTCTCAAAGAAAACACCATTTTAAATATACATTTCAAAGCAGAGGTAGGATTTTAGTGTATTTATTTCCTGTTGTCACCGAAAATGGATTGTTAAATTGAACATTTTTACTTTCTCTTTAGAGAATCAGGGTTTGCCTTTACTCATTTGGATGGGTCAATGGCACAGAAGAAAAGCATGAAAGCAATTTGTTGTTTCCAAAGCAACCAGGCAGGGTCCTGAACTATAATGCTTTTGTCTCTGAAAGTGGGTGGAGTTGGATTAAATGTGATAGCAGCTTTCCTAGTGTTTTTAATGGATCCCATGGGTAATGAGCTGTTCATAATGATATGGCCTAATCTAGTGAAGCCTCTTTGGTGTTTTCCTAAGAGGCAGATGGAAAGCCCATCTGAGAAAGAAGGACACTAATGAGTATCTGTTTAGAAGATAAATAGGACTTTTCTTCATTTGTTTCCCTAGTATCTTCTTGTTTTAACACTGTATTTTTGTGCTGTCCATTTAAGTCCATGTAAGTGGAAAGAATGCTAGTAGTACTACTAACAGAGCGGTGTGACACATTTATAAATTAAGACATTAGTCTGAGGTTACCTTTTGTGGTCATGGGGTACTGGCAATACCTACATTTAGGAAGTTTTTTTTCCATTCTTTAAAGCACTCAGAAATGCAAAATTATTTGTAAGGAATAAAAATGTAAATTACCTTTATTGATAGCAAAATTGTATTATTAGCAAAATTGGTTCATGTGTTGTGTCATTGTACCAGATTAAGGGTTTTCTATTCACTTCCTGCCTTCCCCCTGTTCATTCTGATATAATTCCCAAGTTTTTTGGCAGTTGGAAATGAAAACAAAATCTGCACTTGAAAGAAACGGAGTAAATTAAAATAATAATTTAGCTTTGGACTTGTGCATCTGTCACCGCAAACAGTAAAGGAAAAGTACTAGCTTGGACATCAGGCCAGTAATAGTAACAGTATGAAGATAAAAGCTATTTATTTAATAAATGAAAGAAATTAACTATGAGTAAGAGTATGGAGAGTTGGAGTAATTGCCATGGAAGAATTTGTTCATTAATTGCAATATGTCTGAGTATGGACTGCATTGATCCGTTCAGTTGGAAGAGACCTACACTACCATAATGCCACCGAGTCTGACTGCTGCTTTGTTTTTTTTCTTAAAGAACTCTCTGAATTCTTGTGGAAACTGCAAGAGAATTTTAATCTTCTGTGAAGGTAACAAATGAGGTAGAGTGAATTCATCGTATTGTGGCAAGCAGTTTTAAGAAAAGAAACTAAGCATTGTTAACACCAAGTCATCTACAATCTATAGGTATACCTAACAACTCAGGGTCAAATATAATTGCTGCCTTTATGCACCACTGAACAGCAACTTACCATCCTGCTGGTAGCCATCCTGTGATGGTAACTATCCCAAGTGGCAGTGGTTGACTGCTTGTGTTTGATGGAGAAACAGTGGGCCCACGTGATCTTCATGATCTCCCTTTGGAATAATCAGGGCCGAATGAGATTCATTCATGCCTTAGCGTTCCTTGAAGCGTACTAGCAGCAATAATAGGATTTAAGAAGCAGAAATACCAGTGGAGTAACCAGTTTTTCAAATTCTGTGGATTTATTGTAGAACTATAATTTGGAGGTCTGAATTCCTTCTCTGAGAGGTGTAATACCACAGTGCAAGGGAAGAATATTTATCCAACCATAGATTACTTTTTCCCTCCCCCCACTTTTAAAATTGTTTGTTTGTTTAAATACAATCATAGATGCAGAATTCTCACCTTTAGAAAGAAATACAAACCTTTAATGTGAGAGTACCACAAATATACAGATGTTTCTCCAAGGCTCAGTTTTTTTAGTATTTTCCAATGTAAAATAGAGTATCCTTTGTATGGGATGCTGCAGAAAGGTACAGAAGTACTGCAATTCACTTTTCCTGTGCTGGACTGATGAGGGAAGACTGAAATTTGTATACCTCAGTCTTTCTTAACTACAGCAAAAATAGAATGGAACAGAGTTCTGCATGTTTGGGCTAGGTCTTTCCTCCAGACATCATTTTGTTCTCATACAGTGAGATTAATAATAGAACAGTGTGCCATATATAGCTTGCCAGGAATGTTCGTCTTGCAGTGACAAATACATAATTTGTTGCTGTTTTGCTTACTACCATAGATTGGAGAAATAAGATTTGTTTGGCTTTTATTTTGTAGCTTGATGTCTCTGAGTGTGCATAGACATCAGAGGTTCTTAGAATCTAAAACAAGTTATTAAGAAGAATTCTTAGACAACTTGCAGTATGTGGGTGACATGACAAGGCGAGCCCACTGCACAAGACTTGCTTATCAGAGACAGAACGTTATTACAGTTCATGTAGATTTAAGTATCTCTTCTCTAAGAACTAGTAGTGCTGTACCTCTAGATAGATAAAACATTCTCGGAAAATGCAGAGCACAGACTTTGCATTTCACAGATCCTTATATTTAATGTTACATCCAAAGTACAAGTAGTAACAGCTACGCTCGTTCTGTGTTCAGCAAAATTTCTGGTTTACATAACATGGTGATTATTGTATATACTAACGAAAGTATATGTGGGCTTTTTTAAGAATCCAATTTACTGTTAAGTAACTGACTGTGTCCAGCTGATTTAGATTTTGCCATCAGGTACTGAGGCAGTTAGTATATGCAGTGTTTGTTTCAGAATTAAAATAACAGGACTGTTTTGATGTCTCCCAGACTCCTGACAAACTCTGTTTTTAAAGCATTTACCTGAAGTTCCTGCTTGTTATGAACATATAACCAGATGTTCTCAAAGCTTTCTTTATAGCGGGATACTTAAAGAATAAGACATTAGGCAGGGAGTAATTCATTTGCAGGTAATATTTGTTCAAGAGGTGATGGGTACAAGATCTGCTTTTTGATGCCATGTGCATACTGCTGTGTTTTGAAGGGAGGTTATTTAACTTATTCATTGCTGCTTCTAATAGCTTGGAATCCCACTGCAGAAGACCAGTGTTTTGACAGGTGTTGTGTGCGGGGTCAGAAGAATAATGCTGTGATTACTAAGGTGAATTGAAAGATGATCCCAACAGTGTTCTGGTTATGAAGAAATAATTATTTTCCAAGAAGCTTTACGGTATTTTAAAAATAATTGTGCCATCACAGTCTCACCAGTAAAACTAAATTGTGGAGTGATTGTTGAAGTGTGCTTTGGATTGTAAGATTTTAATATTAGAAATTAAACATCTCTGTTGAGCTATTTGGAGTGACTCAAATGGGGTAGCAGATCTGTTGGTTAGCCTGGCTATTACAGTTCATTAGCTTGAAGGTATGTAGAATGCTCTTGTCAGTCATAGCAGCTAGTTTAGCTGTGGAAGAGCAGCTAGCCTGGCTTGTTAATATTCCATCACAAAAATATTACTTGAAAAATTGAAGCCAGGTCCTCTTCTAATAAAGCAAAGAAAAGATAGATGTCCTAACAATAAATGTTCAAAAGAAAAAAAACACAAAAAATTCAAACACCTCACCTTTTCCTCCAACTGCTTTACAACCCTTTTCTCTGTGTTTACAAAGTAATAGTTAAATAATGTAACTGCACTTAGGATACTCAGCTCCCTAGCATTTTTTTCCAGAATACCTAAACTTCTCATCCTAAACTTTTATTTAGAGGAAAATAGCATCTTCATTTCAGTGTTTTGGGTGGGGTGGGTTTTTTTTCCTTTTCCTTTTTTTTTTTCCTTTTCATATTTTGATTCATTGTGAAGGATTCAGTAGAAGAAAATGTCCTGAAAATTCTGAAGAAGAGGGAACTTGCAGCAGGAGCCTTTCCTACCAAAAAGCCTTTAGCAAATGAAATAAAACAAAAAATATTTAACAAAATTAAGGCTCTGATTGATTTATAGCTTGATCCAGTGGCATTTTGCATAAATATTTAATATTTTGGATAATACTTCTCTTCAAGTTACATGTCCCATGCTAATTTTTAGTTTTGCTGTCTTTGTGCTCAAAATATGTTTCAAATAAATTATAAAAACTAATTTGCTCCTAAATGTTAATTTAGAAGCACACAAACTCATGAAATTTTTACACTGCTCATTTCTTCTAAAGGTTGCTTGTTAGTACAATACTTAGGAGCACAAAAAACCCTTCAAAACCAAAATGTGTATTCATGCATTCTAACTGACAAGCGTTTAGTCTCATTTTATAGGTGAAAAGGTAATGAAAGGTAAATAATGTTTCTTCAGACAAAGCCCTCTATAAATGAATGAACTTTCAGGTTTCTGTCTTAGTATTGCCTAATAAACAGACAGATCATCTGGACCAATTGTTTCAGAAAAGGTGGTCAGTGACACTTTGTAAGTGCTTCACTTCATATTTTTGCAGGCTATGTCCAAAGATGGTATTTTTACTATTTCTGAATAATACACAGGTGTAGGAGGGAGTTCCTGTGATGATTACTTCCCAGGAGTTAGTAAAAAGAGAGTACTTAAATTTGCAAAACACTTCCTTTTAATATTTTACTTAACAGAACTCCAATAATTTTTGTAAAATTAAAGTTTTCTTTGGATAAAATGCTAGAATCATAGGCATGTATTGACAGCATGCTATCTAGCAATTTCAACAGACATTTTGAACAATAAGACTGTGCTATATGGAAAGTAGAATCTAATCCACTCGTGTCAGTGAAGAAGTTAGTCCTTGCAAAATAAATTAAAACAAAAAATGAGCTAAACCCGATTGAAGTTGGGTTTTGAGTGGGGTTTTTTTGGGATTGGTGGTTTTTTTTTTTTGTTTGTTTGTTTTTGGGTTTTTTTTGCATAGAGTTTATCTAAATTAAACTTTCTTTGCGTTGTTCTCGTTCAGATTTTGATATTTAGAGATTAACTGGAAAAATAATTTGCAATTATGAAGGGAGGATTTGGCCTTTTTTTCTGTTATATCCATTTTCCAAGTAAAAATTTCACAGGGAAGAGAGCCATTTCTATGACTAATCAAGCTACATCATTACTTATGTGAAAGTATGCTGACATTTGGCATAGTATGATTATGAAAACAATTATTGTGATTATGAAAACAATTATTGTGATTTTGAAAACAACTGAACAAAATTACTAGTATGTTTTTTTTTTGTCTATTAGATTATGATTTCCATGTTCCAAAGCCACATCTAATTTACTAAAGGTACTACTAAGGTTTATGGTCTCTCCCAAGAGAGCCATTAATGTATCTGAGAAAAAAGAGGTAAAAGCTAAGCACAGAAAGCTCCTGTCTGATTTGATGGAGATGTTCAGTAAGCAGGTGGTTGAACACCTTGGTGTTTTGGCTGTTTGGACTTTTTTCTGCTTTTTATGATCTGTAAGTAGTCTTTGGCTTTTGGCATTCTCTTTTATGGAGTTTAAACAGTATGTCCTAGAACTGAGTTTTTGGAATTATTTATAACTCCAAAGATTGAGTCAATAGTCTGTCATTCTGGTTTTGCTTATTTGTTTGGGGATTTTTGTTCTTTGGGATTTTTGTGGGTTTTTTTTAACCCTATACATAAAATAAAGATGTATGTGGAAAAAATACTTCTTAAGCTTTTAAGAGTTGCTCTGAGTTGTCACCATTTAAGGAACACCTTATAGGTGTTGTAGGCTTCACAATGGCAAATGAAGTTCCAATATTTGAGTTGCAATCTCAGCAGTGCTGTGATTATTCTGAATAATGATGTTTAGAGTATAGTGCTGTTTTGAGTACCCTCAGATTAGTGCAGAAAAGTGCTTGATGTATCAAGTGATGCTATTGCAAAGGATAAAAAGGGATCTCTGCTTTTCTGCAAAGAGCTGCCTGCAGCAATTGTGAAGGAAATAGTGGCAAATAATGACATAAAGGTCATTTTATTGAAAATAAGCTGCATAGAATTTGGTATAGATGTCATACCTTTCCTGAGGCTTTGAGCATACTATGAGTTACAGAGGCTACAACAGAATTATTTTCACAAGTTATCTTTCTTCATTGTACTTGTTAACCCAAAACATACTGGTTTTCATCTTATTCAGCATCTCTCCTTATCTTACTGTATTAACGTAACAAAACTTACATGCTAAACCAAATTTTCAGGCAGGTGATAAGTATCATACTTCCATACTTTCTTGGTTCTCTCCCACTAAGCTTAAAAGTAAGTAACGTGCCTATTCTCAAGTATGAATACAGAGAAGGGGAGGAAAATTTAGAATGTTTTGCTTAAAAAGATTATTTTACCATTTTCCATAGAGTAGTCTTTGAGTATGCAGAACTCTCCAATATTTGTTTGATAAAGTATATTTTTGTCATTACAGACTGTAACTAGCAATCCCTCCTGCTTCCATACAACTTCAAATTTATCCATTGAAAAAAACAAACAAACAAACAAACAACAAAAACACAGCAAAAGAAAAACCCATACAGGAAAGGGCTAGTTACAACTGGGAGTTCAGGTAGCTACAAGCTACTTTGGTTTGGACCTCATCTTTTAGTATTTTTCCTAAATGGTGACCAATTAAATCATAGAGTAATTAACTAGTGAAAACAAGTTAAAACAGACCAACCCTTATACTTGTATTATGTCTTCTGCTTTACCAGCAAATGGTGAGTCCTTGTTCATTGTTTATTTTATCTCTAGGCTAAAGGTTTAACACCATCACCAGATTCCAGCCAAAGTCCTCCTTTACTAGGAAATAATGAAGTAATATTTTCTTAGTGTTTCTGGATTAGTACAAGGTCCAGCTGTCAAAGAACACTGATTTTGTTCTGTTTAGATTTTTGGCTAAAGGATAGATCTAAATCTCAGTACAGATGACAGCTAATCTCTGTCATCAGTATGCTTTATTTTTCCTGCTTTTCTATGTGTCTTGGAGTACATGTAGCCTGAGTGTAGCAAAAAAAGCACTTTCTTTTACTGTCTTTACACATGAAAAGAGTAGATTTCCTTACCAGGGTAGATACAGTTACTTAAGCAACTACGTAGTCTTTCCTTGCCAAAGTAGTATCACGGCTGTGTTTGAGACTAAGTTCAGCGTACAGGGCTTACATTAGGGATGATGTTTCTTTAGCCACTTGAAAAAAAGACGCCTTCTTCCCAGACTTCAAGTTACTAATGTAAACAGCTTCAGCAGGTACTTCCTCCAGTGCCCTGTCCTATATTTATGGCAAGCTAATACGGGGATTGGCCCTAAACAGCTCCCTGGCAAATGACTAAATACTTCTAAATAATTACAAACTAAAAGCGGGACATTTGCTAATGAGAGCTTGAGTAGCATCAGCAAAGCTCAAGGTATTTATACCTGTTAAATATTTTAGTTAGACTGCATTGGAGATCCTTTTTTTTAATTGCTCAAGAGTTTAGGGAAGACAAATGCATGACGACTTTTTATTTTTGTATCAAGTGCAACATTGCAAGGAACAGATAAAACTCAGTTTACTAGTCCCATAGTATACAGAACTGAAAAACGCATTCTGCCATGCTGCAGGCACTGTGCGTAAGAACCTGGTCAAAATTTCAGTGCAATTGTGACTGGAAGAGCAAAGCAGTGCTATTACTGTTACAACTGTATGTATTCCAGTGTCATTAATACATCTATGGTAAAGCAGAATGGCTACCACTCCAGTGTATGAGCAATCCCATGAATTAGATTTTACATCTAAAACAGCAAGCAAAGGAATCAATGCTAATCACCTTAATGAGGTGAGGTAACAAACCCAGTTTAAAGAATATGTTGAGCCAATTGATCAAAACAGAAGAAATTTTAAGCTGAAAATACCTGGTTTTATCTAGTAGGGAGAATTGGAAATTGGGCAGTAATAGGTGGCCCAAGGATTCTGCTTCCTAGCTTTTGCTCAGTCTTCATCTGTAGCACTGCAGAGGCCTTCAGCCAAGAAGTTTTTCCTCAAGCTACTAGCAAGTGTAACTGACCACCATCTATACCTTTCTAGCTGTTAGTTCTGGAATAAGTCCTTGCATCACCACGGCTTGAGACAGACACTTCTACTGAAGGTAGGTATCAAGTTTCTTCTTGATGTTGTCAAAGGAATCCACTCCCATATAGTCAGCTTGGCCCTGTTCCCACCGTTCCTTGCGCTCTTCTGAAGATTCAGTGGATAATAATGGTGATACTGACACGTGGGACACTGCCTCTGTAACTTCTGCCTAAAAGGAAAGGCAGAGTTAAAATATAGAAATACTTTGTAAAGCTAAAGCAAGCAACAGGCCATGGAATGGGGCAACAAAGTAGATATTATCATGCACAGTAGCAAGCATTGTCAATGGGTAGGGATTGTGCAGCCTTCCTAGAAAAATAACAAAGCAGAGTTACAGAAGTTGGCAAGGGAAAAAGAAAAAAAAAAAGTAAAGTTTAAGTTCTTCATACCTCTCTACAGAAGCCACAAGAGAAAGCCAGAGTATAGACCAAGCCCGATAGCTGCAAATAGTTTGTTAGAAAGATGCAAGATTACCAAGAGAAGCACATCTTAAGAGATCAGTAACTTTGCTCTTAGAAAGGCTGAGAACTTAAACTGGTCCATGTACTAAGACTAAGAAGTCTGCAGTCAGATGCAGGCTACTAAACTCTGTATATGAGAACTAGTTAGAAGCATTCCTGTAATGTTAATAAGTATTGGCATTCATCACTGCCTGTTGATGTAAGTATTGATTCTCAGGTTATCCTAGGCTTACCTAAATGTGATTCACCATGCAAGATCTGTATGTACATATTTGCATGCTGAACTGAGGTTCTTCTGCTTGAGAACCTTATTAGCTGCAACACATTAAGAGTTAGGCCCTTCTCCGTACACATTAAAGAAGTAACTACATCCAAGAAGTTACCAGTGAAAGATCTGGTACAACATTAACCATGTACATAGTTTGTTTTAGGCAAGCATACAGCTATGTCCAAGACGTGTCTAGCATGCTTCTCTTTTGTAGTATTATTTATTCCAAGCTTAAAAGGACAAAACTAAAATACCCTGCATCCCACAAACTAAACCACACCCATGCTCTGAGATGGACAGAGGGAAGGGAAATTGATGCAATGGTAAATAACCTGTCATCCATACTTACGTATGGATATACAAGATTATTAAAGAACATACCATATTTACTCCTGTAGTAATATCTTTAACAATTCCGTGCTGTTCTAGTAATGGTAAAACATTGGCTATGTAGGTATCCCACCACATGTTGAGGAATTCTGGGTGAACTATTTTAGGGTCGTCCATGTTGCCCTTTATGCTTTTTGTTCTGGAGTCATATGTATAGTTCCATGGCTTTGTACTTCCCAGGAAATGCACTACCTTAGTATTTGCACCAAACCTGTTGGGCAGAAAAAAAGTTTACGAGTCAGTTTATACACGTGTCTAGAAAATGAGTTTTGACTGGCAGACATAACCTTTTTTAACCTGCTATGTCTGTATTTTTCCAGAAAACAGAAATATGAATATTTTTAGGAGGCTAAATGCTAAATGATCAAACTGCCAGTGCCTATTGGGACTGAAAGCATTGCAATACAACAGAAAAAATGCAAACTGAATTCTACATTACACTAGTCAGAATACAACCAAAACCTAATGGTCTGGGCTATTTAAATACTTACAGACAACTCACGTCTTTAGGATGATGTCCATAGCTCAGGAGAGAGCAGTCACAAGCAGCCGTTGCAATCGGAACTGGTTTTAAAAGTGAAAAAGATTCTACTCCAAAGTCAGCAAGCCAGAGAGTTAAGCATTACAAGTATTATGTGGAGAAGGGTTAGTGTTGAGAGTTACCCTTTCAGTTTATAGCCCTGTAGAAATGGATCATTGGATGGCTCTGCTGCAAGGAGACCATGTCCCTGCAAAATAATAACTTTGTGTAACCAAGGCATTTTAAAAGACTCCTGACCTGGGTGCAGTGGGGTCTTGCTAGACAACCCTTACTTCCTAAATAACCTTAGGGCAGCCACGGGTGGGTTTGGTGGTGGGTTGTTTTCATTTATTTTTGAAACCACTTAAACTCCATTTTCACTGTGTACTTCCAGCTTTGTCCCAACTGTTATCAGTATGTTCTATATTAAAAGCATAGATGAGATGCACCTCTTCTTAAGTAAAGAACTTAAGACTGAAAGAGACAACATTCGTGTCATTCTCCTACAGTTCCAGAATTTGGTTTCGGCTTGATCCAGCTTTGTGACCATGCAATATTGGTCTTTCCGCTAACAATGACTATCTCACCTAGTTTAGTTTGTATCATATTAGGCTTTCTTGTCAACATAACATGACCGAAATGGAGAGTAACATTAAGTAGCTTGCCTAACATTTTATTAGGCAGATGCTGGTCATTTTGACCAGGACTCAGACGTTAGACTTTTATGTATGGAGACAATATAGGTGTATTTCAAAAGCCATAGAATATTCAAACCAAGTCTGCATTTGGATGGGGTTATGGGTTTCATATTGCTTTAAGGCTCCTGACTGTATTTCAATGTTCATGTTTAATGTGTTGAATACAACTGATCTTTGCAGAGTAAAGACTTGTGTGTGTATGAAAGGCCAAATACTTGCATTAACTGCAGGAAAAACAAGTGTCTTCAAGAGATCAGTTACTGGACTTCAACTTCAAACCCCAAAAGTCAAGATTTAGCATAAGGGGACCACCTTAGTTTTATTAGCTGTCACAGTACTAAACAATCCAAGTTTTCTTCTTCAGCATTTTAGGCTGTTGCTGTTACTTACTTACTTACTTTTGAACTTACTGTTCAAAAATCAAGGGAATTTAAGCTGGAAAATAGAATGCGTAAGAAGTATGATGTGACATTTGTGGCAAAGGGTGAAGTGTACTCTTGGTATCCTGTCCACTTAGAGTCAGAACAACAGATGCCAAGCTTCTACAATGTTTTCAGCCTCTGCTTTCTGGGTACTTTCTGGACCTGCAATACTTTATTTTGACATTAAGCTCAACTGTTAGGAAGCTTTATGTCCACACTGGCCTCAGCAACTAATCTGTCTTTCCACATCTCCCAGAAAAGTCCTTCATCAATGTTTTGAAGTTAGAGAGCATTTGTCATGAATTGGCATTTTCCTTTGGAAAAAGGATTACTGAGACTGCTGTGAAATCTAGTCTCGCTGTACAAAGCTGCAAAAAACTTAGCTATTGCTGTCAGTAGGTTTAAATTTCACTATATTCCAACTGCTGATTATCAGGAGTGTAGCTGCTGATCTAACCAAGGGAACTTGTTCCACCTATTGAGCAGGGAATGTTACTTACAAGGGCTGCACTTCCAGCATTCTATTTTTGAAGGTCTGATGAATTCAGTTAAGTAAGCTATTTGATCAATTAAAGAGAAATTTTGTCAGGAGCTCCTCAGATCCAATTAGTCTTTCGTGGCAACAAAGTAATTTGTAAAATTAAGGTCATGTGACTAACAGCCAGCCATGGAAAGAAGGCCTACTCTACAATAGACGTTAGTTTATCCAATGCTATCCAGCTACTTAGTCATTCTGAGGCTTGCATATATTTCTTTAAATAAGTGTTCCACTTTCAGCATGACAAGATTCCAAACAGTATTCTGATCACAAGACATAGTTTGATCTTGAGCCAGCAAGCCCTGCTTATGCCAGCTGCTGCTTTAGACACGAGAAACCTGATGTCATTCAGAGATCAGATTGTTTTTATGCACTTAGCACTTTCCCTTGCCTCCAACTTCTGTAGCTCATAATAGATAAAGAGTTTCCGTGTAACGCTTCAGTTTCCCTTCTTTCCCCCCCCCCGCCTCCTTTCTCCTGGATTGTTATAACAGTCAACAACCCTGCCTCTAACATACAGTTTACTCACATGCCAAACTAATGCTGCTAGCTAGGGAGGCTACAACTTTTGTCACAGAGGAAACATGCAACGATTTATGGTTGGCTGTATTCTTTCTTTCATCTTGCTGTTACTTAAGGAACTGACAGTGATCTAGAAGGACCATTAGGAGAGAATTCTAGCTTGATACAAATTTTTGTTCACCACACTTATTTGAATGGTATAGGTTGATTAGATGAAACTGTAACTACTGGTTGTCAAATACACTAAATAATTGGAGAGAAGAAATGGCAAGTTATCTAAGTGGGAAGGATACCACCAGTGACATGCTGAAGTTCAGCTCAAGTTGATTAAAGAGCCTACTGCCATTGGTTAGAACTGTACTAGCCTGTATCCAATACTGGAAGAGTGTTTCCTTTTGCAAGAGACCTGTCAAAGGTGCTTACTCTTAATCAATTTCAGTGTTATCACCAGGGGTGAATGGTTTAAGCTACAGATACAGCTGTCTCTCTGTGTTTATCTTGAGATGATTCATTTGACTTTCATCAATTCAACCTTTTTTTTTTAAGAGAAAAAATGGTGATATTTTGAGTGACAGGAACAGTCTCTTTCTAGAAAACCTGCGAAAGCTCACATCATGCCTGCTCATTCTGTTACAAGAAATTAGTTTATGTATGCTCTGAAAGTCTTTTTGAAGTTTTCAACTTACGCTTTAAATGCTGGAAGGTAGGAATATACAGAAGTGCTGCTCAAATTATATATAAACGGTAGATGTTTGCTCATGTCTGTTGTTGCCCAGCTGCTGAAGAAGGTGTTTAATAACCCCTGATCTGCACCTAAAAGAGAAAGCATTAATAGGCTACGAGCATCAGACAGCTGTTCAAGGATCTTTTTCAGTCACCTTACTAAGTAAGGGTTGGTAACGCAGTTATCATGTCCTGTAGAAGTCCGGCACAGAGTACTACAGTTCTATTTGTGAGCAACCCTGTAAACCTTGCAGCCTCTAAATATTCCAAAAATGCAGAGAGAATGAAATAGTGTGATGGGGATACTTTTGTTAAAAGATAGGAAGCTGTTCACAAACTCCACCATTCAGTTTCCTTTACACCTTAAATTCAATCTGTATGAGGCAGCAAAAAATCTCCCACAATAAAACAGTATAACTGAGCACTGGTCAGCTTCAGGAAAACTGCAGCTCAGAAGATGAAATGGCAACAACTAGTTTTATTACTTATGCTTACAAATGCATGAAACCAACATAATCTCACTGACAGAGTTAGGGTACCGACGGCCTGTTAGACCTGCAGTCCCAGATGCATCTACCTCCACACTGATCCGATAAGAAAAGCACATGTAATTATGGTGACAACTCTACTAAAACTTCATTGAATTCCTTAACAGACAATAGGTGTTTCTAGTTCTGTACTAAAAAGCTCCTGACTAACCACTAAATGAGGATAGCAATCTGTGTTCAGAGGAGGTCACCTCTTAGTTTGCAGGTAGTTAGTTGTTACAAGGTTAAGTGAGTCTGAAGTTGTTTGGTATCTCAGTAATAGATTAGCTAAAAAAATAAATATAGCCTTCAGACCAGAGCAGACTAGACTAGTTTATAAGCAGCAAATGAGAAGTAAAAACCTATTTATCTATATCCATTCATTCTTTATCACAATGAATATGATTAGTCTTTAAATGGTAATTCCTCTTATCGAGGAGATTGAAGGGAGTCCTGCAACTTTCACTTGCTGTATTCTTTCACAGCATTCACAAATAGCATTACTAAAGAGTAGATAAATGGATAGCTTAAGTTAGTAGGCAATGTTTCATTTCAATCTTTAGTTTTCTCAAGCACTCAGTCTCTGCTGACTCAGGAAAAGGTTTTTATTGGCCTATGATTCGATTTAGGGCAGCATTAAGGTTTTTACCATCAGTGCTGTTTGAGCAGAATTTGTTTTCTGCAGCTGAAGTATCTAGAGGCTGGGCATAAACTTAGATGTACAGACAGTACACTGACAAATATAAATTCTAGGTATCCTGTTACAGCTGTCAGCATACATGCAGATTGCAGAGTGAGAAACAGCCTGGAGACTCAGTCTAGTAATTTCAAACCTCTGACTTGCCTCTCAATCCATAAAGGAAGGAAAGCACTTTTGAAGAATTTGTATCCATCATAAAAGAACCTAAGGGGCAGCAACAGTGTACTTAACTTACCCTACAGGACTTGCTCTTGCTCAGATTGTTTTACGCACTCGACTTTTTTTTCAGATTACATGCATTTGTGCCAAAGCAGACAATGAAAGCAGCATCTAGCTGTTTTAATTCAGACTTCAACAGGAGTGTTGTTTATATATAAACAGGATCTCAGACATAAGGTGAAAAATCAGGCAGTACTTATATTAACTACATAGTTACAGATACATATGAAGATACAATACAGCAAGACTGTAACAGCAACTATTTTGGATCCCAGGCTAAAGAGCCAGAGGATTGCCTAAGCCATAGCAACATTCCTAAGGTAGCAGTAATACCAGATTTCTTCTGAAACCAAGCTTTTTTTTCCCATCCACTACTTTTAGATGCTATCTAGAGTAGTTGCATGACATGTTCTTAATTATCTAGAAAGGTGAAATTTAGACAGACACAGTAGATGTCTACATAAGCAGCCATCATTCTGCCATTTCTGGACAACATCACTACATAGGAGGCAGCTGTTTGTTGTTACATGCAAGAAATATTCTGGAAGGTCTTCCATTCCCTAGTTACTCCTATTGCAAACAAGGAACTTACAGCTTGACTTCAACTACACATAGTTCGGTAGGTTAACTTTGCGTCCCTCTGTCCTATTAAAAGCAGTGACCCTTCACAGGTTTCTCTTACTAAATTTCCTAGACCCTTTTATTACTCTCTAGGTCAATTTAATTTTCAAGTCCCTTTCTCCCTACCAAGTTCCCAAGCTAGGCAATAGCTTATATGGATGGTCTAGGTCTTCATGGTCTCAGTCCTCACATCAGTGCTACCATTTAATAAAAACTAAGTAAATTTTGAAGCTGAAGTACAAATAACAGTTGAAGGAATTTGATACCTAAACAATTAACCCACTATTTTTGCTGTTAGGTGCTGCAACAGTTGCTTTGCATTTAAGACAGAAACTTTACCATTGCGTGGCTTTAGCTTTCAAGTCAGAAAGCATATTGTAGTAGCAATTCTATTCATTTGGGTTTTTTTTGTTTGCTTGCTTTTTGGGGGGGCGGGGGGGGTGGTTGGGTTTTTTTTCAGGGGGGGTGTGGGAGGGGGTGATTGGTTTTTTTTGTTTGTTTGGTTTTGGGAGTTTTTTTTGTTTTAATGCAACAATTCAGAATTATGCTATAGATTTTCCCATAGCTGGTGATCAATTTGCACAGCAAGGTATAGACCTTTATTACACGACAGTACTCATTTTCATTAGGTGGCATTAAGCATGCGACTGACTAATGTTCTTTAGAAGGCCACACACAAGAGTCATTACAGTAACAAGGATTATTCTGCAGACCAGGAGTGACATCTGGGTATTTTACTTTTCACAAAGTACTGAGAGGTAAATCAATGGGCTAGCTCATTACCTTCAATCTGAGAGTTCCATTTTATGGTCTTATTTACATAATTTTCTGTAGTTTTTAAATTTAGACTTTGTTTTGTACCACAGTAGTTACATAAGGAAATTGACAGGAGACAGTGATAATCAGAAGCCTTTAACTATAGTCATCTCCAAACAACATACTAATTTACTGTGACAGTGACAGATTTAGTAGACTTACAGGACAGCAGAACTTGGATTCTCAAGCTTAAACCTGGTACAGTGGCTGATCCCAAGTAACCTATAGTGGGAAGCAGCCAAGGCTACCACATGCACTTGATATTGGTAAAGAGAACTATTTTTTCTATAGCAGCTTAGTATGGAACATTCAAGCCTTGAAAGCATTAGGAATGTCTGAAGCGTAGTAGTGGAGTTTCATTTCTTGTTATATGATTCTACACCTTCTGGTCTGGAGGCCAAACTCAGTTTTTATTTCACAAAGTCTGAAAAAATTGTTTGACTACATATGGTAATGATAGCCTCTGTGAAGGGTACAGTTTTTGCATAGTTGTGTTAAGAATTCTATCATATAGACTCCCCTTGAGATGTATGTAGTTACCGAGCCATCCCAACTACTGTCACCATTTTGGTGTACTTACACTGACATACAAATTAATACATACCATCAAAGCTGCCTTTCTCTGTGGCAAACTGTAACAACTGACTGTATGTTTCAATGGAAGGTCGGTAAACAAAAACTCCTGAATTAAAACAGTCGGGCCAGCCTGGATCTGGTGCTGCAGACAGTTCTTCTCTCTCAAAAAGCTCATCTATATTTGACAAAACCTAATTGTAAAGGAGTTTAAAAAGATGCTTTTAGGTTAGGAATTGTGGTATCACATTTTAATGGATTTTAGCATCAACATTAAGACATGAATGAAAGTTCTTGTGTCAGTGTTCACCTTATGAAGGACAATACTTTACAGAAATAGTCCCCACAGACCTCATTACAGTTAAATTTAGTTTAAAAGGCACACACATTCTTACTGGTACTAGTCAATCTGGTAAAAGGTTTCTATTACCCCTACTCTTAAAAAAAACCAAAAACAACCCACAGGAAAAACTCCAACAACCGTGATACTAGGTCATGTGATACACCCTGATACATGGGACACAGGCACTTACCATTGTGTCTGCATCCATGAAAACACATTTTGAAAACTGTGTCAGTTCCCAGCAGTGAAGTTTTGTTAGTGTGACACCCAGCTCAGGTCTTTTCATTAACGCCAAGTGTGCTGAATCCCCACTATCCAAGACATTTACCAATACGACTTCATCAAAGACTTTTTCCAGCACTCTCCTGGGGAAGAGTCAATTGGCAAGATTTAGTTCTAGCGTTACTGCAACGGACCACATGACAGATTCTGTAAAAGAAGTGGAATAGCAGGGAACCTGGCAACATTTCTTGTTGAAAAAAGGCAGGAATTGACTGCATACGTTGGAACACACAAATACACCTGTCGGCCACAAAGTTTGCAACGTACAAACTTCTGGGGAACAGAGAAGTCTCTTGGGTTTTTTTTTTCTTCCACAGAGTTTTAGTTGCCATTGCTATCAAGTCCAGTAAGTCACAGCTATGCAGAAGAAACTTTCTACAAAGGTTTTTTTTTCTATCCAGATTCAGATTTAACAGTCTACTCTGAGCAGGCAGTTAAGAAATGGGAAGCTGTTAGACTAGCTTGAGCAGGACAGTAGCTGAATCTCAAACAGCTGAGACACAATTTTGTGCAATACTTAGAGTGTTCTGGATTTGTGACATCTGGGACATCTGAGACATCTGACTAGACCCAGTTGCTAAACCTTTCTTTATCCCATAAAAATCTTTTCAAGATTGACTTAGTCATGGCTGTGGGTACGGAAATGTTTTGAGCCAGTATCGTATTCGCTAGAGAGTGACAAACTTTCAGGCAGTTTAGTGAAAATTTGTGCCAGATATCTTTGCTTTACCATCAAGAGAGCATTACCATTAGTTCAAGAGATTAAGATGTTAAGGTCCTGCTTAAAACAGGAAACATCAGTAAAGTCTTACTGTTCAACAGCGTATCTTGAATGCTCAGCAACTACCAGTACAATTTGCATCACAGGGCTTGCAAATGAGTTTTGGAACCCTGCTTTGCAAGGCAGCCTTTGTACTGACAGTTCGGTGTGGACAGTGCTTCTGAACTTCAGGCATACTTTGCTAGTGGAGATAGGGCGAGAAATGCAAGTTCCAATTACACCACTAAGTACGTAGGTATGACTAAGGGCATAGTACTAGCTGGCTTCCACTAGCACATGGGTACATTTAGGGCTCATCTTAAAAGAGCACACTCACCTAGTAGGCTGGAATGGATATTCCTATGTGCAACATCTTAATATTGATACGACTGTTTAGCTGCCAGGAGACTCCAGGGAGAGTCACTGCATTTTTTTTATTGAGTCACCTCTCTATTGTGTCTATATATTGATAACTCTTTTCAGAATTTCTTCCTCATGCAGAGAATCTTGACTACATCATGTGTAGTTCCCATAGTTACTGTTTCATTGTTTGTCTTTTTTTTTTTTTTTACCCTCTTACATGTGGAAAGAGAACCCAGTCCACACCACAGTGAGACTATTCTAAGGAGGCTGCAGGAAGCCTGTTAATTTCATTTGATGTACTGTGGTGACCTCATTAGATGTCTCTGTTCAGCTGCTGATTTGACATACTCAGTGCTACTTTAGGTCTGCTCACTTTCTTCTCCCATGGTAAAATCTGATTTGAAGTGTCTGCTAGATTTCAAGAGAGCTTGTGTTGTATTATCTCGATGGGGAATACTTCTGCAAAACAAATAAATACCAATTCCCTGCTTCCACCTCCACATGCATACACACATAGCACTAACAAATGCACAGGCAGTATCACATTGTTGCACAATTCTATGTAGGACTACAAAAGAGCAAAGATCCAGTGGAAATATCAGTATCATGTCATGGTTTAGAGCTCTAACTGCAGACTATTTAACTGATCACAGGGAAGAAAAAAACCACACCAAAACACAAAGATTGATGTTTGAAGAACTTACAGAACCCCAGATAGCATAGATAAATTAAGTTCTGCTGAAATGAGCTGTTAGCTTCCAGAGTTTTGAAAGGTTACTGTTGAGGAATTTAACTTTCATTTCACAACCTGCACATCAGCAGCAACTGTTGCAGTCTGAAGTATGTGAGTGACCTTACCTCATAAGATCTGAGACCTGAGGAGTTATGAGTGCAGTCAGCTTCCTTGTTGTTCTGTACTGTTGCAAGGATGAACCAAGTACCAGCGCTCCTTTCACATAGGAGTCATTTGTGGCTAGAGTCACAAAAGACTGGTCTGGAAGAAATGAACTTGGTCGAGTTAGCATGATCCACTACTTTATTCTGAGAGACATACATTCTAAACCTAGTATTGTTATGTAATCATGCCGTGAGGCCTCTAAGATACGCCCTTTACTTCTGTGTATAGGGCCTTCCTATGTGACTCAATGAAGCAGATTACTTGCATACCTATATTTGCTGTTGGTAACTTGACAAATGGCAAAATGCAGTAAAATGACCCACAAAAATCAAGACTGTTGCAAAAGAACACCAGTTCAAATTTGTCCACAGGTTAAATAAGTCACGCCAAATGTAGAGACAGTCCCAAATTCTAAAGAGCCCTACTTTGGCCACTAATATGCAATTATGCAAAAAGCGTTTGGAGTCAGTAGACTTGCTTTTGGCCTAAAGTTAGTAGGGTTTTGTAGAGTTTCTCTAGGTTCAGCTCTCAACCCCAAAGCTAAAGCACGTAAAACTTGCATTTTATTTCCAAATGAAAGTAAGTATTGAATTATATCTTAGACAACAGTTTTAAGTTTTGCTAGCTCAGGATTTTGCAGATGAGTTGTTCTGCAATCCATGATTGCAGCTCTGTCACAAGAACGCAAGATTTAAATGGCAAGTAACTAGTAATACAAAAAGCAATTTAAAACTTGCAGGAACAATTTTCGCTCTTTGAACAAAGAGGTACTATAATCTTCTGCTCCAGCTGTATCTTAAATATCGCTTAGGACAGATGGTTTTGCCATATAGTACTTATTGAAGCCATATTATACAAGCTTTGCATTCTTTCATGTTGTTTTAAATTGCCAGAGTGGGACTGACAAAAGCAAACAAGTAACTTATAAAAGTTTTTCAGTTCCCTGTTAACTATTTTTCATATAGACCTCCTTTCAAAGTTGCATCATTTTAGAAAGCATGCTCTTTTCTACCAATCCGTTTTTCACTCTATCACCAAACAGTTTCTTCCGAAGAATTTCAAGAGCCAAATTTATTTTAGCAACTTCGATTTATTTTCTCCTTACAGAAGGTGTTAACTAGGTTAGAACAGAGTGAGAGTCCTGGGCACTCAAAGGCTTACTATCAAGCCTAGTAGTAAGATTAAAATACTGACTCCTTTCAGAAAAAATTGTTGTTTGGCTCAACTCTTAACTTCTCGAGGCAGTCATCGTCAATATCTTTTTAACTTAATACCCCCTCAACAGTCATGTACCATAATTGCCTATAAGCTCTGCAGACCTGGTCTGCAATATCTATAGACCAGCTACAAAACCTTCTATTTTGCTTAGCAGCAAAACCAACTAGTCCCAAGGGATTTAGATTATAGTGGTCAATCACAAAGATCAAAAAAGCTTCTATAATGCCAGGAATAAAGATATTTTGTTTCAATTCACTTTCAGCTGCCTATTTGTACTAGTTCATATTCAGCAAGTATGCAGACCAACTTTATGTTTCTTTGAAAGGGTAAGTGTGTAACATTTTAAGTTGTATAAACATCCTCCTAATAGGACAGGGCTTTTCACTCGGTAATTTGCATGTTACTATTCAATACGTGGAAGTCTGAAACTATACTCTCAGACAGCTCACTAAAAGTCCAGGGTAGACAACGTGGGATTGTGCCCAATATTAATCTGAACGTTGCTTGTTTGGTTTGGTTTTTTTTTTCCCTAATGGTGTAAGACTAATTCTTAAAGTGATCTTGCCACTGAAAGACAGGTCTTTTCTTCACTGACCTGTTAGCAGGTATACTTTTACTCTGTCTCATCTTCTTGAAACTGAATAGTCACACACAAAGGTTTTCAGAGAAATAAAGTCAATTTAATGATGGAGTAAAGGCTAAGAAGCCCCCTACTGCATCTCAACTCTAAGAGGAAACTTTACAACTGCACGACAGGAGGTGAATATTGTCAATTTGGAGAGCATCTAAGTCAGCATAACTTGCCGAAGTTTTGAATAAACTACGTTCTATTCTATATCTAAAGTACATTCACAAGTACACGAGCCCACGCTACAATTTGGGCAAGACCCATTGGTGCTTATTATGGAAGTTATATCTGCAAAAGACTAGCCCATTCTACCTAAGCAACAGGTATTTCAGGTGTATGGGTCTCCCATCTCATCCTTTTCCCCTTCTCTGTAAACACAGAGTCTTAAGTTTACAGAGCAATCACTGTTAGGCCCGAAAGAGAATTAACTCTTGGTGACAGTATGTCTGTAAAATGACATAGAATGAGAGACAGCTTCCTAACTGACTTACCCAGAAAAAAGCATGCCACTTCAGAGACCTCTTTGGCTGCCCAGGTCATGGGCTGTGATATCTCTTTGCAATGTTTTGTACTAGCCCTTACAAATCCACAAGCATCCTGGAAGTCTGAGCTAAAAGCAATCTTTGATTTGATGGCATGCAGGAGGTATTGGAGTGCTTGCCCCAGATCATTTAAAAATTCCCCTGGAAGATTTTTTGTAGGCATAGCCAGAGTTCACAGATGCTTGCCTTTCCTCCTATTCTCTGAGTTAGGTGCTAGTATATCTGACTTTTTTTTTGAGTACGGGATTCCTAGAGAGACAGGAGCATGTTATCAAGACATGCATGGGGGGGGGGGGGGGGCGGGGGCAGCCTTCCTGCAGGCTTCCACACCTGAAAATGGAACCGAGTCTCCTGACAACTTAATGTGAAAATCGGGAGAAAAACAAAACAAACAACAGCAAAAAAAAAACCACAACAAAAAAACCCCAAACAAACAAACAAACAAAAAACCCCACAAAAAACCAAAAGAAAAACGGAAGAAAGAAGCAACACGTTCGTGGAGAGCCGGTAAGGACCTACTCACTGCAAAGTATCAAAATCACAGAAAGCACAAGCTCTCTCAGGCGTTTCAGGAGAGGGCTGCGTTTTCCCCTGTGAGCCATTGTAGCCCTACAAGTGGCATCTCCGGCCCAGCCTGCTCCTCACCACGCCGGCTGCATCCCGTCCGTTACGGGACGGAGCCTGGGGCAGAGCATCGAGGTAGGCGCGGAGAGAGCCGACACCGTGCGCGTCCTCTCAAACCGCTCAGCGAGGCCCGGCGGGACGGCTCCGACCCCCCCGCGGGCAGCCCCTGCCCCCACCAGCCGGAGCGCGCTCTCCACCGGGACGGCCGCCTAAAAATAGGCGCAGCCGCGGCCGCCGCGACCGCTGGCCGGGAGCGCGGGGCGGCTCCGCGAGCGCGGCCCGCGGCCCCAGCGAAGGGCGGCGCGAGCCGGGCGGGCGCACACTGACCTGCCATGGTGCCCGGGCGCAGGTCGGCTGCGGGAGACGCGACGGCCGCGGTCGGGACCGCGCTGAAGCCGCCCCTTATATAGGGGCGGGGCCAGCAGCGGCACGTCCGTGGCAGGGGGAGGAGGCCCCGCCCCGAGGAATCCCTGCGACGCCGCGGGCGGAGCCCCCGCCATGGCCTCTTGCGGCGGCGGCACGTCACCCCCTCCTTCCGCGACCGGCACCGCGCCCTCTCCGGGAGGCCTCAAACCCCCCTGCCCACCCACTCCTGTGCCTCTCGGGTAAAGCGGAGCTTGGAAATGCTTCAAAATACTTCACTGCGCGAATAGAGGGTAGGATCGTGTCAGGGTGCTGTGGTTTAGGCTGGGAGCGGCGGTGGTATACGGGAGGAGCGTTGCTCCTGTGACAGCTAAGCCCTGCCGGAAGAAGGACTAAAACCGCTGGGAAGAGCCTGGCTCCGTCCTCTTGGCATTCTCCCTGAAGGTGTGTTAATACAGGTGTTTGAGATCCGCCGAGCTGCCTCTTCTCCAAGGCTGAACGGTCCAAGCTCTCTAAGCCTTTCCTTCTAGGAGAGATGCTTTCTTTTCTGTCATCTTTGTGGCTCTTTGCTGCCCTCTCTCCAATGTGTTCGTGTCTTCCATACTGGGGAGCCCAGAACTCGGCACAGCCCTGGTGAGGTTTGGCCTCAGCAGTGCTGAGCAGAGAGCAGGGATCCCCCTGCCTCGACCTGCCTCCTGCAACCCAGGATACCATTCACCTTTTCAGCAAGGGCACTTCAGCGTTTTTGGCCCGTGTTCAGTTTTATGGCCCCCAGGATGCCCAGATCCTTTTCCGTTACCTTCCTCAAGACAATAAAATATAACTGCTTTTTGATCACAGTAAACTGAGGGAAGTCTGTTAGGACGGGGATTTCTTTCTGACTTGATATGGCAAATGAGCCATGAAAGGATTTAAAAAATAAACAAAATCTCAAGTGCAAACTCATGAGCAAAGAACACCCCAATTTCTGATTTCCGCGATATGGGAGATCATGTTTGAGCTGAGACAATTTTTGTAGATCTGTTTTGAAATCAAATGACGTCTAAAAATACCAAAATCAAGGAAGCGTTCCTTGACCAACCACAAAAAAACAACCCCAACCCAAAATATGCATTTAGAGTATACTGTTAATTTATAATTCATGCATTGTATGCATAAATTGTGTGTATCAGAATTTTAGGCAATGCTGGTAGTGTTTTACATGTATAGGGATTACTAATATTTTGCAGTATGCAACCCTTTTTCAGGTATCCGTGGCTTTGACAAACTTTCTCTATGATATAGTATTAGGCAGGTTTGTGTCTGTCTCAGATGAAAGCTTTGAGAAATTTTTAGCCAGCGCATTTCAGCTGTGTCTAGCTTGTTGCTTTGCCAAGTTTTTGAGAGAAAACAATAGAATAGCCACTGTTGGTGACTGCCCTCCCCCCTTCCCTTGGTTCCTTTGTGTTATGCTAGAGTGGAGCAAAAGAGCATAATTCCTTCTGGTTTCCACATTAAACAATCAGGAAAAAAAAAACCCTAGGATTGCCATTATTCAGCTTGAAAGCATGACAGAGATGTGCCGTGTCCACCCCTGTGCTAACGCTTGTTTGCATATGCACGTTTGAGATTTTTCTGATGTTCGTGGTTGAACAGGCTGTAAATTTTATGGTTCCCTTGTGTGATTTTATTGCATGTACATCTGTGCCTTTGTACTGACCGTTCACACTTTCTCCGTAACCTGAAAAGTCACAGGAAGAACCTGAGAAATGGGTATCCCGTTGGCTTCCAGTACAAATGGAAAAGATCATGTGACATGAGGATAGAAGCAAAAAAGCCCACAGAAAAGAGAAGAATGCTCAGGAAAAGCTCTCACAAGATGAAGGCTAGGATAGGAAAGCATCTAAGCTTAGGATGGGCTGAGCAAAAAAACTGAGGCTAGGCCTCAGTCTTTATGGAAGGGAATAAATTTAAGACTACTTAAAAGATAAGTAAGATACGAGGATGGAAACTAACCAAGGAACCTGTTACTTGTCACCACACAATAAGACTTGATAAAAACCTAGGGAGAAGGGAGAAAGAATAGATATTGCTGGATAAAGAGACAGCATTCAGAAAGAATGGACTAAGCGCTGCATAGCAGCTCACTGAGTGAATATTGGAACACTGAACAAGGTGCACATCCTATGGAAAATGATCCTGTCATCACGCAATTAAAAAATTCCATGACCACACATGTCACAGAAATCCAGTTACCCTTATACATTATAGAACATCCTATTTTTAATGACTAATAGTGTTTTTATGGGAACTTGTTTATAATGTAATTAAAAAAGCATTTCAAAACAACAGATACTAAGGGGTAGCTTTGAAATGTAGTTAATATTTACGTAGCAGTAACAGAAACTGCTACCCCTGTAACAAGACTGTTTAGTGTAAACTTCTAAAGTACATGATTAGCCACTTAAATTAATTACACTTAATAATTTGGAAAATGTGCACAGTGAGTCCAACCATTAAGTTAATAAAACATTGTAGAGAAATTTTCAGAATTAAAAATTATTTCTGCCACTGCAAAATCCAGGGGGAAAAATTTTAAAAAGCAATCCAGAAGAGCTGATTCAATGTATCCAGTCCAAATTTAAAGTACTGGAAATCACTTTTTACAACATCCAAATGGTAATCTGTCTGGTTAGGAAAGAGGCCTCAATGGTGTGAAGTACATACATAGATTAAAAGAATGTAGCCTAATTCAAGACTGTATTGAGAGACTTGATTTCATTTTTGTCCAGCCATCTCTGTCTTGCCCTGAAGTTGTCACAAACTTCCCTGATGACAAAACCTGTTCTGGGTCATCCCCTCCTCTTTTTGAAGCCCTTCTCACCTTGACCTTACTGTGAAGGTAGACTGAACAGTTACCGAGTACTTAAGAGTAGTCTGCATGGAATTAAAAAAATTGGCACAGTTTTTTTCCAGTGCTAGGATTTCAATGTAGTATAACTTACTCCAACAGGACTGAAAAGGCTTTCATGTTTCTATTTGTATAATCAAAATATTACATTGACACTCCCCATCCCAGAGCCAATTATAGTTTTGTCCTTGTTTTCTTAAAAAAAAATCCACCTGCTACATAAATGTGATAGTCTTCTGAAAAGCTAGGCTCTTTAATTTGATTGGTTCATGTTACTTAGCACATTGCAGTGAGCAGATGTTTAGTGGGTTGAGGAATTCTTATCATTTCTCCTAGCTAGCAGGATAAAATAAACATTCCTACAAGCAGGGAAGTGAGTAGGTCTCAGTTCCTCTTGTATTGTCTTCTGGGTCGATTCTCAGTGATCTGCAATGCAAACAAGCTACAGGCGAAGCTGTTCTCCTGGTTACATTATTAACTTGGCATCTATTAGGAAGAAGGTGAACCTTTATTTCTCCTTGGAGAAGTAGTTACCTCTCTCACCGGTCATTACGAGACTGTTAAAAAGTTCTAATGCTGAGACTCCTGCCTCTTTCTCACACTGAATGGAAAGGTTTAATTATCACTGAAGAACACAGAGCCACGTACAACTGATTTATAAGCCTCCTTTCCTTTGGCAAATAGGCTAAGCAAGGCAGATGTCTGTCTGTTTTTCTCTTAACTTGCCCTCTGTTTCATCTTTTCCTGCTCCCCTTTTCTAGTGATTCTTTTGGGATGGGCCACAAGACTTACCGATCAGGACATGTGGCTGAGACCAGGAAGCACGGGTTTGTTACCAGTTGCACTCATCATTTTCCATGGAGAGAGGTACAGGCAGGACAGCTATGCATTTATCTTTGTTTCCCTCTTTACCACTTGACTTGAAACAGTAAAACACTCTCTTGCTCTGTATTTGTATAGAGAAGTCACAATTGTGCATCCAAATTCTAGCTGTATTCTACCTCAGTAGGTAACAATAACTCTCATAATTTCCTACCTTCACAGACCAGAGTTTTAAGCTCTCTCATAACAGAAAAAATTCTAGTATCTCACCTGAACAAGCATGTTCCTCCTTATTACAGGAAGTGCTAAAACTCTTAAGGCTTAAAAAACTAGCAGATGAAAAAAATTCCAGTTGATGCAAAGTTCTTGAGAAATTTTAGCAAGGATTTGAAAAGAAGCAGTGGCAATACTTCGACCAAGACTTACAGCAATGCTTCTGTTCCATGCTAGATTTTTGTTGAATTTCGAGCTAGTACTTCCTCCAGGCTAGGCCAAGTAATTAACTTTAGGGTTAGTCACATTTAAAAAAAAAAAAAAAAAAAAAAAAATCAGGATGATGTACCAGGAATGGCATTTATGATCAATATTGAGTGAATACAGTTACTCTCTTTTGAAAGACTTTAGTATCACCAAGATGAGATGCTTTAACCTCTTCCCTAACTGAGGAAGTATAATAGCATCAGGAACAGAATAGAATAGAATAGAATAGAATAGAATAGAATAGAATAGAATAGAATAGAATAGAATAGAATAGAATAGAATAGAATAGAATAGAATAGAATAGAATAGAATAGAATAGAATAGAATAGAATAGAATAGAATCGAATAGAATAGAATCGAATCGAATAGAACAGTTCATTTGAAAAGGATAAGCGTTGCTCATCTAGTTCCATTGCTTGACCACTTCAGGGCTGGAGCGCTGTTAAAGCATATTAAGGGCACAATCCAAATGCCTCTAAACACCGCCATACCTGCGGCATCAACCGTCTTGTAGGAAACCGGTTCCAATCTTTCACCACTCTCTAGGTAAAGAAATGCTTCCTAAAACTGTTTAGTCTGAATCTCCCCTGGCCAAACTTTGAGCCATTAAGGCATTCTGTCCCCGGCTCCCAGGGAGAACAGCCCAGCACCTTCCCCTCCACACCTCCTCAGAAACCTGCAGGGAGCAATGAGGTTGTCCCTCAGCCTCCTCTTTGAACTAGACAAAGCTAGAGTCTTGTGTAGTGTAGAGTCTTGTCTAGTGTAGGACTAGACTGTTACTATAGAGATTATGCACTGACAATAATGCTCATCAATTACAGTTGTCAAAAACCTACATAAGCATTAATACCCCATTTCTGAGCATTTAACCATTACTACATTCATTTTTACTGGAGTGATCATAGGGTTCATTTAATTTAAATGGGCAGATAGTTTGCAGTTTCTGCTAGCATGAAGCAACAGCAACGTCGCTTGGGAGGTCATTTTAATTGACCTCAAAGAAATTGTTTCAGCGTGACCCCATCAGTTTGGGCAACACTGGTCTTTCTTATACAGTTTCCTCAGGACTCCACAGAATCTCGGCAGTATAGATCTGTGGTGTAACAAGTTCCACACCTGACCTCACTGACACCAGAGCTGAATGATGTGAACCTAGAGGTACACATTCCTGGGCTCACTGACCCAAGTGTGCCAGTGTGCTCAAGGGCTAATTAGCAAGGTCTTGTTTAAGTAGAGTTTTATCTTAGTATGTGTGTGTTTGCATTAGAAAAAGGCCGTTAGACTAGGTTATAAGATGATGATCAGAAGTCCTTATCAAAACCGTCATATCACAAAATGGTCTGTAGGCAAGAAACCCCATCTCTGCTAAATCTGTTGTCAAAAGTGCTGAAGGACAGAGGTCTTGTCACAGTACTAAAAAACACTTGGGCCAGGCATTAAAAATATACCTGGTGAACATCTAAAGGAGTGCTGAGTCAGTCTTACCAGTACCTCAGTCATACTGTTTGTGTGCTGTAGTGCTGTAAATTTCACTTAAGAGATAAAGAATTGTTTTTCTCTTGAAAGTCTGGAGAAAACAACTTCTTGCTCAGTCACGTTGGCTGTGCTGGGTACATTTGCTATCTCAGGTGTATCAGTCCAAGGAAATGTTGACATGTTAAAAGGTTAATCCTTAATTTTACGCTCTGTCGTAGTTACAATAGGTGTCAAATACAGCTGCCTTGCAGTATATGCCGTATGAAATGGGTTTCTTAAAAATATCTTGTGACTATGTTAGGAAGCTGGACATAAGTAGTTTGACAATGCCTTCTCTTATTAATTGGTCCATGTGTATCAGGTGTGGCTCAATGATGATTTTCCAGCTGCCTAGTTCATACAGACCATAGGACTATTTATCCTGTGCAAACATTGAAACAACACTCATGATTTTCTCACTGTACAGTCTGGTTATTTTTTCACTGTCTCTTATCAGGATTTTCATCAATGTTTCCCCACAGCTTCCAGATTGTTCACAATGCAGATGCAGCATTTCTGTTCACTGGGCTGGGCAGCAGCAATCATATTGCCCGTGCCCTGCATTCTTTACATTAGTTGCTCATAGGAAGATATTTATTAGGAAGATATTTAAATTTAATAGCTAGTATTAACTGGGGATGGAAGGACACTTGGTTGGTTGTTTTCATGACTGACACAGTAAGAAGGCCTAAGCTCTGTTTGCTTTTTTCTGACACTTTTGCTAGTGGTTGTTTATATTTTGATGCAGCCTATTGCCTATGAAGATCAGTTTGGTATAGCAGTTTACACCAATATAGCTCTTGTGGGTGATACTTAAGATACAAAGCAGGTGGATTAGAGTGCATTTTGAACCTTAGAGTTTTTCAGTGTTATTTTTGTGGCTGAATTTATATTTTCCATGATTATTTAAATTTTTTAGAAGCCCTGCAGTGCTTCTGACTATAACATCTTGGGTATGAAGTGAACTTCACTGGTTAACTTGAACATTTCGTCAGCACTAAATCAAGGCTTGAGAACTTTCTTGTTCTGTGTTCTCCAGTGTCTTCTGGAGAAGCGCTGCTTAAAGTGAAATTTTTAGTGTTTCAAGAAAAGTTTAAGGCATATTTTTTTGTTATTTAAGGGATCCCATATATTCTTCTAATAACCATTATCAAGGGATGCTCTTAATATTTTAGATCCCATAGGGGTGACTGCTATGAAGTTTCTGGATTTCATTTCCGTATTCTCTATTACAAAAGGAATAAAAATTTTCTAGGTAGAAATTCCCAGCCCATATTTTTCTTTTATTTTTTTTTTTAATTTTTTTTAGCCTTTTAAAAAAAGTTATAGTACAGAATTATTTGTGGCATTGCTTTAAAGAAAAAAAAAAAGAAACTTTTTTTCCCACTTCCCACTTTGTACGCAAGTTGTATTTTTATTTATTTAAACGTTTCATGGGGATAATGGTCCAGCTAAGAGACCATTGAGTTTAGCTTGTAGTTATTAAGCACTTAACATCGATAAGGGTTACGTTCAAGAAGCCCATTTGGATAAAGCATAGAATCATTTATGTCAGTATATTTTGAGGAAAAGTATTTCATTGAGAAAAAGCTACAGCAAAGAGTAAACATCTTTATGTAGCCAGTAACAATTACAAATAGCATAACAGAAAATGTTTTGGTTCCATTATCTTCTTCATCCCTGGCACATTTAATGTTTGTAGCTTCACTTAAAATAATGTGTTTCTTCTTTCTAGCATCTTAGGTATATGTAGAGCTACTGGTAGTCTTCAACTATTATATGGAAACTTGTAATGACACCCTTTTGTGACTACTTGTATTAGAGATGACAGAGTTTCGTTCTGAAGTAATAGAAATTAAGGGAAAAGCACTTTCCTAATTTTCCTAATAATTACTATCTATACACTGTTTTTCTGTTTTGTACTGCATTTTAACCGCACTTGGAGAGTTAAGACAGATCAAAGCTTTGTGTTGGTCCAGACGAGAAGTGAAAGAGCAAAAGAGCAAGAAATGAGGCAGCAGCAGGAGTAGCGATGTGGGACATCTGTGATAGGTAAAAGGATTGGGAGATGTCAAATAGTCAGTAAGATTGTTCTTATGCACTGCAGAGTCATGCTGGAGAATGTGGCCATTAAACTGTTAAGATGATAAACAGACATGGACAGGACCATAAACTATATACTAAAGTAGGGGTGTTTCAATTTTTAATCTAGCTTTTTATGAGCTGCTTATATTAAAAAATTTTGACAGGGAAATCTCTATAATTCTTGTTTTGTAACTGCTTATCACATCCTTCAAAGGCTTGTGTCCAACTGTATCTTCACAGCTAGCCATGACTGCTACAAAGAGAGTTTTAGTACTACTTGCAGCGTCCCGGGGGGGGGGGGGGGGGGGGAGCAAGCTGTGGAATTCCCCTTACTTTAGTGTGATGTCTGTGATATTGAAACCTGACCGTGTACAATACAGCAGGACATAAGAAACAGAAAGGACAGGTAGAGGTCTTTACTAGATCAGCTGGTTTAGTAGAAGAAAGTAGACTGAGCTTTTGGACACAAGACATTCTTTAGTCTCAAAACCATAGACTCAGTAGTAGCCTTATTGCAGAATAAACCTCCTTCTCTGTTAATGATGCAAACTACCTGTTTCTCTTCCCTAACACTGTCTCCAGTGTCATCCCTGTAGTAAATTCCCTTTTACTTCAATACTGTCCACTCTCTTTGCATTCAGAGATGATCTAGCTGATATATACCTAGCTAAACTCTGAGCAATTACCTTCAAGTTGTATATAACTCAGCTAATTTTATTTAGGTCTACCACCTCATTTTTGGACCCGATGAAGACCTCTGAATGTTTTTAAAAGCTTGTTTGTTTTGTTTTTTGGTGGGTTTTTTTGTTTTGTTTTTGGGGTTTTTTGTTTGTTTGTATTGGGGTGGTTTTTTTGGTTGTTTTTTTTTTTTGTGTGTGTGTGTGTGTTTTGGTTTTGTTTGTTGTTTTTGGGTGGTTTTTTTGGTTGGGTTTTTTTTTTTGTGTTTTGTTTTTGTTTGTTTTTTTGCAACTACTGGTTTGATGCAGCATAATACCTCTTGCCCCAGCCCTGTAAGTGTTCCAGGCCAGGTTGGATGGAGCCCTAAGCAACCTGTTCTAGTGGTTGACATCCCTGCCCATGGTGGGAGCAAGGCAGGGGTTGGAACCTGATGATTTTTCAGATCCCTTCTACCCAAGCCATTCTATGATTATCTGCAAATCTAATGATTAATTTTTTGAGGGATGAGAACATGAATGAAGAAAACTTGAATGCATACTGGATCCACCATACTGAAAAGAGCAGTGACATGAGTTTTACCAATTAAAGAGCTATTAACTCCATGTAAGGAGGCAGGTTAGAAATGCTGATCTTCATAACCCCTAATATAGGAATATCTTACTCTGCACATTGTGAAGGCAGAAACATTTCCAGGGCCACGTAGCTTTTGCGACAGATCTCGGTATCACTTTCTGGTGTAAGTGCATTTCTCACCCTTTTGTTGTCTCCTTACGCATATTCACTGATGCTTCGACCTTTGGCTGTATGCTGGTGAGCTTAGTGGGACAGAAACTTGTATTTTTTGCTTTCCATCGTGCAGTCTTCTGAAGTGTTCTGGGATCTAAGAGGACTAGTTAGTGCAATTTCTACAGCTTTGTTTCACTCCTTTGCAGCAACAAGGCTATTGACCATCCCAGGTTTTCTAAAGCTAAGTACTGTTTATTCAGTCACACTGTTCATAGGAATAAGCTTCCTGTAGAACAACAAACCTTCATCCTATTTGACCAGGCAGGCTCTCAGTATTTGTACAGATCATTTGTTACCAACTTCTGGGATAGGTCTACCTTCTAGTAGATAGGTGACCCTAGTTCGGTTCTCAAGTACATTATGAATAAGCCTGGACTCGTAACATGTGCGTGCATGTGAGGGCTCCCACTGAGGTTGTTCCCAGCCCTTTGTTGCCAGACCTTTCGTATCAGATCAAACCAGTAAAGTGGGCACAAGGCATAAGTCATACGGATTTCCAATGTTTTTTTCTTCTATCTGCTTTTCTCAACATCGTGTTGGGACTCCACTGCAGAACTAGTAGTTCTTTGAAAATTCATTTCACTCAATTGAGTCTGCTAAGAATACATTCAGTGACAAACATGTAAAGGACACCCTAAATGTGTCCTTTTTATTATCAAACCAGATGTGTTTCATTATTTTGAGGCCTCTCAGAATCTCTTATATTGATTGCTGCGTTGCAGTCTTTGAGTGACTCAGGATGTTAGGACATTGCACCAGAAAAATTTGTGTTATTGGTTTAAAGGTGGCCCCAGTTTTAATCACAGAGAGACATATATCTCGCTCTACCTTTTGCCCTTACAGTTCCAGCTGAAACTCTCTATTTAGATTTCTCAGTGCTCCTTTTCAGAAAAGACAGAGAATAAAACCAGCAGATAATAGTTGCTGTAGGCTGTGACCTAGCTCCCTGACTTTTTTTATTATGGAATGGAAGAGAGTAGCCAGATCAAATAATGATGGAGCTCAGCTGAACTACGTGGGCCGAGATTCAGTTGCTGGGCTTGCGGGGGAGTAACAAACATTCTCTCTGCATCTATATAGTGAGGGAGAATGCAGGAAAAGTTGTAAAGGAAAGGATTGTAAAGGAAATGAAAGCCTGAAAGAAAAGAGGAAGAGGGTGTAGCATAAATGAGAATAAGTAAAATTGAAAGGCACAAAAGGCTGAAAAGAATTTCAGCTCTGAGTTTTTAGAATTGGAAGAAACTTGCAAAAATAAAAATAAAAATAATGTTTCTTCTGGGTTCTTGGTGAGGAGATGACAATGACATAGTGAAGTGGGGAGAGAAAATCAGGGACTTTGAAAATCAGGGACAGTAAGAGAGATGAATTTTTAAAAGGCTTCAGTGCTGAAACTAAGAGAATAGCAAAGCTAAAGAATTACTTGGGAGAGAATACTGAAGACATGTTAGAGTGCTTTCTTAGGTACAGCTATTTGGCAGTATTTCTTGAAACCCGCCCTGAAAATTGTGGAAAATATGAAGGGCATTAGCCAAGCCTCTTTATAACAAGACTGCACTAGGAACCCACTGGACTGTGATATGTAAGAGAGAGTTACAGTCAGCAGTTTCACTTGGACTGGTGTACAGCTAATGCTGCACAATACTTTACATCCCACTTTGCCTCAATTAGATTTTTCTGCTCCATCTTTCCTTAACAGAGCTAATTCTCTGTTCATTTTCCAATAAAGGAATGGAATTAGCTGAAACAACTCTTGGTGGGTCTATATGCAGCACATCTTAAGTGGCACTTGCTTTTAGGATGACGCTAAAAACCCTCAGTACTTAGATAACATTACTCTTCTTGTGCTAATGGCTGAAATAACAAGAAACAAGTATGCCTCCTATCTGTCTCTAAATAAATTTTTAAACATCTGAAAATTCTTCTTAGATTTTCCTAAGTGTTCATTTGCTCAGCCAAGCTATGGGTCTCAAAACTGACATGCAGTCATAGACAGACATAGTCGCTTTTAAAATCGTACTTTTACTGAGGACTGACTCTTTCCTTTTTCATTTTGAGAGGCCTTGAAAGAGGCCATCCTGTATCAATAACAGTGCTGCCTGTAGAACTATAAGAATTCAGGAAAAAAGTGCTTTCAACTCACCCTGTAGTTACACACACAGTATAAAATGTATCCCATACAGAGGGGCTATTGGATTGCAGTAAATTGAAATTCCTCTGTATACAGAGGGGCTGTTGGATTGCAGTAAATTGAAATTCCTCTGAGTCTCTCAGGGAGATAAAGAAATCTAGGGACTGAATTAAAGTCTCTAGAGTTAAAGCCTTTAGAACTAAAGTCTTTAGAGAAACTTAAATAAGTTAAGCCATGGATATAAATTAAGATTATAAATTTTAGTTTTAATTAAGTTCTAATATAGCTTAAATGCCTTAAGTGCCTGTGTTAGCTAGTGGAAAGCCTTATTACCCAGTTTAACAGTCAGCGATAATCTTCACAGATTCAACTTAGCTCTAGACATAATGAAAATATAGTTTACATTCTTGGATAGAACAGATAGTTTTTTTCATGTAGACAGATAATACCCTATATGTAAGATTTAGGTAAAAAGAACATTGCTTTTGCATGTTAGAATTAAGTTCAGATTGGTCAAGAAAGCATTGTTTTAGAAGCATGTTTTAAGCTGATTGGACGATTTATGAATTTAATACCCTGTATTGGGGATCACGCGAGAGGCACCCAAAGAAGAACAGGAGCTCCATCATCATCGCCGACTGCTTTTGCGGCCTGGGACAGACAGAACGCCACACTGAGAAGCTGCTGCTCTGAATTCGGGACTTTATGCCAAGAGCTTTTAGCAAAGACTGTAACTCTCTGAGCTCTTTGCCTTTGAGACTGATGCTTTTATATGCTAAATACCTTTCTAGCAACTATCAACTGCTCATGTCTCTTTGAGATCTGGAAGATCCCTCAAATTCCCCACTGAAGCGTCGACAGGGGCGGCTTGGGTCCAGGAGGAATCCTGCTCCGTTCGTGATTTTCGGAGGCAGAAACCCGCTCCTGGACACGAGCGGAGGGGGGAAGAAAATTCACCCTACCGGGTTCCTGATGTCAGCTTGTCAGAGGTGTTAGGCACTCTAAGTGCAGCCCGATTCCTAGGTGGAAGCGGCTTGGATCTGGGAGGAATCTGGCTCCGTCCGTAATTTTCAGAGGCTGAAGCCCATTCCCGGCCACAAGGACACGAACGGCAGCCCTTTTCTATGGGAAACAAAACTCACCCCCCCAGGTTCCCGATGTCAGTTTGTCAGAGGTGTTTGGCACGCCAAGTGCAGCCGGAGTTCTAGGTGAGGGGGATGTTGTGCTATATTAGGAATGGCAGAAGCACGACATAAGCTCTCTAGCTGGGTTGCACAAGACAGTAAGTTTTATTATTCCAGATCTTCTTTTATAGACAGGTCCGAGAGGTAAAACTCTCATTGGTTATTAAACTAACACATCACCATCATTGGACGATTGGAACACCAGCCCTTGACTGTTTCTTACAGGTAAACAGCAAGGATCCAAACAACACCTGCAAAGGTTGTTTTCCTTCTCTAAGGACTGGATTCCCCTATAGATATAGCTCTGCAGGGGCCTTTTAGCCGGGGCCTGGGCAATAGAGAGGGCCGGAGAAGGGGACGGGAGTCTGGCGAGCGGGATCCGCGGACCCTGCGGGCGCCCCTGGCTCCGCCCACCTGAGCGCTTCACACTCCCACGGGCCGCAGCCTCAAAGCTTCCGCCAATCCTGGCCCGCCTTGCTCCGCTCTGGCCAATCACAGCCGCCCTTTGAATCTGGGCGCGGTCCCGCCAAGCTCAGCCCGCTCAGTCGCGGCCCGGCCCCTCAGCCAGCCCGGCCCTGCTCCCCCGTTCTGCTGAGGCGCCGCTCCGGCCGCTGTCGCTTTGGGATCCGGCGGAGCCGTGCTGCCGCAGCCCTGGCAGGTGCTGTTGGGTCCTGGGAAGGGTGGGCGGGGGCTCCCCGTTCAGGTCCCGGCCATTGGTTCTCCCAGGGAAACGGGGAGAAGGGGGGAAGCGGACGGATCGCGGGAGCGGGGCCTGAGGGGACAGCGGGGGGTCGCGGAGGCGAGCGCGGCGGGAACAGGCTGGCTGTGATTGGCGGGCCCGGCGCTGCCTCGGGCTGTGATTGGCTGAGCTGGCCGGCCCTGGGCTATAAATAGCGTGAGCTGGAGGGGTGCGGGCGTTAGTTCGGCGGCGCGACGAGCGGCGGCAAGCGGTGGCGAGCGGCGGCGGCGGTGAGGCGGCGAGCGGCGGCGGGAGCGGCACGGGCGTGGTCCAGGGAGCGTCGGTGCGCCAGGACGGGAGCCCTGCGCCGGTGAGCTCGGGTGCGACGCCCGCATCTGCCGGGGCCAGCATCTGGGGGCCGGCGGTGTCCTGGGGCGGCGGGGCCGGTCGTGGCCAGTTCTTTCTGCCACGCCCTGGGCTTCTCGGGCGGTCGGAGGCTATGGAGGCTAGCTTTGGAGCAAGCTGCAGGCCCCATAGCCTGCCAGCCCTGCCTGAGAAGCTAGCCTGGGAAATTAATGGGAGGATTCAAAACAATCCTCAAAGACAGAAAACAGCCTGCAGGTGCTGTTTTCTGTTCCTGTGTTTTCCTTGCAGGAGAAGGTCAGGGGGTGGTGAACCCCACTGACCAATGATGGTAATGTAGTACTTTACTAACCAATAAGAGTTTCCTTTCTGTACTTTCGACGAACTAGTCTATATAACATGGCTGTAACAATAAACTAGAGACTCTCTCCTGTTCTGACTCCCTTGAGAGTCCGTGTCGTTCTTCCTGCCGTTCCCAATTAGAACGACAGGAGGCGGGTGCGGGGTCTGGAGTGGCACAGCGGCTGCTGCTTCCGCGGGACAGAGAGGAGCTGTTTTGTAGTTTCTGGATTGAAGATTATGTTTAAAATATCGGGAATAAAGCAGGGTTTTTTCGTTTTTATTGTTGTATTTTGCTTTTATTTAAAATAATAACGATTTTCTTTACGACATTGCTTTGTTTTGCTTGTTTTATTAAAATAATAAAATTATTAATAATTATAATTACTTTAAAAATATTTTTATCTTTATATTTATTAATGTTTTAACTAAATATTATTAATAAATAATGATTAAATATTATTTACAAATTAATTTAGGGGCTTTTTTGCTGGATAGCTGATGTTAATTCAGTAAAGATTGTGGGGCTGGGGCTGAAACACCCGTTGTGGGGCCTGTGGAGACATAAAGCCCCAGGGTGTGGAATAAAGACCTTGGCACTGGAGTCAGGCCTAAACCAATGTGGGGCAATGGAAATACTGAGGCTGGAGCTGGGTAAATGCCATGGGGGAAGGGGATGGAGCTGCAGCTCAGGGCCTGCAGGAGGTGCCTGGGGGCTTAGCAGCCCCTGCCCGCTGGTACCAAGCAGAGGCTGAGGGTCTGGGGGCTGGGAGGGCTCCGGGGCCCGAGAACCGGCCCAAGAACCAGCCCAAGGGCACCTTTTGGGATGGGGGAGCAGGGGCCCAATGGCTATTCCCAGCCCCTGGTTCTGCCTGGGGGAGGTGAGGGGGCCTTTGGGCAAGTGCTGGGCTGAGACCCAGGGGGAGGGGGAAGGTACCTGTTGGGCTTGAGGCCTCAAGTGGCCCTAAAGTTGAGCTCCCATTAGGATGGGTAGGACAACTCCTAGAGACATTGATGTGGTGGTGATAACTGATTTGTGGCCTTATCAACAGCCCCGGGCTGCAGTGAGAAGCAGGAGCAGCTTTCAGCCACCGGTAGTGGGAAGCTGAGGAGCTGGAACTGAGGAAGCAGAGCTGGAGGAGACACAAACATGGTAGGGTTTAGGGTGAAACTGTTGTGGGGCTGGGATAAGGAATATGGAGCCGGGATGCGAACTGCATGGCTGGAGCTGAAATGAATGTAAGGGCTGGGATAGGGCCTTGCAGAGCTGTTCCTGCAGTAAGGATGGTCAGGTTGGGGCTGAAATGTGGGTTCAAGAGCTAAACTCAAACCACAGAGAGCTAGAGCTAAAACAGAGATCCTGCCTGGAGAGCCAGAAAGCAGCATGATGTGGCACTGCTGGGAAGATGTGGAGGCAGAAGCACAGCACAAGAGCTGGCAGTCAAATAAAGCTTGTGGGACTGAAGCTGAAATCACTGGGGCCGGGGTGGGGACTGCAGTGCTGCAGCTGCAAACGCTGTTCTGAGGGGACAGTGACTGTAGATGTGGGAAGCAACCATAGAATGGTACACAATGGGATGGGCTGCAGATACAGTAAAGATTGCTTTGGGGTTGGGATGGGGTTAGAGTGGCATTTCTTGGCCTGGAGGTGAAACCTCAGAGCTGGAACCAAAACAAAGACCCTTTTGTCTCAATCTGGAGCAGCTTCACCTAGCGGAGCAGGGGAAAAGGAAGCAGAAGTGAAGCTGGAAGAAGAGAGCTTGCAGTGAAATAAAGCTTGTGGGTTAGGAGCTGAAATCACTGGGCCAGGGAAGGGGTCTCTAGGACTGGAGCTATAATCACTGTGGGGCTGGGATAGAGACTGATAGTGGGATTGACACTGCTGGGTGAGGTAACTATGGTAGCATTCATATGTTGAAATCACTGTAGGTCAGTGATATTGATGTTGGGGCAGGGTCAAAGGGCTGAGGTCAAGGGCAAGAGCTCAGGGGTCAATGGTTAAAGTGAAAAGTCAGGGATTCAAACTTCAAGGGTCACATGTGAATGGTCAGGGTTCAAAGATCAAGAGTAAAGGGTCCAAGGTCCAATGTTATGGGTTAATTTTCCAAGGTTGTGTGGTTCAAGGTCAATTATCAGGGAATCAAACTTCAAAGAGCAGAAGTCAAGAGTCAAAGGTCAAAATTCAGAGGTTAAGAGTAAAAGGTCAATGAGAGGTTGCCAGGGAGTTGCAAGGAAGAGGAGTATTTATAAACTTTATCCATATTTCCCTGTAATTCTGGGTGTTTGGATTTCCTTTGTGCTCGTCAGGATAAGCCATAAACGAGCCCCTGAACTCTGCATTGATGTGTCAAACACTTCCACAGAAAGGCAAGTCAGCAGTGATTCTAGAGGAAAAATTAGAGGTGATGTCTTATGATCCATGGGGAATTACATTGGGAATTATGAAACTCAAACACATGGAATTGTGGAGGTGGAATTCCATTTTCAGCCTTGGGCACCTGGAGGAGGAGAGGTGTCCTCCTCCATAGCGAGGGAAGCCTGGTGCCCCCGTGTGTCAGGTGCAGACAATGAGCTATCCAGGGAATGAGCAACAAGTTCCTTCTGCCCCTGCCCTCACCCGTAGGATGGCAACAGCACAAACTGAACTGTGAGGATGATGAGGGCTCAGAACAGCCCCAGGTGTGAGCAGTGAGGTTGATGAGGGCTCAGAGCAGCCCCAGGTGTGAGCAGTGAGGTTGATGAGGGGACAGAGCAGCCCCAGGTGTGAGCAGTGAGGTTGATGGAGGAGCGGGTGGGTCCTGCCCGGGGCTGTTTTAGGGGGAGGGTTTCCCTCAGTTCACTTGGGCACGGAGCAGCTGGAAGAGAGTCATTTATGGTGGGCTCCACGGGGGTATCTCATGGAACGATATCGGGAGCATCTCATAGGGTCTGGGAGAACAGCTGCATGCACTTGGACATGGAGCATTGCTTAAAGGAGGTGCCCAGGGACAAACCTTTGTGTCGCGAAGCAGCATCGGAGCAAGTAAGGCAGTGCGGGTTTGCAGGGGGGACTTTTCTCCTTTTCCTTTTTGATTTCCTCTTGCCAGGGAGCGACAGAGCCGTGCGGAGGCGAGGTGAGCTCTGCCGGGCCGGCAGGCGGGAGCCGCGGCGCGGAGCTGTGTCCGTCCGGCCGCTCCGCCCGCTCCGGGCGCGGGGCTCGGGCACCGCTGGGGTCCCTTCGGGCCGGTCCCGGTGCCGCTGGGCGGGCCGGGCTCTCCCGGGGCCGGGGCCGCCCCCGCCCGCCGGAGGAGCCGCTTTCCTGCCGGGAGCCCCGGTCCGTCCGGGGCCGGGAGCGCGGGGCCGCCCCCGGGTGCCGAGTGCCGCCGCTGCCGGGGCTCGCGTGGCTCCCCCGGTCCCCCCGCACCTGGAGCGGCGTCAGCCCGGGAGCGAGTCCCGGCGAGGGCCGCTGGGGGACACTCGTGGCTCGTCAGCTTCAGAGTGCGCTGGCAAAAGCCGCTGGGAGGAGGGGAGGGGGAAAAGCCCGACCTTCCGGCCTTTTTGTCTCGGGGCTTTGTCGGTGTTGCTCTTTAGCCGAGCCGCGCCTTTAAATAACGATGTGGCGCCTTCTAGAAACTGCGTCCAATACCTTTTGCACCGTCACGTGAGGGCTTCGAGTTCAGGTTTTTCTATTGCCGAGTTAACTGCAAGTTCAAGCTGGCAGCGTCCCGTGCATCTGGTGTGCATGAATCTGTTTGTGATGTTCATTTCCTCTGGATGCAGAGTTGGGCTTTTTGGGCAGACCGTATTTCTCACACCTCGGGGCTTGTTAACCCTTGTACACGATTTTCTGGAGACGCGGGCTGGGGGAGAACTTTGTCTTGCTGCTGTACTAGGGAATGGAATGCAGGGGGTCCCCGCAATATCCCCGTGGAAGCTGGAATGTCCGAGGAAATGGATGTGACAATTCTCGGGGCTGAACCTGGCTCCCAGCGCTCTGCAGCGTAGGGCGCGAGAGAGCAGGGCCGAGGGACAGCAGGGTAGGAACGGCGAGGTGCTTCGTGCTCTGGGTTTGGTGTTGCTGATGTTTCCAGAGCCAGAGCAGGTTGATTTGGTTCTGGTGCACTGGAACGGGATCCAAACCTTAGAAAGGTTTGAGACAAACTGGGAGGAAATGTTTTAAAATGAATGTGTTTCTTAATAGAAAGCAGGTTTCAGTCCGTTTTTAAATTGATTTTAAAGGAGGTTTTTTTTTTGTTGTGGAGGAAAGACCAGTAGATTTTAGAAGGGTTTTTATATTTGTTTTGAAAAATTATTTTAGTATTGTTAGTTGAAGTGTTAGGATGAGTTGTGTTTTAGTGTTGAATCTTTTTGAGGGGGTTCAGATTTTTTCTAGGTTAAGATTTTTTTCCCTTGGTTGGTGGAGGTACTGTGATTTTTTTGATGATATTGGTGGGAACTTGATGCTGTTTGTTTTTGGCTATTTTATTTTTACGAATTGGATTTTTGCAGTTGGACTGGAAGAATTCACTTTATTTCAAAACATACTACTTTAATGATGTAAAGGTTTCCATATTAACTCCTCAGTGTCTTAGATTTTTTGTCTCATTTAGGTTTTCCAGAATTTATGGATAATTTAGCAATCAAGCAGGGATGGCACCCAGTTCTTGAAAAGATGGCTATGAAAAACCTGTGTCTAACAACACGTACCTGACGGAGGACAACAATTTTGCCGTTATTACAGGGCCAAATACAAGTGGCAAAACAACATTGGCATGCATCTGCCGGAGGAGAGGAGTTTCTGGTGGGCTCCCAGTGGCATCTGATGGAGTGATGGTGAGAGCATCTCATAGGGTCTGGGGGAGCACCTGGATGCACTTGGACCCGGAGCACCGCTTAAAGGAGGTGGTGAGGGACAAAGCTTTTTGCCAGGAAGCAGCACCTGAACAACTGAGCCGGTGTGGATTTGCAGGGGTGATCTTTCTCTTTTCCCCTTTTGATTTCACTTTGGCAGTCCCTCCCCGGTGCCCTCAATCTGTCACAAGAATTCCAAGAAAAAAAAAGGCTGAGCAAACAGTGAAAAGAAGGGGTATAGGTAAGGTGGAGTTCAGGTGTACCCCACCCCAAACCCTAAACAGCAGCCCTAACAGTACCACCATTTACCTGAGGCAGCTGCAGGCAGGAACCCTAAAGCAGCAGAGTGCCAGAACCCTCGAGAGGTGCAGGCAGTACCCTGGTGCTAGGGCCAGCCAGGAAGAGATAGTGGGGGGACGATCCGTAGGGTTGGGGAAACAGGGGGTTTCCCGCCCCGCCCCACCCTGGGCTCTCGGTCCCTCCGCAGCCGGGGATTGCTCCCACCCCTCCTCGAGGCGGCGGTTGGCAGGGCTTCGTGCCTAGCCTCCGCAAAGAGTTCGGCTCTGTCAGCCTCTGCCCTGTCTCAGGGCCAAACTTAGGTAGGATAGGGAGCAACTGTGGATTGCCTGGTCCGGGCTAATGGACATCTCTTGGGGCCTATGGATAAGGAGCATCCCCGGTTGCAAGCGTAGGGTTCTAACTAAGTTTGTAGGGTTCAGTGCGGGAGCTTGGCAGTGACACAGAGAGGTTGAGGGAGGGCTTCAGAGGTCGAGGGCTGGAGACAAACAGTGAAAATAAAAAGGGTACGGGTTTCGATATAAGGTAGAGTACAGGACTATTCAAACCCTAAACAGCAGCCCTAACAGCGCTCCCGTTTCCCTGAGGCAGCTGCAGGCAGGAACCCTAAAGCAGCAGAGTGCCAGAACCCTCGAGAGCTGCAGGCAGTTCCCTGGTGCTAGGGCCAGCCAGGAGATAGTGGGGGGACGATCCGTAGGGTTGGGGAAACAGGGGGTTTCCCGCCCCGCCCCACCCTGGGCTCTCGGTCCCTCCGCAGCCGGGGATTGCTCCCACCCCTCCTCGAGGCGGCGGTTGGCAGGGCTTCGTGCCTAGCCTCCGCAAAGAGTTCGGCTCTGTCAGCCTCTGCCCTGTCTCAGGGCCAAACTTAGGTAGGGTAGGGAGCAACTGTGGATTGCCTGGTCCGGGCTAATGGACATCTCTTGGGGCCTATGGATAAGGAGCATCCCCGGTTGCAAGCGTAGGGTTCTAACTAAGTTTGTAGGGTTCAGCGCGGGAGCTTGGCAGTGACACAGAGAGGTTGAGGGAGGGCTTCAGAGGTCGAGGGCTGGAGACAAACAGTGAAAATAAAAGGGGTACAGGTTTCGATGTAAGGTAGAGTACAGGACTATTCAAACCCTAAACAGCAGCCCTAACAGCGCTCCCGTTTCCCTGCGGCAGCTGCAGGCAGGAACCCTAAAGCAGCAGAGTGCCAGAACCCCCGAGAGCTGCAGGCAGCACCCCTGGTGCTAGGGCCAGCCAGGAAGAGATAGTGGGTGCTAGGGCCTACTGCTGTCATATAAGCTGGGGTTTCCATCCTTGGGGTACCCTGGGCTCCCTGTCCCTCACTGACTGGAGAGTCTTCCTCCCCTCCTTGAGGTGGTGGTAATTTGGCTCTGTCAGCCAATACTGCTGTGAAGCAAGCCTCTGCCTCCCTGTGAGGTGAAGTGTGCAGCCCATGAACCTGGGCGTTCTCTAGAGAAGGTAAGTGCTGGGTTTTCACAGATGTGCCGCTAAGATCCTGCATTGATATTTGGTCTTCTAGATTGAAGCTGACCAGGAGACAACATCCTGGCGACGGCAGGAACTTCCCGCATAGCGCAACGGCCTTCCAGGGCGTCCTCGTGTGGATCCTCCCCGCCGGGCATCCGAGAGCTGAGTCCAAGGCTAGAAATTGCAGAGGAGCTGAAAGCGGGGTGCCGGGTCGGGACTCTGTACCTGGGATTTTTGAGTCAGCCTTGGAGACGGGGAGGTCCAGGTTGTGGCCCCTTAGGCCACACGGTGGGAGAGCCTTGCTTTTGTTCACAGTGCTGAGGTGCGCAGGACAGAGCAGTCCTGGGGCGTGTCGTGTCACTTGTCCATTGTGCCTTCTGTGTCTTTTGTGCCTCTCGTGTTGTACGTGCCTCGCCTTATCTCTTCTGGGGGCTTACCAGAAACCCCCGCGTCACTCCTCGCATCTCTGATCTCTGGGCTCCTCAGCCCGATGCCATCGAAGCTTTGCCTCAGGAGCTCTCGGAGGCCTTGGAATCGCGTCTCTCTTTTAAAAGCATCCGATCGGATGTCTTTTAGAGGTCTTGTTCCGAGCTGTGTCAACAGCCGTGCGCCGCGAGGATCCATTGTTGCGGCTTAGGTCTTGAAGAAACACAAAGATAGGTAGAGGACTGTGGCCCTAAAATTCTCGGGCATCCGTCTTGGCAGTTGCTGGAGTTTGTCATTCCGTCAGCATCTTCTTCCTCCCGGGTTCTGCGAGCTTCATCAGCTTGCCTTCATTCTCACCCGGCTCATCTCGTTCCGCGTTCTCTCGGTCCTTGTGGCCGTTCTTGTGGCCCAGAGTTTTGTCTCCCCGTTGTGTCCCCTCGTCTGTTGTCTTGTGTGTCACGGGTGTCTGGGTGTAGTTGTCCCGGAGCTGCTCTGTCCTGCTGCCCAGCCTGGGTGTAGGTGTAAAAGGCCAAGTCCCAGGCCCCTGTAATTTGAAATTTGTGATGTCGGGTGTAGTTGGAGTCTAGCGGGTGTTCCTAGATTGACACAAGATGTCAGGAGCTGTAAAGTTACCCGGCAGCACTTTGACTTTTGTCTCAGCTTTCTTTCAGATGCGGACGGATGAAATCGGTGGCAGAGCGCCCCATCCAGGGTAAGGGGGTCCCCCGAGAAGGTAAGTCAATGTTTGTCTTTGCAGGGCAACTGGAACCGGTCACTGTGTTACAGGTCTCCTCTTTGTCTTTATTTTTAGGAAGTAGAGCCAGCTAGCAGCAGTCAAGGCGAAGTGGGCAAGGTGAGCATTGACCGGTGGAGGGAAGCTGTTGTTATCGCTGGGCTCTCAGTTTCTGGTGCAATGCCAAGCGTCCCTTCTTGTTTGCGTGTTTTAGGCAGTCCAGTCACATTTTGCCGAGATCCCCTCCCCAACCAACCGGCCGGCACAGCTGTTTCACCGCTCCCGTGAGCCCGGCGGAAGCTTTACGGGACCGTGAGACGGAGCCTTTTCCACGTAAAGGGGCCGTGTGGGTGGCCTTCAGGAACGGGCCGAAGGGTTGCCGTGAGTTGGGGATGTCGGGAGGAGGAGCGAGGGTCCCTTTGAGTTTCAGCAATGCCACATCACTTTGTCTTTTCTTAACTCAGGCGCGCCCTGCGACGACGGCGTCCGGCTCCCGGCGCGGCCGAAGCGTGCGGCCTCAGGACGTGGCCGTGCGCAGGAGACCGTGAGTAGCGGAATTGTTGGGTTTTGGCTGATGCCCTGCAAAGATCAGCTGCTGATTTTCTGTTTTATTTATTGTAGCTGACCTAGAGATGGCAGCCTGGCGATGGCAGGAACTTCCCAGATGGCGAGGCGGCCTTCCTTGGTGCTCCATGTTGATCCACCCTGCCGGGCATCTGAGAGCTAAGTCGAAGGCTATGAATTGCAGAGGGGATGAAAGCGTGACCTGGGATTATGGAGTCAGCTTTGTTGATGGGGAGGTCCAGGCTCTGGCCCCTTAAGCCACGTGAAGGGAGAGCCTCAGATTTGTTCACAGTGCTGAGGTGGGCAGGACAGAGCAGTCCCGGGGCGTGTCGTATCACTTGTCCATCGTGCCTTCTGTGTCTTTTGTGCTTCTTGTGTTGTACGTGCCTTGCCTTATCTCTTCTGGGGGCTTACCAGAAACCCCCGCGTCACTCCTCGCATCTCTGATCTCTGGGCTCCTCAGCCCGACACCATCAAAGCTTTGCCTCTGGAGCTCTCAGAGGCCTTGGAATCGCGTCTCTCTTTTAAAAGCATCCGATCGGATGTCTTTTAGAGGTCTTGTTCCGAGCTGTGTCAACAGCCGTGCGCCGCGAGGATCCATTGCTGCGGCTTAGGTCTTGAAGAAACACAGAGATAGGTAGGGGACTGTGGCCCTCAGATTCTCGGGCATCCCTCTTGGCAGTTGCTGGAGTTTGTCATTCCATCAGCATCTTCTTCCTCCCGGGTTCTGCGAGCTTCATCAGCTCGCCTTCATTCTCACCCGGCTCATCTCGTTCCGCGTTCTCTCGGTCCTTGTGGCCATTCTTGTGGCCCAGAGTTTTGTCTCCCCATTGTGTCCCCTCGTCTGTTGTCTTGTGTGTCACGGGTGTCTGGGTGTAGTTGTCCCGGAGCTGCTCTGTCCTGCTGCCCAGCCTGGGTGTAGGTGTAAAAGGCCGAGTCCCAGGCCCCTGTAATTTGAAATTTGTCATGTAGGGTGTAGTTGGAGTCTAGCGGGTGTTCCTAGATTGACACAAGATGTCAGGAGCTGTAAAGTTACCCGGCAGCACTTTGACTTTTGTCTCAGCTTTCTTTCAGATGCGGACGGATGAAATCGGTGGCAGAGCGCCCCATCCAGGGTAAGGGGGTTCCCGGGAGAAGGTAAGTCAATGTTTGTCTTTGCAGGGCAACTGGAACCGGTCACTGTGTGACAGGTCTCCTCTTTGTCTTTATTCTTAGGAAGTGAAGCCAGCTGGCAGCCGTCAAGGTGAAGTGGGAAAGGTGAGCATTGACCAGTGGAGGGAAGCAGTTGTTCTTGCTGGGCTCTCAGTTTCTGCTGCCAATGCCAAGCGTCCCTTCTTGTTTGCGTGCTTTAGGCGGTCCAGTCACATTTCGCTGAGATCCCCTCGCCAACCGGCCAGCATGCCTGCTTTGCCTCTGCTGTGAGCCCTACGGAAGCATTACGGGACCGTCTGATGAAGCCTTCTCCACGTAAAGGGGCCGTGTTGGTGGCCTTCAGGAACGGGCCGAGGGGTTGCCGTGAGTTGGGGATGTCGGGAGGAGGAGCGAGGGTCCCTTTGAGTTTCAGCAATGCCGCATCACTTTGTCTTCTCTTAACTCAGGCGCGCCCTGTGACGACGGCGTCCGGCTCCCGGCGTGGCCGAAGCGCGTGGCCTCAGGACGTGGCCGTTCACAGGAGACCGTGAGTAGCGGAATTGTTGGGTTTTGGCTGATGCCCTGCAAAGATCAGCCTCTGATTTTGTGTTTTATTTATTGTAGCTGACCGAGAGACGGCAGCCTGGCGATGGCAGGAACTTCCCAGATGGCGAGGCGGCCTTCCTTGGCGCTCCATGTGGATCCTCCCCGCTGGGCATCCGAGAGCTGAGTCGGAGGCTGCGAATTGCAGAGGGGCTGAAATCGGGGTGCCGGGTCGGGACTCTGGACCTGGGGTTATGGAGTCAGCTTTGGGGACGGGGAGGTCCAGGCTGTGGCCCCTTAGGCCACGTGAAGGGAGAGCCTCACATTTGTTCACAGTGCTGAGGTGTGCAGGACAGAGCAGTCCCGGGGCGTATCCCATCACTTGTCCATCGTGCCTTCTGTGTCTTTTGTGCCTCTCGTGTTGTATGTGCCTTGCCTTATCTCTTCTGGGGGCTTACCAGAAACCCCCGCGTCACTCCTCGCATCTCTGATCTCTGGGCTCCTCAGCCCGACGCCATCGAAGCTTTGCCTCAGGAGCTCTCAGAGGCCTCGGAATCGCGTCTCTCTTTTAAAAGCATCCGATCGGATGTCTTTTAGAGGTCTTGTTCCGAGCTGTGTCGACAGCCGTGCGCCGCGAGGATCCATTGTTGCGGCTTAGGTCTTGAAGAAACGCAGAGATAGGTAGGGGGCTGTGGCCCTCAGATTCTCGGGCATCCGTCTTGGCAGTTGCTGGAGTTTGTCATTCCATCAGCATCTTCTTCCTCCCGGGTTCTGCGAGCTTCATCAGCTCGCCTTCGTTCTTACCCGGCTCATCTCGTTCCGCGTTCTCTCGGTCCTTGCGGCCATTCTTGTGGCCCAGAGTTTTGTCTCCCCATTGTGTCCCCTGGTCTGTTGTCTTGTGTGTCACGGGTGTCTGGGTGTAGTTGTCCCGGAGCTGCTCTGTCCTGCTGCCCAGCCTGGGTGTAGGTGTAAAAGGCCGAGTCCCAGGCCCCTGTAATTTGAAATTTGTCATGTAGGGTGTAGTTGGAGTCTAGCGGGTGTTCCTAGATTGACACAAGATGTCAGGAGCTGTAAAGTTACCCGGCAGCACTTTGACTTTTGTCTCAGCTTTCTTTCAGATGCGGACGGATGAAATCGGTGGCAGAGCGCCCCATCCAGGGTAAGGGGGTCCCCCGAGAAGGTAAGTCAATGTTTGTCTTTGCAGGGCAACTGGAACCGGTCACTGTGTTACAGGTCTCCTCTTTGTCTTTATTTTTAGGAAGTAGAGCCAGCTAGCAGCAGTCAAGGCGAAGTGGGCAAGGTGAGCATTGACCGGTGGAGGGAAGCTGTTGTTATCGCTGGGCTCTCAGTTTCTGGTGCAATGCCAAGCGTCCCTTCTTGTTTGCGTGTTTTAGGCAGTCCAGTCACATTTTGCCGAGATCCCCTCCCCAACCAACCGGCCGGCACAGCTGTTTCACCGCTCCCGTGAGCCCGGCGGAAGCTTTACGGGACCGTGAGACGGAGCCTTTTCCACGTAAAGGGGCCGTGTGGGTGGCCTTCAGGAACGGGCCGAAGGGTTGCCGTGAGTTGGGGATGTCGGGAGGAGGAGCGAGGGTCCCTTTGAGTTTCAGCAATGCCGCATCACTTTGTCTTTTCTTAACTCAGGCGCGCCCTGCGACGACGGCGTCCGGCTCCCGGCGCGGCCGAAGCGTGCGGCCTCAGGACGTGGCCGTGCGCAGGAGACCGTGAGTAGCGGAATTGTTGGGTTTTGACTGATGCCCTGCAAAGATCAGCTGCTGATTTTCTGTTTTATTTATTGTAGCTGACCTAGAGATGGCAGCCTGGCGATGGCAGGAACTTCCCAGATGGCGAGGCTGCCTTCCTTGGCGCTCCATGTTGATCCACCCCGCTGGGCATCCGAGAGCTAAGTCGAAGGCTATGAATTGCAGAGGGGATGAAAGCGTGACCTGGGATTATGGAGTCAGCTTTGTTGATGGGGAGGTCCAGGCTCTGGCCCCTTAAGCCACGTGAAGGGAGAGCCTCAGATTTGTTCACAGTGCTGAGGTGGGCAGGACAGAGCAGTCCCGGGGCGTGTCGTATCACTTGTCCATCGTGCCTTCTGTGTCTTTTGTGCTTCTTGTGTTGTACGTGCCTTGCCTTATCTCTTCTGGGGGCTTACCAGAAACCCCCGCGTCACTCCTCGCATCTCTGATCTCTGGGCTCCTCAGCCCGACACCATCAAAGCTTTGCCTCTGGAGCTCTCAGAGGCCTTGGAATCGCGTCTCTCTTTTAAAAGCATCCGATCGGATGTCTTTTAGAGGTCTTGTTCCGAGCTGTGTCAACAGCCGTGCGCCGCGAGGATCCATTGCTGCGGCTTAGGTCTTGAAGAAACACAGAGATAGGTAGGGGACTGTGGCCCTCAGATTCTCGGGCATCCCTCTTGGCAGTTGCTGGAGTTTGTCATTCCATCAGCATCTTCTTCCTCCCGGGTTCTGCGAGCTTCATCAGCTCGCCTTCATTCTCACCCGGCTCATCTCGTTCCGCGTTCTCTCGGTCCTTGTGGCCATTCTTGTGGCCCAGAGTTTTGTCTCCCCATTGTGTCCCCTCGTCTGTTGTCTTGTGTGTCACGGGTGTCTGGGTGTAGTTGTCCCGGAGCTGCTCTGTCCTGCTGCCCAGCCTGGGTGTAGGTGTAAAAGGCCAAGTCCCAGGTCCCTGTAATTTGAAATTTGTCATGTAGGGTGTAGTTGGAGTCTAGCGGGTGTTCCTGGATTGACATAAGATGTCTGGAGCTGTGAAGTTATCCTGCAGCACTTTGACTTTTGTCTCAGCTTTCTTTCAGATGCGGACGGATGAAATCGGTGGCAGAGCGCCCCATCCAGGGTAAGGGGGTTCCCGGGAGAAGGTAAGTCAATGTTTGTCTTTGCAGGGCAACTGGAACCGGTCACTGTGTGACAGGTCTCCTCTTTGCCTTTATTTTTAGGAAGTCAAGCCAGCTGGCAGCAGTCAAGGCAAAGTGGGCAAGGTGAGCATTGACTAGTGGAGGGAAGCTCTTGTTATTGCTGGGCTCTCAGTTTCTGCTGCAAATGCCAAGCGTCCCTTCTTGTTTGCGTGCTTTAGGCGGTCCAGTCAGGTTTCGCCGACACGTCCTCACCAACCAACCGGCACGCCTGCTTCACCTCTCCCGTGAGCCCGGCGGAAACATTACGGGACCATGGGACGAATCCTTTTCCACGTAAAGGGGCCGTGTGGGTGGCCTTCAGGAACGGGCCGAGGGGTTGCCGTGAGTTGGGGATGCCAGGAGGAGCAGCGAGGGTCCCTTTGAGTTTCAGCAATGCCGCATCACTTTGTCTTCTCTTAACTCAGGCATGCCCTGCGACAATGGCGTCCGGCTCCCAGCGTGGCCGAAGCGTGCGGCCTCGGGACACGGCCATTCACAGGAGACCGTGAGTAGCGGAATTGTCGGGTTTTGGCTGATGCCCTGCAGAGATCAGCCTCTGATTTTCTGTTTTATTTATTGTAGCTGACCGAGAGACGGCTGCCTGGCGATGGCAGGAACTTCCCAGATGGCGAGACGGCCTTCCTTGGCGCTCCATGTGGATCCTCCTCATTGGGCATCCAGGAGCTGAGTCGGAGGCTATGACCCGCAGAGGGGCTGAAAGCGGCGTGCTGGGTCGGGACTCTGTACCTGGGGTTATGGAGTCAGCTTTGGGGATGGGGAGGTCCAGGCTGTGGCCCCTTAGGCCACACAGTGCGAGAGCCTCAGATTTGTTCACAGTGCTGAGGTGGGCAGGACAGAGCAGTCCCGGGGCGTGTCGTATCACTTGTCCATCGTGCCTTCTGTGTCTTTTGTGCTTCTTGTGTTGTACGTGCCTCGCCTTATCTCTTCTGGGGGCTTACCAGAAACCCCGGCGTCACTCCTCGCATCTGTGATCTCTGGGTTCCTCGGCCCAGCGCTGACGCCATCAAAGCTTTGCCTCAGGAGCTCTCAGAGGCCTCTAAATCGCGTCTCTCTTGAAAAGCATCCGATCGGATGTCTTTTAGAGGTCTTGTTCCGAGCTGTGTCAACAGCCGTGCGCCGCGAGGATCCATTGTTGCGGCTTAGGTCTTGAAGAAGCGCAGAGATAGGTAGGGGACTGTAGCCCTAAAATTCTCGGGCATCCGTCTTGGCAGTTGCTGGAGTTTGTCATTCCATCAGCATCTTCTTCCTCCCGGGTTCTGCGAGCTTCATCAGCTCGCCTTCATTCTCACCCGGCTCATCTCGTTCCGCGTTCTCTCGGTCCTTGCGGCCGTTCTTGTGGCCCAGAGTTTTGTCTCCCCATTGTGTCCCCTCGTCTGTTGTCTTGTGTGTCACGGGTGTCTGGGTGTAGTTGTCCCGGAGCTGCTCTGTCCTGCTGCCCAGCCTGGGTGTAGGTGTAAAAGGCCGAGTCCCAGGCCCCTGTAATTTGAAATTTGTCATGTAGGGTGTAGTTGGAGTCTAGAGGGTCCATCTAGTCTAGTCTAGATCCTCACAAGATGTCTGGAGCTGTGAAGTTATCCTGCAGCACTTTGACTTTTGTCTTAGCTTTCTAAGCATTGCATTATTTGCTGCCCAATGTGGGGTTCAAAAGAGTAAGAAAAACCTATACTGATTACGTTATATTGGTACTTCTGTGTGTTGGGGTAAAGGACTTTGTAATGGTGTTCCTTAAGTTCACGTCTCTCAGGGTTGAGCCCATCATGTAGTTCTAGTCTCTGAGCTTTTTTTCAACTTTTATTGCCTTTCTTGTCCCTAAGTTTATTTTTTTATCCAAAAATAACTCAAATATTGTCCCTAATACATAACTTTTACGAAGTAAAAGGGCACAGATTAAAATAGCTGTTATGCTAAGCTGAGTAATAATGATTGATAAAAACTTTATAAAAGTACTGAAGTTTGTACCAAGTAGCTTTAGTTTTTAGTTTCTTTGTCCTCCCCTACATACCAATCCCAGTAACATGTTTTAGAAGTGTATTAGTAATTATACCCAGTTTATTAGAAGAGCAGCAACAAACCCCACTGCACTCTTTTTACTAATAATTCATACCACATCATAAAAGTAAAACAAAAGACAGAAAAATATATTAAACTTAACACAACCCAATCTACTTAAAAAAACTTAACAAGTTACTAAACTCAAAACCATTCAATGAGCCCTAAACATAACTAAAAAAAACCTAACCCAATTGCTACCTTCTAATTCATAAATAATAATCAATGCTCTATAAAAATAATGGAAGATCTCATTAACAATAAAAAAGATTAAACTACTAAAAAAATAACTACAAAAACAAACTCCCTGTATAAATCCATCATATAAATATTCATATCCCCAAAAATACAAATAATAAAAACTGCCAAAGCAATAAACAGGTACATGCAACTACAAAAATAAAAAGATCAAAAACAAACTGCAATTAACCATACAAAACAAAATTGTTCCTAACTCAATAATCTCATAATACCTCAAATCATCAAAATAAAAATACCATCTCCAAATAACCGCAAAACCAAAAAATAAATTTAGCCATAAGCAATATTTCTCACATTATCCATAAGTTTAAAACATATACTTCAATCAAACCCCCTGTAACAATAATCCAAATAGAAATATAAAAAACCTAACAAATTAACTACATTACTGTACCCCAAACACACCAAAATAAACACTACATACTCACAATAATAAAAAACATCACTAAATAAATAAAAACCTACCCTATACCTCACAGTGCTACTCAAAATATCATCCTAAACCTTAAAAAACAAGTCCTTTAACAACATAATACCCCTAAAAAATTAAAGCAAACCATAAAACTCATTTCAAAAGCAACCTTATCAACACCTAAACTAAAAAACATGATATTCAGTAAATAGACCTGTCTTGGTTCTAGAAGACAGGTGTCTGCTAGGGAGAGCAGGAGCCTCCCTTGGGATGAAAGAATGTAGACCCCCTCCCTCCGAATTATTATAATTTTGAAATCAGGGGCTTTCAGGCAGAGATCTGGGGATAGGAATAACAGTTCTTTACTAGTATAACCAGGTAAACAAACAAACAATAACTACAGCAATAACAAGAAAACAGAACCAGGGACCCCGGGACAGCTTTCTCGGCTGAGACGGGATGGAGGAGAGGCTTTGTTTTCACAAACCCCTCGGGCAGTCAGTCCCGGTGCTCCTGCAGGGCTCCGAGGAAACAGTCAGCTGGAACAGCAGGGATGAGCTGAGATCCTGGGCTGGTGGATGAGGTGGATCAGCAGCTCCACGGCGATGCCTGGCAGGACAGCGGGTGCGAGGCCACCAACCAAGAGGGGAGAAGGAGAAGAAGCAGCTCCGCGACCCAGCGCACGAACGTCCTTCTTCCCCGAAGCCGAGGAAAAAAGCCAGCCAAAAACTGTCCCCACCCTCCTTTTTCTGCCCCCTTCCCCGCCACCCTGGGCCCGGCTACTCTTTGTCCTTCGTGAGCACCCTTAAGTACCGGTAGTTAGGTTTCTCAGCACATAATGGGTAAAAATTCCCACCTAACCCTCAACAAGACCGTATCCCCTACCGTGCACCAAGTACAAATAAAAAAATACAATAAAATATTAAAAACCATCTTAAAAACATTAAATAAAAAATCTTTCAAATATTAAAAAACATCTAGCAAAAGCCACCTAATTCATTAACACCCCGACCTCCACCAAGCAAACTAACCCTACCCAATCAAAACCCTGACATATCATTAACAAAACCAAAATCCCAGTAACAAATATAAAAATGTATTTGCAAAAGCAATTAAAATCAATTCCACTTTAAATTGAAAAAATTCCATAAAATTGTCTTTACTCAAAAACCAAATGACACATAATAAATAATACAAAAAACTAACACAATATATATCTCAAAAAATATATACCTCAAAAAAATCTAATCATTAAATAAAAAATACATATAAACATCTCTTTTTACTAAATATCACTACTCTTATCTGTGTATATATAACTAATTTCCAGAAGAAACAGAACACCCCACACAAGTTATTTTCAAAAACAACACTCATTCCCCCACATCCTTCTCCAAACGATATTACCTACAACAAAACAAAAGTCTCCCTTATTTTGAATTAAGTTTCAACAAACTAAACCAAAAAAATTCTCCAAACTATATATATTTTTCCTTTCTCTTAAATCTATTCAAATGTACTCTAAACTAAAAACCCGAACACCAAAAACTCACACATCCAGCCCTCGGGGGTCTGGGCCTCAACACTTTCCAACACCAAAAAAACTAATATGTAACTAAACAAACAAAACTACACTTCCCAACAAGAACTCTCTAAATTGACCATCTCTTCAAACAACAACAAATTTTATTATTTATTATTATTCATTTGTTTATACTTATAAATACTTTACTCATTAAATAAACATTTTTTTTCAATTTTCCTCCAAAAAAATCTTTTCCCAAACCAATTAAACCAAACAAAAAAACACTTTTTACTGTCTTAAAAAACCCCATTCAAAACTTTTCTACCATCCACTAACCAAGCCACACAACCATCCGAAAAAGCCACACCACACGCGCCCACCAAAACACGCGTGGCACAGCATCCAAAAACCACACAAATGCACAGCGCCACATTTGACCAGAAATGCATGAGCACAACCATTTTTAACCACAAATAAATGCACATCACCATATTCAACCCAAAATGCATCTGCAGACCCCCATATCAAACCAGACGTACACATGCACCACCATAGTTAACTAAAAATGAATTCACATCACCATATCTGAACCAGAAGAACACAACCACCACCATTTCAGGGGTCAGGGTTATGAATAAGGTCAGTGGGTCAAAGGTCAGGGGGGTCATGGATCAAAGGTCAGGGGTCAAAGGTCACAGAGGTCAAAGGCCAAAAGCCATGGGATCAAAGGTCACAGGGTCAAAAGGTCACAGGGTCAAAGGTCACGGAGTCAAAGGTCATGGGGGTCAAAGGTCACTGGGTCAAATGTCAAAGGTCACAGAGTCAAAGGTCATGGGGTCAAGTGTCAAAGGGTCACCGGTCACGAGGTCAAAGGTCACGAGGTTGAATGTCACAGGTCAAAGGTTGAAGGTCATGGGGTCAAAGGTCAAAGGTCTTGGAGTCAACGCTCACAGAGTCAAAGGTCACAGGGGTTCAAGGTCAAAGGTCAGGGTTCAAATGTAAAAGGTCAGGGTTTCAAAGGTCTAAGGTCAGGGCTCAAAGGTCATGAGGTCACATGTCAAAGGTCGGGGTCAAAGGTCGGGGTCAGGGGTAAGGAGGTCATGGGTCTGGGGTCAAAAGGTCAGGGGTCAAAATTCCAGGAAGGTATTTCTGGCACCTGCCCCCCTTTTCTTGTTGCAGCAGAGCTCCTTTTTGGGAGGGGGTCTAGTCCTAGAAGGGCTTCCAATAAAGCAGGGTGCTGCTGTCCAGGGCAGTTGGAGTTGTTCTGTGCCTTCTTTGGGGGTGAGGAGCAAAGGCTGAGGGGGACGGGGTGGGCACTGGGGGGCTCCCCTGTCCCTTGGGGCACGCCGAGGTCCCCGGCAGAGGGAGGCAGGCGCTGCGCTGGAGGAGCAAGGTGAGTGGGGAATGGGGAGGGCTCGTGCCGGGTACCCTTGCCCAGAGGGGACCCCGAGCTGCCAGGAAATTCCCTGGGAGGGCTGGATGCAGAATCCAAAAATCTGTGGAGCTGTTGTGGTTTTTACGGTAGGCATTGGCAAGGAACAGGAATGGATCTCTCTAAATTCCCTTGGAAAGAAACCCCATCTCTGTGCACGCCGTCGTTAGGGTTTTGTTATGTCAGGAACGGCTTAGGGTTAAGAAAGTGGCTTTTGTTTTTCCACTTCTTACTTCCCTGTAAAATGTGAGTGTATGAAACACATCTGTGCATCAATGAGGCATTAAAATGCACCAAGTGAAATTTCTGTGTCTCTAAGTTCCATAGAGATGAGTTCCATAGAGACGAGTGCGTTCTGCACTTGGGGTTGTCTAGGGCTTTATATTTTTGTTATTCTGATGTGTTCGGTGAATGAATTTATAGAGTTTAAAATTGAAAGAAATGCAAATTTCAAAAAGCAGAAAAATAGAAAGAGAAATAGATAAAGATATAAATGTAAAAATAGAAGGCCCTATAAATAGAATATATATAATAGAAATAATGTCCATAAATATACGCATCTAAAAGATAAGTAATCTTATGTATGTTATTGTAATATGCTTTAACCTATATTCCATAGAATTAATACAGGAATATATACAAAATATAGCATAAATAAAAACTATAAATCTCAGTTGAAAATAATTATTTAAATCTAGTTTAAAATAAAGGCTTGTTTTTTTTTATTTGGGTAGAGACAGGGCTTTTAAATAAAATGTACAATATAGAAATATATATATTAAATATATAAATATATATAAGGGTTATAAATACATACAAATAGGTTTCTATTTAATATATAATATGAATAATATAGATATAGTTGTTAATAGAGATATCTTTTAATATAGGATACCTTGTGTGTTATGCCTAGTTCAATATAGTATATAAACATGAATATAAATTTGATAAAAATAGGCATTAAAATATTTAAATAACCATTTAAGGTGAAGGGGCTTTTTGTTTTTTATTTGGTTAGAGGCAGGGATTTTAAATAAATAATATAGAAATTAAAATATACAAATCTATAATAAAGATATAAATATAGGGAGATATATATAGGCATAAATAAGAAATAAATACAAGTAATATAAATCTGTCTAGGGAATGAGCAATGGGTTCCTTCTGCCCCTGCCCTCAGTCTTGGGGTAACAGCAGCACAAACTGTGAGCTGTGAGGATGATGAGGGGACAGAGCAGCCCCAGGTGTGAGCTGTGAGGATGATGAGGAGACAGAGCAGCCCCAGGTGTGAGCTGTGAGGATGATGAGGGCTCAGAGCAGTGCCAGGTGTGAGCTGTGAGGATGATGAGGGCTCAGAGCAGCCCCAGGTGTGAGCTGTGAGGATGATGAGGGGACAGAGCAGCGCCAGGTGTGAGCAGTGAGGATGATGAGGGCTCAGAGCAGCCCCAGGTGTGAGCTGTGAGGATGATGAGGGCTCAGAGCAGCCCCAGGTGTGAGCAGTGAGGATGATGAGGGGACAGAGCAGCCCCAGGTGTGAGCTGTGAGGATGATGAGGAGACAGAGCAGCCCCAGGTGTGAGCTGTGAGGATGATGAGGGCTCAGAGCAGTGCCAGGTGTGAGCTGTGAGGATGATGAGGGCTCAGAGCAGCCCCAGGTGTGAGCTGTGAGGATGATGAGGGGACAGAGCAGCGCCAGGTGTGAGCAGTGAGGATGATGAGGGCTCAGAGCAGCCCCAGGTGTGAGCTGTGAGGATGATGAGGGCTCAGAGCAGCCCCAGGTGTGAGCAGTGAGGATGATGAGGGGACAGAGCAGTGCCAGGTGTGAGCTGTGAGGATGATGAGGGCTCAGAGCAGCCCCAGGTGTGAGCAGCGAGGATGATGAGGGGACAGAGCAGTTCCAGGTGTGAGCAGTGAGGATGATGAGGGCTCAGAGCAGCCCCAGGTGTGAGCAGTGATGAGGATGAGGACGGGGTGGGTCCTACTGGGCACTGTTTCAGGGGGACGGTTTCCCGCATCTCATTTGGGCAGGGAGCAACTGGAGGAGAGAGGTTTATGGCCGGGTCCCCCGGGTGTCTCATGGAATGATGGTGAGGGGATCTCGCAGGGCCTGGGGGAACACCTGGATGCACTCAGATGTGGAGCATTGCTTAAAGGAGGTGCTGAGGGACAAACCTTTGTGTCACGGAGCAGCAGCTGAAGAGGTGAGCCAGTGTGGGTTTGCAGAGGGGACTTTTCTCTCTCCCCTTTTGATTTTATTTTGCCATTCACTGCCTTGTTCTCCCAGAAAAAAAAAAAAAAAAAGAAAAAAAGAAAAAAAAAAGGAGGGAGGGGGGGTATGAGGACAAAAGAAGTTAAAACTGAGGGAAGAAACTCCTCCTCCATTATTGTCTGTGTTTAAACTGGGAGGAGTTTCACCTATGTTTTTGAGGGTACCGATAGGAGGAAAACCTGCCTTTTCCAGGGTGTTAGGTATATCGGTTGACAGCGAATACTTGTGTTGTTTTAACACAAGGATTAAGGAAGGGGAAAAGTATTGTTGCCGTATCATGTGTTTCATTTGTGGGTACCTCCCCTTTTTTCGTTATTCTGAGGTTTAAATTGAGGGGGAAGCCCTGTTGTCTGCACTTTGTCACGGTCTGAACTGAGATGAAAATCCCCCTTTTCCCATCATTTGAGAGATTTTATTCGAGAAAAATCTTTTTCTGCTGCCGTAGGGGATTGAAATGAAGTGTCGAGCGCACATTTATTTGCCATTGTATTGGTTTAAGATTGCAGGAACATACCCTGTTGCCTCAGTTTCCGGGGTTCAATTGGCGGGAACACCGGCTTTTCCAGCATTTGGCGGGGTCACGTGTGGCCGTGCTTCTGCATTTGAGGGCGCTTCTGCCCCCGGCACCAAATGTCTTACAGGGGAGCGCTCCTGGCATTCCCTGGGGAATTGCTGAAGTGCAACGGGAATTTGGCGGCTGAGCAGCCCCCAGGGAGAGACAGAGCCGTGCGGAGGCGAGGTGAGCTCTGCCGGGCCGGCAGGCGGGAGCCGCGGCGCGGAGCTGTGTCCGTCCCGGCCGCTCCGCCCGCTCCGGGCGCGGGGCTCGGGCACCGCCGGGGTCCCTTCGGGCCGGTCCCGGTGCCGCTGGGCGGGCCGGGCTCTCCCGGGGCCGGGGCCGCCCCCGCCCGCCGGAGGAGCCGCTTTCCTGCCGGGAGCCGCGCTCCGTCCGGGGGCAGGAGCGCGGGGCCGCCCCCGGGTGCCGAGTGCCGCCGCTGCCGGGGCTCCCGTGAAAGCCGCTGAAAGGAGGGGAGGGAAAAAATCGAACCCAGACCCCCCAGGCTTTTTGTCTGTGGGCTTTGTCGGTATCGCTCTTTAGCCGAGCCGCGCCTTTAAATAACGATGTGGCGCCTTCTGGAAACTGCGTCCAATACCTTTTGCACCCTCACGTGAGGGCTTCGAGCTCAGGTTTTTCCATTGCCGAGTTAATTGCAGGTTCAAGCTGACAGCGTCCCGTGCATCTGGTGTGCATGAATCTGTTTGTGATGTTCATTTCCTCTGGATGCAGAGTTGGGCTTTTTGGGCAGACCGTATTTCTCACACCTCGAGGCTTGTTAACCCTTGTACGCGATTTTCTGGAGACGCGGGCTGGGGGAGAGCTTTGTCTTGCTGCTGTACTAGGGAATGGAATGCAGGGGGTCCCCGCAATATCCCCGTGGAAGCTGGAATGTCCGAGGAAATGGATGCGACAATTCTCGGGGCTGAACCTGGCTCCCAGCGCTCTGCAGCGTAGGACGCGAGAGAGCAGGGCCGGGGGACAGCGGGGTAGGAACGGCGAGGTGCTTTGTGGTCTGGGTTTGGTGTCGCTGATGTTTCCAGAGCCAGAGCAGGTTGATTTGGTTCTGGTGCACTGGAACGGGATCCAAACCTTAGAAAGGTTTCAGAGAAACTGGGAGGAAATGTTTTAAAATGAATGTGTTTCTTAATAGAAGGCAGGTTTCAGTCCATTTTTTAATTGATTTTAAAGGAAATTTTTTTTGAGGAAAAGTGAAAAAAAATGTTTATTTTAGTAAGTAGGGAGTAGGTAAGAGGGAAAAAAGGATGAATAACGTTAGATAATTTCTTTGTTGTGGAGAAAAGAGCAGGAGATTTAGAAGGGTTTTTCTGCACGTGTGGTTTGGATGTTTTTGGAGTTGCGCTGTGGTGTGGATCTTTTTGAGCCGTGGGGTGTTTTGGTGGTAGCTTGGGTTCTTGGATCGGAGTAAAGTTTAATAGTTTTAGAAGAAGTTGTTAGAGTTCTGGCAATCATTTTGTATTCGCTAATAAATAAGAAATTAGTTTGAAAAAGTAAAAAATGGATTTTTTGTTGTCTGTGTTAGGCAATAGATTTGAGAGAGAATTTGTGGTAGGCTGTATCAGTATTGCATATGTGAAAAACGAAGTTTACATAATTTTTATAGAATTTAAAAGTTTAATAAAAAATATAATTAGGAGAAAAAAATAAACTATACAGATACGGCCGGGTGTCTCTGCATTCAGCCAAGAGTGCACACCTACTGACAAAGGATTGTCCCTTAAAAACAGAATCCTACTACATATCCATAAATTCTCATACATGTTTATACATTCTTCTTAGGATCTTTGGTGTTCTTCTGTTTAGTTTTCCCTTGCCCCTTTCCCAATAGATCAATCTTCTCGGTGCCATCGAGATTTACATTCACTGATACCAGAAATGTAATAAATTCCTCCCCCCAGAGTTCTGGACACTGCTGTCTTCATCTGGATAAGATAGTTTACAGATGCAGGAGTTCTCCAGCTTTTTTTTTTTTTTCCTCAGTCTTTGGGTTATATAAACAAAAGCAGTTTTTATTTTAATACTATACCATAGCCTAACATATATGTATTATACTACTATTTCTCAGTTTCATCAATAACAGAAATGAAGGAAACTGTTAATACCACAGAATTTCCCATTCTTGTACACATAACATTCATTTTAATATTTGCGAAATGTGGGTTTTCCAAGCAAGGCTAACACCCTAGTCCAGGAACCAGCCCGTGGCCTCTCTCCCGGGCCACCCTGGCCAATCTACCCACAAGACATCAATATGATGGATGGCGAAGCAATGGCGTTTATTGCAGGGGAATTTGACAATTTATAACCTAGGGTCATTGTGTTACTCCCATCTACATACATCACACCTAAGTGCTATTGGCTAATTGCAGGTTTTGCTATCCTAACAGAGAGGGGGTCTAGCAGCTTCTCGTTACATCCCGAATTCTTCCGCAGCGCAATGCCCTAGACTACAACATATTCCCCCCTCTCTATGAATAATTAATTTGCTAAAATATAAGGTATATTAGTCTTAAAAATTCTAATGTTATTTTTTATACGTATTTCTAAACACTTTGTCTAACTTATCTATATTATAAAGTTTTAAAAATGGATAATATAAAATTGAGTAAAATATAAAATACTTAACTAAAAGGCTAAAAGCTTATAAAATGGATACTACAGTTTTCATTAGTAAATATGAGGCACAAGCGTTGACTAAGTATATTTTTAAAGCATCTGTTGCCTTTCTATAAACAAAATGTTAACTTTTTCTAGTTGGCTTTTAACAAAGGATACAAGCTTATTTAAAATATACGGTCCAAAGATTAGCACGAGTAAAATCATCACAACTGGTCCAATCAGGGTAGACACCAGGGTGGTTAGCCACGGAGATTGGTTGAACCAGGACTGGAACCAGTTTTGCTGAGCTTCTCTCTCTGCCTTCCGTTGAGACAGCCTGTCTCGTAGCTCTGCCATGGTGTCTCTCACTACTCCGGTGTGGTCAGCGTAGAAGCAGCACTCCTCTTTCAGGGCAATGCAGAGGCCTCCTTGCTGCATGAATAGAAGGTTGAGACCTCGCCTGTTCTGTAAAACAACTTCAGAGAGTGAGGAAACTGATTTTTCTAGAAAGGATATGGATTTCTCAATTCTCTGTACATCTTCATCTACAGTCATTTGTAGCTGAGAGAGACTCTGACTCTGGGTTATCAGAGCGGAGACACCCGTGGCTGCTCCGGTTGCTCCCAAGCCGAGCAGCATTGCTATTGACAGTCCTGTCAACAGCTCTCTTTTCTGAAGGCGGCCTGCTCGCTCAAGGTACTGGTCCACTTCTTCTTTGGAGTGGTATAGGACCCTGGGGATGATAACAGCTAATACACAAAAGTCAACCGAGGAATTAAAGCTTTGGGTATAAATGCAAGGGCTTGACTATTAGATCATGGGTTCTCAGCCTGTACCACAAGGTTGGGGCTCAATGCTTCAGGTGTTATAACTATAAACAGCGCAATTACTATAAGCAGTTTACCATGTAAATGACACCATGCTTACAAACTTACAGCTAAAACTTTTAACGTTAAATGAACCTTTAAAGATGCTTACACTACCTCTTAAAGGAAAATACTTATATTTTATACTAACATAACAATTATTACACAGGCTAAACACTTTATCTTAAACTATTATCTAACTACTTTAACATACATGCTCTATGTATATGTAGTCTAAACGTAAAAACAATTTGCTAAAAGGATAAACACACAATTACAATTTGCTTTATATATAGTTAGATGGAGTCTCCACACCTCCCAAATCTTCTACAGAATTTCTCCAACACGATTCCGTCCTGGAATGTTCACTGCTCCCATGATGTCAGCTGGCAGCTGATCGGTGACTGAGGGCTTTGATGTTCAAGTTGTTCTTTAGACCCTTCTAAATCTTAAACAAAGGATACCTGAAAAATTAATAGAAACACCACATCATAATAACAACATAAAATTTCTGTTGGCAACTGTCTGTGTATTGTTCAGACACAACTGTGTCCTGACAGGTCCACTTCTGATCCAAGTCTGGAGTACCAAGACTGTGTGATGACTTCTCTGTTCACTGGATCTTGTGTGTTCAGAGGCAGACAGTCTGGTCAAATGGACAGGTGACTTTTCTGAACCTGCCAACAAAACACAGGCACTTCTCTCTTCAAGTTAATGAATTACACTAATCAAATTGCTTTTAGGGTATCGATTTCCCCCGTTTTCTTAAAAAATAAAAATGAGATGTATTTCTGTTCAACATTAACACAAAACCTTATATACAATTAATAAGAACCTATAGCAGTTAAAAATCAATCAATATAAAAATACTGTTAATTATTAAAACACTGCACCAGCATCTCATATTTAACAAACAAACAGAAACAAAAAATCAGTGAAGGATTGGATCATCACCTCCGGAAAATGATTCTCCAAGCCCACTTCAAAATTGATCCAGCTGTTATATTAATAGGGTCAAATTGCAAAGTCAAAAAGTGACTCAAATACTGATTTAGGACAGAAAACATCTGGATCTGTTAGCATTCTGTCCAGGTAAAGTTAAGACTTGGCCAGGGCCTTAGACTTTAAACTGGAAAGATGCCTCTTAACTCATTTTTAAAACAAGGTTTTCAATAGCAACAGCTATGAGATGCTTACAGCACAGCAAACTGTTAAAATGGATTTGTACAAAGCAAATGATCAGAAGTCTTAGGTACCAGACTAATTAAATCATTCAGCAGTTGGTTTAATTTGAAGCTTTTTTTATGGCAGCTGATCTTCAGCAATGGTACATTTTAAAATTCTGAAAACACTGAAAAATAAAAAAGTTATAGCAAACGAAACTGCAAAAATTGCAACAACTGAATAGAACTCCCAATGAAGTCTAGGGTGTCACAGTCTGCATTCATTTCTGTCCACAAGCAGGTGTTCATCTGTGGTTTATCACAGTTGCTTCAGTTGTAGCTGTTTTCATATTTCTAGGAAAATAACTATACTTTGCAATTTAGACAAGTGTTTCCAATAAAACATAAAACAATTTAAATTAAACAACATTTAAACTTAACAATAATTCTTTATAACAAAAGGAAATAGCAAAACTTAATTTTAAAAAAAATATCCAAGTTATACAGCTTAACTTAAAAACATTAAAGTCAATAGTAACATGGATTCACTATAAAATTATAAAAATGTAACAAATACATCACAATTCTATGTTATCTAGCTTTGAAAATAACCCACAATAACTACAAATGTTACCAAAAACACTCATTCACAACAAGAATTTGCCTAATATATGCTCAAATTAGCTAAAATTCCAAAGTGCAGCCTCTCTAAAAAAAGCCACAACACAGGATTGAACAAGTTGTCATTTAGCTTTTGCAACACTTCTCAAAAACATCAAGTCCAATTTTTAAACTAAAATCCAAAATCCAAATTGGTATATATGCAGTTATATGTGTTTTATATAACAAAAAAATTTACATTAAAATTTCCTTATTAAAATTGTCAAAAACTCAGCAAATGGGTAATATATGATTAACATAACTTTGAAATTACTGAAACAAAGCAAGAATCTTTTAAGTTTCTTGGGATACAAAAATACAACATTTAAACCTTTTAATCTATTTTTAAAGGCACTTCATTCAATAAAAACTTATTTTTAAATCTCAATTTTAATTACAACAATTTGCTAATTTATAAACAATACAATTTACAAAACTTATAATTTTTTTAAATTGTCTAATTAAAGCTCTCTCTTTTTTTATCCCTCTCAAAAATGTCCAGGTTTCTGTTGTTTTTTGTTGTTTTATTGCTTTACTTTCCGCGGTTCCATTGAAGTCGCTGTTACTTGTTTCACCGGCGGTTGCCATGGCAACAGCGTTCTGCCGTGTGTTTTCCTGAACTCGGCCGTGCCGGGCTACTTTTTACATCTAAGAAAAACTCTGAAAACTCCAATTGCATAAACTCATAATTACTTAAAACACAAAATTAACTCCAAAAAGGTACATAAACACCTTTTAAAAACTCAAGAAATCATGACTTTGTAGCAAACTCGCTATTGTCCCAGCGCTTCTTCCGGGGGGGGGGGGGGGGTGGGGGGGTGCTGAACCGCTCGTGTCTCCGTTACAGTTAGAACTCAACTGGTCAGCTACTTCCTGCTTGCCGTGCCTTTTCCTTGGGCCCCGACTACCACCCCTGTGGGCAGGCCGTTCCCTCCCCCCTGGCTCCACTCCGCCTCCATCCCACCTTTCCCTTCGCCCTTCACTCCAGGCTCTAACCCGCCCTTTGCCACCCCTCCTTTCCATTGCCTCTGCATTCCAAGAATTCTGCACACATCCTCTGCTTTCTTCTCTACATTTCTTATCTCTCTCAACTCCCCAACTGGGCCCATCTTCCAAGGCCAGCTTTTGTTCTTTGTTAAAGACATACTTTTCCTGCTCTGTAACATTTTTCTCAGCGCCATCTTTAATTCCAAGGGGGGATGTGTCTCCCCTTACTTTCTTTGCTACATTTGCTACATTTGGGATACCTCAGGACAACGGCGGCTGCACCCCGATCATTTGGGCGGCCGAGCACAAACACATCGAGGTCATTCGGCGACCGCTGACCCGAGGGGCCGACGTCACCCTGACCGACAACGTGAGCGCACCTGGGGACACCTGGGGACACCTGGGGGGACCTGAGACACACCTGGGGACCCCTGGACACACCTGGGGACACCTGGACACACCTGGGGACAGCTGGGGACACACCTGGGGACACCTGGGGGGACCTGAGACACACCTGGGGACACCAAAACCACACCTGGGGACAGCTGAGATACACCTGGGGACACCTAGTGACACCAGGGGGCCACCTCGGGACAACTGGGGACACCTGGGGACAGCTGAGACACACCTGGGGACAGCTGAGGAACATCTGGGGAACATCTGAGATACCTGAGACACACCTGGGGACACCTGGACACACCTGGGGACATCTGGGGACACCTGGGGACACACCTGGGGACACCTGGGGGGACCTGAGACACATCTGGGGACACCAAAACCACACCTGGGGACAGCTGAGATACACCTGGGGACACCTGGTGACACCTGGGGGCCACCTGGGGACAACTGGGGACACCTGGGGGCAGCTGAGGAACATCTGGGGAACATCTGAGATACCTGAGACACACCTGGGGACACCTGGACACACCTGGGGACATCTGGGGACACCTGGGGACACACCTGGGGACACCTGGGGGGACCTGAGACACATCTGGGGACACCAAAACCACACCTGGGGACAGCTGAGATACACCTGGGGACACCTGGTGACACCTGGGGGCCACCTGGGGACAACTGGGGACACCTGGGGGCAGCTGGGGAACATCTGAGATACCTGAGACACACCTGGGGACACCTGGAGAACATCTGGGAGACATTTGGGGACACCTGGGGGGACCTGGGGACACCTGGGGACAGCTGGGACACACCTGAGGACACACCTGGAACCCAGTCTAGAACCCAGTCCAGAACAGTCTAGAACTCAATCTAGAACCCAATCTAGAACCATCTAGAACCCAGTCTAGAACGCTCTAGAACACAGTCTAGAACAATCTAGAACCCAGTCTAGAACACTCTAGAACACAGTCTAGAACAATCTAGAACGTGGTCTAGAACGATCTAGAACCCAGTCTAGAACAATCTAGAACGTGGTCTAGAACACTCTAGAACAGTCTAGAACCCAGTCTAGAACCCGATCTAGAACAATCTAGAACATGTTCTAGAAACACACCTGGAACACACCTGGGGACAGCTGGGGACATCTGGGACACACCTGGGGACACCTGAGATACACCTGGGGACATCTAGGGACACACCTGGGGATACCTGGGGACACCTTGGGGACACACCTGGGGACACCTGGGGGCCCCTGAGATACACCTGGGACACACCTGGGGACACCTGAGATATACCTGGAGACACCTGGGCACACCTGGGGACACCTGAGATACACCTGGGGACACACCTGGGGACACACCTGGGGACACCTGGGGATAGAAGGAACACACCTGGGCACACCTGAGGGTACCTGGGGGGGGTACCTGGGAACATACCTGGGGACACCTGGGATAGAGAGGATACATCTGGGACACACCTGGGGACACCTGGGGACAGCTGGGGACACCTGGGGGTACCTGGGACACACCTGGGATGGAGAGGATACATCTGGAACTCACCTGGGGGGACCTGGGGACATCTGGGGACACCTGGGCACACCTGGGATAGAAGGAACACACCTTATTGGGTTTTGTTTATTGGATGTAGGAGTCCAGATGGGGTAGGGTTGGTTTGTTTAGCTGAGTTTGGGGTGTTAATTAGGTGGCTTTTGTTAGATGCAGTTTTCAATTTTTGAAAGTTTTTTTATTGAGTGGTTTTAAGGTGATTTTTAGTAATTGATGGTATAATTTTATTTTGTTTGTAGTTGGTGTATAAAAACGTATATGTTCTATTTATTTAATGTTGTCTTTTTTAGTTTAGGTGTTGATGATAAGTTTGGATTTCTTTCTGTAGTGTGTTTCTTATTAGTTTTACTTCTGGGGACACAGGCATTTATATGGTGGATTTTTAGAGGTATATTTTTGGGGGTGATTTTTTTAACATTTTAGTAGTTTAGATCGATTTTTTATGTTTTTCATTAGGTATTATTTTTTTTATTGAGTATTGTAATTATGTATTAGTATAAAGGTAGAGCTTTGGGGTTTTTTTTAACTATTGCTTAGTTGAATGGTTTTGAGTTCAGTGCATCGGTCTGATTATTTTTTAATAGTTGGTGTGATTTGTTGTGTGGAGTTCAATAGGGTTGCTTTTTATTTACGTTTAACTTTGCTGATGTGATAAGAACTGTTAGTGACAGAGCATAGCATCTGTTTTTGCCGGTAGTCGGTTGTACGGTGTGGGTTTTGTTTGTGTTACCTGTTTTGGGGTTTTTTTTGTTAATGAGATTAAAGTTTTTATTTTGGGGTTGCGATTAAATTAAAAATTTTAGGGCAATTTAGATTTTTGACACGGATGCACTGTGACGAGAGTACATTAGTTGTTTTATGTGGTATCGGTGGTTTAGATAGGGGGAATATTTGTTTTGAAAATTTGTTTTGGTATTGTTAGTTGAAGTGTTTGAATGAGTTGTGTTTCAGTGTTGAATCTTTTTGAGGGGGTTCAGATTTTTTCTAGGTTAAGATTTTTTTTCCCTTAGTTGGTGGAGGTACTGTGATTTTATTGATGACATTGATGGGAATTTGATGCTGTTTGTTTTTTGGTTATTTTATTTTTAGGAATTTGATTTTTGCAGTAGGCCTGGAAGAATTCACTTTATTTCAAAACATACTAGTTTAATTTTATAAAGGTTTCCATATTAACTCCTCAGTGTCTTAGATTTTTTTTCTTATTTAGTTTTTCCAGAATAAATTGATAATTTAGCAATCAAGCAGGGATGGCACCCCATTCTTGAAAAGATGGCTATGGAAAAACCTGCATCTAACAACACGTACCTGACAGACGGCAACAATTTTGCCGTTATTACAGGGCCAAATTCGAGTGGCAAATCAACATCGGCATGGAATGCCGGAGGAGAGGAGTTTCTGGTGGGCTCCCAGTGACATCTGATGGAGTGACTTTGTCTCTTTATGGACTTTTAGACTTGGGTTCTTTTTCCCTTTGAACTGAAGATTGATGAGAGGGAGGCGAGTTTTCTCTCATTCGGTCTCAGTTGTTTATTTTTTCTTATCAGCATTACAAGGTACAAGGAGCTATGTGCACTATGATAGAAAAGGGGTAAAATGGCTAACAAAGATCTTCTTCAAGGTCTTTTATATGTCCGTTTACCCAATTAACAGGTGCCAACTAAATTATTAGTGACCCAATGACCCAACACCTGTGTGCTGCACTCTGACATTTTCTACCCAATCACCTACTACTACCAAAACACCCCTAGGAGAAGAACATGAAGAAGAAAGAAGAAGGACAAGAGACAACACCCTAAATCCTCCATCTTGTCTCCTGTTCTCTAAACTACTTTTTCACCCAGTGATTTAAGAAACTTTCTAATCTACACATTTACACTTTTCCTATCTAACTTTAACATTTGTTTTCATGTGTCACCATGAAAACATGCACATGAATTTCATATTATATGAAATTCAGTGTTTCCTTGAATCCTAGAACTAAATATTAAAAACAAGCGCACACAGTCTGTATCTCAGATTCCAACATCTGCCCCTCTCTTTTTAAAAAAAAAGCCAAAAAAACAATAAAGAAAATCAACCTAAATCTTTTATTGGATTACTTTTCAAGAAGGGTTATTTTTCCTTCACTCATGTTTTAACAAATGAGGCTTTACAATATTCATTTTCCCACTTTTTCACTTGAAACCCAAAGTCCATTGCTCTCGCACGTGGGATCAAAGGTGTTCAGCCGTCAACTGCGGTCTCGATACGGTTCACATCGGCGTGCTCGCTCTTCTGCTCTTTGGGCCATCTGCTCATCTCTGCAGCTGATGAGTTTCCAGGTTCTTCTCTAGGAAGTTACTTCTGCTTTAAACCTGTGAATACACAAACATACACTTTCCTCCAAATTATTAATTGAAATGAATTTTTTAATCTTTTTGCTTCTGAACTTTTGACCAGAACCAAAGAATTCTCTCTCAACTTGGCTTGAGTCTTGTTAGAACAATACCTGATAATTGATGGAACTGACTTCGTAAAAGACTTGTTTAAAAAGGACCGTTCAAGAATTATTTGCAATAGATATAAGATCTTTACACTTTTTCCAAAATTTAAGATTTATAAGGTTTTTATACTTCTGAGGCATAGCCTTGGTTCCCCCCCTTTTTTTGTAATTAAGTAAGGTATTTGTTTTTTTTGTTATGACAATGAAAAACCATCAAATTAAAACACTTGCACATGTATACACATATAGGAAATAACACTTTTACAGAAATCAAAAACTTATTAAGAAGATTCATAATTAATATTATGCAATATTAAACTTATCTGAATAATCTGTAATATGAATTACTAAATATATACTCTCATCCCAGAGTCTGCCACTGCTGATAAATCAATGGAAGATTGGAAAATCATGTCCGGATAACAATTCTCCAAGCCCACGGTAAAAATCCAGCTGCTATATTAATTCACTAATTGCCAAGTCCAATTGACCTGAGTATTGTTTTGATGCAGAAAACTTCTGGGTTTATTGGTAAATTCTCTATCCAGGTAAAGTCAAGGCTTGGCCAGAGCCTTAGGCCTCATCTGGAAAGATGTCTCTTAAGTCATTTTCAAAGCAAGGGGTTTAAAAATAGCAGCTATAAGATGCTTAAAACACAGCAAACTTTTAAAAGGCATTTGTATAAAACAAATAATCAGATGTCTTAGGTAATTGACTAATTAAACCATTCAGTAGTTAATTTAATCTGAAGTTTCTTTCATAACCCTTGACTTTCAACCATGACACATTTTCTTAGAATTCTGGAAACTAAAATAATAAAGCTACATTGGATTAGGTAAATGCAAATCTTCTTAAACAAGGAAAAGAGTAAAAACTAAGACAAAAAAACTCTGTATAGAAGCAGCTGCATAACTTATTTACCAAGATGCATCTGTAGTGAGAAAACAAAAAAATCTCAAATGACACGTGGCTAAAAGGTAATTACACAAAGATATATTAAAATATGTATAAAGCTGCCTGTAAATACAATGACACTTTATAGATAATGCTCATCATAGAAATCTATAAATTTACATTATAGAATGAATATGTCATCAGTGAGTGTCTGAGGAAATCAAGATAATAAATTTAAAATATTCACGTCTTAGTGACTAAAAATGAATTAAAGTGAAAAACTTTTAAATTTTTTGTAAATAACAATCACTAAGTTTTTTATGCAACTTATAGAAAACTAAAACTGTAGAGATTATAACAAACAATAGAACTTCTAATGAAATCACGAGTGTCACAAATTGCATTCACCTCTATTCTTAAGCAGGTGTTCACCGGTGTTCTGTCACCACTGTTTCAGTTGTAATTATCTTCATCTCTATAGGAAAATAACTATGCATTTTAAACAAATGTCTTCAATAAAACATAAAGCAATTTAAATTTTAAGTTGTTAAAAAATAATTATGATAAAAGGAAGTAACAAAACTTAACGTCAAAAAATACTAAAGTTATAACTTAAGTAAAAAACACTCAAACTTAAACATAGTGAAATTTAACTTTGCTTAATCTTATTAACACAATCTATATTAGATGAAAACACAACTTAATCTTACTCTGTTATTATAAAAAAAGGCAATTAAAAGTTTGGTATACACTTCTTTGAACACAATATAACAGGAATATTTATTCACTATAGAGATTATAGGGATGCAACAAATTTATCACCATTCTATGTTATCTGGTTTTGAGAATAATAATAACTGCACATGTTATTAAAAATACCATTCGTAACAAGAATTTGCTTGGTATATGCTTAAATTTGTTAGGATTTTTAGAATTCAGTTTTACTAGAGAAAAAATACAACACCACAGATTTGGTAATTTGCGATTCAGCTTTTGTAGTACTTTTCAGAAACATTAGGTTTGGTTTTGTTTTTTTTTTTATAACGAAAGGACTCACATTAAAATTTCTTTATTAAAATTGTAAAAAAAATACCAAGCAAATGGGTAATATACGGTTAATATAACTTTGAGATTACTGAAAACTGTATTGAACTAAATCTAAAATACACTTATTGTCCTAGTTTAGGGCAAATTAGGGAGGAAAACTCCAAATGGGGATTTCCCCAGGGAAATGCCCCTCCTCACTTTCTGGTCCGGGAAAAGAAAGAAAAAAAATTCTTTGGAGAGAAGTGGAAAAAGCTGTTTATTTAACAGAAATTGAGTAATATTAAATAATAATAAAACCTCTTGCTGTTCGATGGGATGGCAAGTCTAGGAAGAAAAGTCCTTTTCATGTGGTGTAGCTCGGCTCGCTCAGGTTCTTTTCAGTCCCTCCAGCGCTGGAAAATGCCAAAGCCCAGGCCCCGGTGGGCCACAGGCGTGAGCTCCCGGGGTTTGGCTGGGTGTCCAGTCCAGAGCAGGCTTGCACAGATCCAGGAAAACAGGGAAAAAACAAAGGTCCAGGGAACTCCTCTGCCTCAGCTAGCTAAAACTAACTAAAAGCCAGGGAGAAGCTCTGTCCCGCTGTCTGTCTGTGCTGCAGACAACACAGTCCAGGAGCGAGATGTGTGGGAGTTATATTTTCTTTAACACAAACTGCGGCTTCTTCTACCCCCCTCTCTTGCTCTCAGAGCCAGTTTTAAAGGTGCAGAACTTAATATATAACATAAACCAGACGACTGGGGATACCAGTATCATAAAGTCACCCCAGGACACTTATTCAAATGAAAGGTTAAAAATGAAAGAAACCTGTCATTAAATCCTTTTTCTGTAGGATTAATCATATGATTTTTCAACTTAATTTTAAAGAAATGCATCTTGTAGAAACCGACTGTAACTACAGTAATACTGCTTGATCACTCTATATCATACAATACTACATTATCAGTAGATGTATAGAGAAGATAACATTTTCAAAACTTTCATGTATTGAGAATACTGAAACTGAAGAAAAATCTTTTAAATTTCTTGGGATGCATAAATATAATTTTCTATGTTATTCTGTAAAAACAAAACCAACAGATATCATTAGAAATACAACATCTATATGTATTCTATTATGCAACATTTTTAAACTTTTTGATCCATTTTTGAAGGCACTTCAATAAGGGCTTCTTTCTGAAGCTTGTGACCGCTATAATTTGCAGATAAGCCAGTAATGCATTTTACAATGCTTTTGATTTTTACTTTTCGGCTGTTTTTCTGAAACCATCCCAGAGATGCTGGAGTTTGTATTGACATGTCCTGTAACCCTGAGTCCATGTCTCTGGGAGGATTTGTAGAGTGAAAGAACTGCATTAGCACGGCTGTGCTCAAAAGACTCTTGGCTTTATGTGGTATCCAGCGAATCAATCTGCTGTGGTGAAGCTGTTGTTTTTTCCAGCTGTTGTTGCTCTGCTGCAGCTGTATTGCAAAGCGAATTCAATTTTAAAAGTTCCGCCGCAGCCCTCGGTGCACGCCGAGGCTCGGTTTCTCCACCCGCCTGTGCCCCGGCTCCGGGCTGGGCACGGAGGGACGGGACCACGCCTCCCTGTGACGTCACGGGCACCCCTGATGAGGGCTGGCCTGGGGGCGGTGCCGCAGGCGAGGTCCGGAGCTGCGGCTGTGGTTGCGTCACTGCTGACGTCACGTTGACTGACAGCTGTGGCTCCAAGCCCACCCCTGGCAGGCGGGGCGCAGGGGCTGCCGTGCCTGTGGAGGTCCCGGACCGCTCTGGCTCGGGCCGAACCCTCCCGTACCCTCCCAGGGGGGACAGGGCTGTCCACTCCACTCCCTTAGGGCCGGAAAGGGACTCGGCTGCCGGCACACAGGCGGCCAAGGAAGTTTCCCCTCCCTCTTCTGCCGGCACCAGCATACCGGGTGCTGGAACAGTTTCAAGAGAACTGAGACACTCTTGCAAAAGCTCTAAGACCCCTTTGTGCAGATTCTGCCCGCGTTTTCGAATTGCCTCCTCGTCTCTGTATAGTTGTTTTTCTGGGCTTTCAACAGGCTTAGACATGCTCTTTCCTAAGGTAGATTTCAGGAAGGCTGACACAGACTTTACAGCGTGCGGTAACAAGCATTCTGCATTTGACTGAAACAAACCCTTCTGTTTTTCTGGACCCATCGTGTCCCTTGCCTGAGTTTCAGAGTCCCATTTACTGGCGATGACTTCATGTCACTGCAGAAGCTGTTAGAATTTCAGCTGCTACCTCATCTCTAAGAGTGGTTTTTTCATATACTCTCACATTTATCTTCTCCCACAGGCTTGGGGTAAAAATTTTGTCTGAATCCACGTTAGGGAATTCTACCCGTACCCAGGATAAAAGGCTTTTAAGCTCATCCGTGGACACAGAGATCGGGTGCTCCTTTACCATAGCTTCCAAAATAGTCAAAACCTCCCCCTCAGGTCTGGACACGTTTCCCATATTTTTGCTCCCTTTTGACGGCTTACCTGACCTCAGGCTCAGCTTTCTCTCAGCTCCTCTATCCGTGATCCGTTCCACAGCTCACAGACGTCTGGCTTGGCTTGTCCGCTCTCACCAGCACCAGGATTACCGAGATCTTTTTCCCCTTTCCAGGGAGTTTTCCGGCTTTCTGCTGTCTTCTCTTTTTTCCTTTTTTTTTTTTTTTTTTTTTTCAACAGGAGCCTTCAGTTCAAAGTGCCCCAAGTTTGGGAGCCACTTGTCTCTTTATGGACTTTTTGATTTGGGTTCTTTTTCCCTTTGAACTGAAGATTGATGAGAGGGAGCATGGTTTTCCCTCGTTCGGTCTCAGTTGTTTATTTTTTGTTATCAGCATTACAAGGTACAAGGAGCTATGTACACTATGATAGAAAAGGGGTAAAATGGCTAACAAAGATCTTCTTCAAGGTCTTTTATATGTCCATTTACCCAATTAACAGGTGCCAACTAAATTATTTTTCTTAGTGACCCAATGACCCAACACCTGTGTGCTGCACTCTGACATTTTCTACCCAATCACCTACTACTACCAAAACACCCCTAGGAGAAGAACATGAAGAAGAAAGAAGAAGGACAAGAGACAACACCCTAAATCCTCCATCTTGTCTCCTGTTCTCTAAACTACTTTTTCACCCAGTGATTTAAGAAACTTTCTAATCTACACATTTACACTTTTCCTATCTAACTTTAACATTTGTTTTCATGTGTCACCATGAAAACATGCACATGAATTTCATATTATATGAAATTCAGTGTTTCCTTGAATCCTAGAACTAAATATTAAAAACAAGTGCACACAGTCTGTATCTCAGACTCCAACATGACGGTGAGAGCATCTCATAGGGTCTGGGGGAGCACCAGGATGCACTTGGACCTGGAGCATTGCTCAGAGGAGGTGGTGAGGGACAAAGCTTTTTGCCAGGAAACAGCAGCTGAACAGGCGAGCCAGTGTGGATTTGCAGGGCTGATCTTTCTGCTTTTCCCTTTTGATTCCATCTTGGCAGTCCCTCCTCAGTGCCCTCAATCTGTCACAAGAGTTCCAAAAAAAAAAAAAAAGGCTGAGCAAACAGTGAAAATAAGGGGTACAGGTATGGTAGAATACAGTTGTACCCCACCCCCAACCATAAACAGCAGCCCTAACAGCGCTCCCATTTCCCTGAGGCAGCTGCAGGCAGGAATCCTAAAGCAGCAGAGTGCCAGAACCCCGAGAGGTGCAGGCAGTACACCGTGTTCTAGGGCCAGTTGAGAAGAGATAGCGGCCACGTAGGTCCCGCTTGTGTGGGATAACCAGGGGTTTCCAGCCCCGGCCCACCCCGGGCTCCCCGTTCATCCGCAACCGGGGAGGCTCCCAAACCTCATCAAGGCGGCGGTTCGTTCGGATCCACAGCAATACCGCTTGAAGAGTTTCGCTCCACAAGCCTCAGCATCCCAGCGGGGCTGAAGCATGCAGGCGAAGGACCCAGCCATTGTCAGGAGACCGCGAGTGTTGGGTTTTCACAGATGTGCTGCTAAGATCTTGCACTGATATTTGGTTTTCTTTATTGTACCTGTCCAAGAGACAACAGCCTGCCAGAAACGTGCCAGACGGTGAGGCGGCCTTCCCTTGTGCCCCACGTGGCTTCTCGTCCCCACGCATATGAGAGCTAAGTCGAAGTCCAAGACCTACAGAGGGGCATGAAAGCGGTGTGCTAGGTCAGCACTCGTGGCCAAGGATTCTTGAGTCAGCTTTGGAGATGTGGAGGTCCAAGCTGTGTCCCCTTAGGCTACCTCAAGGGAAAGCCTCACTTTGGCTCACAGTGCTGAGGTGCGCAGGACAGAGCAATCCCGGGGTGTGTCGTGTCACTTTTCTACCGTGCCTCCTGTGCCTTTCGTACCTCTCGTGTCGTACGTGCCTCACCTTATCCCTTCCGGGGGCTTATCAGAAACCCCGGTGTCTCTCTTAACATCTCTGATCTCTCTGAGAAGAACATGAAGAAGAAAGAAAAAGGGACAAGAGACAACACCCTAAATCCTCCATCTTGTCTCCTGTTCTCTAAACTACTTTTTCACCCAGTGATTTAAGAAACTTTCTAATCTATACCCTTACACTTTTAGCTTTTTCTAACTTTAACATTTGTTTTCATGTATCACCATGAAAACATGCTCATGAATTTCACATTATATGAAATTCAATGTTTTTCTGGATCTTATAACTAAGTATCAGAAACAAGGGTACGCACTCTGTATTCCAGACTCCAACATTTGCCCCACTCCTTAAAAAAAGAAAAAAAAAAAAAAATCAACCCAAACCTTTTCTTTGATTAATTTTCACTCAGGGTTATTTTTCCTTCTCTCAAGCCCTATGCCCCAACAACAGAACTGCTGCTCTGTTCTACAGAGCGCTCTGCCTCCAGTTTTGAACATCAGTTAACTAACCACTCAAAGCTAGAGAAATAGATCTAGGTTGCTAACTTAACCGGTAGCTTAATTTGTCTAATTGCTTTAAAGTTTCTGCTGAAACTACTTGAATTGAAAGCTGAGTTGTTATAAATATCTATCTGAAATTTCATGAGTCAAACTCTTCACAATCAAGTGTGACTAAGATTGATATAAGGTTACACTAAGATGTTGCCTCTTTATATAGAACATGCTAAATAAAAAGAAAAATTGAATATTATACAAAAATCTATTTTCACTGAGATAAGGTACACTTTCTTTTGAGTTAACTAAAAGAAGCGACGCAGGTGAAATCGCATCACAAAGCGATCAACAAAATGATACAGCTCAAGGGTGATACCTGATTCACCTTCATCTTCAAGGACTTCATCTCTCATGCAGGTTTCTGAATCTTGACACAGTTCACACCATGCTTTAACAAATGAGGCCTTACAATATCGATTTTCCTCCTCTTTCACACGAAACCCAAAGTTCATCGCTCTTGCGCGCGGGATCAAAGGCGTTCAGCCGTCAACTGCGGTCTCGATACGGTTCACATCGGCGTGCTCGCTCTTCTGCTCTTTGGGCCGTCTGCTCGTCTCTGCAGCTGATGAGTTTCCATGGTTCTTCGCTAGGAAGTTACTTCTGCTTTGAACCTGTGAATACACAAAGATACACTTTACTCCAAATTACTAATTGAAATTAATTTTTAATCTTCTCGCTTCTGAACCTTTGACAGGAACCAAAGAATTCTCTCTCAACTTTGCTTGAGTACTGTAGAAGAATACCTGATAATTGATGGAACTGGCTTTGTGAAAGACTCGTTTAAAAAGGACCGTTCAAGAATTATTCGCAATAGATATACAATCTTTGCGTTTTTTCCAAAATCTAAAATACATACATAGCGTTTCCACGCTTCTGAACTGCAGCCTGTTTCCTCCCCCTCTCTTGTAAACAAAGGTCAAATATCCACTGTCTTGTTCTGACAGTGAAAAACCATCAAAGTAAAACACATGCATATGTATACATATAGGAAATAATACTTTTACAGCAATCAAAAACTGATTAAGATGGTGCATAATTAATATTATGCGATATTAAACTTATCTATATAATATGTAATATGAATTACTGAATGTACTAAATATATACTCTCATCCCAGAGTCTGCCACTGCCGATAAATCAACGGAAGATTGGAAAATCATGTCCGGATAACAATTTTCCAAGCCCACGGTAAAAATCCAGCTGCTATATTAATTCACTAATTGCCAAGTCCAATTGACCTGAGTATTGTTTTGATGCAGAAAACTTCTGGCTTTGTCAATTCTCTATCCAGGTAAAGTCAAGGCCTGGCCCAGCGTGTCAGGTGCAGACAACGAGGCGTTCAGGGAACTAGCGGCGAGCCCTTTCCGCCCCTACCCTCTCACCCAGGGGCAACAGCACCAGGTATCGGACAAACCTCTGTCAAGCAGCAGCAGCCGAGCAGATGAACCGGTGCATGCATTTGCAGGGGGGAACTGGATTTGCAGGGGGGATCTTTCTCCTTTTTTCCTTTTGATTTCATCTTCCTAGTCCCTCCAAAGCGTCCCTAGAAAAAATGGGGATGATGAGGACGAAAGTAGTTGAAACTGAGGGAAGCAACTCCGTTGGGGAGGGTGAAACAGGGAAACCTTATGAATGTGATTGTTTGTCAGAAGATTCTGAAAATATGAAGGCTAGAATAAAAGTAGAAATGAAAGCCTGCTCTGAGTCCTAGGATACTGAGTACCGGTTAACCAAAGAACAATAGCCTAGCCAGTTGAACAAGAATCCCTGCTGACAAAACAATGTCCTTCTGCTGATCGAGAAGTCCAAAGGTAAAGAAGCAAGGAAAGAACTTGTAAAGCTTTGTAGAGTCTAAAGCGCAGCACTGTATGTTAATATAGGGAAGCGCATAGGCCGTATGTAAACTCTTTAGTGGCCGTGTCTCATGGTGATCGGTTACTAAGAATTAGAATATTCACGATAGAAAAAGATATATTGGATTGTAACAAGAACTTCGCTCTCAACTCTTACCCCTCTCTCAGCTCCCCTCTCCCCCGCTCTTACCTCTGAACCCCGCTCCCTCACCTCCTTCCCGTCTAGCCCTCTCCCCCACTCTTAACTCTCAGCCCCCTCTCCCTGCTCCTACCCCACTAGTCTTCCCTGCTCTCTACCTCTGGTTTTTCCCTCTTTCCCTCTATTGCTCTTATTCCCTCCCTCCCCTTTCCCAACCTCTCCTCCCCTGCTCTACCCGTTCTCTCTCCCCTTCCCCGGACCACGCGGACGCCGAGGCCGGTGGCGGACACGGATCTCCCCTCTTTTTACCCTTATAATAAATTGCTTATACTTGAACAGCTTGACCCCGGAGAAGTCTCTCACCGCGAGTGAGCGTTTTTACACACCAATACCTGGCGCCCGCACGTTTACGAGCCATCCCACGACTCCTCCATCGGTGAGACACTGCTCCATCATCACTGGCAACTACGAAGACAGGTTTTTTCACCCTTTAAGGCCGTCTAGAGTGCAGTTTATGTGGCTGATCACCATAACACCGTAACTCTTTCCACTGTTCCGCGGCACCCTCGGGCACTGGCCGGCCGTCGCTCAGCAGCGTCGGCTCCGGAGCTCTAGAGGTATCTGCCGCGTGGCTTTTTCGGGGCGCACGTTCCAAACGGCCTCCGCACCCCTGGTTTCCGCAGGGCCCCGCGGCACTGAGAAGGGTGGCAAAGCCACGCCTCTTCTGTGCTACACGGGACATCCCCTGCGTGGTTTCTTTGGGGTGAAGGTTGCCAAGCAGCGTCTGAACCCCTGGTTTCCGTGGAGCCCCCGAGCTCAGGGGGGCGTTGCGAGGCGACGTCTCACCTGGGCTAGGTGGGCAAAGCCTCTACGTGGTCGAGCAAGGGGCAGACGCTGTCACAGCATCTACACCCCGAACTCTCTAAAAGTTTTTCCGCTGCAGTGTCCAAACCGTAGTTTTTAGACGACTCTGCAGCGTGGTTATGTGCGAGTATTACTAAGTGACACCCGAGAACGGACGGGAGGTGCCCGGCCAGCACCCATCACCCGAGCTCTGACAGCCGAGCCGACATCATTAAAATAAGAGGTGAGTCACAAACCAGTCTATCATGGGTCAAAACTATTCAACCCCAGAAAAAAAGCCGTATAAGCAACTAAAATTCTCACTAAAAGCCGGCCAAACTAAATTGCCTAAACGAGAACTAAAAACCCTCCTAACCTGGACTCTAGTTAATTTCCCAAACGCAAAACACTCAGAATTTTTTACTAGAGATTTTTGGGACACAGTTGGTAATAAGCTTTTTAATAACATCTCTCGCCGAACTGTGGCGGCCGCTAAGCTCCTCCCAGCCTGCAGAGCACTCGTAGAAATGCGTGCTGCCAATACACAACGTGTGACGAGCCCCCCGTACCCCCGCATCTCCTACCCCTCCCCCCGACCACGCGGCCCCCGCATCCTCTGTCCCCGCCAGCCCCCTCCTTTCCTGCCCACTGAGACCGGCGCGCCCCCGACCACGCGGCCCCCGTTCCCCCTACCCCAGTTCCGGCACGCTCCGTTCCCACCCCTCCCACCACCCGCCCGCTTTTGCCTCCCTCCTGCCGTCCCAGCTACCCCCGATGTTGCGGTCCCGCCCCGTTCCGGCGTCCCCGCGGTTATGGGCCCCGGCGGCGCGGTCCCCGCGGCCCCGCCTTCCCCCGCCGACACCGTGGTTCCCGGCTCCGCCACCCCGCCCACCCTCGGCATCGCCGTTCCCGCAGCTCAGCTCCCCTACACCCCCTCCGTGCCGCCCGCGCCGCCTTGCCGCCCCACAGGCTCCGCTTTCCCGGCACCCGTGGAGCCGCCGGCCCCGCCGCTGCCGCCGCCGTCCAGCGACACCGATCTGAGCGGTGCGGCCCGGGCCGATCCGAAACTCCTGCTGCCGTACACCACTCCCCCATGCTGCCCTGTGGCGCTGACGCCATCCACGCATGTGCAATCACAGCTTTTATCGCCGAGGCTCCTGCCGCCGTCCCCGCGCCCCCCGTGCCTTCCCCCCCCGTGCCAGCCTGTCAAACCGCGGAGGGGGAGAGAAATGCCCACTTCTAAAACACCAGAACAAGTCCAAAAATACCAGCGTCACGCAGTTTCAAATCACCAAGTTGAAAATTTCCAAAGGAATCCAATTGCAAAATACCAGAATACGGGGTTCCAAAATTCCAAAATGATTCAGTTTCAAAATAGTAAACTAGTGAGTTCCAAAATATGAAAAGCACCCAATTTCAAAATATCAAATTGCAAAATACCAGTTCTCAGATGTCTTACACCGGCAGGATTCCCAAACCCAAATGAACGCAATTATTGTCAAAACGGGATCTGCGCTACCAAAATGACTATTTTCTTCCCTGAAAAGCTTTCCCTGGTGATCATCAATACACGTAGTTATTTTGATCATTTAGCCGGGCGTAATAGAACTTTTACTTTAAAACCCAACATTTGTAGCGGTCCTCAGCTCGCGTCCATGACCCGCAGCATCCGGGCGGGACCGCCGGGGCCGGGATCGAAGCGCAGAGCGAGCCCGGTCCCCGCGGCTGCGTGGGGAAAGACCAAGCGGCGAGCAAAGGGAGCATTTATAAACTATATCGATATTCCACTGAAATTCAGGGCAGAGCAGCGACGGGGGCGCTCAGGTTCGGCCAGGATTAGCCCTAAACGAGCCGGGCAAACGCGCGACCGCTCAAGGGAAGCGGAAGTCAGTAACCGGTAATCGCCTAGGACCCCGTGAGGAATTTCCTCCGTAATCACAAACCCAGCACACAGGGGATTTATGCGGCAGAATCCCAATTTTGGCCACGGCACCCGGAGGAGGAAACCGGTTCTCTATCGCGGAAATGAAAGCCCAGCACCCCGGCGTATCAGGGACGGACAGCGGGACACGTAAGGGAGGGAACGATCGGCAGGATGTTTCTGCGCCTCACCCCCCCCCCCCCCCCCACTCCAAGGTGCTGCAGCCTCAGGTGTGACTGGCGAGGATGAGAAGGGAGCAGCTCCTTGCAGAGGCAGTTTTGAGAGGGTCACCCGGGCAAGGCTCGCGCAGGGAGCCGCCAGAGGGGCCAGCGGGGGCATCCCGGGAGTTCCTCCGGGAACGAGGGTCACGGCACCCAGCAGGGACCGGGGGATCAGGCGGTTTCACCCGGGCGGGGAGCGTCACTTTAAGATAAAGCCGAGAGAAAAGCCCGTCCTGCCGAGCAGGGTCACCCGAGCGGGCGGGGCAGCACGCACATTCCCGGCGGGGGGGGGCAGGGGGGGGCGGGGGGCGGCAGTTTTCAGCTTTCCTCTTCTACCTCGCTACTCCATCTCCACAGCCCCAAAGAAGGGATGGGTTATCAGGAAAAAAGGTGTTTAAGCTGAGGGAAAAAGCTTTCTTTTCCCCAATTGCCTGTGTTTGAATTGAAGAGAAATCCACTTCCCCTGCAATTTTGATAGTCTCAATTGGAGGTAACTCTGCCTTTTCTGTGCTGTTAGAGATATTAATTGATAGAGAATGCCCATTTTCTATTTTTTTCCACTTTAAGTGGAAAGGGAAAGCAGGGATGATGCTTTTTTATGGATCTGAATTAACCGAAAAATGCCCCCTTTTCAATCACCAGAGAGATTTAAAGTGAGGAAAACCACTCTTTTTCCCAATATTTGATGGGTTTAAATTAAAGGGGAGAAACCATTTATTTACCACTGTATCCGTTTAAGTGGAGGTAGCTGCCCCATTTGCTCATTTTTAGCGTTGCCTTTTCCAGCATGTCCTGGGGTGACTTTATGATACCGGTATCCCCAATTGTCTGGTTTATGTTAAATATAAAGTTCTGCACCTTTAAGACTGGCTATGAAAGCGAGAGCGGGGGGGAAGAAGAAGCACGCTGTTTGCATTAAGGAACAAACATCACTCCCACACATCCCGCTCCTGGACCGTGGTGTCTGCAGCACGGACAGACAGCGGGACAGAGCTTCTCTCTGGCTTTTAGTTGGTTTTAGCTAGCTGAGGCAGAGGAGTTCCCTGGACCTTGTTTTTTTTTTCGTTTTTTTGTTTCCTTGGATCTGTGCAAACCTGCTCTGGACCGAACACCCAGCCAAACCCCGGGAGCTCACGCCTTTGGCCCACCGGGGCCCGGGCCTCGGCACTTTTCAGCGCCGGAAGGACCGATAAGAACCCGAGCGAGGCGAGCTACACCACATGAAAAGGACTTTTCTTCCTAGACTTGCCATCCCATCGAACAGTGAGAGGTTTTATTATTTCATATTATTCAATTTCTGTTAAATAAACAGCTTTTTCCACTTCTTTCCAAGGAATTTTTTTTTTCCTTTCCTGGACCAGTTGGTAGGGAGGGGTCATTTCCCTGGGGAAACCCCCATTTGGAGTTTTCCTCCCTAATTTGCCCTAAACTAGGACACAGCATTTCAAGGGTTTAAAGCTGCATTTCAGGGTACCTCTACCCACGCCCCGGCACCAAATATTTCCAACAGGAGCGAGTCCAGCAGGTATGTAACGGTAATGCCAGCTGGGAGTCTATTCTTTTTCTTATTTTCATTTATAATGTAGAGAGCCCTAATTAGAGGTCCCTATGAGACACCATTCATATCTATACTATTCTTCTCCACCCTAATTAATCACAGGGGGAGTGCTACTTAGTAATCACTAATAAATAATTATGCAAGTCCATAAATTATCCAACTTAGCCGGCAACACTGCTGAAACACAAAGTTTTGCTTCTTACCTTTTTTTTTTCCTTTGCTCCATTGCTCTGAGTAATTGCAGTAAAAAAAGAAAACACTGTCTTTTCCCAAAAAGTTTTCTTCTACGCAGAGCTCCTTACCTCAATTTTAACTCAGAGGAGCCAAACAGCTACGGTCCCTCTGAGGGCTTTTATACCCGGTGGGATTTGCCGCCTCCCTTTTCCCAGGCAGCGTGGGAAAAAGAGGCGGGCTCAATTAGGGGTATATTAACCCCAGGCTGTGCTAAGGGGCATTATTCCCTCCAAGGGAATCAGCTGTGCTGAAGAGCTTGTCTCTCATTTCAGCGAAGAGGCTCTTTCAATTTACTCCAACCTGCTTTTAGCAGGTATCTTTTGGGCATTTGAAGCAGCAGAGGTTTTGAAAACACCTTGAAGAAAGCATTATGGAACACAGGGAGTATTTAAGTTCATGATTTTGGGTGGGGAGTTCAGGGGTGATAAGATGCTTTTATAATGATTCTTCTGTTTGGGTTTTTTTTAGGAGGATTGCAGTTTCCTGAAGTTCTAGGTCACGTCAAGTGCAATACTTCAGATTCTCTCAGCAGATTCAGCGTGACACAAAAGGGAACCGCTGCGGCAGCTTTCCTTAGCAGCAGATCGGTCTCTCCGATGGATTCGCTTCAGAGAGATAAGTCGAGGGCTGTGGTCACAGAGGGGGTCGAAGCAGGGTAGTGGGTTAGGATTCACACCGGTTAGGGTTTTGAGTCAGCTATGGGGAGGGGGAGGTTTGAGAACTGGCCTTTGGGGCCACCATGAGGGAAAGGCTCACTTTGGCTAACAATGCTGAGGCGGGCAGGGCAGAGCAGTCCCAAGGTGTGTTGTCACTTGTCTGTTGTGCTTTCTGTGTCTTCCGTTCATCTCGTGTAACATGTCTCTTGCCTTAGTCCTCCCAGGAGCTTATGAGAAACCCCAGGTCCTTTCGGTCATCTCCCATCTTTGCGTTCCTCGGCCCGGGGCCGACGCCGGCGAAGTTTCGATTCGGGAGGTCAGACAGGGGTCAGAATCGCATCTCTGTTCAGCAGCATCCGATCGGATGTCTTTTTAGGTCTTGTTCTCAGCTGTGTTGACAGCTGTATGCAGTTATCTTTTTTTACAGTGGATAAGGACTTGTGCCGATTCAAAGGCAGGCAGAGGCTTCCAGCCACAGGATTCTCAGGCATCCGTCTCCGCGGTTCTCGGAATAAGTCGTTCCATTAGCATCTTTTTCCTCCGGGGTCATCCGAGCCCGGCGGGCTCGCCTTCGGTCCCTCCTCGGTCATCTCGTTCAGCATTTTCTCGGTCCTCGTGAGGATTTTCTCGTCTCAGAGTTTTCTCTCCCTGTCGTGTCCCCTCGTCTCACGTGTCACGGGTGTCTGGGGGTATTCGGTCCGGAACTGCTCTGCCCTGCCGCCCGGCCCTGTTGCAGATGTTCAAGGACAAGTCCCGGGCACTTGTAATTGGAGACTCGTAATACGGGCTGTAGTTGGAGTCTAGGTAGTATTCTTATGTTGGCAGAAGGTGTCTGGAGCTGTGAAGTTACCCTGCAGCACTTCGACCTTTTTCCTAACTTTCTTTCAGATGCGGATGGATCGACCTCCTGGCAGAGCGCCTTGTCCCAGATGAGGGGATCCCCCTGAGAAGGTCGGTCACGGTTCTTCTTTCGCAGTGGGGCTGGAGTCGGTCACTGTGTTACAGCTCTGCTCTTTGTATTTTTTTTCAGGAAGTAAAGCTGGATAGCAGCAGTGAAGGTGAAGCATTGTGAAGGTGAGCCTCGGTTGGTGGAGAGAAGCAGTTGTTCTTGCTGGGGTCTCAGTTTCTGCTATAACTTTAATCCCTTGTTTTTTTATGTTAGGTGGTCTACTTGCAAGATATCCCAGCCCAGGATGCCAGAGGACAGGTGGGTGCAAGCTCTAAGTGTGTTTTGGTGTTTAAGTCCCTGGTTTGCTGATAATGTTTAGTTCTCTAAGATAGAATGAAAGAACCATATCACGAATCCCACCTCGTGGATCCTGACACGAATCGGTGTCACGGACAGGATTCTGAGAGACAGAAGGGGTTGCAGATTTGTCGTGCACTCAGTATCGGGGGAAAGACGTTTCGCTTCAGCCCCCCCTAGCCTGCCACGCCGGTGAGCAGTGTCTAGAAAGCAAGGGAGGCGATTCGAATTTCTCAAAAACTGCACACGCCTCGGTGCAAAGCACCCCACACTCATTTGAGGGCTCTGTCTTCAGAATTTTACAAGGGATATTTGAATGCAAGAGTTTGGACTGACTGATTTTTCTGTTTAAAGTACTTGTTTGCTGATAATGTTTAGTTCTCTAAGATAGAATGAAGGAACCACATGACAAATCCCACCTTGTGGATCCTGACACGAATCGGTGTCACGGACAGGATTCTGAGAGACAGAAGGGGTTGCAGATTTGTTGTGCACTCAGTCTCGGGCAAGGACGTTTCGCCTCAGCCGCCCCTAGCCTGCCACGCCGGTGAGCAGTGTCTAGAAAGCAAGGGAGGCGATTCGAATTTTTTAAAAACTGCACATGCCTAGATGCAAAGCACCCCACACTTGTTTGAGGGCTCTGTCTTCAGAATTTTACAAGGGATATTTGAGTACAAGAGTTTGGACTGACTGATTTTTCTGTTTAAAGTACTTGTTTGCTGATAATGTTTAGTTCTCTAAGATAGAATGAAGGAACCACATGACAAATCCCACCTTGTGGATCCTGACACGAATCGGTGTCACGGACAGGATTCTGAGAGACAGAAGGGGTTGCAGATTTGTTGTGCACTCAGTCTCGGGCAAAGACGTTTCGCCTCAGCCGCCCCTAGCCTGCCACGCTGGTGAGCAGTGTCTAGAAAGCAAGGGAGGTGATTCGAATTTTTTAAGAACTGCACATGCCTAGATGCAAAGCACCCCACACTCGTTTGAGGGCTCTGTCTTCAGAATTTTACAAGTGATATTTGAGTAGAAGAGTTTGGACTGACTGATTTTTCTGTTTAAAGTACTTGTTTGCTGATAATGTTTAGTTCTCTAAGATAGAATGAAAGAACCACATCACAAATCCCACCTCGTGGATCCCGACACGAATTGGTGTCACGGACAGGATTCTGAGAGACAGAAGGGGTTGCAGATTTGTCGTGCACTCGGTATCGGGGGAAAGACGTTTCGCCTCAGCCGCCCCTAGCCTGCCATGCCGGTGAGCAGTGTCTAGAAAGCAAGGGAGGCGATTCGAATTTTTTAAAAACTGCACATGCCTAGATGCAAAGCACCCCACACTCATTTGAGGGCTCTGTCTTCAGAACTTTACAGGGGATCTTTGAGTACGAGAGGTGGGACTGAGTGGTTTTTCTTCTGTTTAAGTCCCTGGTTGGCTGACAAGCTTTCGTAGTCCAAGATGGAATAAAGGAACCGCATCAGGAATTCCACCTTGTGGATGGTGCCAGTCATATTTTCTGTTTTGTCCGAGGTTCCGTGCAGAGAGGCAGAGCCGAAGTTTGCGATCGGCCGCACCGAAGCCGGTGCGGGGGACGTCTCGATGTACACATCCTGTCGAGGATGGGTCTTGTCCTATTACGTTACAAAAGGTAAGCATCACAGGTGGAAGTTGGAATCAGGGGAAAAGCATTTATCATCAGTGGAGCCAATTTGAAGTTACGGTACAGGACAGGGCTGTAATGCGGTGGGCCCCTCTGAAGCCAAGGGAGAGGGTTTCTTTTCGAGCTCCCCAGAGCTTTTGCCGGGCAGGGCAGTTCCAATCCATCCTCTCATGCTCTCGCGTTTCACGTCGTCGGCCGTCTCAGCCTCTCGACGTCGTCGTGGATTTTTTCGTCCGAGGAACCGGCCTTCGCGTCCCCGCGGCTATCGCCACGTTCACACAGCAGACATTGCCTGCGCTTGCCTCTGTAAAAAGTGCCTTGTGCTGTGCTTGCCTCTGTAAAAAGTGCCTTGTGCTGTGCTTGCCTCTGTAAAAAGTGCCTTGTGCTGTGCTTGCCTCTGTAAAAAGTGCCTTGTGCTGTGCTTGCCTCTGTAAAAAGTGCCTTGTGCTGTGCTTGCCTCTGTAAAAAGTGCCTTGTGCTGTGCTTGCCTCTGTAAAAAGTGCCTTGTGCTGTGCTTGCCTCTGTAAAAAGTGCCTTGTGCTGTGCTTGCCTCTGTAAAAAGTGCCTTGTGCTGTGCTTGCCTCTGTAAAAAGTGCCTTGTGCTGTGCTTGCCTCTGTAAAAAGTGCCTTGTGCTGTGCTTGCCTCTGTAAAAAGTGCCTTGTGCTGCGCTTGCCTCTGTAAAGTGCCTGGGCTTGGGGCTGCCCTGCCCTGGCACATAGTTAGAGTTAGGTAGAACAGGTATAAAAGGTTATAGGTCCTGTTTTCTATGAGGTTATTGTGTACAAAATGTGTGGGCCTAGAGGGGGGCTGAGTCCTAGCTACCATACAATCCCTCACTGACCACCTTGTGTTGTCTTGCAGGTCTCTGATACCTATTTTCTGAGGATCTACCATTTGATGCTGAGAAGCAGCAGCGAGAAGATGTCTCGGGGCATTTTGTTTAGCACAGTGTTTTAAATAAGGGTTGCGGTCACTGTGTGAGTTAGTCTCCTGCTGTGTGTCAGAGCGTGTCTGTCTGTGAGAGTCGGTGGGTCTGGGTGTGCTTGTGTGTGTGTGCGTGTTGAGTGGTTCTAACCTTGTGTGTATTGCTTTTGCTTTTCAGGACTTTGAATTCACATTTAAATTTAGAATAAAAAATCCCCAGCTGGGGGGGTTTTTTTTTTTTCCCTCCCAGCTGGGGTTTTTTTTCCTCGGTCCCGGCCGGTCTGCGAGGCGACAGTCATCGCCTAAGTTTGGGCACGGACCGGCCCCGGACCGGGGTTTTCGTCAGGCAGGCTGATTTTTGAGGCCCCCGGGAACCGAGTTCCCGTGGGGTAGGAGGGGCGGGTGCGTGTTGTGCGGTTCTAACTTTGTGTGTATTGCTTTTGCTTTTCAGGACTTTGAATTCACATTTAAATTTAGAATAAAAAATCCCCAGCTGGGGGGGTTTTTTTTTTTTCCCTCCCAGCTGGGGTTTTTTTTCCTCGGTCCCGGCCGGTCTGCGAGGCGACAGTCATCGCCTAAGTTTGGGCACGGACCGGCCCCGGACCGGGGTTTTCGTCAGGCAGGCTGATTTTTGAGGCCCCCGGGAACCGAGTTCCCGTGGGGTAGGAGGGGCGGGTGCGTGTTGTGCGGTTCTAACTTTGTGTGTATTGCTTTTGCTTTTCAGGACTTTGAATTCACATTTAAATTTAGAATAAAAAATCCCCAGCTGGGGGGGTTTTTTTTTTTTCCCTCCCAGCTGGGGTTTTTTTTCCTCGGTCCCGGCCGGTCTGCGAGGCGACAGTCATCGCCTAAGTTTGGGCACGGACCGGCCCCGGACCGGGGTTTTCGTCAGGCAGGCCGATTTTGAGGCTCCTGGGAACCACGTTCCCGAGGACCGCTGACGGCAGGGTTATAACGGGGCGGTCGAGAGGAGAGTGAAGGTGAGCATGTGTGCAAGCTGAAGCCGGCTTCTGTGATGAATGAGTATTGTGTTTTGTGTGTGCTTGTTGTGGTTTGGGAGAGCGGTAATAATGAAACAGTGTGCATTGTCCTTTTCAGAAATGGTTATTTTATGTTAATATGTATTTGGCTTGTATTGTTCTGTATTTGCTGCCGTGTTTCTCTGTATTACTCTGTGTGTGAATTAGGAGTTTTTCAACATGTACATGGATTGTATTGTATTGTACTGCATTTGTATCCAGTTTCTATGTGTTTTGCTGTACTGTAAATAAATTCATTCAATAAAGGTGCCTAACCCCTAATAAAGATGATCCCATCCGCCCCCTCCTCCCCGACCCCTGTGTTTGTGGTGTGCTGTTGTCATTATTTTCATTCTATTTCTTGCTTTTCTGTCTCTTTCTAACCTCCTTTCTGTCTGTCACTTTCTCTGAGTCACTGTTGCTACCTCTACTTTTCTGTTTCTTTGCTCTCTGACTCTAACCCTTTCTTTTCCTTCCAACTCTGTTACTTTTCCCTCTAGCTCCGAGTTGGACAGACAGCAAGCAGCGTCGATTCCTTGGCACCGTAACTCTGAGTTACAGTGCCCGGGCCTCGCCTCTGTTTCCTTTCTCTCCACCTCTGAGTTAGACAGAAAAGAAATAGAGTCGGTTTCTCTCCGCTCTTCCTCTGTTTCTTTTCCCTCTCGCTCCGAGTTAGACAGACAGCAAACGGAGACGATTCCTTTCCACTGTAACTCTGAGTTACAGTGAACAGGCCTCGCCTCTGTTTCCTTTCTCTCTACCTCTGAGTTAGACAGAAAAGAAGTAGAGCTGTTTTCTTTTCAGTCCAACTTTGTCTTCTTTCCCTCTAGCTCTGAGTTAGACAGAAAGCAAATGGAGTCGATTTCTTTCCACTGTAACTCAGAGTTACAGTGAACAGGAATTGTCTCTGTTTTGTTTCTCTCTACCTGTGAGTTAGACAGGAAAGAAACGGAGTTGGTTTCTTTCCCCTGTCCCTCTCTTCTTCTTTTCACTCCAACTTTGTTTTCTTTCCCTCTACCTCCAAGCTAGACAGAAAGCAAAGGGAGTCGATTTCTTTCCCCTGTAACTCAGAGTTACAGTGAACAGGAATTGTCTCTGTTTTGTTTCTCTCTACCTCTGAGATAGACAGAAAAGAAACAGAGTTGGTTTCTTTCCCCTGTCCCTCTCTTTTTCTTCTTCTCCTCCCTTCAACTCTGTTTCTTTTCTCTCTTACTCAGAGAGAAAGGAAATAGAGTTTTTATTTTGTTCCATTCTCCCTCTGTTTTCCTTCTACCTCTCTTTCTATTTCCTTTCCCTGTTGCTTTGCACTGTCCCTCTCTTTCTTTTCACTCTAAGTCTCTTTCCCTGTCACTCAGAGTTAGACTTTATTTCTTTTCCTTCTCTATTTCCTTTCCCTCTAACTCTGAGTGACAGAGAAAAGAACTTTGCTTTTCTCTCAAACTTGAGTTCATCCTTTCTTTTCACTCCAACTTAAAGTTTGAGTGAAAAGAAATGATCAACTCAAACTCCTTTCTCCTCTAACTTTGTGTTTTGCTTTCTAGCTTTAAAGTTTAAAAAAAGCAGCAGTAGAACCTTTCATGCTCCCGGGGAGTAAATAAACAAAATAAATCTTGATTATAAATAGATACCATTTACTCCCCGGGAGCATGAAACCTTCTACTGCTGCACCAGACTTATAGTTTTTATTCTTTTTTCTTTATAGTATATACCCTATATAGGGGGTCCCCACCCATACACACGCACACAATACCAACCCCCTAGGCCACTCCTACCCCAAACCCACACACCACTTAACCCAGCCCCAAGCACCAACTCCCCAATCACTCACCCCGCCCCTGCACCCCCCCCACCCCAAGCACTCACCCAGCCCCTACACCCTCCCCAAAGCCAAGCAGCCCCCCACCTACACACCACCTCTCCCCTCTCACACACCCCCAGCCCAACACACAACAAAACCAAGCACTTCCCCCTATTCAGCAGCCACGCCAGAAAAAAGCCCCACACGCAACACCAAACAAATCACCCCACCCCAAATCACCACCAAAATGACATCAACAACACCCAGCCCCGCCCCGGAGCTGTCCGTCACGCCGCGCCGCCCCGGCCCCGCCCCGGAGCTGTCCGTCACGCCGCGCCGCCCCCGGCCCCGCCCCGGAGCTGTCCGTCACGCCGCGCCGCCCCCGGCCCCGCCCCGGAGCTGTCCGTCACGCCGCGCCGGCCCCGCCCCGCAGCTGTCCGTCACGCCGCGCCGCCCCCGGGCCCGCCCCGGAGCTGTCCGTCAGGCCGCGCCGCCCCCGGCCCCGCCCCGGAGCTGTCCGTCACGCCGCGCCGCCCCGGCCCCTCCCCGGAGCTGTCCGTCACGCCCGCGCCGCCCCCGGCCCCTCCCCGGAGCTGTCCGTCACGCCGCGCCGCCCCCGGCCCCGCCCCGGAGCTGTCCGTCACGCCGCGCCGCCCCCGGGCCCGCCCCGGAGCTGTCCGTCACGCCGCGCCGCCCCCGGCCCCTCCCCGGAGCTGTCCGTCACGCCGCGCCGCCCCCGGCCCCGCCCCGGAGCTGTCCGTCACGCCTCGCCACCGCCGAGAACCGCCCCCGATGACGTCACGCAGCCGCCATCTTGAAAAACGGCAAAAAAATTTTTTTAATAAAATACGTACAAAACCACGAAAAAACGCCATAGTAACACAAGCACGACACCCCCCGCCCAACCCGCCGACCCTCCCGGCGCCAAAAAACATGCCGCAAACGACGGCAATCGATCGAACCGCCGCCGACCGTACCAGCGCCGCGCCGCCGCGGGACGGCCGTGCAGCGACCCGAAACGACCCCCCGGCGCGCGCCAGCGCGCCGGGGGGTCGTTTCGGGTCGCTGCGCGGCCGTTCCGCGGCCGGGCGGAGCCGGCAAAACCCCCAGACACGAGCGCCGCCATCTTGGCCGGAAGTACGTCACGGCAGCCATGGCAACCGCCGGAAACCACGACTGCGCATGCGCGCCGCCATTTTGTCGCCAAAAAAAAGCACCATAGCAACCCGAAACGCGGCGCCGCAAACCGCGGAAAGAACGTCGCGAAATGCCGCGCGTCAGCGCGGCATTTCGCGACGTTCTTTCCGCGGTTTGCGGCGCCGCGTTTCGACGCCAAAAAAACGCACGACACCACCGATATAAACAAAGACATGGGCGCAGCCATTTTGAACCGGAAATCCGTACAGGCAGCCATTTTAAACCGGAAGTTCCATGGCGGAAGCCATTTTGAACCGGAAATCCGTAC